>NW_025763518.1:1290833-2581666 GCF_020726555.1 Boeremia exigua | reverse complement strand
TATTTCGAGCAGTGGCGACACACCGCTTGCAAGTCACGATGCACGTTTTGGCGTTGGTAGGGAGGCAGAGGGGTTGGGTGAGTAGATTCAAGGGTCCAGCTCGACATTTGGGCCTCAGGATGCTCGCCACGCACTATGTGACACACTATGAAACCTCAGGAGAACAGTGCGGACAGTCACAAGATGTACTTGGACGACTATCTAATCTTCGTCGCCATCGTACTCGCGGCCGTTGACAGTCAGGGACACTTTGTGGCCTCCACCATGCACCCAATTCTTCTTCTTGCCTGCCTTGCTTATCTTCCTAAGCGCTGCATCCAGGCCTTCATCAAGGTCATCGATCTCCTTTATGAAGTCAAAATCGATGCACAACTTTTCGTTACCCTTCTTAGTGACGGTCCATTGCGTCCTGATAGATACACGGGGCTCTCTAATGGCGCCTGCAGGATACACCGCAGCGATTACAGCAGCGACGCGGCCCAGGTACATGCACCACCATTCCATGCCCTCTGGAAGTAGGCGCACCATCCGCTTGTAAAAGTCCTGCTCAGTCGGGCTTATGGAACCATATCCACCATAGCGTTCGCAGAGCAAGATAGCAAGGAGAGCACGGTCCTCGTGGCTTGCGCCGTGGGCAGTTGAAAAGATGCCCGTTGTTGTACTTCGAAGAGCTGAGCCGCCACGGAGGTCTTTGACTTGTGCCATGTGAGCGAAGACGCCTTGAACAAAAGCCGTAATCAGAGGCATGGTGAAGATGGGTTTGACTCCAGGCGAAGGTGCTGGAATAGCGGAAAACAGCAAGTCAACGAGCTGTTTGATGGAAGGTGGTGCGTAAGGTCCAGTTGCAGTAACAAGTGGACTCTCTGCACGGTACTCGGGCGACATCTCTGCGAAGTGCATGCCCTCGCGAACACCGCCCTGACAGAAGTAGACGTTCGTCAGGGTAGGAAGAGCCTGGGCGAGGCATTCCACGAGGAAAGCAACCGCAGGGACCTGGCTCGCTCGCCTTGCTGAGACCCGGAAGATCTCAGGGGTATCATCTTGCGATACAGCGGCTTTGACGGACATTGTGTCCAGGAAAACATCTGTGGAAGTTCGGAAACCATTGATGATGGGAATGGGGTATGGTTTGATGGCATGCTCCGACATCAACACAAAACCCCAGCCACGAAACCCGCCCCCTGAAAGGTAGAGGTGAAGACCATCACGAGACCGGAGGAGCTCCTCAGGGATGCCGATCTTCTGGACAGCAGCTTTCAGATCACTGGCCACCTCCTTTGCAAAGGCTTGATGTTCCTTGCTCTTTGTCTTGCCTGCAGCTTCAAGTCGTTGGATGAGGGCCGCAGCACCATAGGGCAGGCTCACGCTGCCTGCTGGACTCATCCTAATTTCACCGTTCTCCGTTATAATCCAGGTGAGCTGCGTACTTCCGCCTCCAAGATCCATCATCAAACCGCGTACGTTCTCGTAGGAGCTTGCTACGCCGAGTGCGCCAATCTTGCCTTCTATCTCCTTGGGTAGAAGCTCCACAGTCCAGCCGGTCGCTTCTTTGATGGTAGCACGATATGCCTCAGAATTGACTGCTTTCCGTGTTGCCTCTGTTGCAACTATGCGGATTTGGTCATCAGGCACGCCAAAATCCCGACATGTCGACCTGAAGCGTAGAAGTGACTTTACAACTTGTTTGATAGTATGTTCAGGAATAGGTATAGCCTGGCCATTTTCGTACTGCGCATCGTACAGCGAGATGGCTGCGCGGTCAAGGTACACGGTTGGTAGAATACGCTGAGTAGCTGGCGAGAGATCCGTTATCGAGAATCGAATGCCATTGCTTCCCATATCTACCAGTCCATGGTAGAACTCTGCTCTCTCCGCATGTCTGTAAGCCATGGCGTGCGGTCTGACCCCAGTTTCTCCAGATTTGCAGCGTACCCGTGCCGAACTACGCTAGTCAAGGCCACCGGTGCAGAGAATGGCGTGCAATGGCGCGTTTCCGGACCCTAGTCGCGGCCAAGTCCAACGACGTTTCTATTACCCCCGAGAAATATCGAAACAAGAATAGAGACTGCGCTATGACTCCGAAGAGATCTCGACTTGAGTACTTGCGTTTCCGAACAGTTTCTGTTACCCCCCTTTTTACCTAAAAGATGGCCTTGAAGTGTGTCTGGTGATGCGCCAATATTTGATGCTGAGGAAGTGTGTCTGCGATGACGTTTGGTTTGACTTCTGTGCCTGCAGGTGGAAAACTCTGACGCTAGTCGCGGCGAGCTACGCGAGACTGGGGTCAGGTCGCTGCGGGGTGTACAAATGCTACATGATTGTTGTTCTACCGCTGGATATGAGGCAACAGCGCCATTGCTGTAGCCCTGTCTTGCTAGACAATTTACTAAGAATAAGTCGTTGTCTCAGAAACTGACTACCTCCTACTGCGCCTTGGTTGGCTGAGCAGATCGTGCAGGCTTTAGCATGCGATAACATTCGAGAAGGAATTGGCGCTCGAAGAAGAGAACGTGCAGAGCATAAAGACCAGCCACGGCGCCCATACTGACCAACTCCCCAAGTACACCAAATTTTGCAAGATATCTGAAGCCAGGTCTCATCTTCATCAACGTAGGAATGACGACTGCTGGCGCGAGCGATGTCATTGATGGTAAGATGGCTGACAACTCAAAAGGCGTTCCTTTTTGGTTGAAGAACCTCGTGGTGAACCACGTATTCCAAACGATGCGCAGTGCCATGTTGACTGTGTTTGCAAGCACCACTCCACTGCCACCGAGCTGTAATTGTCCAAGGAAGAACCAGGCGCTGCCAGCAAATGCCGCGAAGAAGAAGCCCATGGAGATTGACTGCACATAAAGTTGTTTGTTGGTTGCAACAGCAGCCACGAACCCTTCTGTGACTCCATTGATGGCAAGGAAGGGTATGTAGTAACAGTACGTAGCGAGAACGTTCGACGCGTTGGTTGCAGACCATTTCTTACCTGCAACAACTGACAAAAGAAGCGGTGCGAGCGTGGGACCTAGAGTAACGGCAAACAATGATACGATCGCGTATAGGCGCAGGATGACGGTCAAGACCTTTGCTGCTTGGGATAGGTTACGCCTCTGCTCCTGCTCCCGCGGACCGTTATCGGTCTTTGTCGCGTCTGACGCTGATTCAGAGCTCGCACACAGCTTTGCGAACATATTGCGGCTACTCTCTTCAATGGGCTGGAATAGCATTCGAGCGATCAGACCTCCATAGTTTGACGCAAGAGCATAGGCGCCCTGGTCGGCAAGGGAAGTATACTTTGTGATCAGAAGTGAATCGCCCTGTGTCAGGATATACTTCAGAGCTGACTGTAAGGTCAAAGACCCTGTGAGCCGGAGGAGAGGTGTCGAGAAGTATCTGAAGACGGTAGAGGTCTCCGTTGTAGATGCGAGCTGGCTCGGGAGAAGCGTAAATTGTTCATTGCGTGCAATTGGCCACATGTTGTAGAGATACACAACCAATAGTCCCAAAGCATAAGCCAGCTGTCCAATGGCGAACGGCAAAACCCCAATGTCGACGCCGAGGCGGCTTGCTAAAATCGCAGATCCGCAAGTCCCAAAGCATCGCAGAAGAGTAGCGGTACTTTCGGCAGAAGCGCGAACTTTGTAAAGTAACTTTTGCTGTACGGCTGAAAACGCTGGTTCAGTCAGAAGCTCGATAACGGTTGCGATGCAGTACAAGCTCAAAGCCTCTGCGAAGTGAGCTACGTTGGGCGTGTCCGATCGAAGCCAGAAGTGTGCAAGGATGTATGTCAGGGGCAGCCCAGTGATGACTGCAAGATAGGCAAGATTGACGACAGCTTGTGTTCCATGCGCCTGACGCTGGAGAGCAACACGAAGACTTTCTCGTGCGAAATATAGCACAGAGATCGAGAAGAGCTCCAGCTGAGCCGAGACTCCAAGAAGCTCTGGAGACAGAAATCTGAGCAAGACTTGATTGACGGCAAATGTAAGGGCCCTCGAGGCAACCTGCAGGAGAATGAGAAAGGTGGCCCCTTTCGCCGAGGCCGACAATATCGACTGCGACATGACTGGTTTGCGGTTGTGCAGGAACAAGAGCAAGGTTCGATATAAGGCCAGATACCGATTAGGGCAACATGATGATTGGTGATTGAACTGATGGTGTTGTACTCAAGAAGAGCCGTGGTTGGAGGTCAGAGGAAGTCGGTGTCCAAAACGGCTAGCGGATTGCCGGATTGCTCTCCGGCTCATGGAAATGTTCCCCATCCCCGGGAGCACGAGCATCAAACACAACCTGACTCTTACCTTTCGCACGGTACACCGCAACATGATGATGTACACGTCTCTTCATACACCTGTTGTCGAAAATGGTGGTTGTCGAATCTTACCTTTTTGCGAAGACTGAGAGGCTTTTGCTGCGTCCTTTGAAGCTAGAAGATGCTGAAGATGTCGTTCTGATGCGCGAAGATCCGGAGGTGATGAAGCACACGTACGTCATGCCTAAAAACTGCCTGTTGTGTGTTGTTCTCATCAGAAGCAGATCCATCCTACCGAGTGACGATCTTGAGAAGACCAAACAATGGATTCAAGGTATTTCGATACCTCTTAGCTTCTGGCTGCTCGTAGAAGCAATCCCGCTAATACGCCCAGGCTGTCACGACACAGAGAACTGCTGGAATTTCGCCGTCGAGCTCCTGTCATCCAGCAAAGCCGATTCTGTGCATGAGACGACCTTGACAGACGACTCCGAAGCCCTTCGCCCACTTACCGACCCGTCACGCGAGTGCATGGCACCACGCGTCATAGGCCTGATAGGTGCTGTGCGGGCTCCAGAAGTTGGATACATGTTCAATGCCGACTACTGGGGCAAGGGCTATGCGACCGAGGCGATGAGAGCTTTCATGCCGCTCTTCTTCGATCATTTCTCCGGTAGAGAGTACGTGAGATACGAACATGCCGAGGCACACACCGATCCAGAGCTTGAAAGCAGCCAGAATGTGCTCAGAAAAGTTGGCTTCGAACTATACGAGCGGAAGGAGAAGGACTTTGAAAACCCTGTACTTGGCTGGAGAGATACTCTAGTATTCAGGATTGCCCGTCCTGAATAGGTGGCTGATGCCTAGTTGCTGGAGTGCCATGAGGCATGGAAGTCCTTCGAGTTGTTTATTTATGTTCCAGGCGTTTATATAGAGCTGGTCTGTTGAGTGCTTTCACGAGCCAGAAAACTTTCGTTAGATTCCCTGCAAACTGTAAAGTGTACCGTAGATTCAAACTATAGTCAGTAACGTCTGCAATACCCTGTTCAGGCTCAAAGGCCCGCAAGCCACTTCCCAATGACCCTCGCGCTTTCCTCGGGCGCCTCTTCTGCCCCGAAATGCCCAATGCCATCACCCAATGCATGATGCTGGACATCCACACCCTCGTTCACCCATTCCCTCCATACATCCGGAAATGTGTAGCGACTGCCAATATACGTCTCACTATAAAGCAAGAATAGCGGAACCCCAATCTTCCTCCCCTCGCTCTGATCCTCTTCCTGTTTCTCAAGATCCGTCGTCGCACCATGCTGATAATCCTCACAAGTAGCCTTAAGCACGTGATCCTGGGCGAAGAACTCCGCGTAGACTTTGGGCGCG
This sequence comes from Boeremia exigua, assembly GCF_020726555.1. Lineage (NCBI taxonomy): Eukaryota > Fungi > Ascomycota > Dothideomycetes > Pleosporales > Didymellaceae > Boeremia > Boeremia exigua. Next base: position 2,576,040 of record NW_025763518.1, on the reverse strand, counting down.
TCGTCCGCTCTAAAGACTTGTAGGCCCTTCTCATTCTTTCCAGCCCAGCCCTTCAGCATCTCCTCAAGGAAATTTGCGCGGCCGAAGGCAGTGATCATACGCGTTGCAAGGTCTACGTGAGCGAGGAATGGCCAATGAAAGTAGCCTGTGACATCTTTAGCAGCTTTGACTGGACTAGAGAAATTCTGCCATTGCGTGGAGGTTGGGACCTAGGCGTCTTTGTCAGTCTGTAGGTCATACATCGGAGCAGTGGATCATACAATGTCGATGAGGCAGACACCCTTGATGTCAAAGCCCTCTGCGCCGCTGACGGTGAGACGATGTGATACTCTTGCGCCGCGGTCGTGGCCGATTAACACAATAGGAATGTCGCCAGCTGGAGGTTTGGAAGAGGTGCGTTTGACCTCTGTCCGGAGTGCAGATAGTACGGCGTTTCCAACCGTCAATTTGTCATGCTTCTCAATAGCAGCACTGGCGCCATAACCTGGTAGATCTGGGGCGAAGATAGGAGCATCTTGGGGTAGTAGTGGAATGAAATGACGCCACCTTGTAATGGTGTTAGTAAGCCCATACAATCGTTGGTACTCAGGTGTGATGGTCTTGGGCACATGAGCCCTGAACACCACGACAGGCACTCACATGTATGAGCTCTGCGGGTAGCCATGAATCAGGACGAGAATCGGGTTTTTGTCAGAGACGGTACCCAGGCCGCGACTATAGGAGCACACATGCTCCTTGTTGACAATTGCTTTTGAGAAGCCGAGGCTGTTAAACTTCTCATCTTGGATCTTGTGTGCAGATGTAGTGGCCATATCGTATATACTGTCCTGTGTCAATTGCTAGCCCTTAAAGTGCATGTATCCAAGTGATTATATGCTGAGTGTAGAAAAGTGCTGTGGGGAGAGATACTGCGTCGTTGATGACTCCAGTGTTGTTCGGCTGTTGCATTTGTCAGGACGAGTGACGTAACCCCGCTTTTGGCGAGTGAGATTAGTAGCACGCCTTTCAATCAAAGACAGGAGTATGGCGCGAGAAGCGTGTTGTGATGCTTGATTGGGTACACTAGACCTGAGGTACCGTCAAACAACCATAGCGACATTTACCCTATCCCATTCATGCTTGCAAATGCAACGAATATTGACCCAAAACGCCATCGCTATGCTTTTGACACCATTGCTTTTATTGCTCCTTCGCGAGCACCATCTTCTCTCGTTCAGCCTTACGTCTAACTTGGCCCTTCTTAGTATGTCTCCTCTCATTTTCTTCCTTCCTCTTGATCGCCTTGAGCTCCTCACTCTTGATCTCACCGGCCTTCTTGACTGCCTTGGGTATATGTCTGTGCCTGTTGATGCGCGCAATCTCGGGCATGTGCTTGTATCGCTCTTTAAGAGCCTCATCATACTGTAGCTTCTGTTGTAGAGCGAAAGATTTTACACCCTGTCTGGCAGAGGCCTTGGCTCGCCATAGGCGCACGTTGCCGTCATCTGAACCACTGAGTACGTAGTTGTTATCCGGCGACCAAGCAACAGAGAAAACTCGCTGCATGCGCTTGGTGTGGTAGACGTCGCGGGCGTGTCCCTTCTGGCGCTCCCACAACCGGACCGATCGATCGTAGGAGCCAGTCACGAGCTCCTCTCCGGTTGGGCTGAATTCGACGCTCATGACGGCAGCAACGTGACCCTTCAGGACCTGAAGCGCACGCTTCATGTTTCGCATGTCAAAGATCTAAGACTCGTGAGCTTTCGTCTGTATAAAAACGTCAGTGGAACTTACATAGCAGTTATGGTCTTCGTTTGCAACGGCGAAGTTGTACGCCTCCATGGGATTCCAAGAAATGCAGTTGGAGGCAAAGTTGAGGACAGTCCGGTGGAGTGGAGAACTTGTGCGCATATCATACAGGACGATAGCACGATCAGTTGCGCACGATGCCAGAATCGATGTCTCAACTTGGTTGAAGCTGACATAGTTGATTGTGTCGATAGCTGAGGGCCAAACCAGGTTCTGCACAGGTGCACCTGAGGTACGAGCGGTGTCATATATAGAGACAACATTCGAGGCGGCGGCGAAGGAAGGTAGCGAGCGGTGATGCGTGACAGATGTAAAGGCGGCGTTTCCGTGCCATGTAGCCTTCGGCGGCGACTTGGAGGGTTGAGCGTACGGCTCGAACATTTGTATCTGCTTGTCTGCACCACAGGTGATAAGACGCTTATCGCGCGTCCAGCACATGCCCTTCACCATGTTCTCGTGCGCCTGCGCCTGCCACTTCTCTTCCCTGCTCGTAAAGTCCCATACTTTCACGACGCCGTCACCACTGCCACTGGCGAAACGCTCAAGCGAATTGGGATCCTTGGCGAAGGAGTAGACACCGTCCACATGGCCAGGCTCGAAGTCTCCGAGGAAGGGCTGCGCAAACATGCGCTCGATCTTGGTCGCATTGAGGGCCCTCGTGTACTCGCGTGCGCGTTCGAAGGGATGCTGGTTGGGGTCGAGATTGCGCGTGATCTTCGCGACATTTGATCCGGGGGCCTGCGCCGACGATGTCGACCGGCTGAGGGCTTTGATCTTCATCTTCGCTGTCTTGCTGTAGACTTCGCGAACATGAGCAGCGCGGCCTCGAACTTTTCTGGCAGGGTCGAGGTGGGGCGGCCAATCAACGTTGCGCAGTGGATCGCACCTGCTTTGCGCGGCGCCGGTCGAACGTGCCTCCGGTCGACGAAATCGCTTAGCGCCCACTCTGGCGAAATCAGTTTGGATGCACGCGAACCCAGCCTTTGCTCACTCGACTAACCCACCAGCACCCCCGCCAGCAAGATGAAGTTGTGAGTGCACCCCGAGCCCGACGACGACTGCATGGATGATAGATTGGAATATTGCGAGGACCCTTGGTGTGCCAGGAGAGGATTGCAGGACTGCAATGGATCGATTGGCGCACCATGATCGCAGAACCTTGAATTGCGACTGAGCATTCGCTAACATTTTCTCTACAGCCTCAAGGTCGGACGCGTTGTCGTACGTTGAAACCGCTCGAATTGCCCTACGTCGCAAGTACTCACAGTCCGCTTAGATCATCACCCGCGGTCGCTATGCCGGCAAGAAGTGCGTGATCATCTCGCCCCTCGACAACGGCACCAAGTCGCACCCCTTCCCCCACGCCCTCGTCGCCGGTGTCGAGCGCTACCCCCAGAAGGTCACCCGCCGCATGTCGAAGAACAAGCAGGCCAAGAAGAGCAAGGTCAAGCCTTTCGTCAAGCAGGTCAACTGTACGTGAACGTTGGAAGGAGGCGGACGTACAAGGACAGCGCTGATAGACGCAGACACCCACATCATGCCTACCCGCTACACCATCGAGCTCGAGAACCTCAAGGGCACCCTCACCCAGGACACATTCAAGGAGGTCTCGCAAAGGGAGGACGCCAAGAAGACCGTCAAGAAGGCCTTCGAGGAGCGATACCAGTCCGGCAAGAACAGGTGGTTCTTCACACCGCTGCAGTTCTAGGTTTTCCTTCGGTTACGGCTGGGCGCAGATGGGACATGATTTGACACGTTAGATCCTGCATGAGCATGTCGGGCGATATCATAGGGTGGATCAGGTGCAAAAAGCCTGCCATCCAGGCGTGTACTTCGGCTTGATAATCAAAGCAAGAAAATCCGGCATCGGGGTCATTCACGAGCTCATGAATTGATGTTCCCTACAACTTTCGTTCGTACAATCTTTTGCCGGGTGAGATACTGACAACCTAGACCTCGCATACGAACAGTACATTCGCACCTTAGACATACCTAGCCGTGTGCTTAACTTACTGCAGCAGAGTATCGAGCGATCTGAATGCAACAGGTCATCTTGGTTGCGCTGGCCCATCAGAGTCAGCCCCAATTGATAGTTGCGCAGCCATGACGACAACTCCCAGCGTCATCAAGTATATCTGCCAAGACGACATTGCGTCAAGCACATCTTCAAGACATGAGCATCCTTCACCCAACGGTACGTAAATCATTTCCTTCTTTCCCCGACTGCAATGAAGATACCATGTACCCCTTAACCGTGAGGGCAAATATCAATATTCCAATTGTTCCTGCTGAAATACAACCCCGCCCTGTCTTTGTCATCCACATCAATAAGGTTCACAAACTGACAAGGCACAGAACATCAGTTTGAAATGAGAGTTGTGGCATGACATTTTCGGAAGATGTTGGAGTTACTCCCTTGAAAGGTTTCGCAATCAAGCACGTTCTTGAGGGATTGTAGAAATATAGCAGAAACAAGCTGTCGTCATCATTATACCATCTAAACCTGCTCGAGAATGGATGTACTTCGAACTCAACTACACTGAAAAGAATAACGAAAGGTATCTAACAACTTCAATGATCCACCTCCTCCCACATCAGGCTGCCCTGGCAATCTGAGGCGCACTCGTGATCGGTGATGGTGGAGCATCCCTATCGTATACATGCACCCTCAGCTCTGCTACAAAATCGACCCTAGCTCTCGCGACCCTGCAGATCTTGCAGGAGCAGCTGTATAGCTCGACGACTTCCTCGCCATCCTACTGCTTGACCTCGTCAGCCTTCTTAGCGGCTTGCTGTTTCCCCTTGTTCCAGTACTCCACAGCGAAGTTGAACGCGTCGTGGGCGACCTTCAACTCAGTGCTGATTCCTGCCTTTACCGTCTTGACAAGTCCCTCGGGGCCTTGTGTCTTCTTGTACTCATCCTGGTATGTGCCGAAGACGTAGGTGAGAGGCGAGAAGGCGAGCTCCTTGAGCTTGGTGGTGTCCTCCTTGACGATGGGAACACGCTTCTCGAGCTTTGAGAGAGACGAATCACCAAGCTCATCCGCGCGGGTCAGGTACGGAGAGATGTAGGAGTACGGTGTCTTGAGGTAGGGGTGGAAGGGTGCAACGAACGAGTTGTACGTGTTGTGGAAGAGAGTGAGGGACCTGGCTCCGTAGGGGTTGGACTTGTAGAACTCGACCGAGTCGTGGACGACGGGGTAAGAGTGCAGATGCTGTGATTGTTAGTTGGGATCTCGTGATCAGAAGTGCAAGTTTCAGTGTAGCTTTGCACATGTGGTGTAATCAAGCCGACTGATTGGGCGATTGAGCACGCCAAACGTGTAGCTATGCAGAACTTGCGGGGTAGTACGTACCGAAAGAACTCTCGACTGCGGAGTCTCACCGTTGGTCAAGGGGGCGCTGTCGTTGCTCATATCGCCGTTTGTGGTGGGCTCCTCAGCGTGTGGTGACATTAAGTCTTGTGGTGTTAGATGGTGGTGTGGTGTAAGGTGTGATGAAATCTGCGGCTGTCAGAAAGAAATAAGTTATAGTTCGACGAAGTGGTGTTAGGGGAAGGGTTTCCATTCGCCCCAACATACCTGTTTATACGCGGGCTGCTTGTGGAAGTGCTATGATGTCTGTGCCTGTGCGCTGAAAGCGGCGCTTGGTGTCAGTGAATTTGTTGGTCTGACATGTGAAAGCGGGCTTGCTGGTTTATCGATAAGGAAAGAAGTACCTTCAGCCCTACGAAACTCGCTCTTTCTTTGCAATGCAAATAGCTGACACAGAGGTACCAGTTTAAAGCTTTACAAACTGTGACGACAGAGGTTTAAAGAGTGAGTTACCAACGGTCACTGTGCGTGCAATCCCCTATCAGCACAGGAATGTCGCGACATTGGGTGATACATTGACGCACAAACAGGGCTACCTGGCATGTGAAAGAGGGTTTTAGGACGATAAGGTCTCCGCTACGTCCGCTGGCGCCTCGTCCCGTTGGTAGACCAAGTCCGTCTTTCGATGGTTGGGTAGAAGCTCCAAATGATCCTGCCGGCAGGGTGCACAAATACGGTACGCACTGCCCCGTGTGTGTTCAGGTGAGGCCATCGCCACTGAAGCAAGTGGGCATGCACGCTGGCTAGACTGGTGAAGCGACCGATGGGTCCTGAATCTTTTTGCCATGTCTTACACGTATCGATGATTGTGTGACCTTAGACGCTGCTGCTCAGCAGTCATTCCACTACGCGCCGCCGTCCGGCTTGTTGTAAGCCTCAACAAATCTCTCCCCCGGAGCAGCGGCCCTCGAACTTCACTGGCGCCGCAATCACTTTCCGAGCTATGTATGTATATCCGTTGTAGAACCTTGGAATGATTAGGGATGCGTGGCGCTCATCTCCATACGCGCATCGTGTCGCAATGTCAAGTCCAATTGGTTGGGCACACGTCTTATCAGGGAGGAATTGAGCAATCGCTGGCCGCCTTGGGGCGGTTCGCCAAACCCAGCAGGCGCGTCGACATACTGCATTGCATCGCGTTGTGCATCTCGTCTATGGCTGTTGTTGGGGCGCCTAGAACTCAATTCGAGGTGGTGGAACATGTGAAAGAGGTGTTCCATGTTGATCATGTCGGCACCCGGGTAGCGTGCCGTCGGCGTCCTGCGGATCAAGCTTCGGTGCAGGGCCTTCCAATCCTTACCTCACCTAGGTACCACGACAGAACTCGAGAATCAAAATTGCGGCTCTGGAAGGATGCTTGGCCTCCGAATATAGACCGTGTCCGACTCTGATGAAAAACCCGACAAAGCACCTGATGCTCCTTATCAGATGCTACCGAGCACTCTGCCTCGGTATAAACAAGTCGTTCGACCTCGTAAAACAGCGAACGCATAAGCGATATCTGCATCAGGTACGCACAGCTACAAAGTGACATCACGCTCGTGAAAGACTGGGCGGGTTTCAAGGACGCATTGGATCTGTCGAACGGCTAAGCGAGCCCAACGGGCGTTTATGATCGGCAAATTGTAACGTCGAGAAGGATGCCGAGTACTGTTGTTGACACATGCGATGTCATGTATATGCATGGTGGAGCGGGGTGCTGACTGCAGCGGAATTGTACAGCAGTGAGGAACTGCATGCTAAAGCTCTCCACAGTGAATAGAGACGCTCAAGGATCACAATAAAGGAACCTCCGCGGCGCTGCTGACGAGCTGGAGCCTGCGGTCACTATACTCTTTCTCTCCATGTCATTGCATGGTAAAGCCGCGTATGCATAGTGGGTATACAATCCTTGATATTGACGCAAGAGAGTGAGCTTTCATATGCTGATGTCCAATCATGCTGAAAAGATAAACAGCAATCACCGCGATCATCCTGGGTACTGATATCAACGTTGCACGCCAGCTCAGTGTAGCTCGGCCTTATGGTGTGAGTATGTACTTGACGACAGATATGACATGTGTCAGGAACGCTAGAGCCACCCATACGCCCCATACCGCTAGCCGTTGGAGCCAACGAGGTATTCTTCGTCACTAAAAGCTGCCTACATTGCTCTCTTCGGGGCACAGGTGCATACAGTGCGCCCGTTACAGTGCGTATGCACAACGGGCAGTACATCCGAACCTCCTACCACTATCAGGCAGTCATGCGAGGCAGCCAGTCGTCCAATTTTTTAAGAAGGGGTATATCTAGATTTTTCAATTCCTGCGATCAGCAGGATAACATTGTAGACGATACCAGCATGCAAGCAATCCAACTTAGCAGTCTGCGATGTCGCTCGGAGAAGCGAAAACGCTGAGAATAACTGCAGCGTTCAGGACACCAGGCGGCATTTGCCCTTCGCCCTGGAGGTGAAATGACCTGTCAGTTACAACGGCTTCAATCAAAGACGCTCATAATCAGGCTAATAGACAGGCATCACGCAATGGATAACTAATGCACATCAGTACAGTCCTGGCATTTGCGTTACAAACGCACTAATCTAGATCGCAGAATCTGGTACTGGATTGACCGGTAACGTTACGTCCTAAGAGCTAGTTGCGGTGCTAGATCAGTAAGGATGACGAAGCAGCTCAAGCAGTTTCCGTGGAGATACAGACTGTGATAGGCATAACGTGGCATTTCACTGAACAACTTTGCACCGGCCGCAGATTACCTACAAAGAACGACAATGTAAACGCTATCTCAGGACAGCGATCCGCTACTGTGACTGACATTGTGGAATTTTGTCACACACGATGGTAAAAGACGAAATAAATCATACCATCAAAAATCTTCATATATATTCAGTTCATTAATCATGTATTTGTACAACGTCACGGCAACGCTCATCACCAAACACCGCTAAACAAGACGTGAACGGACACTCACCCAACCACAACTCTAAACTCGCCTCTCTTCGACCTCCTTACCCTAGTCCGCTCATCAACACCGTCTCCCCATCCTGCCGCCATGCATTCCCCCTCCGCCCATCCTCCTACGCCCTCCCATGCCCCCTAGACCTCCGCCCATTCTGTGTCCGCCCATACCTCCGCCAATGCCTCCGCCCGTGTGGTGCACGACATGCGTCGTTCCCCCGCCCCGACCGAAGCGACTTCCACCACTCATAGGCACGCCGGTGCTGTAGCCGCCGCCACGGCGGGACATGCGAGATGGTCCACAGCCCATTTTGTGTGAGTTTGTGTGTATATAGTGGGTGTGTTTTGATATTGGATGTGACGCTTCTCTGTATGCCGAGTCGCGTGAGGTGTCGGTGTTACTGTCGATATAGGTGTCTCGGTATTCTTTTGCTGATTGTCCTGATGAAAGTGTTGGCAGGAGCACAGTGATGGATGTAGACGCGTGGTAACAGTTCAGTATCTGGAGTGTAGCGTTCACGATTTTTGTGTTTGTGAAAGGTAGAATTGATTAGTCTTGAGTTGATGGGACATGCCTGCTCCAGTACATTGTCTCTTTATATACCTATCATCTTCACTCAAGCCTCTCTGCAGTCAAAAGACTTCGACGTCACACAAGATATGACATACGCCAAACGCTGACCCAAGACTCACCAGCGCTCTGCAAACGTTAACAGCATGCTTCCACTGTTATGAAGAGACCCTGCATGGGTAATCGGCTCGGCTAGTATGCCGGACATGCTTGGCCCTGGCAGAACGACGAGACAAGCGACTGTTCCATTGGCTGGAAGATAACATTGTGGCGCAAATCTGTGGCGCACGCATTCAGATGACGTCTGCCCTCGTTCGTTTGGCGCTGTCGACGAGTTCGAGAGCTGGGTCGGTAACGCCAGAAATGACGACGCCTGTTCTGGGCCTGCGGAATCAATGGACGTAGAGTTGCCGGGTACCGTTGAAGGCAAGAAAGCAGGAAAAGCAGGCGTCGTAATTGTAAGAGTAGAGATGACTCCATTGAGTAAGAAACGTCTATGAGGGTATTGTAGCTTTCAGATGTCAAAACGCCGCGCCATGCCTGGTGATGTCAACAATCAAGATCTACAGTCCCTTGCTTTGCTGCTCCTTGAAGACCCGATGTCTGGCTAGCAGTTGTGAGATCATGAAATGAGAAACGTCCTCATCGGCCCAGTATGTTAAATGGCTCGCAATACTCGCAAGGAGAGAAATATCAAATGCCTATAGTCGCTGTCAGCATCCATACGTAGTAGGAAGGGATTCAGAACCTACGCCCTCTTGAATGCTGTAGTCAACTCTCCCGTTACTGTTCAATGCCCGTACTTTCTGCTCTTCCCTCTTCAGCTTTCGGCTCCGCTCTTCGAGGTCCTGCCATTCCAAGTCTTTTTCGACTTGATTCGAATCCTCAGTACTGCTGCTCTTACGCCCTTTCTGGAACCCAGAGTACAAAGTCTCGATCTCCGACTCGATGAGTGTAGGCGGGTGTTCACCGTCTTCGCCGGTGGTAATCTGTTCGTTTCCAAGACGTCGTCTACGCTCTTCAGATATGAACGCAGACACTGGTTCATTGGTGCCTGGAACAGTTGCTACACCTGCTGCCGAGTTTGGAGCGGCAGAAAGAGGTCGCGAAGAACGCTGCCCTGGACCTCCGTCTCCCAGTTCTGTACCACTGATACCTAGGCTGCGGTTGAGCAAACCTGATGCGATACCAGAACCGATGCTTGACCAGAAGTCCGTGACTCCTTGCCCTACACGGGCACCGATGCCTGTTAGGCCTTGTGAGGCTGGGGCGCCAAAAATTCCTTTCTTGGTGTAGGGAAGTGGCTGAGCTTTCAAACCAGCCATGGCAGGAGATATCAAGGGCTCAATTCGGTAGCTGATTGGATCGGATGGATGGAAGATGTTGAATGTTTGCTTGCAAAGAGGCGATGAGGTTGTGATGTCAAAAGCATGGTTGCGTTCGGCTGCCATAGGCGAGAATGGGTCGTCCAGAGGAGTCGCAGGTGTCTCTGGCGGATTGAAAGCGGTCGCGGGTCGAGCGGCTATCGTGCGCCCCTTTAGCATCTGAAAGAGGCCGATTGGTGATCCTAATGCGTAGAAATCCTCAACCTCGAAATCAAGCTTCAGACCCTCTTCGGTAAGGCGACGTTGTTTCCCAGATTTTGTTTTGCTGGCATTGCGCTGGATACAGAGAATGTCGAACATAATTGCCGAACCCAAAGAGTGACCGACCAAGCTGACTCTGCCTTTGAAAGAGGGGTTGCGCTCCTTGAATAAGCGGTAGATACGGTTCAATTCGGCGACAACGATGCGGGATATATGGCCTTTGTAAGCTGGACTCTGGTAGAGCAAGATGTCTAACGCAAGATCAGTCAAGAAGTTGCGCACAGCCGGTACACCATCGACTGTGATGTCCTCAAGGCTAGGGAATTCGTGATCTTCATGGTCGAGATCTCCAAGATCATGCTCCTTCCGATTATGCTTGACACTTTGCATAGGAAAGTCCAGTAGATGACGCCATACAATAGGGATTACCTGAATGCGGCTATTCTTCGTTTCAGAAGTAACCTCCGAATTAAGTGCCTGTAAATCCGGGGCGTTGGCGTAGACAGCCTTGAAAGACTTGCGCATTGTGTTGACATCGTGAATGAAGTTAATAGACTCCATGCGCATACCCAAGCGCTGTCCGATGCCATGTGTTACAAGCAACAAATGCTCAATCTCGCGTCCCTGCTCCTGTTTATCTTGCGTTTTGTAGTCTTCGCGCATCTCTTTCTCCTCTCGTTTGCGCACCTCTTCTTCCTGCTTCTCTTGATAGTCGGGTTGCGATGAAGTCATCAAAGACGACACTTGCCGTTCTAAAGTCCTTCTTCTTGACTCTTGAGGTGATTCTGCTCTCTCGTTGTCTGTCGTCTCGGCGTCAGAGCCATCTCCTGATCCAGAGGTCGTGGTCTTTTCGTTATCAGACCCATACGCCAAATGTTGTGATGGCGTAGTGGGCCGATCGGCCTCTTTCTTGCTCTTGGGGTCTGTGGCGGCATTTGTCTGCTTCTTTTTCTCCTCTGGGTCAGTGTAACCACGAACGTAGCGATAACCAGCATAATGCGCTCCACCTGCAAAACGCTGGTATATCGTGCTTCCCATACGAGCCCACATGTCGTCAGTAAGAAGCCAGGCTGTCGTCGCATCTTGAAACGTCACAATCGAGTTCATGTGGGCACCGAAAAGCCTGTGTGTCCGCGTGGTATCGGTAGGAGCATTTGGTGGTGCCAATTTGTCGCCCGAACTACTACCGTCCTGCTGTTTGGCAGCTTCACTACGAAGGTTTTCAAAGGATCCTCTTGGTGTTACAGGGTTCGAAGTTGAATCGCGGTTGAGTCGTCCGAGCTCCTTGCGATAGTCGTCACTCACGCCAGCACCAAGAGATACAGGCCGGGCACGAGGCTGCGAGATTGACCGCTTCTCCTCTGGCTTTCCGTATCGCCACGGCTTGCATTTGAGATAGCCCTCCTCCAGTTGCATGGCAAGACCTTCGTCCACAGGGTCACCATTGGGGGTGAACCATGTTCCTCGCTTGATATCGTAGACCGGACCAAGCCAGTATGAAGGGGCCAGCTCACGGGTTTCAATTTCGACATCGAACAGATAGTCTTCGTTCACCGGCACTTTTGTAGTTTTCACAGGCTCGTGAGAGGACTGTGCAGGCGTTGCAGGACTCATTAGGTCTTTATTCTGTTCGGCAGCTTCCGCTTCGTCGGTCGTCTTCTGAAAGGCTGTTTCGATGGCTCGAGAATCACCCTTGCTGAAAGGGATCCATTTCTTCGGCTTAGGCAGAGGCTTGTCCGGCGTTATAGCGTGCTCTGAGAAGGGCTTGCGTTTAGGTAGCTTGGACTTGTTAGCGTTGAGCTATGAGACATATTCACGATCCACTTACGTCCACAGCGTGAAACCACTTCACCGCAAGCGGAGGGCAGTCTCGAGGGTACCTCTTCAAGCTCAAGCGGTGCCTCCGATCAACCACATGATCTCCGCCTCGTTGTGTACCTAGCCCACCCGTTGTGGCGTCCTGTTCCTTCTCCTTCTCCTTGCCTTTTGCCTTGTCGGACTCGGTGGTGATCGGTGTAGGCGCACGTGAACCCCACGGCGAGAGGCCAGCGAGGAAGCCTTGCTTCCCCTCTGCAGGACCTGACATCCTGTCAAACTGTGGGGCGGCGCCGCCGTTGGGTAGATAGCTCAGCCAGCCCCTGTGTCGTTGTTGTACAGCTGCACTGAACTGGGGCAGGTACGAGGGCGGTCGATAAACAACGCGAGGGGTAATGCGACGAGCGAACGTGTTGGGCGGTGGGAAAGAGGATTGATATGGAAGTTCTATGTACGAACCTGAACGACAGTCAGCTGCACATTATCTGCATGTGGAGCGTGTTTCAAGCAATGTCATCAATGTGGTACCTGGACATTGCATGCGGCTGCTACGGGAGGATCAGTCGGCGACGCTTGACATCACCGAGGGGCCCTGCCTGCACCTGACAGCTGGCGCGTGGGGCAGCTGCTCCGGCGCAACAACACCGGCCGAATCGCGTTTTGCGCGACAAGATGCTGCTACTGGATGCGCCGTGTATGTATTGCTTGCGAGGCCTCAAATTCGAGAACTGCCTTCTCTCCATTATCCCTGATAGTGTTGTGATCAGGTGACTTTGTCATCCAGAATACGGTTGCCTTCGCCGCCACTGCAACTCTGTCTCATCCTTCGCTTTTCTAAACTCCCTGCCCCTTCTGATACATACGAATGCTCGGTATTCTTGACTTACTGCCATCTGCACCGCACAATGATAGTTACTATTGACGATTACCGCGGTGCCGATTCCGAGGATGGACCTGGGAAAAGCGAGCAAATCAAGGACGAAGACGACGACACCAAGTTCACGGTGTCCATGGCAGGCCATCTCAAATTGAAGCTGCAAGCACTGAACAGTATGCTTATATGCACACCGTCTGATCGACACGACCAGCTCCAGTTCGATGATGTTGCAGCAGGCGTTCCGCCTCGTACATATGTCAACGGCTCGGAGAAAGTGTACTTCTTAGTTAGAGACCTCACGTGGCCCAGCAAGATCCCAGATATTTACATGAATGCCTACAGCGAGGTTGTGCGATCATGTCCTTTCACGAATAGATATATACGCAGACCTTCGAGGAACAGAAAGCTCAGATGCTATGGGCCAACATACACCAGCTTTGCGCCGACATTTTCCAGCATACGAGCCTTGTTGCCTCATATCGATGCTCTATGTAACACTTCGCTCAATGACTTTTTTGAGAAAGCAGATGAAAAAGGTTCGTCCTCAACTCAGTTGGCTTGGACAGTTGGCTTACAAGGTTACAGTAAAACCTTTTCCATTCATGAATCTACCTGCTGAACTACGCCTTCAAGTCTATGACTGTCTCGTTCCCAGCGAGGCTTTTGTACGCGTACGGACAAAGAAATCCCATAGGGTAGACCAGCGGTTCCCAATGTGCCTTAGCATCATGCGAGTCAGTAGGACACTGTGCGAAGAAACTACGAGACACTTCTTCGATAAGCCTTGCCTTCTTATTGAGGCCTGTGAGAGGCCAAGATACCACGAAGACAATCCTTCTTTCTCGGCACATACAGCAATGGATTACGCCGCACTCGTTACAAGCGTGAGTGCCGAAGTCAGGCGCAAGTTCACCCGACTCGAGATCCAAATCGTATTGGGGGTGCCTAGTGTAGAGCAAGAGCTTTCACGTGATAGACTGAGAGATACTCCTTTGCGACAGATATGCTCTGCCCTTCCAAACCTTGAAGTTGTGCTTATTTCATTCCAAAGGAGGGAACAATGTTCGGAGCTGATAAATTACGACCCACCTCCATGGAGAGAAAGGAGAACTTACGTCAACAGCCAGTCGCGTACGCTTGACTGGATTGATGTCCAGCTGCCTGATGAAGGACCTCGAGTTGCGTGGGACTTGATGTACTTTGGGGGTCAGATGGACGATGCCGCACGATTAAGGAGCGCTATCATGTCTGAGCGGATGATGAGGGGTTTGATAGAAAAGGAAGGCAGCCTCGAGCTGGAGCAAAGCACGACTGCGACTCGGGAGGATTTGCAGAGGTGGTCTGCTACGAAAGAACTAGTCCTTGACGCTCTCGGACGTCGATAGCAGTTGCCAGTAGACTCTTGTATCTCATGAAGTAGCGTCTAAGCTTTCTTTCCATTTATTGCGTGTTACAGAAATGATGAATCTAGTTTGCGGGCTAATATTCTGGTTATATTCATGCAGACGTACACATCTTTTAACAAATCAACAGACACATGTAATTCTGCAGGGTGTTCGATTACTATCATAGGGCTTTCCTGTGCTCTTAGAGTTTACAGCTTCGGTTACAACCCTCAGACCGGTGATTGCTACTGCAAAACACTGACGCAAGTCAACTACAGACAGGTTTCTGATGGCAAACGGAGTGCCCAAAGGCCTTCGGAGAATGTCATAGATCTTAGCGTCATCCTCTCGTAATCAAATATTTGTTTGTTGCCAGTTTTGCACTGACAACACTGCCTAATATCTGGTAATTGACCAGTCGTACAGAAGATCCCAGATGGTAAAAAGGCTCGGCTGAATTAGGCCAACGCAATGACTTCGTGGGGTGATGTGGCTAATAGGTGGAGGAGTAATATAAAGCGGCCGATACAGACACGACAGGAGTGGAACGACATGCGCAACACAATTCAACGACGCAGTGTACGTTTTTGACATGATTCTATAGTTCAACTAAGTTCTCAACCTTTCATCAATCTTGAGAATCACCCGGTTTAACATCTGGGTCGATAGGTGAGGTGGCCGAGTTGGTTATGGCGCCAGGTTAAGGTCTTCTCCTTAGCATTGCTTAGCAATAAGCTTCCTGGTCACGAAAGTGGCGCGGGTTCGAGTCCCGTCCTCATCAGCTTCGTTCAACATCGTTTGAGCATTCCAGGATATTTTTTTTTGGTGTTGGTTGGCCAGTGTGCGGTGCAGGACAAGTTTGACGGCTAAGCGAGCCACCCAGACTTTCCAGCACGCTATTTTTTTCGCGAGGAGAGGGATCTAACGTATGCAGTACCGTTTGTGCTTAGATTAAATGTTAGGTCAACGGGGGGTGCCTCTGTTGCGTTCGTTCATGATTCTACACAAGTCTGCAACGCGGATATGATTTGAGTTATTAAGACACCCAATCTTTCACAAATACCATTCTCGTCTGCTATGCTTGGACGAGTACTTTGTTACGTCTCTTTTTGGGCGGCTGTGGGGCCTTGACGTGAATGTGCGACATTGGGTCAGCAACGGCTCGGCGAGAGCAATGGTCCGATTGGTTGGAGCATCTCAACTCAACCAAAGTCTCTATAGTGATGATAGTAGGCGTTCAAGACTCAGTGTACAGTGTGTGTGTTCAGACTGCCCAAAACTGTTCCAGTGCTTCCGATATGCTGATCCGAGCAAGTGCTGCTTGTATTCAGCGAATCTCCGTGTCACTGGATAGCTTCCCACGCTTGCAGGCTGTGGTCAAAGCAGATGTGATCTCAGTCGATTACAGTTGTCCTAGGTTGTCTTAATAACTGACGGGGCCAGATTCGTATAAGTGGATGAGATGTACTCTTCACCCGTGTAGAATCCTTCTAGTGCGACAAGATGTCTCGGTTCGCTCTGTTGTATGCAAAGTACTGCCGTGACTGGTTTCAGCTTCTAACTCATGCACTGTAGTACGATAAAAAATCGACACAACACCACCACATCACCAAACTTGCCAAAACTTTACTAGATCACAATGGAAGAAACTTTGAATATATTGTGTAATTCTTGCACCACATTTTCCGTTATTGTGATGGTCGACAATCATTTTCTGATCGTGGGAGTCCCACCGCCCTAGGCTCATTCACCGCAGGCTAGGCAAGTGGGCCTCGACTGAATCCATCTCAGGCGCCAGACTCCCATTTCACTTCGATCCCGTGGCCCATCGAATTCCCAGCACATTTGTCACTGTTTTGACTGCTACATAATCAATGTAATTCATGCAGTCTTCAACAATTACCACATCAGGCAATTGCCTTCCAGTCGCTTTAGCTCACTTGGGAGAGCGCCAGACTGAAGTTCTCAGTCACTAAATCTGGAGGTACTGTGTTCGATCCACAGAAGCGACACTAGCTTCCGTGCCCAGTTCATGGGATCACGCGAATATCTTTTTTTGAGCTTTTGTCGAAGATTTTGTGTGGAAATCCGGATCATCGATGAAAAGGGGATGGTGGTGGATGTCGATGTGGGGCATGTTGTGACACGTGCTTCGCACGTGCATCATCGCTCTCCCTTTTGATAGTGCTTAATTGCATTTTTGCTTACACGATACGCGTCCGCCATCCGTCGAGAATGCTATCAAGGCAGAATCTGGCGGCTTCCTTCAGGGCAAGACCTGCATTGACCTAGTATATCGAAGCAGGGATATGTGGCTGAGACTTACGACAGAAAACAAGTCAATGGAGCGGGATGCGATGCGATGTGTATTTGCACATACATAATTTCTTGATTTCAATGCGGATTATACTTCGGATGGCATGCTAACATCCCAATTTGAACTCTGCCAATCAACGCCGAACACCAACGTCTAAGTCATGCAATGCGCGTCGCCTACGATCAAGCTGAAGTGATCAGAACTCCATGGCATTGGTCTCCTCTTGTCTCTCACGTTTGAGAGCTGGCTTCTCCTCCTCCATCAAACCGGCAACAAATTTGCGGAAGTAGTCAATGTATGGCTTCAGACTTGTCTTCTCCCAATCCTGAAGCTTCTTCTCACCTTCTTCGCCGTCCCACTCGTCGATCTCTTGCAGGAGTTGTGTGACTGTCGGGACACTCAGGGGATCAAAATCTTCGACCGTCCTTGTGTCGATAGGCACACAAACACGTCCTGTACCAGGATGAATAACGAATGGACTTTTGAGCAAATGGTTCAGCTTCTTGGAGACTTCGGCATCGAGACGCGGGTACGTGTATTCAAGTACGATGTCTTGTTTTGCCTCAAGCAGCTCTTTGCTGGTTTTCGACAGTGCGCCAGACTTGGCTAATGTGTCTATGTCTGCCCATTTGCTCGCACTAGCGCGATTAGGTGCGGAGTCCCACTTCTTTTGTAGCGCAGCGCGCAATGTGGGATCAGGGAGAAGATTAAGGAGATGTGCTGATTTGTCGGACGAGGCCCAGGGATCTTGCTCTGCTAGGATGGATGTCTGGAAATGCTCTTTCAAGATGTTAAGACTACGCTCAAGATGTGGATGCAAGGGACGTCGGACGTTGACCTTCTTTCCGCCTTGGTCGCCCCCCTTCAGAAGTTCAAGATATCCAGCTATTGCGCGACGCTTTTGGTCATCCATGAGACGTGCACGCTTGTCACAGACCCAGGCGTGAGCACCGCGACGTCCGGAGTAGACCCACAGGATGTGGGAGAAGCCGAAGTCTTCTCGCAGCGCAACATCCACAACTTTGATAGCCATCGTGATGAAAGCCCAGCACCTGTGGCAGATAGATGCACCAGTACAACACGTACGGATATCATCGTAATCTGTCATATCGATATCGAATACCAACTCTTTCATGAGTGGCCGGAACGCACTAGCCTTACGGAGTGTCTTGCGATCTCGTGGATTTGTACTGTACATGGGTCCAATTTCGAACCGGGTAGGCAGCATCTGTATGCATTGTTTGCGAAGCATATCAGCGGTGGGGAAGGATTGGTATCGTAGGTACGCCTCGTTGGGAAGTGTGAATGCGAACTCTCGATGGGCAAAGTCGTTCGCGGGGGTCGGGCTGTGGTTCAGCCATTGGAAGAGGTAACGAAAAGGAAAGAGACGTTGGTAGAAGACGCGCATTATCTCGGGGTCGGAAAAAGATGATCGGCTTGTGATCTTGCTGTGATGTGTGAGCGTGGGCTGCTAAGAGGAGCGCGAGTGCGTACATCGGCGCTGACTGAGATGCGTCCTCTTCAGACCTGACTGGCACACTCGATGCAAACTCCCCGTCTGAATCATCGTCGAATAGCTCCTCCAGATTGACTTTCGACTTCTCTGCCGTCGCTGGTGGACTCGGCGCATCCTCCATTGCGGCATCCTGTGTTTCTGGCTCTGGCTTGATATCATCGGCTTGCGACATCTCTTGTGACGACTCACCCGCAGGTGTGGATTCTGGGGATATTGAGTGTGGCATAATTTTTGTAGAAGATTCGGGCATGCGTGCTGTGTTGCTGCACATTCGTCGACGGATCGTGGCTGCTGCTTGTGAGACGCGTCAGAACACTAGCGCGACTTTTCGCGTAAATTGATCTGTCCCATCTCCTTTGGGAAAGCGCTATCATCATCATCCAAACGCGTACCCAGAACCCTTCCAATCACGTCGTACCTCAACCACCCATTGTAACGCAACAGTCTGGGACAATGGCGGCGACGGAAGAGATGGTCGCGGGCGCTGGATGGATTTCTGATGACTCGAGCTTTTACGGTGAGTACAATCACATCTTGCAGCAAGCATCACGTCATTTAGAACCGGCAGCCATCACACCCTGTCAAACATTACACATATTTGATGCAACCAACCACTGCGATCTACTTCAATTTGAATGACTACTGCTCACCGCTCACTATAGTCTTGTGTGACTCACGACGCTGATGATGCATAGGTGACGAAGATGAACAAGAACACCAGCAGTCGCTCAGCAACCAAAACACACCAAAGGCATTCTGGTCGTCCCACAGTAAGGATTTGAATGCTATTATATCGCCGGCAAAGCTCCAGGCCAGCAGGGAAAGCGTCTCAGATGTTGATGCTACGCCGACCAAGAAGGTCATGCCACTTACCACCTCGACACGTGCTAACAGACTCCTCGGTTTATCTGGCCTTGACAGGAAAGCGATGGAAGAAGAACGACTCGGCAGGTTAGACAAGGGAAAACGCAAGCGGGTCCAATCACCAGAAGCAATACCATATCGTGAGATGTTCAATCCTATGGAGGGCCAGCCCTTCTCGTGGCAGCTGGGTGAATCCGCTGAAGCGTTCGTCAAGCGCGTTTCGCCACTCACCACGTCAGCGGCGACGTGCGAGTGGATTTGGGTAGCAAATCCCTATCGTGATCCACGAGACAAGTCTGTGGCTCCTCGAGTTGCTGCATTCAAAGACCGAGGCACAAAGCTGCTTGCCGATTCGTTACAGAAGCGGACCGAGATTGAAGAGAAAGGCCGGATTGGCCCAAGGAGTACTGTCACACGAGCGTGGAACCAGGAGACTAAAACCCTCCAGCAAAGCTTGACCAAGTTGGCAGTTGAGACTGGTGTCTTATCGGGAAAGGTAGGCTTTACCCCCTTTTGAAACGTATTGAGACGAGCTAAGCCCTTATTTCAGTGGATGCTGTTTCCTAAAGCTGAAGAAGTTACACGCACGTGGAGAAGCGTCGTTGAAGCTGTGATAGCCGACCGTCTTGGACCGATGGCTAAGGTAGCTCCCGAGGATGGTAAAGATGAGCGCTTGAGTCAGTTTAAATGCCTCGTTCTCATTTCAGAAACGGAGCTGATTAGTGAACAGTCTGCATCTACACCAAGGACTTTAGAGATGAAGAAGACGTGCTTCGCGTACTTCAGGAGCTCGAGGACATGGATCTCCTCCGTCACGGCCGGAGCATCTACTACAAGTCTGATGCCTTTACATACCTGGACCTGTATTCGGCAAGCGCCAACAAATACGGACTGCAGGCAAGTCTATATGCTAGCCAGAAGATGCTGGCTGCCGCTCGAACAGCTGCGCTGTCTGCGTCCCAGAGCACAGCCTCGCAGCAGGAACGGAAGATACTCAAGAGCTTTTATTAGCTGAAAAGTACGCGTCCCTCCATGCGTGCCGGACATGCATCGCACTTCTCAATTTCACATATTATACGACGCAGCGTACGTAACACGATTTGACCACGGCGATTCCAGAGCTTTATACCATCGAAATCACTGTCTTCTATCGTTTGTTCTTATCATAGCATGCGCGATCGCCCTTAGCATCATGGTTTATTGCATAGGGGGCTTACTTCTGGCAGACCTAGGCATCGCGATAGGGCACGCTATCCAAACTTGTCCTGCATGGAAAGTCCAAGCGGCAGTTGCTTGTGATTATAACAAACGAGCCTGGTATCTTATGTTGCACCCTCCCATTGAACTGCGACAAGTCCGATCGCTTGATCTCAGTTGACAAAACATTCTATTACCCCCCAATGAAGTGGATGCATCGGCGACACTGAACCGTTGTATTAATGAACATGGGTGGTCAGCTCTGATTGGTTGCTTATGAGTACGCTCAGCCAGCCTCACAAGCTAACATCTGCCTTGCTCTAAAGACATCTCTTTGCGGTCAATTGTTCCTCTTCCTAGTTATCTAAGTTGAGGGCCGTTACTGATACCGGCATCAAAGACACCCGAGTTGCACCACAAGCATGGCGTCCACATGCTACCGGTATACCCCGCTATCGTCCACATCATCTCTCCGTCTGCTTCGCCTCAAGAGTCCGCTTAGTGCACAACGTCCAAATGAGCCCATCGAAATCGAGTTGTTCGAGACATCCTTCGAGAATGCACCGACGTTTGAAGCAGTGTCCTATGCATGGGATCACGCAAGCACGTTTACCACTTTGGTTTGCAATGGGCAGCATTTACACGTTTCGCCGGTCGTTTCGGAAATGGTGTTTGCTTTGAGCTGCGTCAGTACGACTGGAGTATTCTGGATTGACGCTGTGTGCATAGACCAGTCGTCTGCGACCGATAAGAATATTCAAGTGCCACGCATGCGACTTATCTTCTCAGAAGCAAGAAAGGTGTGGATCTGGCTCGGCAAAGGATCCTTCGAAAGTACAGTGGCATTCAGATTTCTAATCGAGATGTACTCGTATTCTTGCGGTCAACAGGTAGAGCCCACTAACACTATGCTGGCAAAGAAGTGGTGGAATAGCCTTCGGACGTATCAGGGTAGGGCTTTGCCGAGCACTATTTTGGGGAAGCAACAGCTGACGCTCTCAGATACGATTCGAGAAGCTCGTGGTGTATACGATGCGGTTGACACTGACTTCATAATCGATGTTATACGCTCGCCTTGGTTTCACCGCACTTGGACGATTCAGGAGGTTGCTTTAGCAAGATCCGCCACACTTGTATGTGGAGGCATCACGTTAGAGTGGAGCTCTTTCTTGGATATATTGAAGCGATTGCAACAGTCACTTAGCGATCAGCCAACCCACGGAGTAGGAATGAAGCAACACCTAATCTCTAACCCGGCAACGTTCTTCGACGATATCAGGACCTATAGCACAATGACGGAAGTTGTGCTCCATCACAAGCCCTTGCCTTTATCTCGCGCCCTCGATTTGGTTCGTCACAATCACTCGACTGACCCAAAGGACAAGGTATACGGTCTATTTGGCATCTTCGACTACCTGGAGATAAAGGACCTACCGCAAGTAGATTATACGTGCTCGGTACAGCGACTCTACTATGAGATGACACGAACTATCTTCCGAAATGATGGACAATTACTTGTTCTGTACCTGACCGCCCTACCCTCGCACGTCTCTGATTTGCCAACGTGGATTCCAGACTACAGCAACACCGAGTATATTAGATACATCGACGCCAACGAACACAGAGCTTCGAAAAGATCATGTGCTGAATTCTCGTTCGGCCTCTCCGATCTCTCACTGTCAGTTTCTGGAGTACTACTTGACGAGATCGATTTGCAAGCATCATCTACGTCTATATGTACCCCGGATTTCCGTCAAGGTTTCGCAGCAAGGTCGAACTTGAGCAGCACCAAAGAGCGCTACACAGCAGTCACAGAGCTCATTCGAACACTGCAATCATGGGTTGATGTTAGCAGGAGGGTCGAATGTTATCCCACTGGCGAAGAGCCAAGTACAGCATTTTACAAGATCATGACGCAGCCTCTTCGGTCGGGATCGCAGAATTGGCCGATGCCTACCACTTCAAGGACTACGAAAGACATATTCGAGTGGTGGCTGTCCATTGTAACCACAAACCTCTCGGAAGACCCTTCGCGATTTCATCTCGACATTACCAAGATTGAATCTGACTCCAACTCTGCTGCGATCGTCAATGATTATATCCGACTGTTCGGGTGCTCCCAAGATCCTAGAGATTGGTCTGCTGAGCTCCAAATTCGACTTCTGCTTCGCGCGCGTGATCAGGCCTTGTCAACTCTTCAGCACGACATCTCACTGTTGTCGTACCAGAGAACATTCTTCACGACGAGCGCTGGTTACATGGGTGTAGGACCTCGCTGGGCCCAGCCATCAGACCGCATTGCATTGATCGCTGGCCTACAACTTCCTTTCATCCTCAGAAAGGCTGGAGATAAGTTCAATCTCGTAGGCCCTGCCTATATACATGGGATTATGCAGGGCGAGCGGTGGGATGGGGATTCTGCAGAAAAGATCACTCTTATCTAAGTCTGCAGTTGCAGGAATTACCAGTCTCAGTGCACCCTACCCATTGCCTGCAACGTTTGTCTTCGCGATCGCGCAACTTGCCCCTACGTCAAGCAATCTGAGCTTCTTACCGTAATTCAGCGTATGTACGTTGATGTGGCTTCGAAAAGACCCGCAAGCGCGTCAGCAATCCTTCAAAGGACCGCAGACAAGCGGAGCTAGCCACCTGCACCATGCTGAAGATGTGCGTTGTCATGACAGGTTCGACGCTCGGTTCCTATAGCGGATCGAGGATCGTTTGTCGCATGTCGCCATAGCCTGCAACGGCGCCATGAAGAGTCTTCTGGCAAGTCCGACCAATGCACACTCGCTGGCTTCTGAGACACCGCAGTAAACCACGCGAAGCCGGGCTGACGAGCGCTATAATCGGTCTTGATGCGCAGCACGGTTGCGCTATTGAAACGAAGCATCTCCGGGAACGTGAAATTTGCAAACCATTACTCGATAGCAACAGGGTCCAGCCGTAAGTCGCCGATGACGCGAACCATCTTACAACAAGCGCTCGCGAATGATGACCAACAGCGGACGTGGCCGAACACAACAGTGTTTGAAATTCAAGTTTTCGGTAGATGTTGATGTCGTCGACTGTGAACTCCGGAGGTATGCCTGGTCGGGGCAGGTGTTCTGTTTGCGAGTGCGGGAAGATTCGGTGATAAAATCGACAGCACAGCAGCACTTATGGCCCTCGGTTGGGGAGTAGTGGTCGGCCAGGTCCGACGGTTCTGAGCGTTTCGTGTTGCGCTTAAACCACCAAGCGGCTGTCCCGAGCCTGGCTTCAGTTTCTCTTACTCGATGATATCCTTGACGATCGAGTAACGAGAAACGTGGGTGCAGGCGTGTTGAGAGGTACGCGGGCGACGGTGTGCTAGCCTCTCCGGCATCTTCGGCGCTGGCTCCGGCGAGCCCTTCGGACGGGCAACGATGTTGCTACATGGCAGATGTCAACCAGCAAAAGAATCTCAGATGATGCCTCAGGAGGGCGACAACGAAGTACCTATCCTGGCTCTCCGACATCATGAGGGCTTGGAGCTTTATTAGGAGCATGACGTTGGTCCCGTTGGCCCTGCGCTAGTTCCCTTGACCTTAGCGCCGATCAAGCGATACGACTCCATCCTTATCAGTTACACGGCCGTCTCCGCTGAACAAAGAAGGTGCGCAGGCTGCCTCGCTGGCGGCCACATTGACCATTGTCGAGATTGAACATTGGTTTCTCCTGGTCTTAGACGAATGACCTTCCAAATGGGGCTGGCTTTGAGATTTGTATTGCAGTTTTATCAAACCCGCACGAAGCTACGGTTGAGACCGCGCTGGCCGCGCTTGCGCCGAACAACGGGAGCAGATTCGAGATGCATTGCCAAGAGTGTCGATAGCCCTACGTATCTACCCGAGTACCAATTTTGATCGAGTAAACGAGGCGGTCTGTCGCCGCCAGACTACGCACCCCTGGCGCCATGTCTTTTCCGGGGTTTGTCCACAGATCTCGGATGTCCCTTTGGGTGCATTGATAAGAGACCTGTACCCCAGGTTTAGGCGTTTTTGGTACCGCCGTTAGTATAGCACTCTTTGACCGCTGTATTTGACAGTCTCGACAGTACTTTCAATTCTTTCGAGTAATCCGTTGGACAGTCAGATTCAACACCACCCCTTCTTATCACTGCTTATCGCTGTCTCATACGAGGATCCCACATCCCACCACTGTCTTCCCCGCGTTTGCCGAGGCTGGGGAATTATAATTACACTTGTATCCTCAGTACTGAAGCTACAGCTATCCGCTCGAAAAGCTCTGTCATTTACACACACCTGTCACAATGGCACCACATGCAACCTCGCCCCCACCAGTGGAGCACAGCATACCGGTCCAGCCCATTCAAGTTGTTGCTTCTTCACGAGCAGTAGTTGATGGTCGATTGACTGAAGCTACCATTGTGATATCGCAGAATACTGGCAAAATTACATCCATCTTCCACTCTGTTCTGCCGCAATCAGATTTCCCCGAAGGCACACCATACACCGACTACTCACCCCACATTCTCCTTCCTGGTTTAGTAGATGCTCACGTACATCTCAATGAGCCCGGACGGACAGAATGGGAGGGTTTCTGGACTGGCACCCGTGCCGCTGCCTTTGGTGGTGTGACCACAGTTGTCGACATGCCGCTCAATGCCATCCCGCCGACCACTACTGTTGAGAATCTTAATATCAAGGTTGAAGCGTCACAGGGCAAGTGCTGGGTAGATGTTGGCTTCTACGGTGGCATCATTCCAGGCAACGACAAGGACCTCAAGGGGCTGGTCGATGCAGGTGTACGTGGCTTCAAGGGCTTCTTGTGCGAGAGCGGTGTATGTAATTCCTGGCGACATCCTACTTCAGATTGCTAATCCTCACTAGGTGGAAGAGTTTCCGGCTGTTTCCTCCATCGACATTGAGAAAGCTCTCCTTGAGCTGAAGGACTCAGCCACTACACTGATGTTCCACGCCGAAATGATTCCACCAGTTGCAGACTCTGTTGGTGACGACGTCCAACGCGCGAACCCTCCTCTTGCTCCCAAGGGCCCTCTCACCGCGTATTCCACCTTCCTCGCATCTCGCCCACCAGCCTTCGAGACGTACGCCGTCGCCGAGATCCTCTCTCTTGCACACCTCGCACCTGAGCTACAACTTCACATTGTGCACTTGTCGGCCATGGAAGCCATTCCTATGCTGCGTGAAGCGCGCGCAAAGGGCGTCAAGATCACGGCTGAGACGTGCTTCCACTATCTCGCTCTCGCGGCCGAGCGTATTGAGGAAGGCGACACACGACACAAGTGCTGCCCACCGATCCGCTCGCAGTCGAACCAGGACGCGCTCTGGACAGAGCTCCTCCAGGACCAAGCGGACGGCGTCATCCAGACTGTGGTGTCTGATCACTCACCCTGCACACCAGAGATCAAGCTCCTTCCACCTCACCTCGCACCCAGAAAACACACCACACAGACACTCAACCACAGCGAGGACTGCGAATCGAGCGACGATGGGCCCGAGACGCCAATGCAGGGACCAGAAGAGAAAGGTGACTTTTTCGGTGCGTGGGGTGGCATCTCGAGTGTCGGCCTTGGCCTGCCAATCCTGTGGACAGAGGGTCTGAAGAGAAATGCGGAGTTCAGCGTGGAGGAGATCGTGAGATGGTGCTGTAAGAACACTGCCAAGCAGGTCGGTCTTGAGAAGTCCAAGGGCGATCTTGGTGTCGGATTCGACGCTGACATCGTTGTCTTCGACGAGACTGCCGAGTTCCTGGTAGGTTCACGTCTGCATCAAGTCTGAAAATGGAACCAACGCTAACGTCGTGTAGGTGGAACCAAGTACCATGCTCTTCCGTAACAAGGTCTCGCCGTACGAGAACAAGATGCTCAAGGGCGTCGTGAAGGAGACTTTCCTTCGTGGCCAGAGGATCTTCTCGAGGGAAGAGGGCTTCCAGAAGACCGGGCCCAGTGGAAAGACGTTGCTTGAGCCAAGGAATGCTAGGGTGTAGGAGGGCTGCTGAGCACGAAGTTACATGTCGCAATGAGAATTATGACTGCATAGACGGCGTTCGCATAGAGGTATTTAGCATTGCATAGCGAAAAAGCAACGATGCGAGTGGTTTTGACAGCGAGCTTCGAATCAATAAGGATCAGGCAGATTCTTTATCATTGCCTATCTTTTAGTTGACTAAAAGTTGTCTTCTTGTGGTGCCGATGTGAAGAACACGCTGATACTCAATCTGCGATAGTTCACTGGTACATCCTATCCCCGACGAGCTGAATTGTCTAGAATGCTGGTACGTGTCTGAGACCAACCTGCTACCTATCACCGGGTGTGTCTCCCGTGAACTGAAGCGTTCCTTTGTGCCGCCATGCATGCAGCCATCTGGAGTCGTCGAGTCAACCAGCTTACCCGCTACTCAACACCGAGTCCTCAGCTGAAGCGTGCGCCAGAGCGCGGGGTAGACGCGGCGGTTGCGGCAGTTGTTGAGGGAACACAGCAGAGCTGGCGTGCAGCAACGCGCGTTAGCGCTCACCACGGTTCTCAGGCGGCGTGGCGACAGACTAACAAGCCCTAGCAAAGTTCAAAATCACAGAACATAAAAACAGAGAAGTGTGCAATGGTTTGTGAGTCTTTGATCTGATTGATTCTATATGCCCGACATATGGTGGTGTCTTTTCAGTCCTCCATGATTGCCTTGATGTCGTAACTCGTATCGATCGTGGGGGCGACGCGCTTATTTGGCCTCGTCGAAGACGTAGGTCAAGTGGCAGCGACCGCAGTACTGGCGGTTGTGCATGGCAGCCATGAAGACACCAGCACCGCACTCGGGCTGGGGGCACTCGCGGCGAAGACGCTCGATCTTGCCATCGCCGTCAACCTTGTAGTACTTGAGCACAGCGAGCTTGGTCTTCTTGCGCTTGTGCTTGATCTTCTTGGGGGTGGTGTAGACCTTCTTCTTCCTCTTCTTGCCACCACCACGGAGACGGAGCACCAGGTGGAGAGTGGACTCCTTCTGGATGTTGTAGTCGGAGAGGGTGCGGCCATCCTCGAGCTGCTTGCCGGCGAAGATGAGACGCTGCTGGTCCGGGGGAATGCCCTCCTTATCTGTGCAATTGTTAGGGACGGCGCAGCTTTGGCGACACGATGTGCGACGTACCCTGGATCTTGGACTTCACATTGTCGATGGTGTCCGAAGACTCCACCTCAAGGGTGATGGTCTTGCCCGTGAGGGTCTTTACGAAAATCTGCATGGCGGCCTGCGATTGTACTGTTAGGATCCAATGCTGCAGCGAAGATGTTAAGCGCCCGCATCGTCAAGATAGAGCCCGCATATCGAACGGGGAGCAGGTCCTGCGCCCAGTTCGAAACACAAGCCTGCCTTGGAATGACAACAGCGCATGTAAAAAAGAGATGTGTGCTTACCTAGACAAACGGGTTGTCTTCCTCAGTCGGTGCAGAAGGTTGCTGGGGGAAATTCTATGGATAAGGCGAGACGATTTAGCTCCGAGTGTGGGCTGCTTAGTCAGAGCCGAGCGTGGCTGGTGCGGCGACAAATCCTGGAAGGCGCTATGCAGCTAATTGGGCCCGTGCTGTGGCGCCTGCGTTGCTGGGTAACCGCGGCAGGATGTTTTGTATTGACGGGTTGCCGGAAGCAGGACTAGCCATCGTCATCTCCACCTCGCCGCGCTGATACATCAAACCTCGAGAATCCACACCCCTCGCATCCCATCCCCACAGACTCTAGCGCATCCATCATCTGCCTTTCTCTGGCCGCACACCGCCAGCACCACCGCGCTCTACATCTATCTGCATAGGCTTCGGCCGGTGATACTTACTTGAGGCAGGCTCTGGGAGACTGCACTGTACTGAGGATACCGTAAGGACACCAGCCGCCCGGCGGAGCGCCGCTTGTATTTGCGCGAGGTACGTCTCGACCCTGCTTCCTTGGACGCGATGGACATCGGCTCATCTGCAGCAGTATCGGACACTAAAGGACACCCGTCCTCGGACAACAACGCCGGACTCGACGAGCATCAGTATGCTGTCTACAAATTCACCCCAGGGCATCTCCCGCCGACGAATGCCACACAGGCGTCAGCTTTCGACACCAAATGCATTCGAGATGCCCAGCGTACGACAACACAGCCCTGTCGGTCGGGAACAACGGCGACACAGCCGGTCAGGCATGAGCTTGGATCTTCGAGGTCTCAACCTCGAGCCATTCCAAGCACCCAGCCCTGGTCCCTACGAACAGGAGCATCGTGCCGTGAATTTTACTAACCATCTAGGACAACCATCACAGCAAACTATGCAAGTAGCGCAATCGCACAGCCAGCCCCAGCCGGGCCCCCAGGAGGCCTACCTACACTCCCCAGTACAGTTATCTCCCAGGTGCAGATCACCGCGATCGCCAATATACGTGTCTCGCCCGCACTCACCCCTGTCCCGACCGCAGTCACCTCCTAAGCCTCCAACTGAACAGCAGTTGAAGGACCTTCACGAGCACATCCAGTCTGTGTATGGCTCATGCGGACAGGTTTTCATTAACATTCTCCCCACACCGACGGTTCCGACAGCACCACAAGCTGTTATCCCTGAAAAGCCAGCACACTTGCCCAGCCATCAGTCGTTCGGTATGGCGCCTCACCCGACCAACTTCAACGACGTTGCAGGCATCGATCTTCGACCAACATCACGCGCGATGACTTTCGACTTCGAGAACCCTGATCAAGACAACGGTTACGAATCTTCTGGGTACTACGGCTCAGATGTATCACCATCGCCGCAAGCCTCGCCACGCATGAGGATGGCGCAGCCTTTCCTGCAGGGTATTGCAGAAGACCCTTCTCAGGAGACACCATTGACGCCGTTTTCGCATCAACCTACGCTCCTTCCTGCATTGGACCCGCACAGCCCAACACACGGAATTCCCAACGGCCTACCGCTTCCTGTGAGCCCCTTCGAGGAATCGCCACTTTACACAGACCTTGAATTCGATGCTAGTCTCGAATACACTGGCATCGCCCCCGAAGAAGTCCAGCGATACATTAGCGAGCAAGATTCCAAGACAAACAAGTGGACATGTATGTACCAAGATTGCGGAAAAGTTTTTGGCAGAAGGGAAAATATTCGCTCGCACGTCCAGACACATCTTGGCGACAGGCAATATAAGTGCGGTGGGTGTGGCAAGTGCTTCGTACGACAGCATGACCTCAAGCGTCATGCGAAGATCCACACCGGGAACAAGCCATACAAGTGCCCATGCGGCGCCGGCTTTGCGCGACAAGATGCACTCACTCGGCACCGACAGCGTGGTATGTGCGTTGGTGGGTTCGCTGATGCTGTACGACGACAAGCCAAGCGTGGCAGGCCAAAGAAGCATCGCCCCGAAATGGAGGAGCGTGTAGAGAAGGCCAGCAAGACACGGCGTGCCCTGGTCTCAACAGCCTCATCCGTCTCGGCGAGCTCGCCTGACTCCGACGACGCCCACACGCCATACGAGACATATGAGGCCACTCACACACAAAACTTCAACGATCCAGTAAATGCTTCAACAGATTCATTCAGGTATGTGACGTGCTCTATAGTTCTCCTCGAGTTGATAGATGCTGACTTCGTCTAGTTTTGAGCCGCAGTCAAGTCCATATCATGAAGAGGCTGAGGAGAGTACCTTTACACTTACGACATCGTACGCTGGCGAAGTTGCCTCGATGAACCTCCTCCGACAGCTGTCCGACGGACCAGCACAGACACCTCCCTTAACCCCAGGCGACCAACGCCCACGTTCGCGCGAGTCGGTGCCGGTACCGGTGCCAGTGCAAGACCAGAAGCCGCAATTTCGATCAAGCCCTTTAAAAACTACGGAGTCGCCGTCCCGGTCATCTATTCGGTCGCAGCAATTTACAACACCACCGACATCTCCGATTGCGCCAAAGGACGAGTTAGAGGAGCTCTTCGACCTTCGACCCGAGCCCTCAATGTCGCAGTTCGACCTTGAGATGAAGGCGATGAGCGACTTTACAGCGGTCGACAACAACTCATACGACTTTCTTGACTTCACCTCTGTATAAGTTACCCGAAACCGGCCGATTGAGGGGGACTGTTTGATAATTAAGATCTACGAACGTAATGATTGGCGTTCTTGCAATCTTGGGAAAAGCTTTAGCTGGCGTGTTTTGGACTTGAGCGGGCTCATTTTGTTTTCGCAGCAAACACTGCATGTGTATCTGTTGTTTAAGATTGAATATGTTCTTGGTTCTTGTATTAGGGTCCGCGCAGCTATGCTGTAGCGATGTTGGCGTTTCTAGCTTGTATTTGCCTTCTTTCATTGGAGAGCTTGCGCCGTAAGGTGAGCAGCTCTTTGAACATTCTTTTATATCTTTATTGTAAGCGTATCGCACGAACACATCCTGGCAACTGAACATTGTCGAAGACTGGATTTACTCGCTGCCCTTCTTCAAATTCGCTGTCCACTTCCATTGAGTGCAGTGTCGTTCGTTCTTGCATCCTCTGTTGTCCCACGCTTGACCAAGAAGTGAAAGCAGGCTCGCCATGGCTTTCACTTCTCAGCTCTTCGTATCCGCACATGCTACCTGTAAAATTTGCGGCCGCCTTCAAGTATTTAGAGTCGATAACACAATAACACCACTTACCTCTCAACGGCCTATACAGCGCGAGCCATCGTACTTCCTCCCGCTCGCGCTTTTCTATCGATACCCACACTCGATACGGTAGCTGCAACTGGCAACGACCCGCGCCAACTCGGTTCAATGTCTGCACCACTGGTGCCATCACGTTCGTACACTTTGAACGGGCATACTCACACCCGTTCCCATGGCCTGCTCGGCCTGCTCGATCTTGTCAGACGCAACACCACTCGCATCACTACTCTGACCTCGATCAGTATTGGTGTTATTGCTATGATCGAGGACCCTACCTGCATCCCAAGATTGGATGAACTAGGCATTGGCATAGTCGCGACTGTGTGCGCTGGAGTTGTCATCTATGGTGTTGTGGGGCTGAATCGCAGAGGCGAAAGAATAGGCTGGGATGGAGAGGGCTTTGAGGATGCTTGGGGTTGGGTATGGCGCTGGACATTAGACAAGTTGCCAGGTGCAGGCAAAGACACTGAGGGAGACAAAGGAGAGGCAGATACAACGATGATGTTCGACAAAGACGGCAACTCAGTCTTCGTGCTCGACCAGCCCGAACGATCAAATCTTGCGACACCGATACCGAAGCGTGATTCTGCCCGCGAAAATGCAGCGACGCCGAGTCTCACGCCCACGATCGGCTTGTCGCATAAGGCACTCGATCGCCCTGCTCTGCCCGAATTCAAGGTCCCTTCTATACCGGGTCCACGACCAATGCCTTCCACGCCGTCATCGTGTAGACAAGACCGCGGTTTGACTTCCAGCTTCTCACAGTCCCCAACACTGAGCTATTCGATGGTTCAGCACCAACTAGACCGCACCACACAAAGTCCCGTGAGCTACAACACTCTTCCTGAGATCAACCACGCGTCTGGTCTTCTGGGTCCATCGCCAATGCCCTCGCGTTACGCCATTCCGGAGTGGAAACACTTCACTGGCCAGGGGTTCCACAAACACCACCAGAGGCAGGGTGCTGTAGCCAGGTGGTTGATTTCAGGAAGTAGCAGGAGCTTGGAGGAGACTACGCGCGAGATTGAGCGGATAGATGAGCAGGATGGAGGCAAGGAAGATCTTTCAACAGGGAAGACAGACACGAGGACTGATAGCAAGAAAGTTGGAGAGTGGGCGGGTGGCTTTGATTGAGCCGGTGGCGCGAAATTCTGGCTTGAATGTTCAGGCGATGTAGGAGGCCTGATGCCTGATATATTGTTTCCACCTGTTACCAGGAGATGCAGAATCGTGGCTTCCTATTTCATAGACATTGCCGTTCATCTCAGTGAACACACCGAGTCAGACAGCAACTCCACTCCTTGTCTACTTCTCTACCATGCTCAGAGCCGTTGTGACCTCAGGCTTGCACATCGAATGTTGATCTTCCCTGCTTATCTGTCGAACTGTGTCCACCGTCCTTAGTGTTCGAGTCCCCTCTTTCGCTTCGGCCACGGGTTCGCCAACGCTTGATTCGTTAGAAGTTCACATTGCATCTCCAAGGATCACATTGCGCGCCAGGGCTCTTTGCCCACAGTTTATGTGATTCGTTCCTGAACCGTGACAGACCGTGCTCGTCACCTCTATCAATGATACATTGTCTCAATAGAAAGCTAATATCTCAGATAGCATTCTGCATATGCAGCACTATGTCGGCTCACAACTGCCGGAAGTCATCCATGCCGACAAACACCTGTCACCTAGACGCACTCGTTGAGATACGGCGTACCGGAAATACAATGCTTGTTGCTCTCCCGAGTCCCGAGCATGCAGTACTGAAACAAGATCAGCGATGCAATCACCGCGACGCTGCTTCTTCGGACCGACAAAAGATAGTTCATAAGCATGACTGCCCAAGGTGCGCCTTGAGCGCTTTGCGAGTTGGAATGGGCTGGTGCTGATTCTGTATGTGTATGTTGTAGATTTGATACCAGTACAGTCTGCCAATAAACAACAAATGTGGTCGCGAGAATTGAAGGTGTCGCTGGGGGGAGGGTTCGTGGAGCAGCTTGGTTGATTCCCAACACTGAATGGGGAGCGGACTGCAGTCAGCATTGACAGTCACTCTCTTCTGCAGAGGGACCACCGTGTATCTACCGCATTCTCGTCGTGCCATGTGGATTCAGCTTGATAGATTGATGGACAGTAAAGAAGTCTGAGGAGCGAGTTCTACAGCACGAGAAGTGATTATAGGTACGTTCTGGTAGATTTTAACAGCAATTTTCTACTGCTCCTCTAGTCTCAGATCTTTACAAATAGAGGCAGTCCGGGTATAAGAGAGCATGACGATCTGAGTTGCGCAGCTCTGCCTAGAGCCTTCTCCTTGTTGCGCCTGCACCCGTGCCGTTCACCTTCCTCGTTCCAGCTGCCTTCTTTCCCGGCTTTCCTTCGACCTCGCCCACGACCTTCTCAGCAGTTCCCACGACCTTATCTTTCACCTTCTCCGTGGGAGTACGTCTCTTCTTCACGACCTTGGTCCTTGGTCCGGTGGTGGTAGCTGTGGCTTTGGGTTTCGCGACGCGACCGGTTGTTGTGCGAGGTTTCGAGGTGTTGGCTGTGGTAGTCGTGCGCTTCTTTGGTGCGATAACATTCTCGATCTGCTGCACGATGCGTGGCTTGCTATTGCCGGTGCTGGCACGTGTTGAAGCTGTCATAATGGCAACGGACTAAACTTTTCGTCAAACTACGCGCCTCTAGGTCAGGCGTGTACAGCGGTTGGCACGTGAAGTGTACGCGATCGATCTGGGGCAGTCTGAAAAGAACAGAACGCGACTGGTAACAAGAGGAGGAAGGAAAGTCAAGGCATAAGAAATTCGTATGCGACAAAACACCACAGAAGGTTATCCACGTCACAGATGCCGTGGCAAGAACTTAGGCGTGAAGCTTGAAATGACACGTACGACGCGTGAATGACTGACAGAAAGATTAGAGTTGAATTTACGACTCACACAAAGGGTTGTGTAATGCGGGGGAGTGGAAGTACGAGGCGCGACAGGAGCGAAGTCAACGGTTGTTGTCGACGACGAGGGAAGAGAGATTGCGACGCGAAGGAGGGGGCTTGTAATCTACAATCTGCCCAAGTCTCAAGCGAGACGTGTCTCACAACAACATCTGAAAACAGGTGATCAATGTGGATGATCACATGGGTCAGAAACAGCCGTGACTAGTTGGGCAGCTGAGTGTTGTGTTGTTCCTGGCAAGGCTAGACTGTTCGGCGTGTCAGCCCCAATCTGTGCTGTGACAGCATGTCTAGGTGCGAAGTAAAGATCGACGGGATGATAGGTGGCTCGAGGAACTCTGTACTGCACAATTATGAAGGACCGATCCGCGAGTAAAGCTTTCGAGATCCTTTACATTACGATCAACGGTCACGGCGAAAGGCGAGACCAATGCCTAGTATGTCATAAGCGCCAGAAGTTGGCAACCGAAAGACTCACAACAGGATGCGATGCGATAGTGTTGTTGATCATGCCGATTATCCCAAAGAGATAACCAACGTTCAATTACTCCTATTAACCTCCACGGCGCAAACTGCGCTCAAGCCTCAATGTGCGCGTTGACAACGCACTCAGGCCCCTATGTTGAAGCTCCTATCTTTAACGCCGTGCATGGCCCGCACTGGGTGCACTCTCTATCATATGACTTGGTAAAAGCCTCTGGAAACGAAACTGACATGCAAAGGAAACTTTTGAAGAGGGCTGCTGATCACAGGGGTATATGCCCTTCCCGACGCCGAAACTTGTTGAAAGAAGAATTGCCGCCTTCTTCAAGATATGCATATCATATCGCTAAATCGTTACTTCTTGACTGTGTGGTTGAAGTTGATTCAAACCACTCGTGT
This sequence comes from Boeremia exigua, assembly GCF_020726555.1. Classification (NCBI taxonomy): domain Eukaryota; kingdom Fungi; phylum Ascomycota; class Dothideomycetes; order Pleosporales; family Didymellaceae; genus Boeremia; species Boeremia exigua. The sequence goes on along the minus strand of NW_025763518.1, from coordinate 2,541,325 downwards.
GACAAATATTAAATTCGTACATTTAGAGCTTGAGCTCCTTGGGCTTCTCCCAGGTGAAAGACTGGTTGGTGAAGTGACCGTTCTTGGCGGTTGTGTTGTAGATGGGGTTGGTGAGGTTCAGCTCCTTGACAATGACACCAGGGCGGAGATCAAAGTTCTTGTGGATGATCTCGACGAGCTCATCGGAGGACTTGTCTGAGGTGCCGTAGGTCTCAACAAAGAGGGACAGCGGCTCAGAAACACCGATGGCGTAAGAAAGCTGGACCAATGCGCGGCGAGCCAACTTGGCGTTGACGAGCGACTTGGCGATCCAGCGGGCAAGGTAAGCAGCGGAGCGATCGACCTTGGAGTAGTCCTTTCCGGAGAAAGCACCACCACCGTGGGCACCCCAGCCACCGTAGGTGTCGACGATGATCTTACGGCCAGTGAGACCGGCGTCACCCTGGGGTCCACCGATGATGAACAGGCCAGAGGGCTGGATGTGGTACTTGACGTTGTCGTCAAGGTACTTGGCGGGGATGACCTTCTTGATGATCTTCTCCTTGATCTCCTTGCGGAGCTCCTCGGTGGTGATGTCCTCGCTGTGCTGGGCAGAGACAACGACAGTGTCAACACGAAGGGGAATGACGGCACCGCCATCGTGAGCGTACTCAACAGTGACCTGGGTCTTGGTGTCGGGTCGCAGCCAGGGCAGGGAGCCGTCGCGACGGGCCTCGGCCATAGCAGAGTTGAGCTTGTGGGCAAGGATGAGGGTCAAGGGCAGGAGCTCAGGGGTCTCGTCGGTGGCATAGCCGAACATGATACCCTGGTCACCAGCACCGAGCTTCTCAAGAGCCTCCTCGTAGTGGAGACCCTGAGCAATGTCGGGCGACTGCTGCTCGATGGCAACGAGGACGTTGCAGGTCTTGTAGTCGAAGCCCTTGTCAGAGGAGTCGTAACCGATGTCCTTGATGGCACCACGGATGATCTTCTGGTAGTCGAGGTGGGCCTTTGTGGTGATCTCACCGAAGACCATGATCATACCGGTCTTGGTGGCAGTCTCGCAGGCGACCTTGGAGAGCGGGTCCTCCCTGAGGCAGGCATCGAGCACGGCATCGGAGACCTGATCGCTGTGGACGTGTTAGCACGGTGTCCTCTTCGTGTTGTTGGGTGGCTAGTGGGGCGGTCGACAGTGCAGCACGTCATGTACGTATTGTTGTCTGACCCCACCGAGGATAAAGAGGGGTGGGAACATACCAGATCTTGTCGGGGTGGCCCTCACCAACAGACTCGGAGGTGAAGAGGAAGGTGCCCTGAACAATGGTAAGAACGACGCGGGGCTTTCACGGGACAATTGGAAGTACCTTGCTGGGCGGCGCGGTGCCGTTGGGAACAGTCATTGTGATGGATATGAGGAAGCAAAAAGATAGTCTAGGACTTGCGACCGCGTGAAAATGTGCGAAGAGCGAGAGGATGGAGAAAGATTGGGAGGAGGGGCGCGCGACTTTATGAGGTTTGGGAGTCGTTTCCAATCTGCCGAAGTTTTCAACGTGCCCTCCACGAAAGCCTAAGCCGCCCGCCGAGTTCGCACTAGCGGTAGCACACCATTTCACCGCCCCGAGTGGGGAGCTAATGAAATGCGCCGAATTCCCATCTATCACCGCCCTCGCCGGCAGAAGTTCTGACCGACCACGTTCCCCTCGATGCCCCACCAGTCAGTTCCAGCCATCCACCTTTCAGACCGCCTTTGTGGCAGAAAAGTGGCCGTCTTCCGCAGATAGCAACAGGCCGAGCTGGTGACGCAACACCCCGATTGTCACGCAACTACAGCCATGAGTAAGTTTGGCACGCTGGTGATGGTGAGAGACGCACTCGACAAGCATCAATGTAGGGCTATGCTGACGATCTATAGGGCCCAGCCGGCGCAGGCAAATCCACCTTCTGTACCGGCCTCATCCAGCACCTTCAGAACAATAAGCGCCCATGCTTCTACGTGAACCTCGATCCTGCGGCCGAAGACTTCGCCTTTGAACCGGACCTCGACATCAAGGATTTGATCAGTCTAGAAGATGTCATGGAAGAGATGAGCCTCGGCCCCAACGGCGGTCTCATCTACTGCTTCGAGTTCTTGATGGAGAACCTTGATTTCCTGACGGACCCTCTTGAAGAAGTCACTGAAGATTACCTGATCGTATTCGACATGCCCGGACAGATCGAACTCTATACCCACGTACCGATTCTGCCCGGCCTCGTCAAAACCCTTATGAACGGCAGCCTGAACATTCGCATGTGCGCCGCATACCTCCTCGAAGCTACCTTCGTTGTCGATCGACCCAAGTTCTTCTCTGGCACACTATCAGCCATGAGTGCTATGCTTATGCTTGAGATGCCACACATCAACATCCTGAGCAAGATGGACCTCGTCAAGGGTCAGGTAGCAAAGCGCGAGCTGAAGCGCTTTGTGCAGGTTGATGCGGACCTAATTGAGGACGACCCGTCGCGCAGGACGACAGATGAAGAAGACAACAGGAAGTACAGGGACCCCGCGACAACGGAGAGCTTGATGAGCGGCTCAGCATTCCATAAGTTGAACAAGGCTGTTGCGCAGCTGATTGACGACTTCAGCATGGTATCATACCTGAAGCTGGATGTGCAGGACGAGGACAGTCTAGGTGCCGTGTTGAGCTACATCGATGACGCGATCCAATTCCATGAGGCGCAAGAACCTAAAGAGCCTAAGGAGGCTGACATGGAAGAGTAAAATGAAAATTCTGGAAAGCATTTACAAATCAGGCGTTTCGGCACGACACAATTGGGAGCATTAGACGGCGCGCTGGTCATACGGGGGTGGAGGCACGGTGATACGATACCCAAATTCAAACATCAGTTTCAACGCTTCGACTTCTTCATTGAGTTAAACATAACCTAGACACTGCGGATTTCGGTTCCCATCTGACTCCATCTCACAGTACGGCATACGTACTGGCTCAGCCCTGACACCCTTCGCCACCAGCCTTTCCCTCAAGTCACTTAATCTAGGGCTGGCATCAACCTGGCTCCTGTTCTGACCATCCCCATCCTTGGCACCACTCCACAATACCTCAGCAGCAGCAGCCGCGCGAGGCCATAACATAGTATCGAGATTAATCGCATCCGTTTGCTCGCCCCATATATGCACCTCACCACCGATAACCAGATGTTGAAGATGCTCTGGCACCCCCTCATAGGGATCTTTGGAGTAGATGAGCCGCCAGTTGTGGAAGGGTGCGCAGTAATCGATATAAGGCCACGCATCTCTTGACGGGTCTCCTGGCGCGAAATCCAGCCACTGCCCTTTGCCGCAGTCGAGATACCAGAACTTGTAGTTACCCACCAGTGCTTTGTGGCCAGACTCCACAATCTGGAGTACAGCCTCATCGCTCTGCCATGACTGTACGATCACGTCGGATCCAAGTGTCAGGTTCCACGTTAACAGCATCTCTTCCCATACAATAGGCGTTAGTCCAGCTTTTCTGACTCGATCGTGGTTCGCGGATACAAAGGCTTGCATGAGCGGCCGTAGTACCTCTGGATCGCTCGATTTGACAGTGTCATCAAGTGTATATGCCTCGAGGTTCACCTCATCGCCACCAGTGTGAAAGTATGTCGTGAATGGCGCGACTCTCGGCATCAAATCTGCAAAGAGCGTATCCAAGAACTCTCCCACCGCAGTCGAATTCAACTTCAACGTGCCCGAGGGAGGCTCGGCGGCATAAGTTTCCCAATTCGGTTGCTTGTTGTACGCAGCGATGAGTTCGGGCTGCGAGTACCAAATACTGGATGTGTGGCCAGGCATGTCGATTTCAGTGATCAGCTGGACGCCTTGGAGTGCTGCATATCGTTGCAACTCTGCAAAGTCGGCCGCGGTGTAGAGCAAATCTGGCCGATACGCTCCCTTCCGTGCGAGGTCAGGCAGCGAGAGGATTTCCAGAGGCCAGGACTGCGAGTCGGTGGCGTGGAGGTGCAGACGGTTCATCTTAGCATAAGCAACAGCATCGATCTGTCGCTTTATATCGGGCAAAGGGATGAAAGTCCTCGATACGTCCAAGTTGATACCTCGGTGTTCGAATTGCGGTTCGTCCTGTATTTTGACCGGAGCCAGGGGCGTGTAGACGTGTTCTCCATCCGAATGCTGGAAAAAGAGCTGTGTGAAGGTTGTCAAGCCTCGAGCTACACCAATGCTACTATTTGCGGCTATCATTGCAACACCGTCTTCTGTCACCTCAAGTGTGTAGGATTCATCCAAAGATCCCGCTGGTGCTTTTGTAATGTCCGCAGAGTCAGGCCCAAGACGGTGAATATTGACACGACTGATGTAGATCGCTCCCTTTCCCGGAGCAGGCTCGTCCCAACTTCGCGAATGGAACTTCCATGGGTAGAAGCCCTGTTCAAAAATAGTCTTCCAGACCGATCGAAGAGCAAAGTCGATTACATCGTCGCCAGATACTTCTGTCGTGTCTCTTGCGCGATTGTGGTGCTCGAATGGCTCTTTGTAGCGCCTGTGGAGGCTCAATCCATCCACGCCATTATTCTGCGTAGCGGCCTTCGGGTTAGAATTGAACACAGAGAACAAAGGTGATTGATCGGGATGGTGGTTCACATTTCTAGCACCAGCTTCATACCAGTAGAACGTAACATCTTTTGCTATCCAAAGGACAGCATCGCCGTGCTCGTATGATTTGGGGATCGGCCACAAAGCTAAAGAAAAACCTGTGAAATACGGTATCAAGAGAAGGAACTTCATGCTGAAACTATGGATTGGGGGGATTGAGATGTGAGAGAATAGTTAAATAGAGAACACGTCCGTGACAGCCGATCATGCGTGATGCTACAGATGAATCCTGGAATGAACATGGGGTTGAAAATGCTGGAATGAAGCTGGCGCAAGGAAAGTCTATTCTGACATGCAAATTTCGCGTTCGGCTGTAAGTAAGACCAATTTGATACGTCTGAAGAACTATCAGGTTGCTCAACCAGAGTGACAAGGTGTCGATATTGCGGGGTCAATGTGGGGCTGACGGCACGGTCTCCTGATGCATTTTGCGATCTTCGCATTGGCAAGAAATGACAAGTACGACTATAGATGCTGAACAACATCAGTGTTTCGGGTGTACAGAAAACGTGCGTGTGTGACAGATCACGTACGAGTTGATTGAAAAAAAGCTTCGACAGACCAAGAACTCCGATCACGGATCGTGCCTGCCACAACCGTCACTGTGCCACAACGTCAACCAGCTCGGTTGCACCCATCTTCACGCACGAGCCTTCACACATCAACGAAATCACAGGCCGTGCTAAACTCATCCAGCGCAATCGTTCGAATTCCCCAATGGGGACGACCCCTTCCGAGAGTCCGCCAACCCACTAGACTGTCCGATTGGCTCTCGGACGCTGGAAATCCAAGCAGTCCGTTAGCACCTCACCCGCACGAAAGTTAAGCTCTTGCTTCACAAGATCATGCTCCACGCTTTCCCCGCTTTTCACACGCGTTGACAGGGTGTAGCACGAGCAAATGCTGCGTGGGGAAAGTCACCCATGTCATTTTCAGCAAACCTTGCGACTTAAGCACATAGCCTGATACCGAGGTGTGCACATCAAGTGACGAGAAGCGCAAGACCACCTTTGCAAGCCTATGAAAACCGCTGAACTGGTGTTGGCAACTTCGTGATTGGGTGCCGCGGCATGAGAGACATGCCATAGTGCCGGACGACTTATTCGTACAGTGATGTAACAAGTCGCGCGGACGCGAACGAGTGGGCCATAGATGACTAGTGTAGTGCGACACGAGGATGGTGGATACATATATCCAGCCCTTGCACTTGGACTACCTGTGCTTTGATGGACCTGGACGCTGCTAAGTAACAGTGAAATTCAATCTCTCACGAACTACTCAACATGCCTGCTATGGCTGACACGTTGCCTGCTCACCTGTCGACACCATATCTTCTCGGATGTGTGGCCATACTATACATCGGCTACAAAGTCGCTTTGACAATACAGATCAATGCCAGAATCCACAAACTGGGTGCCCGGGCGCCTGTAAGAAAGACGTATGTGCCCATGGGACTGGACATGGCCTATGAAGCCGTTACACACGCGTTAAAAGATAAGAGCTACGAGATGTGGACTCAGATGTTCGAGAAATGGGCTGGTCCCGGTCGGTATACCATCGAGGCTGGTATAGGACAGAGAGTCATCCTGACTGCAGAGCCCGAAAACATTAAAGCTATCCTGGCGACCCAGTTCAAGGACTACGGGAAGGGCGAACAGTTCAGAAAAGACTGGCATGCGTTTCTTGGAAATGGCATCTTTACAACCGACTCGACACTCTGGCACAACTCACGTCAGCTCATCCGGCCCCAATTCATCAAGGACCGCCTCTCAGACATCGAGATTTTCGAAACCCACACGCAAGTACTACTCTCCAAGCTCGGTGGGAGTGAGTCAACCGATATACTGGATATGATGTTTCGCTACACGCTAGACGCAGCAACACACTTCCTCCTCGGTGCCAGTGTGGACTCGCTGCACCACCCGCAGACGAAATTCGCGGACGCTTTCTACAACGCGCAGCGCGTGCAGTCTATCATCGCACGCGTCGGGCCGCTGAACTGGGCTGTTCCCCGGAAACGAATGGGCTTCTACGACAGTATGGCCATCATTGATGAGTTCGTGAGCATGTACATCGACAGAGCGCTCGCTCTATCCACCGAGGAACTCAACGAGAAGAGCAACCACGACTCGGGCTACACCTTTCTCCACGCCATCGCGGGCTACACTCGTGACCGCCAGATGCTGCGCGACCAGATCATCTCAGTACTGCTCGCCGGCCGCGACACGACCGCATGCACCCTTACATGGGTTATCTATCACCTCTCGCTCTCGCCTAGCATCACCGCCAAACTGCGCCAGGAGATCATCGATACTGTCGGCCTGAGCGACACCCCGACCTACCAGCACCTCAAGGATATGAAGTATCTCCAGCACGTCCTGAACGAAACCCTGCGTCTCTACCCCGTCGTTCCCTACAACGTCCGCATGGCTCTCAAAGACACCACGCTGCCCACCGGCGGCGGACCACGCGGCGATCAACCCATCGGCATCCTCGCCGGCACACCAATTGGGTACAGCACGCTCGTAATGCAGCGCCGCGCCGACTTGTATCCCGGCCCCGAAACCGGCTTCGCAGACCCTTCACACTTTGTCCCTGAGTAAGTCTCCCCTCTCGTCATCTCGAACACAAGAAAACAAGCTGACACCCGCAGACGCTGGGACACCTGGACCCCCCGCAGCTGGACGTACATCCCCTTCAACGGCGGGCCGCGCATCTGCATCGGCCAGCAGTTCGCGCTGACGGAGATGGGGTACACGCTTGTGCGCCTGCTGCAGCGCTTCTCGGGGATCGAGAACCTGATGGGCGGTGAGCTGCCTGGGCTGCATGCTGACATCGTGCTGCAGCCAGCGCGCGAGGTCAGGGTGAAGTTTGTGGAGTGAGGGAGCCGACCGGGCGAGGGAGGTGCGTAGGGATGGGACGATGGGATCGCGCGACGACGTCGTGGGAGGTAGCTTCGTGTTGTAAATCAATCTGAGGTTGGTCGTGCGATGGAGATTACTACCCAGGGAGAGAACTAGAAACTAATGCTATCTGCAGCGCACACGCAAAGTAGAGGCAACCCGATCAAAGACTGTTTCGCCAATGCTGAACAAAGCAATGCTGGCAACCTCGTGAATGTCTTTCTCAGCTACAGATAGTGGCGTACTGCCACCATGTGAGTGGGCATCAGGCGCACTGCAACTCTTATAGTAGTGGAGAAACGCATGGTTGACACGATGTGTGTGAAGGACTTGATATTCAAGCAACGTCCAAAGCGGAGAGATATAGTACAAGAAAGATATAGAACGAAGTTCAGCGGTATCCAAATAACCCGTATATTGCGATGCTCGAAGTGAGACGAAAGAAGAAAATTGTCCAACACATTTCGCTGCCACCATGCTTACTCCATGCTCCATGCAGACCCAATCTATGCGCCAAATGCCCGAAGGTCGTGAAATTCTGATCGTCGTAGTTAGTCGTCTAAAAGTCGCCGGCAAAAACGCTGCCACTGCCCACGCTGCCGCCAAGGTCCCAGTAGTTCCTCTGACTGTTCCCGCTCCGCTTGCTCTTCTTCGTGCTCTGGCTTGCACAGCTGGAGTTGCTCCGCAATGTCTTCGGCCTCAGGCTGGCCTGGGGGTTGTAGTGCGTGCGGTACGTTGTGTCCAGCTCCCTACGCTTTGCCTCCCTGAGTTGGCCCGAGGACGACGTCGGGAGCACTCTATCCGTCGTCCTGCTGGCCAAAGGGTGGTTCTGGCGAATCATGGCCGCGCGGCGAGCAGACGCACCCTCGTCGCTCGTATAGGTAGAGGAAGAGGCTCGTCTTGTAGGAGTCGGAGTACGAGATGTGAAGCGTCTTACAAGAAAGTTGAAGATCATCTTGACGTCAAGGTCGCGCTCCCAGTATTCTCGCTCGCGAGCTATATCTTCAGCGACGGCTCGTGCAGTTGTGGCAGGGTCTGGGTGAGACGCGTCCATAGCATCAGCCTCGTCAGGCTCTTCCTCAATACCCCATAATGATGCGTCGCTGTATCCATGTGACGTCTGTTGGTTTGGGAATGTGGCCGCGAATTGGACCGAAACTGGAGAGGGGTCGGAGGGCTGCGAGCTAGTCGGGCCTGAGGATGCGAGATCGGTCGGAACAGGTTGCGTCATACCTGCATATTCAGGCGCGACCTGAGTGCGCTGATATGTGGAGAAAGCGCCTGGGTGTTCGGAAAGTTGGTGTACCAGAACTCCGAGTTCTTGTGCGACACGCTCCAGCACTCGCGTCTGCCAGTCCTCTTCGGGGTAAACTGAGGTATCTGCGAACGCATCTCGTAGAACGCGGTCTGCTGGTGACGTCGACAAGGAACCCCCTGTAGGTGTCATGGCATCCTCAGGTAGACTCTCGCCGAAAATGACAGAAAGTGTATCGTTGTCAAGACCGATAAGATCTCGAATGACGCGAGTGGTAAGACGTTGCCAAAAGGACATGTTTTCTGTGCCTTCATCTGAGCCGTCACTCTGCTCGCTCGTAACTGTATGAGCAACCGAAGACGCAAGGCTTCTGATGTCCTGCCGCGCGGCGTCCCTTTGACTGCGTGTAGATGCAGCCAGACTCATGCGCCGTATCCTTCTAGTCTCTCGTTCAATCTCCTCAAGCACAGCTTTGCTCTGCTCTAACCGCCAGTTCTCTATGCGTTGCCGTCGTTCCTGCTCCTGGGAGATGTCGTCCGTCTCGTCTAGTATTGTGAAGTGTCGCTGCACACTCGACCGCCGCCTCGCAGCGCGTTTGCGTGGAGAGCGTTCGAACTGCCACATGTGCTCCTGCATGGTGGCATCGGGCTGGAAGGAGCCCAGCCCATCGTGATTCGGCAGTACGGTGTCGCCACTCTCCTGTAATCTGCTGGCGGGCAGCCCATGATCGGACGGTTCGTGGAAGGCGTGAAGCCCGTCATCAAGGCTGTCAAGCTCCTCCTCTGTACCAAGGAAGGTGCCGTTGTCGTCATCCTGGTCTGAGCGTGCTGCAGTGTCGAGCGAGCCGAATTCACTGAAGCGCGACAGGCCAGCCGTCCGTGGTGTACGTTCAGTTGAGGTGGTGTGTGTGCGCGCGGTCGTGGAAGGTGCTGCTGGCGAGAAGAGAACCCATTCTTCCGACTCCTCGAGACGTCGCTTCAGCTGCTGGGGGCTGGTTGCGACAACGGCAGCAGGCTCAGGCGCAAGGAAGGATGGTACTCGAGCGGCCTGTGGGCGGTGTTGCTGGGCAAATGCCATCGTTTGGTACACTCAGGGGTATCGTTAAGGGTCGTGGTTGTGGCGATATAGGAAGGCGCTTGTGACGTGTGAGGAGTAAGGCACGCGATGTACGAGCAGGGGCGGAGAGGATGAAGGTAGTTTCTAGGGACGCGGCGGGCGGGTGCACGCCCCTTGGAGCAAACAGTTTCTGTCGTTCTTGTTATGTGTATTTCATGTCTTGCTGCGAGATTCGGAGCCCGTCGAGCGGTGAATTGAGGGGGATCCTTCGGGCGATGATGCGACCACGACGCGCTAAGATTGATCGAGCTACCGGTTTCAGCGGGCTGGGACAACTGGTCAGGCGCAAGTTGCGGTACAACACAGGCGCGAATCGTCCAAGGAATGAAAGGACACGCTGACTATTTTTGTTGGTTTAAGCAAGAGTAGATTCAACAAAGCGCGTAGACAACGCTGGGTGGTGCAACGTGTAGTCGACTGTTGACCTGCTGTTGGGCCCGCAGCTTATCAGCGCCCTATCGCGGTCATTGTGGGACCACTCCCGTCAGACCTGCATCGCCGCACCGCCGACGTGCTTTCCCAATCTGATGGTGAGATGCGCCAATAATTACCAAAGCACCACGAAACTATGTTTACTTGGCTGCGGCGTAGGGTGGAGTTTGCTCGCTGTTTGCTCGCCGTTTCTCGACCGAAACAACAGTCAGGCCATACATCCCCTGCGTGGCTGCTTGGGTGCCTGCACACTGCACAGAGCACTCTCAGTACACGAGACCTGAACACCGAACGGGCCCGAGACCCATAGATGGCCGCTATCTGCCCGTGAGGCCCCGTAGGGCTGAGGGTTGACGTGCAGCTGACATGGCATTTGGTGGGTGGCCGACCGCTTACACAACGACAACGGGCCGGATGCCGTGTAAGTGTTATGCATGATCAGTCAACCGCGCAAGGTGCTCCTCAAGCCTTTCATCAAGGAGATACAACTTTTGCAGCAACTGCCTCCAGAAAACACGCAATCATGATGGTATGTGGCTACGTCAGTGACGATTATGCCACCCTTACGGCCAAGCTCGCCCGCCTAAGTTGCCTCCGCGGCATCACCATGGTGTTTTGACAAACCTCTTCTCAAGATTTTCCCTCCCTGCATGACCGCAGGGTACAGACGGATCGAGATTTTGGTCGTCTGAGACTCTGAGTCAAGCGTCGTGACAACAGCGGTGCTGAACAATATAACAGATATGTGATTGTATGTAGGTATCTTAAATTCCAAACGCAGTAGAAGCAACCACCAACGCCAAACAACTTGAAGTGAGCGTAAGAGTCATGGATATCGTGATGCAACGCTCAAGATGCAGAATCGTACTCAGGCCCAAAGACTTTCTTCGCGTCTTCCTCGTTCATCTGTTCCCCTTCGCCAACGTGTGGATATCTCTTCATCTTCCTCTGGCGATTACTGTCCAGAGTGTCCTTGAGTATGCAATCTCCATTGCCCTGGCAGATCTGCTGCCTGCCCAGGTTCTTGAACCTTGGACCTAACGGTCCGTTTACGTAGTGATATTGACCAAGGAAGCGATACTGTCGAGGATCACTGAGCGGGTAAAACTTGTCGCCCCAGTGTCCAGCGAAGTAGAAGAAGCCGATGGGAGCTTCAGGCGTGAGATTTGACGTCGCGAGGTGGTCGCGCTGGTAGTCATAGGTGTACGAATACATATTCATGGTGGGATCCCAAAGAGGGCCTCGATCGGTGACGTCGTGTAGGATGCCGCCAGGGAGGACGTAGGGATGTGTGCCCGCAGTACCATACATGGCGTGAGTGCCGGTCGCAGAGAATCCAACAGGCTACTCAATGTCAGCGTCGACCAGATTTGCAAACACATTCACGACTTACCCTCTTGCCCATCTTCTCTACGGCGTCCCAAGTGTAGGCTTCTCCAAATGCATGCTCACTGAAAAACACTGCCTTAGGGACGCCGTTATGGAAGCGCACAGTGGTATGCTCCCAGTCTCCAACGTGATTTCCAAAGCGAACGTTAAACACCGTGTTTCCAAGGTTGTAGCTGTAGAAGAAGAACCAGAAAGCATCTACAACACCATCGCCCTTGGGTACGACGACGAGCACTGCAGGCGCGTCGCTGCGGCCACCAACGACCTTCTTCCCTTCGAATCGACGGCGATCTTTCATGAGCTCTGGTTGCCAGATCTCTTCTGACTCAACAAGCTTATCACCTTCCGGTGTGCTGGTTGGTATCAAGCGTCCTGAAGAAGTCGAGTCTGGGCGGATGCCTCCTCTATCTTCGGTGTCTCCCTTCCCTGCGTGCCACCAGGGCTCCTTTCTGTAATCGTTACCGCTTCCATCGTGATGACCTTCTTTACCGTCATCATCGTCCCAATCAGCGCCACTGTCACCGTCACTGGGAGCCTCAGGTATATTGGTACTGCCACCCAGCCACTTTGGCCGATCTTCCACGTTATCGTCACTCTGTAAGTACACAAATCGACCCCATCTGTTCAGCTCATTCAACGACCGAACGTTCGGATGATCGTCGGTGGCTTGAAGTGGGGTGTAGTTGAGGTGGGGGGGTAGTGTGTATCAAATGATCAGTCATGTCGCACGGCCAGAAATTCTCGCCAGAGTACAGATGAATCAATGGAGCGTGATCCAAAACGTATTGCGGAATCTCGACGACCTCTTTTTGGTCATAGTCTTCCGGTAGTATCCTGGCGTCTTCCTTGAAACTGCTCAAGTCTGCCTTATCCGCGCTCTCACCGTCCCGCGGTGTTTGTATCCTGCCCTTGCTGGTCCACCGTGACTTGTCCAGATGTGTTATGCCGCACATACCGAACCAGTCGCACGTCTTCCTTTCCAGCCACGATTCTGATGACGCAACCCATGCTTTCTCCTCCATGCGCTCCGACCATGGTGTGATCTTGTCGAAAAGCACATTCTGGTAGATTTGCGAGAACGAGAAGAGGCCAAGGAATGTACCAGCAGCGGCGATAACGGGTTTCCGACCCTTCATTGAATCGTCGAGTTCCTTTGACAAGCCACCAGCAGGAGCTTGCCCAAGTACTTCTTGGTTTAATGGATGGTCACTTGAAATATCGATGGTCGGTAGATTGTGTTCGTAAAGAGCGTCCAGCGCAGCATCAGGTGTTACGGTCGGGGTCGTGGAAGAGTACGTTGCGATGGAGGGATACGTTGGGATGTCAATGGAAGATACGGAAGACATGGATGACGGCGGGAGCCATGACGGCAGGCGCTCCCCGAGTGGCACCTGCGCGCCGCCATTCTGATAGAACGGGACAATGGGCACTGTCCAGTTAGCACAGCATTCTACATCAAACGGAGAGGTCTAGTAGAAATAGTGCCGAAGTTTCCGGCGCTGACAAAAGTGCAAAGAGGGCTGCCACACTCAGAGGAGAGAGATTGACGTCACTCATGCCTATAATCGATAGTGATAGCCCCACTATGATTAAGCAGTGTGCAAAGAAAGCTGTAGAGGTGGAAGGCGGCGGAAGCTGCGGAGCCAGCAGATGACATGGAGATGTGGATCGGTGTAGGGCTGCCGGACTTGCGCGGAATGCCACTTACTGGTGAGCCTTAGCGTCTCTGTGGTCTCGATCTCTCGAATTTGTTGTACGCTCTATGCCTTACAAGAACAGCGCGATTGGAATGTTGTAGCAGAAAGAGACATGAGTGAGCAATGTGGTTTCAAGTGTCCGGGGCGGCGGCAAGACGTCACAGAGCTGGGGCTGGAGCTAGCAGGGTAGGAGCTGCGGCTCTCCACGGTTTGCATGCCCAGCTGGGCGCCACGAGCTTAAACCCCGCCGTTCGCAAATGTTTGGCCCTGGAACGTGCAAAGTCGCACGAGAGTAAGTGATACTATCGCGCATTCAGGAAAGAGTGCTGATGCTTAACTGTGCCGTCTGAGCACTGCGAATCAAGATCTGATCGCGGAGGGTTGGATGGGCCTCTATGTATACTAGAGAAATATGAGCACATATAGTAGGAAATTTGGAGAGGCTGCGATGGTGTATTTATCTGCTGAATGATGAAGATAATATTCATGATAAGAATTGGTTGTATTTTGTCATGTAGGCGCTATCACCGTTCAAACCCCAGAGCCTAACGGCTATCACAGAGGCGTCCAGTTCAAGCGCCATCAATCTTCGCAATCCGAGTGGAGTTCGATCATCCATGGAGCGCGGACGAGACCTCAAAGAAGACAGCGTGACCCGTTCGTCTATACCCTCACATATTTTGTGTGACTCCCTGTGGCCACGACCGGCCCTGGCTGGCCATGGACAAGCTTCCATATCGTGGCGGTGGTGAACGCCAATGTGCCTCCGACCTTGTCGCACTTGCCCTCGATCTCTATCCAGTCCCCAACCTTCGCTGAGCTCACATACGAGATGTGGATGTCCGTGGACACACCAGCCTTGTCGCGATTGTCCCATGCTGCAATCGCAATGCCACCAACCCAGTCAATGAGTGTAGCAGACACCGACCCGTGGATGCCGCCATGCGTGTTGACATGGTTTTTGGTGAGAAGGAGTCGCGCTCGCACGACACCTTTCGAGGCATGGGTCAGCTGGATGTCGTCGAGCAGGAACTGGTAGATGGGACTGCTAGGCTTCCTGCCCTCCCAAAACTTCTGCACGTGGGCGAGTGTACCGGGGTCGTTGGGAGCCTGCGTGGAAGCCATGGTGCATGAGAATGGTGGGAAATCCGAGCGAGAAAGTAATTTAGCACCGCAGATCAATTCACCAATCGGAGAGGGGTATCGCCGCGCCGATGAAACGACCAGTACCCCAGAAAGGTGCGAGCGAATGAGGCGCCACCCGTGATCTCCTTGCTGACGGGTAGCTCTCCTTACACGTTGCTAGAAAGTCTCGCACGCTGCTGGAAGACTCCGAATAATCACGAGCTCCCATGCATGCGCTCGCGCAACCACCATGAGCGAACCCGTTGTAGCGACCGCAGACGCGCCCAAGACCACCACCGATGAACGCCTCGGAGACGTTGCAGAGCATGTCGCCGCAGATACAACATTCCAGAAACAGGCAGAGCAGCTGCCACCCTTTGACGTGAAGGCACTCACGGATCGCGCCTTGCAGTTCTTGGCAACAGCCAGCAACGAGACGCTTGGTGCGTGTCTCATAGGTCTCGGCGCAGGCACATACTTGATACTTGGCCGAGTCGGTCTGGTGCTTATCGGTGTCGTTGGTGGAGTTGTACTGCATGCAACATGGGAGGGACAGTCGCAGCACGGCGAGGGCACAGGGCTGAAGGGGAAGAATAGCGAAGCCCTGAAACGAGAGCTGGGCGCGCAGGTAGCGAACAGGATTTTGGACTGGCGCGGACAAAAGGACACACAAGACGGCGACAAGGAAGACTCCGACTTGAGCCTGAAGCTATACTCCGGCAGGAACCTCGACTATTCAGAGTTCAAGCCAGAGACAGCCGCCGCGCTCACAGAGTTGACGGATGCTGTCGTCCGGGACTATGTCAAGTATGTCCTCGGTACACTACATAAAAACTCATCTAATGCATTACAGATGGTGGTATTCACCGATTCTGCCTGCCGAAGATGCCTTCCCCAATTCTTGCCGCCAAACCCTCACTGCCTTTATGCTTTCTGTGTCAGCACACCTCTCTCGCAAGCGGCCCGCCGACAACTTCGTCGACTTCGTAACGCGCTCGTCCTCATTCATGATCATCCTTCTGCAAGAGCTGTCAGCGGCCATAATGTCGTCCCCTGGCGATGCACCGAGCGAAGCTGTCGATATTTACCTTAAGAAACAACGAGACAGCACCCTCGCGAGTATCCTTGATACCGAGTACCAGACACAGCAGTTCAGCGTCGCTGCTGAGGATATACTTCAAAACTACCTCGAACACAAGACATACAACTGCATGCCAGCAAGGCTATTCTTACACCAAATCCTTGCCAAAGTCATATTGGAGATGATCGTGGTGAGCTGTTCCAAGCCTGAGTTCATCAACGGCTGGATCGTGTATCTGCTAGAGGACGGCGAGCCCGAGCTCATGAATGCTATTGACGCAGGCGTCGAAGGATCATCCGGGCAGCTGCAAAACGTCAAGGACAACATCGAGAAGACCACGGGCAAGATAATGTCGCCAGAGCGGAGAGAGCACCAAAGAAATGTTAGCAGAGCTCAGGATGCGATGGACGAAGCAATGCACGAAGCCCAGCGTCTGAGTCGAATGATTGCCGAGGAAGATGCAAAGCGCCTGAAGAGCATGGGTGAATCAACCTCATCTTTGACTGATGACCAGTCCGCAAGTACCACACAAGGGATTGTGACCCCAACGTCTTCACAAAGCGAGGCTACCGCTGAAGGCGAGGCGGCAGGCCTGGGTATCTCTGCACTGCCTTCACAGTCATCGCATCAGCTTGCTCAAGCCTCGCCACCACCAGCCTCGCCACCAACAGCTGCTGAGGAGTCGAAGAAGGCGTTCACAAGCTTTGATCAGCTACTGGGCAACAACCCGCCGACCGCTTTACTCGACGACGATGAACGTCCAGTACACACCAGAGTCCCGCCCCTCACTCTTTACAACAGTACAATGTCCATCTTCGACGACAGTATGCCAGGAGAGAAGGCCGTTATAAGAAACAAGCCGAATGTAGAGTATTTGGTCCAGATAGAACCTTCGTCTCACCATCATCCTGGATGGATGACCGCTCGGACATATGCAGAATTCGAAACGCTGCACGAAGTCATCCGTCGCATTGCAGCTATTACCGGCGCAACTGGATTCATCGAGGCTCACGCGCAGCTCCCCGGATGGAAAGGCCACACCAAACCCTCGCTTCGAGGTGAGCTTGAGCGCTATTTGAACGACGCAGTTAAGTACAAATCGCTTGCCGAGAGTGAGGGTATGAAGCGTTTCCTGGAGAAAGAGCTGGGGACTGGTAAGACACCGGGCAGCGGCTTTCCTGGTATCGGTTGGGCGGGGCAGACTTTTGACACCATGGGCAGAGGATTAGGTTCGACCTTTGACGCACTGTCCAAGGCGCCCAAGGAGGTCGCCGGAGGAGGCAAAGCGCTCTTCGGCGGTGTCACTGGTGTTCTAGGCAGCGTTGCACCCTTCGGTGCGAAAAAGAACAGGGATTCTGTCACGAGTACTACCGTCACTAACGCAGCAAGCGCGAGTGGCAGCACCGCAAGCCTCTCGCGCACTTCCACAAATACAAGTGAGCCTCTCAAAACTCGCCACAGCCGGGCCGAGTCTATTGTACCAGAGCTCCCCACACATATCCGTTCAGAGAGCACATTATCGATGGCATCCAAACGCGCGTCGATGGAGTCGCTTCGCAATTCCAACTCCCCGATCATCGACCAGCAGCCTCAGCGAGAGGCTCAGATGGAGCGCCGACCCTCATACAATCCCGATGGCGATGGCAAGCGTTCTGGTCGCTCCTCCCGTTATGGCTCAAGGGCAGGCAGTCGCGCACCGAGCCCCAAGAGAAGTATGGATCTGACCTCTGCCCTAGGCGGCGACCAGATCATGAACCTGCCACCCATGCCGAGCGAAATCGAGGACGACTACAATGTCGCACTATCTCGTGCTTCTCTCGATCCCTTTCATGCTCGTAATGCGTCTCGCACATCGTTGACCGCCTCCACCAATAACGACCCCGTGCCGCCTGTACCTTCCTTACCACGCCGTCCGTCAGCGATCTCCGTGACCACTTCTGCCACGACGTCCCCTTCAAAACCCGTCAGAAAGCCCAGGACGTACAACCCCATCTCCGAGCCCGAAACAACTGTCCTAATTGAGCTCTTCTTCGCCGTAATCAACGAACTATACACCCTCTCCTCCGCCTGGACACTTCGCCGTACCCTTCTGAACGCCGCGAAAACATTCCTCCTGCGGCCCGGAAACCCCCAGCTCGCATCCATTACCGCTCTTTTTCAAACTACCCTCGACTCCAGCACTTCTGATGAGGGCATGGCGCGCCAGCTACGCAAGATGAGGGAGAACGCGCTGCCGACGGAAGAGGAGCTGAAGAAGTGGCCCCAAGAAGCAAGCGAAGAAGAAAAGGAAAAGCTGAGAGTCAAGGCGAGGAGGTTGCTTGTTGAGAGGGGAATGCCGAGCGCTTTGACCAGTGTCATGGGCCAAGCAGCATCTGGCGAGGCTCTAGGTAAGGTATTTGATTGCCTCCAGGAGCCGAGAGTGGCAAGAGGAGTCATGTTTGGATTAGTGTTGCAGGGGCTGAGAGCTGTTACTCAGTAATTGGTACCTGACTTATAACGATGTATGGCTGTACGATTTGAATATATAATGATGAGATATTACACTTCATGCTCTCTGTACAGCTTGAACCAAGGAACTACATAAGCGCTAATAGGGTCAGGTAATGCAGAGAACCACACCCTGGCCGCAAGATCACGAGAAATCCAAAGCTCAACTTCCCGCCAGCTTTGTAACAGCAGGCATCTTCCTGACCCACTGCTTCGCGCCGTCCTCAGCAGAGTCCACCAACCACCGAGCTAGCCGACTTCGGTTCGTATTCATCGTCCAATCCTTCGCGCCCAGTGGTCCAACGTACAGCTTACCCTCCTCTCTGCCTTGCCTCCAGCTCTCCTCTCATCCGGCTCGCCAGGAATAGCCGCAATCCGGAATACCGTCCAGTCTAGGTCTCGCGCCTCATTCTCAAATAGGTCCACGATGTTCATGATGTTCTGGTATATTGACCGTGCAAACAGTTTCATGTACACTAGCACGACAGACTGCATGACCGTCCACGAATCCTCTGGTCTCTGGATGGCAATAGTGCCCATCAAGAAGATCCTAAAAGATTGCTACATTAGTAACAGCGAATAGGATAAGGCAAAAGTTATAATCAACCTTTTAACGCCGCGCTCGCGCATCGCAGGAATCACAGTGTTGCGGAACATGTCCGGGTACATTGTGGGCGCGATGTGAGTGTCCTTGATGTTGGGTCCAAGATGCGAAATAACCGTCGAGCAGCCGTTAAGGGCGGCGGAGAAGGTTTTGAGGTCGTCCATGTCGCCTTTTACAATGGAGAGGAGCGGGTTGCTGGATATTGAGGACGGGATCTTGGAGGGACTACGGGCGTAGGCAACGACACTGTGATTGCGGTGGAGGAGTTCGCGCAGAAGGCAGAGTCCTGCTGGACCGGTGCCGCCGAGGACAAGAATTTTCGAAGGTGACATGATTAAGTATGTAATGCAGAAGTTGAGTATGGGCAAATGAGGTCCTTTTATGTGCTTGAAGTAGGAGTGGAATTCACTCTTGTGCAGCCTGCGCGCGCATTGAGTCCCGCGCGGGTTCTCTAGTCGAGATTTGGATGGGCATCTTGTCGTGTTCCAACCCGGACACTTTTTCGTCCGGATCATGCGGTAACCTCGATTGTGCTTTGCTATTCAGTTATTCCTATCTTGATATTGTTGAGTTAACAGGTGCGTCATGATGATTGACAGGCAGAATAAACGGCGGACTGAGGATGTGAGCCAACTAGACCACACGACAGCAAAGTAGGGAAGATACTGAAAAATTCTATAGAACCCTTGTCGCCTACAATGTAGGTAGCTCTTGGCCAGATCTTAGCTTTAGGTATTACGATGGCTACAAGTTAAGTTGCTCAGCTTGAAGGTCGCTTCTCCGCCGTTTTCCTGGAACATGGGTCGTGCGCAAACCCGCGCGGCCTCTTTCGCGCGCGCAGTACCTCCCACCTCTTCCCGCTTCGCCACAACCGACGAATCCGCCTCTCCCCAAGATGTCGTCAGAGGGCTCGACCGCCTGTTGGACATGCAAGCTTCGGCGCAAGAAGTGTAACAAAAGTCTACCAACATGTCATGACTGCACCTTACTGGAAATCGAGTGCCACTACAGCGCGGACAGACCCACATGGATGGACAACGGGAAGGAGCAACACAAGATGGCTGAAACCGTCAAAATGCAGGTCAAGCGTAATTTAGCGCATCGAGCTCGACGGAACAAGATTCGCATCTTGTCTAAAGAGCTGAATAACAGTTCCACTGAAGCAAGCCCACCAGAGTCTCCAACATTTTCGCTCGTCCCTGAATTGGACAGTAACATAGACGCGCCTTGGGTGTCTCTTTCCACTCCTGCAAGTCATGCCAGCCGTACTGAATCCTTCGATAACACTGATACCGTTCAATCGGAATCGAGTGGTCAAGATATATTCATTCCTCACGAAGCTGAAACAGCAGCCGCTTACAAGCCATCTGACTTCGTGTCAAGCCTCTTAATGTCCTACTTGGACTATGCTTTTCCAGTCTTGTTTCCGTTCTACAAGCCCCCAATCTCCGAGGCTGGCCGCGGCTGGCTGCTCGCCCTCGCTCTGAAGTCTCCTGGGTTTTACCACAACATTATCGGTATGGCCGCATATTTCTTCCACGCCATGCCTACATCGCCAGGTCCTACGCGCGATCTCTGTATGGAACAAGGTCAGATTGAAATGCAGACGCACATGGAAAAAGCTGTTCAAGGTGTTCAGCATAGTCTGGGTCGTGTGACTCGGATGGGCATCCATCATTCACTTGCGGAGAATATTCTTCTGCTGGGGAATATTGTTCAATTGGTCAACTTTGAAGTTGTATTCGCAACCTCTGCGAACTGGCAGATGCACCTGACTGCTGCTGCGAACCTTTTCGACCAGACGCTCAGACACTTTGGTGAAGGATGTCAAGGAGCGACGAAAATGAGCGCCCTCCTTGGCCAACTTCGCGGCGTTATGCCTCCAAACTGTTCCTTCTGGTCTGTTGAACAAGCTGCGTTGCGGTTCTTTGCAGCTACACTCATACACCAAGACGTCATTGCCGGCACCGCTCACGAGAAGACGCCAAATCTACATGTTTACTATGACGAGCTGTTAGCTACACCTCTCAGCCTTGAAGAACAGTCCCATAAATTGCACCTGGAGAATTTTACCGGTTGTCCAAACTGGGTGGTGCGCTCCATTGCGGAGACTTCATCTCTAAAAGAATGGAAAGAGAATGCCAAGAGGGCAGGCAGTCTCGACATCCTAGATCTAGTGCAACGCGCGACCCTTATACAAACGGGTCTTCGTGAAGGCGTCGCAAGGTTAGGCGAGGTCACTGCAGATGCGCTCGTCCAAACACAGGTCCACTCGTACCAGGCTCTTGAATCGATCCTAGCAAGGTCTAACATCACAAAGTACCCAACAGCCACTCTGCCGTCTGTCCATTGCACCATCAGCAAGATTTGGGCTCATGCCGTTGAGGTGTACCTAATCACTGTTCTTTCCGGCTGGCAGCCGAGCAATATCCAGCTCCGTACCCACGTGGCCCAAGCCCTCGAGCATCTGAAAGTCATCGACAATCCAAGCTGGCTCCGCACTCTGGCGTGGCCGTTTTGTATTCTTGGCTGTCTCGCTGCAACTGAACAGGAAGCGGCCTTCATCGATATAGCTAATGCCTCGGGTGGGCTAGCTATGTTCGGCACGTTGCGCGATGCACTGGCGATCATGCAGAAGGTGTGGAGTCTGCGCTGTCAACACAACGCCGATACGTGGGATATCGCGTACTGTCTACGAATCCTTGGGCACAGCGTGTTACTAGTATGATATTTGGTTTCAAAAAGCGTGATATTTTGTGGTTTTGCTTTGCTAAATGTACTGACGGCTTCTTCTGTCGGCCAACTTCTGAATCCCCGAATCTACTTCTGAGCAGCCTTGATGAGATCTGCTGCCTTCTCGGCAACTGCGTACACTGTGGTCATTGTGTGGGTCGCAGGTAGCATCGGGATCACGCTTGCATCCACAATGCGCAGTCCCGAGATTCCGTAAACCTTCAGGTTCTTGTCCACAACAGCACCCTCGTTCCTCTTGCCCATCTTGCAGCTACCAGCGGGATGCCACAGTGTACTCGCGCTGTCCTTGATGTACTTATCAATGTCCGCATCGGAGGTCACGGCCGCACCAGGCACGGCTTCAAAGGGGTTCAGTTCCGTAATAGCGGGCTGGGCATTCAGCTTGCGGCCGAAGCGAATAGCTTCGCGAAGCAGCGCGATATCGAGAGGGTTGCGGAGGAAGCCTGCGTCAGCAATAGGGGCGTCAAAGATGCTCTTCGAAGACGCCTTGACGCTACCGCGCGAGTAGGGGTGCTGCAGGCCGTGGAACGTGACGCCGTCTGCCCAGATAATCTCGAGGAAGGCGGAGTCTTTAGCGAGCAGCTTGGAGTTAAGCGACTTGTACGACGCTGCGTAGCCGGCAACGACTTCGGGAGGAGCGTCAGATGGAAGGGAGGCGGAGGCGGAGGCGGAAACGGCTGCTGCGTGGATGGCCGCGCTGGCGTTGGTGTATGTCGAGACGGGCAGGAAGAGCAGGAAGTCGCCTGTGGGCGAAGTCAGGGGACCACGCTTCTGGGAGTCGTACTGGGCTCGGGCTTCGGCGGCGAATGTGGCATTTGAGGTCAGGATGGTGCTCTGAGTGATGGTGGTGTTGACTAGAGTGTTTGTCAGCTTTCATATCATCCGCTTGGAAAATGATCACGTACGAGCGTTCACGGTCATTACATAGACGTGGTCGTGAAGGTTCTGGCCAACCGCGGGGAGGTCGACCACGGTGGGCACGCCGATGCTCTTGAGAAGCGCGGGGGCACCGATGCCAGACACCTGCAACAGCTGTGGCGTATGAAGAGTTCCAGCGGCGGCAATGACTTCTCGCTTTGCCTTTACAGACTGGACTGCTGCACCTGATGAGGCAGCGAACTGTGCATGACATGTCAGCCTGGATACAACTTGAGAACCATCAATATTCTTACCTCAACACCAGTTGCTTTGACTGTACCACTAGTGCTGGTCAAGATCCGAGTCGCCTGGTGACCGGCGATCAGGTGGAAGTTCTTCCTTGTTGCTGCGGTGTCATAGTAAGCCTCATCAGCGGACGAGCGCTTGTAGTTGGTAGGATCCATATTGTGAGGGCAGATGTAGCCGCCAATGGCACCACCGTTTGCCTGGTCCTTTGCAGTCGGAATCTTGAGGCTGGCAGCGGCTCTGATCAGGTTTTCTGAAATAAATTAGGCACATTGTGACGAAGAGAAGACAATGACGAATAACTTACTTGTCAGAGGCCAGATGAATGCGGAGTAGGTTGAGTGCATGAGACCTTTGTATCCATGTGCACTCTCGTCCCAGGTGATGTTGTACTCCTTCTTGATTGCATCGATGGGTGGGGAAAAGATTTCGTTCTTACTTGTCAGCCGAGATCGAGCACTCATTTTGAACAACTCACCTTCTTGAAGTAGGGAAGCAGAGTCTTCCAGTTCCATCCCTGGTTACCGAGAGTCTCCCACCCATCGTAGTCTGACTTTGAACCGCGATCGAAGACCATGCGGTTCAACTTCGTAGAGCCACCAACAACCTTTCCTTGAGCAATTGCGACACTGCGGCCACCGAGGTACTCGCTGGGCGCATAAGTGGTGTTCCAATCATACTTGGTGCCAACAGCTCCACCAGCAAGCCCAGGAATGGTGACGAAGTCTTCGTTCTGGTCGCTATTCGTTTGTCAGCACTGCGCATGTGCAAATACAAGAGCACTTACAATTGGCCAGCTTCGATGACAAGGACAGTGATAGCTAGCAAACATGAGTGAGTTTTAATATATCAATACCGGCATCAGACATACCAGCTTGCTCAGACAGACGGTTTGCGACTGTCAGCCCTGATGCACCTCCACCAACAATGACGTAGTCATATTCGCTAAGCAGCTGGTCTGCACGAGAGATGAGTTGACCATTGAACAGCGGGTGAGCCAAAGCACTGGACGCGGACAGTGCGAGAGTCCACGACACAAGGCTACACTTTGCCATTGACAGCATCTTGAAGAGCGAGTTGTAGGGATGTCAGTGAAAGACTACAATATTCAGCCGTATTGTCATTGTGCATACATCTCGCCTTCATATAGCTCAGCACTCTATACCGCCGTAATGCATCCGCAGCACGGGGGCTTGCCGCGTCATGCATCTGACCAACCAGCGCCCAGGCCCGTGCCTGCAGGATTCCCGCGATAAAGATCGGCTCTTCTCAGCGTGGGTCCCGTGTATGTAACTCTAGGTTTCCATAGTATCTCAGGATTTGTAAGATTGGGTTCTAAGTCCCGGCAATCTGCCCTCCAACTTCGGCAGATATAGCAGCGTTTGTTGTGAAGACACTGCACACGGAATTGATTGAGCTGAGTTAGGCCCCCGACCCGCAGGTCGCTTAGAGGCTGTAGGATTCAACGAGCCGTGGTCCCGCCTGCATCTTGCATGTATTGGGGCAAGCCGTCTAGATCGTACCTTACGCTGTCTGCGGGTACACAGCCTGAAGTGGAAGCCACTAGTGTAGCTAAGCGAGAGCCGGCGGGCCCTCTTTCACCCTCCAACATGGGGTTGATCAGGATCAGTCGGGATTAGTTCCGGAAACCAGGAACAGTGGAGATGGAGATCAGGGTGACTGAACAAGGGGCTGTAAACATACCGAGCTTTGGCTGTGATGCAAAGGGCTGAATCTAGTGTGGTAAGGGTGTGTGAACGTGAAGGATTCGGGCTCGGACTGTTTGCGGGGCCTGTCAAGGCTGCAGTTGCCCACAGACACCGACAGGGCACCGCTGTCGCTAACATCTTGCTCACGTCGTTCGTACCTGATTTTCCAAAAACCGTAATACCGCCGCTTATGCGTTTGGAGTGTTTACAACTGCCGATGCGATGTTTCGTCGCTGATATATTGCCCCAGGGGCTGTGTGCCGGCGCGGACCCATCGCCCCGAACACCAACACGTGGGAACCAAGACTGACGTAGGATGCCGAGTTGCAACAAGGAACGGTACCCGAGGCTGTCGGTTCTAGCGTCACGTGTAGCGTGGCTTAGTACGAGACTCTGTCAGCAACAACACACATGTTGTCGATCCGTACAAC
The DNA here is from genome assembly GCF_020726555.1 of Boeremia exigua. NCBI lineage: Eukaryota > Fungi > Ascomycota > Dothideomycetes > Pleosporales > Didymellaceae > Boeremia > Boeremia exigua. The sequence goes on along the minus strand of NW_025763518.1, from coordinate 2,516,548 downwards.
GAACCCACGGCCTGTGTCACGACATGCAGTTGGCGGGTAGAAGGCATACTACTTACAGCTGGGTTATAAAGTTCAATTTAGGTTCAGGCGAACGACCAGGCAAACGGCGATGGCGTTAAATCCCACGAATGTCACGACTCGCGGCATTTTCTGCACAGCGGTATGTCCTTTAAGTTTCGAGGGCATAGGTACTTGGGGGCTGGTAGCCTCAGTCTAGCCGCAGTCACCAGAAGCTTTGCCAATGTTCTACTGAAAGTTTACCCCAGATTTCGCGTCACCTCCTAGTTCGGCCTTTCCGATAAGGTTTTGTCCTCGAACAGGTCTCTTTCAGCGAAACAAGATCCATCGTTTCTTCTAGACAGCCCAAGACCGTCTAGCCATCACAGCACCAACCTCTTGCCCACAGAAGCTGCAATCAATAGACTGGTCGTAGGTGCGGGTCTGTCAAACGGCGCCGATTCGTCAGTGGGAGAGGATCCGGAGCTGTGAGGCTCAACGTGGAGTTGCCTAAAGCAGGTGTGGGTAAAGTTTGCATGGGTACATTTGCACGGGCCCACCTGCACGATAAGCCTGAAGGCCTGCGGCTGAAAATGGCACCCACGTGGTTGACAAGGATGTAACTTTCTGTAGGAACGCTCATCCGAGCACATACTATGATGGATTCGAAGCACGCTTCGAGGAAGAGTAGCGAGAGAATTTTCGATTGCCAGAACAGTACTAGGTTGGCAGCTGCCCAAAGCAGAATAGGTATATGACAGTGCGTAGCCCACAAGTCTTGTCCGGCCTTTACGACTCATAAGAGTAGAAGTTAGGCTCGACGACCGCAGTGCGTTACAGGCCTTATCTTCCTAAGACACAGTCGAGTGTTCTTGTTCCAAAGCGAAATGACTGCCGCCTCGGGTACTGCAGCACTGATCCAATTTCGTCGCCAAAGGTCTTTACTGCTTGCTAGCACGGAACAAATGTATACGCTCTGAGATTATCATCGGTATTTTATTGTCCGAGCTGGGCATCCGCGCAGATACTACTGTACTTGGATTATACGGCGATTGTAAGTGTGCAAACAGCCTCGTGTACTTCCGAACGTCCTGCTTCTTAGGCAGGGTAATATCCGTATTTCGACTTGGAAAAGCGCGAACGGTAATCGCTGGCTCTATATCGGGCCGCGATTCCGTGTCCGCGCGCGCAGATATTGATCTTCGGTCAAAAGCGAGTCATTCCTAGGACTGCAGCAACGACACTGCAATCCTTCGTCAAGCACCGTGTAGCTTCCTTACCTATCCGCAAAGTCGCCCACGGCGGAGCGACGAACATCGAAGTTTTAGAAGTCTAGCTTGTTCTCGTTTCGCTGTGCAGCTCATGTAGACCATGGATCCCTTCAATGTCTGGGTGTGGATGCGATCCCGCGACTTCTAGACTCTGCTCGTTGGCTGGTAGCTCCGCTCTTTCCTTCTCCATGGCCTCCACTCTTGGTATTGCATTGTCATGCAGCTCGGCTTTGTCGAATCGATCCCGCTCTGAGCTCTTCTTGCGGAAGAACCACCATCCCTTCTTCCAGGCACAGGACAATATAGTGACCAAGAAGAGAGCCAGTGCAGCCCCTATTGAAATGCCCGCATAAGCACCTGCTGAAAGATACTTAGGTGAAGGTGGGGTTACATCTTGGCTCGGTGCAGGTGTATATGAGCTGTTGTAAATCGTGATGATGTCTCTTGTTTCTGCGACAACAGCTTGACTGATAGTGAAGTTCATCCGTTCGAAATCCACGATAATGTATATTTCCTGTAGGAAGGCTCGACCAAGGATGTTGATGCCGTTTTGAGATCGCTTCAGGGGAAAGTAGCGAGTTTCTCTAGTAACAAGCGGAGGCGAGAGGATCAAGTCAAATGCAGAGTACGGCAGAGTGTAGTTCCTTGTGCTTCCGCCCTCAAGTTTAGCTCCAACGGTGAACGTAACGGTGGGGCTTTCTCGAAGTAGTTGATCGTGTGTTGTGTCGTTTATGGTGTAGACCTGCAGGTCAGCGTTCCATGACAGTCGGAACGCCTCCTCAAACATCTTACACGCCTCTATGGACATCCATATTTGCGGTAACACCGAGTCGATGACGAATGGTGCTGGCGTCCATGTGCTGCTCGAGGTGTAACCAGATATACTGACAGCTTTGACGTTCACCAACATGGTCGTATTTATGGCATTCGGCATCGTTGCACTCAAGGCAGTTTTTGGATCGACTTGCGAAGCATCATACCCTCCCAGAATCAGGCTTCCCGATTTATTTTCTGCAGTCGTGTCAACACCGATAATACCGTGCACCGGAATAAGGCGCTTACTACCATTTGAACCAGCAGTGTAGCCAAAGCTCAAACTGGAGATTCGGCCATTCTCTGCCAAACCTGACAAGATGGTTAATTTTGTGAGTTGCTGTACCCCGAAAGCGCCAATTGTCAGACCAAAGACAGGTACAAAGAATTCTGGACTCGATATGCAATACACGTAGCTTTCTGGTAGCCCTAGAAACTGCGTCGTATCTGTCCCAAACCAGAACGTATCTAAACCCAATCTGCTCCCAAGCGTTAGATTCGAAGGATCGAAATAGTTCTGCGGGATCTCAAATATTCCCGCGTTCAGCCAGGAGGTTGAGTCACGGTCCCGAAACGTAGTCCTACTTCCACAGGCCTCACGGAGACCTTCTGAAAGTTGTGTCACATTATCACACTCAGTAGGAAGCAGGGTGATTGCCGAGTTGATTCCGGGGACGCCTCGAAAGCTCTGAAGTGGCCTGCCGACCCCAACATAGAATGTAGACCAAGGTCCGTCCAAGCCATCCCTAGAGATTCTTCAGAAATCGTGGCAGAGCCAATGGAATGGAGAAATCTCACCAGCGACCACTAGGATCAATTACCAGAGGCTGGGGCACTTGGCCTTGAGCTAGACAATGCAACACAAGTGAGGCAATGCCAACCAGCATAAAAGGTGCCATGGCCTCCAAAATATTCAGAGGCTTAAAAGTGGCAGGCTCCCAAGGCAAAGGGAAGAACACAGCACATTCAAATACTCGGTGATCAGGCTGACGGACACCACCGACCAACCAGAAGACACTTCTACTGATTGCAACAGCATAAGCTGCAGGACATTGCATGATCCAGCCTCGTGTTGCATTTTCGATAGGCTGTCCCACCAATCATGTTCCGTTTGAAATCGACTCGTGCAAGCGAGCTTCTACTCTCGCTGCTCGGATTCGTGCTTTCCAACCGAGACCAAAAGCGTGCTACAGGGAGTGAACACCATCATGCGTATTCTCATGTGAGGATGTACGAGGGGGAAGGCTGCTATCTCGAGGTCTGAGTATGAGCGAATCAAACGTGTGCATGGTTGAGCGACGTCATGGACACAGACAGACAAGTACTGCGAAACTGACCAGCCAGCCTTGTCTCCCGAAATCATGTCTTTTGGTAACCGTTGCACGTGGTCCAAGACGTCATACTGTACGAAGAAGCTCGTTTCTAAGATCGAATCGTCCTTGTCTCCACCTGCGCTCTGTTCTCTTATTCCTGCTTAACACTTATTCTCACTTTTCGCTCTGGCAATTACTAATACTATAGCAATGTAGGCAGGTAGGCAGACAAACAAGTGAACAAAAAGAGGAGCAAGGCTGTTATCTACATGCATGCCCCGCAGATCTCATCTCCGCGCTTGCATAATCACAACACACAAAGCCAGTCGGAGAAACGGCAAGAATGCAAGAACTTCAGACTCAGGGTACTCGTCATCGTTGCATAGTTTCCATGGAGCCAGAAAGACGTAGAGCAACATGAATCAAATCAGGCCCTTCACTTCCACATCGCGCACTATACGGAATCACTTGACAGACACAAGGCTCTACGTAAATAGCACATTGAGGCTTCATTTTTGAGCTCGGTTTATGTCTGTCAAAAGGTCTTGTTTGAATAATACTATGTTGGAAGCTGACATAATGTCCAAGGTCTGCTATCTGCTAGTGTTCTATCAGGGATACGACAGACAAGCTTAGCTCAACAGCCTTTCACGTTTAACACGCCGATGGCCACAAAGCAGGGTTCAGCAGCATGATATACGGAGTCTCAGGTACCCCACACCCGCGCGCTACGGTTTGCTACCTGAATAGCTGTTTCTCGTCGTCCTGACCCGAGAGTACTCAAGGATATGTATACGTTCCTTGAAGCTGGGACGATGGAGTGGAAGAATCGCCGCATCTCCATGTCAGCACGTAGAAGCACCAACAACACATACCAGCTCTGATCGTCCACTGTCTGCAACAGACTTGAGCGCTCATAGCAGCAGACAAGCAACCGCACCTCCCTGCACGCTGTCAGCAGAAGACAACCCGCCTCCAAGTCGCTCTCAAGAATCTTCTGCAGATGAATAGTCTTTCATATTCTACATTACAACTCTCGTTCCCAAAGACCATAAACACGCCCCCGCAAAAGCAACCCCCTACCACCGCCGCATCCCCCCCTTCCCCCCCGTCCTCTTCTTCCGCTCCACCTCTCTTGCCCACTCATGGAACAAACTCCCATCAAACACGCGCCGCACCTCCTCCTTCCTCAACACCCCGTCCTCGGGCCAAATCATCAGCCACGTCACGCCCCACTCGAACACCGCGCCGCCCCAGCCAATAACATCGCCGACATTGCGCTGCGCCCAGATCATGCGCGCCAGCGCCCTGAGCGACAGCCCTTCCTCGCCCTTGCCCTCGCCCCCGCCCCCCGCGTCGCCGTACTTTGCAAACACGTCCTCGAACGCCTGCGGCCGGAACCGGCCCTGCTGGTCAAACACATCCGAGTCGGACCCGTGCTTGGTGCGGTGCACATTCGCGAGGTTGATGCGGAAGCACGGATCCGGAACCCAGGAGTCGGATGTCGGGAACGCGAAGTTCAGGTGTATGATGAAGAGTGCGATGGCCGAGACGAGCACGCTGAAGCCGAGCGCGCGGAAGCCCGTGTACGTGTCTGACGGCCAGAGGATGCCGTCCGCGTCCCGGTCGAAGAAGGCGCAGTGTTGCTGCAGCACGGTTTGGTGCGCGTACCGCTTCGACCAGGTGTGGGCGGTTGTGCCGTGCGGGTGGGCGTGGGTGGCGGCGATGTTGGCGCGGGCGATGCCTGGAGAGGGGTTAGATGGTTGGGTTGGAATCGGAGGGGGAGGGGGGGTACCTGGGTCCTTGAGCGGCGAGTCCTTGGGCGGGATCCAGGGCAGCTCAGCACGCGTGACGGGGACGTGGTTTACAGCGAGGAGATGTGCGTCGCCATTCGCCAGCCCGTCGTGCGGCGCCGCAAGGCCCTCGGCGCGCCACACCTTCTCGGTCCCGGGCATGTCTCGATCTTCGCCACGAGCAATCATTGTGTGGTAGCCGTCGTCGAAGAAGTCGTTGAAGACGCCGTCAAAGCAGTGGCAACACGCGCCCTCAGAACAGTCCGCGCGCTAACGCGCCCCGCGCCGTCCAGCCAGCCATTACACCATCACAGACGCGGCGTCGTCGGCGTCCGTATCGAGCGCGTCGTCTTCATGCTGACGTCACGACTCTGCGCTCAGCGCTCCGGCGCGCACCTACCCATTGTGCGTAGCGCTGGCATCGAGAAGACGCCACGCGTGCCATGGAACTGCAGCGACGTTTTGTAGCGCCCGCCTGGCTGGCTAGCTGGGGCGCGGGTTCCTAGTCCACCATCGTGGTTGAGATCGTCAGGGCGGCGTAGGGCTGTGTGGAGGCGGGCGCTAGTGGAGCTGCCGACGTGCCGTGTGCCGTATGCCGATATGCCGATGCGCCGATGCGCCGATGACGACCACTTGCTTTGAGTTTGGTTAGTGGTAGGACAGAACTTGAGGGGACACGACGTGACACGACACGACACGACACGACGGACAGAATAAGAAAGGGAAGGGTAACACAGTGCGAGACAAGATGCACATGCAAGCGTAAAGAAGTCGTGAAATGAAGACAGATAGAATACATAATGTATAAAGCAACAAAAGTAAATAGAATACAGTCAAGAAAGAGTACCAAGCCGAAGCCGTCCCCAGACTCAAGGTAATACAGTAGGTAGTAGAAGTAAGGCGTAAGGCATCTCGCTATGCAGTTCTAAGCGGATTTTCATAGCACCAAGTTTTCAAAGCATCAGTCTTCCGGACACTGGCATGCCCCACCGGCCCGCTCACAACCAGTCCCACACGCGTCTGAGCGCGCCCTTCCTCTTCTCGACCCGGCCGTGCGTCTCGTCCGAGACGTGGCGGTGCGGCGGCGCATCAGCAGGCCCATCGAACAGCGCGCCGCGGTGCCGGAACTGGGTGTACAGCGCGTCTTCAGGTGCGGTGCGGCGGGGGAGGCGACGTGCAGCAGCACCACTGTGTAAGGGCGAGCGGCGAGCGTCTCTGGCTAGCGTCTTGGTGCCGTCTGGGGGCCTGCGGCATCCATGAGCACTCTTGTTCACGTGTGGCTCGGACGCGGTGTGGACGATGTGTGGGGCGCATCGCTCAATCACCTGGCAGGCTCCAGCATCTTGGGGCGGTCGCGCTCGCGGTCGCGCTCGCTGCGCAGATCGTCGTGTTCGCTCTCGTCATCGCGGCGACGGCGACGCCCATCGCGGTCGTGGTCGCGGTCGTAGTCGCGGTCATAGTCACGGTCATAGTCGCGGTCGCGGTCGCGGTCGCGGTCGTGGTCACGCTCACGCTCACGCCCATCCTCGTCGTCCCTGCGGCTGCGGTGGCGGCTGCGGTCGCGGTCGCGGCGCTCGCGCTCGTACTCTTCTTCTACTCAAGTCAGTCTCAATGCAGTCACAAAAGATCTCCAACGTACCTCGCTCTTCACGGATCTGCTTGGTCTTGTCCGCGAGCTTCTGGATCTCCTCCTTGGTCAACACTCTCAGCACGATGACACAGTCCATACGCTCCTCAAAGCGCTCCTTCGCACGTTCCAGTGCCTCAGGATTGACGAGCTTGCGGTCGATGCGAGTCCAGCGCGCACCAATCGGAATATCTTTGCCCTTCTGGGCGTCCTTATGTGGGGCGACGCCTTCACGAATGGGCTCTGGGTCTTCGGGGAACTTCGCTGTGGGCTTGCGGAGGATACCCCGGAGAGGCGGCGACTGGTCCTTGCGGGGCACGACGATCTGCACACTCTTGCCGGGGGCATCAGGGTTCAGCTTGTCGACTGACTCCGGCTCTTCAACCAGGCCGCGGTCGTTGTAGCGGGAAAGAGCCTGGGATTGAGACGGAGAGTCGCGGCGGTCGTCTCTACCGCGAGACCTGGACCTAGAACGTTCACGGTCTGCCCGGTCGCGGCGTCGTCGTCGGTCGCGTGCGCCGTCAGAGTCGCTGTCCTGGCGATCAGCAGCCGCACGGCGGCTCTGCTCAGCCTCCTTCTCAGCCTGTGCGAGACGGCGGCGATACTCTTCATCGGGATCGACGGCTGCAGGTGAGGGCTCCTTGCGGCTGCGGTCCGGCTCACGGTCAGCGTAGTGGCGGGGCCTCTCGACCTCGCTTCCCTCAGGAGACGTCTTTCGGGGAGGCTTTGGAGGGGGATTCTCCTCGTTGGGGTACGGACGATCCCGAGAGATTGGTCGTTCCGGCTCTGAGGGGCCTGCATACGCATATGCAGGGGCGGCCACAGGGGGAGCAAGCGGTGGCTGGGACGGCGGGGGTGGAGCAGGCAGGGCCTCGCGGCGCTCAGGCTCACGGCGCTCCTCGGGCTGTCTGCTGCGCCTGTCTTCCCGACGCTCGCGCTCGTCGTACCGATCGTCGCGCCTATCGCGCTCATCATATTCTCTCCGCTTCTGCCTCTCGCGCTCTTCTGATGTCTCACGCTCCTTCTCCTTCTCCTTGGCCTTGCCGTGTGCTGCAGCAATTCCAGCCGCGGCAGACATACCTGCAAGGGCGCCGGCAGCAACAGGAATTGCGCGGCTGTCGCGGGTATCGCGGCTGTCGCGGCTGCTGTCGTGCTTCTGCTCAGTACGGGGGCGTTCAGGGCGGGGTGGCTCGTACGACGGTACTGGCCTCTCCTGGCGGCGGGGCTCCGACGTACGGTTGTCACCGGTGCGGTCCGAGTGGTAGGCAGAGGGTGCGTGCTCGGCCGGCGGTGCCCTCTGTTGCTCGTATGGCGGATAGGCAGGCTGTCGATCGTGTGCATATGGGTCGTGGACAGGTGCCGAGCTGCCTGTAGCAATGCCAAACCCACGAGCGGCCACCTCGCGGTCCTCAAAAGTGCGGTCGTGTGTGGTGTGGCGCTTGCTGTCAGACTCCCTGCTACGGCCATACTCGTCGTACGTGTCTGCTCGACGCGCTGGCTCCTGGTGGACGGCCGCGGTGTGTCGAGTCGAGGACGAGCGGTGCGGGGCAGAGTCAGACGAGCGGTGCGGGGCGGTGTCGGACGAGTAGGCGTCCTGGTAGCGCTCGCGGCGCTCGATTGAGCTGGCCCTGGCTGGGCGGGGGTACGATCCATTGATCTTATCAAAGCCACGTGTCGACGGCGGCGGACCCAGCTCGCGTGTCGCGGCGCGCAGCGGGCGGTCGACGATCATGCTGCTGGGCCGCGAGCCACGCTCGATGCTGCCCGCACGGGGCCGGCGCCAGGCAGGCTCGGTGTCGCGGTACATGCCGGCGGGGTCGGTGTACGAGTAGCCGTTGTCGCCCAAGTCGGCGTGGCGGGCGGGCTTGCTGCTGGACGGGTGGTAGTTGCTGCGGCCGCTGGTGACGGCGCCGTAGCCACTGTCACGATGGCGCGGCGACTCGAGCGTGTCGGTCTCGGCGACCAGCTTGGCGGTGTGGCTGCTGTCGACGCTGTAGATCTTCTTGTGGCTCGTGGTCGACTCCTGGCGCGCGGAGCCGTGGGTGATGTACGTATCGGTGTGGGCGTGGGCGGAGCGCGGGGTCAGCGGGCTGGACGGGCGGTGGTCCTGCGAGTAGGGCGTGCGCAGCGGCAGCGAGGTCAGCGAGGCGACGTGCGGGCGGCCCATGCGGTCGTCGGTGTTGCGGCGCGGGCGCGTCTGCTGGCCGTAGCCGGCGTCGTACTTGGGGGCGGTACGCGAGGCGGCGCTGGGGGCGTAGCTGCCGTACGAGGACGAGTGGTGGTGCGAGGCGCCGGCGAGGCGGTCGGCGCTCGCACGCGGGGCGGCATAGTCGTACGACGAGGCATAGGGGTCGGCGAAGGTGCCGGTCGAGGCGCGGGCGGGGTTGAACTGGCGGCGCGGCGACGCGGCGCGGTGGAAGCGCGACTCCATGCCGCCGGAGAGCGTGATGCTCTTGAGCTGCAGCGTCTGGGCGGCGGGCGCGGTGGTGAGCGAGTTGCGGCGGGCGGGCAGGCTGGGGGCGCTGCCCGAGGAATAAGTGCTGCGGCGCGGGCCCGACGACGACGACGGGCGGGCGTGCGAGGCGAGCGACGTAGGCAGGACGCTGCCCAACATGCTGTCAGCCGGTGAAGCAATGCACGACGCGGGGGAGAGGGCGGCAGGCGGCACCACACAGGACGAGAGCAGAGGAACCACAGGAACCACGGGAACCACACGCAGGGCCGGGGACGTACATGCTGGCGTATATGGGCGCTGCGCGGCGGCGACTACGCGAGTGGGCAGCCCGAAGGCACTCGGCGGCCCAACTGGCCTGTTTGAGCAGCCGGGGCGCGGGCGGCGGGCGGGCGTGCGGCCGTGGTGTTGCAGCAGGGACAGCCTGGGACTGCGGGCTCGCGGCGCCAACTGGGCAAATGAGGCGGGGCGCGGTGATGTCGTGGGCGCGGGTAGCGGCGCTCGGACGGCAACCGAACAGGTTCTCGGGCGGCGGGCGAGGGGCAGAGCGCACAGGGGCAGCGAGGCAGGCGGGCTGGGAACTGGACAGGGCAGGCAAACAGACAGCACAGTCAAAGGCTCGCAGGGTCGCAAGCTCACAGGGTCGCGAGGCCGCGTCGGCAGGCTGCCTAGACTACTGCCGCCCTTTCAACGGGCGAGCATGACCGCGGGCCAGCATGACAGGCGATCGGCGCCATGACATAGCCAGCCCAGCCGGCAGTGCACGCCACCCTGGCCTCCGACGCAGCCTGCCGCTGCCACCCAGTAGTGGCCCAGCGCACATGCCTCTTGAATCTTGCCTAGCGCGCTGGTGCACAGTGTACTGTAGGATCAGAACTAGCACTACGTCCTGCAGTATCAAACTACTGTAGCAGCACTACGTCCTGTAGTATCAGACTAGCACTATACTGCTCAGCAGCATCACAGCTAGCACATGTACTGCAGTATCATCGTACATACATAGCCACCCACCGCCTCCACCGCACCACCTCCTGCTGCTCACCTGCCCGCGCACCAGCTCACCGCGACTCGCCCCGCCAGCTCCTCGCAGCCAGCTCCTCGCAGCCAGCACAACGTCGCCCCACCCGCCGCGCATCGAACCAAACTCACCTCTTCTCTGCGCCCAAGCACCCATTGGGCAGGGTTGATCCTCGCGAGCCCAACCGCCCATTCGGGCCGCACAGCTCCACCGCCGCACACTCGTTTGACATTTGTCCATGCAGCCCGCTGCTGTACGCCGCGCTGGACAGGTAGGTAGACCGTCAGAGATCAGCTCTGGGGCAGACCCGCGCGGCGAGCCTGACACGCTGCCTTGCGTGCGGCGGGGGCAGCAAAAGTGGGCGCCGCCGCGGACGTGGTCTGAGGTCTGACGGCTGCCGTGCGCAAGGAAATGCGCGCCGCTGCTGATCCTGGGTATCGCTGCCATTCATAGTCCGGTATATCGCGTCTTGCTGCTTCGAGCGCCCCGCGCCGGCGCGCGATCTTCGCTTTTTTCCTCGTGTTGCTTGCATCGTGAGGCGGCGTGTTGCCTCTTACGAGTCCCGAGCGTACTGACTAGAAGGTTCTTGCCGGAGTCCGTTTTGGGCGTCTGCTGAGACGGGGGAGCGTGGTGTTTGGGTGTGCACTACAATGTTCTACGGTAGGCACGGCCGCCCTACCACATGGCACATTGCGGGATCCACACCATGCTCATCGCAGCGCTGAATCGCTGATTAACTACTAAATCACTCCGGCCAAGCGCCTGTGGTCTAGTGAGTTGAAATGATTTTCTTCTCTCCTGATGATGGTTTTTGCACGTAGCTGGTCAAGCATGTGGTGTCTACCGATGCTCATCGCAGCCAGGAAACGGCAGAAGACTGCGCACTGAAACACTCCGTCCTTGCGCATGTGGTCTAGCATGGAAATAACACCATTGAAATAACTATTTCTTCTTGCCTGCTGTTGCGTTCCGCCTGGTAGATAGTCACACAGATGGCCGGGGTCATCCAGATGGTCACGTGCCGGGTGCAGTATCCATGCCTCATGCAAATCGATCGATTCAATCTAGCAACTAAATAGCCCTGCTGCTCCGTGCAGTCTCGTCCGCCCGCTGCTCGCTTACGCAGTCTCGACGTGCTCGACGCTCCGCCTGTGCTTCTTGGGCGCGCCGCCGTCAATCTCCTCCGCCTCATCCGCGTAATGCGTGTTCTTAATCTGCTTTGCGCGCGACGTGGCAGGGAACGTGTCCTTGATGCAGCCTGCGATGATGTTGTCTTCGAACAGGAGGTGGATGGACTCGAGCGGCACGCCCTTGGTCTCGGGGACGCAGAAGATCGTGTAGACACCCATGATGATGCAGGACGCTCCAAACAACAAGAAAGTACCGTAGGTAATGTCCGCGAGCATGATAGGAGTGAGTTTGGCAATTACAAAGTTAAACAGCCATTGGGTCATCAGTGCGAGGGCCATGATGAGGGAGCGGACGTGGTTGGGCGCGCACTCGGATGAGAGCACGAACGGGATCGGCCCCCAACCGAACGAGTAGAACACGACGAACAGATACACGCAGATGATGGCGAAGATGGAGTTGCCGTCCAGCGCGCCGCCGGTCGGTGGGTGCACTGCTTGGTTGATGCCGATGTAGAACATGGCGAACGCCTGGCCTGCAGACCCGATCAGGAGCGACCACTATGACATGTCAGCACGTTCAACGGCAATCCAAGTGGGTCCAACATACCTTGCGTCCGAGCTGCTCGGTAAAAGCCATCAGGCCAATGGCTGTGACGACGATTTTGACGATTCCATAGACTCCAGTGGCGAATAGGCCCGCTGAGGGGCCCGTAAGGCCGATCTGCTGGAAGATCTGCGGGGCGTAGTAGTTAATACTGTTCGTGCCCGTCCACTGCTGCCAGAACATGAGGATAACTGCAAAAGAAGAGCGGTAAAACATCTTCCTGCTGGAGCACGCCGACTTGAGCTGTGCAACCATAGGCATCTTCTCGTGGCCGTTGAAATCGGCAATGATGTCGTCCAGCTCCTGGACTACTTCAGCGTCGTCTGTAGGCTTGCCGCGGACATGTGCAAGCGCTGTCGCAGCCTCCGCGATGCGGTTCTTCTCGACGAGCCATCGCGGACTCTCGTTCATGAATACAATGCCGACGAGCAGGATGACGCCGGGCAGCATCTGCAGCGCGAAGGGCACACGCCATTTGGCCGAGTTGTAGCGGTCGGTGATGTCGAGGCTGATGCCGTAGTTGACGAAGAACGACAGACAGATACCGGTGACGTTGAACAGCTGCATGCAACCAACACAGCGACCACGGATCTCCTTGGGCGCGTTCTCGGAAATGTATGTTGGCACCACAGCGGAGATGAGACCCACACCGAAACCGCCAATTACACGTCCGATGTAGAGTTGCGTCAGGCTTGTTGTTCCCAGCGCGCAGAGCGTCTGTATTGTGGAGCCAATCTACGCAACGTTAGCAACCACATCAACAAAGTCTTGAAACCTGAATTCGCTACAAACAGATGTCGATGGCGAGTAAACCAAGCTGGAATCCGTGACAACCTCCACAGGCCTCTTGCCGGTCCGTTCGCCATCACACATTCGTCTGTAGCCAACCCTGCAGGACGAACTTACCAAAAAGATAAGGTCGGCGATGATAAGCGCCCATTTCCGTCCAAACGTATCGCTAACATAAAACGACGTAAGGGCGCCGAAAAAGCAGCCAGCCTGGAGAACAGACACAATGTTGCCCTGCAAATTGGCGAAATCAGGGCTGCCGCGGTCGAGATTGAACGATTCCTGGAACGCATCCATGGTCAGAACACCGCCGATCAAGCCAGTGTCCCATCCGAACAGCTGCACACCCGTCAGCAACGCACGTTCAAGTCGTTGTCGCATCACCCACCATGCCGCCAAATGACGCCACCACAGTCAGAAGATACGCGCGCCGGTGGAGCTTGATGTCGCGCCACACGCCGGGCAGGTCGAGTTTCGCCATGATGAGTACTAGTTTCTTGTCGACTCGGAATCACAGAGCAGGAGTCCAGGCTCGCGAGGAAGCGTGATGTCGACCAGCAAGCCCCCGGCAGCCGCCAACATTTATATCATTATCGCGGCGGCACGCACACGCCGATCCGCTAGAGACCTCCACGGGGCCGGCTGGGAGACGTGGGGAACACTGTGGGGTCGCTCGCGGTGGAGCCGCAACCCTCGGCTGCTGTTCTTCCTCCACTCACACTTGCAAACGCCGACATCGTAAGATGGTGTCTGCGCTTTTTCGTTGGGCGGGTTGGTAATGCAGCAGGGCTTGGCGGCGCAGCGGGCATGCGGCGACTGTGCGCGAAGGAACGTCGGGGGCACAGGCCTTGGGGGCTGGTCAGCGGGTTGCTTGATCGCGTATGGCGTTGCTTGGGCGCCGTGGTGCGTCCATTCGGTGAGAGCGGTGTCGCCTTGGCTTCTTGGCCGCGAACATGGTGAGTTTGCGGCGCTGTTGTTCCGCGGCCTTGGGGGGAGGGTGTCGGGTTTCGCTGCTGCGCTTGACCGGAGACTCGCGCTGGCAGACCCCGACGGAAAAGTTGCTGGCGGTAGATGGTGTTCGAAATCGTCTGCCAGTGATGGCGGGAGATCAGACGCCGACATTGCCGCAAACTGCTGCCGGAAGCTTAAAAAGTTGTCTACTCTCCGCAATCAGTCAAACGCCGACCCCAGATTTCTCTCCACTTCGGCTGGACACACTTGCGGGGACTTTTGTTGGAGATCGGGATATATTTCATTAATCTATATGGTCATGAGATGGAACTCGCTTGCCCTTGCTAAGATATCGGCTTTAGCAAGACCTTACAAGTTTGCCTTGTCTTTCTGCTCCGGCACTTGTGTGATCAGCTTCTCGTGCTTGATTGCCGACGTCAAGTTCTCCAGCACCAGCAGCTCCATGTCGCGCTACGAATGTTAGTCTGTGTCATGTCTCGCTGCCAGTTGCACTAACCTGTGTCTCAAATGTTGCTGTCCCGACGTGGGGCAGTAACACCGCGTTCTCGCACTCTAGCAGCCCTGGATGGATCTTGGGCTCCTCCTCGAACACGTCGAGCCCGGCAGTCCAGACCTTACCGCTCTTCAGCGCATCCACCAATGCTGCCTCGTCGATCAGAGCTCCTCGCGCAGTGTTTACGATTATGACGCCGTCCTTCATCTGGTCGAACTCCGGCTTGCCGATGATGTGCGTAGTCTTGGGATTAAGCGCCAGATTCAGACTCAGCACATCTGAGGTTTTGAGCAGCTCCTCGAATGTGACATAGGCCGCGCCGTTCTCCTCGTTAGGAGGCAGCTGTCTGCGGTTGTGGTACTGGATCTTCATGCCGAATGCCTTCGCGCGCGTTGCGACCGCCGAGCCGATACCGCCCATTCCCAGAATCCCGAGGGTCTTGTTCTTGGGGTCGTGACCGAGGGCAAAGTTGCCGCGCCATTTGCCTTTATTGTGTCAGAAGGATGCTTTCAGCCGAACTGCGAAGTTGACAGACCTTGTCTCACTGCCGTGTAAGAAGAGTGGATGTTGCGGAGCGCACCCAGCATAAGGAAGATGGCAACGTCGGCGGTGGCATCGTTGACCGCAATTGGTGTGCTAGACACCTGAATACCTCTCTTGCTGCACGCCGCTACATCGATATTGTTGTATCCGGCTCCATTGTGGCAGATGAACTTGAGGCTCTTGGGCAGCACCTCCAGGAGTTCCTCGTTGAAGTCTCCGGTCAACGGATTGGAGTCGTTGCTGCGGTACAGAGCGAACACCCCGTCGTACTCGCCGTCCTTGCACCTCTTGATGAACTCTGCGCGATCGCCCTTGGGGTACTCGTGGAGCTTAGATGCGACCTGCGAGATATCCTGCCACTCCTTCCTGGCATGGGCGAGGCCACCGATAAGAAGAGCTGCACGTTCGGGCATTGTGTGAAGACGTGTGGTATAGTAGATGAGATTTGAAGACAAGAAGCAGAGTTCGGAGGGGCAGCAGGAAGTGGAGCAGCTCTGGTCCTCACTACAGCGGCGCTTGTTCCTCTTGTACGCAACTGTTTACCCGGTACAGCTCGGACCGAAATACCGCTTGTTGCGACTTTCTCAACATGGGAACTTTTCGCGCTGATTCAAGAACACTTCTGATTACGGTGCGTCATGTTTGAACCTTGCTCTGATACTTACTGCTCCATTGAGCTCAACGTCTTGTTGTATAGCCCCGCGGATGCGACTTCAAAGCTGCCCCTCCATCACACATTACTTACGTCATATGCACATGCAATTCCGCACAGCTGCACCGAAGTTGAGATGGGGCGATGCTCTGGTCGGGTATCTGAATCGGTGTTTCTTTCAGAGTGCGGTCACTTGTGCTCTGAGAATGTTCATGGCATGAGTAGTGAGTCTCTTCGGCGTTTGATCCACAGTCCTCAATTGCCGAGAGCCTCTCAGTTGCCGACTGAGTACGTAAGAAGGGCTAACCCGAATTGAGGCAATCTTCAGCTCGCCTGAAGTCCGTGCATTTTCAGGCAGACGCTTACATTCTCAGGCAATCGTTGCCTTGCTTCCAGGCAATCGATGCCTTGTGCCTACAGTATAGACACAGTGTAGTGTGGGCAAGCGTCAGACCACAACGTGTGTGGTTTGTGTCGACGACTGCACGCCTTGAAGTCTTCATATTTAACAATATCCGCAGATGCGGTAGAAGTGATTCTAATAAGTATTTACCTTCATCTTTTTACGCGCTTTCCAAGTCGTTCAAACGCACAACAGCAACGCGAAACAAGCGACTGCATATTCATTCTAACGTAAAACCTACACTATGGAGCTCAAGAATATCGCCATACTCGGAGTATGTAGCAAAATCCAGCTGCTGGATCATACCTGACAACAGTAAACGCAGCCAGGAGGCAATGTAGGAGGCGCCATCATCAATGAACTTGCAAAGGACGGACCAAAGTTCAATATCACAGCAATAACACGACCAACTTCGACATACACTCCGGCCGATTGCCCCAACATCGTCCATAAAACGACAGACTACAGCTCCCTATCATCACTCACCGAGGCATTCACCGGCCAAGATGCAATCGTGAACTGCATTACCGGAGGAGCCACCCAATATGAGCCCTCAAAACTCATCATCGACGCCGCCATCGCAGCCGGCGTGAAATTCTACTTCGCCAACGAATTCGTGAGCTACGTCGACAGCCCGCAGTACCGGCGCATGCCCGAAGCCTTCATCGGGTCCAAAGTGCGCATCCGAGCGTCGCTGAGTGAGCTCGCCGCCGCCGGGAAAATCTCCTGGACGAGTCTGAACGGCGGGCCCTTCTTCGACATGTGGCTGATGAAAGGCGTCGCCGGGATCGACATCGCAAACCGCCGCGCGCGCATCTACGGCACAGGCAACAACCCGCTGCTCTGGACGCCGTTGCGTGTCATCGCGCTGGCTGCAGGGAATATGCTGCGGAACCCGGACGCAGTGGCTAATCGCCCTATTTATATATGTCCCCTTGCGGAGGCCGGACTCACCCAGCGGTCTCTACTTGCGACGCTTGAGCGCATGCTAAATACCACGTTCACGGTTGAGCAAGTTGATGTGGCGGAAATCAATAAGAACTCGAGGATTGCGTTAGAGAAGGGGGAGCCTGGCAAGGCTATGAAGGGGTTGGCAATCAGCAACCAGTTTTATGAGGAGGATAGTGGAAACGATTTCAGTCATCTGATTGAGAATGATGTCGTGGGTGTGGATTTGATGACTGTGGAGGATGCGGTGGATGAAGCTATTGCAAAGTGGGGACAGGATTGTCCAGTTGTCGAGAGCATGTATAACGTCAAGGCCTGTGAAGTGTGATCCAACGGTTGTTAGACATATCAATATTTCCATCGGCGAGACACAAGACATTTTACTCGGACTTATGTCTCACAGTACAGTACTATCATAACATTCGCTTCGTGTTACAATCTTGCCTTTTCCTCCTTCGTGAACTCCCGTCGTTCAGGTCCTCCTCGACTTCCATCTCCTGCAAACACGTCCTTCTGCGATTTGTACTCTGTTCTGAACTTCCACTTCTGCGCCAATTCTGCTGGCAGGGAGCGAGTAAACGCCATAGCTGTGTACTTGCCTAGGACTGGCAAGAATTTAAAAGCACTATACTAGGTTAGCGGCGTCTGAGAAAGTAAGGCGCGTCAACTCACTGTCCGCTACCGCCGGTCGCTACGAACAAGTTTGGATGATCCGGGTGGTAGTCCATGATGAAGTCGCCTGTTGGAGTATCATTGTACCAACACACCGCAGTCCTATCAAAACCGCGTTCGGCAATTTCAGGGAACACTTCCCGCAAGCCATCCCTCAATCTCCGCACGCCATCAGCAGGCGCAAAGTTGACTCGTTCACTGCGTGGCGCAGCGATTGGTGATGATGGCTCCTGAGTCTCGCTCCTTGTGTAGCCCCAGCCATGTACTGCGCATTTCAAGAGAGCAGTGTCTTCGTGTGGTGGGAACACAAACCAGCCAGTTTCTGTGTTGATATATATCGGCATGTCTTTCAGACGCACCATCTCCTCGGGCGTCAACTTGATATAGCCTAACACTTGCCCGGTAGCAAGCGTGGAGTTATACATTGGGACAAGCTTATTCGACCATGCGCCAGCTGCAAGAACAAAGTGCTCAGCCTCGACCTTACGGCCGCTAGCTGTTCGTGCAGCCACAATTTCGCCTTGGGCGTCTGTGTCAAAGCCAGTGACAGTTCCGTGGGCACCACTGACAAACGAAATTCCTTTCTCGATGCAAAGATTGCGAAAGTGTAAGACTCCTTTTGCCGCATCAGCCCAGCCAGCGGAGCGATTGCAGTAGCCAAACAAGTCTGGTTGAATCAGGGGTCCAGAGAGCATTGGGAACAAGTCCTTCGTGCTTGAGGCCGAATCTAAGCGTTCGTATGGAAGGTTCTTGTCTGCAAGCTGGGTTATGCACCGATCTATCCACGATCGTGCGCGTAGGTTCTTTGTATTTGCGGCCATAACGAGGGGAGTTTTTTGGAAGATCCCGTTCGATGTATATGTGGAGGTGGCCCATGAGTCAAAGGCTTCTTTCGCAATCAAAGTATATGCTGGATCTCCGTAGTCAAATCGAATAATCCGGGAAATATCAACGCTGGAGCCATCTGGGACCTAGGACGGGTAAGTGTACGCAGGACTAGATGCTGAGGACAAACGTACTGGTGGAACATGACGGTCGAGCACAGTGATGTCCTTGTATCCTTGTTCGCTGAGGGATACTGCCGTCGAAAGGCCAAACACTCCAGCTCCGATGATAACAATCCGATCGTCCAAGGATCTCGACATGATGTTGAGGAGTTTGAAGATAGGTAGTGCCGTACTGAATGGCAAAGTCTGCCCTTATATGCCCTTTAAGCGCCTACATCTTGATTCGTGGATACTACAATTGGATTCGTGGACACGCCTTTCGACGACGATATCGGTCGATATTCGTGACAATCCGACCTGATTGGTCATGATGACGAAAAGTGGAGACGGAGACCGAGCACGTGACCGGCGCATGGCGTCAGGAACACGGAGCTCCGCTCGCATTGCCGTAAGGACGACTGTCCTCGCACCAACATGGCTATCTGTACAGATGTCACACGGCACTCGCCATATCCCAGCAGGCTATCGAGACATGTCTGTGGAAATTGCCGGTCTCAATACCTACCAACTTGAGCTTTGTCAGCATTGTGCTGACGTTTGACGTAGTCGAAAGAAGTCAAAATGCCCTGGGGAGCGGCCGATATGCTCGGTTTGTCAACGACTCAAGCAACCGTGCGTCTATGCGCATAGCGCTGGAACAGCAGTGCGAGATGAGAGTGAAGAGCAAGTTCCACGTCCTGGAGATCACGACGACTTACCCTCAGAACCCAACAGGACTTCGGAGCGTCTGAGTGCAATCGAAGCCCGACTGGAGCAGATAGCAGCATTGGCTCATCAAGCTGATCAGAGCCCGACCGTGACATCTATGCCACATCTCCAGGCTATGAATGATTTACCTCTCTTGGATTTGCCTGCCAACGTAGTGAGCGACGGGATCAAGCTCTATTTCAGATATTATTGCAACCAACCATGCCCGCTCCTGAGCTATCTCTCGCAGGGGGAATCGTCTAAACGGTTTTCTCCTATCGTTCTTACCACGATGCTCGCCTTAACTCTGCGCCGGTCTAGCCATGCATCTGCAGTATCTACGGACAATCTATCACAGCGTTCCTGGGACATGCTTGTCGACGCCTACCGCCGGTACGAATTCGATGAGTCATATTTCCAAGCACTTTGTCTGCTTGCACAAGTTGACCATGCCGAAGGCAGGTCGAACAAAGCCCGGACTCAGGTAGCTCTTGGTCTAAAGCTTGCTCAGGCCCGAGGCTGGTTAAATAAAGTCCATTATGAAGTCGAGCATAGGACTACTCGCTGGCAGCATCAGGAAATAGTCTGGTCATTATTCATGCTGGACCGATGTACGCTCAACCGCGATAATCCCTACTCCACCATTCCCGATACCCTGTATAAGCTTCCGGCATATAAGGGCGGCCCGACTCATCCTGGACAGAGCGGTGAGGTCTACGATGCTACGCTTTCAACATCGCCAGCACAGAGCTTTGTGATCGTAGGTTTATTCGCGCAGATTATGCGCATGTGGGAGCTTGTCATTCAGTACATTGGCGAGAGCTTGACTACTGAGTCTAAACCAATCTGGCATCACAAGTCAACCAGGACCGCGATCCTGACCAGTCTTCTCGAGTTGGAGATACGTTAGTGTGTGCGTGCTGCCACGAGAATCGTCGCTGATGGCTTGTAGCCTCCGAACCACACACGTATGCATCTGTCGGTCCCGTCGATCGCGTCCTCAGTGCCCCCGCTTCCAAACCATACTTTCAGACATGGATGTTTCTTCAGATCACCCACTCCGCTATTAATTGTTGCATGTACGATTTCCCCCGCTTTCACAGGATATTCGCTCATTACGTACAAAAGTAATCATCCCTTCATCATATTCGTCAAAGCACGACAGCACGGATCACGTGTGCCACTCACCTTCCTCCAGAGAGCGCACAAAGACAGTCTCATATACGCATCCTGGATCACGAGGAACCTGACTGATATGGAGACTGCCCGCCTCGACGTGCTGGACCCGTTTCTGGCGTATCTCGTCGGCATAGCAGCAAGCATCCATATCGAGCACAGTCTGAGCTCCAATGCTTCCAGCGCCTCTTCTGCGAGACAGAAGATGGCCACCTGCATGGCCTATCTGACTCGTGTCGCGGGGGTCTGGCCCCAAGTGAAGAAGAGAATCAACGTCTTGGAGGAGTTGCGGTCACGAGTGGGTAGCAGGTCGGCTTTGCATTACGTTGACGACGAATACGATGGCGGTGTGCCCGTGCGAAGCGTACGGCACGTGTCTATGTCAGTCGCGGACGAGCGGTTGATGTGGGCACTGTTCGACGCCTCCAACGATACTATGGCCGACATTTTGCCATCGGCAAACATAAGTACAGGTTCTGCCGCATTGCAGCTCAGCGTTCCCCAACCCTTACCAGATGGCAGCGTCTGTGATGTCGCGAACTCGATGCCGCAGTCTCAAAGTAGCGAAGCCGGTCCTTCACACGACATAGAACACATGCCAACAATCGATCAGGCATCTTTGGATGTGGATCTGACTGCTGACTGGTCACTGCTTGGTGTGCCATGGCTCGCCTATTTCCCACCTGATACAGATCTGCTTGGGTGTCAGTGAATGCTGAAATCACATGTTAGGCGTGGTTGAAAGATATCCATGTCAAGTAGTATTTTGATAAGTGGTACAAGCATTTTTTGCTCTTATTACCACTCTGAGAACGCTACTAGGAGGCTTTGGGTTCAACAGGACTACCCCATCCATGGTCGATGTTACACCATGCCCCTTTTTTTGCTCGTCGAACGGCGAGAATCTCTTGCTTCACAGTCCTGGCCGCCTTCTCTCGACTGATCCACTCAGATACAGCGTGACCTGCTTCATGCGCGTTCAGTTTCCAGCTCACATCGCTCTTGTCCTTATTCTCCCGTAGCCAACGCATCAATTGCACGGGTACCATGCCTGCTGGTATATTTTGCAGCGACTGGACATCCGCAGGTATCCAACCCTGGAAAAAGTTCAAATACGTGATTCGCCGCCACGCATCGTTCCAGTCTGGGCCAGGCGATACTGTATGATATTGCCATTCTTCTGGGTCATGATCTGACCTGGAGACGGAGAGAAGATCATCCGAGCGCCAGCTAAGTGCTTTCAACCAGCTACACCCTTCCAAATCGAGCCATTGTAACGAGTACGTATTGACCGAGAATCGCCGTAGGATATTCGTAGCTTCGTGCCAATC
This sequence comes from Boeremia exigua, assembly GCF_020726555.1. Classification (NCBI taxonomy): domain Eukaryota; kingdom Fungi; phylum Ascomycota; class Dothideomycetes; order Pleosporales; family Didymellaceae; genus Boeremia; species Boeremia exigua. The sequence continues at coordinate 2,494,857 of NW_025763518.1, read as the reverse complement.
ATCGTCGAGGTCAGAGTAGAAGTGAGAACCACCAAGAGACACCGTCGTGACATTCGAGACCATCGAGGTTGTCGCAGCGTTTGGAGTGGTAGACGGCCGTGGCCAGTAGGCAAGCGAGAGATGGGTAATCTTGTTCAGATTCGGTGAGATTTTGAGCAATTCCGGCCATGATGCCCAAGCGCCAGGGCGTGCGAGTGACAATCTGCTGAGATTGGTGAAGTATGGAGTTGCGAGTGCAGCCGCCAAAACAGGTGGAGTATTGTCTGCTTCTTCAGCCTCTTCTTCCCAGGTCTCGGCTAGTTCCACTGCTTTTTCTTTGCCCTTGCTCTGCGCTGTTTCAGTGATCTGCAAGCCCTCCACATTCGGCAGCTGTTGGGCCTGTCTTTTGAGACACTTTCCGACGTCACCGATGGTGAGATCTACACACAATAGCCCTGTGAAATCCAGAAGACGGACTTCATCCCAACTCGAAGTGCCAGTACCTTCTTCATTCTGGAACAACATCCTCAAAGACCTGAGATTCAAGCACGATGTGGCACCATGGGCAGATATGTAGCTCAGCATTGCTTCTCTCAGCGATATGGGTATTGTAGGAAGGTAATGTTGTTCGAATTCGGAGAGTTCCTCCCAGTGCAACGCAAATGTTCGGAGGCAGTGGTGCGCAAGGCTTCGATCAGGTGGCAGACGCTGTAGAACCACTTAGCAATTGCGTTCAGGGGCGCGCGAATCAATCACCTTAGTTTCATCATTCGTCACTCTCGCCAGCATACAGAACGCTGGAGCATTCCTCTCGTCGCCGGATTGCTGCCTCCTCATCTTCCGCACGTGATCTGGTGCATGGCGGCTCGACAAGAGCCAGCTAGTCGGCGCTGCCGGACCTGGTGGTGGCCTTGCACCGCCAATTGCTCTACGTGAACGCAGGCCTGGCTTTGGTTTGGGAGCGTTAATCTCAGGGATGTGCAGTATGCGCCGCAAGTCTGGTGGGACAGTGCGGCTGCTTACTGCCGATGTGAGCTCATCTCTTTGTTCGGGCGTTGCTCGCGGCGTTTGCTCGCGGCGCAGCTGCTGTAGGCGTTGATTTATGGACTGCGGTTCTGAAGGCGTCGAAGACGAAGCTCGTGAGCTTTGCAGCGATGGGTGGACGTAGGTCGGCTTGGCTTGCGTGTAGGCTGGTGCGTGTTTCTTGGGCATGGCCGTGCACCAGGTGGCTCAGTGAACGCTGACTGTTGCTGGGAAGTAGAAGCTGCTGTTAACAACTGATGACCTGGTAAGCGAGCAATGGCTATGAGTCAACTGTCGATGCTCAATGACTGATACTCTGGGCCCGTCGCTTAACTGATGGATACGAGTTGCAGGACAAACAGGAAAAGCGAGTCACAGAATGTGCCGTCAAGAAAAATCGATGTTGAGCTCATATTCGGTGTTGATGTCGAGGTTCAGTATGACGCCACTACAGTCCTGAGAACGCCTGCAGCTTCGCGACGGCCCGCACTTGCTATCTGACACGTGATGTGATCCTACATCTTGTAAATGGTCCACTTGACGATGTTGCAATACATAACGCATCCGAATCACGAACAGTGGAAATAGGTGGGTGTCGTGTTTATCTGAGCGCCCATTCCTTGGCGCCGCATGGGCCTCTTTGTTTCTGTCATTCCAGCTCCTTATCCAGATTGTGACAAGTAGTCGCTCACCCTGGGAACTGCAGCTCAACAATATGTACACAAATATCTGCGTGTGCGTTTACCATTGTTTGCAAGGCCCTCGGTGCCGACTGACACACAGAAGGTGGCCTGTGGTTAGCTGTATCCCCGTGCTGGCCGAACTGAAGCATCACCGATGTTGTCTCGCGTCTATCCGGCGAGGCGGCCAAGCCGACTCCTGATCTTTCCATCCGATTGAACGCCAGCGCCAACCTCGTTGTGGCGTTTCATGCTGCTGGGCCTTCGATAAGGACTAGGGGCTAAACGGCCCGCTGTCACATCATCTCGAATAGGTATTGTCACAGGAATATTTGATTCGCATTCCTCACGCAGCATCTCCACGCGGACATGTACTGGCCTGCCCAGAGAACTACTCACACGGTCAAGAGGCGGCGACATTGCATTTTCGTGCTCCACAGGAATGGGCGGTCACACCGGCTCCAAGGCCCAAGCGGAAGCCACGCAAGCTGAAAGCCCCTGCACATCGCTAAAATTAAACTTACCTACCACTTTCCCCGACGGAGCTTTGATGCGGGAAGGATCAGCGAATGCCTGGCTTCCGTAAAGCCTGGCTCGTGGGTTACGTTGTCATGGATGTTGTTTCTTGTTCTTTTTTCGGCGGTCCTCAATCTCGCTCTCACTTACACTTACATCATGCAATAGCCCTCCTTTCTGTGTTCTGCAGCTCCATCACCCAGCACTACTCCTGATGCTAGCCATGCTTTTGCAGCCTTACTGAGCAACATATCGCCTCCAGTCATTCGCTCACGACCTGTCACGATGCACTTTTCTCCGCGCGCGATTACCGGCATTGCCGTCTTCATCACCGTTGCGATATTATACACGATCAACGCAGTCTCTGCGCGCGACCCTACTTCGTTTTTCTTTAACCCTCGCAAAGGATATGCCGCGAAATACTCCACCATTCGACGCCAGCAGGCCGAGGACTTCCTGCAAGCTTATCACGACACGCCGAGCCACGATGTTATGAAAGCCGGGCCGGAGAGGGACAGGAAGCTCTGTATTGGCATACCTTCCTTCAAGCGCGACGGAGTGGACTATCTGCGAGATACCGTAGGCTCGCTGCTTGAGGGCCTGACAACAGCAGAGCGACAGGAAATATACCTAATAGTGTTTATACCACACTCGAACCCGAACGTACACCCCGACTATAACGCCGCTTGGCTACCTGGACTGGCAGACCAGGTCCTGACATATCAGTTTGGCGACGACCAGATGCAACACATCCGTAATATGGAACGACAGGGCGGCCTATACGTCGAGAAAGCACTATTCGACCACAGGTATCTCCTATCAGCGTGTGCCGAGCAATACACACCTTACATTGCTATGATCGAGGACGACGTCATAGCTATGGATGGGTGGTACCACCGGACGATGGACGCCATCAATCAAGCCGAACAGCACGCTGCGGAGCGCCGCGCAAGGGCGGATTTCCTCTATCTTCGTCTATTCTACACAGAAGAGTTCTTTGGATGGAACGCCGAGGATTGGAGGAGTTACCTATACTACTCTTTGTGGACTGCCAGTGTGCCCACCGCAATTCTGCTTTTCGTGCGCTGCGCCAGACCAACGACAAAACTCTCCCTCACAATCACCACACCGCGCTCCGTCGTCGCGATTTACTCTCTTCTCGCAACCGGTATCCTTATCTATTTCGGGATGGGTCGCAATACTGTACTTCCCATTCCCACCGGCGTGGCTGAGATGGCTGAGTACGGCTGCTGCGCTCAAGGGTTTGTATTTCCGCATTTGAAGGCCCTCGCACTTATCGAATATTACAAAGACCGACGCCTTGGATTTGTGGACGTCCTGACCGAGGATTACGCCAACGAACGAGGAGAACTGCGATACGCCATGACACCGAGTGTATTGCAGCACGTGGGCAAGAAGAGCAGCAAGATCGACGACTATGGGCCACAAAGCAAGTGGGGCAGGAGCGTTGCCGAGAAGATCTGGAGCTTTACATTCGAAAAATTCGATTGGAGGAAGCTAAGGCGGGAACACGAAGAGAGTGCGAGAAGAAAGAGCGAAGCGCAGGCCGAGAGAGAGGCGCGATTTGCCAATCAACAGGCTGGCGTATGAGCCACGCATGCTTGTGTGGACATCATCGAACCACGAACATATCCTCGAGTCCGTTCATGCAATGAAGCACGACGATCCAGCCTTCAAAGATCACACTCAGAGTTTGCACATAGCCCGCCAGCAGCGAGGCAATCAACAAGCCAGAGATGAATCACGCTGGCCACCCCCTACAGGGCATTGTTGGTAAACGCTCCAGCACAATACCATACCGCCACTCGACCCGCAACACAGCAGGATATGAGGCACCTTAGACATCAAAGACTGTTGAATGTCTGTAGGACTCATACCGTGCGACACGGCTCGTGGACGGGGAGCAGTAATGGGGACTCGGAATTAATGGAATGCCAGTAGACGTGTAATGAATAGGTACAGGTAGCAGCAACCTTCCCAGGTTAATGAGTCGTTACGTTGTATTTTGTTCTCTCTGCACCTTGACTTTATTGGGTGATATGGTTCTCTTCGAAGGACTTCTTTCGATACTCTTGCGTACATCCACATCCTGCAGATAGATCTGTTTTGAAGGTCCACGTAACGTTTGGGCAGAGCAGCAAAAGCCGCTTACAGCTCAGATCGATGGGGGACCCGCGACCTCGTAGAAATTATTTCGCGCGCGGGAATGCACAGGCTAGTAGGTAGTTGACGAGTTGGTTGGTGTTGGACGGACTCCGCACAACAGCGCTTGTAACGTGAATAGTATTTATACCAAATGCTCAGAAGCTATGTGGTGTTCCCTCTTTCTCTGGATTTGTGTTGCATTGAATAGCTCTCAGCTCACTTTGCTCCCCAAGCCCAGGTTCCTTAAAACGAAGCCGGACTTTGTCCCCATCACCCATGATGAATGTGCGCCATAGATGTCATCTTCACTAGTCTGCGATGAAATCAAATAGCCCTTTTACAAGCAAAAAAAGTATCAAACATGATCAAAGCTGGCGCGCGGCGGACTGCGATCATTTAGCTGGACGCATCAGGCTATGTCGTGAGATGCAGCAATGGTGAAGCAGCAAATACGCCCACCAAGATGTGCCACACACGCACACATGCATATCCTAACCCGGGTGACTGAAAGGTAGGAGTATGACGCAGTGAACAAAGTTCGTCTCATGACAGCGTGCTGCACTCAAATCATCGGGAACCAAAAAGGTAGTTAGAAGACGAACAACAGCGGTGGTTCCGATATTTGTGTTGACTACCTCAGCTCGCGAACCAAGCTGCCAACCACCAGCCACCCGCCAGCACAGCAAGAAACGCGACCAGCATAGCATTGCCAGTCCTCGTCAGAGCCAGGTAGGACGACGCGCCTACCATGACCTCCCACCGCCTCGCAGCCTCTTGTCGAGATTTCCACGTTGGATTGATAGAGAATGGAGCTTCGACGCTGCTGCCGTGTACCGGAATCGGTGTTTCCTCAACCCGCACGGAGAGCGCAACTGGGCGATGGTCGGATGTTGATTGCACCGGCAGAGCTGTGTATATCTGCGGTTCGAGTTTTGATGATTGGGAGGGCAGATACAATATGCGGTCACACCATGAGGGATAGCGGTGCTTCGCCCATTGCCACTCATCGTCGCTGCTCCGTGACATGGAGTACTTGTAGGTCGGAGGGAAGGTAATTGGTAATTCTTCAAGACCATGGAGGGTGCGGTTGGCTTCCTTCTCTCGCGTAAGTTGATCACAACTGAGCAGCTGGGAGTAATGCTTTGGTGACGACTCGGGGGCCTTCATCGATGGGTAAGCTTCGTAGGCCTTCTCATCAGGCGATGAGTCGTGTGTCCGGTAGTTCAAGTCTCCGAAGAAAAAGACATGGCTTCCCGTGGCAAACAGACCAGTCTCTTCGCTTGGTGCTCGCCGTGAACTTAACAGTGGTCGTTCCTCGCTCAAGCTGTATACTGAATCGTCGCGGTTTCGGAAGACAAGGTTGCGCACGAGGTTCTCCCAGTCCTTGTTTCGAGCCTCCACCTTTTTCTCTGAAGGCGCGAGATGAGCTGCAGCGAAGCTCAAGTTCAGCGTCTCGTCTGAGATTGACGTGGGACAGGAGACGCCAATGCGCATAGCGACTGCGCCCTTGTTGCCCATATTTGAGAACCCAACTCCTGCTCCTGCCGATTGTATCCATTGTATCCGCTGGGTGAAGCTCGGCTTTGCGAAAATCATGAGGGCCGTCATGCCCAGGCTGCGAGTTGCAACATGCTCGAGGCGCTGGCTGCCATGGCTGTGCAGATCCGCTGCAAGCTGGACAGTGGTTGTGATGCGGTCAAAGTAGGGCTTGAGATACGATCCACCCAGAAACGAGTATGCGATGGGCGCGATCTCCTGCAGAGAGATGGCGACGAGGTCTGGCACGGGACCGTCTTTGGGTAGGGCGTCGAAGAAGGAAGGCGCAAGCGATTGCGGGTTGGCGAGTGTGCGTGCACAGTTGAACGTCAGGAGGTAGAGGTCAAACATGGTGAGATGTCAGGCACTCCACGGCTGCTGAACACGCATTGGTCAGCATTACGGTACCGTACGTGCGGTGGAAGTTGCGAGTGGCAGGGATTGGGGGTGGTGACAAGTCGAGGTTCGGCTCGAGACGAGCAGGGGAAAGAACGTGAAGTCGAGAACAAAGCATACTTAGGATTAGGCCGAGGTGTCAGGATAGCTACTTTGGACGTGGTGCAGGTTGCTGTCGGCTGAACTTGCTTGCGATATCGCTGCGCCGCGCCGTTCTGCCACACACACGGGGATCGTGGGATTCGGCACGTCACAGTGCTGAGTTTCCCGTGTGGTTGGATCCTCGCGGGGGGGAGGCCGAGCCAAAGGTTCCACAGGGATCTTGGGGGTGGAGACGGGGTTGCGACGGCGCGCAGGAAAAGAGGGTACTCGAAGCTGTCTGTTGGAAGGAGGTGCGTTTGTGCGATGGATCGTCTCTCCGCCTACGTCATGCTCCTCATCAAAAGAAAGGTGGGAGCTCCAGGCCAAGCTATTGAGAGCTCAAGAACAGCAAAAACAGCATCTTCACGAGCGATTGAACTGCAAAATCATCTTTGCAATCCCATCCCAACTACCACTGTTTGTCGGGTTTTTCGAAGTACGAGTCAAGCTCTTTTTAGCAAGCCGATCGTCTCGACGTGCATGCGAGGACGGGATCTAGAGCTGTGTCAACTAACGGTACCTGAGCACAAGCTGCACGGCTTTAAAAGCAGCAGCTTCTCCCTACGAGTAAAGCCACTTTGATCGTGCACTGGAACTTCACACTCCTCTCTCACCATGTTCAAGTTACAGATCGCTCGCCAGGTCGCCCGTGTGGCTCGAGTGCAACCACGAGCTGCATTCCGCCCAGCAAGGTCTACTGTCCGGCCATTCACAAGCTCTGTGAGCCGTTTCGACAAAAACCCCGAGGAGGATCACGATGCTGGGTCTTCATCTGCGGCAGCCGGAGAGAGCGGAGAGCACGAGGGTCAGTTCGCCCGTACCAGGGACGACATTGTCGTGGAGTACCCCGAGGAGAAAGATCTCCCCCCTTCGCAGCCAGTACAGGGTCGTGGAGGCTTCCATTTCAAGCGCACGCTCGCAACCTTCTCTATGGAAGGCAAGACCGCGATCGTCACTGGTGGCGCTCGAGGGCTAGGCTTGGTCATGGCCCAGGCACTGGTCACCTCCGGCGCCGATGTTGCCATCGTCGACATGAACAAGGAGGAGGCTCAGAGATCAGCCGAGGGACTAATTGACCTGTTCAAGCAGGAAAATGATTCGGGCTACACCAAGTGAGTTGTGTGAGGAGTAGCTACACCGTACCCTGCTAATAATTGTGCAAGGCTGCCCAAGGTCACTGCGCACTACTGCGATGTGTCCAGCCCCGACTCGGTGAACGAGTCGTTCGCTGAAATTGTGAAAGCTCACGGCAAGGTCGACAACCTCGTCACCTCGGCTGGCTTCACCGAGAACTACGATGCGATTTCGTACCCGCACGACCGCATCCAGAAGCTTTGGGGCGTCAATGTTGACGGCACCTACCTGTATGCAGTGGCAGTCGCCAAGCACCTCATGGAGCGCAAGGCGCCTGGCAGCGTGGTTATGATTGGCAGCATGTCTGGCTCCATCGTCAACGTGCCGCAGCCGCAGGCTCCGTACAACGCCGCAAAGGCCGCTGTCAGGCACCTGGCTGCCAGTCTAGCTGTCGAGTGGTCGCAGCACGGCATCCGTGTCAACTGCATCTCGCCCGGGTACATGCTCACCGCGCTGTAAGTACAGATAACCACGCTCCAAGACATCGGCTAACGTGTTGCAGCACCAAGAAGATCCTCGACGACAACCCGGAGCTGCAGAAGCAGTGGACCTCGCTCATTCCTATGGGCAAGATGGGACGTCCCGAGGACCTCATGGGCGCTGTGACGTTCCTATCCAGCGATGCTAGTCTGTATGTGAACGGCGCAGACCTGCGTGTCGATGGAGCATACACTTGCACTTAGTGAGGCAGGGTAGTGCTGGGCGTTGCTGTATGAGGCTGTATGAGATAGAGACGGACGGTGTGAATGATAGCATGGCAACAAGCCACAATGCATGAACCGAGCCTCAATGACGGAGTCTGACTAAGGAGTGGGCCCCTAGCGGGCCGAGGAATGCCTGCAAGTGACCCTGATGAGACACGGCTGCTCTCAGCCCAGCCAAGAACACGATCTCTAGAGCTGATGCCGCGAAGAATGCACCGCTGCTGCACGCAATGAGGCACACACACGCTATTGCTGCTACATAGCCCACACTCGCCCGACCGCCGCGCGTGACCGCCCGCCATGTTTAACATCGGCAATCTGGTGCAGAAGGCCCAGCAATTCATAGAGCCCACGCTCAGCAACATCGCGGCCCCCGCCTCGACCGACCGCCGCCCGTCTAAGGCGACGCTCTTCCGCTTCCAGTTTCGCCTGCCCGACTCGCAGAATCCGCTCCAGGAGATCACCGCCGAGCTCACGCTGCAGCCCCACCACTCGACGAGGGGCACCGGCGACGCCGCGACAGAGGGCGAGCGGGGACAGGGCAACCACTATGTGGGCAAACTGCACCTAAGCGAGCAGTACCTGTGCTTCTCTACGCAGGGGTCCAGCTTCCTCAACACGGCCAGTTCGAGCTCCTCCAGCAGCTTCACGGGGCAGACACACGGGGCGGGCCCTGCCGGCAATGGCTTCACACTGCCCCTGTGCGCGATCCGGAGGGTCGAGCGCCTGCACAGCCAGAGCTACATGTTTGCGCTCGCCATCACCACGTGGAACGGCATTCCAGACTCGAAGACCAAGACACCCGCCGGCCAGAAGCTCACCATTCAGCTGGCCGGGTCGCGGCAGGCCTGCGAGCGCTTTTGCGATGGTCTGAAGAAGGGGCTGAGGGAAGGCGTCAAAAGCGTGGACACGCTGCGCAAGGTGGCCATGACCAGCTACACAGAATACCTGCTCAGCACAGACGAGGAGGGCAAGGCAGCTGCTGGCGATCGCGAGCACCCAGACACGGGTCTTGGGCTGACCTTCAAATACCCCGGCAACGCGCGAAAGCTGAGAGACGCAACCAAGATCCGGCTCTGGCGCGAGTATCTGAGAGGTAGGTGTTGCGAACCCTTGTTTGCGCGCGTCTGACTTGTCTTAGAGAACGGCCGAGGCGCCACACTCGTCCGTCAGCCCACCTTCCACAAGCTCATTCGCGTCGGCCTACCTAATCGATTACGAGGCGAGACTTGGGAGCTTACCTCCGGCTCATTCTTTCTGCGCCTGCAAAACCCGAATCTATACACCGAGACACTAGCAAAGTTTTCGGGGAGAGAGTCCCTGGCGATAGACGAGATCGAGAAGGACTTAAACCGAAGTCTGCCAGAATACCCGGGCTTTCAAGATGAAGCCGGCATTGGCCGGCTGCGAAGAGTCCTGACAGCATACAGCTGGACCAACGAGGAGGTTGGATACTGTCAGGCCATGAACATTGTTGTGGCAGCGCTTTTGATGTTTGTACATTCCTACGTCGCCAAATTGCCGTTTCTGACCAATCCAGTTACGTTTCTGAGTCCCAGGCCTTCTTCTTGCTATCCATACTATGTGATCGCTTACTGCCGGGATACTATTCGCAGACCATGTACGGGACGCTTCTTGACCAGAAAGTCTTCGAGTCGCTCGTCGAAAAGACGATGCCAATTCTGTGGGATCACTTGGTCAAATCCGACGTACAGCTTTCCGTCGTCTCCCTACCTTGGTTCCTTTCGCTATACATCAACTCGATGCCCTTGATCTTCGCTTTCCGCGTCTTGGATGTTTTCTTCCTAGAGGGACCGAAAGTGTTGTTTCAGATCGGTCTTGCCATTCTGCGCATCAACGGAGAGCAGCTGCTTGACGCCGCAGACGACGGTTCATTCATCTCAGTGCTGAAGTCTTACTTCTCCAGACTTGACGAATCTGCACATCCCAAGTCAGAGAACCCTAAGTTACGAGCCGTCACGCGATTCCAGGAGCTGATGGTCGTGGCGTTCAAGGAATTCGCTGGCATCACCCAGAATACCATTTCAGAGCAACGAGCGAAGCACAAAGATGCAGTTCTGGAAAACATCGAGAACTTTGCTAAGCGCACATCTATTCGGAACCTTGGCCCCGAAAGCAAGAAGTTGAGCGTCAACGATCTAGGCTTTCTGTACGACAGGTTCTATGCAGTCTTGTACGAGCGACAACAACGAGCCGAGATCATGCAACAAGAAGCCGACCGAAAAGCGAAGGCCAGTCGAGCCAAGGCCACAGAAATCGTCAGCGGGTTTGCGGGCAGCAACGCCGAAAAGGGACGTGTGGCTGTGGGAGTAAGCCCAACACACATGGATTATGACGGATTCAGGGAGTTCCTCGCTGGTATGTGTTGCTTATCAAAGGAAGAGGCTCCGAGACTGACAACCAACAGGTGTGGCAAAATGGGCCGTCACCGATTCGCCAACATCACCCAAAGAAGCGAATTCTGGGGCGAGTCACTCATATTTCGGCGGCAGCATGAGGAGTCGACCACCCATGTCACCTTGGGGCTCAGGACCAGAACCCGCAGACCACGAATTCCTGAAGAGGCTCTTCAGGCGCTGGGACACGGACATGTCAGATTCACTCTCCTTGCAGAATGTGGTAGCCGGATTCGCTGCGGTCAAGGGGACCAAGGACATCATGTCTAACATCAGCTATTTCTTCGAGCTGTATGACGACGATGGCGATGGCAGAGTGGATCGTGAGGGCATTTTGAGGATATCAGAAGCTCTTCTCTTTCTGTCGCGGAGAGGACTTCACGAATCTGTAAGTCCCTCAGCATCATCGCTTGATATAGGCTCTGAGCCGCCGATGTCACGCGACGAGCAGTTCCTGAGCAGCGTCTCCGCTTTCATCCGGAGGTGCTTCGAGTACGCTGATCCGGATCACGGTTCAAACCAGAACGGTGGAGTGGAGCAGGCAGAAGAAGGCCTGGACAACTTTGCGATTGGAGACGAGGACGAGGACGACCTTATCGACTTTGGTGACGAGCCGGCGACTCCAAAAGCAGAGAAGAGCCCGATGTCGCCAACTCAGTCAACGCACACAGTGGAAGCCGAGACAGGTGAGCGACAAGAGAAGGCCAAGGCAGCGAATCTTGCGTTGGATCCAAACAAGCCTCTGCACATCACATTGCCCACGTTCCGCATGGTCATCCTTGCAGACGAAGTGCTCGAACAGTTCTTCGAAGTCGGCTTCTCAGCCTCTTTCCGTCTTGCCGATGCGCCATTGCCGTCATCAGCATCGAGCTCTTCTAACCTCACTACATTTGCCAATGCAGGCAGACAAATGTCGCACCTAGCAGGCGGCATGGGCGTGGTCGGTGGTGCAGGTGTCGGCGTCGTTCCACCCGGCAAGAGCATCCGAGGCATGCTTGACAACATTGTCAATGACGGCATGCGCGTAGCAGCAGAAGTAAGGCGCAGATACGACGAGGCTCAGAAGGAGCTCGACGCGCAATCCCAGCACGCAAGGGACGATGACGAGGACCATGAGGAAGAAAAGGACGCAGATCTCCTCGAGGGTGCAGAGGCAGCAGATGTGATCTCGACCAAGGAAGAGAACCTCAGCGATCTGCTCTCGCCAGACATAGATAAGGAACTCAAGAGCACAAAGGATCGAAGAGCAAGTGACGCCAGTAGACGTGTGGTCGAGTTTGAGAGCGATAAAGCTTGACGTACGATCGTCTGAGGTATGGCGTTTGGCGTCTTCGCTTTTGGACGCTTGCATCTGGGGCGTACCTAGGGTCACTAACGTTGTATCAATGTCAAATCCCTCCCTCGTTTACTTCCTGTACATCATTCTCTCATTTGCTGCCATTTTGGTCGAATTCCGCACGTGCAGGCTTCAGCCGCCGCTGGCCTTGCCCTGACAGCAGTAATCTCACGTTTGCTGCCTCTTTCGAAGCTACTTACCCCGCATGCGGCTATGTCCCGACCGCGAGGCACTAACTCCAGCCTCATGCCGGTGATACAAGATGCTCGGCTATCTCCTCCTTCATTCAATGTTTTTGCTGTGTGAAGATGCTCAGGACCGTGGTTGCTCGCTCTCCGAGGTTGTTCTCGTCACTGCGTAGCACACGTCGAGGCATTCTCACGAAGGCGTTCCGCGCGGGACCAACCGAGGTACGCTACCGTAGAGCTTCGACCCTGACTCGAGCTCGAGTAGCTAACGACAGCAGCCTCCACTCCTTGAACAGACAGTGCCAGAACATTTTGCTGGCATTGTACGCCAGTTTGGGGACCGCAACGCGTAAGTCTCGCCCTGGCGTTTACTAAAAGCTTAAAACTCATCTTGACCAACAGTGTCATCTCACATCACCAGCGCACAATCCTCACGTACGAGGCTCTCGACCGCGACTCCAATGCGCTCGCCAGGGGCTTGCAGAAGAGAGGAGTGAAGAAGGGGGATCGAGTGGCCGTGTCGCTGGGCAACAATGTCGAATTTGCTACAGTAGGGCCACAGTCCAGAGCAGGCATACCATAATACTGACAGCTGCGCAGACAACCTATGCGCTCTTCAAGCTGGGCGCGATGCTGGTACCATTGAACCCCGCCTTCAATGCTCCTCAAGTACTCTCTGCGCTCAACCATCTCGAAGCCGCCCATCTCATCATTGGCGCCGAAACCAACCTCCCCCGTAAAGAACCACGATCGAACATCGCACTGCTTAGCCATCTCATACCAGATCTGACTGGGTCGAGCCTTCAGTCTGAGCTCGTGCCGTCTCTTCGCAATGTTATCATGGTCGACAACGCGCAGGGGAGGATCGATTGCGCAGTGTACAAGAGCACTACAAAATACGAGCATGTGTTGGAGGATGGCGGTCAGGGCGTAGCTTTGGAAGATCAGGGACTGGACCCGAACGACATCGTCAACATCCAGTTCACTTCTGGGACGACCAGTATGCCCAAAGCTGCCTGTCTGAGCCATCGCAGCATCTTGAACAACGGCAACAGCATCGGCGATAGGATGCTGTTGACAGAAAACGATCGCGTGTGCAGTCCCCCTCCGCTGTTCCAGTAGGTGCTTCTACAGACTTGGTTTGCGCGACCTGACATATATTATAGCTGCTTTGGCTGCATCCTTGGCTACATGGCGACGGCCACCCACGGTTCCTCCATCATCTGGCCTGCCGAGGCTTTCAATCCCCTCGCAACCCTCGAGGCCGTCCGCGAGTACAAGGCTACAGCTTTATACGGCGTACCCACAATGTTCGTCGCAGAGCTCGATCTGCTCGCCCACGGCGCCGTGCCTCGGGATGGGTTCGAACATCTGAGGACTGGCATCGCTGCAGGATCTTCGATACCTGCCGAGTTGATGCGCAAACTGCACAAGCAATTGAACTTGACTGAGCTGACCATCTGCTACGGTATGACCGAGACAAGTCCGGTCAGTTGCATGACCACAACAGACGACCCAATTGAAAAGCGTATCGACAGTGTTGGGCGCCTGCTGCCGCACGTCCAAGCAAAGGTTGTCGACCCGAGCGACTGGTCGCGCACATTGGGTATTGATGAGCGCGGCGAGCTCGCGGTGAGCGGCTACCTACTTATGAAAGGCTACTGGGGCGACGAGAAGAAGACGTCCGAGGTCATGGTTGCCGACGACGACGGCGTCATGTGGATCCATACTGGTGATGAAGCAGCCATGGACGCTGATGGCTACGTTCGCATCACAGGCCGTATCAAGGATCTCATCATCAAGGGCGGCGAGAACATCCACCCCCTCGAGGTCGAGAACTGCCTCTTTGCGCATCCGGCGATTCGCGAGGTCAGCGTGGCAGGCCTGCCAGATGAGCGGTACGGCGAGGTTGTGGCTGCGTTTGTGGTCAAGCATGATGGCGACGAGGGGAACATCACAGCAGAGGAAGTCAGGGGCTGGGTCAGGGAGAAGTTGAGCCATCATCTTGGTAAGTTTCCTCCACTCGAACCGTTGGTACAGTTGAATGCTAATCTTTGCCAGTCCCTAAGTACGTTTTCTTCGTGCAAGACTACCCGAAAACGCCAAGTGGAAAGATTCAAAAGTTCAAACTGAGGGAATCGGCCATCAAGTGGCTGCAGGAAGGGAGAGGGCAGTAGATTCGTCAATCAAATCAATTGGAAAGTAGTACCAATGTCTGCTGTCACAGATATCCCATATATACATGCGAGCCATGTACCGGAGGGCGTCCTCGTCTTGAGATGCATTGGAGCTTACTCCAGCCAACGTTATGTAAGAATAACTGACACACAAGAAACACGCTACAGGGGATCCTCGATGGTATTCTGTATCTGGAAGGAAGGACTGGGCTGTTCACAATGACGAGATTGCAGGTGCATCAGATCGGCCTGCTGCAACCCTCTCCCTCCTCCAGAACTCTAATTCACCATTTACCTTGCAATAAACAGTGTTAGGAGAGCCGCCACATGAGATTCGAACGCGTGTCTTGCTCCATGCACGAAATGAGCATACCCCCACGCGCAACATTGCAGCTGCAGGTGGATCCTATGCGCTCAAATGCATTGTCATAGATGAAAGTAGGTATGCCGGAATCATTACGCGTCACCAAGAACTCGGGATGGGAAGCCGACTCTTTGCGTCTCAGCACGTGTCTTTCACATGCGAAAATAGAGAACCCCTAGTTGCAGAGAAATATATCCTGAAGCAGAAGAGAAGGAACGACGCCGCACGTGCCAAGCAGAGTGCAGGTGGGGCGGTCGTGCCTCATTCCCACGTGCCGTCAGACCTACCATCACCGTCGATATACCACCCCGTTGCGCTACAAGATGCATCCAGTACTCTACGCTATCATAGGCGTTATACTTATCCTCGTGATCGGGCCCGTAAGTCAGAACAAACGCACTTGCACCCTCGCACTCCGCCGCGTCACCACCACGGAAAACACCACCACCCAACCGCACCACCTCCTCACATCCCAAAACATCAACTCTCTCTCCTATCCTTACACCGCCGCATCTCCACTAATCCCCTGCAGGCTATCTTCGCCGACCGCAGCCCCATCCCCGAAACCTCAGGCAACGTGACCAAAGTCGCAGCGCCTGCGGACCTCACCACCCTCCTCGCCTCCTCAAAGTATGTCGTCGTCGACTTCTACGCGGACTGGTGCCCTCCATGCCGCGCCATCGCGCCCATCTTCTCCGCGCTGGCGGACGAGCACGCACTCGCGGGCAAGCTTGCGTTCGCGAAGGTCAATGTGGATCACGTGAAGGGGGTTGCGGCGCAGTATGGGATTTCGGCGATGCCGACGTTTTTGTTTTTTGAGGGCGGGGAGGTCAAGGGGGTGGGGGTGAAGGGGAAGGCGGGTGACGAGGTGGTGGAGATGGTGAGGGGCGCGGATGTGGTGGCGTTGCGGAGGGTGGTGCAGGAGTTGGGGAGGAAGGCGAGGGAGTAGGGTGGTTTGGGAGGTCTGTATTGATGCTGGCAGGGGCTTCGTAGCTTGGAGCTCGAGGTGCGCGTCAGAGCGGCGATGTTTTGGTCGTGGCAACGGTGGATGGGTAGTACAGCGGTGTGCGATCAAGTCATCGTCACTGAAGAATAGTTGCTGAGGTCTCATCACCTCGCGCATCGATCTCGCCGAGCCAATCATTTCATCTGTGGGGAATGTGCAGTAGCGACGTCATTTTTGCTTCTGCAAGAGAAGCAATGGAGTTTGACATGCGAAACGTCGCAAGTGAGGCGGAAGCTTGGTGTTGTGGAGCAAGTCTAGATCAGATCAGCACTGTTGCTACTCATGGTCCCGCAACACCAAAGTCGAAGTACATTTTTTTTCGCGAGAAGATCAGCCAATCATAGTAGAGTCTTGTGCTAAGTCACGACTGCTACACCGCTTGGTGTTGTATCGACGCAGTAACGTGTATCCTTGCCACGAAGTGTTGGTTTACATCCTGAGACCGCTACAGTGACGCTCAACTGGCGACGGACCGTAGCGGTTGATGGTGTGGAAACGGATTGAATTACATCATAGTCCACTGGACCGCATGGACTCTAGCCCAAGATCCGAGAGTACGGCGTGCGTTTGTCTGGTATCTTGGGATCATGCGGTTAATCATACCTACTTGGACGACCACACAGGATGTCTAGCGCGCGACTTTGCTTCAAAGTACTGACATTTCGATATACTGAACCCTAAAACTCCCGTATACACCATAGAAGCCGCATTCAGTTGGAAATCGACAAGTATGTTGCCAGGCCGCAGGTACCCATGACAGAGAGTCATCAAGACACTTGATTCCACGTACAACACACGCATCCTTCGCGTCAAGCTGCCCCCAGCCTGGAAATTCACAGCGTATCGATGAGCCCATTGCAGTTCCCCGAGCGTGATATAAACGGGCCGTATTACTGTCCTGGCATGTTCCTTGCTGGCAGATGCTGGAAGAACACCTTGAAGCCTATAGATCCAAAGGAGTCGAAGAACCATCTAGCTCCTCACGAATTCTGACAACTGTTCGGTCACATTGCCTACTTGTGCATCATGTATTGTGTGCAAGACGTCATGGAGCGGTTTCCCAGTGATCCGAGATTTGTCAGTCTTGTATATGGTAAAGTTTGTGGCCCTTAACATATCAATGACAATCGTGAGGTTGGTGTCGAGGATAGCGGGCCTTACAAGTCTTTTCGGCCAATGAGACGTCTCTGACTGGACAGTTTTCAGCACTGAAAGATGCTATGGAGAGAAAAACAGGGCTTGATGTGGAGGGGGACAATTTGGGGCCATGACTAAGAGGAGGTTGCCAGAACAACAGCTGCAATGTTTTCATGATGTGGTAAAGAGACGACGAATAGACAGTGACGGTACAACAGCCACCTTAGCTAGGACAGTTGAGGAACCGGATGACTTGATGCAGGTGGTCGGTGTTTCTCACGGCTCCAGCCGTGAGTCGCAGCTATACCCGATTGATAGGCTCGGTAGACAGCCGACGCGATGGTTCGAAGGGAGGATGTCTTGCAAGATTAGCATGCACGCGGTAATGGGAATATATCATGTGTATCGTGATAGCTCTTCGTGTAGAGAACATACGGTATTTCACGAACCGTATGCAGAATCACAGGCAGATTTAGAAGGAACGCAACCATCGATGTTCGGAGGTGAAGTATTGTTTGCTTTTGCCGCACGGCGGTCGGGACTTGCGTTCACTGGTGTTGAAACTAGTCTATTCAGCGGTGAGCTACACCCAACGCACAATGACGTCGTGAAGCCTCCCGTTTGCCCTGCATTGTGTGTGCTAAGATTAGTCTACTACTCCAACATGCAAGAAGCTTGACTCGTGAGGATCTGGACGCATGTGGGTAGGTATTAGAGAGTTTTTTTTCGCGTTCGGTTGGCTGTGCTTGAAAAGCTAGGAAACGGTCTCCGAGCATAGATGCATTATTGGCGACTACATTTACAACGGGCATGAGAGAGTCCTGCTGAATCGCATTCGATAATCTGCACTGTGCCGAGTATAGGGATCGACATGTAAGCCATATACCATAGGCACATAAGCTCAAGATATGTTTAGTACCACCCAGAAAGTATTTCCGCTTTGAGCGAGTGCATGTTGAAAGCTCATGCAGGGTGATACAAGGATGCATGTGGCGCCCTGGTGTGAGGGGACTGATGCCAGGACTGTTTCCTGCTTTGAGGAGCGACTTCCTTTTGCGGATGCGGAACTCGGGTTGAAAATCGACTTGGATGGGTGCCGGATTTAGACAACAAACTTACACAGCAACAGCCGGAATTAAAAGTCCGCTGCCCGCTGTTGGCTGACACGTCTGGAACCTACAATGTTTGTCACATGAAGTGAGTTTGATTGGCGCATGTTTCGCCGAACAAGATTCGATGATTGGTAGAATTGCTTCGAGTTGTGTTCGCAATGTCGCTTCGTTGATGAGGTACAGGTTTGGTCCGGTAAAAAACTGCCGCCTGCCCGCCGGGGAAACAGCAGTGATGACCAACACAGCTGCATCATGAAGTCAGAAATCCGGTCACCTCACCTATCAGGCTGTTACAAATTGCCGAACTTCTTCATGGTGCAACACCATATGCGCCCTCATAATGGTTGCTCAATCAAATTCAAGGCTTGCTTCAGCCTTGGCACAGAAGCCGGGACGTCCTAGCTGGCAACGTCATAGCGTCCGGGCACCAAGGAAGTGCCCAGTTTTAACCACATCTTTGGCAAGACTGCTGTTTCTCCGATCCACAGCAAATTCCAAGATCGCTACAGAGGCCCTTCCAGACCCTGGGGTCGTTAACGGTCTCGAAGTGACTAAATTGCCGCGAACCCACTGTTGTGTACGCACCTCGTGGTCGAGATGGCAGTTTCATCTCTTTCCTGTGGGGATAGAGAAAGATCAGGGAAAGATGTGCAATGTTGCGGTCTGGTGCCTCGGGAAATGGTAGGACGCGCACATGATGAGATTGAGGAGCGGAGATATGCATGAGGTGGGCATGTGTTGACGCGGCCAACCTGGCTTCTACCCCAGTCCGGGGTCTCTGAAGTCTCATGCAAGATGTAAGAATGAAGCACGACTGCCGTTTCAGAAGTCAGGCAGTAGCCAGAATTGTGACAGGCAAGTGCGCCGGTCGTGCTGCATTCTTTTGAGAGAAACATCATGCCTGTCAGGATGTCGGTTTCATAGCGCAGGGCAACATTGTTGAAGGCGAAACTCGGAGCAATTGATCACGTGGAAAAGGTGGTTTAAAGATACATCGATTGAATTTGCTTCACACGTAGATCTGGGTGTAGTCCTTCTCGGATCAAATGATTTCCTGTCTGTACATCGTGGCAACTTGTGCTCTTCGATGTCTCAGGTGTTCCTCCTCTATCCTCGCCTATGCACGTTCCTCTCTATCGAAACAAGTGGTATATCATAATTCCAGAAGTAAATCGTTGCGCCGTGTAAATGCCGGTCCAGATGCTGCCCTAAGTAGGGATCAAAGGTGATCCAGAAGAAGATGGTGGTGTTTGAGAACACTCTCGCTAATGTCCAGAATGATCGTATGCAAATCGTAACAAGCCGGTCTCTTGGCGACTACGAGGCTCGTGTGGTAGCGGAGTTTAGCTGCTTGAGCGAAGCGAATGACGATGTCATCGCTGAGTATGCAGCCGTTGGGCTTGTGCTTGCCGAAGAATTTGGAGATGTGCGAGCTTGGATGTTGAGGGTGATGCAGTCACCACATCGGTTGCCATTTGTGTTGCAGCGACCTCGGCATCCGCGTTCGTAGTTGGCGCAGGAGAACATTGTGATTGGTGGGTGGTGGAGTGTTGACTGATTGGTGGTGAAGTGTTGATTGAAGGGTAGTAGGCTTGTTGATGTTGATGGTGGCGTTGATATGTTTGGACTGTATCAATCTCGAAGGGGGACTGTGGAATATATGTGCCCAGGCAGAGTAACACCGACGTTCGATGATGTAGCTTGCGGGAGTCCAAGGGTGCCGGGCGTACTCAGGACGCTTGGCCAGCAAAACAACCTTAATAGATAGCGCGATTTGCGTGGTCGGGCGGAAGTGTGCGGTGGAGACGCCTGAGCCAATCACTGCGTTGCAATGTCGTAACCTCGATGGATCGCAAGAACTGGGCAGCAAAGTGACGAGCGTCTGTGTTCCCAAGAATTGTACTGGTTACTGTTGATGCCGTGAGTTACTGGATATTGATGATCCTCGAGGCTCTCGGTCTTATACCCGTAAACCGTGGCCGAAAAGTCTGAAATGAAGGGGTCCTTATCGACGCCTGAGTCTTCGCGGATGCTCTGCTGGCTCGTGCACCGCATTCAGGGCTTTCCAGGGTCTAACGTGCATCGTGCATGCACCTCGCCCGGCCGTATTCGCACTCACTCACCAGCAATCCATCCCTATTCCCGTCCGTGCCGAAGCTGCTGCAGTACGCATACTGACGAACGAATATATCCGCGTATTCCGGTCTTCTTTGGCGGCTTATGGAGGCTGAGCGGTGATTTCTCACCGGCTTCAAGACGAAATGCGCGCACCAAACACCACACCAATCTGCAGCCACTCGGTCTCCATACATTCAGACCGAGGATGGCATGATCATCCATGATGGTAAGGTCACACTAGCAAGCAAGCGACCGTTAGGTGTGAAGCAGCCTTAGGCAGGCATGCGCGCGCGTCTTGCCTCAGGCTCTAACAAGCGCCCAATCCTACCCAAAGGTCGACAGTCGCTCTAAACAAGCTGCAGGTGTCGTTTGCCGTGCGCTATATCTGACGCGTCTCACCAAGTCGCGATTACGTGCGCTGCGTTCCTGGCTTTCACACAGGTACCGCCAACCAAGAATGAGCCTCACTGTTCAACAGCCGCCTGAAACATCGAGAACATTCAATAAGCGAGTTTGAGCTTTGTCCAGGGCCTTACGAACCTTTGATCTTATCGATGATTAATCGCGCCTAATCGTGCATGCATCTAGTCACACCATAGCAGACTCCACTCCAAGAGCAAGCTAGAATTTAAGGTGTTGTTGCGGCTTAATCTTCCTGAACTCCGCCAGTACGCTCAATGACTGAACCTTCGAGTCTGTCACAAAAGGCAGATTCGTTACTCGCACTTAGCCCTGCCGGAGCTTCCGGCCGCGCCATGCCATACACCCGCGGATAGAGCGCTTTAGGACCATGGCCCACCTTGCAAAGAGTGCGCAATCGCAAAGTCTGGAACCTCATAAACTCGCAACGCGCCATCATACATCATACGAGTCCCACAACTGCCTCACGGGTTGTGGGTCATTGATCAACATGCGGGCGGGCTGATCGATTCTCATGTTTGCGATGCGCTTGGAACATCAAACATGGCTCCAACGTGGAACACAAATGGATGACCACCCTCAGGGATCACGCTGTACTCAGATCTTCTCACTTGAAAGTCTATCTCGGACGTTGACATTCTTGCAAATTGGCTAATGGTGCTCACATTGAACACACTCGAATTCTCGCTCACGCTAGGGTTACATATCAGAGTCATTATACTGACACCGTATCGTAAATCCTCCACCCCTTGAGTACATGCTTATATGATCGTATCGAGAATCGAGCTGCTAATGGCCGAGAGCAGGCTGTTGGTATTGTCACTGTCGCGGATAAACTCCGTGTGATCTTCCCCAGCAGCCATGCACCGGAGACAGCATGGTCATTCAGTAACATCAACTGGTCCATAAAGATATTCCATGGCAGCCACAAGTCTTACTCAGACTTACAACTGCAGCGGCGACATATAAACCTAGCGTTGAGCTTTACTAGCGCTTACAGCAACAGTTTCTGGGAAGATGCACGCCAGCGTTCTACTCGCAACATTCAGCATTTTAAGATACATATGTCCTTTGGAGCGACATTGGCAATTTTGGACTGCTTTAATGACGAGAAACACCCGGAGACTTTGCATGTACACATTGTAAGAATAAAAGCCATGCGAATGTGAGCTTCCTTATAAGGTTGGTTTTATCTTACCTGCATAGAAAGTAATCCCATCATGCACAGTGTGTCAAACCGTCTGTCTATAAGTGAGGAATGGCCCTGATAGACAGCTAAGGTAGACGGCTTGTTCTCGATCCTCTGCCGAACATCACTTGGTCGAATTACTTGAAACAATGCCAAAGGAAATCACGAACACTCCAACGACAAACCTATCAAGTCACTATCTCTCAAGCCTCGCTATGAGATTGAACAGCAAGATCTCAAGCATGCTGAGCGGTCAGCTGCCGTCGTATTGCATAGTAAAGGCTTCTACCTTACTGTCTGGCCAGATGTCTACCCCAAGTATGACAGAAGGATACGATTCAGTTTACATTCGATTTGGTCTACCTTGTAGAGCACCAAGTCGACAGTGGGCTCTCATTTCGCATGTTCGACATCGAGTACGTCTTCAAGGGCGAGGAAAGCGGTGCGACCAAGGACAGGCTGTATTGGGACCACTTCGAGCCGAGTCTCAAAGAGTCACAAAGATTGGAGGTCAAAGCACAGAGATTGCTGGATCAGACGGACTTCTCTCTGGTCAGCGCGGCGCTCTCTCCTACGACGCCCACGGCGCTTTAAACATGCTCAAGTTGAAGCCGCTTCTTGCGAACCTACTCCACTATGGACAGTTGAACGACATCCTTGAGGAACTCGTTTCAAGAGATCCAGAAACTTGGAAGCCGAAAAGGGCCAACGAGGTCTTGTCATGCAATGCGACCTCAACGCGCAGAGAGCACGGGGGAAAAATGTCATGGCTGAGCTGGTTCACCGGCCGATGCTATCAGCCAATGCAAGAGGATTCAGAGGTATTCAGATTGTGGCACTGGCCGATTCTGTCACAAATGCGTAGAGTATGCCAGTGCCCCCGTACAAGGGCGCTGTGGTCAGTGAGTTTAACACAGATACATGGAAGGACGAAGAGGAGAATCTTGTTTTTGCTC
Organism: Boeremia exigua; assembly: GCF_020726555.1. NCBI lineage: Eukaryota > Fungi > Ascomycota > Dothideomycetes > Pleosporales > Didymellaceae > Boeremia > Boeremia exigua. The sequence continues at coordinate 2,472,162 of NW_025763518.1, read as the reverse complement.
CAGCACGGCGAGCAGCAAAGCAGCATTTCGATCTTAAGCCGTAGACTTGGTGAACACAATGAGGATAATGAATCGACTTGCCTAAGCACTCTGGCACGTCTGTGGAAACCAACGGCATTGAGCAAGGTTAACTCTCTTCTGCAAATTTGCTCAATAGGCCGTTTTGGTCGTTTCATTCAACAAAAGCCGTCAATTGCAGTCCTCGGAAGCACCGGTTCTGATCCGAGTCTTCGTGACGGAAGATCGGTCGGCGACTTCGGGCTCCGCGAAGTGGGCTGCGGGGTGGGGTCCACAGCTTCAGGTACGTCACAAGCTCCGCTCGAGAGGTAAGAATTCTTCAATTGTGCATCAACACATCCTCAATTGACTCAACACTTGTTCTTTACTCTCCGTATCGTGAAGATAAATTATTCACTATGGTCTACACAATCATTGTACACCTTTACGCTAAGGCGGATGAGGAGAGCATCTCCAAGCTCAAGGCAAAGCTCGTCGAGGCGAGCGAAGTCTACTCGAAGGATAAGGAAACCCTTTCCTGGTTTGTGATGCAAGATACTGTCGATCCTCGCAAATTCTCCATAGTAGAGCGATATGAGGCCGAGAGCGTGAGTTCAGGCCCGAAACAACTCTTCCAAGCGATCATGGCTGACACTATTCGCAGTCGCAGCAATACCACCTGAACAACCCCTACTGGCAAACTTTTGACCCGTACGTTCTTCCGTTGCTCGATGCGCCAATGGACCTGCGAAGACTCGAGGAGCTGGAGTAATGCTACCACCGCAGGTGTGCATCACTACCCGGATGCCTTCAAGAAGGACAAAACCGCTGCGAACTTGTACAAGGACAAAAACTGAAGAGCTTGATATCATCATACTATGTAAAGAGCAGCGTCTGGTACAAAGATGGACGAGATGACCTCCACGACCTCCACGGCCCAACATGTACTCGAACATGTTTAGCTAGAAGGGTAGTCAGCTATTCCCAGGCTCCTCTTCTTCAGTCACAGATGACAGCATAAACCTGAACTTTCTCATTGCCACAAAGTTGACGTGAAGGCCTCTATGTGAGCTATGTACCTAAGCTGGATGTCCACCTCCTCAACGATGCGAGGTCCAAATCACATAACAACGTCAAATGAGTGACCATAAGTTGGGTTGTCAATGGAGAATCATAAATCATCTGCGACAGAAACCAAAGAGGATAATGTGGAGTAAAACGCTGCTCTCGATATAGCAACCTCTCCTGAAGTTTTCTACCTGCGACTCACAATAACGATTCCCAGAAGCGCGGATGCAAGAAATATTGTCATGAACACAATGGAAATCCACATGCAGTCATGTCGCTCTTTGGCTCTTTCCTCTCGCGCTGTTGTAAGAGCATCGCAAGTCTCGCAGTGCTGATGTGGTGCGAATGGATTGAATGGCACAGAGTGGTCACGCGCCAACTCGATATCAGGTTCTGTCTGCGAGACAGTGGTGTAGCCCGTGGCTGACCCTGAGGGCGGGTGTGCATTGACAGGGTGCTCATCGTTGTCCTTGTCCAGGTGCTCGTCATAGGCTGGCGCTGCCTCGAAAGGAGTGGGTGGTTGGCCCATAACGGGGTTTGCGGCTGCTGAAATGATGATATTGCGGGACATGTTCGTTCGTTCTGTTCCGTGAAATCCACAAGAAACACTGATACATATACTGGTAGCTTGTTGTACCGGTCAGCTGGATGCCTGGCGAGTTGTGTGCCAGCCGTGCCGCGCCAGCCGGGTATAGCCACGATATGGCTCCCATCGCATTCGCTCGCTTACTCTCCTCCTAGCACATGAAGCTGGGCATTGGCTCAATACAGATAAAAACGTTCAAGATGTCAGCTGGTGCTAGTGGGCCTGAATGTGGCGGTGCGATGTGGAGGCTGTGCACTGAGACGACCTTGGGACCGACAGATGCGGCCCACACTCATCTCTGCAGTTCCATGTCACTGGCTCTCGGGCGCAAAAAATATCCTGGTCGCTGCGAATGAGGTTGCAACGACTCGAAGCTGGGTAGCAAGGGCAGGCGCAGGCAGGCTTCCCCGCGCGTTTCCGGTACATGGAGGCGAGGCGCACATGGCACCTCATGCTCTCGGTCCTTACCCCCAAGAATTCCTCGAGACTTGCGAAAAAATATCGAAAAGACTAAAAGTAAATACCGGTAAGGTGACAACATGGGTCGTGTAACATCGTACTGAGGTTTGAGCATATTCGCCTTGCAATTCTACCACCTATAGCTATTCGTGCAGTGTTTCTTTGGTAAATATCGCAACGGCTGGCTCATAAAGTAAGTTCGCCTCATGCAAGGGTCTTGTTCCCGCGATGTATTTACTGGGGTGTTAGACTCAGGACTGATTGCCCCAACGGCACACCAAGCAACAACAAGCTCTCGGCTCTGTCTCGTCTCCGAGGCTTAATCAACAAGACCTAGTCGCTTTACGTGCGCTGCGTAGGGTCTGTCAAATCACGAACAAGAACGCGCATCGATTGCGAGGCAATGCGGGTCGAATTTGGAGACCTTAAGCCTCATGGGGAAGGTGCGAGCTCGTTCCCGACTGCGTCATATCATAGCAGGCAGAATCTCTCGACATCCGAACATCTAATGTCGTATCAGCAGCCAATTAGCCTTGCTCATGTAGACCCACGTAGTTACAGCCGGCGAGTCGTTCCTTTTATCAATGCTTAGCCGGGTACTCTCATCTTCCTCCTTCTTCTCATAGACAAGCGTCAGGCCTCAAGCGCAGTGATGCCGTCACTTGAGAAATCATTCAAATACTCTCATCTGGTCAGTATGCAAAGCGCCAGTCTTTTGATTGTAAACTTCATCATATCACTGTCAAGATGAGGTTCCTCGATCTCTTCAGCGGTTTACTGTGCGTTTCTTCTGCGGCAGCTTTCAAAAAGCCTGCCAAGCCTACTCTTCCAAGGTCCGTGGTTGAGAGAAGTCTGCCTAACCAGCCATTCTCGCATCCTGAAATCCAGAAACGAGCTTCTCATTTCCTGACGGAGAAGACCAAGGGTATGATTGTTCAACATTAGTGTTCGTCAAGACTTACGCTGACTCCGTGTACCAGCTTTTGCTGTTAACGGCACTGGGATTCCAGAGGTTCCTTTCGATATTGGCGAGAGTTATGCTGGTTTGCTTCCAATCTCGGACAGTCCTGATGAGACACGAAAGCTCTTCTTCTGGTTTTTCCCTTCGACAGCTGAACAGACTCCTGAGGATGTCACTATCTGGTGAGGTAACCATTGCTGCATATGCACTAATAATACTAACTATCTTCAGGCTTAATGGCGGTCCTGGATGCTCCTCTCTCTCTGGTCTCTTGACTGAGAATGGTCCTTTTACCTGGATGTCGGGAACGCTTGCACCAGTGCAGAACCCATACTCGTGGACAAATCTTACAAACATGCTGTTTGTAGAACAGCCCATTGGCGTTGGCTATTCCCAAGGAACACCCAACATCACCAACGAGGTTGAGCTTGCCACTGAATTCCGTGGCTTCTACAAGCAGTTTGTAGATACCTTCCAGACTAAGAGCTGGAAGACATACATCACGGGAGAAAGCTACGCTGGCTACTACGTACGTCCATCTAATATTCGAGCTGGATAACACTGACACGCATGCAGGTGCCGTACATTGCCGATGGTTTTATCTCTGCGAACGACAACGAGTACTTCAACCTCGCGGGTATTCAGATTAACGATCCCATCATCGGCGACGAGACCATTCAGCAGCAAGTCGTCATATTGCCATATGTGGAATTCTGGCAGAACTTCCTCTACCTCAACGAGACTTTCCTTGACCAGGTCCGCGATCGCCAAGACTCCTGCAACTACTCATCTTATCTCGACACCTACTTCAAGTTCCCGCCTCCTCAAAAGCCCTTCCCCGTTTTGACCGACCCCTACAGCACCGAAGATGGCGCGTGTGACATGTTCGACACTTTCTATGCTGCCATTCTGGAAGTAAACCCGTGCTTCAACATCTACCACATTTCGTAAGTGAACGGGAAGTTTGACTGAAAGTCTCACGGCTAATAAAATCCAGTGAGACCTGCCCTCATCCATACAGCCAACTCGGTATAGTCAACACCGGGGACTATTCGCCCCCTGGCAGCCAGATCTACTTCAACCGTACGGACGTTAAGAAGGCTCTACACGCCAACGTGGACACCAACTGGCTTCAGTGCACTGATATCAATGTGTTTGGAAACGGTAACGCGAGTAGCTTCGCTTCCGATGCATCGCCGCCCCCTGCCAACAACGGTGTCCTCCAGCGCGTTATCGAGTACACGAACAACACGATCATTGGATCCGGAGACCTTGACATGCTTCTCAGTACCAACGGAACGCTCTTCGCTTTACAGAACATGACCTGGAACGGCGCTCAAGGTCTCTCTGAGTACCCTGCCACCCCGCTCTATGCGCCTTACCACCCTGAATACAACGGTGGTTCGCTCGCCGGCGCCGGCATCCAGGGTGTCTGGACTGCTGAGCGTGGGTTGACATTCTACACTGCTCGCCTTGCTGGCCACGAGCTGCCCGGGTACACTCCTGGCGTCGCATATAGGATGCTCGAAATCCTTCTCGGTAAAGTGGCCAACTTTAGCAGCACCGAGAGCTTCACCACCCAGAACGGCAACTACACTGGCAACGGCACAATTTACAAGTAAAGCTCCGATTCACATATAGATGTTGTTCTAGATACGAACAGTAGAATGCCACCACTTCAAGAAGACTTAGTTTTTGCACGTTGCTGGTCGCTATTTTTAGACCAGGACATTTATCAACATCCACAATTGTGATTCATGTTTGTGATAGTGTTGAGACATTGTCGATATTGACCACTGTTGAAATCGTATGACTTACACCTGCAGATGCGGTGCGTGGGAAGAGGACATCACGTCTCGTGCGATGATTCGCTTCATTGCACTATTTAGTGCGCCACGTGCAAGTACAAGACAGTAGCTTCACAGCTATGGTGTTGTATTCGTGATCAAGAATGCCGCCTTCTACCTGACAGGTCCATATCCACTTATCTCGTGTCACTGTAAGCTTGAAGCTCAGTCTAAGCGAAGAAAGAATATCAGACGTCCAGATCTAACACTTCAACAGGCCAAGTTTAGCGCCATCCTGTGGCATCGAATGAAGTCTTCATGGGGACTTCAGGCAGCCTATTCCTTCCGCCACTGCTGAAAAGTTGGATCGTGCATTCCCATCGTTCCAGGTGGTGATGTGAGCTGTTGGTGTTGGTGTTCCTGGTGTTGGTGTTGATGCTGCTGTGAATCCAATGATGGGTGGGGATACATGTCCCCTACATCTTCAGGGCCAGTGGCGCCGAAAGAATGGCCTGTAGACCACATACTCAGCAAACCATTCAGAGGCATGGCCTCGTCCCAATTGTTAATGAAGGGATTCCCAAATGTGTTGGGCATACGCATGTCATTGAGAGAAATGCTGTCGGTTGTCGCGTAACTATCCAGGGAGAACGAAGTGTTCTGATAGTCCCGACCCGAAGACTGTGGATAGTACTGATGACCAGTTGATTCACTGGAGCCATCGAATACTTTGCCTTGGGCCCAATCTGAGCCGGCGTTCTGATGATTCAATGGTGGCATGAATGAGCTGTGGGATTGCGCATTTGCATCCTCCTCTGCTATACCCTCGAGTAATTCGTGAGCTTTGGATCGAAGAAACGGCGCGACATCGGTTAAGATTCGCTGTAATACAGTATACGCTCGATCTGCACAGGGATCGTTTTGCCCCATTGCATGCAGCCAAACGATGAGCTTCTGTATATCAGAAGTGATTTCGGTATTATCGTCCTTGGTGTGACGACTTTGGTAGCCCACTTCAAGAAGCAAAACGGCAGCGCATTGCATCACTGTTGAGCTTATGTTAGTCTCAGGTCACACTCCGTTACTATGATTTATGTACTTACTTATGTGCACAATATTCCACCACGGGGCTTTCATGTATACAAACTTAGGGTCAGGTCTGTCCGGAAACAACGCTGTCAATGCACGAGCCGAGGCGACGCAAGCTTTGGCCATCTCAGAATTAAAGATGGCAGAAGCATCGCTCTGATTCTTGATACGCCGCTCCGTTCGACATAAGCATGGCCGGGTGATGAGAATTTTTGTGCTCCAATAGTGCATCTGAAGAAGCATATACTCACGCTCAAGTTGCTCACTACCAGGAGCATGGCTTCCATTTAATGCAAGTCTTGACCAGTCTTCAAGGTCTTGAAGCAGATTCTTAATCCTGGTTTGAATCTCCTGTAATGCCGGTGGTCAGCGTAGATCGGTCATACATATTTACCACAAATTTGACATGTGAGAAACACCGTCAAGAATATTAGTTTAGAAAAGGCCCTACCTGCCAAGATTGAACTGCGGTTCGAGGTGCATACAAGCCACTCAGAGCCTTTTGTGTAAGAATTGCAATATTCAGGGTACTGCTGAGATAGTCATCCATGCCTGTAGAGCTACTGGTTCGTAACTTTCCTTCTGGGGGGGGCAGCTGATCTTGATTGGATGATGGCCGTTTGGTGACCGGATGTGATTCTGCCTTAAGTCCTTTCGGCAACGGTACTGTGGAATCTTCAATCGGTATGGTAGGGGGTCGACCGGTGATCGAGCTCACTAAGCATTCTATCGAATGCAGACTCCACCATGTCCTTACCAGTGTCTCTTTCTTACTCGAGTCGGCCCCAGGTACTTCGTTTCGCAGATGCAAGCCGAGTGACATGGCAATTCTGATAGCTATGCCAATCGTGAGCCATGCACGGCTTACATGTCCGATAACCAGGAAATAGAGGGAGAAGACGGCCGTCTACAGCAGAATAGTATCAGCTTGATGCATCAGTCTAAAATACTAACACGACTTACCGCTTGCACCAGAGTCAGGTCGGGTTCTGATGTCAACGCGACAACGTCGTTCATACCAAGAAGGCGAGAAGCTCGAGTCATGTACACAAGATGGTCGCGATCAGGTCCCTGCCATTCATAGCCAATCAAATGAGAATATTTGGCGCCTATTGCGAACACAAGATTTAACAGAGCTCGCCATCTGTCCGGCACACGGAAGACTCGATTCTGCTTCAAAGAGAATGTGAACCTGCGTACTTGATCCTCAAAGCTTGATGGAACGATTGGGAACGAGTTGTGTACTGTGCTCAAGTAGCATTCTAGGAGTCGCTCAGCGATCTCGGGATCAGGAAGCTCATAGGGGTTGACCACAATGTCTAGTTCAATGTTGTCGCTGTCGAGATAAAATGTTGCATCTGTGACGTGTCGGGTCGGTGTAGGGCCACTCTCAAGTCTACGCTGGTGGAGTGCTTCAAATCGTTGGTCGACATCATGTCCGCTGGAGCCCGGGGGCCCGTATGGAAGACCATAAGGCTCCCCCTCTTGGTTCTGCGATTGGCGCTGAACAGAGCGCAGCCACTGCACTTCTGAATTTTGCCCAACGTATCCTGTCTCCCTGGATTCGCGAGTTCGTAACAAGTCTTCGTCTAGATAGTCGAGATCTTCGTTTGACCCCACCGAGGCTGTGACGTGCGCTTCGCCGCTCTTTTCTGCATGATGATCTGCATCTGAGCTTCCACTGACAGAAGTTTTCCGAGCCCGTTTGCCGAGTGATATAAGGGAGGGTGCAGCCGAATTTGCATTTATCATGTCATCTTCTGCCTAAGCACAATTTTGGTTGGAATGACATCTTCGGGCTTAGACTCTAGTTGACTTACAGCATTGATGACATCTTGAAGTTTTTTCTTGTCCTCCTCATTGAGCCGGGTGCTGAGGTCCCTGAAGAGGCAGACAAACGTGTGGTTGAGATCAATCGCTCTACGAACGTTTAGTAATCAACATATGTATAATGAAGTATTTGGACATACTCTTTCAGGCGATCGCGTCGCGCCTGCTCATAGACACAACTAAGGTTGTTGGTCTGACATATGGCACAGCGTGGAACTTCACCAGAACATTTGACCTCTATTGCAAGGTCAGAAAACCTCTCAAAGACTACTGGGCAGGTGCATAGGGCGGTCTTACTTCTCTTGCGACAGTTCTTGCAAGCTCTTGTCCTGTGAGAATAGCATCAGCGCCCGAGAGTCGCTTGGAGGGGTTTGAATCGCCTACACTCGATCCTCGCGGTTCTGAGCCGGATGAGGTTTTGGCGGCGGAGGTGGCCCACGGTCGAGTCTTGCGATGGCTACCTTTCTGTGGATGTTTGCGTACGCCATGTCACAAACAAAGAGTAGGTAGTCGGAGCGCCGCGGAGTCCGCGTGAAGGGCGTGCTGGCGTAGATTACGCATGTAAGGTAAGCACGAATGAGAGTGCCTTTCCGAAATAGAGGGGTAGCTCCTGGCTCACACCGAGAATCGCTGCCCAAGAAACGCAAGGGGTATTACCAACAGCCCAATTAAAACGAGTACGCGACACTGGGATAGATTTCAGCGGTTCGGAGCTTGAATTGTCGTGGTGCGGGGAGCAGAAAGCCCTATTGCTACTGGCTGCAGGGGATGGGAGCTTCGCGACAACGTGAGGCTGCTCAGGAGACCAATCAGCTGCCATGTTTGCGTGGGAGAAATTCCCTGCCAATGAAAGCATGTATGGACTCGGAATTCGTGCCGCACCGACATGCATTGGCCTATACTAACTTAGCACTTAAACTTAGTCGACCTGAACCGCTGTTGGAAATATGTGGGTGGGAAACTGTGATAACTGCTCCACGGTCAGATTTATGAAGCATCTTTTGGATACACACGTGCATTACCTGGACCTGAAGGCTCAAGACGGTCCCGAGATACTGTTGCAAATTAACACGTGACATTCCGATCGATGGACTTCTCTACGACTTAATTGCTACTGTAGGCAAGCTTGAATTTTGGCCAGCAAGGGACGAGCACGTGTATTACTTGAATATCGTAATCACATACATGACCATTTATGTATGTTTTCCAACAACCAAGCTTCTTGAGATGCTTGCCCAATCCGTGGCACTCCAAACATATATGCCGACAGGCGGTATACTGGTTCTATCCGCAGAGTCATTACCCCTGGCCAAGATCCCTCTCCCCTTCGGGAGCAACGCAATCGAATCCTAACAAGCTCTCGTCTACGTTCCTACACGCATAAACAGGTGCCTTGCCGCTAGGTACCTGGACTGTAACGTTTTCCGCTCGAATGTTGCTGCAGCGATCTGGTGCGCTGCAAATCAGAGTTCCAGCCTGTGGGTCGCGCGACTTGGAAGTCGTGCCATACATGTTCTTTATCAGAATATCTTCGATAGTCAAGTTTGCCTGGGATATGTGAGCTATGATTCCATTGTAAAGGTCGAAGATGAAAGGTTAAAGATGAAAGGAAGGCTTACAGGATGCTCGTAGCATAGGCTCTGATTCTTTTGTCCGTAGCATTGCGTGATCGTAATAGCTCGGTCATTGTTCACGTTTCTGAACAGATCGTATGTTACGTTCTTGACCCTGCCTAGTCCACCGCCGCCGTTCAGCAACGTCTGGAAACTGGTTTCGATGCCAGGCCACACCTTGATGCGAGCACCATCGCTGGAATTGGCGAGAGAAACATTGTAGATGTACAGGTTCTCGACGATGTCAGTTACGTTCGCATACTGGCCCAGAGAGCCAACGCTGATGCCATGCGAGCCAGTGCAATCGAGGTTTTGGATAACGACATTGGTGCTGTTGGGTTTGAAGGATACGCAGTCGTCTGTATTCACAATGACCGAGTCTTGGATGACTAATCGATTAGCGCGAAAAGTGTCCCATCCGTCGGAATTGGCTATTTTCGTTTTGTTACGGCTTTCGGCTCTGAGGTCCATGTTGCTTATAAGAATGTCAGAGGAATTGGCGATAATGTTGAACCAGTTCGGTGGGTTCCGCATCCGGATATGCGACATTGTTGCTCCCTCCATACCATCGAAAGCGAAAAGCATTGGCCTTCGTAAACTTTTGTTGGTGAGTGTCTCCAGCCAGTACGCTTCGCCATGTCCATCAATCAGACTTCCTTCCTTGCTCAAATCACCGTAAATATTTACGTCTTTCCCACCCCATTTCCAGAACACAGACTGATTCTGGAAATCGTATTTAAAGCTGTGCTCCGCCCAATGATACACATCGTCATCGAAATGAAGCTCGCCGGTGAGTACAACATCAATATGCTGGAGAAAAGTGAGGTCTAACGGAGACTTTATGTGGTATATGTCGTCTAGGATGATTGTGCCGCCGTTGTTGCATTTTTCGAAGGCTTTGTAGATCGCACGAGCATCGTCACGAGGCTCTTTTTTTCCCGGTTCGACGAAGCAACGGCGTTTGGGATTTCGAGGGGGCGAGTGCGGGAATGCTTTTCCGGTGTCAAATGGTGCCGCTTTTAGGGTTGGTCGCGATGGTAAGGCATGCTGTTGAGGCGTTGCTGTGGCCAGTCCACCGAGACAGCCAACAACGAACAGACTGAGGGGATTGAGCTTCATCTTGAAAGTTTGATTATCTCACAGTTGCAGCTGGAAACTTAGTGACTGTGGGAGCGACCTAAGTATGCTGTGTACTGCAAACAATTTTCTTCCATTCCTTCGTCTATATCTGCTCACTACCGGGTGGCGTGACTGAGTATTGAGCCGCGATACGTGGATGAATAGCTACATGTACAACAGTAAGCAATAAAGAGGTCTTGGACTTGTCTGGTGCAAGTTAAGATCGACGTGCGGTGCTGTTGAATAGGTACCGGTAGGCGGTTCGGTTCCTCCGGGCGTCGGGTTATTGCTAGCCGGCTGGATATTCTGCGCTCATCTGCGCTCGTAGAATCCGGGGAACATGTTGTAGCCCCGCACATTGTGTGCTTCCCCCGCTTGACGACTCACGGCATCCAAAGCAAGTGTACTGATGCCTCTCATGCCACTCTTCAACCAGATCTCGAAGATGTTGATCGCGCCCTGATACTGCTCATGACATTGTGCATACAATGCCACTAAAACGAGTGGTGTGGCCATGCGCATGAACGCAATCGCATTGTGATGAGTGTCAAGATACGTCGCTGCGTCTAGAATGAGTTGAAAGTTGTGCTCCGAATCTGCAGGGTCCACGATGTTGGGACCGCGGATTGCAAGAAGGATCTTGGCTGAACCAAAGTAGGCCATTGTCAGCGCCATGTAACCGTCGCTGAAAGAGTCACTCCCCATGATGGCATCGTGCTGTTTAGTATTATCTCCCCTTTGCTGGCTGTATTCATTCCAAAGATGATCGACCTGGAGCCTCAATGACGGAAAAGCCATTCCATCCTGCCCAATCGCATTAGATGTTGCAGCACCCAAGACATTTAACTTAACGATACAACACATCAACCTCTGAATCAGTGGTGGATTTTTGTACAGCAGTGTGTCATATAATATTTCCTTTGTAGACATCGGGGGGCTGTGGTGACTCGACGCCAGCTGAATGAACACAATCTGTGTTCTGACATGATAGAAGAGTTGGCATAGCACACCATATGCGCACTCTCCTGGTCCGGTGATTTCCAGCAACTTTGCTGCCCCGTAGATATGGACGCGGTATGCGTCGGTGGTGGTAGCCTGCATGGCCTCAAAAAAGCTGAGCAGTACGCTCGTGGAGACTGCATGTATCGTGATATTGTGTTTGGATCCTGACTTCTGCAGCAAAATATGATGTGCACGGAGTGCAGTGCCATACAATTCCGCAGCGTGCTTAGTCATTGATGCATTAGAGCTCATGATGGCGCCGTAGGCGGTCGCTGTTGCTTGCAGGGCGAGGACTAGAGCATCGTCGGAATGCTTCGTAGCTAGATCTGGTAGAAGTTGGAGCCATGTCAATTGATTTTGGATATCCTTCCGCTCGCCATCTACGGTGAAATGCGCCAGGAAGGTTACATAGAAGGCCTTCGTGGTAGTGTCATGTATTGGATCTCGCGCAATGCGATCGACGTGTACTTCTCGTAGCGTGATATGTTGTAATGCTTTTGGCGCACATCGTTTCTTCATGCCTGTTCTAGCGTTGGCTGTCATGTCTACTATCAGCGGCCCTTGAAGTGGTCCCGGGCAGAGTCTCCCATATCGGGAACACATGAGGCAGTGCGGCAGGGTGCCATCGCATTTGATGCGCCTCTTTCGACAGGCTGAACATGCCCTCGTCCTTGCAGGCATCGTATCAATGAACGGTTTGCAGAAGTGGAGACAGGTTGAGCGTGGTGAGGAGATCACGATTAGACAGTGCGCAAACTGCTATGATTGGTCAGCCACACTAGGGTGACCGTTGTCAAGCTTTCAGAAATATGGACCATCGCATTTCGAAATACAATCGTACGTTGCTGAATTATCCAACTACGGGTCAGGGTCGGAAAGTCGTAAAAATGTACTGTAAGAGGAAACTCTCAGTAGCTGTCGACAACTGCATCGCGATCTCGCACCGATTCAGACCTTTCCACGATTCGGCTTCGAGGCACTGCAAATCGATCGGCTTGGGTCCATGGTACTAACACGCGATTGCGCCACCTGGTCAGCATGAGCTAGGTAAAGATCCTCTGAGCCAGGACGTTCGTTCGTCGGAACACTGTCCCGTCTTACAAGTGAAAACTGTACCTATTTTCAGACAGCCCCCCCCCCCCCCCCCCCCCCCGGCTCGTGCCGCAAAGGAAGAACTTGCGGCAATCCTTACATCATTTGCAAAACCGCACACAACCCTACACCTTTCCACAAACGTCATTGCCAGCCTCGTCGCCTTTGCAGATGTCACCTTCCCAATTGGTCAACGTTCTATCAGCCCTGTATCACATACCACCCGCTCGAGGTGCATCGTGCGATCGCGTCGTGTCAGAATAGCATCCTACCTTTCTCTGCGGGTCTCGAACGCTCTACTACTACAATAGGAAAGTTTCCGTAGTGCTGTCGGCGACGGCAGCCTTAATCGAGATCTAGACTGGTGTAGGGCTGAGATATGCAGTGATAGCGACAGGGGTACCGTGGCAAAGTAAGGTAAGAAGCAAGGCAAGCACGACGCGTCAGGCGCATCTGATGAACAGACAGAATGCTATGGTATTGTTTGAACGCCGGCTATCGCACTTGCATGGTGAGGACTAAAAGGACATCTCGTGTCTTTCCCGTCTCCCGTCGTAAATCTACTTCTGCATCCCCTCGACAAAACCCAGTGCGTCTTCGCGATCCACGACATCGATACTACTTGTTTTGTTGGTATACGTTACACCGTAACATCTGTCGGCAACCAAGACCATCTCGGGCCTGAACGTTGTGCAGATGAACTGTCCGCCGCCCTTACCATCAGGACCACCCTGTCCGCTGAGCTTTTGTAACATGTTTGCAACAGCGGTACGGTACTGAGCATCAAGGTTGGCATCGATCTCGTCGAAAAGATAGAATGGCGCAGGATCACATTGTTGAATGGCGAAGATCAGCGCCAGCGCGCAGAGACTCTTTTGTCCACCAGACAGCTGGCCAATTTTCTGCTGCTCGTCATGCTTGGAATTGAAGGAAACAGCGATGCTGACGCTGACGTATTCTTCGATCTTGCTGCTCTTTTTCCTCGCTTGTTGTGTGGGGGCTTCGTCCTCGCTTTCGCCTTCGTCATCTTGGACACCATCTGATCTACGGTTGATGATCAGACGACCTGTACCGATTGGAACAAGCTCCTGGAAGACACTCTTGAAAGCGACGGACACCTGTTTGAAGGTACGTGCAATGGCTTCGTCCTTGCGATGATCAAGCACGTCGATAAGGTTTTCGATCGATTTCCGGGATGAGTCGAGCTCGGTACGGCGGTCTGTAAGGGTTTTGCGTTGTCGTGTGAAATTCTCGTACTGTTCGTATGCTTTCTTATTGACGTGCGCAAATTGCTTTAGTGCTTGGGTAGCCTTGGTGAGTTCCCGACCGATCTACGCATCGTCGTTAGTGGTAATCATTTGAAAAGGCGCAATGCCATCTTACCTTTTCCGAGTTCCACCTACTATACTTGCGGCCAACATCTTCGGGCAGTGTACCGAGTTCCCGTATCTCCTTCCTCACCCTGCTTAGCTGGGCTGTGTAGGAGCTGCGGTCTGCGTCTTTCCTCGTAAGCGACTTCTCCTGCTTCTCCATCGCAGCAGCAAGTGCACGATTGCTCTGTTCTTTCTCATTCCTTGAAGACTCAAGCTGCTCGATCTGAGCCCGAGTCTCGTCGATCTGAGCATCGGTCTCCTCAATCTGCTGGTCAAGATTGGCGATGGTCTTGTTGATGGTGTCCAGCGCCCGCTTTGCCTCTCGCAGGCCTGTAGATTGAGCTACAGAGCCTCCTGCGCCTCCTTGCTGCGCAAGTAAGTCATCGAGGGCGGGTTGCAAGCTCTGACCTAGTTCAAGTTCAGCCTCGATCTTCTGAGTCTCGAGCGTAGTGCGCTCTTGCTTGATCTGCGCATATTGTTTCTTCAGGTCTTTCACTGTGCTTGTTAAAGTAACGAGCATCTGCTCTTCGTCGTTCGACAGTGCCTTTGTAAACTTGGATGCAATTTCAGCCTCCCAATCGCTTTGTTGAGCCCCGAGCAAATTGATGGCCGCTCCGAGGTCTGCAGCAGTTCTCTGCTTGTTCACTAGCGTATCTCGTGCCTCCAGCAAGAGGTTCTGCTTGGCACGAATCTCTTCACGCATTGGCGCGTAACTGGTCTCTCCCCTCCTCTGGTCATTCTGTCGCCTGAGTAGCTCGCTCTGTGCTGCAGTGAGTTGATGTCTGACGGACTCCAGTTCGTCTTCGATATCACGATTCCTCTGCTGTAATTCTTCGAGCTGTACGCGCTTCTCGGCTACAACGCTGAAAGCCTTGATCCTTGATCGTGACGGATCATGGTAACCACCGCGGTATTGTCCCTTCCTGGTAGCATTGTCTCCATCTGGATTGTATGCTCGGACATTATACTGCTTGGCGACACGCTTGCATTCGTCCAGAGTGGGGCATACAACGATCTTGCCGAAGACATGCCTGAACGCGCTCTCAAAGCGGTCATCGTATACAAGTTTTGGGAGCAGAGGCTGCATATTCTCTGTCGCTCTAAGCTGGGCATCTGGTGCGCTGATCCTGTTCAGTGGAATAAATGTCAGACGGCCACCTTTGTCCTTGGTGAGACGGTCCATAATCTTAGATGCCACGGTATCGTCTTCAACAACAACATGGAATAGAGCTGCTTCTGCAGCGCTCTCAGTGACTGACCGGTAGTTATCCGGTACTTCAAGCAACTCAGCGATTGTACCATGAACGCCCTGCAGCCCATCCCTGCGATATCTGCGCAGCGATTCAAGACCGCGACTGGTGCCATGATCTAGAAGACGAGAAAAGGTCTGTTCCGCCACCTGAAGATCTTTCTGTACGTTCCCGAGCTGACTGCTGAGTCTGTTCTGGTCGCGCCAAAGGCTGGTTTGTTTATCGACAATGACCTTCTTCGCATCTTTGGCTTTCTCGAGCTGGGCTGCAAGATCTACAGCTGCATCGCCCTCGTTATCGACCGCTTGTCTCAGCTCGGCAATCTCGCCTTCTAGTCGTTCAATGTCGGCCTGAAGCTCAGTGATCTCTTCGTTAGTCTGCATGAGAACGGCCTTGCGGCGGCTCAACTCGCCGTTCGTCTCGTCAATCTGCGCCCGCAAAGCGGTATCGCGCTCTCGCTTGTTACTGTAATGCGCAGTTCGACCCTGCTTGTCCTGGAGACGTTTGTATTGACCTTCCGCATCAAGCAGTTGTGCTCGAACAGCCTCCTCTTCCAATTGCTTGGCATCGAATTGAGGCAAGAGTTTCTCGAGCTCAGTCTGCCGGGCCTTGAGTTGCTGCTGGAGCGCCTTGACTTTTGCGTCACGCCGGCTTCTGGTCTGCTGAGCAGAAGACTGGCTCTCATTAAGTGCCTTTAGGTCCAACTCAATCTTGGCCTTTTCTAATGTGGCTGCCTTGCGTTCACCCTCGTACTGCATGCGGTCTTGCCTGAGGATGTCGAGGTCACCCGTTCGCTGATTGATTTCAGACTCAAGGCGAGCAATGTCGTCCTCGTTCTGTCGGAACGTTCCCTCGTTATCTTCACGCATCTCGCGGCCGTGGTGTTCCAGGGTATCGATGTGCTCAATCTTGGACTCGAGTTCGGTCTCTTCTCGCGAATGGAGGGTGTACAGTAACGATCTCCGCTCCCTGTCATTCTTGCTCCAGGCTTCCAGCTCCTCTTTCTCGCCCTCCAGTTCGCCAAGACGCTCGTTGATTGACTCGACTACGCTGTCAATGTTGGCGCACTTGCTATCAGTGTCGTTCAACAGCTTCAGACTGTCTGCGCGGCGTGTCTCGTACACGTTGGATCCAGAGATCTCCTTCAGCATTTCGAGGCGGGCCTTGTCCTTCATGTTTGTGAGTGCCGTCACTCGACCCTGCGGGACAATGTAGTATGGGTTCGATCGCGAGAAACCGGCCGATTCGAGGATCAGGACAACTTCGGCCTTTGTAGCGTTCTTTCGATTGACCGAGTATTCGTCCTTCTTCGCGCCAATCGTGCGGCGTAGGTAGAATTCAGGCTTGCCTGTCTGGAAGCGGTCCTCAGTATTGTCGAAGCAGACCTCGACGTATGCCGACATGACGGCCGACCCAGAACCCTCGTGTAGTAACGCCTGGCGTTCCTGACGGTTGAGGAAGTTGTAGTCGTCACCGAGAACGAAGCGCACGGCGGCGAAGAAGTTACTCTTGCCAGAGCCATTGCGACCAACGATGACATTACAGTTGGGCGAGAAGGGCTCGATCTGCATCTGATCCTTGTAGCTGCAGTTCCATCAGCACGGCTATCTATCGGCTTGTGTTGGCAGTCACCTCTTGAAGCCCTGGATGGTGATCTGCTTGATGTAACCCATGGCGGCGGCGGGGCGCGGTCACTGCGACCAGCTTCAGTGCAGTCGTTTTCAATAGAGGCGTAATCTGTACAGTAACGCGATCACGTCGGTATCTTTTAGGACATGGCGGGGCGTGGGCGCGTGTTGGTGCTGGTGTTGCTTGCCCTGCTGCCCACGACGCGCCTGCCACCTGCGCGACGCGCTTTCTTGCCAAGCCATCACCACTAGCGCGATCTGTCTCGTTATCTGTTCGCAGCCACAGCAACCCCGACATGAACAGCGCGCAGCTTGTTCTCTGTCTCACGAGTATTCCAAACGTTCACAAAATCATGACTCTCGCTCAAACACAGGCTTACACAAGCACAACGCGCGTTGTTGCTGGTAGTCCTTCAATGTAATGGCTTCAGGGTAATGAGAAGAAAGGTCATTTCGCTCACGCATATGCTTGTTGATATGTAGTATCAACTGCACTCGTGCTGATGACTTTGGGACATGCGATGTGCTTACAGTGAGCGACAACGTATCTCGGGAGATCCTTGGTCTAGTGCCAAGCCCTGTATTCAGTATGTCGAGTAAGATTGAAGACCGTACAGGACACAACTACCTTGTGCAGGAGATGTGTAGGCTGACATGAAATATAACCTGTTATTGCAGTTGGGAGATATTGTCTTGCATCCGATCGCCATCACCTCTCTGGGTGCTGGCGATCGGGTCTGGTCGATTCTAGTTGATCCATCCACGGACAGCTCGAAGGGGGACCTCGGTCGTACATATCTCAACATGTAACACAGACCACAGACCATTCAGTGGCCGCTCAGCTGCAGCACTCAATGATCGTTGACCTGCGAATCAACGACAGCATTCTGTGCCCTCGATCTGTACCTCTAGTCTACACTCTCTGGTGTGTTGTCAAGATCGATACGCATCCAGCTTCAGCGCCATGGTCTCGACTTGTCTCAGGCGTCTCACAGCCATGCTCTGCAAGCCCCCACTATGGCAGCCCCGCATTTCTCCCTTGGAGTGCGCCTTCCGCCGGGCAAGTGCTTCGGTTGCCTCCAGGAAACTGCCTAACCGGGCAAGATGTGGTAGACTGTCGAAGCCAGGAGATGGCAAATTGCTTTCACGGCCGTGAATTGCATGATGTACCTTTCTGGCCTAAGCATTTCCATACAGGTTTGATGCACGTCGTGTTGGTAACGCAGCTCCTACTGTATGCTCTTCCACGTGCCGTGGGACTTGCGGAAGTGTTGGGAACTCGGGGATCGACGTCTTCTAGCCCTGAGCCGAGGTGAACAGTCTCTAGCCGACGGTGCTTTCTCGCTGCGCTGTTCTGTACCTGGCCTATACTAAAGGACACATGAGTCGCAGTAAGGCTGGGAGGTTGGCTGAGCCCTGAACGGCTCTTTTTCCGGGCGATAACTCCCGCTGATTGGTTGCTGCAGGGAAGTGTACGCCAAGCTACGACAACCACCAACGTCCACACCACCAACAGACCAGGGACTAACAGTCTTTGCATCCCCAGATTTCCCTTCACAGAAAGCCGATGAGTGATTTTGCGAAGGCCTGCTCTGCTTCAGAAGTGGTAGCCGTGGTGAGATATGAGAACAATGATAATACCTCACGAAAGCAAAGGTGCCCAGATGAAGACAACGCTGCAACTGCGAGGTCCACACCTACCCTACAGCAATGAACAACAGTCACCCCTAGCACCACAGTAGTAGTCCTCGAATAGGCGTTCGCACGTGCAAGATACGGCCGCGCTGGATGTTACTGGGTGTGACAACACCGGCTTCCGCTGCCGCAGCGAGCGGCACGCTTACGATAGGTGTGCCGCAAACCAACCTCTCAAATTTCCCAATGTGGCAAGAAGTGAGAAAAGCATTGAAATCAGCATGGAATTTTTCCCCGGGCCCTGGAGCGGGGACCTGAGGCGGTCTGATTGGACACTGTATGAGCTTCAGCATCACCGTGTGTATTTGCGGGTAGGATAGGATGCGAGGCCGTTATCGATCAAGGCCATTACGATGTTGAGTGATTCGGCTTGTTGAGACTGCGATGATGTATGGCGTGTGGAGCACAGCAACTCTATCGTCTTGGCTACAGGTGCCTTTGCAGGTACTTCTCCACTGCAGCGCAGTATCGCGACCACATGACCGCAACCCTCCACTCTCCAAACCGTGTGTGCCTCAGAACGCTACGCATATAATCTCACCTAGCTCACAATCTCCTTCGAAAGGCCCAAACCAATCCACGCAACCGCAGACCGAGCATCCAGCACAGTCCATCCCACTAAACGACAAAACGTGTAGGATAAGATTGGACACAAGACCACTCCTTCCAGCCCAAACAACTCCACCAAAGACAACCCCCTACCCACCACAGTACCACAACAGCACGACGCAGCACAATCAGTACAGCACTGTCTCCATCCCCTGCACCCACGCCAACGCACCCTTCCCACCGTCCTCCGCTCGGCAGTCCGCCAACCCAAAACCAGCCGCACGCCCAACACTATCCAGACCTCAGACCTGACTGCCATTCTAGGTAACATACTACCTGTATCGTATGTTTCAGAGGTGGCTGAGGTTGCCCCCGCGCCTTCACAGAAACACCTGAGGCCGAGGCATCTCGCAGTTGGAGGAACGATGGATTTCAGTGTCTGGAGGAACGAACGTGTGCAGCTCAACAAGAGCAGGATTTGGGTTTCAATGCAGGATGGCTCGTTAGTTCATATTACAGTCTCACTGCAGCAGGAGGGGTATGCGACAAGGTGCGTCGATACAGCAAATAGATCATGCACCTGTAGACGCAACGATAGTCCTATCAATAGCAGCGCTGAACCCGTTTACCACTGCAGTGCGTCCGGGGTATCACGCATCCACGAAAGCACGCAAACAACACAACAAAGACGTTTTGAAAAGTGATACATTGCAGCCTGTGGTATGTTCCGTGCCTCCCAACACATCGCATCCTCGACCGCCGTATACTACATACGAAGAGATTACAACGCTAATAGGCAGTCGCGCCCGCCCAGCCCATGAATCATAGAACCGAACCGTACGCGCCTGCAATATGCAACAGCCCCCCGTACCATCCCGTCTCGTCTTGCAACCTATTTTACAGTCGTTACTTCATGCTCTACGCCTTCGACAACATCTTGATGACCTCCTCCTTCTCGGCTGTGGGCAGCGTACTGAGCAGCGTCAGAACGCCCTTGAGGCCGCCGTCGCGGTCCTTGCGCATCAGGCTTGCAATCTCGAGCGCGATGCCATCGCTCTTGAGCTTCTCGACGCGCTCGTGCACCGTCTTGCGGTTCTCCTCGTACCATGTTGCGACGCTCATATCGTCGTTCTCGAACTGCGGTACCTGGCACCATGCCTGAAGCATCTCAAGCGACCTGGCCCGTGTGATGGCATCGGCCTTTGGCGACTCTTGGCCCGGTGCAGCAGCCGATGCGAGCTTCTTCAGGATGTACTCCTCGTTCAATCTGCGGCGGAGACGCCAGTAGAAGAACCTCCTTGCGTTCTGCCAGCGCAGCGCCTGGCGGATGACACCCTTAGCCTCCATGCGACCCGAACGGTCGTGAAGGTCGGCGAACTGGATGGCAATCTGGCCGTAGATGGGGAGCAGGAGCTCCTCGCGCTTGGTCATCTCGGCCTTGATGGACTGCAGCTGATCCTGGGGTGTTGAGGGGTCGATCAGCTTGCGCTTGAGAGCGCCATAGGTAGGGTCGTTGCGTGCCATGGTCTCGAGCTGGCGTTCACGGCGGTATTTGATACCGACGATACCCTCGGGCTCGAGAACACCACCTCGCGAGTCCTCGTCAGCGTACATCTCCATGTACTGTGGGTTGATGGTGGGGTCAACAACAACCCAAGATCCACCACGAAGCTCGCCGTAGGGGGGAATGTAGACGAAGACGGGCTGCTCATACTTGACGAGAGCATCGACGATGTAAGAACCATACTTGAGGACCTCGTTGTACATGTCGCGCTGGCCACCAGAGAAACCACGCCAGTTAGCAAGGATCATCAAAGGCAGCTGTTCGCCGTGGTTGAAGTCATTGATGGCCTGTGCAGTCTTGAAGGCCGAGTTGGGGTACCAGACACCACCAGCCTCGGAAGCAACCTGTTCAATGGAGTCGGGGTTGGCAGGATCGGCAGGTGTGACGTTCTCAACCGCGCGAGTCTCAACACCGATGACACCAACAGGGATGCCACCAAGGCGCGCGCGACCAACAACGACAGTCTTGGCCCAGCCGCCGAGACTCTCCTCGAAAGAGCCGCGGTCGAACAGGCCAGACTGGAAGCCATCGGCATCCTCCTTTCCGGCGATGAGGTGCCTTACATCGTAGGCAGACTTGTTCGGGGGGTAGAAAGTGACGTCGCGATCCCAGTCATCAGCCGTAGGTGAGATAGGAACGGGGCTACCCTTCTTATCAGGCACGTACGACATCCACTTGACGATCTTGGAAACACCCTCGAAGTCGTCATCAGCAGTCATGTGGGAAACACCGTTCCTGTACATGATTTGGGTGCCACCAAGCTGAAGGTTGGATGTGTAGACCTCGCGACCGAGCAGCTTGTTGATAGCCTGGGCACCAGTAAGGATGATGGGCTGGCCCTCGATCTGGATGGCACGCTGTCCGAGACGGACGAGGTAAGCACCGATACCTGTGTACAATTAGCATCATGCTGTTAAAGTGAGTGAATGTGAGATACATACCAACCGAGCGGCAAGTCACCAAAGTGATGGTGAAGATATCCTCGTAAGCCCTCGAAGTCTCACCGGCAATGAGACCAGAGCCACGAAGCGACTCAACACCAAGACCATCCTCCTGACCAATGACAGTGGTGATCTTGTAGCGTGTCTCGCCTTCTTCGTCCACCTTCTCGCAGATGACATCGTTGCGCTTGCCATCGACGAAGTGCGCGTACTTCTCGGGTGTGAGGTAGAGGTAATCGAAGCCAGCCTCAGGCTTCTCAGCGTCCTTCCAAGCGACCGAGAAGTGGGGTATGAGCTCCTCGGCAAGACCGATACGGGCACCGGAGTTTGCCGAGAGGTAGATTCGCGGGATGCCGAGCTTACGTGCGAGCTCAGAGCACTTGTGGAAGAACTTGTCTTCCTGGGGACCGAACGAACCGATCTTGAAAGTGATGTCGTTGGCAATGATGATGAAGCGGCGGCCACGGGGGTACTCAGGTGTCTTGGCAGTGACAATCCAACCAACCATACCGATGTTGTTGTTGCCAGGATCGCGGTTCACCTCAGCCAGATTGTCATTGTCATCAAGCACCAACTCGAAGTACTCAGCACAGTCACCCTTAGGAGGCTGCATGTCGCGGAGGTGGTGGTGCTTAGCACTTGCTGCGTTCCAGCTGTTCTCGGTGGCCTGACGGAAGAGCTCAGGGAAGTCGTAGACATACTGGGTTCCCATGAGGTGGGCCTTGTACCTCTTGGGCTGGAGAGCGCCCTTGGTGGGGTAGGGGGTGGTGACCGGTTGAAGATGGAGGGCACCAATCTTGGTGGTTCCACCAATGCTGTGGAAGAGCCACTTGCCAGCCTTCTCAGACTTGCGCTCCGCGTACATCTCGACCTGGATAACGTATCCGGAGGTGTTAGTGATGATGACACGGAGAGGGTAGGGAATGCCGGTCTGAGGGTCGGTGACAATGATGCGGATCTCAGCACCAGTGACACGAAGGCGCCAGAGACGGCGGCCGAAGCGCTCCAAGAAGCCACCAATGGCTTCCTCGACCTCCGCAGGGTTGAGCGGGAAGACGTGCGAGAAGTTGATGAAGATGTGGTTCATGTCAGCCTGCGAGGTACCAACGATCTCAAGAGCATCCAGGATATCAGTCATCAACCTGTCGGTCTCGGAGATCATGTACTCGGCAGTAGGAATCTCTTCGCGGAGTCGTCCAGATCGGACGACAGCACGCAAGAAGTAGCGCTTGTCGCTTTCAGCACCCTTGCCAACAGCCTCGTAGATGTGGATGTTGCGGTTCTCCGTGAAGACGGGCTTGATGTTGAACTTTGAGAGTCTCCCAAGCTCAAGCTGGAAGGCAAGAGCAGGCTCAACGTGACGGATGCTGTCATCCTCCTCGTAGAGGGGTCCACGGAAAGTGTAGTAGCCGGGGTAGGTACCGTCCTTGTGGCCGCAGATGAAAGTGAGGCGGCGAATGCGGCGGGCAAGGAGCTCTTCCTTGTACTCCTCGACAACGGGCAAGATTCGCTCGAGAATCTCCTCATCCTGAACGCCTTCAATGTCACGGACAGCAACGTTCAGGACTCCAGTGAGTTCGTCGTTGTTCTGCTTGGGGATATTGGCGCCGCTAGTCGGGGTGCGCTTCAGCGAAAGACCATCCTTCAAACTCATGCCGCCCTTCTTAGAGGCACCAACAGAGGGGAAGATCTCAAGCGCCTTGGCGAGAGCCTCGTCCGCGTCGTCAAGGAACTCGACGGGAACAACAACACCCTTCCTGGTAGGCTCGTTATCGAAGCGAGCGTTCCATGCAGACAAGTCGCTCATGGAGTGGATACGGGGAGGACGCTCAAATCCGGGAGTGCTCGGTGTGCCTGGCTCAGAAGGCTCGACAGCGAGGCCATACTCTGCCTCACCAACCTTGCGCAGTACAAAGTCCCAAGACAAAAGGCACTGCTGCTCGCCCTCGTTGTGGTAGTTGATGTTCTGGAGCTGGTAGGCGCGGTAAGCGCGGCGAGTGTACACCTCCAGAGCGGCGAGTGCGACCCAGGGGTCTTGGTGGACGAAGAATTGGGTCAGGACGTCGAAGACAGTGTACCTGGAATCGACGACCTCCTTGATGACCTCGAAGTTGGGCTCACGGTGATCCCAACCACTCTCGCCGTACCGGGACTCAACGACAGCAGAGCGCAAGATGTGCTCCATCTGCGAGGTACGTTCTTCCAGAGAAGGCATGGCGCACTGGATAAGGACCTCACGGGCCTTCAGCGACACCTTAGCGGTCTGCCTGGACTCGAGCTCTGTAAGCTTCTTGAGAGTACCCTTGAAGTACTTGGCGATGTTGCCAACACCGGGCCTGTTGGGGCGGTAGAGATCGAGGATGGCGATGACAAGGTTGTTCTTTGCGCTAACACGAGTGTGAGACAGAACGGTATGTACGACGCTTGCGATGTTATCGCGGTTCTCGTCACGAAGCTTGAGGATGACCTCCTCATCTCGGGAGTTGCGAGAAGAGAAAAGACGCTCGGTGGCCCAGTACTGCTCGAGGTATGAAAGTACGACGCTGTACTCGTGGGCCTTGAGGCCCTCAGAGTAACGTTTAATGACATCTTGAAGAGGGGCGAGACCAGCCTTCAAGAGCTCAGCATCGCCCTTGGCAACGTTGTCAGCAAGGAACTTGTCGAAAGCCTTGTTGAGCTGCTTGCTAGGGAATTCCAGTTGGCGACTGTGAGCCTTCTCGACAATCTGATCCAGGATAGTGTCCAGCTTCTGCGGCATACGTGCGTGCAGAGCAGAAGCCTGAGCATTCCACTCGCCGTAAGGCAGCTCCGGGTCGCGAAGAACCTCAACAAGCTCTTTGAGTGTGCTCTGCATGATGACCTGATTGTCGAAACCCTGGAGGATGTTCTGAAGCACGGCAGACAGGTAGGCGAGCCTCTGCGGGGGCTTGCTACCCATAACCTGAGGTGTACCCATAACTGGAAGAAGGCCAACGAAGTTCTCGGCCGACTTGACCTTGGACGGGTCGTCGAGAGCGAGAACACCAAGAATGTCACCGGCCTCGAGAGTTGCTCCAGGCTGCTTGATGAAGTTGACGATACCGGCCTCTTGCGCGATCAAGGGCATGTACATCTTCATGACCTCGACCTCGGCGAAGGGCTGGCCCTTGGAGATGTGCGAGCCGTTCTCAACGGTGAACTTGACGAGTTTACCGGGGGAGGGAGTACGGAGCTGGGTAGGGTCGTTTTCCTGCTCGAGGAGGCAGGTCTTTCCGTCTACGGAGAGACGGGTGGCACCGACTTCCTCCTTCCAGTACACGTTGTGCGACTTTCCGCCAAGCAGGATCAGCAGACCGCCGTCAGCAAGCGCTCGCAGGCCGACAGACACCTTGGAACCGTTGATGAAGAGCGTGAAGCTCTCGAGGGTGGACCTTGTCGCGGTGAACTTGTAGCGGAAACCCTCGTAGATGAAGTCGATTGGGAAGACAGTCTTCAGGACATCTTTGGAGGGAACCTGTCCCTTCTCGAGAGAAGTCTTGTACTCGTTGATGCAGTCCTCCGAGGCAACATGGGCCTTGGTGACGGCACCGCAGATAACAGCAATCATGCGGTCTGGTCGCTCAGCAGTCAATTTCTTGGTGATGAGCTCGTCGAGCCAGCCAGTGGTCATGGTGTTGTCCTCGAACGCCGGAGTTTCGAGCAGCTTGATGAGGTACTCGACGGTGGTTCGAAAGTCACCGCGAATGCTCAATTCCTTGAGCGCGACGACCATGTGCTTTCGCGACGCTTGACGGTTTTCACCATAGGCGAAGATGTGACCGAATTGCGAGTCGGAGAAGCTGTGGATACCACCGGCCGAACTCACGGAGAAGTAACCCCAGACGTTGGAGCTACTCCTGAAGTTCAGATCGTGGATAGTACCGCCAGACGGCTTGAAGCCCTCATCGGGGTCCTCAGATGTGATGCGGCAGGCAGTGCAGTGGCCCTTGGCCGCGGGTCGGCGCTGGTTCACGGCGCTGCCGGCAGTCGAGAAGTCGAAGTCGATCTGCGAGCTGGTGTGAGGGTCGGCGCCGTAGAGCAGACGAATGTCGCGGATGCGGTGCAAGGGCAGACCCATGGCGATCTGGAGCTGGGCGGCAGGGAGGTTGACGCCCGTGACCATCTCGGTGGTGGGATGCTCGACCTGCAGACGTGGGTTCAGCTCGAGGAAGTAGAACTTGTCATCGGCGTGCGAGTACAGGTACTCGACGGTACCGGCGGAGACGTAGCCGACCAGGCGGCCCAGAGAGACGGCGGCCTTCTCCATCTCCTGGAAGATCTTGGAGCCGGCCACGGTGACTGGGGCCTCCTCAATGATCTTCTGGTGACGGCGCTGAACGGAGCAGTCACGGCCGAACAGCGAGATATTGTTGCCGTACTGATCGGCCAGCAGCTGAACCTCCAGATGGCGGGCGCTGCCGGCGAGCTTCATGATGAAGATGGGCGAGCCGGGGATCTCCGAGGCAGCGGCCTTGTACAGCTGCTCAAAGTCCTCCTCGCGCTCGACCTTGCGGATGCCCTTGCCGCCGCCGCCCTCAGAGGCCTTGACCATGATGGGGAAGCCAATTTTCTTGGCGGCCACCAGGCCCTCCTCCCACGTCTTGGTGCAGCCCTTCTCGTAGACGTCGTCCTCCACCGTCACGATGCCGGCGTCGTCGACGATGACCTCGTCGACGCCGGTGCCGGACCACGGGATGCAGGGCACCTTGGCGTGCTGCGCGACGATGGTCGACGAGATCTTGTCGCCCAGCGAGCGCATGGCGGAGCCCGGCGGGCCGATGAAGACGATCTTCTTGGGCGAGGCCGCGAGCGACTCGGGCAGCTTGGGGTTCTCGGAGGCGTGGCCCCTGTGCGTGTCAGTGTGGCTCTCTCTCTCTCTCTCTGCGCTCTATTTGGGCTGCTTACCACCC
Organism: Boeremia exigua; assembly: GCF_020726555.1. Classification (NCBI taxonomy): domain Eukaryota; kingdom Fungi; phylum Ascomycota; class Dothideomycetes; order Pleosporales; family Didymellaceae; genus Boeremia; species Boeremia exigua. Next base: position 2,445,631 of record NW_025763518.1, on the reverse strand, counting down.
CGCCCACACGGCGTGCACGTTCATGCGCTCGGCCACGTCGACGATCAGCTCGACGTTGGCGTAGTTGTTGTTGTTGGTGCCGCCGGGCACCTCGACGTACTGGTCGGCCATGCGGATGTACTCGGCGTTGGCCTGCAGGTCCTCGGGGGTCGCCATGACGGTGAACTGGATTGCCCGCTCATCGCCGAATGTCTCGTACGCCCACTTGCGCACGCTGCGGATCTCCTTGACGGCCGCAATGCCGTTGTTTGCAATCAGCACGTTTGTGATGACCGTGTGGCCGTCGTTGGCCGCCACAAAGTCCTTGACCTTGCCGGGCGCCGCAGCGCTCAGCTTGTTGCCGCCGATGAAGTGCGGCGCCAGCGTAAACTGGCTCGCATAGCTGCTCGGCGCGCCGTTGGCATCGCCGCCGACGCCGTTGGTTGCAGCGCTCGCCATTGTGGTGGATGTGTGCAATTCGTCCCCTACAGCCGCTGGGAGGTGCGTGTGGGGTGGGCTGGCGCGGGTGTGCTGCTGGGCCGGTGCGGAGTCGGGCAGATTTTGGACTGGACTACCACGACGCAATTGCTAGTCTGCAGATCAACTCGAGCGCGGCTTCTGTGGGAGGCAGAAGCTCGGCAGGGCTGCAAGTGCAAAAACTACAGCAGGCAGGAAGGAAGGAAGGGAGTGGCCGGGGGGAGCGTCCGGACAGAGGAATTAATACGTAGAGCGTGGAGCGTGTGCAGAGTGGAGCCGGGGTACAATTCTCAGTACTCGAGCTGCCAGTGAGACGCTGTGGGTGCCGGGGCCGGGAGGAGCAGCAAGGCAACGACGACGCTGGTACACTACTCGCAGCGAATGCAAGTATACACAAAGATGGGAGGGACGTTACTGTGGGAGGACAGTACGAGGTGGGGGATGGAGAAGCAGAGCAGAGCGCGCAGGGCCGGGAGACGTGTCTCTATTAAATTTTTGTCTGCCAGGCCCGCAAAGCACCGACATGGCCCTGTGGCCCATCACGGAACACCCCAAGCTCATCCCGAGCTGTTGAGCTGAGGCCGGGGCCTTGCCTATCATCCACGAGGCCGAAGCTGGCCTTAGCTCCATCCAGGACCCTCCACCACCGCCAGCGCCCACCACAGGCCCCCTGTCCTCATTCTTCCGGCGGGGGGCACAGACGTCTCGGGCACCGTCAAATGCCCGAGCGAACCTTCGAGCATCGTGGATGCTGCAATTGACTCAAGCCTCGCTGCGCAGGGAGAGCTCCGTGTCCTGGCTGGGGAACTTCGGAGTCGCTCGCCAGGGCGCCAACTGTTGGGAGACCTATGCTCGGAGTTCCTAATTAGTCACTGCTTGCGAGCTCTGCGCGTCACCCAACGCCGCTCCTGACAATCCATACAAAGATGCGGTTGAGCCCTCGCTATCTCTCAGCAGCTGCTCAGTGGCCTCGCGCCTGCCGCTGCTCCGCTCCCAAGCATTCTGCACCCTCCCCCGCATCCTCAACAATGCGCTCCTGCTTGTTATCGTCCGCCCGCGCGCAATGCCTCGCTGTGATCTGTAAACATAGATAGCTGCCTCTGCCCTCTCTGTAGACGTGATGTTGTTCTCTGCCTTCTCGGAGCTGTGTTGCCGTCAGCTTACAGATGAATCGGGCATGTACTGTCGTCGGCGTGCAACCGGCTCTCCTCCCCTGGCCGACCTTTTACGGACTCCGAGGCCTCACCCAATCAGCGCCCGATTTGTCCGCTTCGGAAGTGACCTCAGACGGTCGATAAATGTATGAGTCTGCTATAATTGTACATGACGCCGCGAGTCCCGCGATAACGCGCTGATGTGGTGTCGCAGCTGGCCCCCAGTACGGTACTCGTGGGCGCCGCGTCGAGCCCAAGGGCAGCGTGCAACACGGCCGCCTTCAACAAAACACCAGGTGCTCAACAACACCACATACGTCAGATAAGCAGCAGCTAGTTCCGACCTGCATTCCGAGCGTACCGAAGCAAACACGGGGCAGTGCGCCAGATCCAGGGGTCATGGGTTCGCGGTGGGCGCCGGTACGGTCCGCTGCATGTGCCTTTCACATGTCAGACAAAATCGTACGATTTTTCGCCCTACCCCAGATCTTGGACCGCCGCAACACCACGGTAGGCTATCCTGGATGTTGACTGTGCGCCGAACGGTTCCTGAGCTTATTTCGACGTCTTCAAGCTCGTCGAGATCGCCCTGCACTGCTGACATGCCATTGCAGTGAATGGCCCACGACTGATGCAATGCACACGTGGGCTCTTTGAGCCTTGATCTGCAATCTCGGACCGATACGGCTGAGTACACTCTGTAGATTGACGTCTGATTCAGATGTGTATTAGAGAGCCTTTCGCTCGATGCTGCTCGACGCTGCCTGCGCCGGGGAGGTGGTGGAAGTGCTGCTCGCTCGCTGCCTTCTGGCATGTGAAAGTGGCCCCAACCCAACTGGCTCCACAGCGCAATTACCTACATTGTATCCAAGAGCGTCGGGGACGTCTGTGCTCTTCAACGAGAAGCGTGCTGCTGATGTAATGACTGCAGAATGCCCGTCTACAATATGCAATCAGAGCACGGTCTTTGTCAGCGTCTCTTGCATGCTCAGTGATTTGATGGCTACGTCAGTGAATGCATCAGTGCCTTGCATGATGCCAAAGCAGGCGCGCTAGGTTGGTGCGCTACTTCTCAGATCATCACTGCTCAATTGGTCGTGCTTGCGACTCGGATAGAAAGGTTAAGACGCTGATGTTGACAAAAGAAATGTTATTGGTATCTAATTGATATGTAAGTGCCATGGTCCAGCACATGGCCTGCTCTTCCCTGCAATTGCTCTCTGGATGCTATGCACAAGTCCCACCCATCAAGCATTGCGCCCGACGCTCTAACGCCAAATCCATGCTAGCACCAAGGTGTAAACGCCTCCAGTCTGACACTGACTGCACGCAAGCCTAGTACGTCTCCTCCTCGTAGGTCGACATTTTACGTGGACGCACGGGTGGGCCCATACCCATGCCTCCATCCATGCTCGCGCTTACTCTCCTGGACACGCTCGTCCTCCTAGGTATCGTACTACCCGGTGTTGGGATACCAGTCCTCTCCATGGTCGAACGCCGGCCTATGGGCGTCTTGATTTCGGTTTCTTCGCCATCATCACTGCCTGTGTCGCTTCGCGATAAGTTCTGAGGCCGTCCGTGGCTGTAGTCACTCGGATGCCTATTCAAAGATTGACGGCCAAACTGTCGTCCTTCGTGAAGATGTAGCATCGGAGGAGGGGCCTTTCCTATTCGGCCGCTCATGGATGCTGACGAGTAGTGACCCAGCGGGTTCCTGTTATTGGGTGTGCGTGTGCTTGGAGTGCGTGTTCCCGGTGTTCGCGTGCCAGGTGTGCGCGTCGTGGCACTTCTGGTCACTGGACTAGGTCTGCTTGCTATTTTTGGTAGCTGAGGCGTGGATGACATTGATGCTCGGCTGCTGGGACGGCTGTTGCTTGTATTTGACGGCACGCCAAACGAGAGCCGGCCTCTGCCACTGCCGCTCACCACTTCTCCAACAGAAGAGGCTGAGGTCGATGTCTGTGACGCTCGTTTCCTGACCGAGACTGTCGTAGGTAGGTAGTTACTTGCTGCGCTTGGGCCCCGTGGACTGGCCCGTGGAGGCGTGGCCAAGGGTGCTGGCAGCTTGGAGCGTGCTGAGTGTACTCGCTCCTCGAGTTTCTGCATCTTGCCAATTAGGCCTCGAATCTGGTATAGAGAGCCTGACCTTGGCAGACCAGCGGCCAATGGGGCGTTGCCTCCGATACTGGGTCGAGACGGCCGTTGTCCTGGCACAGCACTGGGCGGGCGCATGACGGATGGCGTGCGTCGAGGAGCAGTTGAACCTGTAGGAGGTAGTCCAGAGACACTGGGCAGACGTGTATGCCGCGGTCGGGCGAACATTCCAGCTCTAGGCGTAGCAGCTGGGTCGCGCGACGCGATGGAGGCTTTTCTAGTAGGCATGGGAGCCATGAACGGGATCGGGCGGATAGCAAGGGGTGCATCGGACAGCGGCGGGGAGGGCGGTGTAGAGTCTGGAAGCAGAGAATCGTTCTGCATGTACGGCGGGGTGGATGCGGCGGTCGGCGAGGACATGTTCGTGTTCGTGGTCGAAGCCTCGGACATGGGCGAGCGTGGCCGCAGCGTCGACGAGTCCTTGGCCAGGTGGTGGGAGACGGTGCGCTGGTGGTGCTTCTCGATGGTGGCCTCTGCCAGGCGCAGCTTCTCCTGCGTGATCTCGGACTCGATCTTCAGGTCAGCAAGCTCATCGCGCAATCGCTGCGTCTCGATGCGCAGACCCTCTCGCTCCCGCTCGCCGATCTTGATCTCCTCCTCCAGCATGACTTCGCGCTCGATCGCCACGTTGTACTTGGTCTCGATATCTTCCAGCGACGACGTCTGGTTGCGTGTCTGGCGCTCGAAGTCGTCGTTCTGCACCTCGACGTCCCGGAGCTTGAGGTGCAGCGTGCGCTGACCATCGCGCAGCACGGTGATCTCCTTCTGCAGGATGTTCTGCGCGCTGTTGGCCTCGGTCTTGCTCTGCTTGTATTTGGTCTGCAGTGCTGGTCAGCTCGCTCCCCATGCTCGCAGCAGGCGGACCGCAGTCGCGTGGGACGCACCTTCCACTCCTCGGCCTCGAAGCCCAAGCGCTCGACCTTCTCCTGCAGCTTGCGCTCGCGCTTCTCGCTCTCCTCGACATCGCGCTCGAGCTCGGCTTCAAGCTCTTTGCTGGACGACTGGAACTCCTGCAGCTCGGCGTCGAGCGTCTCGTAGGCGGTCTTGTAGTAGTCCAGCTCCTCCTGGAGGCTGCCAAACCCGCTGCCGCGGGGCGGCGGCGAGCACGGCGTTTCCGCTCCCACCATGGCGGCAGGACGGGTGGGTCGCCGGCCGCAGGAGGCTCAGGAGAGAGTGCGCAGCGTTGGCTGGGCGGGCGGGTGAAACGGGCGGGCTGGGGCGGCGGCGGAGTGATTGGTGCGCAAAGTACGGTACTGCGCGCGGCGAGGGGTTTGACGTGAGGGCGCTGGCGGGGTCGTGGAGGCTGTCACTGTTCCGTCTGTCTGTCCGGGTGTTGACTGTTTCAGCAGCGAATCGGCGTGTTGTGTTGACAGTCGATCGCGCGCCGTTGCCAGAAGCAAAACTGCCGCCCGCTGGTCCTTGTCGAGCGTCGCAGTAGCCGTGGTGTCCCTGTCCCTGTTCGCGTTAGTAGTCAGTAGTCAGTCGCACCCGGCAGCGAGGCGGGGGGGTGTGTTGGCATGGCCGTCATGTTTGCGAGGGTCGCGCTGTTGTCCCCAGCGCCCGTGCGCCCGCCTGCACGCACGGGGCTGGGCCGGCTGGCAGGCACAGCAAGCGGTGGCTGCGACGTACGGAAACGTTATCGATGTCTCTCTCCGCTCCCCGCCACCTGCATTCGCACGCACCGCGGCGTGCTCACGCACCTGGAGCCTCGAGCCAACGGCCTCCCACGCAGCAGCCTCCCACGCAGGTCGCAGCGCGATACCGCTCTGCAGGACAGCACATCCTTGACGTCAACAGCCTAGGTAGACCGACTTTGGGCGTCACATGCAATTCTGGCTGTTGGGCTGCGCGCCAGGTCATGGGACCCCAAACACATTCGTTGATTCTCGTAAACACGTGCAAATAAAAAATACATCTGGGTATATGTACAGTCTGCTGCCAATCGCTCGCGTCCAATACTACTCCTTCTTACCGTACGCGTCTGCGACGTTCCTTGACTGCTCCTGCGCGTGATTTGCGACCTCCTGGCCCCGCTCCATGAGACTGCCAGACGACGTTCCCGTACTGGCGGCCTGTTGAGCGCTGGCTGTTGCCGAGTCTGCTGCTTGGGTGTACTTGTTGTAGACCTCACTGGCCTGGCCCCGTGCTGTTGACGAGGCCGACTCCACTGACTCGGTCGCTTTTGCGTACGAGCCACTAGCTGCGTCCTGAGCGGTCAAGGTCGCGGACCGTGCTGCATCACTGGCTTGACCTTGCACTGTTGACGACACTGACTGTGCTGTTTCTGTTGCCTTGTTGAAGACCCCGCTGGCTTGCTCTTGCGCAGCCGATGATGCCGTCTGAGCTGTCTCGGCCGCCCTTGCATATGCTCCGCTAGCCTGCTCCTTCCCGGCTTCTGCAAGGCTTGTCGCTTGCTGCGAACCGCTGCGAACTGCTTCTTGTGCATTTGACGTTGCAGTCTGCGCTGCTTCGGCGACTTTGCTGTATGCATCACCCACCTGCTCCTTGCTGCTCTCGTATAAGTTTTGGGCCTGCTCAGATCCCTGTGTCACCACATCCTGAACCTTCTCGGCTGCGTGTCCAGCAACCTCGACGCCCTTCGTGTACGCATCGCCTACGCGCTCCTTGCCGTCCTCGATGCTGTCTGTTGCCATCTGCTTGAGCTCCTCGGAGCTAGGGAACTTCTCCATCGACTTCAAAACTTGATAGTAGAGACTGATGATAACCGAGTGGATTCGCTCCTTCATCAGCATTGTGATACCGTGCGAGAAGAATCCCTTTAGCACTTCTCCACCAAGACCTTGATACAGGCCTGAAAAGCCTTCCGTCTGTGCAATGCGCAAGATGGTAGCGAACACCGTGCGCTGTCGAGCGCGAACAGCCCTCGACTGTAACGGCTTTTTGGCTGTCTCGAACTCTGATGTCTCGCCAGTTGTCTGAGTAGGCTTCTGAGACGAGACCTGGGCGCGCGTCTTGGCCAGCTGGAACGGGTAGGTGATAGTTGAGGCCATAGCTTTGCTCGTAGCCGCGATAAGGAACGTGATACGTGCGCCGGGGTTATCGCGCCTGTCTTTCGGTACCAGCAGGCGTAGCAATACCTTGTGCAGGAGCATAGTGAGGGATGGGTTGAGAGTCAGGATAAGGCTGGCAGAGTAGCCAGACCAGAAGCCCTGCAAACCCTTCTCCTTCCTGATCTCGTATGCAATGTCTCGTGTGCTTGAAGCTGGCGCTCTGCCCGAACTCGGGTCGAGAGCAGTCATGGCTGCTGTCTGCTTCCTAGTCACGATGTTCTGGATAGGCGTCGTGCATAGTTTGGACAAGGCACCGGCAACCACGCCTACGCCGATCTCCTCGAATGCTCCCAAGCTCTTTCGTCCACCATTCGCAGCCAAGCGGCTCTGCCTCACGTACGAGTATGTGAGAAAGAACAGAAAGCTGTCCGTGACGCCCTTGAACACCTCCTGGGGGACGCCGTTGTAGAAAGCTGACAGTCCACCTTCACGCTCATAGATCTTCTCGACAGCATCCAGGATGCCATCGTACCTCGGCCGCTCATTCTCACCTTGGAGCTGTTTCTGCACCTGGAGACGCGCAACGACCAAGTCGAGAGGGTAGGTGATAAGCTTCGAGACGGCCGTTCCTAGAGCGCCAGAGGTTGCGTGGCCGAGGGCTGGCAGGGCGGGACCGAGCGCGCTGGGTTTCGTCGCTTGCTCATGGGTGAGGTGGTACAAGGAGAATGCATCCTGTGCGCATTAGGTGGGCTCTGGAGTCGACGCGATCTTATCATACCAGCTGCGAGTTGTAGATGTACGTGTAGCTGCTCATCTTGGCGGCGCTGTCGATGTCGATAGACCGACCTCAGTCACTCTAGATAAAAGACAAGTTGATCAGAAACATGCGCTTCAGCATGAGAAGCCAAAAACGCGGGGAAAGCTCTCATGATGGCTTTCACGGAGACGGATCCGCTCTGTGACGCCTGGCAAGACGTCATCCTGAAGCGGTTGGCAGCTGAAGCAGCCGAGCCGAGGTGTGGACAAATCACAAAATTGTTGCGCTTGTGAAGACTCGACCACTGCCACCACCGTCACCACCATCTCGCCCCTAGTTAGGCGCTGCGCGAAAGATGTATTTGCGACATCGTACGGACACTACTGGCAGCAGTTGAGTCGCTATGGAAGGCTCGCTGCATTCGTGAGCGTAGGTACGGTGCGTCGCCGCAGAGCTACACCACAACAATGCAACACGCACACGACCGCAGTTGTTCGAGGAAACGACGATAAAAGTAGAACACGGAGCACTCAAAGCAACTGTGAGAGCCTTCTGGCTATGATCACTGTTGAAAGTATCCTCCAATACGGAAGCCGGCCAGCAATTGGGACCTATCGAGACGGACTCATCGAGGAGGAAGTTGCGACTCTCAGCGCTGGCCACATAACAGTACAACACCACCTGCCCTGACCCGAGGCAGTGCACCTGTACCAGAGATGCCATGACGTGACTATCGCCTGCATGACTGGCTGCGCGGCTGGGTGTTCATGCCTCAGGCGTCATTCATATCGTGAGCTCGCTGTCGCATGGCGCCCAGCGCCGCTGCCGTTCGTCAGTCATGAACGCCATCGAGTCAACGAGTATCATGTATAGCTGTTCCAAGTATTCAACAAGGCGATTGCCTTTAGATGGACCTAGTCGTTCATGCTATACGCTTCAGCCAAGTGTTCTCGACGTGCGGAGGCATCATGAAACGACTCCGGATCTAAAACAATAGCCCTGGAATCGCCAACCACGTAGGTCTCCGCCGTCACGCCGTCAATGCTTGCTGTCTTCAATCTGGCTGTTTCAAGCCAAGCCCAGCGATCCTTGTGTTGAAACGTGCGTTTTCCCTCTCATTGAGTGTTCCGCCCATCGCTGGTCACGTTACTTCTCCACCCTCACTGCAATTGAAGGGTCCGAAACACAGAAACGGCTTTGTTTTCGATGTTCCGCTGTCTAATGCCCTCAAACTAGCTTGACGTATTCGTACGATACCAAGCTTTTCCCGCAGGCATATGAAAAGCCAAGGCTTCACTTTGATCGATCTAACATACCGATCAACATCTGCAGGGTACCTGTCAAAATGAGCCCGCCAAGGGTAGACGACAGTGTACAGCTTGGCGATTCAGGTCGTTTCGATCGAGCACTGTGCCTGTATAGAGCTGTGTATAAAGATGGTTGACCAACGCACCTCTACCAGATCATCATCAGCATCAACCACCTCCTTCATTCTCTCTTCTACACATCCTTTCTGGATAAACTTTCTCTTCAGCTTTGTGCTAGCCACGATCTTTGTTCCCATTCTCTCATTTGCTGTGCAAATACATCTTCCATTCACACAGCCAACTCACTCTCTTCAAAAATCCACCCAACAGCAATCATGCGCTTCAGTCTTGCAACCATCGCCACCGCGGCACTCGTTCTCTCGGTCTCCGCCGCTCCTCACAAGGGTCTAGGCAAAGGTCGCAACAGCACAGAGACCGGCGGACGAGGCGGCAAGGGCCGTGGTCGCTACCCTGATGGCGCTTTTTCATCGGGCGCCTTGGCTGCACCCACTGCACTCCCTACCGGTGGTGCTGATCTGAGCGATGTTCCCTTCGAGCTGCCGACTTCTGCGGCCAACAAGTTCGTTGCGATTTCCAGGGCCAAGTCAGACGACTCGAGCTCTTCCGATTCCAGCTCTTCCGACTCTGGATCTTCCGACTCCGGCTCTTCTGATTCCAGCGACTCTTCCAGCGACTCTTCAAGCGACTCTTCCAGCGATGATAAGGACAAGAGCAGCTCTGGCTCTGGTAGCTCTTTAGATGACAAAGATACTTCTTCCGGCTCCGGCTCCGGCTCTTCAGACGACTCCTCTTCGGGCTCTGGCAGCGGTTCCTCAGATGGCAGCTCAGACGACTCTTCCTCAGGCTCGGGTTCTGGCTCTGGCGGCGGCTCATCTGACGACTCCTCTTCAGGCTCTGGTTCCGGCTCTTCAGACGACTCTTCATCAGGTTCCGGTTCCGGTAGCGGCTCTTCAGATGACTCTTCGTCCGGCTCAGGCAGCGGTTCTTCAGGCGACAGCTCGGATGATTCTTCCTCGGGCTCTGGCAGTGGCTCTTCAGGCGGTAGCTCAGATGACTCTTCTTCAGGCTCTGGCTCCGGCTCTGGCAGCGGCTCCGGCTCTGGCTCTGGCTCCGGCTCTGGCTCTGGCTCCGGCTCTGGCTCTGGCTCCGGCTCTGGCAGTGGTTCCTCGGGCGGTTCATCTGGCGGCAGCTCAAACTCAACCACTCCCAGCACACCCAGCAGCGGCGGAGGAGCATCTGGCACTTTTCCCACCGCAGCTGGCGAGTCTACTCTCTCTGCACCCATGGAAGTCACTACCTTCGATGGTGGCATGGTGAAATTCGGTCGTGGCGTGTCCTGCTCCAGCGGCGAAGGTGGCGACAGTGACGCCGTCTTCATTGTTGCCGACGGCGGCTCTCTCTCTAACGTCATCATCGGCGCTGACCAGATCGAAGGCGTCCACTGCGAAGGCGCCTGCACAATCACAAACGTCTGGTGGGAGGCAGTCTGCGAGGACGCTCTGTCCTTCAAGGGTAACGGTGACGGCACAGTCTCCGGTGGCGGTGCGAAGGGCGCCGCCGACAAGGTCATTCAGCACAACGGTGTCGGCACAATCTCCATCTCTGATTTCACCGTCCAGGACTTCGGCAAGCTGTACCGCTCATGCGGCAACTGCAAGACTGTAAGCATTCCCCCTCACTTCACACTCTTAGCAGTTCACTAACAATCTACAGCAAGGTGAGCGTCACGTCAAGATGAGCGGTATCAAGGCCGACGGTGGCTCTGCTGGACTCATCGGCATCAACTCCAACTTCGGCGACACAGCCACCATCACCAACTCCTGCATCACTGGTACCAGCATCATCTGCCAGGAGTTCGAAGGTACTTCGCCCGGTAATGAGCCCAAGAAGATCTCCGACGGTCCCAGCGCGGCTTGTATCTACACTGAGGCCGACATCAATGCCTGCTAAGCGCATTGCGATCTCTATATGTCAATATCCAGGGTGGTCTGGAAGACGTTGAACAGCTAGTGCAAAAGTCAGATCCAAGTGGTCTCCAGGGGAGTTTGAGCGTTGTTGTACATATACCTTCTTCTTCATATCATGAATCGAGCTTCATCCTAAACCACCTTCAATTGCATGCCTGTGACTGCCAACGACAACACGAATCGCAAACTGACCTCTATACATACTTCGCTCATATCCCACCAAGACCCCTCATTAGATCTTTGCGCCGTTCTCCGAAAAAAACCTCAAACCTCGTATCCCCATCACCCCACCACCGCGCCACCGTCGACACCCATGTCGATGCGCTTACATACTATCCTTTGCGCTGCCGCCCACGCACACGTTTCAGCGCGCGAGTGGGCAGCTTCCCGGCCTAACCGCCTCGCCGCGGTGCGATTGGCCAGGCAAGAACCCCCGAAAACGTAGATCCAAACGCGCGCCATAGACCAGCGCAGTCTTCTTTACTGTCCACGTACTGTCGCCTCGCACTACTAAGTACCCTCGCCGGCTGCGGGTGCGATGTGAAAGCTACGAGTTTCACCGCGCTATCGAGATTCGACGATCGTTGTTAGGCTGGAGAAGGGCGTTGTACATACCTGGTATCAAGGGTCACTGGAGATCGCGATGCCGTTCTTGCAGTCGCTGTACCGCGTTCTGATGTTCTGGCGGCTCGAGAAAGGGGATGAGGTTCGTGCAGGCTTCTGCTAGAGGAAGACCGTGAAGCTAATTGTCTAGCAGGCCAGGTATGAGGGCCCTGATCCCGCGTTTTCCAAGTTTGTCTTCTACCAGAGTCTGACGCCGAATGAGGTAAGACACAGTGTTTTTTGAGTCGCTTTGTTTGGTAGTGATGAATTCTGATTTGGAAGCAGAGTATGTCGAGTTTTGGGCGGCCGTCTTTTGAGAGTGGACAGTGTTGATGATGTCAGTACGCGGATCGGTTGGTTCGGTGAGCATTCCTAGGACTGGGTGGGTTCAAGGAGGCAGGGGTGATCGACGAGGGAGGATTTTCGCGAAGACACGAGATTTCTCTATGGTGTTACTTGCGTGATCAGTGGAGATTGGAGTGAAGTTGACTGTCTGAAGTTGAGAGAGCGCATTGGACACACCAAGTCAGAAGTGTCCAACTCTTACCAGATGTGTCAGTTACTATGAATAAACTATGATGAGTGAGTTGGCAGAATGACGCTGTTAGTAGCATCAGTTGTTGATTTCTAGCCGACTCCGATCACGTTAACGATATCCTCTTGACGAACTGTCAATGGAAGAGTGTATGTGAAACGAAACAGCATTGTCTGTTTACCGACGATGAGATCCCCACGCTAAGTGGTACTTGTAGGTAGTTTAGTCTTTGTGACCATGCGAGCTTTCGAAGGTCAAATCTGTGTACAATACTGACATTCAAACGAGACCTTCTATGTAACGACGTTCATCGAGATCAAGCCACGCAGTAGCCGCCCAGCCAACACGCTTGGTACAGTACTAACAAAACAGAAGACTTCATGAAAACTTCACCGAAGGCCCAGACAGTGAGTGTACTCAGAAAGAGCCAGAACATATCCTTGGCATCATGCGAGAAAGTGATTCAACGCGGAGTTGCTAGCCCAGCTTGTGTATTGATCGCAAACAGCTGACACATAAGCTTGCTTGAGCACAAGTTGCGGAAACGTGTCAGTAAGACTTAGGAGTGCTGTCTATCGGCGCGTATGAAGGCGTCTGACAAAGCCCCCATCTTGTGAAATTGAGCCGCGACTATATTATAGGAAACACTCTGTGCCTAAATAGAATGGTGAATACAATCGTCAGGAGTCGGTCCGCTTGAGAAGGCAAGAAAGCAACCGACTTGTACAGTATGTACATACTTCATAAGCGGGAGATTGACAGGCCATTTGCAAGGTTTGGGCCTGAGAGAAGTGGAGCACAGCGTCTCGAGAGACTCCCGGAGTCGGCTGGCATGTCCGAGATTTCCCCCCGTCTTGCCACTGTGAATGCCGAAGCCGCATGCAGCTTTTGATCGCACGCTTGCCTATCTCAAAGCGGCTCGCCTTGTAGCCGAAGAGTCGGTTCTTCACTGCAGAACTTGCAGTGTATGTGCCCATCAACATGGCATCGTGGAGGCAGTTATCTAGACCGACGAACTTGCTAGCGACGACGCCAGTTCCGCGCACGTAAAGCCTTCCGTCTTTGTCTCTCCTGAATCCCAGTGTAACGGGGACACTTGAGTCGAAGATCTTCTTTCACGGTCTCATTTGCCACAATAACGCCACCAGAACTTCGTATGATCAGCAACGTCTGAACCTTACGCAAATGAACCCAGTAATATGGTTGTGAGTGTGTTTTATGCGTGCACATGCGAATCTAAAAAGTGGAGTCATGGAAATCTGTAGGTTCTCGATGACGGTATGATGGCAATGTTCGAACAGGGGCCATGCAGAATCAGCAGTTAGAAACTGCCGTCATCCCTGGCACGAACGCGACCCGTGCTCCACTTGGTGGAGGCACTGGGGCGTAGCGTGCACGTAGCTATCATGACCGTTGCCGTTACCTTGTCGAAGATCGTCCGAGAACGGTCAGAGGATCGTGTTCAAACGAAGTAAATTCTGAAATTGAAGCCTTGTGGGCCTCAACTGAGGAGGTGATGATACCTTGTAGGCATTAAGACGATGGCAGCCTGTGTTGTGGGATTGTATCACTCAGATCCCTTGTATCCGTTTGGTATGGACCATATGCCTGGGTGCCTGGTCATGCCCCTGATGAGTTGGATCTGGAGAAAAGCAAGACTAATAACCTGTTTTAGAACTAGCAAGCTACTGCAAGGGAGTTATAGGCCCCATCTAGCCCTTTGTGTAACGCGAGGGTGCTGCTTCCGTTCAGAACGAACGTGGGCGGCCGCCTTTGACATGCATACCACTGAGGGGTTGCAGGGATCTTCTGTCCGGTCTCAGAAGAGAAGACAAGCAGCGAGAATAGCTTGAGTACAAGCGGATGCGGCAACCACCACCCGTTGCATCGGAGCGTCGTAGTTCGCCTCAAGCTCTCAGTGAACTTGAAAACGGGGGCTACCACTGGTCAGTCTTCTTCGGCATAGTTGACCGACGGTTCTCTGAAGGTAGGCATGTGCGCATTGGTACAGGCTCACCTGGGTGGAGGAGGTGGGAAGGCACGACGACCGCGGTAACTCGACAACCTCTGCTTGTACTTGGCAGACAGATGGCACTAGGTAGTGGGCCGCTCTCCGCGGAGCTATTAGCAAGCGGGCAGCTTCCTAACAGCGGGGGAAGAGTATCCATTGCTCAGCTGATTGGTAGGTGCGACTGCCTGTGGCTCTTCGTGCTAGTCAGCAGGCGAAATCTGTCATCTGGGAGTCTGGAGCGACAGGGTGCAGCAGTAAGCGCCCTGATAGCTGCCAGTGCCAGCCGTGTTGATCGAGAATCGAAACTCGCTTTTACAAGCCTGATTTCCCATTACCGCAGGTGTGAAGATCGGCGATCGGGACAGTACTCTGACGTCAAGCGTGCGCTAATGTGCGCCTGCCCAATCAATACCCCATACTAGTGCGGCCTTCCGGCTATAGCGCGTTGCATGCGAAAGCTCAGGAATTCGATCTCGGGCGCTCTCCCCATTGTCGGATTCCCATGTTCGCCCACCTGGTGAATCTGTACCGATCGCTTTCTCTTAATACCCTCTCTTGCGCTCTGCCTGATCCTTCTACTCCTCTCCTTTGCGCAAATTCTATGCCAATACATACTGGCCTCAGATACACATAGCTCTGCAAACCAACCGCTGTCATCACATAGCTGTTAACCAAACAAGCCACCGCCACTCGATCCAGTCTTTGGAACGCGCTGTCACTGCCACCTCTCACCCACGGTACTTTAGATTTCTTGTGAGACCTGAAATCATTACTGTTGGATCTTCGTCATGATGGAAGTTGAACAGCCCCAGTCCTTCGATTGGGCCAACGACGCCTATGCTGCCTTCAGCGACGCATCAAAACACCAGAACAAATGGAACGCTTTCAGTAGCAGCTCTGCGCCGACAGAAACCAACACAGCATTTACGATACCTCCAGCTCTCTTGACCCATTCAACAGCACGGTTCGGTCAGATCACCCCACCTGAGGAGCGTTCACCAGCAGACTCAATGCGAAATGCTAGACAAGGCTCTATACCAGTAGAGGAGCTATTGAACGAGTCACTCTGGCCCAACAATGACCAACAGTACCTGGAATCGCCCAGACATGATGCTCGGCAACTCGAGTCGCCACCCAACGACAGCGAGCCGTCCTCAAAACGTCGCCGCGTTGTTAGACAATCCATTTCCACTCAGTCCCAGGCCACAGCGAATTTACAACAGGACAATGACGCCACTGCCAATCCTCAGCCTCCTAAGCGCAAGCGTGGGCGACCAAAGTCGCAGCCCCAGATGGTCGAGGCCTTTACCGCTGATGGATTTCCCTTCCAGGTGTCATCTGCTCGCCAGTCACATCTTGAGAAGAATCGAGTTGCTGCACACAAGTGCCGTCAGCGCAAGAAGGAATACATTGGTAGCCTTGAAGGGCGCGCTCGAGAGTTCTCCGCAAAGAACAAAGCGCTGAAGGAGAATGTCAGCATGCTCAGAGAAGAGGTGCTCAGCCTCAAGAACGAAGTACTCCGACATGCTGGGTGTGGCTTCTGGGCAGTCGACGAATACCTCGCACGATGCGCAGGAGACCTGCTTGGCAGAGAGGCTCCCGGGATGTCACAGATGGGCTCAGGACAGTATGATGTCCCTACAATGCAAATGCGACCTCGCGAGAACAGTCACGAGTCTGTACCAAGTATAGGCAGCATGTGCTCTTCCCCCGGTGCGGATGACTTTGGTGGTCTCGAGCTTCTTCAGGAATATGAGGATGACCAGAACATTCAGTAATGATGTTTGTGGTTCTGCTTGATGGCTCAATGCATCTGGTCTTCGGCGTTCTCTCTTGGTAACACTTCATGATACCCCCGGCACAGGTCACATCGAGGACGACTACTTGTGCCTTTTGATTTTACTTCCTGAACCTTCCGTTTACTCGGTGTCACATTCGGACCCGAGCAAAGCAAAAGTATTTCGAAGAAAAAAGCGTTTATTCTATAGCGTGTATGATACGATAGTAGCATAAACTAAGTATAACTGTCATGATCACTTCTTGTGTGCCTTCCGCGCGTTTTCCAACGAGTCGCAACATAATGTGGTCCTGTCAACAGCTACGTCACAGTGCTTAAAGAGTTTGAAGTAATATGCACCAGGTATAGGCAGACTCTTCACAAGAGAGCCCCCCACAGGGCTACCTTGGCCGCTTGAAATTACGATGGAGAAACAGACGTCAGGGTACTCAAGGGTTCCGCATACTGATCGTCCGCAGTTCTCAGTCTCATTACAAGGCACGCGAACCCCGGTGCGGCTGACGAAAAGCCCCACTGATAATTGAGGGGAAGCCGAAGTGGCGATTATCAGAATGGTCGCCGGCGATGTTCGCCGCCACTATACCCCACTGGCTGTGTGGATACCCTCTCGGCGATTTATGTACAGTCATTCGTCTACAGACAATGGATATGCTATACATTACGGCAGTGTAGCGGGATCTGGGATGGTGGCGAGGGTCGTCTTGGTAAGCTGGCAGGCACTTGCATATGGTAGTTGCCTGCGGCTTTGGGCAGATCCGCAGCAGTATTGGGGGCGGTTGTACAGGAACGAGCGAATGTGTTGGCAAGAAACTGGCGAATCAAATCCACGTAGTGACAGCACCGAACTTCGGGTGAGTGGCGCACGCGAACGGCGCGCACGGACTGTACACGATCAACGGTTTCCGCGACAATACAGTAGGATGCCATGTAGATCGTTCGTTCAAGCTGATGTTTTCGTCATTCTGCATGCAGCCCGGCAGAAGCGCGGCAGGGATGTCTGCCGAACTTCAAGATGTTTACCTTCACACGGCGTGCCGCACACGCCGAAGACTTCGCTTACCCAGGTATCACTATCAAACCTAACATGCTAGGCAGCCAACTAATTGTACGGCTCTTATGTAGCTAGGTTTGTGGTGAACTGCACCATTGGCTGCAACCAGAAAGCCAAAGGGGCTTTCCGCTCTGGACAAAGGATGGAATTTACAAGTCCGTAAAGACCAATAGTTCACTACCTGAGTACTAAAGCCCCCGAGCTGGTACGAACGGAGAGATGTCCGCCACCTCACTAACATCTATGCAGCTTCCTCTTTGGGCGTTTGAAGATGTGCTAGCCGGATGCGGTTTCTTTACGATGTCTAGTATGCGTCATTGATCAAATCCCGCACGACATGAACGCGCGTGAGCACGTGTTTCAGGTGCGGGCCTGCCATCCGCGGTGTCGTGCCCAGCGAGTATCGGATGAATACGTGGGGTACATCTGACAGCTTTCAAGGATATAATGAGCTGTTACTTCCGTAGTTGTAGTCAGCAAGCAAGCCCGAAACTGTGGTTGACATCGGACCCGCGTGAGCCACTTGTTGGCTCCTGAATCCACTTGCGTTTCTGGCAGAACCACACAAGTGATGTCCGGAATCGAGTCAAAAAGTGCCAATTCGGAGAGACTCACTTCGAGATCAAGGACTGTGATGCAATCTGAAACCACCGACACTACCAACTCACACCCTTGGCTCTGTTGCTTCTCGATGACCGTCTCGACCACAGCTCGGCGGTTCAATACAAGCCCAATGTATATCCGAATAGTTGGGTAGAGAATGTCACTAACGTTTATTGGAGCAGGATGGTGCTTGTAATCCAATCTTCTCTCAGAGTGGAAACGTCTTATTGGTTCAGTATATCGAGTCCCCGGACACGGGCCCAAGAGATCGAGTGCGTTGGTGGTCGTTATTACCGATGACTGTCGACATTTTGTCGTCCAATGAACTGCATTCTGGAAAGTGCCTGAGCTGCTGTGCGGAGCACAACATACCACTATCGTAGAAAGTAGGCCAATCCTGCCGGTATGACGGTTTGCATCAAACTTGTGCTGGTGACCTACACGCGACCCCAGCGGTCAGCGTGTCTCCGGAAGCCCTTCACCGAGATTATCGAGTCGGGAAATATCAAGCACAAGGAGCGATGTGGCACTCATAATTCAGTCACCGGCGGAAGGTCTTGTATCAAGGCCTAGCCAATTTGCCTGTGATCATCTCAGCCATATGTCCAATCACTTCCACATGTTTCCAGAAGAAGTCATCGGACCCAATCTTACGGACAGGTGCAACAAGATTCCTGGTTATATCTGTAGGTAGTCTAGTACTGACAGCAGATGTCACAACATACGGATGTTGCAGCGATCCGTACATCGACGTGCGTTGTGAATAAGTTGAGGGTAGAGTCAACGGCAGCTTACCTTCAGTGATGACCCCCGCCTCTAAATTTAACACTTCTTTGTGCATTGACCAGGAGAGCATGTGTTAGTTGTGTCTATTATGAGATAACCGGTAGGTCTAAACATATAAAAGGATCCTGTAATCCTTGTTCTGAAGGTCAATCCACCAAAGAATTGATTTATCCGACAGATTCTGCTACACTGCGCTCTCCATCACAACCACTACGGGTGTACCACATTGAGAGAAGGCTTCCCGCAACCAGTCACACACCTGAGCCATGAGCTGATCCGGGCCGGTGTCTCGCGCCTGCTGCATCGAATCTCTGACGAGGGGTCTTGCCTGACGTACGACTAAATTCACGCGCATCAGCCTCTTCAGCTCCAGCAGGCTTTTCATCTGACACCCTAACACAGCCCTATCGACTGACAACCACGCTGTCTCTCTTGAAACAGCGATTCTGGTCCTCCGGTTCGTGTGCCACATACCCGAGCGAGGATCATGCAGCAGATCTTGTGGGAAGAATCCTAAGTTCGGTTTCAGAAGTTCAGCACACCGCTTGATCAAATCCATATAAATACTGCGCCCGTCGTTATCCAATGAAAGATCGGAGAATCTTGGAAAGCAGAGCCGACGAACGGTCCCGTATCCTTGCATGTCCGGAAACGAAGTCAGGTACCTTTCAAAGTAAGCACCCTGCTCCGGACTGCGTATCTCAAAGCACCGGCTGCGTAGATAGTAGAAACCTGCATCTATGCGCGTGGATTTGTTAATGTGGAGGATGTTGTAGGTTAGATCTGCAGTCAAATTGAGGCCGAGAAATGGAGGCAGTGGGTATAGCGAAGTCAGTGTTGAGGGCAGGAGGTAGTGGTAAATGCATTCGCGCAGCTCAGTAGGCAAAGTGGAGAAGATAACTGGTAAATGGGCGGGAGTTTTAGATCGTGCCAGCTTATCACTTTCACTAGGCTTACTCTCGATTGCGGTTTGAGTTGCGACTGAAATCATGGCTACTTGGTAGGTAAGGTAAGATAAGTACACAAATCTATATGAGTAAAGTTCAGAAGAGGTCTGCGCGCTTGACGATAATTCGATGACAGCTCGCAGTCAAAAATCGGGCTTCACTATCGTCTGCACCTTCCGAGCAAATCATGTCAGAAATTACATGGAAGATTTCCAGCAACCATAGTAACCTTTGATGGTATCTGGAAATGTATAACTCATTTTACTATGTAAGCGTTTTGGTCGATTCGATTTCAACAATTTCATGACGCCTTTCTCCAGGCTATCTTATAGTATAGTACTCTCTATTTAGGTTTTTAACCCTCTTGGCTCCCAAACCTCTGTCCGGAGCGCACTTCTCACACCGACTGAGGACACGAACTAAGTTTAGATAACACACTCCAATCCCAGTTTCATCACTCAGGTATTCCAGAGCGTAATCTCCGGTCCAAGATAGTAACACGCTCGATCCATACAAGCATTCTGTTCAATCACAGAGTCAGTCTGTAGTACGTAAATCCGCAGGACATGACGGCGTCAAAAATTATCACGGTGCTTGGGGTGACAAGCTTATAATCGCGAACGTTGGTCACACGAGAGCAGGTGCTTGGCAAGAAAGTCGATAGAAGGGAACGGTAAGCGTGAGACTCAAGAAAAGGATCACATAAATTCAGGCCGCTTTCTGTGGACCCAAGAAGGTTGTAAATCACGTTCGCATTGCACCTAGACACGTCCGACCAGCAGGCACTTGCCCTATCCAAGATCTGACGCATATCCTCCAACCAGAAATTGTCCTTAACGAGATTGATGATTCCTCTTCTTCCCTGATATTGTTTTGTTAAGTGGCTGGTCGGTGGTACGTCAGTTCCCTTCGCAACTGTCTTTACACTTTCCACAAGGCTGGCCTTCCCGACCGCCATCTCGTTGTCTCTTACAGCCCGAACAGAATGTGCAGAGACAATACAGGCCGGATTCGTCTTGCGTTCCTCGAGTAACGCCTATTTCTTTGAGCTTCTTGTGTCGCCGCCGCAGCAGAAGCACGGCAGCAAGTGTAAACAATATCATAAAGATCCCAAAGCCGGTGCTGAGACCATATGCAAGGGTTATTTGTTTTGAACGTCGTATGATGTGTTGCGACGACCTGACCCCACCAGCCCCAACAAGGGCCGGTAAAGCGACCATGTTGCAAGTCGAGAATGAGAGCTTCGGCGCTAGGGAGGACCGAACGTGATGTGTGGCTGTTTGATCAAGCTTCCGGGTTAAAAGTAGACAAAATGCGTGGTGTTGATAGTGTTGTGTTAAGCTTCGACGGTTTCTCGGCTTCGGCTTGTTTGTCTGTTATTATGTACTGCACCCAAGCGCACTTGGCACTTTCGTAGGATTCAGCCCATTTCTTATCGTAGCCAATAAGCCGCATGACAGCTACTGAATAACCTTTGGCCGAGCGAATACATTCTAACAACACTCTACGACCTAACGAGATTGCTGTTGGTCTTTCTTGCCTAATGCTGCGTTCTGCCAAGTAACTTGTTGGATGTGTATGGGTGCAGCAACGTGTTGCGCAAAGATAACCCGCGGCTGCCTTCCCACTCGAGGTTAGTGGGGTAAGCACACTATCACCAATTCAGAAGGTGACGTGAAGAGAACATACTCCCTGACTTGAGGGCTTGCATCAAACTGGCGTCGGCCGCAACGCCTGCTTATAAAACTAAGGCGATCTGCTTACAACACGCCCTCACGCTATGGCATCCCCTTCAGCCAAGCCCCTCGCAAGATTGCAGTTAGGAGTGTACGATAAGCAAAAGACCTTATAAAAGGCATGAGGGGTAAAACACCAAAAAGAAAAAGGACGGAATATACTGTACAATCTACCTGGCAATGACTCCTTGTTCACCGATGGGATCTGGGCTAGTCATTGCCCACATAACACCTGGCAAAATGAGCTGAGATGCACATGCTCACCATATTGCTCATGGGACTGGAAACGGCTTCGGTAAAAGGTGGCTGTATAAGGATTGGAACTTTCCAGAGGTAACGCCTAGGAGGATACCGCACAGGACTCAGGACCACCGCACTACATCCAGACTATTTGATGAAAAGAAGTCCATACCAAGCGCAGGCACTACTCTTATTCAGAAGACTCGTTAACACTGCGCAGCACCTTGGAGCTGGCCCGGCACTTTTCAACAACATTGGCTCAACAAGCAAATCCCAGGGAGACTTCGCTGTCGTGCTTTAAATTATCCAGGAGATATTATAGGTACAACATCTCATCGCCGGGTGCCGATAGTAGACCATCTATAGCCGTTACGATCAAATCCACCTATATCGGCGTCAATATGACTCCACGCAATCGAAAAGTCAAATCACGCTTATGCGATAGACGAGAAGCATGCGAGCGCATATCCTAGAAGGAAACCTCTTATTTTCCATCTCCGATAAAGGGCGTGATGAATTGCACGATGCCAGAGGGGATCGCCATCAAGCGGTGCTCCAGGTATGCATTAACAACGGGATATACGACGGACGGATGACGACGACGCGCAATCTCTACACCGTTGTAATAATGGCTGCACCGCAGTCCGACGAGTATAAACTTCGGCTGTACTGGCTGTTGCACTGGGTATAGTTGCACCGGTGGACAGATTGGTCGTTATGAGACGCCGGGTGAAGTGGAAGTATCTGTGATGAGGCGTTTCCCCGGATTTGGCCTCAAGCTTCAATATGTCACGTGCGTGCTCTTTACCAGCTAACAGAGGCAGCGCAGATCACCTACCATCTAGTTGATATCTCTCAAGAGTAGAGTCCTCGAACCGCTCGAATGGAAGCAGCAAACAAAAGGACAAGTTATTCCCCGACAGAGTTACTGAGTTGGCTCTCTGTCCAGTTTCAAGGTTGTCCATGCACAAGCCTGTGTTGTATCCAATCCGTCGGTGTGCTCGTGGTACAGCCAATTGCTCAAGAGGCGCATGCTTGAGATATAGAAGAGTCGAGATACGGATGGTAAATTTCTCTCTCAGAAGTCGTGCCCAGTGGAGAGCAAACATAGCCCACGCACGATTTTTCGTGAGCGGAATCCACCCGGTGCTAAGAATTAGCGCGAAAGTTTGCTGAACCAGAAAACTCTTCTTTGTTGCGGGTACTGCCGAAGAAGTACCATCGTCGGTCAGCACCTGCCAACTGCCGCATATTTCGCAAGGCCAATTCTCGGGATCTGATCAGAGTGCCTACACAAATCTGCATGTGCCAAGAACAAGGCCCTGAACACCTAGGTATGCTGGAAAGCTAGCTCGACCGCTGAGGATCTTTCAGCCTTGCGATATCTGTAGTGCGTATTGCAAATCTGCTCGTTCGCTCGTTGGCCCAGGCTTTTGTTCTAGAAATGACGTGCTCTTGTTGGTGATGAAGAAATTGCTCCGACCAACGGAACCATGCGCGTCGAATCCGATAAAAAGGTCTCTGTGTAACTGTCACCAACCAGCTACCCTCCCCCGAGCCTCCACTTCCCCACGTTGACTGTTGTCATCCCCGGAGCGCGATGTCGAAGTACGACCAAGATATCGAATATGCGGCCCGTTCCGATGAGTATGTTCCGGACAACAAGCCAATCCTTGAGCCGCAACTTAATGTTGGTGGTCACGGTGCGACCCAGCGCCGGTTACAAAACTACCATGTTACTATGATTGGATTCTGTTCCGGTATTGGAACAGGTCTATTCATCGGAACAGGCTCCGCATACGCGAACGCTGGGCCAGCAGGCCTGTTGCTTGCGTACACAATTGTTGGCAGTGTTCTATGGTGCGTTATGCAGAGCGTTGCTGAGCTCGCCACAGTGGTAAGTGGATTTTCGGCTCTACTTGATGGATGGTACTCACGCGGGTACATAGATCCCCACCGCTGGCTCCTTCCCTCATTTCGCAACTCGCTTTATTGACCCGGCTGTTGGCTTCTCCCTGGCTATTAGTTACGGATACTGCTACACCATATCTATTGCAGCAGAAGCCTCGGCATCAGCCATTCTTGTCGGATACTGGACCGATCTCACTCCTGCCGTGGTCATCACTATCTCTCTGGTTCTCATCCTTGCGATCAACTTGATGAGTGTGCGCTGGTTTGGCGAGTCTGAGGTCATAGCTGGAACGATCAAGGTGGCCTGCTTCCTAGGACTCGTAATAGTATCCATCGTTATCACATCTGGCGGTGCACCCAATGGTCAGACTACTGGATTCCGCTACTGGCACTCTCCTGGAGCCTGGGTCGACTACAATGGTATTACTGGATCCACCGGTCACTTCTTGGGCTTTCTGGCCGCGTTTGTCAACGCGTCGTTCTCGTTCATCGGTGTTGAGGTTGTGGTCATCACAGCAGCCGAGAGTGTGAACCCGCACAAAGCAATCCCCAAGTCTGCCACCAACGTCACATACCGCATCGCACTCTTCTATGTCCTCGGTGCCTTGCTCATCGGCTTGATTGTCGACCCTACAAACCCCGATCTAGTTTCTGGCACTGGAAACTCCAACTCCTCACCTTGGGTTATCGCCATCAAGGAGGCCGGTATTGGTGCTCTTCCTTCAATCGTCAACGCCTGCATTCTTATCTCTGCCTGGTCCGCAGGCAATTCCTATTGCTGGGTCGGATCCCGCATGATCTTGGCCATGACTACGGATCGCCAGTTGCCACAATTCTTCGGGCGCACCTGGAGTAACGGCGTTCCTTGGGTAGCAGTGATCGCTTCCTGGCTTTTTGGCCCTCTTGCCTACCTGAGTCTTGGCAGTGGCGGCGCATCACAAGCCTTCGATTGGCTGATGAGCTTGAGTACCGTGGCTGGATTGATCGCATGGGCAACTTTGTGTTTCTGCTACATTCGGTTCTACGCTGCGATGAAGGCCCAGAAGATCAGCCGAGAGACTCTGCCTTGGAAGAGCCCGTTCCAGCCATTCACAGCCTGGTATGGGTTCGTGGGCGCTACAATAATCACACTGGTCACCGGTTTCCCTGTCTTCTTGAAAGGCAATTGGAGTACAGCCGACTTCATAGCATCATACGTTGGCATTCCCATCTTCATTGTGCCTATCATCATCTGGAAGATAGTCTACAAGACGAAGGTAAGCATTCAAAAGCCCTCAAAGAGATCCTTGGACTGACATTCGGTAGTTCGCGCGTGCAAAGACTATTGATCTTTGGTCTGGACGCCTGCAATGAGCTGAGAATCTGAAATTACCAACGACTTAATAAGTAACAAAAAAGAAAACGAGTCTGAGCAATCGGCACTCGGGTGAACGCTACCTAGAAACCTGCAGACGAAGCTTG
The DNA here is from genome assembly GCF_020726555.1 of Boeremia exigua. Taxonomy (NCBI): domain Eukaryota; kingdom Fungi; phylum Ascomycota; class Dothideomycetes; order Pleosporales; family Didymellaceae; genus Boeremia; species Boeremia exigua. The sequence goes on along the minus strand of NW_025763518.1, from coordinate 2,421,122 downwards.
TACGGTAAAGCGAAAGCTTAGAAGCAGTAGATGCTTTGGAGCGAGCAAGGTGCATGCGGAGCTACCAATCAAGGCTCGTGAAGCTTCGGCTGTGGCTGGTGTTCGGTCGATAAGATTGGCTACTCGCTGGATTAGGCCTCCTGCGCCACAGCATTTCGGGTCCGAGACTCAACACCACCGTGTCTCGCGCCCGAGAGGTGCTGTGGAAGAGGTCGAGGACCCGAAGTAAGGGATTTTGGGATCGTAAATCTTGCAGATCTCACAGAGTGCCAGTAAATAAATAGGCATATGGGTTCGAGTAAATGCGGCACCAGCACCAAGCACTTCCTCTTTACCTTGTTAACCTTACACCTTTATTACCATGGCCTCCAAAGAAGCCCATACCTCATCTAAGCAGTCGGTCAAGTCCGACCAGCTGGTTGATGCATCTAAATCTGAATCTCAGTCAGCTTCTGTTTCGCATTCTCAATACCCATCAACAAAACGTGTGGCAATCACCATGTCTTCCATCTACATTACCATGTTTCTCATCGCACTTGTGAGTCTATGTTACATCTTCGCTACTCGAAACCATTCTAACACCATCCAACAGGACAAGACCATCCTCGTCCCCGCGATTCCAGTAATCACCAACCACTTTCAGTCTCTGGGTGACATCGGTTGGTATGGCAGCGCGTACATGCTCACGTTATGCGCTTTCCAGCTCTTCTGGGGCCGCATATACACGCTGTCATCGACCTCGTGTCTGCCAAAACCATTCGACTCGCCTAAATCAATCCTCCTTGCAGCCATCACGGTCTTCGAAGTTGGGTCCGCGATCTGTGGCGCAGCTGCCAGCTCCTCAATGTTCATTGCTGGACGCGCTATAGCTGGGCTCGGTAGTGCTGGCATGATGAATGGCGCGATCGTAGTCATGATCGCCATTGTGCCCTTGAAGAAGAGACCGTTGCTTCAAGGCCTGATCGGCGCCGTGTTTGGTATTGCAAGCGTGGTTGGACCTATGCTTGGTGGAGTTTTCACCGAGAAAGCCTCATGGAGATGGTGCTTCTACATCAACCTGCCGCTTGGTGCAGTCGTGGTGGCCATCTTGGTCGTGGTGCTTCGATTGCCGAAGATTGACAGCGAAAGAGCCTCGACCGAGAAAAGATCCGTCGCCCAGATCTTCTCAAGCCTTGACCCTTTTGGCCTTGCGACATTCATACCATCCATCATATGCCTCTTGCTGGCCCTTCAGTGGGGAGGCACAACCTATGATTGGTCCAACTGGCGCATCATCCTGCTTCTCACGCTCTCACCGATTTTACTTGCCGCTTTCTTAGCCACTCAAATTCTTCGACCAAAGACTGCCATCCTTCCAATACGCATCCTTACGCAACGCAGCATAGCCCTGTCCTTCCTCTTCACCTTCTCCAGCCAAGCCGCCATGTTGGTCATAACGTACTACATTCCGCTCTACTTCCAGGCTATTAAGAACTTTTCGCCTCTTGATTCTGGGCTGGCCCTTCTGCCGTTTCTGCTATCTCTCGTAATCGGATCCATTGTTGCCGGCGGCCTGGTTCAGCGCCTTGGCTATCCAGCCCCATTTATGATTGCATCGGCGATTCTCGGTAGCATTGGCGCAGGAGTGATATCAACGTGGCCAGTCGATGTTCATCAGTCAATGTGGATCGGTACCCAAGTTTTATTCGGCTTCGGGGCCGGCATTGGCATGCAGCAACCCACCATTACAGCTCAGATCGTGCTCCCAAAGAAAGATCATCCGACAGGTATAGCACTCATGTTCTTCGGCCAGAATCTAGGTGGTGCCATCTTTGTCAGCGTAGCTCAGAACGTTTTCATCGATGCATTGGCAAGCAAGCTGAGCAGAGTACCCGGACTGCATCTTGACAAAGCAAGCATTGTTCGTTTGGGTGCAACATCAATCAAAACTGCTGTGGCACCGCAAAATCTGGAAATGGTCATTGAAAGCTATCGTGGTGCTCTCCGTAGCGCTTTCTTAGTGGGAACAGGGCTTGTTGCTTTTAGCGCAATCGGTGCGATATTTGTGGAATGGAGAAGCACGAAAGAGAACAAGGGAGAAACAGCAGGCGCTGACAGCACTGAGCAGAAAGTTTAACCATCTGGATGAGAAGTATGGATACCACTAATGTATCGTCTATGTAGTTGCGTTGGTATCAAATGTTATTCTACACTTCAATACACAGTTAAAAAGCAATGTTACGTGCCACCCAGTCCTCAATCTAAACGCGGCTTCTTTACTCGCGGTCGTAGGATCGTCGCCCAATCCTTCCCATCTATCTCCATTTCAGAATCAGGAACGTCTGTCTTACTAGCACGACGTTTGGAACTAGAGTGTTGAGCCGTGTGTTGTGTCATCTTATGCAACAGAGTGATCCAAAGGTAGATATCCTGACATCCACCGACGATGATAAGGCCAGGTTGAGGCCAAGTTGTGTTTTGAGATAGTAATAAATCGACATCGGAATCGACATTTCTCGTAAGAGCATTGTGCAGCTCGGTCAAAATCTCACTGTTCCACTTGTACGCAGCGTTTGCCCAGACACGCGGTCGGAGGCAGAGCAGAGCCAATCCAACCGGTAGTGCAAGCGAGCTGAATAGCGAGCCGATAAGCCCTGCAAATTCCACTTCATCTGCCATCAGTGGGACACGTGGGAGAGTATGGAACAGGCGATCCCGAAATTCAAAACCAAATACTTCCGTCAGAAGGGCTTGTGGGTCCAACGAAGGGGGAGGCGGAGCCCAGGAGCTCAGCAGCGGAAACACATGGCAGAGTCCAGCGTCACGGATGGCTTCAAGCCGGACAGCCTTGTAGCCTGGTCCTTTGATGCATCCGTAGGCTTGATATTCAAGATCGGCTACCCCGACCAGCTGCGCGGCATTGAAAACAAGTACTTCTTCAACCAAGTGCGTATCAATGACCGCTATCCAAGCCTCATGTTTTTGTGCAAGGTAAGTAGCATAGCATAGCACACTGAACATGCTAGCAGCCCAAGATGTGCACAGCGTGAGGGGTTGGGTGCTGCTGCGCAGATGGCTGAATGCCAGCACAGAGAGCTCGGCTTCGGATCTGCTGTAAAACTCTAGCTTCTTACCATCCATCAGTCCATGAGGTACCATCTCATGCTCATTGTTGATGGCGAGATGCTGGCCGCCTCCGCTTAGAGATGTGAACGCGCGGAATAGGTAACGTGGGACTTGCGTCTTTCGGATTGCTTATTGCACCTGTTAATCAAAGTCTCATGTCAGCGTGATCTGCCGCTTACTCTCGAAATACCTGACGCGCTCTGGCGACATTGGGGTGGACTCGTGTTGACTAAGTATCTTTACCATCATGCTTTCTGATGATGTGACCGAAGTTGGCCCCAACTACCTATGTAATATGTAGGCATTATGTCTTAGATCTTCCAAAGGTGCGACACGACTTGTGACGTGTAGAACGATGTTTAAACATGTGAGGGTGTCTTATCTACTCTAAGACACAACAACAATGGGCTTTTGATAGTCTCTGGGTGCCGTAACAATGACTCAACTAGACGTGACATTATGTTTTATGATGATGAGAATGTGAGATTAAAGAGCCTTTGATAATTATGGCAACTAGATCGATAGTGACTCTGACCAAAACGCAGTACTAACACAATGTTGTACCTAACCTAAGGCTTGTCGTGATGAATCAATTTAGGTCAGCCATGAGTTAAATCGCCGATTGGTTCACATGAGAGCGCGTTGGAACAACAAGATAGAAGGCTTGCGGCAAGACGATTTATTATAAGGCCTAGCACACATCTAGAGTTACTCTGATGGACCGATCCTCCAGAACAAATGAACTAAATCAACACAAGAAAACATCTTTGCCTAATGCACCCATCGCGGGAAAGACCTTTGAAGAGAACTAGTTGTTACGCTTGGCAACTGCAGCCTGGCGGCGCTCGACAACGCCGGCACGCTTGGAGTAACCGTAGCCGCTGCCCTGGGTAGGAGCAGGGGAGCTGGGTGTCGGGTAGGCATCGTAAGCAGGTGCGGTGGAGGTGGGCACAGCGGGCACAGTTGAGCTAGAGCAAGGAGTGCTGGTGGCTGGGATAGCCGGGACCGACGAGGTCTTGTCCTCAGAGGGAGGGTACTCGTTTCCGTAAACGGGTGTCGAGGTCGGGTAGCTCTCAGATGTGGTCTGGGTCTCGACCGAGGGCTTTGTGCTGGTGGTGCAGGGAGTGCTGGAGCTCTTCTCTGATTCATAGACGGGGGTCGATGAAGTGGCGGGGTAGGAAGGCGCACTCGAGGTCTCGGGGTAGGAAGGCACGCTGGAGGTCTTGGTGTCAACGGTGGGCACGCTGGAGGTGCTGTAGATCTTCTCAGATTCGTAGACCGGGGTCGACGAAGTGGCTGGGTAAGAGGGCACGCTGGAGGTCTTGGTGTCTACAGTGGGCTTGGTGAGGGTGCTGGAGCAAGGAGTGCTGGAGCTCTTCTCAGTGTCATAGACGGGGGTGGAGGAGGTGCCTGGGTAGGACGGCGCGCTGGAGGTCTCCGGGTACGAGGGGACGCTGGAGGTCTCAGGGTACGAGGGGACGCTGGAGGTCTTGGTGTCGACAGTAGGCACGCTGGATGTGTCTGGGTAGGTGGGTACGCTGGATGTCTCTGGGTACGAAGGCACGCTGGATGTCTTGGTGTCTACAGTGGGCTTGGTGAGGGTGCTGGAGCAAGGAGTGCTGGAGCTCTTCTCAGTGTCATAGACGGGGGTGGAGGAGGTGCCTGGGTAGGACGGCGCGCTGGAGGTCTCGGGGTAAGAGGGGACGCTCGAGGTCTTGGTGTCAACGGTAGGCTTGGACGAGGGCTTGTCGCCATGGGGGTACTCGTTGTCATATACCGGTGTGGAGACGGGGTACTCCTCAGACTTGGTCTTGGTCTCAACCGAGGGCTTGGTCAAGGTGCTGGAGCAGGGGGTGCTGGAGCTCTTCTCAGTGTCATAGACGGGGGTCGCGGAGCTGACCGGGTAAGTAGCGGGGGTACTTGTCGTCAGGCTTGGTGCTTGACTTGTGGACGGAAGGAGTGGTAGCTGGGTACTCAGGCTTGGGCTGAGTCTTGGTGTCCACGGTAGGCTTGGATGAAGGCTTGTCACCGTGGGGGTACTCACCGCCGTGAGGGTACTCGTTGCTGTGGGGGTACTCGTCACCAGAGGTGGGAGTCTTCTTGGGCTCAGAGGGGTAGGTCTTGGTCTGCTTGTACTCGCAAGACGCGGTCTCGCCAGCCTTGGTGATGGTGACGGTCTGCGCATCCTTGTGGTAAACACCGGGCTTGTAAACCGAGATTGTGGGGTAAACAACCTCGGAGTCGTGCTCGTAAACAGTGGTTGTTGGCTTAGCGACCTCGTACTTTCCGGTGGTGGAAACAGTGACAGTGACAGTCTTAACGACAGTGGAAGTGACATCCTTGCCGTCCTTGTCCTTGCCAGTCTCGTATGCGCCATAAGCGCAGGTCTTGACACCGGTCTCCTTGAACTCGGTGGTCACGCCACCATAGGTGACGGGAACACCGGCCTTGGCGGTGGTGGTAGCCTCAGAAGGCTTGGTCATGGTGTAGGAGATGGTCACGTCCTTGGCTGGCTCGGTGTAAACACCGGGCTTCTCGTAGGTCTTGACCTCCGGAGTGGGGGCCTTGTAGGTGGCAACGGTATCGTACTCGGACCACTTTCCATCCTTGTACTCCTTGACCTTGTAAGGTTGCTCATCATCGCAAGACTTGCAGAGGCCGGAACCACCGTAGCCAGGGAGACCGTGAGCGCCGAGATCCTTGTACTTGATCTCGTGAACCTTCTCGTACATCTCGTACCAGACCTTGGTGGAGTTCTTCTTGTCCTCGTAACCGTAGCTTCCGGTGGGGTAAGCATTTCCACCGGCGGGAACAGACGACGTAGTAGGGTAGTGGGTGATGGTGGTCTTGGTCTGGTAGACAGTGATGGGTTTCTCAACCTTGGTCACTGTCACCTTCTTGGAGTTGTAGTCGTTGATCACGGTCGAGACATATTTGTCCTCGCTCCATTCGTCGCAGGACTTGCCATCAGAACCAGCAGCACCACATGTGGGGTAGGCCTGGTACTGAGAAGTAACAGTGACGGGCTCCTTGCCGTAGCCGGGCGTGATGGTGGTGTAGCCGATCTTGGAGCTGGTAGAAGACTTGCTGGGAACAGGGGCCGAGGAGGTCTTGTGCTCCTCTCCGTAGCCAGGGTAGGCTGGAACGGAAGAGGTGTGCTTCACAGCAGGAGTGCTGGAGCTAGCTTGGTTCTCGCCGTAGCCGTCGTAGCCGTAGGCGTCGTAGGCCGCCGCAACACCGGCGAAGATAAGAGCGTAACGCATGTTGATTAGATATTAGATTAACGAATGACTGAGGTAGGATTAAAAAACAAAAAAAAAAGAGTGTGGTCGACGCTCGGATGAGTGCGAGAGAGAGATCGGTCCAAGAATGACTGTGGATGAAGAATCGACACGAGCAAGAGGTGCAGCCTCATATATGCCTCGAAGCCGTGAGCTTGGACACATGTGAATATTGCTACCCCTGACTTCCAACGTTACCTACTACACGCTGGGACTACGACCGCTGGACCTCAGCATGTCCCGCCGGTAAGCTAGAGGGTCCACAATTGGTAGAAGGTTTAATTCCGAGAGACGCATTTAGCAACTTCCCCCCATGTCTACGGCCGATCGCGTTCGTTAGTAGTTAACATTATTTGCGTGTCGTCGTATGCTTGCGATGGTCTTGCCTTCAATTCCCAATCTCTAGCCCGGAGATCATCAATTCGATGCGATGAATCGATCGACGAGACAACGAAAGCTCAAATCTTCTGTCGATAAAGTGCACCATGGCCGTATAGTGATCTCAGGTACCCGCGATGTCACATCGGTATGTTCGACTTAGCGCGGAGGAGTAAGCGGTATGTGGCGTTCTAGCGACGCGTAAAGGCCAAACTGGGTCTCGAACTTCCGAGAACACCGAACGGCCACATCTGATCCGTTAAGCCATACCATATCCAGACGTCATGGCTCGAGGGCGGACAGAATCGATAGCTTCTTGAATACGACGGTCATCAGCAAATGCAAGCCACACTGTCGTGTTGTGCGTTCATGCAACCGCTTATGCCTTTGCTGCTGATGACTGGCTATTACTTGTTTCCTCTCAGCTCAGCTCCATCCCTCCAAGAGACTCGTCCTCGCTTGCTGAGACCTGGTCTGTCTATTCCATGGTTGTGCAAAGCTCATTGGAAGCCAAGATGTTCATTTTCGAACAGGGGACAATTCTTGCCCCACAGAGCCAATGAATTCCCATGAACCACAGATCTATCAGCCAATGTGCTGAGGCTTGGAGAGCGAGACCGACCTGCCGTGTGCTCCATAGTGGGGTCAGTGGATACGAAAGGGGACGCGGAGCCCCTGTGACGCTCGGGTCAGCCCTGCATAAGGGGTGCTATAGCGCGTGCTTTAGCTTGGCGTCAAAGCTTAGTCGGTGCATCGTGGCTGAGACGAACTCCAGCTTTCACATCATCATGGCGGCTCAAGCCTAGGGCATCGACGCATCGCCTCATCTGTATAAGCCTTCTCGACTGTTTGATTAGCTGCAAGGGTGCGGTCCTGGGAAGCCGGTCACTCATAGGCCTGTGATTCAAACAAGAGACGACCCCCAAGAAGCAACGCGAGCTTTCAGCCCTGACTACCCCAGGTGCTGAGCACATCATGTTTGTCATTACAGATAGTGAGCCTGGCGTGGTGTTGAGGCAATGCGTATCGCCATAGACAGTCGATCCACGAAATTATGAACCTCGTACGATGGAATTGCCCCTGAGCCGTAGAGCACAGCGATGCACTAAGAACCGCTCGGAGCATTCCACCGACGTCTAGCCCTTGCCATGGCGCGATGCACCAGACAGAGTCATAGAGATGAACAACACTTATGGCTGAGAGTCGCCCAACTCTCGATGGAGCTCTGCACGACACCCTCCAGTGTATTCAGTTCGACTTCATCCTCGTTCATGCGAGATTATGCCAGCATGAATCAAACGTCATAAACTCTTGAAGAGCCATCATGCGCTGTTGTGCTCTTTGAACGAGTAAGGTAGTATGAGAGCTCATAGAAAGGTGCCCGTGTGTCAATAAGAGACGGCAAGGAATCGTTTGCCAAAACACACATTGTGCAGGCCCAGATTGAACGTCCAGGAGCCTTTAGCGCTTAATGCTCTCCAGAGTTGAGTCATTGGACTCAAGACGACAGTCTGTGTTGATACAGTAGTTTCCTCTGGATCTTGTGTACTGTAGGCTTCGCTGCATGCGGAGTCCGTTCGATACCAATGACTACATGGCGGAGAAGTTGTTGGCCCAGCCCAGCGGGCCAAAGCCTTCAAAGCCAGTGAGCTGGGCATATTCTCGATTGTTTGTCTCCCACTCGAAGAAGTTCTGCAAGTCATCTAGATCAAAAACAGGCTGCTCAACGTCACCGCCTGAAGCATCATGGTTCAGTGCAAGCCCAAGCTGCCCTGGTTGTGTTGCCAAGTCCGCGAGTGTTGCAAGGCTCGATGTTGTTGGATCGTTCGTTGGCGTCGGATAAGCATATTCACTCGCTGTTGACGGAGATTGGCCGCTAACACTAGGTATGGGTGGCAAAATGCTAATTTGTGCGTTTCTTTGCGCCGATTGAATGTCGTTCAAGTTGGGATCGGAAGCTTCGATAGCTTGCTGTACTTCGGTACGGACTTCTGATGGTTCCTGTGGCGCGATGTATGTACTCGCTTGGCCCCGTGCGAGACCGGAACGCACCGTCTCTAGCCAACGTTCCGTGGTGATGTACAGGGGCTCCGCCAAAGGGTACATCAAAGACATCTCTCGCAACGCCTTGTTGTTTTGTTGCACTAATTCCACTGTGCGAGAAATAACGGTTCTTGAGTCCGGCTTCGAGTGGTCCAGAATTCGGGCGATATGGTAAAGCATGATACGATTGCTGTTGTACACGAAGGAAGGCAGAATCGGGTCTGCGAAGTGCTTGATACCATGCTGCAGTACAGTTGCCACCAACACTGACATGAGTTGAGCATGCTCAAAACATATCATCTGTAATCTCGACATAAAAGCTTGCTGTTCGGGCGGAAATTCGTATGGTTGCTGGTTCCGGTAAAGATCTGGTAGGGCAATCCGATGTATGTCGCACAAAACATGGTGATACATGCAGTGGTTGAGGAAAAGAGCCCCTAGCTGATGCGACTCGCGTCGAATGTAGATGTTGTCGGCAGAAAAGTCTAGCCAAGATGGTAGACTTGCTTTCCAGGACTGGACCTCCTCAATTAGTTGTGAGAACTCTGAGCCGGGTTCCCACGGAGGTAGCTCTTCGTTCATGTGTTTGGAAAATCTATTGGATCAGCACCGAATCGACACTCAGTGTGCGAGAGAACTTACCTCAGGACCCGTCGCCATATGCTGACGATACGAACGTAGTATGCTGCCATACCAAGGTTGTCCCTTGGTTTCTCAGGCAGATCGGATTTCGAAATGAAATCCAGGGTTTGGCCTTCCTCGAGTCTTTCGGTTACCACGGGTATCTGTAATAAAAACTGTCGCTCGTTACAGGGTAGCTGTATTTTGATGTCCTTCTCGTTCAAAATGGTCAAATGGTCGACTCCACTGCCTGCCCAGACGTCCAGCATGTAGCAGGCCCACATAAGCCTCCTTTGACATTCTTTCACCGAGGCTTCATTTGGACCTTCTTTCTTGCATAAGATATCTGTGGAGGCCTCGTTGTTCAGCTGCAGCGCATGTGCCATACGTATTACCAAACCAGTAAGTAAAAACGATCCGGCATAGTTGCCAGTTCTAGCTTCTTGGTCGTGAAGAAGTATGAGGACCTTCAGCTTTGTTGTGGAGATGGTACTGTAATCAGCGAAAAACATCTCTTCCGCGATTTTGGCCCATTGCGTGCCAGCGTTTTGTATTAGCTCTTTCGACAATGGCGCAAAAGACTCGCTGTATTCCAAAGCATAGAATCTTGCACCAAGCGCACACATGATGTGTAGTAGGGCTTGGCCTGAAGTATCGGTAAGCTGGCCTTCATCAAGCATCCGCATGAAGGTCGGCTTGTGCTCAAAAGCAAAGACTCGAATTGGCTGAACATTGTTGAAGTAGGCTTCGAGGAGGGTGTGCAGTCGTGCTCTAGGAGGTAGTTCTTGTGCGAACAGCCTACGCACAAATCGATCAGCGATGCCAGTAAAACAGAGAAGATATTACTTACCAGGTCAGCCCGGGCGGGCAATTGACGCTTGCCAGGTCCGTTGGTGTTGAAGAAAAAGCATTCCTCGGTATTTGCTGGGTCTGCGTCGATAAACTCGTCTCTGGACTAGGCACAGCGCTCGAAGTAGTAGACACGATGCTCTGCACCCATGCAGGTTCATTGGTCTCTGCATCGAAAACGCAGGTAGTCAATCGTTGCACACAGCGCGCACAGTTCGGCCTCTCGCCCGAGCATTTGACTTTCGAGTCTCGACAAGACACACAAGAGCGAAAAGTACGTTTGCGCTTGATCCCAAGCGGCTCCAGGACTGCGCTCGATCTCTTGACGCCTGTGCCGAGTGCACCACTTTGTACACAGTTCAACTGCAACCGTTCGCAGTTGAGGCACCCATCCGGTCGCTCATCGCACTTGACCTGCACTCAAATCAGTTCCTGAACTATCGAGCAGACAACAAAGCCTTTCTACAAATCCCAGATGAAATTGAAGATATAGACTCTTCGGCAGATATAATGAGGTGTGACATACCTTTCTGGCTCGACAAGTTGCACAAGCTGATGGTTAGTTAGCCGAAGTTCCCGAACCATGAATCTTGCTGTGTTGTACCATTCACAGGACGTCTACGCTGCTTCTTAGGCGCCGTATCTGGTAATGCAGAAATATCCGCCATTGGCTATGATAGCGTTCGGCTCGTCGCTGAGTAGGAACTGCTTGTTCGCAGGCAAAACATTGGAAGGGTCATCGGCGAGCGTTCGGGCAGTCGCGTCTGGCCTGCTTTTGGTGGGGCGGAAAAAGACCGAATGACGTGATTCGACGCAATCCGCCACGTGATGCTGGTGATAACGCAGTCTGTACGGAACATCGCTTTCGAGAGTCTGGCAGATTTGGGTACTGTAATATGTATGGCAGATACTTGCATTTGCTGTAATACAGAGTCCGAGCGTTTCGTACTTCGTGGATCCCCCTTCTCATAGTACCAACACCTCAGTATCAACACCTCACTGCTCATCTGAATCGCTGCTAGTCAACAGGCTTGAAGAACTTACTCATTGCGTAGTCGTCACCAATACGCCTACTTAGATGATCTCTCTGATATGTCTCGTGAAGGCTTGGACATCGACATGCCAGCCATTGCGAATTCACTTACGAGGCTTGGAGAGCAGTGTCAATCTCGCTAAACGGGCTCTTTTGAGCGACTGGGTTTTGGAGACAGAGCAATGCATTATGATTCATACCCTTGACAGACTAAGTATGGTATCCGACCGAAACTTACATGCCCATAGTTACGACGTATATGTCCCAATTCTCGTTCTTCCCCTCCAATCACGGTCACTCCTATCTTCTTCCATGCACACTGGCAAAAGCCTGTTGAATACACAGGTCGCACGTCATATCTAAACCATATTTTAATAACATCACACATCACACATCACACGCATGTACAAGGCACTATATATGTTAAGCACTTTTACTCAATTCGCGCAGCTGTGCGCTTCCAACCGCGCCAGAACGCCATCTACTATGCTAACCCGGATGCAAACTCCCAATACGGTACATACATCAATCGTGCCAACCATCTCGCTTCTGTCTTGGTATCCTACGCGTCTTCCATTTCAATATCCTCCTCGGCCTTCTCCTCGATCCCGGGCAACACGCCGCCCTTGAGCGGATCAATGACGTGCACGGGAGCGAAGACATCGAATGCGCCTGTGCCGATGCCACCGAGCTTGCCGACGACGATGCGGGCCGAGGGGTTCTTAAGATCGTCCCAGTCGCGCTCGAGCACAGCGTCCTTGAGGAAGCCGACAGTGGTCTCGAAAGACATCTTCATGAACGGACTGACATTGCCCTTTAGACCATTGCGGTTGAAAGGCGTGAAGCCACCGCCCTTGGTCATTGTGTCGGCGATGAGGTTCAAGTGGCGCTGGTCGACGGAGATACCATGACCGCTGAAGACAGCGTGCATTTCGCGTACGATTGTCGCTCTGCAAGCCTCGACACCGTAGAGCTGCAGCATTGCGACGATGTCGTTTGTGAAGACGCGGTTCACGTCAATAATGTCGTGAAATTCGCGAATAGCGAGAAGATTGGATCCGTCGGTAATAACTGCAGGGACATTGATCTTCTTGCCATTCGCGTCCTTGCCTTCCTCCTTAGACACCATCGCGGAATTGATGCCAGGGATGACGTGAATGGTGGCAAATTCGGCGGCGGTCTCCACGTGGTGGAGGACAAGAAGCTTGGGCACTGTGAGGGGGAACTCGAAGGTGATCTCACAATATCCACCCTTCTTGTCATCGAACTTGAAGTCGAAGATGTCGGCGTTCTTGTTGATGATGCGATCCTTGCGGATATCGGAAGCTTCGTCTGTGGGTACGAGGAGCTGCTCGTCGTCCGATGAGTCCTCATCTGGGTTAGGGCTTGTGTCGCGCGAAGGCTTAGCGCCGCTACTATACGCTTCGTCTTCGTCGCTGGTAGCCTCGTCACGATCGAGTGTGTCGTTGAAAGCCTGTTCCTCCTCCTCAGGCTCTTCGTAACCAACACTGTCCTCCCTGCGACCGCGCTGCTTAGCATGTGTGGTATCGCCGTCTCCTTCACCATCATCACTGTCATCATCATCTTGCCCCCCCTCGCGACCAGCACGTTCATCATCAGCCACAACTTCGTCAATAGCGCGGCTTGATTGCCCAACCTGGGGCACTGATGCGTTCGCGGTCGACAAAGACTTGTTGTCCCCCTTCTTCTTCAAGTCTGCGCGCATGATCTTCTGCAGACGGGGACAGAACTTCTGCTCGATCGACTCGACAACATCGCGGACCTTGATGGCGTATTCTTTTGTGTACTCCTCGGCCGGATACAGATCAAGTCGGATCTTGTATGTTCTCGCCTGACTAAACTGTGTACCAGCGCCAGATGACTCGGTAACTGTGACCTCGTTGAGAACAGCGGAGAGTGGCAATCGAGTGATACTCTTCGCAAACTTCTCCTGATGTTCTTTGGGAAGCTCGGGATGGGGGTACATTGTCATGCCAGGTGTGGAGATCTTTGCTGAGGCGGTCATGACGATTTCACGAAGACGTGGAATACCAAGCGTGACGTTCTTAGCCGAGTGACCAGCCAAATGGAAGGTGTTGAGCGTCATTTGCGTCGAAGGTTCACCAATAGACTGACCAGCGACGACACCGACAGCCTCACCAGGCTCAACAAGGGAGCGGAGATACTTAAGGTCGAGCATTTGTTCGAAGCTCTTCTTCAAAATCTCGCCCTCGGGATCCTTTTTCTTGTTCTTGAGCAGCTTGTCTACATTGCTGTCGACATACTATGCAAAGTTAGCCTTTAACTAAGAAGGGCGCATCAGGCAATCACTTACGTCTTTCTTAGCCTGGTAGAACTTTTCAGAAGTACTACCGCTATGACGGCTAGGCGCAAAGACAGCAGTAACAGGGTCTATCGCGCTGACATCCTTCTTTGCCTTCTTGACAGCCTTCTTGTTGTGATCAGCCGCATCTTGGCTGTGTACCTTGCCGAAGGCCTCTTGTGTGTTGAGAGACTGCGCAAGGGAGAGGAAGTTTTGTGCCTGAAACTTGAAGTCGTTGAGATATTTCTGCTTGGTGATGTCGAGACCGTCTTCACCGTACAGGAACTGTACCATACTGCCGTCCGAATCACGTACCGAGGTATCGTACTCGACCTTGAGGCCCTCCATGCCCTTGATGATACAACGCTGGAGGTAACCGGAACGCGATGTCTTGACAGCGGTATCAATGAGACCTTCACGACCAGCCATCATATGGAAGTAGTACTCCTGAGGACGTACACCAGTCAAAAAGCGATTGACAATGTACCCACCAGCACGGACGCTCGTTTCGTACGGCTTGAAGCATGGTAGTGTCTTTCCACTGACCATGACAGGGACACGACGTCCTTCCAAGACCTGCTGACCCAGATTACACGAAATTTGGTTGGCGTTGACCAAACTTCCCTTTGCACCAGAGCCTGTCATGGCCTGCATTTGGTTCTTGGGGAACAACTTGATGAGCTTGTGTGGCAAACACGCCTGTGTGACTGCAGATGAGACCTCCGCTGTAGCACTGTTGGATAGCAGATCTAGACCGTGCTGCTTGCCATCGTCCCGCAAGACACGCTCAAGACGTGTTTGCAGCTCAGTGTTGGATGACTTGATCTTCGTCGAGTCCAAGCTGACATACTTGGAGGCGACCTCAAAACCAACGTTTTCAGCTGCTCTCAGCTTCTCCAGACGTGCCTGGTCTCCCTCGGCAGTCAAGATCAGATCTTCGACACCACAAGAGAAGGCGCGCATATGCAGGAGCTTCGTAAGCATGCGACCAATGATACTGAGAGCGCGGCCAGCGATTGTCTCGCCGTAGGCCTCGTAGATGCCATTGATAAGACCGCCTGCGGCAGGACCGATTTGGCTCTTGTCAATGATACCACATAGTAGCTGGCCATCCTTAACAATGACCTGTTGCTCCTCGCTATTTTCGCCCCAGAGACTGCGGTTCGTCGAAGATTTTGACTCGAGAGTCAGATCCTGGTACTCAGCGGGCTTGATGTTCTTGAGAACGGAGGTGAAAATCTGCTTACCGGTCCACAAGGGCACCGGCTTATAGATGGCAGGCTCAACGGTTTCGAGTCTCCCAGACGTGGTATGACCATCTTCAGGCCGTAGGGCCGCGTACATCAATTGTTGGTACTCCTCGCGCGTAAAGAAAGTGTCCTTATTCGACAACCAAACACCCATGGAAATATGATCTTGAATGAGACCACGCAGCGGCTTTCCTGCTGTCGCTGAGAGATACTGGTGATCGGTGTCGGCGATTGTCATAGCTTCGGCGCGTGCAAGTTCGTTTTGTGGGAAATGCATGTTCATCTCGTCGCCATCGAAATCGGCGTTGTAGGTATTACAATTAGCGTAGTGCATGCGGATTGTCTTCTCGCCGGGTAGAACGCGCGCTCTATGCGCCATCATCGACGGCTTGTGCAGGGTTGGTTGACGATTCATGATGACAACGTCACCGTTGTTCAGATGTCGGTGCACTTTCTTGTTCTTGGAGCCGTTCGAAAATGAGCTTGACGGTGCGAGCAGCTGGTTAGCCAACGCCAATCGCTCTTCGTAATTCTTCTTCTTGAGAGTAACGACCTGGCCGAATTCATTCTCAATCGCCATAGCACCAGGCCATTTGTCGGGACCGTTCAGAACTGCTTCTTTCATATCGTAGAAGTTGTGGTTGGTCACGGGCTCAGGGAAGGTGAGCTTCTTAGCGAAGACTGGGGGTACACCAATCTCGTTTGTCTCGATGTTAGGGTCGGGTGAGATGACCGAACGAGCCGCGAAGTTTACACGCTTTCCCATCATGTTCTTGCGGAAAAGACCCTCCTTTTTCTCAAGATGCTGCTTGATACCGTCGGCGTTTGTGAGACCAGCCTTGCCTTGCACTGGGTTGGCGTCACGATCGATCACAGCATTGACGGCGCCCTGAAGATTCACCCAGGTGTTTTGAAGATCGTCAAAGTTGCGGCGCTTGTATCCTGCTTCGTTCTCTTGACCCTTCATCTCGTTACTGATCTGGCGCATGGAGTCGCAAGCACTCAGAATTCCCTTGTACAGACTGTTCTTGGGCGATTCGGCAATTGAGTCTCCAGTCTTGTCTTCCATCCTGTACCTGTTCGGCGGCACGATGATAGCCTCCATGAAGAACATGTCAGGGCTGACATTGGCTGAACCATACGGGCTGTAGATCAAGCGGAGCATCTCAGCCTCCTGTTCAAATAGCAAAATCATTGCTGCCTTCACTTCTGCTGCTGTAACATACTCCTGTGAGCTATCGGCAGCGTCTGTGGCAGTTCTGGTCTTTTTCGCCGTGTGCGCTTCGGTGGCTGTGAGCGACCCATCATCCATGTCGATATCGATGCCATCGTCAGAGTCCTCCTCGGTCATGTCGGCCAATCCCTCGTCATCGTGAACGGTCTGTTGCTTTGACTTTGCATCTCGTCGCGCGAGAACATCGAGTGGGTTCTGGAGACGTTTCTCAGACTGCGCCATCTGCGCCTTCTCCTTGCCGCTCAGGTTCCTGCGGAAGATCTTGATGCTCTTGTCTTTGCGGTATGTGGGGTTGATGGCCTGGCAGTTTCTGCACTTCTTGCCTGCTACGATAGCAGCGTAAAACTCCTTCAAGACCAGCCGCCTAGCTTCGGCAATGGTGTCGTTCTTCTCCTTCACAGACCGCACCTCATGCTTGGAAATGCCCGCACGCTTCAAGCACCTCTTTACGTAGTTGTTGCGCTGGCCTACAATGTCTTCGTTGTCGTCGTCAGACTCAGACTCGGCAACATCCTGCTTCTTCTTGCCCTTGTTCACGTCGATGAACTCGTGCATCTCGTTGGCCTCCTTGACCAGGCCACATCGGATTAGACGCAACCGCGAAACAAACTCATTGATCTGCACGCGAGCGAGCTTGAGGTTGTGGCAGTAGCCGCACTTGCCTCGCAGCAGGCGCAGCAGCTGGTCCATGAATGTAAGGTGGTATACAGGCACGGGCAGCTCGATGTGCCCGCAGTGGCCGGGGCAGCCGAGCATGGTGGTGAGGCCGCATGTCGAGCATCTGGCGCGGTTAGTCCAGATCGCAGTGCGTGAATGGCAGTGCTCACGGGTTGTCAAGGAACGCGCCGAGGGCGGCATCGTGCAGGCCGCCGGAGACCGGGTGCAGCAGCGAGTCGAAGGTGGTCGGGTTGGTGATGCGCTTCACCGAGAGCGCTCTCACATCCCTTGCAGAGAGGAAGCCGAACTCGACGCCCTCGATGGCCGAGGAAACGGGTTGTGTAGTGTTCATGGTCGCGCCTGCCTGCGAACCCGCGGTCGTCTATTGTACATGCGCCGGTGCAGCAATGCGCGACTTCAGCGATCGGGCGAGGCGAAGCTTGCAATTGCAGCTGCAAAAGATTGTCTCGAAAAAATGCGGGCCCACCCCGCTAGCGTGCACGCGCCAAGAGCGATGCCTGCGCTAGCGACTGAAGTCCGTTACACGCATTCATCGACGCGCATCGAGCTGTGATCGCCCTCATCGTCGCCGGTCGTGCCTGCCTCGAATTCACCGTCACTTCCTCGTCCCGGTCTCCGCAAGACAGCACCAGACCCTGGCCGTACAAGAGTCATCGCCACGTCATTCCCAGAGCGCGTCCATCACCCCCGAGAACTCCGCAATTTCATAAGGAAATCACCGCCTTCAACATGGTCGAGAAGCGCCCCGCCGCTGAGATTGCCGCCGGCGATGCTAAGCGCGCCAAAGGTGCAGATGCCATTGCAGCTGCGAAAGCAAAGGCGGCAGAGATCGCTGCGCGCCTTGCTGCGAGGAAAGCCGGCGCGCCTCCAGCGGCAGCGCCCGCGCCTGCGGCGGCCTCCAGCGACACGCAGGACAGACTGGCCGCTCTGAAGGCGCGTATGGCGGCAATGAAGGCTGATAAAGCTCCTGCCAAACCCGACCCATCAGAGCCTTCTGGACCGCGATTTGCAACGACGCTGGGCAACCGCCGTTCAGAAACACCAATCGTCGACACAAAGTCCAAGCCCGTGGTGCAAAAGGCAAAGGAGACGCAGGATGAAGCATCGTTCAACCCATACTTCGATCCCCACGCTGCCAGCCAGCCAGGTGCGCGGACAAGGGTGTCCAAGCCGTTGCACTTCAACGAGCATGGAAAATACCTCGACCAGGCTTCCAAGCTCCGAGCGCAGGGCCGTCTGGAACAGATCAAGAAGATGCTGGCCAAGCAAGCGCGCCGTGCGGGACTCGATGAGAACAGCGAACGCGGGTTCATGGTCGAGCAGCCGCCAGATATCGAGTGGTGGGATGAGGGCATTCTGAAGGACAAGACATACGACTGCATCGATGACCCTGAGAAGGTCATGATCGACACCGACGATTCCATCATCACACTCTACGTACAACACCCGCCGCTGCTGAAGGCGCCACAAGACAACCGCCTAATCGAGGTCAAACCACTGTATCTCACAACAAAGGAGCAAGCCAAGGCACGCAGGATGCGTCGCAAAGCTGATCATGAAGAGATGCAAGCCAAGATTCGATTGGGCCTTGAACCGCCTCCACCACCCAAAGTCAAGCGTGGAAACATGATGCGTGTCATGGGCGAACAGGCCATTGCCGACCCCACCGCTGTCGAAATGCTTGTCGAACAGCAGATTGCGCAAAGGCAGAACGACCACGAGGCAGCCAACGAAGACCGCAAACTAACCGACGAGCAGCGTCACGCAAAGCTGGAGAGGAACCAAGAGAAGGACGCCCAAAAAGGTCTTTACCTCTGTGTGTTCAAGGTTAATACACTAGCCTACGGCAAGCACAGATACCAGATCGACATGAATGCGAAACAGCACGCGCTGACTGGCCTCACGCTGTTCAACCCTGATCTCAACCTGATCATTGTAGAAGGCGGTCTTCATTCGATTGAAAAGTACAAGAAGTTGTTGCTACAGCGCATCAAATGGTCTGAGAATGCCGAGCCCACAGAAATCCAAATTGAGAAAACAGCAAACGACCCGCAGTGGATGAAGAGCCTCGACGCGAACGGCAACCTCAAAGATCACTCGCAGAACAAATGTACGCTGCTCTTTGAAGGCGAGGTCAAAAACCGCGCGTTCAGGAAATGGGGGTCAAAGATGTGCGAAACGGCGGGTGAGGCACGCGAGATTCTCAGCAGGAGCAAGTTGGACAGTTTGTGGGCCCTCGCAAAGAGTGTAGACTAGGGAAAACAAAGCGTCCCCCAACGGCAGCTGGTGACCTTCGCATTGATTACCCAGGTTATCCCCCGTCCAGAGAGGTCGAGAACGATGTTGTAAGTCTACCTACTCAATCTCCATAGATTTGAAACCGACATATTAATACAACTCTTGTCCGCGCAGCTACAGATGCAAGTAAGTGCCGCCTGCCCATATCGACCTCTTGAACATGTCCAGCCCTCGGAAGCTCGAGTGCGCTGTCGATCTGTCTGGGATATGCATGCATGATGTGAAGTCGTGAGTGACAACACCGCTGCCTTCGCAGCCGCCTTCGTGCAAATATGACAGATACTAAGAGGTAGGTGCATCACAGATCAGCAGCTTACTAAACCCCTCCACCGTGGGTCTTGCTTAAGTCAACAGCAGCTCGCCAAACTTTTGCTCCGCAAAGTAAGGCTGGTAATGCTCTGGCTCGGACGAGTACGGTTGCTAATTTGGCTGCGAGAGTAACCTGGTGAGGCGCCGTGAGTGTACTGTACTGCTGTATCCGCCGGCACCAAACCACCGCCAAACCAATAGCTGCTGCGCGACATAGCAACAAAAAAGGGGGAAAGATTCATTTTGAAACACAGGACTGTAGAGAAAATACTGCTATATAAGAGTCTCTTCTTGCACCTGTAGTTTTGTGTTTATGTGATTGCAGGTAAAGAGCGTCACCTCTCCCCGGTCTACTTCAAGTGAGAGTCCACTGTCGAGGTCAGCACGCGGTCAGCTCTCCATACTCCCAGCTGCCACGAACGGCCTCTCTCTTCTTCACAAACGGTGACATGGCAGGACCACTGCTGATCCATCAGACACGGATGAAGTTGAAAGCGTAAGACAGCGCCAATCAGGAATGTACGAAAGGATCGATCGACCCGGACGCGATATCAAGGTGCTGAATCCAAACATCCAAGAACCTCAGTGCGTTCAACAGCATGGCGTCTTGCTCGTATTAGAGCAGTCTCATGATTTGGGACTCTCGTAGTCCGCACTGTTAGCGAGGATTCGAAGCAAATGCTCTTGAAAAGCCCTGAAGAACTTTTTGCTCTGGCCAGCTTTGTAGACGTTTCTTTCAGAAGAGCAGGTAGATGTCTTGATGGAGCATATTGGCCGCCTGCAAGGCGTGGATGGAGCAGAGAGCCCTGACGTCTTCACGCTCAGCGTTAAAGACAATCAGACACACACAACTACGGTGTGCGGCACATCCAATTCGTGTGGGATCGGGGCTGATTCTCTGCGAATTCGAGATCGTGCAAGAAGGATTCCTTCCTGTTCAGGTAGAAACTCTGGGCGAGATTCAGCACCCGCACGAAGGCCTCGTCACCCTAAAGTATCTATTGGGCCGCGACATCATATCGATGATCATGTCCATGGACCTCGCAACCGACTTCCCCGACCTACAAAACCCGCCTGGTTTCGAAGGCATCCGCGGTATCCTGGTCGTCCCGCTGTGTCTTGGCGGCAACGAGTTCATGGTCTTCCTCCGCGACGCGCAACCCACACTGGTCAAGCGAGCCAGCAAGCGCTCTATATTGACCCTGACCAGCGCGGCAAACAAGGCTGCAGAGCCCATATGCGAAAAGTGGAGCCCGGATGAGATCGAAGTCGCCTCGATCCTGTGCCTGATCTCAGAGAAAGCCAACCAGATACACCGGCTGCAGCAGCGAACCACGCTCCACGGCGACACTATGGCACAGCTGCTCCTCAGCAACGCGGCGCACGAGCTATGCACGCAGCTCAACGCCGTCATCAATTATCTCGAACTTGCGAGGGACTCACTGGGCCCAGATATTAGGTCCTATCTGACTCGGTCGTACGTAGGCTCTAACAGTCTGACTGCTGCAATCAATAAGTTGCTGGGTGCTGACAGGTGAATCGTTAGCCAATGCGAACTGCGTACGAGTGCGAGCCCGTCCTCAGTCTAATACGTCTTGTCACTGCTGCTGCGAGTGCCTCCACTCCCTTGCCCCTGCAGACCACTGGCACCGCAATCATTGCTGTAGCTGAGACAAGCCGCAGAGCCCCAACTTCCAGAGCCGCGCGGCGTGTTGGATTCAGGCGGCTTGGGTCAGCGCAGGGGCGTCATCACAGTCGCGGCAGCCAAGCGCCGGGCGTTCACGCTGGACGTTCACGCTGGATGTTTACACGGCACGCAACACAGCACAGCACAGGTAGTAGTAGTGAACGATGTATTGCTGAACAGCGCAGAGCAGAGCGTGATATCATCCCCCCAACGCCGAGCAATGCAGGCGCGGCCCCGCCCCAAACCAACCGAATCTAAACACAACACCCCCACCCCTCACACATCTACAAATACTTCTTCGGCGCGCCGCCGCGCCTCTTCTTGTACACCAGGTATGCGCCCACCACCATGACCTGCACCGCGAACGCGATCGCGAGCAGACTCATCCAGCCCAGCCCGTGTTGCTGCACCACCGCCTTGACCACGTTCGGGATGTCCTTGTGGTTGTCCTCGAGCCGGCGGTGCATCGCCGCGAGCGCCTGCTTGTAGTCCTTGCTCTCGAGGTCGCGCAGGATCTGGGCGGCGTTGCTGGACGTGGCTTCGGAGAGGCGCACGCTGTGCGACAGGCGCTCGTCGATGGGGCCCAGGCGCGCCAGGAGCGCGTTGTGGAGCTGTTCGGACTGCGCATTGAGGGCCTCGATCGCGGTGTAGATGGACGCGACGTGGTGCGCGATGTCCTGGATACGGTTGTGCAGGTCCTCGAAGCGGTCGTTGTCGGTCTTGACGCTGGTGGCTAGCACGTCCTGGATCCAGGGGGGAATCGACTGCGCCGATGCCATCTTCTTAGGGGGCGAGCTCTGCTGCTGTGCATGTTGTTGCTGCGCAGAGCCCTGGTGCGGCTGGTTCTGGACGGGCTGCTGGTGCTGCTGGTTGCGCGAGTCGACTTGTTGGCCTTTGGGCTCTTCACGGGTGTTGGAGGTTGTGGTCGAGATGATGAGCTTGTGGACCTCGAAGGAATCGGGGTTCTCCGCCGAGGCGGCACTGATACCAAAGTAGTAGTCAGCGGGGAGTTTGACCTGGTGGAGGCAGTTAGCATTTGCTGAGGATATGTCTCCTCGGTTGACGCACCTTGTCGGTCTTGAAACAGGTCTCGTCATCTATAGTGACTTCGAGCAGGCCGTTCTTGTGGTGCAGCTTCAGCTTGCTGAGAAGTCCGCGATTCCTGTATGCGTGGTCGCACTTCCCGAAAGCCAGCTGGTCTGGGTTCGGGTGTGATTTGAAGTCTATCGTCCCGTCGTTCAGGAAACCCCGCACTGAGCCCCCGTGGCCCTCGTACTGATCTATAACAAGCACCAAGCCGTCGAACTTGGGCGTGGTGTACAGGCTGTTTGGCTTCTCGTGCGCTTGGCTCTGCTTGACATACCAGAGCTGCAGGTTTCCACCTCCTCGCTCCATGCCTGTCGCCCGGAAGTCCAGCTCCGCCGTCCACTCGCCAATGTGGTGCATGGGATCGATCGCCCATAGCGCACCGCGCTTGCTACCCGGGTAGGGTGGTGTGAGGATAACGCGGTCAGAGAGGATCTGGGGCTTGTAGTCGTCGACGCCCTGGACGTCGAAATGCGGAATGGCGCGCAGGTCAGGCGAGATGTAGACGCCATCCTTGTGGCCGAAGCTGAGGTTGTCTATGATATGCTGTGCGCGCACTGCGGAGAGTGCCAGGGTGGACCAGGCGAGCGTCTGAAGGGTCCGTGGGGTTATATACATGGCGGCGGCAGTGCTCCTGGGAGCTAATCTTCGCGATTATACTGGCGTGATTGGTTACACAGCACTTCAGTAAAGATAGTCTGAGACCAGTTAGTACGTGTTGCGCGCGTGGCCACCAGCATCAGCACTCACAACAGATGAAAGTAGCTCCGCCCGCGTTGCACGAAGCCGCATGCGACAATCGCAAGGATTAGCAGACCGGTGCTAGGACACAATTGGGTATCTTGAAAGAGACTGTAGACAAACAGACACAGGCCGCCAGCTGGGCAAAAAGCGAATTTAGGATTATCACAAGTGATGTGTATGTTCGCGAGGTTATGGACAGCTGGTGTCTTGGTCTCCGACTGCGACATGGTGGCCCAAGCTCGAGCTGGTTGCAGAGCTGCCGCGGACAGCGAATATATGTTTCAAACACTGGAAACCCGACATTGTTTGGCGCATGGAGCGCGCGTGTGGTGGATCACATCGTAGACCTTGGTCTATTTCAGATGCCAGCTTAGAAGGCCGGTCGTGCAAGCAAGGGCGGCGTTGAGCGTGCCTTCCTCGTCGTAGAGCATGCTCTGGCCAATCGGCGAATCGGCGGCAAACTTTCGACGACTGTCGACTGCATCACCATCCTGACGCCTCATCGCCCACCACGACTCGCCCGCCACAATCCTCCCACTCGCCCTCCGCCCACATCCACAATGGCCGCGCCCGACCCAAAGGAAGCATGGCAGCGCATCCAGAATGAGCTCACTCGCCGCACCTCGCGCTTCGGCGGCGCCGGCGGTGGCCCGCCTAAAGGCACAGCAGGCGGCATCGCGGGCCTTGTGCTGCTCGGCGGCGGTCTCTGGCTGGCCAACAACGCGCTGTTCAACGTCGACGGAGGTCACCGCGCGATCAAGTACACCCGTCTCGGCGGCGTGAAGAAGGAGATCTACAACGAAGGCACGCACTTCAACGTCCCGTGGTTCGAGACACCCATCACCTACGACGTGCGCGCGAAGCCGAGGAACGTCGCCAGCTTGACGGGCACCAAGGACTTGCAGATGGTCAACATTACCTGCAGAGTGCTCAGCAGGCCGCGTGTCGACGCCCTGCCGCAGATCTACCGGACGCTGGGAACAGACTACGACGAGCGCGTGCTGCCGTCCATTGTCAACGAGGTGCTGAAGAGCGTCGTCGCCCAGTTCAATGCCTCGCAGCTCATCACCCAGCGCGAGAACGTCTCGCGCCTGGTCCGCGACAACCTCGTCCGGAGAGCCGCGCGCTTCAACATCATGCTGGATGATGTCTCCCTCACAGTACGCCGTTGCACCACTTCACACAAGCATGCTTACTAACACCACCCAGCACCTCGCCTTCTCGCCCGAATTCACCGCCGCCGTCGAGGCCAAGCAAGTCGCCCAGCAAGAAGCCCAGCGCGCCGCCTTCGTCGTCGACAAGGCCCGGCAAGAGAAGCAGGCCACCGTCGTGCGCGCCCAGGGTGAGGCCCGCTCCGCCGAGCTGATCGGAGACGCCATCAAGAAGAGCAGGACATACGTCGACCTGAGGGAGTTCGAGAACGCCCGCAACATTGCCCAGATCCTGCAGCAGTCGGCCAACAAGGTCTATCTCGACTCGAACGGCCTCGGCCTCAATGTCAGCCAGACGACGAGCGACAAGGAGAAGCGCGCAAAGCAGTGAGCGGGTGTGGTTCAGGGAGCGTGTACTGTATAATTACGAAAAGCGAGAAGCGCGGCTGCAAGCGGGAGGAGGTAGCTTTCCACTCATGTCTAAATACAGCATTCTGAAGACTATCATGTGTTTGTCTTCACGCAAAGAGACTGATGTGAGCAGTGTAAGCACCAGTTTGCTACTTTGATGTCTACACGAGTGAGGTCCGACGAAGTTCTGGATTGCATCACTTTTCCAGACCATCACACATGTCATGATAGGTCCCTTCGCGCTCGGTGACCCCAGCGTCATCGACTTGCTCATACTCGCCACTCTAACTAGTCTACAGAGGAACCTCCCTCTTCCTTCCTGCAGCACAAGACCCTCAAAATCCACGTGCCAGACCTCATCGGCCACGAAACCACTCCGCTGCGACTCCGCACTTCCCAGCCCTCACCAGCAGCCACCATACTCCCCCTTCGCACATCCTGACCGCCGTCCGTCCAACCACTCGCCGTCACGCCGGGGACGAACGCGCTGCTCCGCGCCGAGCGCCGCCGCCGACTCACCGCCTCCGCCAACGCGTCTTCAGGACCGGGTCCCGTACACAGCCCCGGCCACGCCGCCGTCTCCGAGGGCGCGCGCGCATGGTGCCCTGCGGCGGGCGAGAACCGGGACGCAGCGTGGGCGCGCAGCGCGCTGACGGGCGTCTTGCGCGGCTTCTGTTGAAAGAGGGGAAGGTGCGTTGAGCTGCTGGACGGGAGGGGGGTATAGCAGGACGCGAGGAGCTGGAGGGCGATGGCGTGGATGAGGGCATTGAAGGCTTCGGTGCCGGGGAGAGAGTTTGGTGGGGGGCAGTCGGAGTGTTTGAGGCGCGCGAGGAGTTGGCTTACAGTAGGGAGGGTCTGGGGCCTTGTTAGGTGTTGTGCAGATAGGGTACTAGAGGGGGGAAAGACTCGCTTCTTGAGGGTTTGTGCGGCGCGAGACCCAGAATTCGTCGTTTTCGCGGAGTGCGAGCCAGGCGGCGACTTCTTTCATGATGATGGTGTTGGCGGTGTGGCTGTCTGTATTGTCTTCTGTGTCGCTGGAGGAGGAGTCTGCTAATCGCGAGAAGACGTCTTCTTCGCTGTTTTCGCCGAAGAGCCAGTGGAGGTATGGGAATCGAGGTTCGGGGTCGCACAGCTGGTCAGGGAGAACGCTGATGCTGAGTCTGTCTCGTCGATTGCGTCGAGAGCATCGTGAGGATGAGGCCATGGCGTTTGTTGTCAGGGCTGCATCAACGATGCCGGTGGAAACAAGTAGGGTAACGATATAGGTGATGGGAAGATATAGAGGATGCGACACGTGGTCGGGCTCTCGAAGGCTACGTCGGTACGGACGGGGGTGCCGGTTTCCAATTCCGGGAGGTTATGTGCAATCGATGCAGGCGCTATGTTTGTTTGGAAAGCGCGACTCTTGTACGCAATTCTGTCTGCATTGTGATCACACTCCAGGGGGATTGGTTGCACCCTCTGCATCTCGACCTCCATCTCTTGGCTCTTTGCATGTCTGGGCCTGATGCCATCAAGTACCGCTCATCTCAATGTCGTTTCCCTCAGGTTGCATTGCTGCTGGTGCAGTTGCAGCCGCCTCAGCCACCAAACTCGACCCCTCTCCAGACCTGGAAACCGCGAGACGCGTTGAGTCTCCTCTCTTAGCCTTCGCAGCATTCAACTTCGCAAGAAAACTAGATGGCGGCGGTTCTGATACCTTCGCTGACTCTTGTGCGTCCCTCACGGTCTCCTCTGCGGCTGTGGTCTGTCCCTCCGCCTCTTCGACCTTCTCAAACACCTCGTCTCGCGGCCGCAGCCGTCCAACCCTCGCAATCAATTTGGTAGAACTCACAGCCAGCAGATCCACATTCGGCAACGAGCGCAGTGGCCCTTCGGACTCCGCTTCAGGATCCGGCTTCGCGAAGAACATATCCGTGCCAATTGTTGATGCCCATTGCAGACTCAGCAACTGACCATTATACATAACGAGCGGATTCTCAGTATGCAGACCAGTGATCTGAGCTTCTCCCACGATTCCCGGCTCCTGTCCGTTGGCATTTTCAACTGCCGGCGCGTCCTGCTGCTGGCCGCGCTGCGCGTTGAGAGCGCGGAGTCTGCTTTTTAGTAGTGTGGGATGGCCAGTTCGGCGCTCGTTGTCCACGTTCTTCTGGGTTCTGGGGACATTTGACAGGTCGATGGGTATGTAGAAATCTTCAGTCTCGACCTCGTCGTACTCGTATTCCCATTCGTCATCATCCAGAGCAGTCATCGTGCAGGTGATCGAAAGTGAGAAAGAAAGAGGTGTTTGCTTGGAGGTTGTTGCGGATTGGGAAAAGTGTAGTGCGCCAAGACTTCTCAGTATGGTGCTACTCATTGTAGCCACTAAACTGGCTGCTTCCTCGGGGTCTTTTTACAAGATTATATTATTATTACGTCAAACTTTCCCCATCAAATCAATCTCAAGCGTGGCCATTGGTCGCATACCTCCGCTTGGTGTAGTTGGTTTATCACGTTCGACTGTAATAGCTTAATTGTTATCGAAAGGTCCCTAGTTCGATTCTGGGAGCGGAGATATTTTTTGCTTTCTCGCATGCATAAGTCACATTTTTTATCGCAGCTGGGGCATGAAATGGTCTGTATCATCTGTACAACGTTTTGCAACATTCCTTGCTCGCTGGGCTTGAAACACCTTTGAAGAGATTGCATTGTGTGTTTAGTATCTACGTTCTGCCTTCATAGCCTGCTCGAGCAGCTCCTCAGAATCCCATCCATGCCCCCAAGGCGCTGACAGTTGTCGTGACGCCTTCCACGATGACTCCTGGGTTGTGCACCGGTCCACCAAACAGCATGTTGACGTATCCATATGCTGCCCGGTAGTCGTGCATGTCGCTGAAACCTTCGTTGAAGCCGACACCATTGGCGTGTTCCCAGGCCCAGAGCTTGTTTCCAACGTTCCACCACTTGTATGCGAAACAGATGACGAGGAACAGCAGGATGATGATGGACAAACCATGCGCGTAAGAGTGAGCTCTCTTCTTCGCGACTACGTTGATCACAACAGAGCGAGATGAGAACTCAAACGAGCAGGATGCGAGGTATACAAGGAAGGGCCGGGCGATGTAGGAAAGAAAGTCGTTCTTGCCAAATTCCAGGCTGACAACATCCATGCTGGCATCGGAGAATGTAGATATCGAGTCAGGCGTTTTGTATCCATACGTATCAAGAGGGGACATTTCTTGTGAGAACGCCACTGTGGAATTGGACCTTGAGCTTGCTGACTCGGTCTTCTCGTCAGTCTTCTCATCAGTCTTCTCATCAGTCATCTCATCAGTATTCTCGTCAGGCTCTTCGTCTGCCAGCGGCCATTTCTTTGAGAGTTGATCGAGAGCCGAAGTACCGGAAGGCCGAGGAAGGCCGGTGAAGGTGTCAAGTCGGCGATGTCCCGGCACGCTTGCTGCCTTGTGCTCCAGGCGGTTCAAGCGGTGGATAGGCTTCTTAGCGTGCGCGTTCGGGAGGATGAAACTACTGCCTGGGACCGACTTCGGGTGAACGTTAACAGCAGCACGATACGGCACGTTCAAAGAAAGAGGCTGTGCCTTTGGAGCTGCAGGCTCAACGGGTGAATAGTTGAGCATCTCTGTGATGTGGCAAGAGAGCTTCTGCGGTTCAGCGACTGATAGCGAGTTCGTCGCTTTGGCTGGAGAGTAGTCTAGAGGTGTGGAGACGTTTGAGTGTGCAAGAATTTGTGCTTCTGGAACTGCAACGTCAACCGGCGAATAGTTGTGTATCTCTCTGCTGTGTATAGAGAGCTGCTGCGATTCAGCCGGAGCAAATGAGGGTGAGAACGCTGGCTCGACTGGAGCGAAGTCTAAGCCTGTGCGGACAGTCGATACAGTGAGCTTTTGTAGTTGTCGAGGCGCTGGTGCAACTGGTGAATAGTTTAGCATCGCACTGGTGTGCAAAGAGAGCCTCTGTGATGGCGTTGTAGCAGCGGTAGTTGTCGGAACCATAGGTTCGGCTGGAGCGTAATCCAGAGTTGCAAAGACCTTCGATACATCCAGTGGCATGCCCGTGGGTTTTGAAGGCGAGATGGATACCACTGTATGCGTGGACAGATTCAGTTCTGGAGCTTTCGGCTTGGGCGAGATGACAGGTTCGTCGGGAGCACAAACCAGAACCTCGCTGATGTGAGACAGTGCGAGCGATGCACGGCTATCCTGTTCGCGGGGCGTCGTGGCTACAGCACCTCCGATGAACAATGACAAACTGGGCACAGCGACGTCCATAGAAGCGTGATTGATGACTTCAGACTCAGTGGACATGACGATGTCGGAAGAGGTATCGCTAGATGCGTCATACTCATCGCCAAGTTCATCGAACATCGACCTGTGATTGACGGCGGTAACATGAGGGAGTGTAGGCGGGCGGTCAACACTGCTGATGGTTGGCCTAAGCATCCGCTCTTCCATCAATGCATTCTCGAACTGCCTGTTTTCGTGCTCAAGAGTCTCGATACGTGCATCTTTGAGAAAAATTTCACGCTCGTAATTCTCAGTCTGCTGAGTGAACCCGTGAATCTCCTCTTGGAGACTGTAGACTTGACCTTGAAATTGTTCGGTGATCTCGCGTTTGACGATCTCTGCGTCTGCCAATGCATTGCGAGCTTCGATTTCGCTATTCTGCAGGCTCTGCAGCGCCAGCTGTGCTTCTGCAAGACGCTCTTCAAATTGGTTGCGATCGCGGCGGAGATCTTGACCCTTGAACTGTTCGTTTGTAAGATCGAAACGTAAGCCATTGTTGATTTCGCTGAGGTGCGAATATATTTTCTTTTGTCCTTGAAGTTCTTCCTCAAGCATCTTCTTCTCGGCCTCAAACGTCTCAATTTTTCCATTGAGTTCTTCGCATTCATCGGTTAGCATTGTGTTCTCGACGTAGATCCCGATGTTGCCTGCCCTGACGTCGTCCAGCTCCAGTTGCAGCTTGACATTGGTCTCTCTCACAAGGTTAGCCTCGCCACGCTCAGACTCGTAGGCTTTGGCAAGCTCGTTGAAACGGTCTTCCTGGGATCGGAGACAGTTTGCAGCATTCTGCTCAGAGTTGCGAGCTTCCTCACGAGCCTCCTCACGAGCCTCCTCTCTCACCCGTTGGGTCTCTGCGTCAGCTCGAGTCAGAGCGGCGCGCAGCTTCGACTCCCAAGTCTCATCGCTACTGCGTGCGTTTTCGGAAACAGCAAAGATTCTCTCATTGTACTCATACTCGAGTTGCTGCAGTGCGCGCTCACAATCGGCGTGGGCAGCGCTGGTGTCACCGGCGTTGTTTGGCGTGTTGTCCAGGAGACCCTTGCTTGTCTCGGGCTCCGCCTGCAACTTCCCGTTCTTCACCTTCTCCTCAATCCCCGGCTTCTCCGCTTCGCGAGTTTTTACTCTCACATTCTGCGACATGTTGTAAGAGTTGCGGAAGGTGGCAAGTGCCACGCGGGCAACTTTTTCAGCGGCTTCTGCGCGCTTCGTCTCCCTTTGAGCCTCCTGGACTTGAACCTTGGCATCGGATAGCGTTTGCGCTATGCCCTTTGCGTCTTCGAGCTGTCGTATGTTGCGCTGCAGTGCGAATTTCTCACGGTGAAGCGTCGCTATCTCTGTTCGCAAGTTTGCTTCCGTAGAGTTGAATTGAGGGAAGTTCACTCCCGAGAAGGAGAAAGCATTGGTTTCTGACATGATCTGGCGAAGTCAAGTCTGGGCAGACCGGGATAGAACAAAGACTTTGTAACAAGAAAGGCGTTCGAAGGTACTATTTGCAGGTCAAAGGAAGTTTGAGGAGGAAGAGTCATATGCCAGAAAGGTTAGGGGCCGTTTGCTATTGTTCGATGGGTTGAATAGGCAACGCTCGGTGAAGACGGCGCTCTGCTCTCGAGGTGAAGGCAAGCTTTCGCAAGTCCCTAGTCACCAAACACCACCCTCGTTCCTTGAAATAGGCCGCTCGTGTGTACCCTGCTTCTCCAGCCACCGATTGCTCTCGTCTCTTGCATCCATCTTTGCGAGTCTGTTGTCGCCATCGGACACCTAGGCTGACCTGCTACATGGCGCTCTGTGCAATACCAGCATTTGCCCGGCCTTCTTCCCCTCAAATGCCGGTCGTTCCCTTGAATGACTACGGCTTTTTTGACACTGTACACGGGGCCCTGGACCAGAGTATAGCCCGGGGACTCGAATGCATCGACATCGATCTTCTTGAGTATAGATGATTCAGCAGCGCTCCGCCACTGCTTGCCCACATATTGCATGTCTTCGCACACGACTCTGCACACCCGACATAGCTCCGCAATGCGATCGTTCACCCCACACATGTTGAAATATTCTTGGTCCGTAAGCAGTCTTCGCGATTCCGTGTGTCGCTTCCTCATATGTAGCTTCTTGTCGCGTGGCCCGAACTTGGTTTCCGGTACTGGTTGGAATTGATAGGACAAAAGAAGAATACATTGTCGAAGTTCTGCTGGAAGACCCAGAAAACTCGCACTGGGGTGTACTACTCCATGCTCTGTGCTGCGGAAGTCGATGTCGCGAGGCAGGATCCAAAGGCTTGGTGCGCGCTCGTTCTCGAGTTTTTTGCGCGGCGACGGTTTCAGTGACCGCAGAGAAGGCTGACTAAAGATGGAAAACTTCTTGTTTGCAAGCGCGTGCGGCCGTTGTCGCAGCTTCTTCTGATACCTGCGCTTTGCCGATCCAGAGGTGTCGGCCTCGAGATAGCGATGAGGTTTCATGAGTATGCAAGGCCGATGCAAAGCAGAGGATTTGAGTGTGTTTGTAGAACCCTGAGTATCGGCGAGCAAATAAAGTTACCTCTCAACGCTAGCGTTGATGGGTCCATGGTTGAGCACAAAATACTCCAGCCTTTTGATAGGTTAATCACTATAGACCATCTTTTACTGAGGCTGGAGTAATGGTTGTTAGCTACAACATTGAATTAAAGGTAGACCTCATATTACCGTCCTGCATACGCGTCATGAACTTTCAGAGGTTGCCTGCTGCTGTGACATGCTGGACTGACAGACCGACCACCCTGTATCGACCGTTAAACTGTAGTTTCAACACGAGCCCTTCGCTGGTACTGCAGTGGGGTAGAACGTTGACCAGGTCACATCAGTGAGTGAAACGCAGGTTGTGAATACATTAAATCAGATATCAGCAGTTCAGACGGGGTTCTTGACTTCGCCACAATTCGTACTGACACTCACGGCGAGATGTACTTACCTACCATATATTTCCACGATTAGGTTGGGCAAGTACATGTACGCTTTTGACCCTGCGGCTATAGGTTGCGGCTTCCATGACTAACCTTACCGGGCTTGCGACTAATCATACCACGGAGAGTAACGAGTAAGATGCTGGGCAGAACTATTGTTCATGCGGGATATAATACTTCATAACAAAACTCAACGAACAACTTCTCGTGAAGTCTGGAAGGCTCATGAAAGGCTCATGAACAGTATCCTGAATATACGTATGTGTTGGCCACCACATC
The DNA here is from genome assembly GCF_020726555.1 of Boeremia exigua. NCBI lineage: Eukaryota > Fungi > Ascomycota > Dothideomycetes > Pleosporales > Didymellaceae > Boeremia > Boeremia exigua. The sequence goes on along the minus strand of NW_025763518.1, from coordinate 2,389,141 downwards.
TTTGGTATATCAATCGGCAAAGGAGTCGCTGCGCCCAAATACTGTTCTGCGCTCCCGGTCAAGGTCCCTATCTCCGACTGCGTACTTTTGCTGTACATTGGGATCGACCAGACGGGCCGTACACTCGTGTGAGAGGATGATCATTGCTTGGTATTGGGGTTGCGGTGCCAGAAAGGGACGGTGTATGAGCCCGTGTAACAGATCTCGATGTCAGGGGACACTTCTCGTCTGGGAGTGTGACTACCTCATCAACAGTCCGTTTTGATCAGCATCTTATCAAATAGTAAGACCGAGAGAAGAGACCGGTGGAATGGTGTTTGGTGTTGCGCAGTCGATCGAGTACCTGATTCAGTTGTTATACCGAGCGCCAATGCTTCGAGGTGTGCTTTACTTGAAGCGCAGCTGCGCAACTTGCCTTGCCGGCTCTGCCCAACCCGGTATTACCGGCGGCCCAAACCCTCTTGATGGACAGAACGTTCGGATCCGTAGCAACTATCGGCATATTTTTGGTTGGATTAGATTTCGCTACGGCTGTTGAACGTAGAATGAAGACACATGACGCAGACCCTGAGTGTCTGGCTGTATTGAAATGAAGTGTGACGGTAGATGCGAACCTACTACGAGCTAGGGAGGATGGCGTTGCACAACAAACATGTCCTACGTACTGCAGCTGCGCGTAATGTACCTTTTGTACACAGCGGCTGTGCGCTCGGTGTCACGTAACCACGTGCCATTGTCGTCGGTGCCTGAAGGAAGAGAGTCGTTGCATGACGGAAGGCCTCATCACCAGGGCAGAAGTCGACTAATTAGGGCCAGCCACGACATGGAGCATGAGAAGTGGAGTCTCAGAATCTGCGGCAGAAGGGAGCGATCCTATAGGTAGCGATTCTAGAGATTTCTGCATCGGCTGTTCGGTTCGAGGATGAAGCCTGCACCGGTGAGAGCAATTGCAGCCTATGGCGACGGCATCTTCTATAAATCTGTCGACGGCTTCCAGGGTCTAGGAGCGATGCAGAAATGCCCAAGAGAGCTCCTTCGGCTCCCACGCCATCGTCCGAGCTCGACTGAAGTCCGCACTGAGGACAGCGTGTTGAAGTTCGCGAGGCGGTGAGCGGTGTCTGACATAAGGTTGCTCAGAGCTAGCCCATTGGGCCTGGCAGATCCGCAGGGCTGGAACACACGCAATGCCTTCGCCGTCTTTGTTGTTGTAGGAACAGACAAAGGCGATCCCAGCACGCCGGTTGTGGTGGTTGAGATGATGCACGGTTTCGGGCGCTGGGAGAAGTATCTGCAACGGACCAAGCCGCCGCTAGCCGCTTCCGCTCTGCAACGAAGGGCAGTCACGACTGTGAGTTTCGACTGGAGCTCGTTCTGAGGTCCAGTGAAGCAGAATCTCATGCTTGTACTAGATATTAAAGGCTGCTAATGGCCGCTGCTGCAGAAGCCTGCCGATCGAAACGTGCTGTCATCAACGGAGGCGTGTCGCGGAATTTTGGTGGGCACCTGCACAGGTTGGTGCCCAACGCGCCACTGCAGTGGCCGGTCCCCACAGTTCTCGCCCACCTGAGCTGCCGCAAAAGCGGTGGTACCCAAACCGCGCGACGCCAGCTCGAGCTGTCCATTGAATGGGTACCTGAGGCCGCTGGCGCGCTGGCTTGTCAGAATAAGTAGATCGGGCGCCTCCGGAAAGGTGCAGTGTTTTCCTGCTCCTTCCTCGCTCTCAGAACGCTGCTCTTTCGCCCGACTCATCGCCGGCTGCTTCACGTTGCCGTTAGACACGATTGCTCCAGCCTTCGCGCCTATTGTCTGCTTGCTGCCCGACCGACTGACGTGCAGCCGCCCGCCGTTGTCGCCTACCGTCTCGTCCAATCGTGACCCCGCCATCGCTGCAACCGGCCTCCCAGACCCCGCTGACTTCGCTCTCGTCGCAAAGAGCCGCACCGTAACAGCGCGCAGAGCAGCTCTCCCCCGTTGCGTGCGATCCAAGCAGTAATCTGAGCGTGCGCAGCTGCAGTGCCGCGCCATCTTGTATACAGCCAGCTTTCCGTCGTGGCCACGACAGCTGCACTTGCACCCCACTAGGACGCTGCAACCTCTGTAGGCCACTGCTCCACGGTATCCCAAAACGGATCGCCGCAGCCGCGCATCACGCCCCCTTCCGAATCCTCCATCACAGGCCAGCTCGCTTGTGTAGGTATATTGGCTCTCACCCCCGCCTGGAACAAGCTTCTGGACATTACCGCCCCACGGAGCAACAGGAATTCTGTCATTGCCATCCGAGCTGACAGCCTTTGGTTCCGGTGCCCCTCCTTGTCCTCTTTGAGCCTGGCCCACCTCGACACTGACATCAGTGTCATCTTCTCTTTACTCTCCCTCTTCTCTCACAACTAAGCCATCATGTCGCGAGCCAACCAGTGGTTCGTCCTCGGCGATGGCATCGCACGAGAGGTCATCACGGCCGACATCCAGCGCTACCTTGGCCCGGATGCGCTTGTCAGGCCTGGCACAGGAAGCGGCGAATACCAGGTTGGACTCACTGCGTGCTATCGACTTCAGCTCGGGACTAACCATCGTACAGGGCCAACCGGGCTACTGGATCACTGCATACCGAACCCTCACATCGGTAAGTCCGACTGGGCAAGTCTCCGTGTAGAGGACAAGGCTGACATGCTGTTCACAGCAAATGATTCAGGATCTGAAGATGGATTCGCAGCGTTGGCAGCAAGAGCGGCAACCAGGCGAGGGACGCGGAGGTAGTCATAGTCCTTATCTTCGTGATACCAAGGTATCAAGAGGATCTGACGCAGTTCTAGCTTACCAAGATTCGCGTACCCACGCTGCGCGCCAGCACTGGGGTCCCTCGAAACCGGTCGAGCACCCCTCGGCCGATGTTTATGACCGCCAGCCTGCGCCCAGGGCAGGTGGTGCCTATACCTCAGCGTCGTACGCACCAAGCGAAGGACACTACACCACTGCGCCGGCCGGTTATAACACACAACCAGGTTACCAGGCTGCTCCATCCTCGGCTGCTCCAAGGACCGCGCCCGCGGACCCGTACTCCGGCTACTCGCAACGTGATCAGGGATACCAGTCTCAGCCTTACGGTTCTTACCCGTCACAGTCTCCAACAGATGCCTACGGCCGACCCTCTGCCGCTCCGACCGCCTATGTGACCCCAAGGTATTTTGGATACACCGACGACAACTTTTTGGTCTATCGCTAAGCCCCAGTAGTTCCACGCCTGCTCCAGGTTACTACATTGCTTCAGATGGTCGTCGTAAGTGCTGATACGTGCATGGGTGCTTTTCATCGCAACACTAACACTAATCTCCTAGAATACCCATTATCGTCGCAGCCACAGCCATCTTCCCGCAGTTCGCAACCTGGTGGATACCGGAAACACTAGGCCGGTGCTTACCTCTGATGACTGCGCAGTAACTGGATGCAGTCCTCCTGTGACTGCCTGGCATCAACTATTGTTCCTCCGTCATTTTCTGTGCCCGGAGATACCCTTCTGTTTCCCGGAGTTCACCTGGATATGATTGTTTTACTACTTTTATGGGCCGTTTCATACCCACAGGAGCCGTTAGGAGTTCATCGATTTCGTCCGAAAATGTCCCGGATAGATGCATGATTTTATGGATGTCATGGACCATCTCGGAAATGTCATAATGCAATCAATCGAAACTTAATGAATCATGGCCGTTTACCAACACCCTTCTGGAGATATCCGTGCGGAGTGCTCTCCCAATCAGGATCATGGTTTCCCCTTCACGGACCTTGTCATCATCTTACCAGATGAGTGTAGGCTTGCGTTACACAGCTGGATCATCCACGCGGATTAGCTTGCAGCTTGAGGCTTTGCTTTGAGCACGAAGATCCAAGGAGTAGTCTCAGCGCTCGCTCTACAATGTTGTTTCTCGGTGTTTCGACCTAGTCGTTTCTGCATGACTGCATACAGGTCCTGGATAGCTTACGTCTTCTTTGAATGTATTCACCTTTCGTAGGAATTTCCTGCACCCAAGCGGTATCTGTCCGGGTGGCTTTATGGCTTCCAATGAAAGCGTGGCATTCAGGGATTGGAGGACCCATATGATACTTAGTTTGTTAATGCTGTTCTCACGTAGGCCTTTCACATGTGCTGGATACATTTTTTCGGACCTTCACGCAATACATGATCAGATTTACAAGCTTTGTTCAGCCGCCATCGCCCTCGCCGCTCGTACGGTCAAGCGGCTTCTATCCCTTCGAATTGATCGTATTTCGTGCTCTGCGCCAGCTATATTTTCTCAACCCGCCCCACGCGACTGACTGACTCGCTAACCCGCTCGAGGCCGTTGATGACAGCCACACGTTCAAGCCTCGCGGTTCGACTGTCCTGGGTAAGAGCTGATTCAGTCGCGGCTTGAAGTTTTCATAACGGAAGGTGGCGAAGCATCAATGCCAAAAGCAACGCGCGACGATGGTACTCTACGCTCACGCCGAGTGTGCACAACACATTTGGATGATTGTTCTCGATTTGATCGGCACGGTCACCAGCCTCGACGATCGGCAGTCTCTCACTACCCATGTCTTAGCGTACACATTTTATGCCGAATTCCGATGTTGCCGCCAACGACAGTGCCGGACAAATCATGCGAGAATGAGGTCATTGTGTGGAAGTTCTCAGATCTTGTACTCAAGGGTCCCATCCCGAACACAATGCTGGTGATGGTAAGATCATACTGAACACGTGACCTCTTCGCACCACGACAATATGAGGCTGTTGTTTACTATGTATGAACGATGCATACGTGGATACACCGTCGGCGTAGATGACGACGATGGGCAGCGATGCAGCGGAAAGCAGGTCCAGATTCATCCTTCGCTCGGCTCGGGCCTTTTGCGACCGCCGAAAGTCCTGCCCAGATAGTTGATCTCAGCCACAGACGAAATCGCAATGTGTCCGTACATCACAGTACAGCAGCGGTCTTCGAATTGACTTTGGCAGTTCTAGAACAGCCTGGTCATTCTACATGCAGAGCCAAGCCCTCAATGGACTTTGTACGATCTTATCTTATCATGGCCTGCGATCAATGCTCTTTGCACTTACCTGAAGTAGTATGTAGGATAACTACGTCACCTATCGTGACCTTATCTGGACTTCCTTGTCGCCTTACAAGACCGTTGCATCTGTTTGGGATAACCTCGGTCCAGCTTTCCATGATCGTGATCATCACCGGTTACACTTTTCCGCTTCGTACGGCTTTCCACCGAACCCCACAAGCATGTAACCCTGAACGGCCGGCGCTCGACCCTTAAAGACATCGTACACCCCGCATCTTCTCCGTAACAAGCAACGGCAGTGTCTTCCGAGGCTTAGTCTTTGATAAACGCATGCCGGCGTCGGCCCCGGACAATTGGCATGCACTGCTCAATTAAAAGATGGAGCGCGCCGCCATGTTGCTGCGATTGCGCGTGCTATTCTTCAATTCATCACGATGGTCGCATTCTCGAGTTTGTGTGCTGCACTGACGTTGTTTGGGCATGGCGCCACGGCGCGGCGAGCTCTCACCAGGCGCAATAATACTGAAAGCTATGCGACAAACATGCTTCACGAATCCATGGATTGGATGGACATGTATTACGATAATGAGAGAGGCTACCTTTTCGACCTAGACTCGGCCGCATTGGTACATGACACCAGATCTAGTGCATGGTATGCAGCGGGCTTGTTGGCGAGAAACGAGGCAGACGACGTCGAGCAGGCGATGCGCGTTGTGACCAACATAATTGACGCGCAGTTTAAGAATGAGAGCCAGCAGTGGTGAGTGTTTACCGATGATGGAAACTAAACAATGGCCAAACGTTCAGCAGCTGACATGCGCCAGGTACGGCGACTACCAGAAGTACCCCGAAGAGCCTACAGTCGGGACTGCACAATACCCAGCCAACATCTACAACTCGTGGGATCCAAATTGGCGTGGTTTCATTGGCACAACGTTTGTTCTCATGCTCGAGGAGTTCCCACATCTTATACCACAAGAGACGCAAGACTACATGATGGAGAGTCTCTTCAACACGACAATCGGTGACAGCTACCGCGTGGGCGGCGTTGACACCGACAACCTGTACCCAGCATACAGCAATCCTTCAATTATGCGAGCCTTCGTATCTGGTTGGGTCGGTCGCAGAACCAACGAGTCGAACATGACTACTGCGGGCGAGGCGTACGCAACTGAAATCATCGATCTGTTCAAGCGCGACAACACGCTTTCGGAGTTTAACTCTGGTACCTATGCAGGTGTTTCGCTTTTCGCGCTTACCCTGTGGGCGAAGTATCTTCCGCAAGACAGTGTGATGGGCCAGTACGGCAGCGAAATGATTAGGTACACCTGGACGTCGCTCGGCGAGCTCTACAATGCCAATCTGAAGAACGTCGCCGGTCCATGGGATCGTAGCTACGGATACGATATGAACAAGTACCTGAGCATTCTTGCGCTGCAGATGTGGACGCTGGTTGGCAAGGACAAGGCGCCCATGAACGCAAAGGTACGTTGAATCCTGCATCATCCATTTGACATCGAGACTAACTGTTTCCATAGCCTTACGCCATGGGTCACAAGAATGACTTTGCTATTTCTCCATTGATCGCCATCCTCGCGCCGTTCCACAACACACTCATCTCCAACGCAACACTCTCGGCGCTCACTACTTTCCCCGGTACTCACACTGTGAAGACGTCCGCTTTTTCGCCTCCCTTTGACACCTACCCGCGTAACATCACTGCTTGGATGAGCGACAACCTGACAATCGGCGCTGAGAGCTTCTCGGAGAACGTCATCGGCGGGCCAGCGAAGAACCCGAGTTCGTTCAACCCTGCCGTTGTCCAGTGGGGAAGAAAAGACGGCAGCGTTGGATGGCTGAGCTTGTACGCGCAGGTGTACGCTCTCAACGCCGAGACTGGCGAGAACTACCTCGAGCTCTCGTACCCGCAAGGCAATGCCACGAGTGGTTTCTCGTTCCTGGTCGGCACGAACAGCTGGGACGGAAAGCGCGATGTTGCTTCCTGGTCTGATGTCGAGGGTATCAAAGTCAACGTCACCGGCTCGGTGAATCAGACCTACACGGTGGCTTACAATGGAGCGAATGGTGGAGCTGGCAAGCCGGTCAACGAGTTCGAGTTCTGGAACTTCACGTATCTGATGCCGCCGGGTTCCACGGAGGTGCCGAGGGTCAGACTCGAGTTTGAACTGGAGTAGATCATCCCGTTGTGGAACATGCATATGAAATAATTGAGAGATTGTATATAGAGAGCTAGCTTAATATTACTACATTATAGTAAACAGCAGGAAACCTAGCTCTTGCCTGGTACGACGGATCGTGCCTGTCCTGGGACTCCATTGTTTGTTTGCAAAGTCTACACCCTTCCCTACTCATAACTGTTTCCTGCCAGCGTGACATCGTCGTAATTTGTGAGAGCTAGCCTGGACAGCCATTCTACCAGTGTACCTGCGCGACTGAAGGAAGACCCACAAGATTCTTGCGTTTTAAATGCACTCATCAGCTTACCAGCATTCAGCATTCAACTGATTTCTGACGCTCTCCTTCCAGACTGCAGATACCTCTTTTCATCTCAATGTTGACATATGAGTCCGTCCGTGAACGATACTACACGCTGCTGGACTTCGGTAAAAACGCCCGATGGGGACTCTACTAATAATATTGTGCCGTGGTAGCTAAAATCTCAATGAGGCGGGATATTATGGACGCAACCGTAGAAAATCTGGAACGTGTATTGACATGCAACGCGTGACCTCATCGAGAGGCATACTCATTACATGCTCAACTGAAGAACAGCTTTTTCTGGCCCTTCTCACCACCACCAGGTCCACCTCCTCTCCCACCTCCTCTACCCACGCCACTCCCACTGCCGGGCGGCCGTCCTCGCCCACGACTCGGTTTCGACGCGCCGTGGGCCTTCGAAGTCGTAAGTGGATTACGCTCTTCGTGTCGCATTTCCTTCGACAAGTCGAGTGCGAAGTGGTAGTCGATATGCTCTGTCTTATCGGCTTTTGGGAGGTGGATGTTGCATCGTGAACAGAAAAAGGTGTCAAGGGTCTTCTGAACCTGTGCTGGAGGGTTCAGGCGAGGCGCTGGTGTGACGGGTGGATCGTGGCGCTGGTGTGTGGGTGGAGAAGGGGAGGACGGTTTCGGTTGCGCTGAGGGTGGGGTGTTCGAGATTTGAGCGTCTTCTTCTGTGTCATGGCGGTCTAGCGTGGGTGTTGATGGGCGGGTGACTTCATCGCTGCGAATTTGGTCGAAGTCGTCCCCGTCGTTATCCTCCACATCATCCTCCGTTTCGTCCTTGGTGGATTCGCTATGTGCTTTCATCAAGACTGCTCGTGCAGCATCGAAGTCTTTCCTCTTGTCGTCTTTCGGTCCAAAGAAGTTGGCAATATTGCCTTTGGTACGTCTCCTCTTCGCTGGGGGCTCTCCTCCACGATCCGAGGACATCATGGCCTTGGCCTGGTCTCCACGCACAAGGAACCCACCGATGCCAGCGTTGTTCTTCGGCCCGTCCTCAAAGCCACCAACGCTCAGTGATAAATTAGCACAAGGCCACGCTCGACCGTCCACAACTACTTGCGCAAGTAGGTTCTTCGCAAGGTCAAAAAGGATAGCTTCTGACAAAGCTTTGCCCTGTGGAATTTGGGCTGACCTACTCCGTGTCTGCGCACCCTGTCGATGATGTAGTATTATGGTCTTTGGTCGCCGCTTGTTCTCCAGTACTCCCTCCTCCACACATCTCGAGAAAATATCTGCAACGAAGATTCGTAGCCATCTTACACCTTGTTCAAAGGAATTGATAGATGGCCTGAATGACTTTGCTGACAGCATGCTCTTGATTTGAGTGCGAGTATTGACTTCGCTGTTGTCTTCGCCTCGTATAATGGAGTATAACCAGCTTCCAGTATCGTCGCCAAGTTTCTTCAATTGATCCAGCGGTTGCTCCACCAGATCCTTGACCAGATCAGTACCAAACATGGCAACAACCTCATCACCCAGCTTACCGCCCAACATCCTGATCTTTGTAAACTTCATGTCTGAAAGAAAATGCTTAATGGCTCGATTACGGATGATAGTCTGTTGGTTAGGCTTCTTGAACCCCGAACCGAGCTTGGCCAGCATTTTGTTGCGGGCAACACCTCCAGAGCACGTGTAATGAAGCGTATCGAATACATGTTTCCGCACATCGCGCACAATCTCTGAGGCTATGACCATGCACACATCGTCCCAGTCTGGATCTTTATCTTCGCCATCCTCCTCACCAGTTTCCACAAGTGCATCAGCCGCCCAGTCCAGCACTGTGGTCGGCACTTTTGGTAACGGTTCTGTTGGATCGTCATACGGAGGTGGACCTCTTAGTATAGGATATCTCTGCAGCAGTATGCTGTGCACTTGAGCGCTCAGATCCATGAAAACCTCGTCGATACTGGCTTTCTCCACACGCTGCTCTTTTTCCGGCAGCGCATCCTTGATACACTTCAAGATCCTCCTGCTCTCCAGCCGATACGAGTCCAAGCTGACTTTGTGTGTTGCCATGTTCGCAAAGGAATCCTCATGATATGCCCATTTCTCGTCACCCTCTTTCCATGTCGCTACATGCTGCATTATAAGCTCTGGACATTGCTTCAGCGCTTCTGTAGATGTTACGTGTCGACTGAGGCCGAATGCGCGGGCCGGGTAGTTTATCGCTATCAACCCTTGCCATTGCTGGACAGCAAGGGGTTTCGAAGGATCGAGGCCGAGGCGGACTGTCTCGCACTGCGCGTAGAAAGCATCAAGATCGACGTGTGCGATGACGCGTAGCGGTGTTTGTGTGCTGTACGACTTGAGTTGGTGGAGTTGCTTGTACGTGAATTTCGATTTGGGGATGCGGCGCGGAGATGTGATCGACAGAGGAGACGAGGCGAAGAACGGCGCCGGCGAGGACATTTTGGTCTTATTTTAAGGCATTCTCGTTCATGCATCCAGTCCTTTCGAGCTCATGTTATTGTTTTGGCGCCATGCGTGTAGCAGGAGGTTCGACGTTGCGGTTGCTGCTTACTATCTGCAGACGCGAGGCGCGTCTTCGCGTGGTCATGCGCGTCATTCACGACGCTTACCCCTCTAGGAGCACTACCAGGCCTGCCCATCTTCTGCTCGAGCTTCATGCTTGAATGTAGCAACACAATAAGCATCGAGATATTTGTTGACTAGCATTGGCCTACTTTAAGCGTTTTTAGGGAATTCGGCGCTCAGACGCTGCAGTTTGTTCAGTAGGTCAATGTCGTCATGATCTTTAGACTAAGATATTGAGTACTCGAGCGATGACTGTACTGTATTGTGCTACATTGCTCGCCCTGCACAGCCGAAACCGGTCTTCTACAGCCCGTTCAACGAATTTACACATTCAGCATGTCTTTCTTCAACACGCTCCTCAGCCCCAAGGTCTTAGTGCCACTCGCAGGCAATGTCGTCGCAGTTGGATCCGCAACATATTACCTGCAATCGAAGATCAACTACAATCTTGAAGAGCAAGAGGCACGTCTGGACGAAATCGAAGGCACATTACGGGGTCACATTGGCCTGATCGAAGACGCGCTGGACAGGATCGAAAAGAAGCCTAACCAAAACCATCAGGAGAAGTTGTACAGTCAAAGAGCAAGAGACGAGAAGAAGGGGAAACAGAAATAGTCTTCGAGCGAAGTTGGGGTCGACTGCACATGGCTTGGTAAAAGTGCGCCGTGTAATCTATGTACGTTGTGGATAGGCACATTTCTGTATGTAACAAGCTAGTATCTTTTAATCTGTAATCTCCCATGCACACTGTTTTGTGTCTATTTACTCAGAAGTAGTATTCACGCCACGGACTGGCGGTAGAGTGCGAATTCGTCATTCACGCTGGCTGCATAGACTGTCGGTATGCTTTGCAGTCACGATCATTGCAGGTTCCATCAAGACAGACGATCCCGCGGCGGAGGGATCAAGACCAATCGCGATTCTCCATTCCAGCGCCCGACCCACCTACAGAGATTTCGATCACGCCCAACCAACCGACCACCTGACCAGATCATGAGTGCCGCGTCTTACCATGGCGAACAGACTCGTAAATGACAGATTCTAGAAATATATATTCCCCGCTGCATCTCTCCTTCATCAAAACAGAAACAACAAGCCCGGCTGGCACAATCGGTAGCGCGTGAGACTCTTAATCTCAAGGTTGAGGGTTCGAGCCCCTCGTCGGGCTTACAGTATTCTTTTTTTGTCTTTGCAGCTTGCCCTCAGCTCTTGTGGCTGTCGAGATATCTGTGGTTGAAATTTTTTACTGGTGGCGGAGCAGTGAGGGCACTAGCACGACTTCGGACTAGCGCCTACGCATCGGCCCCATTCGATCGCCACACCACGCGACGCCCACATGCCTGCTTTGTCCTTGGAGTATCACGTGCTTGTCCATCTATCACATCACTTCAGAACCTTTGGTGCACGCCGTGGACATCTACTGTGTCTTTCCGCGTGGTAGTTGAATGTGAGCATTCCTCAGTCCATTGGAGGGCGCAAGACTTCAATTCCTCTCTGTGCTGCATTAATCAGCCACTTGGCGGTGTTGCAGGATTCACTGCATTATATCGCAACTCAAGGCGTGTATTTCCTCTGGTCAGCTCTGGATATAAGTACTCCGTCGTCGCTGCCTTTTTATCCCGGCAACTCGAAATCCAAGACTCGTCCACGAACGGTGACAAAAGCTCCATAAGCAGTGCGCATTAATGGAAGTCAAACTATATACACGCCTGGGGCGTTCCCACACCCTGCAATCCCACTCCAAGGCTACTCCCTATCCAGCTCCCCCAGCATCTCTCTCGTCGCACTAAGACTCTGACTATCCCCGTAAATCGCCGCGATCAGCGACCCATCGAGCTTCGGAAACTCGCGCTGCAAGATCTCCACATTCTGATCGTGCTCGTCCTTGCGTCCCCGCGCTTCGTAGCTCTGCATGACCTCGATCTGGTGGCTGCGGTCCTGGCCCTGGGGCAGCGCGAGATCGGTCTCGGTGCGCCGTGGGGGCAGGCCGGGCGGGACTTCGTAGTTGTTGTCGTTCAGGCCCTGGTAGTTCTGCGTTTCGGAGTTGAGGGGGGGCACGCGGAACTCGTAGTTGTGGGACGGGTTGGACGGGTTGGATGGCGAGCGCTGGGCGTCGGGGTTGAAGTCAGGTGATTGGTGTTGTGCCCATGGGTCTGCGTCATTGTGGTTGGAGCCTTGGAAGCCGGATTGCCCTTGTCCGAAGCTGTTGCCTGGTGGAGGGTAGTCTGGGGGGGTGTATTGGTTGTGCGATGTTTGGTCTTGGTATGCCGAGTATGGGTTGTGGTTTGAGACGCCATGAGCCTGTGCGGGTGGTGGGCTTTGGTAGCCGCCGCTGCCGGGCGTGGAGCTGTGCTCGTCCTGCCACGGGTTTGTATTGGAGGCCATGTCGCGGGTTTTTGCTTGTGGATGGGTAGAAGCGTAGGGATAGATTCTTGGAGTATTCCCGATCGCGCAGGCGTCCTTGTTTTGTACGCGTCTTGCTGAGGCTGTGTTGTAGTGAGAGGTCTAGAAGCAGGCGCGGGGCATGACGTTGCCTTCTCCACGTGCGATTGCCCCACTACACAGCCACAGCAGCCACATACTCGCGTTACTCGTAACGCTTTACGAAGCTGTCGTTGAGTTGTGGCGAAAGCATGTAGCTTATTGCTTGCATTAAGCATCATGTAGATGTATAGTAGTGTAAAGAGGCGCTTATCGCAGTATTACCCTAATACCAATTCAAACCTTTGTAACCGCGGCTCACCGCTTCAGCTCAGCGAACCGCCTCGATAGCTCGTCTACATCTGGTATTTTCCCTCCAGGACCGTTGTCGCTCGCTGCTGGCTTCTTCTCAGCCGCCTTCTGTACCTTTGCTGCCGCCGCGCCAGGCAGCTTCAACCTCGGCGCAACGTTGTCCGTACTTGGGCTCGGCGGTACGACTCTCAGCGGGCTCTGCGGTCCTACTGTTCTGGGTGGGGTTGCCTTGACCAGCTCTTCCCTCTCACTGTCCTTCTTCCCATCTGCGGTCAGCGAGACCTCTGTGTCTGCTTCTTCTGCCACACCACCACTGGGCTCGTCGTCGTCGGACGACGTCTTAGGCGCACCAAACGGAACGCCATAGAACCGTGCAATCTCGCCTAGGTATGCGTCTACCAGCTCTTCGCTCGGTGTCTTGGCCTCTAGCTTCTTTGCGACACGCTCTGCTACGCCCTCGCCCTCCATCGCCGCAACTGCTACCTCCTTCCCGAACTTCTCCACAAGGAACGCTCGGACTTGATGCAGCTCCTTGATCTCCGTGCGCGGCGCCGCATATATTATGCTTCGCACTGCCTCTTCGAGAGCGGGGTCAAGCGGGATCGGTGTAGACGAGTGCGAGGGGGTTGTCTGGTCGAGGAGCTGGGAGCGCGCGAGGAGCAGCTCACAGTAGAGCTCGAGGATTTCGTGGAGTTCAGTGGTGATGTCGCTGCGGATGATGTTCTCGACGCGTATCCGCGCGGATTGGACCTTGCCGATCTGTGTTGTCTTTAGCTACAGGTGCCTAGTCACGTAGAGCGGAGCGCAAGTGATGCGCGAGGCCATACGTACCTCGATGAGCTGCGCCATCTCGCGTCTTTGCTGTTTTGCTTTCGCCGAGTCCTTTTGCTGCACCATGCGAAGCCGCGAAATCGACAGCTTGAGCTGCACCTTGAGCTTGTTCTGCCCTACATTAACTCGGTCCGTTGACCGTGCTGCCCTGTTTACTCACGACCAGAGACTGAGAGGGTGCCATATTCGCGAGTATGTGAAGGAAAGACGAACGAAATGGTACGGAAGGCTATCACGTTTGGCGTGGGAGATAGCTCTTGGAGCATGGGAGGTGGGATGCGGACATGGCGGGGTTGGCGCCGGGCTGTGCCACACCGCGTCATTGGCCGCTGACACGACGCCCTGAGCATCGACCAAACGAGCAGAGGCTGATGTGGAATCATTTGAATTTGGTATATCGCTAACGCTATGCTGGTCACTCTGAAAACGCCCTGGTGAGAAGCCACTTAGACTGTGGGACAATACATCCAAACGCCATGCTGAGGAATCAGCCCTTGAATCCTACAATGCCTGGATGCCCTTGAAGAAACCATTGGCCTGCAGTGCCTGGTTCTCCTTGACCAGCTCACGCATGCGCTCGACTTGCTGCTTCTTGGTCAGGCCTTGACTCTCAACCTCCTCCTTCCACTTAGCCAGCATCTCCTTGAGCAGCTTGCTTCCCTCTTCAACGTCCTCTTTGCTCGCCTGTACAAACCCTTCCTCGTGCTTTCCTGCAAAATCTTCCAGCTCGTCTGCCTTCCGCTTGGCCATGTTGATGACCTTCTGCGGAAAGCGGACTAGCTCGGCAACGTGGATTCCGAACGACTGGTCTGAGAAGCCGGGCTCGACTTTGTACAGCAGAGTGACTTCTCGCTTCTTTTGAACACCACTTTCTGTCTCCGTGGTGCCTTCGGAGATGTGTGCTACGACATGCAGATTCTCGACTTGTGGGTAGGTATCGGCAAGCGCAGTAAGCTCGTGGAAATGCGTTGCAAACAGCGCAAACGCGCCGATCTCTTTGACGATGTATTCAGAAATGGCCCAAGCGAGACCAAATCCATCGTACGTACTTGTACCGCGACCGAGTTCATCGATAATAATCAAGGACTCTTTCGTCGCAGACTTCAGGATGTTGGCAGTCTCCAACATTTCCGCCATGAACGTCGAGACGCCCTTGATCTGACTATCACTTGCACCCACTCTGGCAAGGATGCAGTCGAAGATGGTGAGCTCTGCTTCTGCTGCTGGGACGAAGCATCCTATCTGTGCCATAAGTGCGATCACGCCGATCTGTCGAATATACGTCGATTTGCCGCCCATGTTGGGACCCGTGATGATCAGAAACTCGCTCTCGTTGCGCAATAAACTGACATCGTTGGTAATGAATGAGATGTCGTCCTGCATTTCCAGACAAGGGTGACGGGCTTCTTTAAGCACAGTGTTGCCCGTACCCCGGGGATGCATGGTTGGCCGCGTGTACGATGTGGGTGCGTGTACCGAAACATGTGCAAAGGCAATTATAACATCGAGATGCGCGAGCACAGCTGCCAACTTCTCAACAACAGGGACGTACGAGGATGCTACTGCTACAACCTCGTTGACGAGTCCGGACTGCGTTCGGTTGTAGTTTTCGGAGAGCTGATCGAACTCTCGACGTTTTTCCAGCAGGGATGGCGTCGTGAAGTAGACGCCATTCTTCTGTGTCGAGATCTCTTGATATTGCTTCTTCTGTCGGATGCAACCCGCTTCGTTTCTCGTCAATCTAAAGCACCATCCGTGAACTTTGTGATTCTCCAGGAACAGCTTCTTCTCAGTATCCTGGTTCAGATCATCGCCAGCCTTCATGTGCTCCGACTCCATCTCGCGCTTGAGTCTATCAAGGCGCTTACGGATCACGCGCAGTGCTTCGTCGAACTCGGGTTTGATGATGAATTCGTGGTTGTCAAGCGCATCGAGATCAACCGTCGTCTCAACCATATCCTGGAGGCCCACGAACGCGGTCGAATACTGTCGCAGTTTTGAGGTATACTCGGCATCAAGAGCGTCTTTGTACTGCTCGTCCATGACGGCGTCGAGTGACTCCAGAAATCCGGGCAACCGAATGACAACTTGATAAGCGCGGACCACGTCTTCCAAATTTGCGGCCTTGCGTTGGAACTTCTTTGCAAGACGATACAAATCGGGTATCGACCGCAAATGCTCTTCCTGCATCGTCTGTCGCAGTTCAGTGTCGTTTACAAACGCCTCAACAAGCTGCTGCCGCCGCTCAATCTCAACAAGATCCATCAGAGGTTGCTTCAGCCACTGCGAGAGCAGCCGGCTTCCAGTTGGGGTTTTGCAGTGGTTGAGTAAGCCGTACAGACTCATGTTCTTCGCTCCATCCCTAGGACCAGGCATCAAGTTGAGCGCCTTCAAGGCTGCGGCGTCAAGCTTCATGTACTGTGTGAGATCGTGCTGATAGAGCTGGTATTGGCCAAGGTTGGACGAGTCAGACATGACGCCAAGGTACTTGATCAGACAGGCTGCCGCACCCATCGCCAATTTGAGATCGGTCTGTGGCAGTGTCCCTGCGGCGGCCTCATCCTTCAGCAGCCGCGGTAGATCCTGCTCGATGTCTTTGGTGCCAAAGTCGGCCGCACCTCGTTCTGCCACAGCACATCCGCAATTGTCGGCTATCGTCCGCAGCTTGTTGAGCTCTACATCCTTCTTATTTCCATCCGCTTGGATCAAACACTCCTTGACACCGAGTTGAATGAGGAGTGATTCAAAGTTCGAATAGAGGTCGTTGTCGAGAAATTCTGTCACACCGAGCTCGCGAACGCTGGCATCAGCAAAGCATACCCCGACGTTACGGGCTTCTGAGGCTTTGGCAGACACCTTGACCGCAAGTATGATCGGCGAGTTCTCGACGTGGCCACCCAGCTCGTCTTCGAGGTCCTGGAGATTGCCCGGTGACGCCTGCTTCGCCACCTTCCAGTCCATTCGTTTCCCTGTTGACTGCCAGATCTCAATGCGTTTGCTCAATCGAAAAAGCGCGTCTCGGAGAAAATTGCGAAAGACCATCGTGGTCATGGTAACGGATTCAAGGCCCGGCTCTCGTCCTAACTTGCGTAGCACAGCTGTGGTTCGGTAGACCTTGAATTATTGTCAGTACATGAAACAGTGCGAGGGAAAGCTCCAAACGTACGCTATTTGCGATGAACTTCGCATCCTCGCCATGAGCACTGTAATAGTCGCCTCGGTCGAATATCCGGACGGTGTCGTCGTTCTTGTCTGGGAGGTTGCGGAAGAACTTGCAGAAACCAGACTCGTCGTCCTCTCGCATTTCCGGTCTGGACGCCATTATGTTGCTGTTCCCTACCGCTTTGACGAGATAGATGGGCGTTCAAAGAGTGTGAAGTCGTGAGTGGTGAAACCGTTGCCGCGGCTGGCACTTCCATTAGTCGGAAGACGCGTCGCGTCGTTGACGCGATTCCGCGCTAGTATACTTTCATCTAAACTCCGTCAGCGATCGAGTGCACCCTTCCTTGAGTTCGTCCATATTCGCCAAAACCGTAGCTCCATCTCGCCACCATCATGCCTACATCATGCTCACACAATAATGTCCTGCTCGCGTACTCAACACATTCACACCGCTGTCCTGCGCCTCAGCTTTTCCACAGGGGTTCCGTTTGCCGACCACAAGCCATTTGCTCCGTCAAATCAGCGAACCATATCCTCCGTTGAGGCTACAGATAGAGTAGAATTTCCTATCCAGGTAAGGAGGTATTCAGTACAATCAGGGGACCCAGGGCCTTCGCCGTCATTGCGTCGGGCTGCAACTGGTAACCCTCTGCGACTTCCAACGAGCCTGTGTACGGCATGCATTGGTGATTTGTGCCGATGCGGTAAACTCGCAGGAAGAAACTTGGTTTGAAAGCCCCCAAGAATTGGCTCGGTCTCGAAAAGAAGCAGTACATTCATTAAATGAGCAGCGGTGAAGCCGCTCCAGGACGAAGAAAAAGACGTATTGCTTCTTCGAACGTAATGCTTAAAGCCCATATATTGGGCCGCTTCTCCTCGATAGCCGTCCCTATCGTCAGGATGTGAATCACACCCAAGCGGGTCTCGGATAGTATGTTGCCTACTTCGAAACATTCAGCAGATTATTGCGGACAATGATTTAAACGCCATCTTCATAACCAGACCGGCTATCTCCACCTACTTGACCAGTGAGCCACGTGCCAGAATGTCACCGACCTCTCGGCCAGTCCTACTGTCACACCAACGGTGACGTGATCCCCTCCGGCAAGCTCGTTCACACCTTTGCCGAGAAGGAGTCCGACCGCAAGCCTCACTAAATCAATGAGGAGTCTGCGATCAACTTCTCCGAGGATGATTACTTCGACTGCAAATACTTCGACCACGAAAATTATACTCCTCGCTATGAAGTTGGCTTCAGTCTTGCATACACTGCGTTCAAGAACTCGTTTAAGAACTGCAATAAGCTTGATACTTTGTACAAATTGCAGATACTGTCTGGCGAGTCTGCCACCGGCGCCCTCGTGATTGGCGGATGCGAGGATCTGTGAGACATCGTTGCTGAGATCAACACTGATATCAACGCGAGCGAGGCTGTTGGTACTGAGGTTACGCAGATGTACGTTAAGTTTCCTGCAGCTGCTAGCGAGACTAAGATCAAATCTGTAGAGACCGAAAAGTCTGGCTTTCAGCTGAGCCGCGGCAGTCTGTCTGTTCCGGATGTCGAGAAACAGAAATGACAATTTGTGCACGGTGGCTACAGTTTCGATGCCGGTACCTTGAGTAGAGACCTGAGGGTCAGCGGTATGTTGACTGTGAAAAACGAAACAGGGACGGCTTTTCCCGGTGATACCTTAACGTGCTCAGTTACCCCTAGGTTCCTCCACCCAATCGCTTTTTGCAGATCCACTGCCTCTCTTACTCTGTACTTGCTTCTTCAACCACAGCCATTCATGTTTGCTTGGCTAGGTTGCATCTTTGAATACATCCGGACCGGTCCGCCTCCTCGCGTCGCAACCCGGAGGAGGATGACGTGGGCAGTCCTTCTTTCATTGTCGCAACCTAGTAGGCATCACGCACCTTCCTCACATGAACCGCACATGTCCAAGTCACAACCACAAACTCTTCGCTCCTGCCTTACGCGTTGCAGCCGCATTCGCACCTCATATAAGTTCCTGCACCTAATGCCACCGAAGCAAGAACAAGGCAGGTCAAGGAAGGTCCCAAGGAGCGATAAGGACGATTAAGCATGGCGATCCGTGCACCTCTCGACGCCGGTAAGGAAGATTTCATGATCGCTACAAGCGCCCGCTCCGGGGTTGCCCGCATTGGGAAGGTATGCACAACTAGCGTGGCGGCAGTACTATGCTTGGAGGCTCTCATTGGCCATACGGTAGCACCGACTCGCATTAAGGAGCGGCGAACAAGGGACTTTCGGCAGGTAGGAAGGAGGAAACAACCCACACCTCGTCGAGACTGCGGACGCCCACAACCGATTCCCGCGGACACCCATAGCCGAAACTAGACTAGACAGTAGACTAGGTCTTTCTTCACGCCTACACCTTTGCTGCACTGACTTGAAACTCGTGCATCACAGCCAGATCTCGATATATTCCTCAACTCTGATCTGTTAACCCTTACCTATATCCTAACTGACCCTGACCCCAAGAATTAAACCCAGCAGACCCTGACTAGCCCCAGGAGCAGAAGGTGACGAATGGACCTGGCAAAGGTTTGGTGTTCCTTACCAAGGCGCCACCTCTCGCTTCTCATTAGTGCTTCTGTAATAGGCTGTGGGCGTCCATAGCAAGATATTGTGGGTGTCCGCAGCCTCGACGCCCGTACCTTTGCTCCGATGGGCTCAGAAGGGAAGATGACCCAAATCAAACAATACACCAACGATGAGGCTTTGGTCCCATGTATATAAGGCGAGGCAAGTCCGACATTCATTCTTAGTCTTCGTTGGTTCTATCACATCCCTTCGTCTTAATTTAAACAGTCAACATGAAGTACGCTCTTGGTGCAGCTCTCGTTCTGCAGAGCACGCTGGCTCTGGGCAACCTTCTGCCCGTTCATCTCAGGGCACCCACACCAGATCACTTTCAGGACATCGTTCGCAACGACACCTACGACTTTGGCTGCAGACCTATCGCTCATCCTTCAGAGGATGGTGCTCACTTCACTCTTCATGCCCTACTGACAGAGGATCAAATTGCGCATCTGACAAAAGAGTACGAGACGGACAGTGAAATCACTATCCACCGCCAGATGGTCAAGAGGCAGGCTTCTGCCCCCATTGGTTCTGGTGACCGCTTCAAGGCTGGCACAGTATCTCCCGTCGGTCTTGGAACTCAAGCAAGTGGCGCCACAATTTCCAGCATCATGAACGTTAACGAAGTAAACTCTGCGTTCAATGCCTTGGTCAAGAACTATGGAGTTGGCTCGGTCACACTCCCGTACAAGACTTTCAACGGCGCTACTTCATACGCCGGATTTGTTGGTGCTGGAACAGACAAGTCAGCATACCGTCTCTACCTCAGTGCTGGTGTACACGCTCGCGAGCGAGGTGGTCCTGATCAGCTCATCTACTGGATCTCCGATCTACTTGCCGCCAACAAAGCAGGCACTGGCCTCACATATGGCAAGAAGACGTACACCAATGCCCAAGTGAAGAGTGTCCTTGCTGCGGGTATCGTCTTCTTCCCTCTTGTGAACCCAGACGGTGTCGCATACGACCAGTCCAGTGGTTCGCTCTGGCGCAAGAACAGGAACACCAAGTCCGGATCCAGTGGATCTTCAATTGGTGTTGACATCAACCGCAATTTCGATTTCCTATGGAACTTCCGCAAGTACTTCTCTGCTAGTACATCGCCTGCTTCTACTTCACCTAGTTCAGAGACATTTTACGGCACTGCTGCTGCGTCGGAATCCGAAACAAAGAACCACGTCTCGATCTACGATTCGTTCCCCAAGGTATTTCTCTCCCCTCGTGGGTTCACAACGATCGCTAATGTAGTCTTAGATCCGATGGTTCATGGATATCCACTCCGCTGCCGGCGACATCCTCTACTCGTGGGGCGACGATGATGTCCAAACCACCACTTCAACTATGAACTTCCTCAACACTGCCTACGACGGCAAGCGTGGTGTAACCGGCGACAGTGCATACAAAGAGTACATCCCCGCAACCGACAACACCAACATCAAGAACGTTGCCGCAAAGACCGTTGCTGCCATGAAGGCTGTTGGTGGTCGTTCATACGTCGCCATTCCTGCCGTTGGTCTCTACGCAACCTCGGGAGCCAGTGATGATTACGCATTCAGTCGCTTCTGGGCCAAGCCGGGTGTCAACAAGGTGTACGGGTACACTATGGAGTTTGGGTACAGCACCAACTTCTACCCGACGGCGAGTGAGTTCAACCAGAACATTCTGGACACGAACGCCGGGTTCATGGACTGGGCCTTGGCCGCGATTTCGGTTGGGTTGAACTAAATATCGGCTGAGGCGTTGGGTGAATGTAGGCGTTGATGTTGTGGATGATACCAAGGTGTACTCTGTAGTGCAGGCGAGATCATCGATATGACCGTACGAAATACATAAAATGTCATCACGAGACTGCTTTCGAGTACGCTTTAAGGCTAGCCTGTCATTGATGTGTGCGTGCTGATATGCTCGTTGACGAATGTACTGACTTGATGCAAGTGTTCAGCATCTAGTGTCCTATAAATCGCTACAAAGAGACGCTAACCTGTCTCTATTTCAAAGGGACTGAAGGTCATCGATGCAAGCTAGACATGTTCAACAGACATACTTAGACGAAAGACAGAACATTGTGTACAATGAGATCGAAGCTCACATTACCATTGATACTACAAACCGGGTCTCGAATCATTGACGCGTATCTTCTTGAGCCACGGCTTACGGAAACAAACTGACCACCGATCCATCTTTACAAGAGAAGACGGAGTACGGTACGCTTGATCCACTTGCCCAATGAACAGAGCGGGTAAGCTTATACAAAGAAGAGCACAAACAGAACGTCGTGACGCTTTTAGCGGTGCATGACTCGAGAAAATGACCGTTTCCAACCTCTGGAGCAACATCATGATGTGCAAGGTAGGTGCAAATCGTGCTCACTTCGTGCGCTTGCGCCCTTGCTTGTCCCAGTCTGACTGCTTGATCTTGTACTTCGGGAGATCTGTCTGGAAGTCGCTGACGATCTGCGGCCTCTCCTTTTTCCAAGGGTACTCGTCGATCTTGTACTGTGGTCCAAAAAAGTACTCCTGTTGGTCTTCATGCAGGAGATTGCACGCTGCGCGGTTGCACTTCCCATTCATTTCGAAAGGACACTCTGTAGCGTAGAGAGGTTTCTTACAGCGAACAGCGGTTGATGATGTGGCCTTTTGATCCGAAATGGTGGGAGCTGATAGATCACGATCGGAACTAGGTGGAGCGGGCGTATCTTTTTGAGGCCCGGAAGCGCCGCGGGGCCGCTTGACCTTTCGTGATGGGCCGTTGCCGGTGCCAGATGTGCTGTACTTGGAGTCAGTAAACGTGTTTGAACAAGTACTAAGAGTATATACCGTTTTGCGGCGAACACAGGATCTGATTGCTGTTTCTCAATGAACAAGTCGCCTGCCTTCGGGATACTCGGTAGTTTAGGAGTAGTGGACGTTGCTGGAATGTTGGACGCAGCTGGGTCGTGTGCAGAGGAGCGGCGCACAGCGGTACCGGGCTCTGGAGCCTTTGTAGCCCTTGCGGTAGAAGCGGCTGGGATGACGGCGATGGTGCTCAGTCGTTCTTGGACATAGATGGACGGCTCTTGCCCTGCGCATAGATCGTCAATCGTTTTCTCACTTCAGATAATGAATCACTTACCAGCTTGCGTGGCGCGTATCTGGACCACTACCGTAGCAGTCGTTGAGTCGCCTTGCTGCTTGACCGTCACGTCAGAGATACGCAACATCTCGAAGGTGAACCCCAAGATGTCTTCGAAGAAGGTAACTTGATCTTGCAGCGAAGGCTTTTCAACCGTGAGCGCCGTGCTGGCATTCAAAGTGCCGGAGATTGTAGGGAGCTCTGCCTCAACAACATCGGGAGGAGAGACCATATCGCCTAGTGTTTCGCCTCGAGTCATCTTCGTGGTTGGTGTAATAAGTCGATTGCGGAAGTAGTGTTCTGGTTTTCGTTGCTGGTGGGGGAGAGTAATGGATGTCTAGACGATATTGGCGCAGAAGACAGTGAGTGAAGTGAAGGCCCAATTGGACCAATTGGGCAATAGTTCGAGACTGACTCAGAGCCGTGGAACCCTGAGATCATACAGGCAGCCAAACGGTGAAGTGAAGGAGGTAGGCAGCACCTGATCAGCCCCAATTGCTCGCTTTCACTCCCGACAATCAGTACCTTGCGACCCAATCATAGCGCGCACGCTAGCGCGGAGGCGCAAGTATATAAACAGCGCTACCCACGCCCCAGCTCCTGTTCTTCAATCGACCCATCAGCTCAACTCAACGCATGGTAGCTACCGCGAGGCGTTACCAGTGCGTGGGTTCCGGCGTCAAGGCGCGTATTTCCCTTCGTTGGTAGGTTCGAAGCACTCACGTTCTTCTTTCCTGGCGCTCTCGGAGTGCTCCCGGGAGTTGCGACCCTGGAGTTGAGCTGTTGACTCTCAGACAATGGCGCGTATATCCCGTTGTTTCGGTTCAGCAGTTGCGAGAATATCCTTCTGCTGACGTGCAGAACTTGTTGGGCAGCTGCCATCGAGTTGCTGCAGCCCTGAGGATAGGTCGATTCCAGACTTTTGTCTGCTGCCGTCAGCGAACCTTAGGCTCTTCTCCGGAAGTGACCTCGGGCGGAGACCAGGCGTTCATCCTGTCGCCTGCTGACTATACGTTCAACTGGACCATGTTCTTCATGCGCGGTAGAGTCAGGTAAGTACCCTCACCATCAAGTCTCCAGACAGATTCACTGACGCGTCGCAGGTCTTGGGCTCTGCTTGTCCGAGAGTGTGTGTCAGGAACGTGGTCGGCCATGGAACGGGTTTGTTGTCTCCAAAGCAGCAGCCTGGCGTCCTCCTTGCGAAGCCATCGCAAGAAGGTGCTGGTTCGAGTCCAGCTTCCGTGGTCGAAACTCCACCTCCCGCCTTGTCTATACAGACCGACCGAAAGGCTCGTGGCTTATGACACATCATCTCTTTGGCGTTCCAGTCCGCAAAGGGTATACTGCTTGGTCTACTCTTGAGCGTGGACATCTCGACAGATGCGGTAACACAAGTCTGTTCGGTTTGTCTTTCGCGATCGAAGAGGTGTGGTGGAACACATCTGCTTTGATTCGCTCTTCACTGGGCGGGTGCATGTCTGCCCACAGTGCGAGAAGGTGTGTTGGTGAGGTTCATGACTGTAATGGTGCATGTCTATCAGCAGTTGTGCTTCGTTAACACTGGGCTGCCTTCTCTTTCGTGGCAATGCTGTGTTGTGCTGGAGCGATCTGGCCGCATGATAAGCTCGGCTTCCCGAAACTGACAAGCCTATTACGCTTTTTCATTGAGACTCCACCTTCACGGAGGAGCTTGAGGAAGGAGGTCGCCTCTGTTGGGGCATTAGCAATCAGAGTCGCTGTTGGTCATTTCGCGGCAGGCTCTTTCTCTCACCTTGTGCTTGCATCAGGACAAGCGCATTACCAGATGTGTCAACACTATGCATCATCTAATGGAGACGCGAAGAGTGCCAGAGAATGATGTGCATTTCAGGAAGTAACATCCGAGAGGCTACGCGAGAAGGTGCACTTTGATAACACCGCTCTTCTTGCCAGTCGCAAACTGTTAGTCAAAGTAAGCGTCTTGTCTACATGGCTCGCACTGATGATCGCTTTTAGAAATTGCATTCTCGTCAAGCTATACAAAGTCACTTGCCGGATCACCGCTCTTGTTCTCGGATGGTGATGTCTTTGAAATCCGCTGGATCAAGGACAGGCTCCCAAGCTCCAAACGAGTAGATACCGAACATTGCTCCTGTGAAAGCACCACCTACTGGAGGCATGATGCAGAGATCCTTGACATCGAATGTAAAGCTCCACTCGGAGGAGCCTTGGACGAGAGTCATGGTGTACGTGGTAGGGGTAGCGCGCGCTGACAACTGCACAGGTGCTAGTGCGTCAAACGTGGAGGCACTAGCAATTGCTGGATATGTGGTGGTCAACTCCCCGACAGCGCCTGTGGGCTTCTTGCAGACAACGGTAGGCACAAGCTTATCATCCTGATTCACGGGCGTGATGCCAATTGAAGCGTAGGAGTACATACTCCACCACACGGTGATGCCTGCTTCATACCCTTTCCGGCTAGGGTGAAATTCGAGTGTCGCAGAGAAAACATCGTGGTAACTCTCCTGTTTCCGCAGCAGGAGGGATGGTGCTTCCGGAGACGAAAGGTCATAACAACCGCCATGGAGACGTAGGTAGCCTGGACGTTCCGTGAATGAGTGGAAAGGTTTAAGTGGAGTATTCTTCTGGTACCACCCAAGCTCGAGAGTGCTGGTGTTGGATTCAAGTGCGGCTTGCCAGCGGATGCCTTCCGGTCTTGACCGCGTCACGACTTGAGCTACCTCCTCGCGGCCTTCGGTTTCAAACTCGATGTTCTTCCCATCGTTGAACACTGGCCAACCATCGATCCATTCCACTTTGACCAGAAATGTCTCACGGCCTGTCATATGTCAGCCTCCGAACGAACATTCGTTAGGACAACTCACCCAATTGTGGTTCGAGATACCCCCCTTGGCTCTTGACGGGCCTCACGCCCAAGAAGACACCCCACCACCGCCCCTTCTCGTCCTCAAAAACATCCGCATGCCCTGTTCTTTGCACTTCCTCCTCAGGCCCATTATACCACAACGGCTTCCCCTGGCTCTCCCACGGCCCAAAGACACCCTTCTCGCTTCTGAACACCCACTCCTGATGCCCTGCCTCCGTTCCCCCCTCAGCAACAAACAAGTAATAGAACCCGTCTTTCTTCATGATATGGCTGCCCTCCGCAACCCCATACTGACTCTGTCGAACACACACAGGCGGCGTCAGCGTCCGCCCCGTCGGCAAATCCACCTCGGACACATGAATCGCGAAGTCCTTCAGCGCACTCGCCGGATCCCGGTCCGCAATCCGCACCGTGGTCGAGAGATAAGTCTTCCCGTCGTCGTCCCAGAAGACGTCCTGATCGAACCCGGGGTTGTCGAAGTACACAGGGTCGCTCCAGGAGCCGTCTGTATCGATGTCGTCGGTCCAGACGTAGAAGCCGCGCGGGAAGATGCGCTCGTCGCTGGTGGGGCGGTAGCGGTGGTACACGCCGTTGAAGAGGTACCAGCGCTTTTCGGCGTGGCG
Organism: Boeremia exigua; assembly: GCF_020726555.1. NCBI lineage: Eukaryota > Fungi > Ascomycota > Dothideomycetes > Pleosporales > Didymellaceae > Boeremia > Boeremia exigua. The sequence continues at coordinate 2,363,106 of NW_025763518.1, read as the reverse complement.
GTAGCGCAGCGTCGAGGCCCAGCTGCCGGCGCCGGGTTCGACGGTGCGCAGGTTGAGTTGCGAGGGCCGGGTAAGGGCGTGACCGATCAGTGCCCAATTTATGATATCGGTGGAGCGGTAGATGGCGCAGCCGGGGAAGTATTCGAAGGTCGATGTGCTTAGGTAGTATGTTGGTTTTCCGCCCGGGGTAGATGGTGGGACCACGCAGGCTGTGGGATCGGGGTTGAAGCCCCGGATGATGGGGTTTTGGAATGTTGGCGCCATGTTGTAGATGGTGTTCAATCGGGCCTTTGCCATACGTCGAGGTATCTATGTAATATTTATATAGACTTACAATACTCGTGTTCATACCGAGGGGTTCGTTTGGAGTTAGCGCGAGGATATTCCACCAATCACAGTAGCCTTTCTCGTTGTTGGCACTTGTGATTGCTCGAACAATGCCTTTGTCAGAAACGGTGGTGAGTTTTGCAAGAAGACACGGAGACTTTGTAGTCTGAACTTCTTCTCATTCGGAGGCATCTTACTTCAACAAGGAAATCGATTGAAGCAATTACACCAGCATTGCAGCTTGACTTGCCCTCAAGGCAAACTAGAACACTTTATGTCACCACATCCAGTAAGTGTCCACTCTCCGGCCCCGTAAACTTCTTCCTCCCCGTGAAGATCCAGAACATCGCACTCAGCAGCATAATCAACCCCGTCGCCGCCGAAGTATAGTTCATGTTCTCGCTGTCGACAGGCGTCGCGCTCGGGAAATTCGAAATGATGCACATGAAAGCCAAAAAAATGAAGCCGATAATGTTCAGCACAATACCGTAGCGTCCGAGCGAGTACGGGCCTTCGAGTCTGGTCTTCTTGCCTGAGAAGTGCGCGATGATGCGGGCGAGCAGCGGCATGGCGTAGGAAAGGTCTGGTTGGGTTAGCTGGGTGTGTGGATGTGAGAGTACGAGAATGCTGCTTACAGAAACCCTGGGTGGCGACGGCAACGATGGTGTTGAAGCCGGTGACAGTGCCAAAGTAGATTGAGTTGAAGGCGATCTGGACTGTGCCCGTCAGGAGCACGGCGTACACCGGGACACTGCGGGACGAGACTTTGCTCAGCAGGTCTGAGAACGGCAGGCCCTGGTCGCGCGCGAAGGCGTACACGGATCGCGAGCCCTCAGCCATGAGCGAGTTTGAAGCTACCAAGCAGATAACAGAGATCATCGACGACAGAGCCGAGGCACCTGCAACGCTGCCAGTGGAGTTGAACATAATTTCGATGACAGGCACGCCTGTTGCAGTGGTTGCAGTAGCGTCGAGGTCGCCGATACAGAAGCTCAAAGCGATGAGCCAGATGAAGCCGGTAATGAAGCCCATGTAGACGGCCATCACGATTGCACGGGGTGCTTGTTTACGAGCGTTCTTGATCTCTTCCGTCATGTGTGCTGGAGCGTCATAGCAGCACATGCCATAAGCGCCTGTTGGTTGTCAGTGAAGTCTTCCTCACATCAGCTCAACTGGAACTCACTTTGGAGAAGGCCAAGGACAACAGCATATGGCGGCGTCCAGCCCGTGAAGTTCTGAAAGTCACTGAAGACAAACGAAGGAGACTGCTTGTGGTCATTGGTGGCGAGAATAGTCGCCAAGCATACCACGAAGGACAACATATTCCAAGCAAGGATAGCTTTGGACAGCTTGTTCAGGATGTGCGGGAAGTAAATGTTCGAGAGCATGGCGATGAACGTGACCAAGTAGGCACACAAAACGGTATGCCAGCGCTCAATCGTGAACCCATAGTTGAGCTGCGCTGTGCCCAAGACGAAGTTCGTTGCGATGAAATTGTTGGTCGCTCCCATGGCAAGAACACCAATGAGCATAAACCATCCGCAGATGTAGCTGAAGCCTCGTGCCCAGCTCGTTGGGGCAAGGATCGCCACCCAGCTGTACTGGCCACCGGCAAGGGGGTACCTGAGAACCATGTTAGTGTAAGCAGTGCCATCAAGGACATGTACACTTACGCACTACACATCTCGGCCATTGAGTATGCGACCGCCAGCGTGAAGATGCATACCGCCAGCCAGCCCCAGATCATGACAGGCGGCCCACCGGTCTCGACACCAATGATAAGCACACCACTCAGCGCCGTCCAGGACGTGACGATACTGAACGAGAACCCAACCATGCCCACAAGCCCAAAGCTGCGCTTCAGCTCTGCATAAGGGTCAGCACCAGCAATCAAACAACCCACAGTCCACATACCCTGGGTGTAACCCAACTGCGCAAGCACAGCATCATCTTCATCGATGACATCCACCTTCTTCTCTGGGTCCGAAGTCGGCGTCGTAGACATGGCAATTGAGTGACTTGCAAAAGCGAAACTATCGGCTCTAGCAACCGTACAAACAGCTCTGCGCGAGCGATTGACTTGCAATTCACGCAATATACATACTCCCAGCGTCGCTCTATCTTCCCGCTGTCATCGCAACGGTCATGCACAGGCGTCTCCAGTGCGTCACTACACATTGATAACAGCCGTCTGCGCCTGTGTCCACGCTGGCTTATCCGCGTTTGTAGCACTTCTTATCAACCTGCGTTGCAGCATCTTGATTGGCTTAGATAGGGCAGGTACTCGGTAGTTAGGCAGTGGCGCGGTACCCCGGTCGTCGGGGGATAATTCCCGGCGCTGGGGTGCTGCATGGGCTGCATGTTGCCGTCCAATCTTGGATCGGAGCATTCCTGCGATCGGGATTTGAGATCATGGTGAAATGCTTGGTGGACTGGTGGGTTTTGCTTTGTACGAGGTGATGGTTGTGCTGCGCGAGGCGGAGATGGGGAGAGAGAAGGGGTCCGTTCAGCGGGCCGTTGCACTTGCCCCACCAAACACCCCCAGCTGGAGCTGAGTTCGCGGCACCATCCGAACAGCAGACAACATGACAAACGGTATTATTTCACTGTGTGCTGCGCGAGATCCGAGTATCGTGGTCTAGTACTATTGTAGTAAATATCGCACACGTTGTGCATACACATGTCTGGGGTCAAGCGAGCTAGTCTATCTCCAATTTCCTTACAACTGCTTACTGTACACATGCGAACCAGAGAACTGATTGAGTATACCGCGGTAGATAGTCACTATTTTCACGGCAAGTAGCATCTTCTGGTATCAGTTGCCAGCCCGAATTTGTACCATTTGCCCACACTCGACATTGTCCCAGCACCATCCCCTGCTACACATCACAATGCCGCAGACAACGCAAATCCCCTCATCCACGCCTTACGCCTGGCCGCACGACTCCACGCTCTCCCCCACAACAACAGCGCTCTTGATAATCGACATGCAACACGACTTCCTCTCCTCCTCAGGCTATCTCGCAACCCTCTCCCCCTCTACAGGAAACCGATTCACACCCCTGATTCCCACTATCTCGCACCTTCTGACCGCCTTCCGCCGCGCCTCCTTCCCGGTGATCCACACGCGCGAGGGCCACGAGGCGTCTCTTGCGACTGTGTCGTCTCGTGAGCTTCACCGCTCTAGGGTATCAGGCGCACAGATTGGTGCGCCGGGACCGTTGGGACGGTTCTTGATCCGTGGGGAGAAGGGACACGATATCATTCCCGAACTTGCGCCTTTGCGAGACGAGGTCGTTATCGACAAGCCGGGACGAGGGGCGTTTGCAAATACTGAGCTCGAAGCTGTGTTGAGGGCGAAGGGGGTAAGGAACCTTGTTGTCTGTGGAGTCACGGCGGATGCATGTGTGAGTACCACGGTGAGAGAGGCAAGCGATCGAGGTTATGATGTGCTAGTCGTAGCAGATGGTGTCGAGAGCATCAACGACGAGTTGAAGAAGTGGAGTCTGGAAGCATTCAAGGTGGAAGGAGGGCTGTTTGGGGTAACAGCTGAAAGTGAAGCTGTACTGGACGCAGTCGCAAGCTGGTATCCTGGCAGAAGCGATGGAAAATAGAGCCAGGATGAGACCGGTAACGCATGATTGCATGCAAAGTGAGCCGTCAAGTGAGCAAAAGTCAAGGCGAACTGCGAGTTGTGATGATATATATTGCATTGACTATAGCCAGCTGCTTGAGACCGAAGCCTCGCCATTGAAGTACCCAAATCCTAAAGAACGCCGAAGACCGATAGCCGTGACCAGATCATATCCATGAGCAATGTGCTGTGACCGTGTGAATCGCCAACGACCTCAGCGAAGGTGAAGGCGCAGCACGCGTCGTGTCAAGAAGGAAAGACGCTTAACCACCGAAACCGTAGAGGGTACGGCCCTGGCGCTTGAGTGCGTAGACAACGTCGAGGGAGGTGACGGTCTTGCGCTTGGCGTGCTCGGTGTAGGTGACGGCATCGCGAATGACGCTCTCAAGGAAGGTCTTCAGGACACCACGGGTCTCTTCGTAGATCACTGCAGCATTGTTAGTTGGGCTTGAGGGCAACGCGAAGGTAAGGGCAGCTTACTGGCAGAAATACGCTTGACACCACCACGACGCGCGAGACGACGGATAGCGGGCTTGGTGATACCCTGGATGTTGTCACGCAAAATCTTGCGGTGACGCTTGGCTCCGCCCTTGCCGAGACCCTTGCCGCCCTTGCCGCCTGAGGAGCGTTAGCATGCTGTATCGCGATGATAGGAAGGTGTCGTGGTGGACTAGTGGTGCAGTGCAGCGCTGTTGTCGCGGCCTGAGGGTGCGCGTTGCTGCGGTGGGGCTGGCGCGTTGAGGCTCAACACCAACGCGACGCTGCAGTGGCGGCGGCGACGGCGACAGCAACAACAGCGATGCACTGCACGACGACGACGAGAGTGGGTAAACGAGGATGTACTTACGTCCAGTCATATTGCTAGAAGGTTAGTTGATAAAGTTGGATGAAGTCTGGTCGTGACTGCTGATGCGCTTGGAAGATGCGCGAGGAACAATACGTGGAGTGCAGGAAGCAGAAGAAAGGGCTGAGCAAAGTGGGCGGACGTCTATTTAAGTAGCGCGCGGCGGGTGGGCGGCTGCCTCAGATCAACCAGGTGCCAAGCTCGGGCGCGCTCTTTGAGAACATCACGCTGAGCGCGACTGCCAAAATCAATCGCCCGGAAAGCGCACAATTCTACCAGCGCTCGTTTTGCAGGAACAGCCGCCTTGAAATCAACTCTGGCGCTAGGGGCACGGGCCAGTTGCAACACCAAATCACACCGCGACACCACGAACACGACTTCGGCGACTGCTGTGGAAATCTGTTTAAGATCACCTGGAACTGCCTTAATAATGTTCAGCAAGTGTCTACGAGTCGTCTGAAGCTGTATACAGGATCTCCGGCGTCGTTGTGAAGGCCATGGTGTCGATGCTTGCATTCTATACGCGTACCGCCGCATGCACGCGTCGTGCCCTGGATCACAACACGACGCATTCACATAGTCACGTAGCGCACCACAGGCGCACATTCGATCGTCTCTGTCAGGTCTTCTGAAGCATGTCTCGTTTTGGAGAGAAGGTTCAGTTACGACGTATGGGTATTATCTAGGACTGGTCGTGCTATTCTCCTTTCATCCACACCGCACTCAGTGGCAACGACGCCCACCCTGACAGCTGCGACATGTGACTCATCCCAGACATCACGTCACTCGGTTGTTTGCCTAGATGAGCTTACAGCTCCAATGCAGTACGCTGTAGGCATCAAGTCGAGTAGCGCTGGAACAGCTTGTTATCGATGCGGCAGATTTCACTTCTCAAGAGCGAGATATTTCTGGCCATCTGGCAGGCGCGACCGGCAGAAGCCCTTGGTCAAGCTGGGTCTCAGGCTATGACCTTTGGTGCTCGGTGACAGGGCGCCCGATGTTCGAGCTGCAAAGATTCTCTAGACTAAACACGTGGAATACTCTTGTGAGATACAAATGAAATTCATAATACCATCAACTATAAGGCCTACAAAGAACCATCGTATCAGACCGTCAGACTGGCAGAAGTGTCTCATCGAGTCTCGAGTCTGTTCCCGGGCCACTCACGTGACTACAGGAAAGCACACGCGGTCTTACTTTACTTCGACTCATCGACCTCCTTGGGCGCATCCTGGTACACCGGCGGAGCCTCGTACGCAGGCAGCTCAGCGTACTCCTGCTTCTCGCAGCTCTCCTCTGCAGCAGCCTCCTCAACATCCTCCTCCAACGCGATCGGCTGGTAGCTCTGACCGCGGAACTTGGCGACCACGATAGCGATGAGGCAGCCGAGCGCCATACCGACGAGGTAGGTGAGTGTGCCAGCGAAGATACCGATGAAGATGGGGACGAGGATGGTGAAGAAAGCGCGGCGGAGGAATCGGTGCATGCGGTGGTGGTGGTCGTGATGGTGGTGGCCATTGTGCTGCATGTGCGGGCGGTGGTGGTGGCCATCGGGGCGGAACCTGTGGGGCGATTTACCCTCCCCGGCCATAGGGTTGTGGTGCCCGTGGGGGCGCGACATGCCGTGAGGGCGGTTGTGACAGCCCGGTCGACCCTTGCCCATGTGCTTCAGGTTCTCGATGCGGTCGGCCATAATGCCCTTCCACTTGCAGATGAGCGGCATGTGCTCACATTCCTTCTGCTGCTCGGCTGGAGTCGCCTCGATGCTCTTCTTAGCTTCGAACGAGGCGATCATGAGTCGGCCGCTCGAGTCCTTGAGAAGGTTGATCGTGATGGATGGTGGGTTCATAGGAGTTGATTCAATCGATGTGATTTGGAACGTCATGGGGAGCAGCTCGACCCCCGCCTCGGACACAGTCTCAGCTGTGTTGAAGTGGAAGGTGTATCCAGTAACGCGAAGGCGCAGGTCATTCTCAGCCTTGGGATCGACCTGTGTGACATAGAATGGCTGCGAAGCGATAGAAAATGTGGGCGGGTATAGTTGAACACCATCTATCTCGAGAGACTCTTCACGAGGACCAACTTCAAAGTCAAGAAGCTACAATTTGTTAGTGACATCTATTTGTGAGGTTCCCATGACGTCCACATGTCTGAGGCTGAAGCTGAGCATCACGCCGGCGACTCGCGGCAAGTGGGCCACCGCTGTGGAGATGATAGACTCACAAATGTGTTGCCCGCGTCCTTTTCCCAGCTGAAGGACTTGTCCTCGAGAGTGGCTACCGCACATCCGGGGCAATCCACAGCAACAGTTCGCTTGAAGGAGTTGATGGCAGCAGTTTCCATAGCGTTGTCGTCCCCGAGCTCGGCTGCCGTCATCGACGGCGGGATGAGCACTGCATTGGCGGCCAGCGCCAGACTTGCGAGAAAACCCAGCTTACTGGGCGACATCATAAAGAGTATGTTTGTCCGGAAAGAAGAGAAGCATGAGGCGGTTGAGGGGTTTGTAGGTTGTGAGGCTCGGACTCAAAGGAAGGCGATGCCTGAGACCTCCGGTGGCTCGTCGACGCCGCGTCATCCAGTCCTGGGCTATCGGGACGTGCGGACTTCCCTCCGCCAAGTGTCGCGTTATTGTTTCATAGCGCTATCCGCGAGCGCTCAATCTGAGAGACAGCGCTGAACTAGACCAGCCTCTGCCCAAGCTAGATTATGGCCTGTGACAGCGGTTGCCGGTTGTTGCTTCCGACGTTGACTCGCGAACGCTCCTTCCCGTCCAAGGATCTTCCGTGACACGTGATGCGCGAACACTGTTCGTGCGATCGTGCGACAACAAACTATCTGTAGCCATGCGCAGCAGCAAAAGACCAGCACGGTCAGATCAAGAGTAATGATGCTACGGAGAACATGCACTTTACGTGGAGGACTGCTGCCATCCGCAGCCTGGAAGACAGGTTTTGCCGTGGTGGGCGTGATCAGGAGTGAGATCTCAGCCTTGCATCTCTCTGCAGTATCTTAAGCAGCGCCTACACGTCCAGCGGGACATCTCACAACTACCGCAATCGATCCATCGGAGCTTTTGTCGTCTGCGATGTGGCTGATAAACGTCGAAACGCGAAAACTCGAGTGCTTCAACGATGAGCGCGACCTTCCCCTCTACGCCATCCTATCTCACACGTGGACCAACACCGAGATCACCATGCAAATGTACAGAGACTTGCCTGAAGACAGGAGTCGCCAATACGGATATATCCAGATCAGTAGGGGCTATGATAAAATCGACAGATCGTGTCAGCAAGCGCGTGCAGACGGCCTGCCATACCTCTGGGTCGATACGTGCTGCATTGACAAGACATCGTCAGCAGAACTGAGTGAAGCTATCAACAGCATGTTCCGATGGTACCAGGGAGCGGTGATATGTTATGTGTACCTGGACGACGTCGCTTTTGGCGACGATACTTGCTACATTGTGCCGCCGATCGAACCCAATCGTTGGCGACCCGTCGACATACTGTCTAGGGGGCAAACCGAACCCCAAGGAGATTATTCATCTGAGGAATATGAATCAGTCATGGCAAGATGGGTCGCCTGTAGACGCATGTCCCAAGGCTTGCTGGCCCCTGAGCTGGTCGAACTCAACAATACGCCCCCCATCGACGGCGAAAAGCTCGCCAAAGCCCGCTGGTTCACACGCGGCTGGACGCTGCAAGAGCTCATTGCACCCAAAGACGTCATCTTCTACGACCAGCGCTGGACACGCATCGGCACCAAACGCAGCCTGAAATTCGACATCTCGCGCATCACCCGCATCCACGAGCTTGTGCTGGGCGGCAAAGTGCGCCTGCGCAGCGTCGACGTCGCGCAGCGCATGACTTGGGCCGCGGGCCGCGCCACATCCAAAGTCGAAGACAAGGCGTATAGCCTGTTTGGCATTTTCGGCGTGCACATGCCGCTGCTGTACGGCGAGGGCACGAAGGCGTTCACGCGGCTGCAGGAAGAGATTCTGAAAGAGAGCGACGATATGAGTCTGTTCGCGTGGCAGCCCGAAGGCGGGGATTTGTCGACAGACCCGGACGTCGTGGCGGCGTGGAGGAACGAGGCGCCGGCGCAGCTGCGTGTGTCGGATCTGGCGCGCGGGGTGTCGATTCTTGCGGAGGATCCGCAACAGTTCTACAAGGGTTCGGCGCTGAGTAGCCGCTTCTTCACGCTTGCGGGTGAACACTCGATGGTGGGCGGGAAGGGGCTTAAGATTGAATTGCCAATATTTAAGATCGCAGATGCACCCGAGGGGCCGCTTCGAGTCGCTGTCATAGAAGGCACAAACTTCTACACCAGTCATCTCTATGGATTAAAGATCGCCCATGGCTTCTTGATGGGCATTGTCCTTGAGAAGTTAAGTGCGGGTCACTATATGCGCCATCCCTTTGCTCCTCTGGTGCAGGTTTCGGCGATTGGTATCAAGGCGACCGACCTGCAGACGATATATATTCGCAAGGACATCAGCCGTTTCAAGTCAGCTCCGTCAACTTCTGGTAAGAATCATCGCACTAGGGAGATCCTCGTCAAGTGGTATGATCCGCGTCTTAATTCTATCAATTAGACTCTAACTTACGGACTACCATCGGTGTCATGTCTGCTGATCACTGCGATGTTTCGAGACTTCTCGGGATGCTGTGCTATCTCGCTTCCTCGATATCGCTTCCCCGATAGCCCATGGTGCTGTTTTGGGTATACTGCTGCACACCTCCGCATTCTCGATTCGCCCACTAACGAATCAGTCTCCATTTTGTACACATCAAACCTGAAGACACAATTCTGATCTTGTCAACGTCTGCTGCCTCGCGTTTATACTCTATCTACTGCCTGCCCTCTCTAGCTCTGCGTTCAATTTACCGTGATTAATAGGGCAACAGTTGTAGTAAGCTTCGCTTCTCCAACAGTCAAAAAGGTCACATCAGGCTACTACAGCAGCATTGCAATATCTTCGTGCCCAAGCAGTAGGGCAAGCTCTCTAGACTGGCTCTTCTTAAGCTTGGTTCGCAAAGAGAACATTCCTACTGACCTATCCGCCCCCCTCAAGAGCAGCATCTCCACTAGCTCTTTCTTTCCAAATGAAATAGCGAAATGCAGCGCGTTCTGCCGACCATATGTCAGGAACAGAGAGTTGGTTGGTGTGTTCCACCGTTCGCTATGCCCCATATAATACTCATCAATCGAAACGCCACTATCAAGCAGATAATCAATAACCTCTACGCGGCCCTTGCTGCCATTGCAATACGCCAGTGCCGCATGCGCCACTACGTCTGTGCCTGCGATCGCCCCGCCATGGCTAACAAGCAGCTTCAGAGTCTCCAGAGAGCCAAACGCTGCTGCGCGGTGCATGGCAGTCTGACCCATTGGACTCGATGCATTGGGCGATGCGCCAAGCGCCAGGCACCATACGACCAAGTCTTGATCTTGAACAACGCACCTGCAGGTACTTCAGGGAATGCTCGCACCGCAGCTATCGTGTCCGCACGTACCCTAGAATCGGTGTAGCGTTCTCGTTCACCGGCTGATCGATCCCCCATCCTCCCTCCAGAAGCAGTGTGAGTGCTGTTCTGCTCCCCGTGCTCTCGGCGGCTTCAAGTGCCGCCCAGACGTCTGGTCGCTCGGGTGTTATACCATGAGCGAGCAGTATGGGCAGCACATCCTCGCGACCGTGTCTGATGGCTGTAGCAAGCGGCTCTGAGGCTTGGAACCATGCCAATGCGTTTGGTTGCACGCGGTGGCCAGCTGGCTGCTGGGGATCACGCCATATGGCCAGGAAGTCCTGGAGTCTGGAGCGAGCAGCCGTAGAGCTGCACAGTTGGCTCAGTTCGCGCACAGCGCGAGTAAGGATCTCGGCGCGGGGGTTGTCTTGAGGATCGTTGTTCTGTGTTGTTTCTGGGGACCCGTCTAGCTCGAGGGGGGGAGGCGGCTCCCATGTCGGCTGAGAGGGGTCGGACGCGAAGGCTTCCTGTGTGGCCATGTTGCGTCGAAGCCTAGACAGGTCTTACCTCAGACGTACACCAGATGAACTATTTGAGGCGATCGTAAGAGTGACAGAAGGCTCTACAAGTGAGTTTTGAGGCTGTTTGGTGGTTTACGGACACCGGCTCTCATGTTCCAGAAAAAGCAGCGGATAAGCGACGTTCAAGCTGACCAACTTCAAGACAGAACTTGTAGCTCTCGACGTCTGGCCTCTGTCTGGTCATCGAACACTAGACGTAGTGAGCACGAGTGAGGTTGCTGTCACGTGGTACTTGTAGTTGTTCTGGAAGCAAAACAATACAAGTTCTGGAGCCGGGTCTCGGCGTCCGGACCTGCTTGCGCTGTAATGTAGGCGGGCCTGTATCTGTATGTATAAAGATACGGTGTAAGAACAGGGGTCATGGCTGGGTGCAGATGAAGTGTGATTCAGGGCCATGGCGTCATCGTGCATAATTTCAAGAACGAGCCATCGACAGCTGGCATGCCATGCACGCAGAGCCACGGTTGCCTCGGAGAACGAGCACAGCACCGAGCACAGCACCGCGCACAGCACACAGCGTGGGGCGCGGCGGAGAATAGTGCACGGTAGCCTGGCGGGTCGCCTCGCAGGCGGGAGAGCAGCAATGGCCAGCAGATCTTGGCCGCGTCGAGGGTGCTCTGGCGGTGGTTGTTAGTCCTCCCGCGACGCTCGGGCGCTGGGACGCTGCTGCTGTTCCTGGCGCCTGACGTGCGGGTCGCTGCTACCGCTTCTGGCGCCTGACGTGCAGGTCGAGCCTGGATGCTGGCGGTGGTTCGCAGAGGTTTCACGATCACATGCGTCTAGGATGCGGCCGACCATCGCTGCGGCACCGATGGGGCGCTGGCCAGCGGTGACGGCGGCGGGGACAGCGGGGGGCCAGCAGCGGTGACAGCGGCTGGTGGAGCTGGTATAGCTGGCTTGCACCGCAGCTCGTCGCAGCGCATCGCAGCTCACCGGTGGCTGGGAGGCAGACAGAGCGCAGCGTGCCTCCACTGCCGTGCGGCAATTGGGCGCGGGCTTGGGCTCAGGCGCGGTGGTGGGCAGGTGGGCTGGGCAGGCAGTGGCTACGTCATGGCAAGGGTTGGGCAGGGGTCCCGCCGCTGGCCTGCGACCAAGTGCCCTGCTGCGAGGCTCCCCACTCGCTGCAGCCACGGCGGGCGGACTGCTCCATCACGTCAGGCGCTCGCAGCCTGCTTGACTCCTGCTTGACGCCCGGCTCTGCCTCGCTCTGCCTCGCCCTGCCTGACGCCGGCCGGTCTCTTCTTATCCCGCCCTCGCCCTCCTCGCTCCTCTGCACCAGCCTGCCCGCCTGCCCGCCCGCCAGTCGCTGCGGCCAGCACCCGCCTGACCCCGCCCGCCCACACCACCGCCGCCATGTCGCGCCGCTACCCGACCGCCGAGCTGTACGAGGAGCGCGAGCGCGACTTCTACCGCAACGGCAACCACAGCAGCCGCAACTACGACGACCTCGACCAGGAGCTGCGCCGCGGGAGCGACCCCCGCCGCAGCGCCCCCGACTTTTTCCGCGACGACCGCCCGACCGCGGGGCCCATGGTGCTGCGGGGCCGCGAGCGTGACGAGGACACCTTCTCGCGCGCCCCTGCCCGCAGCCGCCGCGGGGGCTTCGACGACGACGACGCCATTTCGCTGCGCAGCCGGCCCCCGCCCCCGCCGAGCAGCGTGCGGGAGCGCGATATCGACGACCTCTCGCTCCGCCGCAGCGACACGGGAGGCCGCGGCCGCCGCGAGGTCGAGCGCGAGAAGGAGGAGCTCGACGTGACCATCCGCCGCCGCGAGCAGTCGAGGGGGCCGCCGCCACGTGACCGCTCCATCCCCTTCCGCCGCGGCGACGGCGCCCGCCCGCGCGAGGTCAGCCTCGAGCGCGACGACGTCCGCTTCCGCGAGCGCGACGGCGGCATCGACATCCGCGCCTCGCGCAAGGAGTTCAGCCGCGACGGCCGCGACGTTTCGGCCGAGCGCGGCGCCATCCGCTTCCAGGAGCGCGACGGCAACTTCGACCTGCACGCCTCGCGCCGCGAGTTCAGCCACAACGGCCGCAACCGCAGCGTCGAGCGCGACTCGCTGGTCATCCGCAACCGCGAGCGCTCACTGCCTCCGCCCAGCTCGCGCGGAGAGCTGATCGCCCGTGAGCACGAGGAGTTTGTGGTTCGCCGGCCCCGCGAGCAGTCACGCGGACCCCGCGAGCGTGAAGTCGTCAAGGACGAAATAGTCATTCGTCGCATGGAAGAGCGCTCGCCGTCCCCCGAGCCCCTGCCCCCGCCCCCGCCCCCGCCGCCAGCGCTAGAGCCGGAGATCAGACCTCCTATCATCCAGGAGATCATCACCCACCACAGGCACATCGACCACGGTAGGCTGACCCCAGTGCAGAGATCAATCACGTGATGCTGACCTCCCAGGCGTCGAGAGAGCCCGCTCTCCAACACCTCCCCCACCCCCACCAGCGCCTCCTTCTCCGCCTCGCAACGAGCGCATTGAAATCGAGATCAATCGGAGAGAGTAAGCTCCCACAACTCCACACGCTACAACCACCGCTGATCAGCCCAGAACCAGAAAAGGCGGACGTTCGACCGAGTTTGACGAGCTCGAGATTGAGATCGACCGCAGCCGCGGCCGTGACTTTGAGGTGAGAGCCCGCTCGCCCTCCTTCAGCCCTTCCAGGCGCCGTTATCCTGCCCCTGCCTCCGCCGATTCCCACTTCGAGATTGAAGCCGATTACTACAACCGCAAAGCTTTGGAGCGCGCCTACCCGGGCGAGGCGTGGAACGGTGCCACTACAGATTGGACCATCGTCGACGTTCCGCCAGGCACCAAGCGAGTTCAATTGGACGGAATCGGTGGCGGCGCCCAGGAAATCACTTGGCAGCGATACAACGGCGTCCGCCGTTCAAAGTTCATCAGCGCTGATGATGAACATGTCACTGACTCTCACACTCAGGTAAAATCAAAGAAGAAGGACATGTGGACCGAAGTCACAAAAGACCTGGTGCTCCGCGAAGCTATCGACGGCATGGGCTACAAGTGCGAAGAGACCGAAGACTTCTTCTACGTCATGGAATACCTGCGCTACGTACGTGCATTCTTCAGAGTCGAGCCCTCGCAGCGTGCTAACAGTCGAACAGGAGGATGTGCTCCAGCTCGTGGAAGTTTCCGACGACATCCGTCGGAGGCGAAAGTCGCGTATACGAGAGATTGAAATCGAGCGCGAGGAGATCCGCAGACCGAGCTCTGCCTACGATGATCGATACTACGAGCACGAGGTGTCTTTTGACAGCCGTCGCAGCCGATACCGTTAGACTGCCTTGACTAGACCTCTTTGACTACACCATTTTGAACCGCGACTCGAAGCAAGCGCACTAGCTCGAAGCAGCACTGCATCTGGAACAAGCGGACATCTGTCTCGGCGAGCAGATGACGCACATCGAGCACGATCTGGGGCCAGTGCGGCTGTCTGCAAAAGTCTCAACATGATACCACAACCATCTCGGCGATCGAACACGATGGTCGATAACGAAGACACGGCCACGTTCAGTCCGTTGCGCACTAATGACTATGACGACTATGACCAGCATATCCGGAGCGAGCGAGAACGGACTGATTGTTTTGGGTTTCTTTTATTCTTCGCATCCGTTCGGGTGACACTCTATTCATTGGTTGACTTGATAGGCTGAGGCGCGCAGGGAGGTACATACATCTCGTTTTCCAAATTCAACGTTTCCAAATACTGCAATTGGGCATCTGAGCGAGTCGAATCGGCCATGATTCTCGGACAGTATGACAGCCGTTATTTGTGAGAGGCTGCGCTTTTGATTTATCTCCATTTCCGGCTAGTATTGGCGAGCGCGATGCAAGGACGACTCCCGCCTGACCTCACTCGAAGCCCTTTCCTACAACATCGCTCCCTGCATCGGCCCTGCGCCTGCAAACTGTCATCGCTCCTCCCCCCACTATCATAACCACGTTCCTGCCCATCTATTAATATCCCGCATTCCAACGGCCACTAGCCTGCCTAGCTGAGCTACCAATAAAAGCCGGCGCTTAGCGACACATCCATTCCGTCCCAGGGGTTTCACGTCGCACGCCCGCGCGCCAACCACGCGCAAGACATGGACGATCAGACGAGGCGCCACGGCTCGGACGGGTACGTCCGGGCGATGTTTCACAGAGACGTGAGGGGTGCGGTGGAGCGAGTACTGCACCAGCCCTTGTCTGTGGCGCGGCGGGTCAGCGGGGCCTGATGTATAAGGCTCGATGGGCTGCAGGTGCGGCTTGGTGCCCTGTTGCCCTCTCTTTTTGCGGCAGTGCCTACATATCTGCCGTTTGTGTGCTTCGTCCAAGATGCAGTTTCTCGCCGCGGTTGCGGTCTTCGCCACGGCCTTCGCCGCAGTCGTGCGCGCGCAGAATGCCTCCTCTTCGTTTGTGCCCGCGGCGTCGACGTTCTACCTGCCAGATACAGAAACGCAGTTCTCGGTCAATATCGCGAGTGACTCGCGGGATTTGTATTTCTACTTTGCGAGTCCGGCGTATTCGTGGGTTGGCGTGGGGTTCGGGGCGCAAATGGAGAACAGCTTGATGCTGGTCATGTATCCGGATGGGAACGGCGACAGTACGGAGTGTGCGGCTACGGACTGACGGAAACGGACTGACGGGTGCAGATGTAACGATATCTCCGCGCAGCGGCCGGAAAGGAGGCGAACCGACATTCACCAGCAATGTCGAGATTGAGGTCCTCGATGGTACGAGAGTCGAGGATGGCATGATGATCTTGCACGCGCGCTGCTCCGACTGCCGCGTCTGGCCCAATGGATTTCTCGATGCTACGTCCCGGGCTCAGAACATGATCTACGCGTTTGGCAGCCCCTATGCGCTGCAGTCCTCGTCGCCGTCGGCGGATCTCAAGCGCCACGTGAGATACGGGCACTTCACCATGGACATGACTGCCGCGACCGGCACGGGCGGAGTGCCGCTGAAGAGCAATCTCAGCAACGGCGTGCAGCAACAGGGCAGCATGACGAAAGACACCGACCGCAAGACGCTCGCGCACGCAGTCCTAGGGTGTCTGGTGCTCTTCATCGTCTGGCCTCTCGCCCTCCTCCTCGCCACCTTCCTAAAAAACATCCGCCTCCGTCTCACCCTCTCGATCATCGTCCTCGCCTGCCTCACCACCGTCTACGCGCTCGGAATCTCCTCCTCGGCGCAATACAACCGCGTAAGCACCCCCGTTCGTATCTCCTCCCCCCCCCCATATCTAACGAAAACAGTCCCAATCCTTCACCACCCCGCACCAACTCCTCGCCCTCATCACCCTCGCCCCACTACTCCTCCTCGCGGTCCTCCTCGCCCCCGCCCTCTCCGCACTGCACCCCGCTCACGGCCCCCTTGCGGCCCTCACCCTCGCCCTCCTCCTCGTCACCGGCGGTCTGGGCCTGCACCTCGCAGCGCAAACGCGCGCACTGGTGCTGTCCTACACGGGCCTCGCACTACTGGTGCTGGTCGTGCTAGCGTGCGGGAGCGTCATCGCGCGGCGGCGGGCGCGCGACAGGGGCGCAGCGGAGAGAGCGGAGATGGCGCTGCTGCGGAAGGGGAGCGAGGCGAGTTTCAAGAGTAGTCTGAAGGGGAGCGCGGGGAGTGCGGGGAGCGCGACTAGTCTTAGGGGGTTTCTGGATGAGAGTCGCAGGGAGCCTGGGGTCGGGAGCGGGAGCGGGAGGGCAAGGGCCGGTGTGTATGGTGGCGGGGCGATGCCTGGGCCGCAGTACTTGCTGAATATGCATCCGGGGGTGCCGGTGCATTTCGGGGGGAGGAGTGCGTGAGGAGATGTGGTGAGGTTTTTGCTTGTGGAGTTCAGGGAGGGGGGTGATACCATGGGTTCTTTTTTTTGGACGAGAGTGTGTTCTGTGTGTCAGACGAGAGTCATGTTTGTTTGTTCAGGAAAGGGATTCTATTGTTCGTCATGATACCACGTTTTGCAACATGTGTTGGTTCCGGTCGAGGGCACCTTCTGTACGTTAAGCGGCGATTACGTCAAGACGATTTTTGCTTATTAGGAGAGGGTTTCTGTTATTTGCAGCATCTCTCCTATTCCCTACTTCTTCGTGTTGATACGACGTTTGACTCGCAGAATCCGTAGCTCACATCTCCACACGCTTTACTTGTTGCTTCCCTACCGTTTCCTCACTGTCTAATTCCTGCTCCTTCAGTCCGGCCTTGGGTTCTTTTGAACACGATCGAGTGACCAATGGACGAGGCCAACATCACGTGGTGGTCAGGCATCAGCCACTCGCTCAGCCTCGCTCATCCTTCAAACGGACACACACCAGGATCCTACAACGCATGATTGAGAAGAGAAAACGGCATGTCGTGTTCGAACGATAACGAGGATACTGGTGCAAAGGCGGTATATGTTGCGCACCCGCTGCGCCTCGACAGCAGCAAGAACATCCGGCTCGTCAGCGTGCTGCCACGGATTGCAGGAAACCCACTCAAACCCGACCTTTCGACAGCTGTTGATTTACCACGTTTTATGGTCAACGTTCACACTGTACCTCTCGAGAGCGCTCCACCATACATCGCATTGTCCTATGTATGGGGCCCGCCTGAGCCGTCTCAAGTCATTACTTTAGCAGGGCAGCGTTTCCGCATACGCGAAAATCTTTGGGCCTTCCTGGAACGGGCAAGCCTATATCATAGCCTTGGCTTCCTCTGGATCGATGCTCTGTGTATTGACCAATCGTCGATTCCGGAGCGGAACCACCAGGTTGCCATGATGGGCGACATCTACCGTCGGGCGAAGAAGGTCATCTCGTGGCTTGGCACAGGGCCGCCGGAGCTTGTGGAAGCGGTTAAGAAACTAGGGAATGGAGACGGTACAAAGTCCACCTTTGATCATGTTGTGGTTTTGAGTGATGCGGAATATTGGCGCAGAGCTTGGATCGCACAGGAAGTGGCACTGGCCCAAGAATTGGATATCTGGTGTGGATACGAAAGCATGTCTTCATCATTGCTGAGAAAACGGGTATACAAATACCTCGGTAATCCTCTTGTTACCTGGATGATCTTGCTGTCGGGACCAATGCAAGACAGACCAATGAAAGACATCGACGGGCTGTTGTTCCACCTTTACCCAACCCCTGCGCATTGTGCGGACGTTAGAGATCGGATCTACTCTCTTCTCTCACTTGTGGATCCGGGGCTTCTAGAGAAGCATCCGATAACAGTGGATTATACCAAATCTCCGTATCGGCTGTTCCTAGAATTAACAGATAGAATGAGGCGGCAATTTGCTACGCAACTTCACTCGTTGCGTAAGATGGCAGACTTTGCCGAGCATCTGCAAGAGACACTAGGCTTGCAGAGCGACCCACGTGTCACGAACTGGGTCTCAAAAGGACGACGGGGGCTCTCCATTGGCGAGGATCTGGATGTGAAGCCTCGTTGGCCCCCGGCCCAGCTCTATCTCTACCACTCAGCCCTCGCGCTCAAGAGAAAGGTAGCACTACGTGCCGAGATCGGCTCCAGCAAATACCGACGAACCTGGGATACTGTGCATAGCGCCTCTCGCTAGCAAGTACAACTCTTAACAAATGCCAACACAGCACAGACCGATTCAGACTCCTCTTCTCGTCTAGCAACTTCGGCCTGGTCTTGTGGACAGTCTCCGTGAGCGACAGATGTTGTTGGGCACTCCCAATGCGTTCTCACGAGAAAACAGCCTCGACGACCGCGCGGTGGCTGTTGAACACAACGCAGCACTCACCGTATCAATCTCTTGCGAAAGAAGTCTGCCCCAGCCCGTTGAACCTCGGTGAGAGATAGAGAATGCAGGATAGACAAGACAGGGACGGGGTTCATCTTTCTCGATGACTCTCGCTCTGAGCGTCGACCGAGAAACATTTGTCTCTGTTCGCGACACTGCCGAGTGACTTGCACAATGCAGCTCGGCCCTTGCACAGCATAACGCGGGCTTTTCAAGCTTCTGTCAGACGCAATGAGCTCCTGCCGCAGTATGGCACTCCATAGGCAATAGTATGAGCCTGTCAGCCCGACGTGCCCGGCGCAAGAACTGTCCCAGCTGCCTGCGAGATCCGCAGACTCCCATATTTGAGACACGACAGGCGCCCGAAGGCGTTGGTGTACGGTTTCAGTGTGCTTGTTGGAAATCGGGAGCCGTTGAGCGGGAGGTCGACAGCAGAGCACGGGATTATGTGTCTGGCTGGACCCTTACCAGCAAAAGGGCGGAAAGGACATGTCGACGGTGGGAAATCGGGAGCGTCGAGGCGGTGCTTGCACTATGCAGACTTCTTCCAAAGCACTGCTTTGCACTTCACTTCACGTGTTCTCTCCTTGGCGGGTTCTTGCCCACCATGCCACCCCAACAAACTCACCTTGATGTGCCCTGATGCAAGTACACCCCGTCACGCCCCACTTCCACAGACACTTCTTGCAGATGCGGATCTGAAAGTAGAGTGCTGAGGAGTGTGTCACTGTGCAGCACTGCAGACGATCGATTGCTGAGTGCGAGCACGTCCACGCTTGATCAATTGGCTCTACGCCGTGCGACTTACCGCTGCATGGCATGTTCCTTCGGGGGGAGGGGGTTCGTGCTAATACGGATGCTACGCAGGTGAAGCGGTTGTTCAGGACTGCACGACGAGGGTGTTGAGCTAGCGCAGGGAGTTCGTGCAGGATTCACTGTTTTAGAGAAGTGTGTCTCGGAGAGGTGTGATGTTGAGTTTTCTGGGGAGGAGGTGCAGGGAGTAAAGCAGGTGTTGCTGCCGTGGGAGGTGCAGTAGTGCTGCTGGACGCTTCTGACTTATCAAGTTCGAAGTGCGGGCATACTATGTCACACCCACTCTACAGTCAGACTCTTGGTCATCAACGATAGGTGACCAGCAAACCGTGGAATCGCACCTATAGTACCCGGGTACTGTAACTGAAATCTAGCTCCAGGCGCACTCATGCGGGGTACTATGGCGTGAGCGGGCACCTGCTATAAGCGGGAAACAAGACAAGCGAGATTTTACGGTAGGAAAGATGGTCGGTTCGTCATCGGTGTCTTTGGTGAGTGCATGGTCGACTATCTCTAGCGACATGACGGCTAGTGGCCCGGAGCTCTCTATCTCTGGTCCCCAGCTTCCTGAGGCGGCGTCGCTGATGCGCTAGAGCGTGGTGACGAGCAACAGCATCAGCAAGGGCAGTTGCTGCAGAGTCCAGGCGCTGCACGATAAGTCGGTGAATGAGAGGAAACGTAAGGTGATGTTTGCGCTCGGGACAGATATGAGATGGGCACCTGCCCAAAGCGGTAGGTTCGAAGCAGCGTCGATTAGCTCACTAGACGGGACTCTTACCATTTTGCTTTCGCGGCGTCTGATTGGCGCGCGGGCCTGAAACTCGCTTGGAGTGTTACTTCTGACCAGCATGTTGCTGCACTGAACTGGAAACGAAGCGGCCGCATGAACACCGCCTTGGATGACACAACGCGCGCATCGTGGAGCCTTCAGATTGACTGGCTGCACGCCTTGCTCAATCTTGGCGATACGAACGATCTGTCGTGATGCAAATGAAAGCGTCGATTGCATCAAGATAGGCGTTTCTGTGGGGTCCGCTGGCGGTCCGAGAGCCAGAAAGGGGAGGAGGCAAGCCGCTGTTACGAGGCCTGGACGGAAGAATTGTGCGGCAGCCTGCGAAATCTTCCCAGCCTTTCGTTTCTTGGAGGCGCAGGCAGCGCGAAACACTGCATAGGACAATGGCATTGTTGGAATGATGGGTGCCAGGCTTCATTCTGTGGTTGCGGAGTGCATGTGGAGAAGCGCGGTCTGGAACGGCAGGCACGCCGGTGCGCGGTTTCCAGAACAGGATCCAAAACCACCAGTCGGTCTAGCCATGACGTCTCCACTGCGAATTTGAGCAGGCTGGGGACTGGCAGCGTGTCGGTGACTGTCGGAGCGAGAGTGCTCGATAGGCCGATGCACGCAGACGGCGTGCGCCAGTCGGAGGGCGCAGCGCCGGCCTTGACGACATGTGTCCTCTATATATGCGCGGCAGCGCGTCAGCTCTGGGAAACAATCGGCACTTTATACACGACGGCATGTATGGATGCTAAAGATGGCGACATGGCAACTACGCGGCAGGGTCGAAGTTTCAGCCCGTCCCGCAGCCGCGCAATTCGCTTGGCGTGCGCGAACGGCCGTCAAGGGAGGGCGCGCTGTGCAACGGCACGCAGCGACGAAGCTTTCCGCACAGGCGGTGGTGCCTTGCGTGCAAGCAGGGCCGGCAGATAAGCATTGCTGCGACAGGGGCGGGGGCGGCGGGGGCAGCATCGCCGCGGTGCTGGCTCAACGGCCGCGTCAGAAGGATTGATAGCGAAGGCGAACGCGTGGCGGCGGTCGCGCCTAGCCGGACTCGCCGTAGCTGGCCTCGTATGCGCTGCCAGTGCTGATGCAGACGAGCTGAGCTCAGCAGTGGCCCCTGCGCGCGCCTCCGATACTGGAGCACTGGAGCTGGGGCAGCGAGGGCAGGCACTGGCAGAGTCCCTGGCGCTCGCGGGCTCCCTGTGGTGAGCCAGATACAAACTGGGCGCGGTGCGAGCTGTCAGCGAGGCATGGCTTGGCGGCGGCGGGCCTGCAGGCACGCATGTACGATGGGCGTAGCATCACTAGCGCGGCGGGCGTGTGAAACAACCCCTGCTGCGCGCTGCCCTTGAGAAAAGACCCGACGGCGCACTACGCATGGCCCAACAAAACCCGCGAGGGCTGCGCTTCTGTCTCTGCCGCAGCGTGTCCTTTGTCTCTCCTGTCGCCGTCTCTCCTGTCGCGGCTCCTCCTGTTGCGGTCTCTCCTGTCGCGGTCTGTCCTGTCCGCGAGTGCTTCCCAAAGCGTGCCCCCGACCGCCTCACGCACCGCCGGACTCTCTCGCATTGCCGGAAGCAGCACGCAGCCATTGCGCCAACAGCGCCATCCGATAGCCCTCTTGCAGCCCCGACCGACGGTTCTTGCAGCGTCAACCGACTGTTCTTGCAGCGCAGACCAGACCGCTGCCCACTGCAGATAGCATTCTTGTAGTCGAACCATCACCTCCACCACCCTTGCACCACCACCGCCGCCATGCTCACCTTCAAAAAGGCCCTCGTGCTCTCGCTGGCCTGCCTCACCCTCTTCTTCATGTTCAAGTCGCACCACACCACCAACCGCTCGCCCACCTTCAAGAACGCCCACGACCTGCCCAAGCCCAGCCCGTGGGTGAACCCTAAGGAGGCCGCCGCAAAGGCCGCCGCCGCCGCCAAAACCGCCTCCGCAAAGTCCGACCAGGTCTTCCACAGCCCCGACGTCGCGCCCAAGAAGCCCAAGGAGCAGGTCAGCCTCGACGAGCTGCACGCCCGCCCGCTCAAGCAGCAGCTCGAGTACCAGTTCCCCTACGACGTCGACGCCAAGTTCCCCGCCTACATCTGGCAGACGTGGAAGTACACCCCCGCCCAGGGCGAGTTCAGCGAGTCGTTCCGCGAGGCCGAGGCCAGCTGGTCCATCCACCACCCCAACTTCGTGCACGAGGTCATCACCGACAACGTCGCCGTGCACCTGATCCGCCACCTGTACGCCTCTGTGCCCGAGGTCCTCGAGGCCTACAACGCCCTGCCGCTGCCGGTCCTCAAGGCCGACTTCTTCCGCTACCTGATCCTGCTCGCCCGCGGCGGTATCTACTCGGACATCGACACCTCGGCCCTGAAGAGCGCCGCCGACTGGATCCCTGCCGATGTGCCCTCCACCAGCTACGGCATGGTCATTGGCATCGAGGCCGACCCCGACCGTCCGGATTGGGCCCAGTGGTACTCGCGCCGCATCCAGTTCTGCCAGTGGACCATGCAGGCCAAGCCCGGCCACCCAATTTTGGTCGACGTCGTCGCAAACATCACCCACGAGACGCTCCAACGCAAGGCTGAGGGTAAGCTCACCAAGGACCCCAAGGGCATCATCGAATTCACCGGCCCGGCGCGCTGGACCGACGCCATCTTCGGCTTCTTCAACGACCCCGACTACTTCGACATGAGCACCAGCAAGGGCAACATCACCTGGGAGCACTTCACCGGCATGAAGGCCCCCAAGAAGATCGGCGATGTCATCGTGCTACCCATCACCAGTTTTAGCCCCGGCATCAAGACCATGGGCGCTGGCGAGGACGACGACCCGATGGCCTTTGTGAAACACGCTTTCGAAGGTAAACACTCCATTCCCTGTCATGCACTGTACTGCATGTCTGCTTTTGTGGTTGCGTGCAACGCTACAGCTGTGCGACTGTGCGACCGTCATGGCACGCTTTTATCACGATGACACGACACTGACATATCACAGGTACCTGGAAACCCGAGAGTGAACGCCACATTGGCGAAATCTACAGCTAAGCGGACCACAACGCTTCGGCAATCAATGTGGACGCCGCCACACCGGATGCATTTCCTGTCGCATACCCACAGGTACAGAGCCAGAACACCCCTTGCAGGCAATGGCAACCTGTGGATGCACGAGAAAGAACACAGGTGGGCGACAGCACGTCACAGCCCAGTCTGAATCGGCGGGCATGGGGGTGGACATCAAAAGCCGCGGTTTTGGCAACATGGGTCTATTTTTACTGCACGCTCCGAACACCACTTCAAGCGCTGAAGTCTGAGTTCGAGACGGCCTTATCTTCTTCGGCGTATACGGCATAACCAGGCGCGTCTGGCGTTTCCTGTGTGCGTTTACTTGCACAACCATAGATTATGCGGATTACAGCGAGCGGCGCATAGCGATCAAGACATAGTAATACTTTTTCGATTTTTAATTTCAACTGTACCTGTCTGTGCATACATTGCGTAAGCCCATCGCAGCATTGCCAGGCTGACCTGTCCTCAAGTCTCACCCCGCGCGCCATCGAGGTCGAAGATCGACAATCTGCAGCCCCCACCAAAGAGCTGTTGGCGCTCCGCACCACCAACGCGCGCTAGTCAGGCACCCAACACTCGCTTAGGGCGAACCATCCAGCACTTGATGTCATCGGCCCTTGATCCTTGCCCTTCGCCCTCCTTCCCGTGTCTTGTGTCTTTGACCGGCGATGGGCAATGGTCAGCTCGGTCGCTGCGCGGTGGATTCTGCGGTTGAGCCTCTTGCGAAGCTCTGCGATTGGCTTGACGCACTGTGCTCCGGTGTAGTTGTGAGTTAGCCTCGCAGGGCTGAGCAAGCACATCCTCGTGACAAACTCTGCGTGGAATCTGGGGAATTATATGTACTGGCTCTCTCGCTGCGGGCTGGCCGCACCTCAAGCATTGTCACTTGCACGTGAAACGTAGTCCATACATCATCTCGGTTACAAAGTGTATCTGCAAGTCGATCACATCGGGACCAGCCGCATACGACATTGAACTCGAAAACAGGATCCAGCACAGCCAAGCCTAGGACCAGCATAGCATACATCACGGGCGTTCACGCTAAGTAAGCCGCCAAAACGGACGTCCTCCTAGCCTACCGTCTCCTGTATTCTGAAGACTTCAACGTAATGTCGTCTTACGGGTCAGCCCACTCTGGGCAGATGCATCCAGGCTACCAGCCTCACCTTCAGCAGCAGCGAATGCGCTCACACTCAAACCCACCATACCCAACGACGCCAAATGCAGCACCATACCCGCAACAGCAGCAAACAAGCTACTTTCCTCCTCCACCGGCAGTGCCGTTCCAACCACCACCACCAACATCAAACCCCATCGCCATTCCACCATCCAACCGACAACGATCAACGTCAGACTATGCCTACGGCCACGGCAGTTCACCCGTGCACCCGCACTCAAGCACATATGCAAGTTCTTACCCGACGCAGCACCTGCAACCAATTCCACAACAGCAGCCTATTCCAGAGAACTATCAGTACTCGCCCCAACAGCAGCAAAGTATAGTATCAGGTTCGCCAAGCCAGCAGTACCAGCACCACCGCCGCCGTTCTTCGTCTTCCCACTACGGCCACGACCCCCGCCAAAGCTACGAGTCTGCACACTCCTACCAGTCCGCACATTCGCAGCCCTCGCCGGACTACTACGCAAGGCCTGCACAGAACGGACACGGCACCCATGGCGACTACTACGGCTACCCAAACGACACCACGGGCCACGCACAGAGCCAGATTGCCCACGTGCCGCCAAAAGCATATGGTGACTGGGACAAGCAGGAAGTTACCAAGTACCACAAGAACCAGGACCTCGAGCGCCGACCAACGCTGGGCGGGAGTTTGATGAGCCTGGTTAAGAAGTTTGGGGGGTCGGAGCGGCGTTAGAGACTGGCGGTTGTCGACTGGAAGAATGCATGGGATATGATGGATGTGGAGGGAAGACCGTGAAATGCGATGGAATTGGCATTGCGAGGAGCATATTGGCGCTGGACGCCCGGCGTACGGATTCGATACCCATTTTTCTACTTCTGGTGGTAATGTACAATACGCGCATGATGATGATAATTGTTTATCCAAGATACGCCACACGCCATGTACTGCACTCAAGTACGTCCGAGTTGCCATCCACGCAACTGCAATGCAAGAAAAGAAGAATAAACAACATTAGCACGCAGCTTTCTTGCTCGTGCAGTTGCGCTGAAGTGGAGGCATTCGGTTGTAATTTAGAGGCCTACTGGCTGTGCTCAAGAGCATTTCAATCCTCCAAATGTGCCAAGAAGCAACCCGGATGTGCCTGGGTACGGTGTTCGTTCCTCGAGTCGCTGCGCCACACCCTGTCACTTTACAACAGAGAACACAGCATCAATTGAAGATCAACTCGCAATGTCCTCTGCGCCACCGGCTTTGCAAACAGCAGCCTTGTGGCGCGTACATCTTGTCAGTGTTTGTTGACTCGTGACATTGCAATCGGCTGGTGCTGCCCCGCCGGGACGCACAGCCTTGCGCGCTAACGCCTGCATGTGCTTCGATCACCTTTTAGGCACCGACCGTCTTACTTAGCGGTGCGCCTGACCTGCGAACCATAGAATTTGGCAAATCATAGCGGAGACCCGCTCAGCCCAGCCGAGAAACACCATCCTGTTGCTGCCCAGCATTGGCCGTGTGTGGCTTTGTCGTCATTTCTTCACCCCACTATCGCGGGGCTGAGTCTCACGTTTGCGCCTCTTGACTGCTAAGCCCCTCATCCTTCTCTGGTTGCACCCTGGTTGCCACAGTACCTGCCGAATCCTAAGCTTAGCGAAGACCGTCCCAGAGGCCACATATTTCTGTGATCGCTACCGGGCTTCCGCTTATACTTCTTCCTCCTGTTTACTGAAATATTCAGTAGCGCTTACCTACCATAATCAAGCCTTCCAGTCTATCCTATGGCATACAACCAACAACCCGGCTATGGGCAGCCGCCCTATCAGGGCCGTAAGTCATCACCTGTGGTGGGCTGTGCATCCACCAGCAATCGTCATGCCGCACTTGGCAGTGGTATGAGCAAGTACTAATACCTGCCAGAGCCCTATGGCCAGCAGCCACAATATCAACAAGGACCTCCTCAAGGCTACGGACAACCACCAATGCAGAATCAGCAATATCCACCCCAGGGTCAGTACGGCGCTCCTCCACCACAGCAGCAATGGGGCCAACCGCCGCCTGGGCAGTATGGTGCGCCACCACCTAACCAGTATGGCGGACCACCTCCCCAAGGCCAGTATGGAGCTCCCCCCCAGCAACAGCAATGGGGCCAGCCGCCGCCTTCGCAGGGTCAATATAACCCACCTCCGGGTCCCCCGCCGGGCCAGTACGGCGCACCGCCACAGGGTCAGTATGGCGCACCGCCTCCGCAAGGACAGTATGGAGCACCACCACCACAGCAACAGTACGGCGCGCCTCCGCCACAGCAACAATATGGCGCGCCGCCTGGCCAGTATCAAGCCCCTCCGCCCCAGCAGCAGTACGGCCCTCCAGCACAGCCATCCCTTGGCTACGGACCTCAGCAGACTGCCAACATCGACGTCTCAAGGGATGTCGAAGCCATTCGCAAGGCTATGAAAGGATTCGGCACCGATGAGAAGGCACTGATTGCAATCCTCGCCAAGAAGGACCCCATGCAGATCAACACCATCCGCACACAGTACGATCAAAGACTTATGAGGAATATGGTCAACGATCTCGAGAAAGAGACTAGCAGCTACTTCAAAGAGGGGTTGGTAGAGATCGCCCGGGGTCCTCTGGCTTCAGACTGTCACACTCTCTTCAACGCAATGAAGGGCATGGGCACCAAAGAGGTCATGATTGACGACGTTTTGATTGGTCGCAGCAATGCCGACGTTAATGCCATCAAGCAGGAGTACCAGCGTATTTTCAAGAAGAGCCTAGAAGCTGACCTACGCGGCGACCTCTCCGCTGGGACTGAGCAGATGTACATGATGATCACCTCTGCCCGCCGCGCCGAGGACTCCCACCCCGTCATCCCCCAGGAGATCGAACAGGCTGTCACCGACCTCCAGACCGGCATCGGCAACATGGTCAGCAAGAACGCCGCCCAGGTCTGCCAGATCCTTTCCTCCAAGAACGACGCCCAGCTCCGCGCCATCGCACAGTCGTACCAGCAGCGCTTCCACAAGGACCTGGCCGGCGTGCTCAAGTCGGCGTTCTCGGGCCACATGGAGGACGCCCTCCTGCTCATGCTCGCTCGCGCGCAGAACCGCGCATTGGCCGAGGCGATCAGGCTGGAAGAGAGCATGGCCGGCATGGGCACCAAGGACCAGCTGCTCGTGCAGCGCGTGGTAAGGTGCCACTGGGACCGCAACTTCATGAACGCGGTCAGCGCCGAGTACAAGAAGAAGTTCGGCAAGGACCTGGTCAAGAGGATTGAGGGAGAGACAAGAGGGGATTATGAGAGGCTGATGGTGGCGTGTGTTAAGCCTTAGTGGCAGGTTCGTTTCTGACGAGTAATGGTCGGATGGGGGCGGAGTTTGTAGCAGTATCCACATCTGGGCTGGTGGTGTCTCGTCGAGTAGATACCCATTCAATGTTAATCAATTCATGTTTCCTATGCACGCGGGTATCTTTTCTAGTAATGATTTTCTCCTCGCTACTTCCTAGCTCGTCATTTCACTTGGGGCAATTCCGCTGAATCGTGGATTCTCAACGCCAATTTGTTACCATCGCTACCACTGTGTGCCGGTATCAAACTGCTGCTGATGATGCCGACATCTTCTCTAGACATAGAACGACCCTCCGCAACAAGTGCAACAAACCCAGCCTA
Organism: Boeremia exigua; assembly: GCF_020726555.1. Classification (NCBI taxonomy): domain Eukaryota; kingdom Fungi; phylum Ascomycota; class Dothideomycetes; order Pleosporales; family Didymellaceae; genus Boeremia; species Boeremia exigua. The sequence goes on along the minus strand of NW_025763518.1, from coordinate 2,335,034 downwards.
ACAAGTGTCGCCGACCATCGCACACCGACAAAAGACACACCGGCACCAACAACCCAAACACAACCCACCACCACACTACGCCTCATACCCCGGCAACTCCTCCCCCCTCCCCTCCCCTCCCACCCACATCCCACCACACTCCCTCGCCCCCCTCCCCACAACCCCAACCCCCCGCACCACACCCTCCCCACTCCCCTCCAGCCCTCCACACCCCACCACAACCTCCCACAAAACCTCATACTCCAGCGCCACCCCATACGTCCGAAACCCCGGCGGCACCGTCGTGCTGATCGTGAAGGGGTCGAGCGGCGTTGCGACGCCCGGGGCGAGCGGGAGGCCGGGAAGCGCGTGGCGGCGGGCGAGGAGGGTGAATGTCGAAGGCGAGGTTGATGTTGAAGGTGAGGTTTGGGTCTCGCTGATGGCCAGAGAGGACGAGGGGGGGAGGTGGGTTATGCGGCAGGTAGCGAGGGCGCGGATGCCGAGGAGGTAGACGGGGGAGGGTGTCGCGCAGTGTGTCGCGGCAAGGGACTGCGGGTGCAGCGTGACGAGGATGGAGGCCGGGGCGCCGACGCGGAAGCGCTCTGGGACAGTGAGGGTGAGAACTGGAGACGCCGGCGCTGCGAGCAAGGGAGCAGGCGTGCTGGAGAAGTGTGTCCGGAGGCGGCGGAGCGGGGACGGGGCGAGGCTGCGCTGGGTAGGGTACGAGATGGGGATTGGGAGTGTGGTATGGGCTTGCGGCACGTAGTCTGGCGCACAGGGCGAGAAGCGGAGTTGCTGGATCACTTTGGGGGGTACAGTGGCGTGCGGTGAGGCGCTGGCGAATGTGGCTTCTAGCACGTACTCGATGCGGACGGTGTCGTTGTTCCACCACAGGCTCGGTGGGAGGGGATGTCCGGGCTCGCTTTCGAAGGCGGGGTGCGTGGGATGTGGTACTCGAGGGGCGAGCTCGACGGCGTCTGGGAAGCGGAATTCGAACGGGTATTCGATGCGTCGGGGTGGGCAGTTCTCGCTTGGCATGGCGATTTGCTGGAGGGATTTCGCGTAGCGGAAGAGATCAGTTGATGAGACGTGTTGGACTGTGCCCTCGGATGTACATGTTATGCGGCCGATGAATTGGATGCTGACGCTTTTGGCTTTGATATTGGATTTTAGGTGTACGACACCGCGGATGGGATCATTATCGGTGTAGATGCTGCGAATGGTGGATCGAGAGAAGGCAATTGAAATTAATCCAGTAGGTGTATTCTGACACTCGGGATAATAGTCATTATATAGCTGTGGTTGGGTGATAGGGCTGTAGATGCAGCGAACTGTTGGCCTAGGGCCGTTTTTAGTCGCAGTGGTGGTGATCATGCTAAAATGACAGGGTATCAGTCTCTACATAAGAAACGGCTTTGCCCAAAGTACAGATCAAACTTGCATTTGAAGCTTTCTCACTGGTGATATCAATTACAGGTCACAATACTCCGCTTCAGTCCGACGTCTCCGTAGCCAATGTCGCTGACAAATGCCGGACGTGCTTACATCATCTCTAGATGCCATCGCTCGTGCCAGCGTTTTATAGATTCCTGATTGAGATAAGAGTACCAGACTTTGCGAACGTATGGAGAAGCTCTGGAGCATGTTTGGGAACATACCTAGGTAGGGTGGGGACGTGGAGATGTGAGAGCCTGATGTGATTTCGAGTTTGAAGTCGTCGCGAGCTCTTCAGATGACAGGAGCGGGATAATCGCCATGCCAGGTGCGTGGCGGTTGGGTCGCTTGCATAGAATCCGGGATCTTGCCTCATGCTGTCATAATTCGAGTGCCTGCACTCCGTATTCAGATTCGTTGCCCAGATGCATCGACCCACCTGCGTGACCCGTTCGTAAAAAGAGGTATACACTGAGCTATCGATATATCAACTCACCGTTGAGGATTACTAGAGGGAATAAGACACTAATAAAGCAAAGTCGAATTTGATGTGCCATGCGATCTAGTGCTGTGACTTATTGAGGCTTTAGCCACCGATCACATCCTATCCTCCTATTTGACGCTGGTAATGACTAGGTATTACTACACATGAGGAATGAAGTTTGTCCATTCGACGTTCACATAGGCTGTTGCACTGATGTTTCTCAGTTCTGCAAATGCCTCACCAATCAAATACACTCGCGCGATGCCATAGATAATGGCAAGTGGAGTAATTGCCATTCCCATGGCAGAGGCAACTCAGTGTTTTTACGCTTCACTGTCAATGTTGCTTTTCTTTGCATGTGACGACGGTGTTTCTCGAGACCAGCTCGGTTGAAGAGGTGTAGCCAGATGGTTCGCCAGCGACCAAGCCGAGTCCACGATGCGATGGTCTCGAATATCCAGAAAGCGACTGTGATACCAAACAAAAGCAGCGATGATATTCGCCACAAGATTCGTTCGAGATTCGTTGGAAAGTCGAAGTTCCAACCTGCAACGTGTATGGCAGTAAACAGCAAAGTGGCGAAACAAAGGAGATATTCCTGGATGCCGTATGGATTTGTAGGGAAGCGATCGTTTGGAATTCGTTGTATCGGGCGCTCGGGAGGTATGACTGGCATGTTCATGAAAGGTTGCACGTTCACCGAATACGCAGGGCCATTTTCGTCGACGTGATCCAATGGTGTCAAATCCCAATCTCTGTTTCCAATTATTTCCTCCAGTGTGCTCGATGAGTGGATTTGAATTGGGCTGTGTACATCTGCAGGCTTATGCAGCCAGGCGTACGAGGTCATTAAGGAGCAGACTACGATGGCAAGGGCATTTAACTCGAGTGTTGTGATTGTGAGCTTTTGTGCTGCACGTGCAGCGCATTGGATGATGAGGTAGCTGACCTGGAATGCCGTGATGATCTTGGTGAAAGTATCCTGCTTTGATCTGTCCCAGATCTCGCGCTTGGTTGTCCTTGGATAGTCGACATACTTGTGTTGGACTAGCCAATGCAACTGCGTGGCATTCAACGGAAATGGTTTGGCATCCTTTGCATAAAACACAAAGCCGCCCATATCAGCGAAAAACGCCTGCCTCATATGCCAATCGCCGTGTCCTGAGCCTTGGAATGCTTTGACTGACCATTTCGCTCTACTCCATTGACCGGCGGCGTAAGTAAGGACAAATTCGGGACCCATAATTCCTAGCAACATCCACAACATCCGGCGACCGATTAACTTTAAGTACGTATCATTTGGCGCAGGAAGGTTCAGGCACAACATTGTATAAGTGCTTATTCCGATCGTCAGAAGGGAAGTCCAGATAATATCGAGGGTTCCGCGATAGTTTGGCTGATCGATCCAGGTGGTCACTCGTCTCGATGTCGCATCGTGTTGCTGGCTTGCTTGCAAATTGCAAGCATTTATTGAGGTAGCTATGGCAAGAGATCTATCCCAAGGAAGGAGGAAAACAGCCAGAATGGGAAACAGTGATATGGACAATGGAATCGCCATGCTGACTTCCAGCAATGAGGTGGCACTAGGGTTTCGTCAAGATAGTGTGCCTGTGGATAAAAAAGACAAGCACACATGAGGCTTCCCACGGTATATACTTCAATGTGTTTATGCAGACACTCGGCACCACCAACAAGCGCCAGGATGCACGTGCATATAGCCACATCGTTTCATCCAAGACCACGGACACACCATCGAATGTGCAGAGCGATAAGTATGCTTGGCGGAGCCACCTAGCTCTAGGTATGCTTAGCCAACGGCGTTCATGAAGGATAGGAGGTTGCTTTTGAGTCTTTACGTTTGGTACTTTCTAGTTCAACGGAATATCTAGATCTCTTCAAGGATAAGTGGGAAAGCTAGGTGCGGACAGGCGGGAAGGCTAAATGGCAGTGACGGATCGCCTGCACGAGCCTCATTACGAAATCTGAGAGCTGATTGGTTCACGAAGCGCCAGCCCCTGCAGCTCACCACAAAGCTTCACGCACCCCACGCTTTCCGTATATTGTACACGACCAACGCACTCTGTTCCTACACTCCGTTTCCCCATGTACATCGCCCGCCCGACAGCATCGCAGTTGCTATGTCGTCCGTCACTGCGGTACTAAAGCCCCTCTTCGGCACCTTAGCCGGTATCGTGGGCATATACGCAGCCTTCATCTCTCTTCTCACGATCCCGACCCTGCAAGACCATGTAATCTACTTGCATCGTGTTACACTTACATGGTTTCAAGATGTCAACACACCAGAGCAATGGGGCTTTCTGCGCAACCAAGTCACTCCTTTCCATCTGGAAACACCCGATGGGGAGACGCTACACGCTTGGCACATCCTGCCACTGGAAACCTATCGTCAACATCAGGAAGAGCTTCGCAATGAACCCGCAGGGCTATGTGACGACATCCAGAAACGCCTATCTTTCAAGTTATTGAAAGACGACCCAACGGCACAGCTCGTCGTGTATCTGCATGGCGCAGCAGGCACTTTGGGATCCGGCTGGAGACCACAAAGCTATCGAGCATTATCAGCAGCGTCTACGAATGTCCACGTACTCGTTATAGATTATCGTGGATTTGGGACTAGTACAGGGTGGCCTACAGAGGCTGGTCTTCTCACGGACGCTCTCACCCTGGTCGACTTCGCCACGCAGACTGCAAACATCCCACCTGAGAGGATAGTAGTATTTGCACAGTCGATTGGAACAGCTGTAGCTATATCGCTTACCCACCATCTCGCTACAAAACCAGCTCCTGTACTTTTCGCAGGTGTCGTGCTCGTCGCACCATTTGCAGATGTTGCGTCATTGACCAAGACTTATAAAGTGGCGGGCACAATACCTTTACTATCGCCTATAGCGTTCTTTCCTAAACTGCTCACGCTCCTGAATCAATTCATTGTCAGCAAGTGGCCGTCGAAAGAAAAGCTGGCCGAGGTCATTCGGCACTTGGACTCCACTAAAACCAATGATCGAAGACACAAATACGACATAACACTCATCCACGCAGAGGATGATTATGACATCCCAACAATACACTCAGACGTGTTGTTCTGGCACGGCGTGAACGCGACGCTGGACGCAGCATCGTCAATGACATTCGAGGAGCTGGAAAAGAAGAAATCCAACGAGAGGATTTCATTGGGCGCTGGTGGTTGGGAGATGGACTGGCAAGGTAGAGGTGGTATCATCAGAGAGCTAATTGTTCAGCATGGACTCCATGATCGAATCATGAGCTACCCAGTTGTGAGTCTCGCGGTTGCGCGTGCTTTCCATAGTCAAGACGAAACATGAGAGGTTTATCAATCATCACTTGTTTAGATGGGAAGTACTTATTGCAAGTTCATTTCATGGCACTAGAAGGCTTTTCATTCTAAGTTTCATCCACGTTCTAGGTCAATACTGCACCTTCGCTGACATCTTCCTTCGCGAGACACGTACTCAGGTCCTGTAGCACCACGCCAAATGCTGGACTCGTTACCTACGCAATATCTTCTCCTTCCTTACTAGGATTTACTAAGCAAATCCGATCGGAATTCCTCTCGTCGATTGATGAATCATTCAGTGTTTCGCCCGAACGCAAGTATGCTAATACTAATCAGTGAGAAGAACGCCAGTGATGCCTGGATTGGGATCTTTCTCTTCCTACTAAATCGGTTTACTGACCTAAGACGCTCTACTAAGCCTAATTGAACTCATACTCAGGCATGTATGTCATCACTATCAGGCTTAGTCACGTGGTCTCGCAGCCTATGCTTGACGCCTAGAACTATGGCCGACTGCGCAAGCCCGATATCGGGATCATTCAGCTCTCCTCGAGACCGCCAACATGCACATGTGGCGGTGGACCACGATGCAGATCACTCACTTGGGCTCGCTCAGCTTCCCAGTCTTTCGTAGTAACAGACGTGGAAATGGCCAAGCTGGTTGACACCAAAGTGTCCATCAATTCCATCGTAGTCTGTGCGTCGCTAACTGGTGTTGATACCAGCCGTCAAGTTGAGACGGTACAAGAAGTTGGTAGACATGCTACCTAGGCATTCACTTTGCTCTGATTAACTATCCATGACGCAATGTTCCCAATCGACTACAACACTCAACATCTCTTCATTGATTGTTTCAATGGCGCGAAGACTTAAGTAAACCTGCAGCTTCAGCAGTCTTTGACATCAATGATCTCTTGAAGTGTGGCAGTGTTGATCAGATGCAAATGTGGCAAAAAGGTGTTTCGAAAGAAAAAAACAAGTTGCTTAGATTGTTAACTATCTAGCCAAGTCATAAGACGCGTTGACCAGCTAAGCGCGCATCCGACCGCAATTGGAAACCAAATCCTCCTCAAATGAGTGTGAACCATCCACGCAATAACAGATTCAAGCGCGCTAGCTTCTCAGATTTCGTTTGTGCTGCAGGGTTTGAGTGCCTCCGAGTCCGCAACAAGTTTTCTCCTCAAACGAATAGCGCAAGCAGTGTTGTAAGGCAGACCGGGAGCTGTTTAAACAAACAGTACGGGCTGCTGGAGGGACTGGGTAGCGAAGCAGCTTTGGGACTAGAAGATGAAGATACACTGTTAGCGGTGTTCGACGTGATTGTTGAATCTGATATAGCTGTATCGGTAATGTATGCTGCACAGTCTGAAGTGCGCGACTGATTTCGACGAGGTTGGTGCATGTTGTGGTTGGTGGATAGTGGAGTATGTGTAGAAAGGTTGGATACTTACGGCAGTGCCGCCGCCGTTCTGGGCGTTGTTGCAGCAGATGCTGACCGACTGGCATTGAGTAGTCGCCAGCTTGCAGGTTGTTCCGCTGGATGTTCCACCAGACTTAACATCTCCAACGGTGGGAGAGCAGCAGTAGGGAGATCCGGAGGAGCAGGTGTTCTGTATTCGAATATTGTGTCAGTCACCGTAGCAGCAAGTGAAGTGATTCCAGGGAACTGACCGCTTGGTTGTTGATGACCGGGGGAGCGGGCTTTGGGGGTGGTGCTGGCTTGGCTGGGGGCGCGGGCCTGTTGGGAGCAGCTACAACGCCGACGGCGGTGAGAGCGAAGATAGCGAAGATGCTGGTAAGCTGCATGTTGATGATTGAGATGGTTGGTTGTTGTTGAAGTGATTGTGTGTTAATGAAGTAGTGATTGTTGTGCTGGATGATGGATTCTAGAGAGGTGAAATCACTGCTTCTTATAGAAGTCTCGGATTAGAGCCAGACTTCCTACAGCGGTGGCATAATTCGTTTTGACAAACAGAAACATACATTCAGGCCGCCACAAATCTACCTGAAAAGCCATTACCAGCCTGCCCGAGTCTAGTTTCAGTTCTCGCTCGCGTTCCACAGGCGACGAGACCGGAATGGCGTCTGATGTCCTCGGGCGCTCCTTGTCAGATTCTCGGCTCTCCACTACAGCTGATAGTATTATACGAAGAGGCGTGCTGAAGAGGCGGATAGATCTGGTAGGACTTAGGGACCCGATCAGATCCGGAACACTGTCACTGGCTGCTACACGAAAGATCTGTTGCGACACAACGAAGATACATGCAATTACGACTTGCTTGATTGGTTGAGTTAATGTTTTTAGAGAGGTAAGAAACAGGCGAGAACAACGCTTCAGTCTTTTGGTGTAACGAGCCTTTGGCGTGAAATGTCCTAAGGCATGCAGAGCTGAACTTCTTCGCTCCAGACTCGAGCCTAAGTAAATCCCAACTAGTACGTGCTGATTAGCCTGTGTGAGATTATAGATGCAGTTTTACCAAGCTCTCACGCAGTAATAGATCTCAAGGACAGTGCTACTCATGCCAGCATTGCTGGTAGTACTCAGAGCCCGAACGTTTGAGGCAGAATCTATCATTTTCTCCATTGACTGTGGTCAGTTTTCTGTATCACTGCTCATGACTATTCTTTCCCGGATCTCGGTGGTTGCTCGCTTTGCATAATGCTAACGCACCTTCGTCTTCCGTCGCTACGACGCGGGTAACCGGCACTTGGTACCAGGCTCAGGCTGGTCGAGGTGCGCAACCTCAGCACGCTTTCGGCCTTACCAATGGATCCCTTTGCTACCCCCCCCCCCCGCTAGATCTAAATCTACTGACGGTGAGCTGCTTCGTGTTTGAGCCAGTCACAGCGCAAAATCAGCTTGCCCGAAAAAGCGCCACCCTAGCTGGCTTCAGCTGTAAAGCTACGCAACATGCATACTCAAAAGATTAAACGAGGCTTTGGCATGATGGGGCACCTTGCAGTCTGTCGGCGACGACCCGAAGAGACCAGCCCCATATGGCAAACTGTGGGGAAGGAGCGGAGAAGCCCTCACTGGAGGAGTCCACCTGGCCATGTGCAGGATGAACGTACACCATGTAGTCCCAATCATCATTTTTCAAAAAGCTTCACATAACTAATGTGCATTGTTTCAAGAGAGCATTAGATTCCTCTTCTTTGCCCATGCTGGTTCAAAACCTCGTACAATAAAAGTACCTACCTACACTTCTGTCCCACCTTGTCAGCTCGCCTGTGTATTCAGCTAGCCATTTGGCGACACGTGTGCGCGCCTAGGTAGTGCAGTTAAGTCCTGTTCGGAAGATCCTGTTACTACATTCGTTGTACTGCAGGGATGGCTAAGCTTTACCCGCGGCTCGCTTGGTATGCATAAAAGGTGGAGGATCGTCGAAAAGCGAACGGGCTCGCCGGAGCTAGTACCTGCCATGTGCCTGTGGCAAAAGCAGTGGGTATCCTGGCAATGATCGGCTCAAACAGGTCACTGATACTTCTAGCTTCGTTGCGCTTGTTCTGTCAGCTCTCTTACTATGCTCGCTGGATGTCAGCTCTCGAATGCTCTCCCACCACAACAATGAATGCTAGAATGGTCAATTCAATATTGTGGCTTTCTTTCCTTCGGTATCTCGACCTGATGCCTTACTAAAACAGCTGGTTACCCCTCATCTCACGGAAGTCCAGACTTGAATGCTCTGGATTAGGGAAAGGGCTCTTCTTCAGGTGAAGCAAATGCGACTGTTCTGTCTCTCTCTAACAAGAGAAACTGAGCTACTTAAAGCCTCGAGCCTTGCGGGCTGTTTGAAAGTACCACTCGATTGCACACCGAGACTTTCTACACCAGCTCTTCCATCACTATCAGTCTTCAATCAAATCAAAATGCAGTTCTACCTTTCTGCTCTGTTTCTCTGCCTCCTACCCAGCGTAATCGCAGTCCCCTTTGCGGACCCAGATGCGACCTCTTCCCTCCCCCAGCTTTTTGATCGCGAAGCCACTTCGACTGAGCTCGCAACGCGCGATCCGGCCAAGTCACCCGACAAGAACGGCAATCAGGGAAAGAAGGAAGATTGCCAAAAGCCTATCGCACAGAATCTTTGCACATCAGGCTCGCCATACTGCTGTTCTGGCACGGGTGATCAGCAAGTCTGTGGACCTGCTGGCTCTGTGAGCTGCCAGGCTATGACAATTTGCTGTATCAACACTAATGGAGTGAGTTTCTCCTGAGTCTGGATTGGAGGGTCTACTGGAAAGAATACTGACAGTGAACTTCTAGATGCAAATTTGTGCCGGAGAGATCGATTTCACAGGACCAGTGACGATCAATATCAATTATGGAAAAGTGACGTAATGGTGGCAACGGCGAGACAGAGACTTCAGGTTCTCGATCTGACGTGTATGTAGCTTACAGTACTGCGATGGGTCGTACAGGAATTTTACTTTATATCCGAAAAGCATAGTGCCCCTAGTGACAGCTTCTAATGTGCTTCTAGGCACGTTCATCTGTGCCGTTTGGAGAAGTCGCCATACTCAAGTGGGCTGATATTGTGCGGAGAGGATCAGCATCGAGTTGGTACAAGACGACGGTACCTACAGCTTGCATTGATGCGAATCATAGCTTGACGACCGGCTTCTTTGCCCTTGTAAATTAGTCAAAGTTTGGAACAACGGGGAACAACGGGACCTCGGGAACCAACTAACGGTCGGGGGTTAACCCCATCTGCACATCGAGACATTTTTCAAAGTTCTGTTGATGCCATTCATAGTTTAGTGTCAAACAGCGTAGCATTCCCCACGATCGATGCAGCATGCAGGTTATTCCGAGGCGTACAGCTTGAGCATCCATTCCATGCATGTGGGCCTGCCAATGCGTCTGCGTCTTGCTTTAGGGATGTATCTTGCCAATGTCATGGAGCCACAAGTCTTGGTGCCGCTGAGTCTTAAGCTCACTTGCGTGGCTAGTGCAATGCTTGTTGCTGTCAGTGGCTTCGTAGTACAGTTTGGTACCGAGGGCGACCCTCACAGGAACAGCAAGCTCCACGGTCGGAATAGCATCCGCGCTACTTATGTATCGGTACCAGCAGATTTGTTGCTTTGTTCCGGAAGACAGGAAGACCTGAGGAAGATTCGTAGGCGGAGAGCTTCGGGCCGGACTTTACTGTGAGACATTCGCTGGAAGTTCAACATTTGATTCATTAGCACGTAGTACTGAATTGGACTGAGCTTGGGCTGCAGTCAAGCGTTTCATAGCAGCAGAATTCGCTAACTTTCGTGTGAGACTTTGGCAAATCTGGACTGTATGTACCCCGCCACGTGCTGAAGTCCGAATGCAATGGTGAAGCTGAAAGCAGTATGCTGCGTCTCGAATAGGTTACATCAGCCGTATATGGCCTGGTCGCTACCGGTTCGTAGCGTTACCACCGCTGAGCTAGACGAGCCGAGACGGATGCGGGGTATGTATTAGGTACACACATCATTGCAGCTCATACCTCTTTTTGGTGTCACAGAGCCTGACTCGCCTATCGAACGTCACAACCCGGCAACTAGTTTAGAATACGAGTGTTAATTAAAGCCATAGGGCTTCCTGCACAGCTGAGAAAGCGATTTCCGACCTTCCGTTCTTCGCTAACCCATAATGCCGACACTGTGACGCGGCCCAGGTCGTTTTGGACTGACACTGCATGTGATTTTGTGTATGACAGCTCTGATTTTACGCAAGCCATCGTGGAGTTGAATTGCGGCTACAACGCCGAGGTAACATGCTTTGCCAATGATAAATCTTCCACATCCAACGATGTTCCAGCTCACACGTATGGAAGACAGCAACAAGGTTGGCCTTGCAGGTAGACACAGGCGCGTGGCGCATGCTGACCATGCACTAATTTTTCTCGCTACACAACTCACTGCTAAGCATCTAGGAACTTGATCTCTAGCCGGTATTTCTGTCCGGTCAAAAGGCTTATATCTCTTAGTACCTCTTGGGACAAAGCTTAGCAACGCCGAAGATCGGAAATAAAATCCTCGAACGAATCTTGTAACTCCGGTTGCGCTTGAAAAGTGTGGTCCTCCTCAGAATGCTCCGCTTGGAAAGACTGGATGACCAAATAATTGCTTTTGCTGCTTGGTAAGGCTGAATAGCTTATTCATCAACTCCGAGGCAAAGGAGCTGACAGTATACCAGTCCCCGTGGTCGCTTATTGCCGATCATCTCGTACAATCACCTCGTACAATCATTCTCGTCACTTATGGATCTCTTCCTCTTCCTGCTCTGCTGCTTGGAAGTTGTACAACCTTCATCCACTGTGGCTGTTTCATTGATTTCTTCTTGGCTGTCATCATCTGACAAGATTGACCCTTTGAAGTCGAACCCTCCACAGTTGGGACACGCGAAAACTTCAGCTAGCCATGCGAATGCTCCAGTGCCGCAGATTGCACAGACCATGAGATCCACTTCAGTTGGAATGTTTAGATAGGCGGACATGACTGATTTGATACCACCGTGGTAGGGAACGGCATGCGAGCTTTAGATCTATGGACAGTGACGTGATCGACAACGGTGAAGTGGGGGTTTGCGTCTGCGTGCACGCAAAGTGACAGCATAGAGCATCACTGCTCGCCACGTCGACTTAGGAATCACCACCTTCGTCACCATCCATGTCGTCTGTATCACCGTTGATGTCTTCCATATCCTCATCTTGTCCAGGCCATAGAATTTCCCTTCGTAACAATGCACGGACGTGCATGACAGCGCAGAATATCCAGAGTAAAGTAAGAACGCCTGTCGCCACGGCGCAGACCACCTGTACGCTATTGAGCTCAAGGGCTTCTGCGATTTGAAGAAGCGCAGTGACTAGGCCAACATTCGGGAAGATAAAAGCCCACCAATTAAGGGTGAAGTGTGATTTATTCGCGGAGATGAGTACGCTGACAGTGCTGAGTGCGCTGAACCAGAAGGATACGAGCCACATAAAGACACCAACGAGAATAGCGACAGCTTTGAACACGTCTCCAACCGGGATGCTATCAATACCAAGAAAGCCCTTGGGTATGTGTTTTGGTGCTTGCATACCAAGTGCAACAAAAGTATTGACAGTGTAAGCTGCCGGTCCCACAGCCACGAACATTGCGGGTCTTTTCGGAGGCGCTGGAAGATCACTATTGACAAGACGTGTGACATAGATAGTCAAAAAGAAGTAAGCGACAGTCCAACCAAGGCCTTGGAAAGCAATGCTGCCGATAAAGATTGGAAGGCCGGCCGTTGCAGGTTGATTCTTCAGTATGGCACTCCCAACCACGCCAAGCATCAAAAAAGGATATACCGGCAAGATCCAAGCAGGGAGGGCGTTTGTGACTGGAAGCTTCACACTGTCAAAGATGAAGTGGAACTGCAGGACCGCAACCAGTGCAACGATGACAGCGAAGGTCCAGTAGAGCGTCTCGATGGCCTTCAGAATCCAGTAGTCACACAACGGTACCACGTATAGGTCGGCGCAGTACAAGATGAGCGCAAGACTGACAAAGTAGGCGCCAAAGAAGAAGCTTTCATGAGGGTGGTGAAGGCTTTTAGTCAGGCTGCCGCGGACTGATGTGAATCGATAGATGATGCATCCAGTGAAGGTGATGAATAGTATGACGTTCAAGATGGCGAAGAACCATCCAATTGCATCGTTGCCGGGAATTTTGTAAGTCTGCTGGCCGATCAATGTTGCCAGAGCTCCCGTAGACATCGTCACTTCGAACGAAGACCATGTGAAATGATGGAGGCGTTGACTCCAGGGTATGTTTTGTTTGCCATTGCTATTCTGCGACCGACCGAGTAGGGGTGTGTTTTCAGGCATCTTGCATGCAGACAAAAAACGTTGCCTGGCGAAGAGGTCAACGTGTTAGTGATCATAAACTAAAGGTCATTTTGTATGATGAAGGAAGTGTTGACGTCAACGGATCCCGACTTCCGTGTACCTTCCCTATTCATCGTTAGCACCAACTGATATCGAACTTCACATTAACAGCCATGGAACCAGATCTGAGGTCAACAATGTTTGTATACGATTGGCGAAAGAGCTGCAGGTATACAGTGTTGGTTAAGATTATTTATCACCGCTCAGCCTGAATAGTTCCAAATGTCGCTCTACCCCTTCATCTTTGAGTGACGCAACGACCATGACGTCGCAGTTCGTTATTGGACACGACTACAACAGAGTTGCAACCATGTAAAACATCAATTCTTCCTGTTAAATCTTATCTGTCTCAAGGTGGACATAGTGGCTACCGTCTGCAAGAAAGTCAAATTTGCAGCTGCTCGGCTGTTGAAATATTAAAAAACAGACGAGAATACGGCAAGTAAAACTTGCGCGACGATGACTGCGATGTAATAACATGAATGAGTCCAGCACCTTACGTGAGACGCGTTAATGTATATATCTTAGAATGCGCCTATAACTGAGCCTGTCTAGGACACCGCGAAAGATTTACGACGCAGCAAGACATTTCGCGAACGACCCTGCAAATCGACCCAAGGCCTGGTCCACGAGGACTCTGCCTGCGTACATCCAGCATTGAAGGCCATCGTTCACCCAGCGCAGACCAAAATCCAACGACGCATAGCTTCTTCAACAACATACCCATGACCGAGCTGACCGATATGCCGACGTCTGGAGATTCTGCGCCTGCAAGAGAAGTCGTGCGCAGTGATGAAGTTCAGGATGTTAACTATGCAAAGAACGATCATGTATCACTGCAGAGCCAGCACAGGACCAATTCCATCGAGCAAGTAAAACCGCACCAGCCTCAGCTTACCAAAGTGAATCCAGATCTGACTGCTACACGCCGGTTCATTCCCGTCGTTTGACGAGACGACACTGGAATGTAAGCACCACCACGAACCCTCGAGCGCGAGAACGCGCCTTCAACACTCAGGAAGAAATCATAGTACTTCGTCCGGCAGAGATACGATGCCCGTGATCGCTGCCCAGGAACTGACTGAGCACGTCGCTGGCGGCCGCGCACCTTCTCGTTTTAGTGAGCCTCCTCAAAGTGAATGAGGTGTGGATCGCAAATTGTAGATACCCATCTAAACTGCGATAGCGTGATTAGTGGCGTGGCGAGATGTGGATATTGTTGCGGAGAAGACCATGCGGAGGGATGCTTTGACGATCAGAGTCTCAGTGTAGAGGGATGATGTGGCTACATGCACTGTCACCACGAAACTCTGACATCTTGCTTGGGGCGAAATTCTGCGCACTCGGCCTTTTGAGGCCGTAATTCTTGCTATGTACTGTATGCTGATCTTGCAGTAGCCACAAGGCCCTGCTTAGGTGCGGTGAAAAAGATACAACAGAATGATTAAAACAAAAAGGGTATCCTAAGGTGGTTGCAGCACGGCAAGATGCCGAGAGCAGTTGAAGTAATGTTGTGGATGTGCCGGCTAAGCGGCGCGTTGATCAGTAGCATTGATCACCTGTTCGCATTAGCATCGTTCGGACCCAGTGGAGATCTTGTGGCTAGCAGGCACTCACCGATATCCCCCCCGTCGACTGCCTCGCCTCTCTCTGTACTCCTCTTCATGTTCTTCAATGACTTCGACCACATCGTCATTCGGCACTCTCCGCCGGTCTTCAACGATGATGCTTCTTGTCCGCGGCGGCGGCGGTCCTCTCCTCTCCTCCACTATGACGTGTGAGCGGCCACTCGACTGCCTTGGGCTCCTGCTAACTTCGCGCATCTGCGCATGCGAATTGCGCCGGGACCTGTTTCCATGCGAATTGCGTCTAGGCCTGCGCACTACGATTTCCTCTTCGCCCGCCATGGCAGTTGTCGTGCCGGCTCTGCTGGCATTGGTGAGGGAGTAGAGCAGCCAGACGACGAGCAGGAAGCCTCCGACGCTGCCTAAGACGATGCCGACCACTGTGCCTGGCTCGGGGCCATCTAGGTTGTAGTATGTGGGTATTATTCCCGGCTGTATGGTCATCTGTTGTCGCTTCGAGACTGGTGCTGTGCGAGGCGCCTCAATGTCAATAGCAGGCTTGCGCGGGAGCAGGCTATCGCTGCCATAAGCACGAGGCGCCAGATTGCCCAGCTGCGCTATCGCATTGAGCAATTCAGGTACTGCAGGCATGATGAATGCTGATGAGGAACGACAGGTTCACCAGAGTTTGCGCAATTTGCGCTGGGCGGCGGCGAGATGACGGATGTCGTCGAGTTGCGCGGTCGTCGGGGCAATTAGCCGGTAGGTGACTCCGGGGAAGCCGAGTGATGATGGGGGAGGGGCAGCCGCAACGCCGTGCTCGAGATGAAGGAGCGACAGAAGTTAACAATGAGGTGTCAATTCAGGATGTGCAGGAAAGGGAAACGAAGAGAAAGCAGGGCGACACAAGCGGCGTCAGATTAGGCGCAGCGCTGGACTCACGACGAGACCATGATGCAATTAGCTCCTTCCTAAGAAGAGGCTGGGCCGCGACAGCAAATAATGAGGGGGCTGCGTCTTCGACACGAACCTGCCCAGCGTCTGCCGCGTTCAGTTTAAATATCAGCGCCTTTGAGTGCAGTCTAATGTTGGTGCTATAGGTTGTACGTTCGCAAAGTTACCCGCGTGTATGTTGTTGTGCTTGGATGTTATTGTGGTCGGCGCGTAACAACATCCAGCCTCGCGTACGGTACTTCGTACCTACCTATCTTGTCACCTTGTGGCTGTCCCAGTTCCTGCCGTGCTTGACTTTGCGCCCGGTGCTGCTATCTCTGTGCCAACAATAGTTTTCCACGTCAGCCTGGTCTTTCGGCTTGAGAGTGATGTGGGATCGAGTTGGCATAATGCTTTTCCGGATCCATACGGGCCTAGTCACGTCTACACGTGAGCCCTTCCTTCCGCGGACAGAACCACGACAAGCCTAGGCAAAGTGAAAGGTCCTCGGAGGCGGATGCTCGTGTGGGATTCATCAGACGACAGGCAGTGGAGTTGAGAGTCTGAGTACCTCTATGGCTTAGTCTACCTATGCGCCAGACAGTATACATAGGTGATCATTGACACTGTAGCTCTGCCATCTCCAATCTCAGGGCGTCGTGGTGCGACTGTCACATTCACATCATATATCGATCAGCCCGTCTCTGCAGGACCACGCCTCTGCCTGTATGCACCGAATGAAAATGGGCGTGAGATGAACTGCAGCGATCGCGCGTTCGCGGCAGCCCTGGGTGGCGATGACAAAGCGAACGAACGGATGGTTCTCGAAGATACCGCGCCGTCCCCCGTGAGTTGAGACAATGGTTCTTTTGTCTCGCGCGTAGCAGACATTTGTAAGACTGAGCTGCAGCACAGGCGTGTTTCGTGCCTGAGGCGAGCAAACGAGTGCACGTCCGCCAAGGGCAGGAACGGGGTTTGCCGCCAGCCGCTAAATGTCTGAGGCAAGCGAACAGCCTTCCTCAGGACAACGCTCAGCATATCTATCCACGCGACCACCGCCACACCGTCGACTTCGAACGCACGCATTCACACGTCTCGAATTTGCCTTTTGCGACAGACCCATATAAAGCGCGACAAAGAAACGCGGAAGAGCGCGCCGGCCGACACGCTTTATTCACAAAACTTTCCCTCGCCCCACGAGCGACTCCCCCTCTCCTCCACACACAGCCAACATGGCTGATTTCTCACCCGAATCGCCTCTCGCGGCGCAGCTCCAGCAGGTCGTCCAGCCCAAGCTTGCTGAGAATGGGTGGACCACTGGCGGCGACGACACAACGCTGTTCGAATACATCCTCCTCATGCTGGCCAACGGCAAAGATCAATCACAAGTCGCGGCGGAGCTGTCCAACGATCTTCTTGACCTTGGGCCCGAGAACACAGAAACACAAGAATTCGCACAGTGGTTGTTCGCACAGATCGACGCGCTGCAGCGGCAAGCCGCTGGGGGCGTCGCTCAGGGCGCGCCTTCTGCAGACCAGACCATGGACGGCGGCGCGCCGTCGTTCGTGCCTGGTGGGCAAGACACTGACATGGAGGGCACTTCTGAAGCCCAGGAGGGCATGTACGTCACCTTACCCGCCCTGGTTCTATCGCGACCTCAGCTAATCAAACGCAGCCCCACAGGCCCAAAAGCCATGCGCAACGGTAGCGGTGCGCCATCAACACGCGCTGGACCGCGCGGAGGACGCAACATGCTCAACCAGATGAACAGACAAATGAACCGAAACGACGACCCGTTACATCGCGTCCGTGGCGGCGGCGGTGTTGGCAGGAATAGCCGCGACCCCCCTCGAGGCCCTCGTGGTCAGAATCTCGGTCGCGGAATTGAAGCCATGGCGAACGGAAGAGGCATGAACCAAGTGGGCAACGTCAACGGCGCCCCCGGGCCCATGAACGGAATGAACGGAATGAACGGCATGAACATGGGCGGCATGCCTGGAATGCCAATGCCGGCGCAAAATGCTGGCATGGGCCTCAACCCGCAGCAGCAGATGGCGCTCATGCAGATGTACGAGCAGCAGGCCCAGATGATGCAGCAGATCTTCTCTGGCGCCACGCCCTACGTCAACCCTAATTTCAACAACAACAGAGGAGGTCGTGGCGGGCGAGGCGGGCGAGGCGGGCGCGGTGGCATGCACCAGTCGACCAAGTTTACTAAGAAGGAAGGTCAGGACGATGCCATGGCCGACGGGCCCGCAGGCGAAAACGGCGACGGCATGGAGGTCGAGAACTCAAGGCCCGAGCCGTCATCCACCCTTTGCAAGTTTAATCTGCGATGCACCAACCCAGACTGCCACTTTGTTCACCAGTCGCCGGCGGCTCCCCCCGGCGCCGCTGTCGATATGGAAAGCACATGCGAATTTGGGGCAGCGTGCAAAAACAAGAAGTGCGCAGGAAAGCACCCGTCGCCGGCCAAGCGACAGCAGTTTCAGTCGGAGCAGGAATGCGCGTTCTGGCCGAACTGCCGCGATCCGCTCAACTGCCCGTACAAGCACCCTACAACGCCGCCGTGCCGCAACGGCGCGGACTGCGCAACACCCGACTGCAAGTTCTCGCACAGCTCGATCATGTGCAAGTTCACACCTTGCTTGAACCCGCGTTGCCAGTACAAGCACAGCCCGGGCCAGAAAAAGAACAACACCAACGTGTGGGTGGCGCCGAAGGAGGGCGAGCACGTCAGCGAAAGGAAGTTCATTGACGAGAACCGAGCCGAGGAGTTGATAATCCCTGGACAGGAGAAACAGAATGGCCAGACACAGGCAGCAGAGAGCATGGAGCAGGATGTACCGTTATAGGTATGTTGATGACACGACATGATGAGACAGGGAGTGGTGGCAGTAGGGGGGAAAGTGGACGGCTGCAGGCGTGGGGTAGTAAAAGAGCACATGTACTATAGTTCTGGATAAGGACGGCCGCACCAAGAGGGTGCGGCCTGTGGGAGTCAGCAACTGAGTTTGTTTTCAGCGGCGATTGAGCTGCTCTGTGTCTCTTTACACACGTTCTTTACATGCAACCTTGTGATTCGTGCTAAAGTGCAATTACGGGTACCTGAGTATGTAGTAGGTTTCGTAACGTGGTTCGTGCTGTATAGCGTGTAACTCTGTATATCTGGACGTCTGGATGCATGTCTGATATCTGGATGCATGATGACATGTGCACTGCGCGGGCTGAAGCTCGGACGTTTCTGATTTCCCGAGCAACTTTGTCGATGACGGCGACAGCATGGCCTGCAATTGAGCCTCCCACCGCGCCTGCCACCGCTCCCTACCGCCGGCAATGCTTGTCAGAAGACATGTGCCGCTCCTCGAGTCGACCCTGAGAGCCCGCGGCCTGCGCCCGCTGCTAGCCTCGCAATGCACCCGCCTGCGCTTCTCCACGGCGCCGGCCCACCCTGAGCGCATTGCGGTGCTCGGTGGGGGCATTGCCGGCCTCTCGAGCGCCTACTTTGCGTCCAAGGAGTTCCCCAACAGCCGCATCACCGTCTACGAGAGCGGCGACGAGACGGGCGGCTGGATCCGGAGCAAGCGCGTGCAGGTGCCGGGCGGCGAGGTCAACTTCGAGTCGGGGCCGCGCACGCTGCGCAATGCCACCATCACCGCGCATCTGGTGAGTTGGACACGTGCCCGCCCGCGCGGCCATTGTAATTGTGCAGTGCCGCTGACACGTGCAGGTCGAAGCGCTGGGCCTCGCCGGCGACCTCGTCTTCACCAAGCGCACCGACCCTGGCGCCCTGAACCGCTTCATATACTACCCGGACCGCCTCAACCGTCTGCCTGCCCCCACCGGCATCTCCGCCGCCGATGTCTTTTCATTGTGGCGCAGCGGCATGCTCGAAGGCGCCGTGGGCATGCTCAAAGAGCCTATGCAGCCCAAGCGCTCCGTGTCCGTCAGTGACGAGACCGTTGGCTCCTTCCTGGCGCGCCGCGTGGACGAGAAGCTCGCCAACAACGTCGTCTCCGCTGTCTTCCATGGCATCTACGCCGGAGACATCTGGCAGCTGAGCGCCAAGACACTGCTCGCTATGGCCTGGCAGCTCGAGGACCGCTATGGCACTGCACTCGGTGGCTACTTGCGCATGCAGAGGGAAAGCCCCAGCGGCGAGTTCCAGGCCATCGCTCACCCATACGACGCTGAACTTGCGGCAAGCATACAGAACGAAATTCACATCAGGACCGATATCTATAGAAAGTTCAAAGACGCGAGCGTCTTCAGTTTCAAGGATGGTCTGCAGACCCTTGTGAAAGGGCTGCAAGCTGCCATGAAGAACACTGGCAATATCGATATCAAGCTCAACAGCCCTGTTTCGTCGTTCAAGATGGTTGAAGGGGACGCCCAACAGGTCGAGATCATCGCAGGCGTGAGTCACCCTTCCCCGTCGCAGCACTCATATCTGACCAGATCTAGTCCGACGCCAACAAGACCACCGAAAACTACGACGTCGTCATCTCCACGCTCCGCAACGCAGAGCTCACTCCCTACGTCACCGTCATGACCGTCAACCTCTACTTCGAGAACCCCAACCTACTCACCGCCGAAGGCTTCGGCTATCTGATCCCCCAGTCCATCCCCTTCGAGCAGAACCCCGAGCGCGCTCTCGGCGTCATCTTCGACAGCTCCGCCATCAAGGGCCAGGACACCGCTCCCGGCACGAAACTCACCGTCATGATGGGCGGCCACTGGTGGGACGGCTTCGAAGGCTTCCCCACGGAAGAAGAGGGTCTCCGCATGGCCCGCTCAGTCGTCGGGCGCCACCTCGGAATCTATGACGCGCCTCTCGCGCACCACGTCAACCTCAGCAAAGACTGCATCCCGCAGTACACACTCGGCTACGAAGACCGTTTGAAGGCGTTCGCCTCGTCGCTCCAGGATGAGTTCAAAGGCAGACTGCGCGTTGTAGGCAACCAGTTCAACGGCGTAGGGGTCAACGATTGCATCACCGGCGCGTGGAGCGTGGCAAGGGGTCTTAGGGGCGACGGGTGGAAGAGCAGAGACTGTGGATTGGGCAGGGTGCAGGATAGTAGGCCGTGGCGCGTGCTGAATGCGAAGGACATGGTGTATTCGGACCCGGGTGTGGACGACGAACCCTAAAACTGGTAGAATCAAGAATGTATAAGTACTGTGTCCAGGTGTGTTTTCGAGCTCGCAAAGTTTGCTGCCTTGCGTTTGCTGCATTGCCCGTCGCAATTCGCCTCCCCTGCTGCACTCTTCGCCCAACGAATTCTTTTTCACCATGTGGTCCTGGGATCCTTGTTCGATTGCACTGTGCGTTCTGTTCAGTTTCCACACAATGCCGCATTACGCCAAGCCCAGAACGGGATAATCGACCTGAAGACCTCGTTGGCGAAAGACAGATACTCGCGAGCCCAGCACCGCAACACTGACGAACAATGGAACTACGAAGAGCGCCAGAAGCTCGAGCTTTCAGCTTCCTTCACCTGACGCTACGGCCCTACGTCTACGGTCTGGCAGAACTGGCCAATGTCCTCGACGACAAGATCTAGATGCACATGTACCAGCGAAAGGTACTGCATCAGATGGCAATTGTCGACAGTCTGGACCGCAAGTTGTTCCTGCAGCGCCCCATATACAGGAGGCATCTGAGCCGTGTTCCAGGGATCGGGGGCGGATTCAGGTCGGCGGGGCTGGCGACGAGGTCGAAGGGACTGAATTTGTTGCACGGTGTGTAGACGCTGGTTGCGGCGTGTCGGTCGACCCTTAGGGGGCGAGGGGTGGTTAGCAAGCGGTAGCTGGGCTGGAGTGATTCTGTTGGGCTGAAACGACTTTGGTGTTTTTCTATGGTGTTTGTGTCTGTCTTTGATTTTTCGTGATGGCTTGCTGGGGATACTTGGGGACGAACAATGAAAGCAATCTGAACGATGTTTTCTGCTTGTGTATGGCCTCTTGTAGTCTACTAGCGGCACAACACAGACGCAATCGAGCACTGTAGCTATGGAACGACAGTATATGTATTCATGCATAATAGCAACGGCTGCTCACCAACATACACGTATATAGCTATGATTGCTATGTCGTTATAATGTTGGGTCCGCACGTTGTTGGGGCCGTGACTTTGTCGAGAATACCTAACTCACAATGCTTCACCTACACGACACTGTTACCACATAACCGCCTCAACATGTGTCTTTTACTCAGTGTACTTATTGCTTCCTCCCTCGTCTCATCTGAACTCTCATACGAAACAACCGCAACTCATCTGTCAATAAACTTAACGCTAAGCATGTGGTCTTATCTTTCGCTGGCCGCATTGGCTGTCGCCTTTGTATACAGCGTAGTCAGTGTCTCCGCAGCAGTCTGCGCTACCACTTATGAAAATACATACACCGAAGCTGTCAATACTATCGTCAGCTCTGCCATCCATATGCTGAATAGGATATCCACAACCACTATCTCGTTCTGCCTTAACTTCCTCGAATATAACTTCCTATTGCCCCACTGGATGTCCCACACACTCTTCTGGATGCTCTTAGCCACATACATAACACACCTGCGGTCACCACATACCCTCGAAAACCTGCGGCTCGCAGCTCTCGAAAACCTTCGGCGTGTAGCTCCCGACCTTAGAATTTATTGGGAACCTGTTGAACGGCTGATCGATAACTTACTCAATTACCCAGAGGAATTGGATGAGACGATCGCCGCCCCACAGCAACAGGCCAGGGATCCCGAGGCTCGGCCCCCTCCCCCCGCTCGATGCACGCACGAGGACATAGACGCTGCAACAGCACGGGCTTTGCGTTACAAAAATCGGGCCCAAAAGATTGCCGACGAAAAGACAGCCTTGATCGCAAGTAACAAGAACTTGCAACGCGAACTAGACGACGCTTTGAGAGAGCTATCAACTAAGCCCGGCGTCGTGCAACGAGAAAGACTGAGCCGCGAAAAGGAGGCCGAGATAACTGAAATCCGCCAGCAACACAAAGACAAAAGAGCTAGCATCCGCCAGCAACACAGGGACCATGTGGAACGCATCCAGGAGCAGCACACCGCTGAAGTGGTCCGCATCAATAGGCAACACGCCGCAGAGACTAGTGCCCTCAATAATCATATCGCCAACCTCCAAAACCGAAACCCTCGCACTCAGGCCGCTCCCAACCAAGATGCTGCCAACCAATATGCTCCCAGCCAGCCCGTCCCCGCCTGCACCCATGAGACCACCATCACCGAGATGCAAACCGTCATCGACAAACTCCACCAGGAAAAAGCATCCCATGAGCGCCAGATACAATCTTTCCAAACCGATATTAATGAATTGAGAACCTCAAGAGACAGTCTCCTCCAAGATCAAGCCTCTCAAAAACGCGAAAACGAAGCCCTAAAAACCTCCACCGCGGCCCACGAACACAACACCGGCACCCTAGCCAACGTAAAAGAACTGCTCCACCGCATGGCCACAGACAGCGACATCTACATCCGCCTCAGCGCCACCTTCTTCGTATCCTGCCTCGCCTTCAACGGCGCAGATACGGCCTCCTTCGGCATCGATCTCGAGCGCTTCAAGCACTACTCCACGTGGGCACGTGCGTTCGTGGAGCGCCGCATAGCGCCCGTGATTCCCACGGACGGGTTCCGCGTCGACGGGGCGCGGTTCCCGGTGAGCCAGCGGTGGGGGACGGGCGGGGTGGTGGTGCTTGTCGCGGGCGGCGAGGAGGTGGTTATGGCGGACGCGCCGGGTTCACCGGCAATTGACGACGCGTACTTGAGGCTTCCGGACGAGGTGCCGCGCGTGCACAGGGCGAGAGCGAGCACTGCTGGGTCTGCGGGAGTGGCGAATCAGGCACCGAATACTACTGCAAACAATGCTTGGAACGGTGCGTCGAATCCTGCTGCGAACAATGCTGCGGCATCTGCGCCTCAGGCGAACAATGCATCGGCCTTCCGCAACTACCGAAGCTCCGCCAGGGATGAAGAGGATGAGATGTTGTAGGCGACGCGATGGGTAGTGCGCTGTGGTGGTCAGCGATGTTTTTGATTTGCATACAATGTTGTACACCTCTGTTTTGATAAGATCGTGTTGGATTGTTTCTACGATGGGAATGGGTAGTCTGTTTTTCGAGTAATGAATTTTTTGTATCAAATGTTAAGCACACTGTGACGTTGTGAGTGATTCACTGGACAAGGTTCGGGTAGCGATGACTCGTGAATACGTATCGTTGACTAAAGTCTTGCTTCTTGGTATGGTGGATCGGATTGAGCGTTTCTTACGCAGACGCCTCCCCAGTCGCTTGTCTCTCAGCAACACTGCCGCCTCTCCAGGCCGCCTTCGGATCCTTCTTGTCTTCAACCCTACTTTCCTCCCCTTCTTTTCCCCAACCACCACCGCCTGGGGTGTGAATGATGATGCGCTCACCAGGCTGCATACTTGCGGTGTTCTTTGCACCCAGGTTGATGAAGCGATACTCCACATCCTTTTGTTCGGCATCCTTCACGTTGATCTCCTGAATATCAGCAGTATCCGCATTGGAACCCTCACTAGTCTTCTTAGAATCGCTATTCTTGTCGATGTTCTTGCGGTTCACTTTGCGCGCCCAGATGTTCAGCCCGCACGCAGCCTCGCCACCGCCTTCCATGCCGTAAGGATGGTACACTCTCCTCTCACTCAAGATAGAGACTTGGACAGGAATACGGAATTCGATGTCGCGAATCACGCCTTCGCCACCGATGTGCATGCCCTTTCCGGCACTGCCTTGGCGCAGTGAAAACTCGCGTAGCAGCACGGGGTATCGACGCTCGAAGACTTCGGAGTCGGTGATGCGCGTGTTGGTCATGTGCGTGTGTACACCGTTCGTGCCATTCCAGGTCGGGCCTGCACCTGAGCCACCAGCAATGGTCTCGTAGTAGCCGAATCCCTTTGTCTCCTTCCGAGCGCCGCCGTCTTCACCGCCTGAGAGCCCACCGAAGCCGAATGTCAGATTATTTGTGTCACCCTGAGATGCGGCACATGCTTTGAATGCCTTGAGCACAACGTCTGTGACGCGCTGCGAGGTAAGGACGTTGCCACCAACCACAGCTGCGTTGTCGGACGGCGACAAGAATGACTTCTTGGGAATGAGGACGTGGATAGGCTTCAAGCAGCCCTGGTTCAACGGGATATCTTCGCTTATCAAACAGCGGAGACAGTAGATAATCGCGCTGTAGGTTACAGCTTCAGGTGCGTTAATGTTGCCGTAGACCTCGGGGCCTGTGCCGCTGAAGTCGAAAACGGCCTCGCCCTTTTCAGGATCGATGGTCACTTTGAGCCTGATCGGAGAGCCGTCGTCCATGAACTCTTCAGCAGAGAGATCTTGACCCTCAAAGCGCTTGTAAACTTGCTTCAGCAGTTGGCGCACAGAGGATTCGGCGTTAGCTTGGATGTTGGTCATGTAGAACTTGACTACTTCCTCGCCATAATCAGACATCAACGTGCTGATCAAATTGATGCCTTTTTGGTTTGCTGCGATCTGAGCCTTCAAGTCGTTTAAATTATCACTGAGGCAGCGAGTGCCGGAGCATCCTGGATACTGAGCGGGCTCTACTGAAAGCAACTCAATAATGCGCTCTTCATTGAAGTGACCTTCAGACACAAGCTTTTCGCTCTTGATGGCAGCACCTTCTTGATACAGCTCTTTCGAGGAAGGAGGCATCGAACCAGGTAGGATACCGCCAATATCTGCGTGATGAGCCCGAGAAGCAACATAGAAGATGATGTTGTCGCCGCTGAAAGCAGGTGTGATGACTGTGATGTCTGGTAAATGGGTTCCACCAAACATTGGGTGGTTAGACACGAGAACGTCGCCCTTCTTGAGTTTTCCTTTCCAGATAGCGGCTTGTTTGCGTACGCAAGTCGACATGCTGCCGAGATGTACGGGCAGATGTGGCGCTGTATGGTGTCAGAGAGGCCTTTCGCAACGTTCGTACAACTTACCATTCGCTACAAGTCCGCCATCAGCGTCAAACAACGCACAGGAGTAGTCAAGACGCTCTTTGACGTTTGTCGATACACTCGTCTTTTGCAAGGCGCGGCCCATCTGCTCAGCAATGGCCATGAATCGATGCGCGAAGATACTGAGCATGATCGGATCGACTTCCTTCGTGCTGATCTGCTTTTCCGACCCATCGCTTTCGCCAATGTTGATCACAACGTGTGTGTGAATGACCAGCGCCGCCGCGCCAGGCGTGACAACAATAGTCTGCGTTCCATCCGCAATGATTGCTGGGCCCTTGATGCGGTCGCCAACTTCAAGATCCTCTAATTTGTAGACAGAGGTATCTTGTCGTCCGCCCTCGAAGAAGACCTTGCGCGTGTCATATCGTTTCTCGTCTTTGGATAGATCCTTAGGCAAAATTTCCTTGAGCTGCTGGTCAACAGTCTTCTCAAGACCCTCGAAAGTCTTTCCGATTCCGCGAGCACGCACATCATCGACAATGATATCACGATCGGGTAGGGTAAAACCAAACTCTTGCTCGTGCTGTTTGATGAACGCTTGGCCGAATGCCCAGTCATCACCACCAAAATCCTTTTCAGCTTCTGCCTTCGTTGGCTTCACAATCATGAGAGCAGACTCAGTACCTCGGTAACGGAGATTGAGGTACTCCTCGAAATGTATGCTACCCTCATCAAAGCCTTGGGACCTCAGCGTCTCCGTAGACTTCGCTTTCAAATCTCCCATCTTTTTCTGTAGGTATTGTCGTACCGTGTTGTCGTCCGACCATACTGTTGACTCCGGTTCCTGTCGCTCGTCCACAACATCTGCTAAAGCCATGCCGTATGCTGATAGAACCGAAGAGTACCTGTGAACGAGAATCTGCGTTATGCCTAGAGCTTCAGCGATAGCGACAGCGTGTTGGCCACCGGCTCCTCCAAATGTCGCCAGTCTGTGCTTCGATGTGTCGTGTCCCCGAGCTTCAGTCAAGCTGCGGATTGGGCGCGTCATGGTCTCATTAGCAATCTTGATAAATCCATTGGCAATGTCGTCCAGTGACATCTCTTTCTCCTTGTTTCCCCCTGCTACCTCTTTGTTGATTTGATCAGCGAGCTGTTTAAACAGAATCTCACTAGCGTCTGCATCAAGGCCCTCATCTTCGTTCTTGCCGAAGATCTTGGGAAAAAAGTCAGGTAACAAACGGCCCAAGAACAGGTTGGCATCGGTGATGGTGAGTGGACCACCCTTGCGGTAACATGCTGGACCGGGATGGGCACTAGCAGACTCAGGGCCAACGACAAACAAGCCATTCTTCCAAAACAGTCGCGAGCCTCCTCCTGCCGCCACCGTATTGATATCAAGCTGAGGTGACTGGATTGTAACACCAGCGGTGGTGGTCTCGAAGACGTGGTCGTAGCGTCCCGCGCCGTACCTGCTTACGTCGGTACTCGTACCACCCATGTCGAAGCCAATGACAGGTGTCTTGGTCTCTGGGTCGTAAGAGGTCAGCGCGTACCCGACAACTCCTCCAGCTGGGCCAGACAGGATCGCCTTCAGCCCCGAGAAGATGTCAACATCTACAAGGCCGCCATCAGACTGCATGAACTCGCATCGGGCGCCCTTGGCACCACTTTCACGCTTGACGCTTTCTGAGCCTAGCCCGCCCTCGAAGCCTTTTGAGAAACCGTCAATGTACTTGCGAATGGCAGGGGTGAGGTAAGCATCTGCGCAGGCTGAAGTCGCACGCGGCACAAGTTTGATCATGGGCATCAGGGCGTGGCTCAGACTGACGTGCTCGAAACCAATCTCCTGGGCAATCTTCCCCACCAGAGCTTCGTGGTGAGGGTACGTATAACCGTGCATTAGACACACAGCGATGCTCTTGATGCCGCTATCGAAGACGTCTTTCAGCTGCCTCCTGATAGCATCCTCCTGCGGACGTTGCAAGATACGCACCGTCTCGCCAGACAAGCCTTTGACCAAGTCGGCATCGGCGGCTGCCTCGTCGATAGTCTTGGCGTCTGTCTGGTGGCGCGTTGGGTCCTCAGCGTAATCTTCGAGCGTCACGCGCTCGTCAATCTCGACCACGCGCTTGTACAGCACCTCAGGCTTACGGATGTCCAGAGCAAAGATGTTGGGTCGGCTCTGGTTGCCAATCTCTAGGCAGTCCTTGAAACCCTTAGTTACGACCATAGCCATAGCTTCGCCCTTGCGCTCCAATAGCGCGTTGGTGGCCACGGTGGTGCCCATACGTATGCTCTCGATCTTAGTCGTGTCGAGCGGCTGCCCGCGCGGGATGCTGGCGCCCGTGAAGCGCTCGAGCAACCGGCGGATGCCTTCGAGCGGTGCATCGTCGTAGTTCGCAGGATCGACCGACAACAGCTTGATGACAACGTCGTCTTCCATCTTGCCTGACCCGGGATTGCCCACGCAATCGGTGAAGGTTCCCCCGCGCTGGACTGTCAGTGCTGCTACATTTTGAAAGGCACTCTGTACCTACGTCTATCGCGATGCGGATGCCCCGCTCGCTGTTCTTGACGTCTGCCATGCTGAGCGCCTTGTGCAGCTGTTCGAGTGTCTACGAAGTGGTCGCAGAGCTCACACCAGCAGAACTTCTGGTCTCTATGCAGCACAGAGCATCCAAGTGCGCGCGCAACGGCAGTGATTAGCAATCCACTGCGCGATTCGTCCGAACACGCCTTCGCGCGCGATAGCAGGAGTGGGGTTGGCGTGCCCCGCGTCGCCGCCATCTCGACTCCGTCATTGCTGTGGCGCCAGCTTGAGCCTCGTCACGCCACTACCTACAAGGGAAACTGCTGCAGTGCTGCCATTGCTGCTAGCTACCACAGGTATGACTGGCTACTGTGTATAGCAAACTAGCAGTTTCCCTATAGAACTGCTCCCCCTGATGTCTTCCACACACCTCTAACGCGACCGCCGTTATCGGCGACTCCCTCTAGCCACTGTTCGAACCGAGCACCGCCACCAATTACGTGCACATGGAAACCATCATCTCCTTTGCAGTGACACTCCGGTACTGCAGCATTCTAGCGCTGGAATAAAGAAAGAGTTGGTCAACGGCCCAAGCAATGCAGGCACGCAATACTGTGATCGACAGCTTCGTCACATTTCACAAATTGCGGTGAACATCCCGGCAACCTCGACCCAGCAAGCAGTGACAGCACGATGCGCCATTGTTGCATTACGATGTTTCACGCTTGAACAGATGGTCCAAGGAAGTATCCAAGCTGTAGCCCCTCACCTTCACATGCCCTCGGCCATTTCGCCTTGTCATCCCCTGACAGTCGCCTTCTCGTGGCACGTCGGGACCTTCCTGAAGCGAGCGCCTCTTCCGTTAATCTGGGGAAATCAAGGCTTCCCCGCATTGCTCCAAGAACGCGATGCAAGGACCCGGCATGGCTCATAGCTTGTAACAGGGTTGAGAAGACTACCCGCTATTCAACGTAGGCTTTTGCGACTGGACAACGCTCCCTACCCGTACTGGTCCGGTCTTTCAACCGTCATGTAGTGATCGATAGTCCGTTTATTATAGGGCGTTCAATATGGCTACAGAGGGTTCCCCTCACCACCATCCGGATTCTCGTCGCCTCACCGACAAGCCGAGCTTGAAGTGTCGTCTTGTGACAGTGGTTGTCGATCAGAATCATTGGGAGGAGAAGAGTCGAGTGGAGTAACGTGTCGGACAACAGGCTTCTTTGAGAAACGACAGACAGAGCAAAGCGTAGTCCGACGAGAAATGTTAAAATATATAAGTTGAACGCAATGCAGCGGATAGATCACATCATCAGCATCTCAACTGCACTCGGAACCTATTCACCATACCTTTTGTGACCATGAAGACTTCCACGATTCTCGCCACCATCGCCCTCATGTTCGCCTCCTCTGCCACTGCGCAGACAGCCTGTGACCCAGTCGCCTCCAGAGTCCCAACTTGTGGTGTATGTCAATCCCAAGTCCCCTTGAACCATCACCCAACCTGTCCACTTGCGTTTCAGCCATTCTCACAGTATAACAGGTTCCTTGCATCTCCTCCGCCGCCTCTGCTGCAGGCTGCACTGGCGGTGACTACCGCTGCCGCTGCGCCAGCTCTTCGGTCATTCAGGCCTCGGCTCAAGGCTGCGTCATCAGCAACTGTGGCATTGCTACTGCCCTCCAGGTCCAGGCATCTGGTTCAGCCGTGTGTGCTTGTGTCGCTACTGCTACTGGCAATTTGGTGGAGCCAACTGCTGCTTAGAAGGGCTTGCAGACAGTGCTTATGATAGGGTGGTTGAACTGTGTTACATCTGAACGACACCTAGTCAGAAAACAATAGGAAGCATGAAAACCGTTCTGCACGAGCTGTCAGATTGACGTGAGACCGACAGGAGTATACAAGTGCAACGCGACAGCACCGCTGCGCAACGATGACGAACTTCCTACACCGTGATTTGATGTCGATCTCGCGGGACTTTCCATCGGGAATTGCGGTAGTCCAAGTGTCTGGAAGATATTGATACCTCTGAGTGGTGTGAGGAATATGAGTGTTTATTCCGGTCAACATTAAT
This sequence comes from Boeremia exigua, assembly GCF_020726555.1. Taxonomy (NCBI): domain Eukaryota; kingdom Fungi; phylum Ascomycota; class Dothideomycetes; order Pleosporales; family Didymellaceae; genus Boeremia; species Boeremia exigua. The sequence goes on along the minus strand of NW_025763518.1, from coordinate 2,304,892 downwards.
CATGCCACGCTCGACTACCCCAGCATCAAATATCGTGAATGGCCGGATACCAGTTCGCGAACGGCGGGAATATGCGGAGGCTGGTGGCTATCGCGCGCCAACCCCACCAATCTAGCCAGAGCTGGTTTGGGCCATGACGTCACAGCGCTCCTTCCTTCGCGACATGCCAGCGGCAGCACACGATGCCAGACTTGCGGTCAGCATAGCGGCAGCCATCTCAGTTATGCGCGAAATACGCAGCAATCAAACGCCATCTTTCTCCCGCTCGGGCGATCAATCATGGGGCCCGCGCACGACTCGCTCCGGGCCGAGCGTCATCTGTCTGAACTATACACCTTCTCTTCTCCTCTCCAGTCACAACATCACACGTTTTGCCAGTGTAACCAACTACGTGAGGGTGCATTTGAAGTGCGAGTCATTCCCTCTGGGCGCCTAAACCTTCGTGCTTCGTTGTCTTTTATATATACCCAGCCAGCGCTTTTGTCTCTTGACACCCCGCCGCCGGCGCACCTTAGACCTCCACCTCTTCCCGTGTATCATACATCGTACTCAGTACCACAACTTCTGTTGCGGTCATGAACTACGCATCATGGATCGAAGAAAAGAACCTAAAGGTAAAGGCCCGGCCGGCGGAGAATTTCTGCCTATGATTCAGCCACCCACAGGCGATGCTTACCCCGGTTTCCAGAAAACCTTCATCTGCGCCACCCTGGCGTCGACGCTGGTGGGCACATTCACGGCGTCTATGGGACTATGGGAACGTGTGCATGATCGACGAGAGGCGCACAAGCAGAAAACGCGAGACACGAAGCAGGACGACGACATTAAACAGTTGCGCAATCAGTTCGAAGAGGCGCAAAAGAAGGCCGATAAGAGACAAGAGGAGATTGATCGCCTGAAGAACGGCGGTGGTGAGCGGGGGGGCGGAGGCGGGGGTGGGCGCAGAATCGGATACCGTGATGATTACCGCGACGACGTTGGTGAAAGTTTTGAGAGGAACGGCATGATGATCCAAAGGATGTACGATGACATGTACGGGCGACACGGGAATCGTTTCGCACGTGGCGACGGTACGTCTCAATCTGCCACGCTCGACTAAACAGCATACTGATATTCATCTAGCAATTACCGAGAATCAACTGCAAGCCCAAATCATCAGCCTCCAACAGACTGTCATAACTGTTCTGCAAGACGCTCTGTACAGTGACCGCCAATTGACCCGCGGCGACATGGCAAAATTGGTCGCGGCCTCCAATGCCGCTCGCGAAGGCTCCCTCAAAGCTCTCCAGGACCAACAATTACGCCTTTCGTCAGGCTCCTCGAACCGCTCGCCCTCCCCGCAACGCTCCATCGCCGCCCCGCCCAAACGCTCATCGCAAAGTCTCATCGACACCCCAGACACGCTCTACTGCCGGTACAGCCTCGATCTCCAATACATCCCCAACAAACCACTCGCAGCGTCCATGGCGCCCGGAGGAAGCTGCGTGTGTCCCGCGTGCGGACTCCAGCTCGACGTCACAGGCGAAGACTTCTGGATGATCGGGAAACGAACGCCCATCACTGTCATCGAAGGGGGTTTCGAAACCGACATCATGGAGACGCGCGAGTTCAGGCTCGGGCAGCGGTTCGCAGTGAAATGTCACACGCCCGACGGCGAGTATGCATGCGTCATCTGCAGTAAGAACAGGGACGTGGATGCGATATGCCGCAACGTGGAGAGCTTGGTCAAGCACGTGGGCACGTTTCACGATGTCGATGAGCTAGAGCGCGAAATCGATTTGAGAGAGACGGCGGTGGTTGATAAACGGAGGTTGTCGCTCCCTGCGCCGCCGCGAGAGGGCAGTCCTTTGGTTAGGGAAAGGGATGTTGTTGAGATGAGAGGGTATAGATGATCTTACGAATGTGTGTGACATCGAGCAGGTTCGGATTTTTACGCAATTTCTGGTGTTCCATAGCGTCGGCGTCTGAAGACTGGGTGTTGGTTTTGCTGTCCTGGAGAAGAGCATGGGTGGCTGGAGTCTTTCACTAGTATATACACCATACACGAATGTACGACTTACGGCCTCTTCGCTCCTGTACAAAGCTAGCAGTACCACCTTGTCCAGGCTTATCAAGTCCATACAAGCATTGGATAAGATGTGTTTAACACTCGCAGATATAGCTGGAACTTGCGGTCTCCACGCTTCATCCCCACGAAACATCATGCTTATTGTCACCCGTAATTCACCTACTCTCGTTTCAAGATCTACGCCATTCGACAGTTCCCGATAATTATATGTTGTCTTGGTCCAAATGTGAATCCCGCTGAATGTTTTTCAAATCCATTCCTTGCACCTTGGCGTCAAACCGTCACAGAACAGGTCTGTCATCGACGGAAGGGTATACATGTGAGACTGCCTTTAGGTAGAGCGCTTTACTGCGAGCAGAACGTGTTCTGAGATCTGTAATGACGTTTTTACTTAGGTCAAAACTCCTTTCACCTCATCCAGCTAACACCGGCATTACTAAGGTTCTATCCGCAAATCTTCCTGCGGCGGCCCCGTCCGTTTCCAGTGTCGGAACGGTTCCCCATTATGGACAATAACTGGTGTCAGGAATCAAAGGCGGCTGAATGAGACGGCTGGTGGGGAGGCTCTGCGGGTATTACCCACACAAAGTCTTAGCTATGTGTAATGACAATCTCCCTGCAACATCTCTCAACGTATAGAATGCCTGAGTAGACCTCGGGAACTCATGTATGCGAGTACCTCGGTACCTAACTAAGTACCGAGATACCATTGTTCAAAGAGTGCTCAGGGGAGTTCTGCACGCTCTACCAACGATAGTAATCAAGAAACTGAGCCAAAGCAGGTGTATTGTTGGCTGCATGTAAGCGTTGCTGGAAGAAGTCTTGTCCAGCGCTCTGGGTGGCCTGGCCATGTGCTTTGACAGTGCTAACCCAAAAGAGATTAGTTTGTTATCCACGGGGAGTCTCCACGTCCTCACTTCTCCACACTCCTCCGCTTTCCTCCGCGAAGTGGAAGTAAACGCACAATGTAAAAACTCGAGACGCATATTCCCACACTTGCCTCAGGCTGTGTTTGAGGCAATCCGCAGTCACTGATGAACGTACTACAACAGCTCATTCTAGGTACACGTCCATCGATATGGCGTCCGTCGTTTTTTCATAATTTCCGAGTCTGCAAATCTCAGCCATCCGAATCATTCACGTGTATCCAGGCATCGGTGCCGTTTATGCGATTCAACTATGCTGATCTTGGTAATCCAACCGCCATGTCACGACTCACGTCCGCATAACGTCTTGGAAAAGGCATCCCGAACCATGACCTCTTACTCACACCGACCGCTGATTGGTGGATAGCCCCTTGGTCTGGGGATTTCCTCCACAGTCCGGAGTAATGCAGTCCGGAGCACAAGTATAAGAGGGCCCCCACGGGGCAGCGCAGATTTCCGAGTCTCGAATTTTCTACATTGCACAGCATGTCGCAGGCTGCGGTATCTGCGTGGGCTCTTCGTCGCAAGCTACTGTGGCTCGTCGTCAAACGGCATGCCGCCAGGCTTGGGCGTGCGGTAGAGTGAACATCATGGTAAGCCGATCTGGTTCTCACCCCCAGCCTTTCTCTCCTCCTTATGCTATGCACATCCCCGCTAACAGAGCATGCAGCAAACACGCGACAGTCCCACCACGAGCCCTTCTGGAATTTGCGACCATCACCCCATTTTTCGAACGAGAGACACGTTCTACGGGCCCTCTTCGGCTGCTGGTAACGCCCGAGTTTTGTCCTGAGGACAGAGATTGCACGCGAAACTAGCAGAGGTCGCTCCACCATGGCCCTCTTTTTCGAGACTACGAAGAATTTTCTTCCTGCACCTCGGCATCGTTGTTCCTTGCGCAGGCGGCTGACCACTAGCGATGCAACGTCATGAGGCTCTGCGGGCGCTACTTTGCCGTTCCTCGGTCAAGATCGGCGCTCACAGCCAACCACTGTGAAGTTGCTCCACTGTGACGCACGGCCTGTTGAGGCGATCGTGAGATACTCGGCATACGCATCCCAACAAGACTGTCCGACGGCCGAACCGCAGAGCCTCACGTTGTTGGCCCACCTCGTCACCCGCTTTCAAGGCTGACTCCGCTGCAGCGAGGGCTGTCTGGAGATGGAGTGTTCAAGGAGCTGTGCCCATGGGCCTCCATTAATGGAAAAGCGCGGGGTGTGGAACGTGAGAATCAGGGTATGCTGCCGGCTTCTACTCATGTTGCCCGATCATAAGGCGAGGCAAATTTCTCTGCCGGCCCTGTAGCCGGCCTTGAGACGTCCGTGAGCACAAGCTTCGACAACTTTCAGCATGGAATTACATCATACCGACCCATTGTTTGTGGTCTTCCTCGATCGAGTCGCGATGCTAAGGAGAAAATGAAGCCACGGGTGCAAGGTCGAAATTGACAGCGGGGCTCCACTGAGCAAACCAGACAATAGTCTCCGCCCCATCACGAGACATAAGTTCTCCTCAAAACCCGCATTCCAGCGTCTTTCTCCAGTTCTTCCCCATCAACTCCTCCAGCGATTCGCAGAAGTCACAGGTCTACCTGCACTCTGCAGTTGAATTATTTACAACTATCTTAATATTGGACCCTGTGTCCCACCACACACTCATCATGCGTTTCTTTGGCAACAAAGCAAACGAGGAGATGGCCGAGAAAGGCACCCCTGAGTCTGCGACTCCTGCCGAGACTCCAGCAAGGACTGTGTCCCCCACCAGGAAGGAAGCTGAAATCGAGCCCCAGGGCCGTGTTCCTGCTGTCGCTGTCATCCTCGGCGCAGTTGCCAGTATTGGAGGATTCATGTTCGGTTACGAGTCCGGACAGATCTCTGGTTTCCTCCAGATGTCGGACTTCCTCGAGAGGTTTGGCGAGAACGGCGAGTTCTCTGCCATTCGCCAGGGTACCATTGTCGGTCTCCTCTGGTAAGTCCGAATTATTTAACTATGCTGTTGGCTTATCTGACTTTTTGACAGTATCGGTACCCTGTTCGGTTGCTTGATCTCGGCTCCCCTTGCTGACAAGTTCGGCCGTCGCCCTACTATTTCCGGTTCCGCGTTCTTCTACATTGTTGGTGTGATCATCGAGATTACCAGCGAGCGTGTCTGGGTTCAATTCGCTATGGGTCGCTTCACAGCCGGTCTCGGTATTGGAGCTCTCTCTACCGTCGTCCCCATGTACCAGTCTGAGTCTATCCCCAAGCGTATTCGCGGAGCGACCGTCAGTTCTTACCAGCTGCTCATCACCCTCGGAATTTGGACCGCGTACATGGTCAACTATGGCACATCCAAGGACTACACCAACAATGCTCAGTGGCGCATTCCCAACGGTCTGTCTGCTCTGTGGGCCATCATCTTGGGTAGCACTATCCTCCTCCTCCCCGAGTCCCCTCGCTACGCCTACCGCATGGGTCGCATTGACGAGGCTCGCGCCAACATGGCTCGTCTGAACGGTATCGACCCCAACAGCGCCTTCATCGACAACGAGATCCGCGAAATTGAGGAGAAGCTTTCTGCCGAGAGGGCTGGTGGTGACCACCCATGGCACGAGATCTTTACCGGCCCTCGCATGCTGTACCGCACTCTCCTCGGCATGGTTCTCCAGGCTGGCCAGCAGCTCACGGGTGCCAACTACTTCTTCTACTACGGAACCACCATCTTCAGCGCCACCGGTCTTAAGAACCCTTACGTCACTTCTATCATCCTTGGTACCGTCAACGTGGTGGCTACTATTGGCGGTCTCTGGATTGTCGAGAACGTCGGCCGCCGTATGGCAATGATGTGTGGCGCCGCCTGGATGTTCTTGTGTCTGTTCATCTACTCGTTCGTCGGACACTATGTCTCCAACCCCGACCTCGCCACCGGCCAGCCCGTCCCTACCTCTACTGCGGGCAACGTCATGATCGTCTTCACCTGCCTGTTCATTGTCGGATTCGCGACCACCTGGGGACCTCTCGTCTGGGCTATTGTTGGTGAACTGTACCCTGCTCGTTACCGCGCGACCTGCATGGCTCTCGCTACAGCCGCTAACTGGCTGTTCAACTTCATCATCTCGTTCGTATCGACCCTCGTCACCGACCGCATCGACTACTACTATGGTCTCGTCTTCGGCGTCTCCTGCTTCATCCTCTTCTGGGTTGTCTACTTCTTCATGATCGAGTCCAAGGACCGCTCGCTTGAGGAGATCGACACCATGTACATGCTCCACGTCAACCCCATCACTTCCGCCAAGTGGGACGCGTCCACTCTGCAGAAGGACGGCCTCATCGACACCGATCGTCTTCAGATGGGCCCTGGTGGACGTAGCTGGAGCAAGGCTGAGCAGGCCAACACTCGCGGCGGTATCCTTGAGCCTGCCGAGCGCAATGAGCTCCAGGTTTAGAGTCCGCTTGCAGGTTAATGAACAAGTGCAATTTTGTATGACTTGACATGAGATGAACAGTAATGCCGGTTTATAATATGTATCAATATATTCTTTCTACATCATCACATGTGCAAAAAGCCTCCCTGCAATTGATGTCGCTGAATTTCAATGTCTACAACCGTATCAATGTCTAATCTATGCTTTCTCCGTCGGCCCTTCTTGCTGCTAGAAACTCTTCGCTCGCATAGAAATGTGTCATTTCTTTCCAAGTATTCTCCCACTCTTCCTTCCAAACGCCTCGCTGTACTGCCCAGATCTTCTCATGTACTACCTTCAGTCCCTTCTCACCACCTTCCTTCGGAAAGAAAGCGCCATACTCCCGCTCAAGCATGCCGGGTGGATAAGCCGAGTTGACCCCAAACTGCCAATTCAAGAAAGCCTGCTCCGCCATCTTGACATCGTACTTGTCAAACTTCACATAGTTTTGGACCAACCTTTGATGCTGTCTAGTATTGGGCGTAAACACCATACTCCCAACATTGATATTAGCATCAAAAATCGAGTACGGATCCATCGGCACACCAGCGAAAATATACTGCTCGCAAACAGGCTCACCACCAGGCAAGAAATCATCAAGCTGCATCTTGGACTCGATGCAGCCGCGCACTTTCTTGAGCTCGAACATGTCATCGATCGGCGCAATGGGGAAAGCATCAGCATCGAGGAACAGGATCCGGCTGAAGTCGGTCTCGTTCCACATGTGCAGCTTCGCGAACAGATCTTTCCATCGCTCCAGCACACTCTGGTCCGTCGGCTGCCAGGGGAGAGGCGCGAGTTCGCGGACAACTGCGCCGGCGCCTGCTAGGAGGCGGCGCTGCTCCGGGGATACAAAGTCGCCTACAAAGACTACAAATGGGTACTTTGAGGTTTTGGAGCGTGGCGACCAGAGAATACGGTAGACCAGGGAGTGGATAGCGAGAAAGTAGGGGTCCTCTATCGAAGGGTTGCGGGACGCGAAGAAGGTCGCATAAGCGTAAGATTTAGCGCCATTGGGGTCATAGTTGTGTGGTGAGTGTTTGCTCAGGCTAGTGAAGGTGTCGGCGGGAAGATTGAGATTGAGATCGGCCTGGAAGTCGAAGCCGAGGAGTGAGTCTGACGGAGGATCTGTGCTTTGAGGGACCGGTGTACTGGGCGCTTGCACGAGCTTGTCTGATGCCGATGTGGTCTGCAATGCTAACGCGGTTTTCTCGGTCTGGTCTGATAAATCATGTGTCTGTTGAATCTTTGTCGGGGGGCCGCCATGTAGATTGGCTGGCTCGGGGCTAAGAAATGTAGACCCATGCTGTGTGAAAATGAACCAGAGTCCCGAAAGAAGGAAAGTCGCTGCAAGAATGTGTCGAAGCCGCTTCATGATGTCAAATCACCAGGAACCTTCCTGTGAATGACGAAGCTACGTATGCTTAATGCGACTTAAGGCACTACCCTGGCAATGTCTCCAAACTTGATCGTCAAGACAATAGGGATGTCGTCTTTGGTGTATTGAGTAGCCGACAGAGTGATCGGTGACATGTGAGACCTTTGTGCGAGCCTACGACAGGGGGAACATCCCTGTGAGTGAGAGTCAAATTCAGCCACCTGCACTGATTGAGATTGAAGCGGGTGATGACGGACCTCGTGGTACAAGAACGGCTCCACCTCCGTGTTGAGCGTTGTTGGAGGCCGATCGCCGCTGGTAAGGGTAATGTACCGATAGGTACCCACCTACCCCGCATATTGCCACCCCGGGTGAGACGACAAGCCGCACACCGAAACGAGCCGCTGACCGTACCGTCCATGCAACTTCTTTCGCACCATTGGTTAATGACCTTCACCGCACTTGTTTAGGCTCAGGAGCATGTTTCCTTCTTGGAATTCATAGAAAATTACCATTGCGCAGTGGTACCTAGGTATTGTCAAGAATATGCGTACTGCCTTACGAAAGTTCGTGCTGTTTCCTGCATCCCAATACCACAGCTGTGTAGTATTGAAGGAAATTGCGAGAGACAGAACATTTGACCTTGGCTATCTTTGGTGTCTTCATACCTCGTTCTTACGCCGTGCGTCTGCCTACAAGTTTGTGTCAATTCTCAGCCAACACGCAGGGCAGCAAGTCAATAATTTCCTGCACGCGTTATCACTAAGACTATTGATGTCCCTTGTCACATTTCTTGCCGTGTCACTACAGTGGCTGCGCGCCTTTTGCTCCGAGGTACACGATGACATGACATGTGAAGGCGCGGCACGCGAGCAATTCCATCAAGCACACGCATGAGCGGAACTTTTTGCGGTTCTGACATTTTGATAACCGTAACAAAATGATAGAGGTAATTTTATTGCAGTTCATATGCCTATCTCATCGTCTCGGCGACTCTGGTTGTGGCTCCAAAGTTTGCTTGTAGAGCCACGTGGAAAACTTGACGCTCGGCTCGTCGAAAAGCTTCGTAACAACTTCTGCAGCATAAAATGTGACCGGGATGTTGATGATCTGTACCGCCCAAAATGCCAGCTCAAAGCCCATAGGTCCATTCATAGTCAGCGGAAATAGGCCAACCCAATGAGAAATGTTTTTGTGCCCATCTTTCTTGAAGCCAACTGCAGCGTAAAGTCGATTAGTGAAAACGTGGATGACAATACCATGGACCAGATATAGAGCGAAAGAAATCCGTCCAAGATATTGACAGAAGCGTGTCTCGAAGAAACGCTTAAGCAGTGGTAGTCGTGGGATGGAAGCGACGGTGAATATAGCTGCCCAGGTGAGATAGAACCATTTGAAATCCCACACAGCCTGTGGCTTGAGCTTGAAGAGCCACTTCCATCCAGGTGAGGATGCAAGTAGGTTCTGGTATCCTTCAAGGGACTCGCACGAAGGTACGCCGCCAAGGTACATGGCAACGAGGAAGAGATGGAAGAAGATAAACTCCTTGAATCCTTTCAGTTTGCTCAAGATGCGTGGTTCCTGATCGTTCAAGGACAGTAGATCAAGATCAGATAGCAGCATACCACCCACAAACAGGGCGCCATACCATCCGTCGACAACATATAAAAAGTAGATAATCAGGGCGACTTCGCAACACAGTCTGGCGGTCATTGTACATCGCGAAAGCGCGGAGGATGTGGTATAGACAATGACTGAACCTCTGAATTCTGTAAAAGCATCAGCAGAGGACTTTCCGTGTCATCGAGCTGTTACGAACCCATCGGAATGGACCATAAGTGGCCGTTGTACTTGCTCGTGAATTCGAGTCCGTCTCCGGTGAGGAACACAAAACTATAGTTTTTGAAGGTGTAGTACCAAGTCTTGAACTCTTCGCCCCACGAATCTTTGCGTTCACCAAAGTCCACCCATACATTAGTCCAGTGTCGGGCTACCATCCAGGAGAGGGTAAAACCAATGACCGGTAAGTAAAGACGTAGCCAACGTCGGAACAGCGCAGAGCCAACACTATCTGCTGACGCCATATGTTGACCTTTCTGTATCAACCCTAAAGGTTTGACAGAGAGGACATAGCCAGAGATGACGAAAAATATAGCAACTGCAAAGTGCCCACCAGAGAAGAAATGCCTTACAAATGGAAGCGCTGCGAAATAATGGCGGTGGTTGTAGCCAAATGAGTTTTCGAAGACCGAATTACCATGGATGTCGTGCGACCACAGCTGGTGGTGGTGAAGATAAACCAGGAATGCAGCAAAGCCCCGTAGGCCGTCGAGCCATGCTGTACGCCGTACAAGTTTCTTTGGACTGCTCGGTCGCAGGGCGAGAAACTCTGGACGGACTATGTCGAGGCCCCAATGCGTCGCTCGGAGTGACTTCCACGTGTTGTTGTCCGGTCGGACGTCTTCCAGTGCCCCATGATCCAGCAGCCCTTCAATCTTCGTTGGCATAGTTGTAGTCGAGGTCGACAATGAGCACAGTACTTTTGCAGGCACCCGTTACCCTTAATGCTCATCTCAAGTTCTCGTTGTTCAAGATCTAAGTGAACTCTTTAATTGACGCCGTGCATGCGCTAGGCAATTTGGGAACCCCGATGCGAGAGAGCCTTGCGCAACATGATTTGTGTGCCATATGCTTGATCGTGCATTGCACAATTGCTTCCTGCGCGCTAGAAGGAAGCCCAAAGTAGAATTGAGTAGATGTTGACGACCAATAAGATCTCGGACGGACGAGCCAAACCGAGGTGCCGAGGAGGCACGATCTGAAGTTCAGAATATTGTGAATGTCAAATTCGCGTGATGCGGGGAAGTAGCTAAATTCGGGCCCACCCTGACGGCAAGGCTTACCTAGTAGGCCGTTGACGCCACGAACGACTGGTCAGGTACAACGTCGCTGCACGCGCCTGCCCGGTCACATCCTGAAGCGTGCAAATGGCCCGCGACATAACAGGGCCCACCCATACAAGCTTTAGCTTGATCGCCTTAAATTTCCCACCTGGCCGAAGCAAGCCATCAAGTCTGGAATAATCCAATGACGTTCGGGCGTTCAAAGTATCTTAGTTTACCATCACGGTCTGTGCAATACGAAGACTTCTAGGTCGTCCGGCCTCGGAAGCTGGTGATCATCGTAGCCAAGAAATCCAGAGTGGTAAGGGTTGTGTGGCATGGCGCCTTTTAACGACAGATAGGAGGCGTATATCCTATAATTCTGAAATTGACCACAGTATGCGCACTCTGTCGTCCCATCCGCCTCCACTCAAGCTCCACCTTGACACCAAGATGCATCCGCACTCTCCTATCGCCTCCCACTTCCGAAGCCGGCTTACTACCCAAGTGAGAAGGATCTTGCCTGCCTATGTCCTTGTGGTATTCTTGATCTTGTTTTTCACCAACACTTACTTCTTTACTGCCCCTGTTCGCGCTGCACACAAGTACAGGCGAGAAAGGAAATATCAACAACCAATCCAAGCAGACTTGAGTGTCATCCCTCGGAAAATTTGGCAGACTTGGAAGACCGGTCCTCTAGCTTTCGATCAACGTGACTCAGATTCGGCAAAGACATGGTCGGGGAAGAATCCAGGTTATCGATACGAAGTCCTTACAGACGACAATGCCTTGGCGTACGTTGAATGGCACTACGGGAAACACGGTTTTGACCGGCCGGATATCATCGCGTTATACCAAGATCTGGAAATTACCATCATCAAGGCTGATCTGCTCCGTTATCTCGTCATGTATGCTGAAGGTGGTGTGTACGCTGACATTGATGTCGAGTGCCTCCGACCCATCGACAGGTTCATCCCTGAAAGATATAGTGAACATGACATCGACATGATCATTGGCGTGGAAATTGATGAGCCTGCCTTTATCAACCATGCAATCCTAGGCTCCAAATGCAAGTCGTTCTGTCAATGGACTTTTGCAGCAAAGCCACGGCTGCCAGTCATGATGCGCCTAATCGAGAACATCCAAGAGTGGCTGCACGACCTCTCACGGGAAAAAGGCGTTCCTATCTCGAAACTCCAGTTGGACTTCAACGAGGTCATTAGTGGGACGGGCCCTTCTGCCTTCACAAAAGCGGTCCTTGAGCAGATGACGGCACAAAACCATGGAAAGGAAGTAACTTGGGATCCCTTCCACAACCTGGCTGAGTCGAGACTTCAAAACGGGATTCTTGTCCTCAACGTCGAGGCTTTTGCTGCCGGGCAAGGTCATTCTGACTCAGGCAACCACGATTCAAGAGGCGCACTGGTGAAGCACCATTACCACGCTTCTGGATGGCCGTCCCGCCACCCCCGCCACCAACATGCCATGTATGGCGAGGTCGAACAATGCAACTGGAAGCCGGACTGTGTCGCGGAATGGGTAAGCTAGCCAATGCCTTTGTGTCTTGAAGCGCATCTTTGACCTTGTCCAGGATAAGAATGTTGCCGAGTGGGACACGCTCGGCAAGGAAGAGCAAGAAAAGCGACTGGCAAGTAAGCCAACTCTTGCCTCTCCACCTGCTTGAGCTGCTCGCAGTCCTGTGGTATGCGTGTCAATATACGGTGTCGAGAAGCAGGGAGCTGAAGTGTAGGATGTCTCCAAGCTGCCGAGCACGGTATGACATTATGAGCGTGTTATTGTTGTGAGATCGACGCGCTTTTAACCTTTGCAGACGCGGGCGACCCACGCAGCCCAGAAAGGGATGGCGTGTTCGCCGTATCATGTCTTTACCAAGCGTCGCACACGGAGGGCCTATAGGTCCTGATGTGGTAGATCAAATCTAGAAGGCGCTGGGCATCATTAGAAGAGGCTGTGCGGGAATATCATACCCTGACATCGGAACCGACATCAATATAAACGAATTTACGCAAGAACTGGAAAGCTAGAGGGCTACAATATCTCCCTACGTGTAGCTATTGATGGTCGTGATACACAGGTGACAGTTTCGCGGCAGCGGTGACAAGCCTGCAATGATTCTAAGTCATATTAGCGCACAGTCTGCTCTTCCCCACCTAGCAATAGGCCAGCACGTCACCATTTGGCGATCGCCGTCACTCTTGTCGCCATACTGTACCGTTCTTCTGTGTTTTCATAGGGAGTTAAGAGTCTTGGTGCTGGCGTCCGGCGTGATAAAGGGGCCCAAGGATGCATCGTGGCCATGATGCTGTGTGGCCGTATTCGAATACGGTGCGGGCCGATGCACGCGGATCGTCAGCGATGGAGGGTTGCTTGATGACACCAAGATCTAGGCAGGCCGTGCAGGTTTATTGATGGTTTCATATGTTCTTGCAGGGAAGTCTTGAGGTTGCGCGGGTCGAAACCGAGAGATAGAGGATGCTGGACGAACTCCAGCCTGCAGGTGGTGTGTGTCAAGCTCAAACGGTGGTTCTCAACCAACCAACGAATGATGCAGCACCAGAGACCCACATTCGGCAGCGTAAATCAGCCGACCGCCGGTGTCTAGCCGCTTAGCGAGTGCGAGTGCGAGATACGAAAGCGAAGTACAAGCTACGACAGTAATAACATGGGTGTGGGATGTTAGTTGCTGTTCCTGACAAGCGGTCGATGAGGTTTGATCTTTAAGTACGTGTGATCTTTGGCTCCGTTACATCCAACTACACCTCGTCACTCATTATTTTCATCTGATCCCAAAGCAATATGGCAGGCGCTATTCAAGCCATTGCCGCTAAAGCCAGCGTGGGGAATCTACTCTCAATACGTGGTATTGCGTTTGTGCTCGCTACGCTCGTCTTGTTCCAACTCCTCCAGGGCGCCGCTCGCATCATCTACAATCTGTACTTTCACCCACTCAGCAAGTATCCTGGGCCTAAACTATGGGCGGCCTTTGACGTCGCACGAACTATCGGGCGTATGGGAGGCTACATTGACCTCCAGATTGCCGAAGAACACCGGAAGCACGGCGACGTTGTGAGAATTGGTGTTGACGAGCTATCTTTCGTAGACCCAAATGCCTGGAAGGACATCTACGGACACGGCCATGCCGAGTTGCGAAAGTATTTTCCGCCCAATGCCGTCAACCCGAACCAGATCATCGCCGCAGATTCGGGAAACCACTTCCGTATGCGACGAGCTATGCTGCCAGCTTTTTCCGAAAGGGCGCTTTCCCAACAAGAGCCACTGATCCGCGTGTACCTCGACCTGCTCATACAACGTCTTTCCGAATACGCGGAGTCTGGTCGTCCAGCGGATATGGTACGCTGGTACAATCTCACTACTTTTGATCTGATCGCAGATCTGTGTTTTGGAAGATCCCTTGGTGGCTTGGAGACCGGAGAGTCAAACGGGTGGATCGAGAAAATTGAAAAGATGCTAGAGATTATGCCAGTGATGATGCTAGTCACCAGCTTTCCATTTTTGATGACTATCTTCAATCTGGTATTTGGGAGGAAAATGCAACAGTCACGCAAAGAGCATCAAAATTACGCTGCGTCCCTAGCTATGGGTCGCATCCAGGCGAAGGAACATGCCGACCGCGGCGACTTCATGGATTACATTCTACGCTCTCGGGGCGAGGCTCATGAAGTTACGGACGAAGAGTTGGTGCACAACGCAGATCTCTTTATGGTTGCAGGTTCAGAGACCACAGCAACGGTACTGCTGGGTGTCACTTACTACCTTTTGAAGACTCCTCAGGCTTATAAAAGGGTGACAGAGGAGATTCGTACCGCTTTCGACCGTGCAGAGGACATCAATTTCAAGGAAGCGAGCACACGCTTGCCGTACATGCTGTGCTGCCTGACCGAGGCGATGCGAATTTTTCCATCCATTCCTTTGGCCCTACTGAGAATCACAAATGACGGTCCACCAACACCCATAGCTGGTCACTCTATCCCTGCTGCGGTAAGTTTCTATCACCACATGATAAGCGAGCTTAGTTGCTGACCTCACCAGACCCGTGTTGGTGTGCACCAACTTGGAGCCTATCACTCGCCTTCTAACTTCCACGATGCGCAAACGTTTCATCCCGAGCGCTGGCTACCAGAAGAATACAACAATCCCTCGTCACCCTTCTACAATGATCGGCGCGATGTTCACAAACCGTTCTCTTATGGTCGTCGCGACTGTATCGGACGTAACCTTGCGTACCTTGAAATGCGCCTGATCCTTGCTCTGCTCTTGTGGAACTTCGACTTGACACTCGGCGAGGGTATGGATCAATGGCATATACAGAAGATATTTGGTCTTTGGCAAAAGCCATCACTGCAGATACGTCTTGAAAAGCGCGTCAGAGTTTGAATTCAGCACTGATAGTGTATCTTGCTGGTTACTGTAGCTCTTGGCACTTTACGCCTCGCCATTATTAGCACTGTCATGCAGAAGTTTCATTGTTCACCTAAATGATTACATCGGAAGGTTCGTGAATATGATATTATGTACTGGCTGGAATACTAATCAATCCTCACTTTAAGCGATGGGGGGCTGCCACCCTCATAGTAACGGCTGTTGCTTATAATGACCGTGCAACACGCCTACAGACCTCGAATTGTTTCGGTCTTGAGCACATGATGCTCAAGAAACTTTGACTCTCGAGATCATGCGTCCGTCTAGGGTTGTCGCTTAACAGCTCAGAGCTGCAGCAAATGCAACCGCAAGCACAAAAGTAAAGGACGCCGCAACAGTCGATCCTGCGCCCGTACTTTGGGGACTGCCAGAAGTACTCGAGGCGTTCCCGCTCGTTGTTGTGTTCGGGCTTGAGGACCCAACAGTTTGGTTCGAAAAATCGACAGTACGCCAAAGCAAGCCCTGAACGGCCGATAAAGCATTGAGGACTTCACCAAGGTTACCATCGCCAGCAGTCTTCTCTTCCAAGTTGCTGTTGCTCAAGCTTGACCAACTGAATCCGCATGCAACGTTTTCACCAGTGCCTTCGCAGTTCTGAGCTGCACCTTTAGCGGAGGCATTCAACATAGTGTAGATCGGCTCTGCGACTATAGGGGCAACTTGTGCAGCGCGAGCAAATGAGCGGGTGGCGATGCCTTTGAACGCTCGTTGGTCGACGTCGCACTTTCCATTGTTCTCGCAAGCCACCTCAATAAGCGCACTGTCGTTACCCTGGAAGACTGACGAAGCGTTAACAAATCCGGTGACAATATCTGTCCAGTGCTGCGAGGCGTTCGACTTAGGTGTGTTAGTACAAGCGCTTAAATGGGATCCTGCCAGAACTTACAACTTTATACATGAGCGCAGCGCCCTCTGTAAATTGCGCGTGATTGCTCGACCATTGGATGCGGTTGATACTAGAGCAATTTTCTTTGTCGTTTGTTCCATCAAACACATGGTAATCGGCTGACACAAGGCCGATTTCTGTGGTCCAGTTGTATACCTTGTTGGCCCACTCTGCGTATGTAGCATTGCCAGTCTGATCAGCAAGACGAGCAGCTAGAAGAAACAGTTGGCCATTGGACGCAGAGTTCTTGTAGTTAAAGCCGTTGTTGAAAGTGAAGATTTGCCACTTAAGACCTCCATTACAGCTTTTCGTATCCCAGCGCACTGTTTGGATGTCGAAGACATTCTTCGCGAACTCTATCCAGCTACCGGACGCAGGCGCCGGAATTTGCGCTTCGTGCGCTGACAACGAGGCGAGTGCCCAAGAGCTTTGATCGTCGTTTCCAAGAGTCTTGGTTTGGTTGGGGGGCATGAAGGCTTCGAAATCGCCTAGCTGGTGCTGCAGAGCCTCCGAAATGCGAGAGTTGTACTCAGAATCATTTGTGAGGCCATAGTAATCGATCAGGGTATTGAAGGCCAAGCCAGATTCCCACCAATAGTACGGGTCTGGAAAGAGGCCGGGAATGAGATCTTCTTGGAGGCTGGAGTCGTAAAATGTAACGACACTGCTTGCAAGTGCTTTTGCTGCAGATTTTATGGATTCTTTTATGACTTGTCAGTGCACTGGAAATCGAAGATCTTACAATCCGACTGACCCTGGCTGTCGATGTTCAGGTCGATGGCGGCTGCCTGACCAGCGACGAGGATCAAAGCGATTGACAGAGCGCCCGAGTGCGCCAACATGTTGCAGAGTAAAACGAGTGACTTCACAAGAGACAAATGAGTATTGGCTTTTAAAGACGGTGGGATGTGAGGTCTTTAAGTTGGTGTTGTCGCGAGGCGGTGCAGATCTGGGCAGAGCCGGTCAACCAATCAGATGTCATTTTAAGATGACCAGTAGGACGCCTGACGGTGCTGTTCTTTTGTTGGAACTTCAGGCGACCAGGGGCCCGTATCACCACATCCATCGTAGACCAATTACCCAGTTGACCCGGAATTGAGCCTAAGCATCGCAGCCAGGGCATCTGCTATGTCATGCGCAAAATCAGCATCGTTGATCGCTCTGTTGTCTCTCACAACTCGAATTCCACTGTCTGCCAGCCCGGTTTCGATGACCTGGAACATTGTCGCATCTGCCTGTTCGTCCGCAAAAGGACCATCTGGGGTTGATATCATGCTGATTCCTCCTTTAGGCAACCATACTTGTATCAAGTCCGAATCCTTTGCATGAGCTCTGAGCTTTGATACAATGAGCTCGCCCACCTGAGCAGCTTCTTGCTGTGACGTTCGCATGAGGGTCACAACTGGATTATGTTCGTACAGCTTACGGTCCTTGTAACGCTCCGGAACAGTGTTCAGTGGCCCAAAGTTGGTCATATCTGTTGCGCCCACGGATATTATGTTAGGTATGCCGGCTGCAGCGGCAGCCTCAAGTCGTTTCGGTCCTGCGCTCATGACGCCACCCGTGATGTGGTCGCACAACTCAGTCGTTGTCAGATCAATAACACCATCGATTCGACCTTCGTAAATGAGTCGTTCCATAGCCTTGCCACCATGACCGGTCGCATGGAACACGAATGTGTCAATTGGGTACTTTGACTCGAGATATTTTCGAATTTCATCAACTGCAGGCGTAGTCACACCAAACATCGTGACGCCAATCCTTTTCCGTGTAGTGGTGGTCGCTTGCTGGCTTCTTCGCGAGTGACCCAAAGCCATTGCCGCCATAGCCGTTCCTGCGTTACATAGGATCTCCTTGAGTATTGGGTTTAGGCCAGAAATGTCCACAACTGAATACATGAGCGAAATGTCCGTCTCTCCAATAATTGGGCCGGTATCCCCGCTGGCGATGGTCGAAACAATAAATTTTGGAAATCCGATTGGCAGCGCGTCCCTCATGACAGCAGCTGCTATCGAAGTGCCCCCCGAGCCCCCAACCGCGAGGATGCCATGAATAGAGCTTTCGTCAGAAAGGGATCTCACTACCTTGGTCGCACAGTCCCCTATGATCTTAACAAACTGCCCTCGGTCTTGCTCAGCAATATTTATGCCACCAGCATGTTTTCTCAGCAGAACAGATTGCGATATTGTGATAGACTCGTGGTCGACGGGCCATCGACCTACGTCGATGAGCGTAACTTCGGCATTGGCCTGACGGACGACGTCGCGCAAGAACAAGAGCTCATCAAGTTTGGTGTCGCAAGTCCCAAGAAGAGCGACGCATACCATAGTGCAAGAATAGAAATCTTCTGATATAGCGTTGGGTATGTTTTAGTGGTGGTAGGCGAGGGCATAGCTTCGGACTGCGTGTATGTGCCCGTTCGGACCGTTCCCGTTCCCCGCTGGTGCGTCGCTTGACGTCATCCGGCTGTCTGCACCACTAGTGGCACCATTAGTGGCGCCTCCTCTCCCGAGAGTACTCAGAGTATGAGCAATCAACACCAGTCAGTATCAATATGCCGCCACCAAACAACAGAACGGAGATCCTGGCGAATCTTCGCAAGACTATCGACCATGGTCAACTGATTGTGGGGGCAGGCGCCGGCATCGGCCTCAGCGCAAAGTTCATCGAGCAAGGTGGTGGAGATCTGATCATAATATACAATAGCGGAAGGTATCGTATGGCAGGAAGAGGTTCACTGGCTGGCCTCATGCCTTACGGTAACGCAAACGACGTCGTACTCGAAATGGTGAGCATCCACCAAAAGTCGACCCAGTGCAAGATGTGCAATTACATGACCCGCTAAGCAATCGATTTCAGGCTGGGGAAGTTCTTCCTATCGTCCATAGAACACCGGTACTAGCGGGAGTCTGCGCTACAGATCCCTTTCGGTCTATGGACAAATTCCTGGTTCAACTGAAGGATCTCGGCTTTGCCGGAGTTCAGAATTTCCCCACTGTTGGACTCATCGATGGCAATTTTCGGCAAAACCTTGAGGAGACGGGCATGAGCTACGACGCGGAAGTCGAGATCATACGAAAAGCTCGAGAGATGGACCTCCTGACCACACCATACGTGTTTAATGTCGAAGAGGCGAAAAAGATGGCCAACGCAGGCGCCGACATACTAGTTGCGCACATGGGTCTCACGACGTCTGGAAGCATCGGTGCACAAAGCGGAAAGAGCTTAGATGACTGTGTCAAGCTTATCCAGGATATTAAAGATGCGGCAACGAAGATCAAGCCTGACATCATTATGCTCTGTCATGGAGGTCCTATTGCCACACCACAGGACGCAGAGTATGTTATCGGCAGGACAGACGGTGTGCACGGCTTCTATGGCGCGAGTTCTATGGAACGACTGCCAGTAGAGGAGGCGATCACAAACATCACCAAGACGTTCAAGAGTATAAAACCCAGGGCTAAAACATGAATAACATTCCACCATCCAGAATCAGTGCCTCGGATCCTCTTCATTAAACATTGCATCGTAATCTGACCCGATTGGCACACGAGCATCATGGCATGATCGCATGTCACCTTTCTATCATCTCAGGTGATGCTGCACATCCCATGGGAAAACACTGTCGCATTGCAGTTGCTGTGTGTATACAGCTCGTGTGCTGAAGTTTCATGGTCGTGGTACCCAGCTCTCAAACCCAAGACCTTATGTGCGAACGACCACTGAAGGCTACGCCAATCTTGCCGACCCACTCGCATGTGAGTGATATTCCCTAGTGCCGCTATACTATAAGCAAGCATTTCTCGCCTGCTTTGTGTCAATTTGATGTTAGTGGGCTCGTAGAAAGAAAGTCGATCTTACTTACATCTGAGTGTGCAGGACCTAAGCGCACTACGTATAAGTCTAGAGCGTCAATACTTGATTTGTGCAATTAGTAGCGCGTGTGATGTCGCTAGGTACAAGAACAGAGAATCTAGGTCTGAATGCTAACTTTTCTCGTGCTATCACATGAATGACCAATGATTCCCGCAAACTATTGTACTCCCGCAATGTAGCCTTGAAGGGATTACAAGGTTGGTGGCGCAGCAGAGCGCCTTGTACTGTACTTACTACGTGCTTGCCTTCGATCGACCTGCAGATGCCCGAGGGCCCGAATATTCTTGCCATCACATGTATCTAGTCGAAGTCACCTACCTAGACAAGGCATTCATTCTTTTACTCGCCTCAGGTATTTGAATTCCGTTCCACCACTCCTCCGCGGGGTGGATGTCATTGAAACGAATGGTGTTCGACCAGTGACCGCGGGTCGAGCCGAGTCGCTTAGCGATGAACCGTTGTAATTTGTGAAACCTCTTCTCCAGATCTCTTGACCTCGATACAGATTTTGTAGGCGGGGCCAGGCAAAAGAGGCGAACACGACATAACACATGGGCGAATAATGCACTGCAAAGGGAACATGACTGCTGTCCAACTTGGGTGAGCGTCGCACTATCCTTGCGTTATCCGGTAGTGGCACGCTACCCCGTCGCTGATCATGGCGATTGCGTGCGTGGATGCTCGCTCGGAGTCGCTTCCGAGAAATGTGGCTGGCTTCTCATACCTACACCGGCACCCTGAAACATGGGTCGAGCGGCAGAACACCACCCGAACTTTAAAAGTTGCTTCTGAACGCCACTGCCATCAAGCCCAGCAACTTGCAAAACACTAGACAGTAACCATGCTTCTGCGAAGTTATAGAAGACCTGGAAATGCTTGTTGGGTCTGACAGAGCGTTTGGTACGAATCCGTACAACATCATTATTTCCATTCACTAGCTTTTGAACATTCGATCCATCGATATCGATTGAGGCTCAAGATGAGCAAATCTGCAATGAACGATTTCATGCCTATCATCATAGAAATGATGCGGAACCCGCCTGACCCCAACGAACCCTTACCTTTATCCAATCGTCTCTCAACAGCAATTGGTGTTTCCATTCCGTTCCTTGTATGTCGATAAGCCTTTGCCCATGCTTCGAATGCATGACTTACCGTTGCAGGTACTTAGTCTGATTGCTGTAGGCCTTCGCCTCTACATCAGAGTTGGTGTCGTCCGACGACCAGGATGGGATGATGCCTTCGTTACTCTTGCGGCCGTGTTCAACGTAATGGCACAATCCACGTTTTTAGGAGGTGAGCTGTCATGATTTACAAACGAAACGTCAATGTATGGTACTGACAGTCCCAGGGGTCAAGCATGGCCTCGGTCAACACCTAATATCAATTCTGAGCACTTTGCCCACAACCATGAAATGGTTTTATGTCGCAAACGCCACCTATACCACGACTACCGTCTTCATCAAACTATCCCTGCTCTGCCAATACTTGAGACTGTGGCGCGAGGGTTATCGTCGTCATGTAACGATAGTACTTCTGACCGTTGTCATACTCTGGGGTAGCGTCTTTCAATTCATGGCGTGGTTTCCCTGCTTCCCAGTAAGAGGATTCTGGGATAAAACCATGAGTCCCCCAGCCAAATGCTATGGATTCGGCTACCGTTCATCAGAGGAGACTAAAAATACCCTTTTGGCATTCGCAGGCTCCAACATGTCTCTTGACTTTGTCATCTTCATCGTACCCCTTACAGAATACTTCCGACCCAACCTTAAACGGAAACAAGTGTTGGCATTGTCGGGCCTGTTCACTGTGGGGCTTATGTGAGTGTTGCTCAAGTATACGTTCCGCGCTGACAGGCAGCTGACTCATTGAAGCGTCGTACTGATGGCTATCCTTCGACTGTGGAGTGGCCTTAGGTACAACAACCGTGGTGTGCTGATGTACGACTATACCTATTGGTTCCCCGGCGTTATGATATTTTCGTGTCTCGAAGTCGACTTCGCCATCATCTGTGCTTCAATCCCGATATTCTGGCCTACCATTATGGCTGCGTGGAGCCAGATCACGGTCACCAAGGAAGTGGTCGTGACATCCGAGCCGTGTCATGATGAGACACGCGCAGATGTCCTTGAGTCGCATAGTGGAAGATCTGCGTCATTAAGGAGTCATGACAGTACAGAAGAGCTGGTAGCAGGCAAAAGCATGGAAGGCAGGTCTTTCTATGGGAACCCTCGAGTGGAGACAAGAGGCTTACCGCTTCCTAAACTTCCACACATTACCCGCCTATCGTGGAGTAATATGCCTTAAACTAAAGCTCCAAGTAATGAACAAAGAGACACAATTAGCAAATGTTAAATGTAATATTTTACACGGAAAAGTCAATGTTCAGATAAACCAGAAGTGTATACAAGTCGTGAAGGGTATCGCGGCGTCCGGCGTCCTGATGCGGCAACGTTGAACCAATCACACAGCACTTGAAGCTGATGACTTGTTGTGCTTAACTGTAATTAGCTAGGCGTTTCTGCCCGCCTCTGTCATCGCTGCAGCCTTTCTCAAGGATAGACAGCACCACAGCAACAATGTTGCACGCACCCTGCTGTTCAATCGCAGACAATACACTGCTGATAGACTTATTGCCATGC
The DNA here is from genome assembly GCF_020726555.1 of Boeremia exigua. Classification (NCBI taxonomy): domain Eukaryota; kingdom Fungi; phylum Ascomycota; class Dothideomycetes; order Pleosporales; family Didymellaceae; genus Boeremia; species Boeremia exigua. The sequence goes on along the minus strand of NW_025763518.1, from coordinate 2,282,331 downwards.
GTCTTTGCATCCAATGAATTAGATACTAACTAGCATTGTCTGCCTCGCAATGAAACATGACGCCGCCCTTGAGCAGGGTGCAGCTGTACGTCACGCTACTTACGTGCTGCTGAACAATCATAGGGCGAGGAAACCTGGGGTAGCTTGAGACGGATCCGTGAAGAGGAGCACACTTACTCACTCCACTCCACTTCTTTAATCTGCAGACCCTTCACAACATACCACTTTCAACAGTACATCTCGTCCTCCATACCTAGGTACCTCTCAACACACATCATGGCCACCTGCCCAGTCATCGGAACTACCAACAGCGTCCTCCCGCCCAACCACCCGGAGGTCGACCTCAACGTTGACGGTCAGACGGTATGTTCAGCTATCCTGCTTCTCTATTTGTACTAATGCAAACAGTGTCCCGTCGTCGGCGCAACCACCGACCATCACCACAATCTCGACAAGCACCCTAAAATACCTGGCCTTGACAGCACCGAAGCCACCTCCTGCCCTGCTTTAAAGTCCGCCGTCTCGGAGCCTAAGGCTCAAGAGCTCGACGATGCTCTCTGCCCCGTCGTTGGCACTGCGACCACAGTGCTTCCGCCCGACCACCCCGATATGCTGAAGGCTGGGCCGGACGACGTCTGCCCGGTCACCAAGGCGACGGTCGGCCACCACAAGAACAAGGTCGTCACCCACCCCAGCGTGGACGGTGCGGCGAAGGATGCAGTGTGTCCCGTTACAGGGAAGGCTCACTAGAGGCAGCTACAGATGCGATATCAATGCATGGAGCAGATGCTTGCTTGATTACAGTCTGCAGTGCGATATGTATGACAATGCATCAAGTCGCTGACCCATGACGTGCCCCGTTCATCTACCCAACAACGTCGCCATTCCAGCTCTCAGTCCGCTTTTACTTGCGAACCACGCCTCCATCTTCATTCTTCTAACCCAAGGTCTCAACGCTTGATAGTCTGTTCGACGCCGGCCATTGCTATAGCCTTGCGGAGTAGAAGTGGTGTGTTTCTTCTTTGCGTGTCCCCGGTACCTGGGCTTATCTCTTTGTCCTTCAGGCAAAAGAAGAAGACTGTTTTGGGATCGGAGTAGATAAGATAACTGTGACACCAATGAAAGGCGTCGCCCAACTAGCCAAGAGATTCATGGAGTATGCTCGATTCAGGTCGAAGCATGATATCAATTGTGCACGTGCGTAAGGTTTTCGCTGATGTATCGGTAAATAACTAGATTAGCACACCCAACCAACGATTACCCTATCAACTGCACCACAGTTTCTTATGAAAAAGGTCAGAGTGTGAGTAGTTCACATCTTGATGGTGCTTGTGTTTGTGCAGCCCTACCGATTCTCGGCTACTTGAGCACCCTTGACATCACGTGCTTCGGCAACGTGAACGGAGACCCTGGACAAAACATCATCGCGACGGCCTGCAGGCACCGTGTTGACAAATAATGTCGATACAATGCGACCTGACTGGACGGTTTAAACTCGGTCAGGAGGAATGGCGCCTTCAATGTAGCTACCATGGGACTACTGTATACCCCGCTGAACATCCCGGCTACTACCAGGCGGCAGAAAATGGACCGCGAAGCGCCTGTACTCTTTGCACAGGATCAACCCTTACCCTTCAATTCACCTGACTGGTATCCTCAAGATCAAATACGAGGACGAAGTACCTGAGTACTTAGGTTAGGTAGTCGACAGTATGTCGAACGCTCCGATAATAGCATTCGATTACGGTGCGCTCTGTGACTTCTCTCCTTATATACCGGACGCTTATTATTACAGACTTTTCTCCTTACTCACAGAAGATCCGCGCCGCCCTCGCCGTCGCAGGTATCTCCTTCGAGCGTAGCGACCAGCCCCTCGTGCTGCCGCGACCCATTCTCGAGCAACTGGACATCACATACCGCCGCATTCCACTCCTCGCATTCGGCAAGGACATTTATGTTGATTCGTCACTCATCATCGACGAGCTGCAATCCCGTTATAATGCGCTGCCAACTACGCCCGCAGACAAGGCGTTCGAAGTTTTTGGCGTGCAGATCTTTGCCAGTGCGCTAAATGTCATCCCCACAGCTGCCCTCACGCCAGAATTTATAAAGGACCGCCTGACCATTTTCCCTGCTTTGGCAAACCCCAATTATGCTGAACTCAGACCCAGTGGCCTGGCAGAGATAAAGGCGAAATTCAACATCATCGAGAAAGAATTTTTGGGCTCATCGCCGAGTGCATTCATCAGTGGCGAAAAGTTTGGACTCGCAGACCTCCATGCTGGTTGGGCCGTAGGGTGGGCGCTCAAAGCCATTGGCCTTGGCCAGGAACCAGGATTTGGCGAACAAGACTTTCCTAGAATTTACAAGTGGGTAGCAAGTTGGCCGAAGCCTCAGTACACCGATCTGTCTCAAGAGCAGCTTATGGACAAGCTGAAGGATGCAGACTACACTGCAAAGGAGATTGGCGTAAACGAGAAAGACCCTCTGAGCATTCGAGCGGGTACAGACGTCACGGTAGAGAACAGTGATACGGAGGCTGGCGCACATCCACAGAAAGGCAAGCTTGTTGGCACCAACGATAGGGAGACAGTGATCGAGCTGAAAAATGGCATACGCGTCCATTTCCCACGTATAGGATATGTAGTCAAAGAGGCAAAAGCGAGTGGCATGGCATCCCGATTTGGACGGTCATAGAAATATTTCAGCCTAAGTGGTTGGACCTCACGAGCACGTTTGTTGTGCAGTAAAGTTTGTGGATTTGTATAGATCCCTGCTTCTGCTATAGCCATGTCCAGTAACAGGCAACACTAAGCTAGACTTGCGTCAACAACAAGAACTCGATCTCCTGTCCTGCTCCTGCTAAGAGCTCACACTGTGCACGATATGGTTTTTTGCGAAGGTTCTAAAAACGCTGAAGTAATAACATTATCTTTTATGGTCTATCGACTCGAATATCATTATCGTTATGGTCATCAGGCAACTGCATCCGACTCGTAATCAGCTCCACTATCTAAGGAGGAGGGGAGGTGGGCTCAGGGACGCCAGCAGGACAGTGCCAGTGGTCGTCATGGGGGGTGCAGCTCGCAGCCGCAGAGGCAGCAGCGGAAGTAGCGCTGACAGCGGCGGAAGTAACGCTAGCAGCAACAGCAGATGATGCCACTGTGGAGCTGGCGGATGCACTGGCTGAGGAAGCAGAGGCGGCAGGAGCAGTGGTAGAGGAGACCTCGCGGTAGTGACCTGCGCAGCCAATACCAGGTACGGCAACATCATGCGCATATACCTCCAGAGCAAAGTATTGGAGAGTATCTGAGTTCCGAACAGCCTCTGTGGGGTTAGACTCAGCAAGAGCAAGTACACCGGGGTACTCGTCTGCACCTCCATAGTGTTCAACGATACCCTCGCCAACACTGGGAATGTGGAGAAGACGATGGAGAAGATCAGAGCCCCAGTAGAAGTTTGTGGCACCGTTGGCGACGTCGTAACCGAACATGCACATGCCCTCCAAAGGACGGCGAAGTTCGTAAGAGCGGTCGCAGATCACAGTCTCTGAAGATGCATTGACACCGCGCCAGTGGCCAGCCCAGTCTGGAGGCAGATGTTAGTTTCAATGTCAAGGACTGAGGTTTGAAGGGAACGTACTCGACTGAGTGGCGCAGTTCTGGTCGGGATCATCACACCGGAAGAGAACATCCGACTTATCTCCATCGACAATCTTGGTGAACCAACCGATCGGCTCGCCAGTAGGAGCATTTCCAAAATACTTCTGGTAGATGGCTGAAGAGTTGCCCCAGCGGAGGATGTGGTCGCGGGCCTGACGGCAGATGGTGAGGGTCTCGTCAAGACCATTTCGAATGTACTGATGCTGAGTGGCATTGCAGGAAGCGTGAATCGGGTACTGGGTAACGGCACCAGCATTCCAGGCAGTGGAAGTGGGCGCAGCCTCAGCGGGAGCAGTGTGCCGGACAGCAAGAGGAGAGGCAGATACAGTCGCAGCTGCGAGGACGATGAGGGATATGAGGCGAGTCATTTTTGAGTACCTATGAGGATCCAGTAAAGGTAGTGGAGACAAAAACCTTGAGTGCAACGAGAATGCGAACTGGTGTTCGTTTCTGATGGCTGGATGAGTGAGAACCATGCAGGCGGCGCGACGTCTCTTTATACAGTGAGAACTTACTGTCTCTAACCCGTGCCAACTACGCTTGAGGCCTCCTCGGTACTCTTCGACCGAAGTCGCCCTGCTTCTCTCTACCTACCTAGGCATGCCAAGAGCTCGCGGTAAACGCCTCGATGCTGGTTTCTCAGGGCTATGGCCACCACTGAGGTCACTACCTGGTATGTATGTGATCGGCTGTCTTGGCTCGCGGTGCTTTTCGCGTAGTTGCTTGCATGGCTAAGCCATTGCTGCGGGTCCGGAGTGCCTGACTTACGAAGTCAGCAACATGGAGCACCTTGATGGTCTACCAATGGCCGAACTTTTATGCCCATAAGAGACAAAGCACCGGTACAAGTACGGCCTAAGTGTGGATAGCGGTATATATCTTTTGCAGTAGGCATGCGTCCATCGGATAGAATGTGTCACGTTTATTCGCAAGAGAAGAGGTTGAGATTGAAATCCTTCAACGCCGGTGACTTCCAAGGTTAGTCATATTAACACAAAAAGTGCTGCAAAAGGCGTTGCTGATGCTCCATGCATCACGCCGTTAATTATCATGACGTTGAAGTCGGCTCTGCGTTGAAGTCGGCTCTGAAGTTGCCTCTTGCCAGGTAACGTATCAGCACGTGTAGGATAGGAAGTCCTAGACTTTTGGAAGTGACGTGATTTGTGCAGTCCGAGCGTACTTCCGCCGCCCCCACATGCGCATTACCCAGCCCTCACCCGCCAAGTCTGACTTAGATGCACCTCGGGAGCTAAGAGCGAGCCACCTACCCGTTTGCGCCTCAAGCAATGGTTTCGTTAGGTGAAAAAAGCAATTGTCTGGTTCAGGGCTCGGCACCAATCCTACATCTTGTCGAGTTTCCCTGGTAGGTAAGCATGCATTTACCATGGTTCCATTATCGGTCATGTCTTCCTTTCTTAAAGCCCGGTCGCTGCATCTTTATCTGCTTCTGAATAACAAGAGCTTCACACCTCGTTGTTGAACTCTCGATTCGACAGGAAAGTGGACTCCGCTGTACTTGGCAGCCTTGGCCCACTCCATCAGGGTGCTCAAACATCCACACACACGGCGAGTGGAAGATTCTGCATACTTTACCGCTCCAACACGGTACTTCTAAGCCGAACTTTTGCGCCGTGGAACCGTCAGCCGGGTTTTTACGTCGATATAATAAGGTTGCTTATTGCAATTCGAGTCCAAGTGCACTTCATCCGGGTACCGGTTTATGCAAACGCTCAACATGCATACAGTCGGCTGTCTTACCGCCGTTATGGCTCTTGCAACACTAGCCACTGCGCAAACCAACCCGGAGGACTTGGCTTTCCTGACGCCCACGACTGTATCAACTTCAGTTGCACTCACCGGTGTTCAGACCGTCACTGTCACAGCGACCGCGACTGTCACACAGGGTAGCTCTGCGGCGCCTCAAATCACTGCTGTCTCCGATTGCCACGCTCATGGCACCGTTAAGTGAGTTCATATCTGTACATCTTGTCGAAAATAGCATGACACTAACACGCTGCAGCTGGTGCATGGCTGGCACCGAAGAGTACCAAATCTCCGGACCTACTGCTACAGAAGAGTTCCAAGCACAGTACACAGACTGTCATACGCATTCTGCCGAGACGTAAGTACAGCAGTGTTTTGTTGGCGAGACCATGCTAATTGCAAATAAGATTCTGTGTTGATGATGCTGGTGAAGACGTTCAAGTACTCGTTGAATCCGCCGAGGAGGATAGCCACTCTGAGGAGACCACTGAGGAGCCAGCCGGTTCCGGAGAGCACTGTCACTTTCACGCTGGTGTCGAGTAAGTGTTCTGTAAGATCTTCTAACAACCACCAGCTGACCTGTTTTACTTAGACACTGCGTAGGCGGCAGCGGGGAAAAGTCTTGCGATGCAACAAGTCGCGACTACAACATCCCACTGCGCGTCGGGCTGCTCTTCGTCATCCTAGTGACCAGCGCGTTCGGTGTTTTCATGCCGATTTTGACGACTCGATTCAACATCATCTCCCAGACGAACATCATATTCGTCGTACTGAAGCAATTTGGTACCGGAATTGTGTTGTCCACGGCATTTATCCACCTCTTTACCCACGCTGATCTCATGTTCGGCAACGAATGTTTGGGCGAGCTTCAGTATGAGGGAACTACGGCTGCTGTCTTCCTTGCAGGTCTCTTCTTATCCTTCCTCGCAGACTATCTTGGTGCCCGTTTCGTACAATGGCGAGCAAAGAAGCATGTCAGCACCGATAGCGAGATCAGCAATACCCCAACGAACGGTAGTGACAAGGCAGTATCCGCCACAAGCACTCCTGAAAATGACTCCACCCGCAGCCATGACCTAGCTCACGCCCACGGTGCTATCAAAAATACCGCACCTACGGAAGAGATGGTCAACGTTATGAATCTGGAGGCTGGTATCATCTTCCATTCCGTACTGATTGGTATCACCCTTGTGGTCGCCGGCGATTCTTTCTTCGTCACCCTGTTCATTGTTGTCCTCTTCCACCAGATGTTCGAGGGTATCGCGCTCGGCACATGCATTGCGGAATTACCGAAGGCTGCGGCATCGACTCAGAAGAAATGCATCATGGCTGGCACTTTTGCTTTGATCACGCCTATCGGCATGGGGATTGGTATTGGTGTTTTGAACACATTCAACGGAAACGATCCTTCTACCATCGTTGCTATTGGAACACTCGATGCGCTGTCCGCTGGTATCCTTGCTTGGGTTGGTATTGTTGAGATGCTGGCAAAAGACTGGTTGCATGGGCGCATGCTGGACACTGGCTTGATCAGAACGCTCTCAGCGATGTTCGCTTTGATTTGTGGGCTGGTACTAATGAGCGTGCTCGGGAAATGGGCCTGATTAATGAGGGGTCAAGAGATACGAAACGTTATGTTCTCTAGAAGGCGACTTTTAAGTAAGAACTAGCAATAAATGCATCAGTCTACACCCACGAAACCAGAGGCGACATGTCTGAGTGCATCCGTACTCTACGAGTATTTGTACAAGTCGTGTTCCCCTGATAGCACGTCGGATTTACGAGGGGCCGTGACTCAGGACCCTGGCGGGACTCCACTCTCGAGAGGATGCAGATCAGTGAAATTGAAGTTTGGTGTCAATGCACTGTTGAGGAGATCATTCGGACTCCACTGCAGCATGCCACCCTCCCCAAAAGCGAAATCGTTCTCGATCTGTGAGAAGAGATACTGATTGGCTTCATCGGTAGTCCAGGACCATGGAGTCATGCCCGTCTCTGGCTGGTTGTTGCTCATCTGCTGCATCGTCAACATCGCGTCGACATCGGCGGCATCGACCTTATCGCCCTGTTGCGTTAGGGGTGTTGAAGCACGGGTGACGTGTCCGCTGGGTGCTGCCACGCTCGAGATGCCAATATCATCAGCTTCCATGGCCAGTCGTGCAGCTGTCGAGCGATCAAGGTATCGGAAAAAGAGCTGAAGCACCCAATTGGTGACTTCCCAGGTCCTCTGCAGCTCTTGTAGACCCAACAAGCAGAGTTTCGCCCGATGCTCGGCCAGCGTTCGATTTATACCTGAAGATCGTCTGAGATGCGCAACATGTATGCATAGAGTGTTGAACAGGTTCGTAATAACGTGGATTTGCGCATGGCCGATGTTGGCTCGTGGAAGCATATCCTCTACGATGCGAGAGTTGCGAGCAGCAGCTTGTAGAGCAATATTCCCCTCTATGTCGGCACCCCCATCTTCATCGTTAATGAAATTAGATCGATATAGAAGCATCAACAAGTTGTTGTAGGCGAGATGCAGCATGCTAGCTTGGAAGCTAGGATCGTCTCCCGTGTCGACCGACACCTGCATAACCAGCGGAAGCTGTTGCTTCCATTGGTAAAGCTCATCTCGAATAGTGGTACGATCCTCAGGCTTGAGGGTTCGATTCGGCAGGTATCCAGCATCAACGATCCTGCCCAAAAATACAGCAAGCTGAACCATCCCTACGCCATAGTCTTTGTATCGTTCGGCGTCAATTGGCGATGTCGTCTGTAGGTAAGCAAACTCGAAGTCTGAGGTAGAGAGAAGCTCAACATCACAATCTTCGTCACGGATGCGATTGGGAAGGCCGAGAGCGGATCCACATTGTCGCTCGCGGACGTATATAGCCCACCATATTCGCCGTTTGAGTTTGGCAAGTTTCTCATCCGACTCTCCTGTGTAGCGATGGAGAGCTTTGGTCTGGGCTAGACTTGTGGCCACAGAGAGCCAATGGCGGGCGTCTTTTTCCAAAAGTGCGCCCGCGCGCCAAAAGCTCATCAAGAACACGGCTTGAAGAACAAGCAGCTTGTCTGTTTCGTAGGACGCGTCGTAAATATCCTTGGCACGAATGTAGAAAATGTATCGTGCCCTATGGCGGTTTCCCCACCCGAGATTACGTAACGTCAGTTCTTCGCAGTGAATAACACCAATGAAGAGCATGGCCTGTAACAGGAGCGGCGAGATGGTACCCTGACGATGCGTTTCCCATAGATCTGCTTCATCAACGACAGCAAAGTGCGGATGAAACCATTGGAAATATGCCTCGAGGAGGGCAATGCGAACATCGCTCGGAGGAAAGGAGAAGGCGCCCTCAGCTTGGAGCGCTTCCATTCGTTTACGACGTCGCTCTGCCTCCCACTCCGGTACCAGTGCTTCTGCTTTGACAGCATTTGGCACAGCATGACGTAGTCGAGGGCGGTGAGGTGCTGGTACTGGTGTTCCCTCCTCAGTCACGTATCTGAGCGAACTGGACTCGCCTAGAAAGACGGCAGCATCATCTTCAGGTCGACTTGTTTGGGTCTGTGAAAGACCAGGCTGTGAGTCGTGACGCACGCGAGGTGTAGCAAACTGAAAGTCGGTGTTGATGTTCGCGGCCTGATTCTCAGCAGGGCTGTGAAACTTTGTCGAAAGAGACGCAAGTACATGTGACGCAGCAATGTCGTCTTCATGCCGCTCAGGGGTCATGTCGATTCTGACAGTACTAGGGAGGTTAGGTCAGCATCCTGCTGTTATTCATCTGATAATCTGCTGACAAGACACATACTCAACTGCAGTAACACTGTTCTGCTTGCCATTTTCCGCTTTCGGCTTTCGAGGATGTTTGCCGCGCTTTGACTCGCGGGTCTCGCATACGGCGTGTGCTATCTCACAGTTGCGACACGGCTGGCGGTCCGTGACATCGCACTTGACTCGTCGCGCATTGCAGTTGGTGCATGCAAGCCGTGCTCTTTTTCGGGGTCGCTCGTCACCATCCATGACTGAGATGTTGCCGGAAAGCAAGTATGTAGCCGTTTAACCTCAGAGCCTTTGTGGCACTTAGCGGCTCGGCGCGTTTGCGCTGCTTGCGGGCTCTCACGCTGTTGGAAAGGCTGGACAGCGGCACAGGTATCAGCGTTTTATTTGCATGTCACAGCAAGGAGCTTAAAATGTGCCGAAACAGCTCTGGATTTTTCTCCAACATAACGGATTTCCAGGCTTCATTTGATGTATTCGATGTATTGACTTTGTGCTGGGCAAGCCTCGGTTCGAGCTGAGTGCCCGGACTCACATCCCGCTTTTCCAGCAACATCATGCCTAAAGTTGGGAACTGGACAACAACAAGAGCCCGATCTGCACAATACGCGCGGACGTCGCACACGGGTAAAACTGAGACTGGTCTGGACGTTTGCAATGTTACGGCAGGGTACGGCCTTTTAGGGTTGTTGCAATGTTTTGCGTTCGGGTGTTGACGATTGAGTCGGCTATGCAGGTAGCAACGCGTTGCCGACAAGAGCTGTCGCACAACAGCCCATGCAGCCTTGCAATCCATCTCTTGCGCACTCCGATGCACTATCAATTGCAGTATGTTTTACAGGGCGCGTCGCCTGTTTACTGCCTCTACGTACCGGCATGCCTCTGCCGCAGAAGCCAGCGCTGAACTATTTGGTCGATGGGGCAGTGGGAAACCCGTTTCAATCAGAAAGCAGATCCTCGACGCGAACCAAGTTCATTTGCTGAACATCACATTGAACCGCACCCCATCTTCGAACGACCCACCACCAGAAGGCAGCCCTGTACCTGCCGGGCACCATCTCGTGTACTTTACGCCGAGCATCCTCGAAACCGAACTTGGCCTCGACGGTACGGATCGTACTGTCAATCCTCTGACACCATACACGCGACGTATGTGGGCGGGTGGAGAGTTGACATGGACGCAAGACACGAAGGCGCTGCTAAGGGTAGGCCAGGAGGTGCGCGAGACTACAAGACTTGTATCCGCAGAGCCGAAGAAGCTGAAGAATGGTGGGGATATGCTAGTTGTTGGCGTGGAAAAGACTTTTGAGAATGAAACAGGTGTCGCGCTTGTAGACAAAAGAAGCTGGGTCTTCCAAAAGGAAATACCGCCAGAGAGTGCTCTGATACCACCTGCTAAACCCGCGGCAAAGGCCTTGCCATCTGGCGAGCACACCAAAGACTTTTGCCAGTCAGACGTAGCCTTGTTCCGGTTCTCCGCACTGACGTTCAACGGACACAAGATTCACTTCTCGCCAGAGTGGTGCAGGCAAGTTGAAGGGCACAGAACCTGTGTGGTTCATGGACCTCTCAATCTAATTAATATCCTGGACTTCTGGCGGGACACAGCAAAGAGTGGAAGTGCTGAAGCAGTGCCCATGTCAATTTCGTACCGTGCAATGTCCCCTTTGTACATGAGCGAACCGTACCGAATTCTGCTTGGACGAGGCCCTCAGAGTGGCAGCAATGGCGAGTGGAATGCAGACGTTTGGGATAGCTATGGCAAACAGAGCATGAAAGGGACCATCAAAGAGTAGGCAATATTGAACTTTAGAATATCCATTACCATGTTGACCCTTGTGCGGACTGAGAGGCGCGCCAAACGCGTCTCGCTGCTGCATCTTTGATGTGACTACGTCATCGCCTCTCGAGGCTTCCAATCGTTACACTTTCCTTCTTCCCCCAAGACCGGCACGGAATGGCATGTGTTCGTTCCGTCCTCGCCTGGGATTTCTTTTCCCCAACTTTTCGATAGCTCCAGTCTTCAGCACAGACCGGCCAGCGCCTGCTTGCATGCTCCCTTGTGCCTCTGTTTCGCGCGGCGGTACATACTTTGTAGGTCTATGCAGTCTGTGGCCGTAGGCTGTGGCCAGGCAGGCAGCCAAATAAGACTGTCATGGTAGAGTTGAGTGTTTTTGCCACCACTCACCAGCCAGAGCATGCAACATGTCTTCAATGCTTCCGAAGTTCCCATTCGACCCTTCCTGAGAAAAATCAGAGACATCGATGGCTCTTGCGGGCTCATCGGTATCGCAACCAGCTAATCACATCTGACGGCTGCTATTCCGTCTTGTTAAGCTCAGCGCTAGGCTTCGAGACGGGAACACCGAGCCCCGCATCATCTCTTCTTTTCCAGCTCCCGACGTGCCGCGCAGGTCCCCTTCCCGTGCATCTAGTTTTAACCTTACACTTCTTCTGGAACAGTTCCAAGATGGCTTGTCGGGTCTGCGGTCAGCATGTTGAGACAGCGATCGCATGGGATCATTGGAGCTGGTCATCGGCATTCTGTTCGCAACTCAGGGAAACTTTGTTTGCCATTTGAGCTGCCTCTTTCGTAATACTCTGAATCAAACCTAATAGAAGACATACGTTACTTCACATCATCAAGGTCAAGTAGAGTCTGAGCCAATACTAGTCCACATGTTCTAGCAGCATCGATGTTTTCGGGAACCAGCAGCCTCCGCGTCTCAACAACAGTCGGCCCTTTGATATCTTGTCTCGATATGCACAAACGCAGATCGCAGAGTTAGCGTCAAGTCATCAAGGTTTGCATCTCGATTTACAACTATCTCAAGCCCATGGACATAGACCCTTGAGTAGTCGAATGCCTTGACGGCAATCCTCTCAACTCCCTTTCCCGACCTTACTTCCACACTTCAAGCCCTACTTTGGACAGAAATCCAGCAGAGATCGATGGTAGCTGTACTCGTCGCTCGTCGCCACCATGGGCTGGACCTCCGAGTTTAATCCAGATCCAACGTTCACCGCTTGGGGACCTTTTATTCGCGATGGCTACTACATCCAACCAGTCACCTATAGAGCGATAACCGTCGCCAGCTTGGTCTTTGGTCTCGCAAACATATTCGCTATCTCGGCAGCTGTCATCGCGTACAGACAAACGCGAGCATGTCGAAGGCCTTTGAAGAGCGCATACATCTGGATGATATGGCTCGAACTCGCGGCTTCCTTTGTCATTGCAATTCAGTGCTTGCTATACCTCCTCAAGGTCATAAGACCGAGCTTCTGGTTCTACATGTCAATATGTAAGTCACTTGCATCTTTCGTGATCGCATCAGCAATGAGTCTTACAATCATAGTGCTGAACTGGTCTATACAAGTGCAATTACTGCTTCAGATCATCATCAATCGGGTGCGCATCATACTGACGGATAGGAGGAAAGGCCGTCTGCTCATGATAGGAACTGCCGTAGTTGTGACACTGATCAACATCAGTGTATTCGTTGTATGGATTCCTGCGCGCCTCCAAATAAGCACTCGGTAAGCACTGCATGATTCTATTGACTGTATGGTATTGACTGTGTAAGTTGGATCCACGTCAACAACATATGGGACCGAATCGAGAAAGTATTGTATCTACTCATGGACGGATTCCTCAATTTCTACTTCATCCGAGTAGTCAAGGCGAACCTTGTCAGGAATGGCCTCGAGAAGTACAATCGACTTGTACTATTCAATCAGCACATGATCTTCATCTCTTTGCTGATGGATGTCATGATTATTGCTGCCATGTGGATCCCAAACGGTTTTGTGTAAGTCAATTGGTTACCAGTAGGGCTCTACCTATGTGAAAATATTAGAAAGCTGACAATCGCGACTAGATATGCGATCTTCCATCCACTCGCGTACCTCGTAAAGCTGAATATCGAGATGTCCATGGCACATCTGATCAAGAAGATTGCGATGGACAACTCTCGCAACAGCGACTTATGTATTATCTCGAATTCGCACAACAGCGCCTTCAAGTCCACACAAGATTCCGATTCAATACCAGCCACCCGAAAAACGATATCGTTGCTAAAAAGTGTATTTAGCGGCGAGGAGGAACGCCCACCGCTCCTTATGAACGAGATCCTGAAAACAGAAGAGTTCAGGGTACACAGTGGTCCTGTGAAGAAACTAGAGAGTCCATCTGGCCAGACGATTGAGCCCGAGATTCACGATGGGTCGAGTTTCCGCAGTACTACCGATAGCATTGCATGGGTAGATGCGGACTGGATAGGGACGAATGAGGAAGAGCCGGGCACTGCAAGCGCCAGAAGTCAGAAGCCTGCCTCGGTCGTGGACGACGAAGCGCATTTACTTCGACCTGCACCTGCAGTCTTGCGTCCAATTTGAAGAGAAGTACCCACTAGGTTCAACCATCAACAACAAGCCGTTTACTGTGGACAAAGACAGAAAGGATTGGCTGCTCACCTGATCTTCCGTGCATCAATGCGGAGAAGATCCTTGCAAGACTCCCGCCATAGGCCAACACGAAAGTTTCATCTCCGTGCATTGCGGAGGCGGGAAGCATGGGTTTCCCCAGACGCCACCGTGGTATGACACGATTCAGCTGCAGCGCATCTTCACAGCTGTGGGCGTTATTCACTGGGCAGAGCAAAATTCGCCCAAAGCTCGGCGTAATGGTCGCAGGACATCAAGCTAAACTCGAAAGATACCCCAAAAGGTCCACAAGCGACTATCCTCGGCCACTTGTTGTCGTTTTCTGCATCATTGTACCATTGCTCGTGGGCATGCGATGTGCGACAATCTGGATCACGCACACATGCTTGCCGTGCGACCCTGGGAATGTAACCCTACCGTAATGGTTCGACGCCAGCCATTCGATCCCCTGGCCCAATATACGAACCTTACCAACCCTTTACACAAAGACCTAGGCGGACTGCCTTTTGCGGAACACATGTGTCAAAAGTTGCACAGCACCAAGTGATAGTTAGGGGCGCCGCGAATCGTGAATGGGAGCAGAAATCGTCGGCATCAGGCGCCTGCTTCTTTGGGCTGGTAATCTCCGGGGTCGATCTTTGCCATGGAGGCTTTAAGTGCAAGCGATACATAGGGAATCAAGCATATGACAATACGATACCTTGTGACCTTTGTGTATAAACAGCTGCACTGCGCTTGCTTTGCTCTTCTCATTGTCAACCTTTCATCCTCGGTCTTTACACTTCAGTCAACAAAGTCACGATGAGGAACACATTCATTTTCACCACCCTCACAGCTCTTGTAGCTTCTCAGGGCATTGCTGATCTGCCAGTCTGCTCTCTCACATGCCTCACTACTGCAATTGGTGGCCTGGGATGCGGCATCACCGACTTCGCTTGCTCGTGCCAGAAGGCCTCCGAGCTTACGCCAGTTGTAACGCCCTGTGTTCAGACTGATTGCTCCAATCCTGCAGACCAAGCCAAGACGATCGAAGTCCTTGCTGCCATTTGCGCTGTTGCTGGTTTCCCTATCGAGGTGCCCACCCCACCGGCTTCTTCAGCCGCTTCGTCGGTTGCTTCGCCATCTGCATCGTCAGCAGCCGCATCCTCGGCTGCTTCTTCGCCTGCTGCTTCGGCTACACCTACACCTACAGCCTCGTCGGAGGCTCCTATTGAGACGCTGCCATCTGCCACCGATGAGCCAGAGTACCCTGAGTACCCAACTGCCACTGTCACTCCTTCCGAGTATCCAGGTCAGTGCCTCTTTCCCCATTTTGACAACATGACCTAAATTAACCCCTTTAGCTCCCACCCATGCGACTGACGATGTGCCTAACCTCCCATCTTCCTACTCCGCTGTCCCTATCCCGTCGTTCGTAGACACGGCCAGCGCGCCGTATCCTTCAGTTCACACGACTTCGGGGCTGATCATACTCCCTCCTTCCCCAACCGGTAGTTGGATACCATCTGCGTCGGCGCCTAACGGTACTGTCACGGCTACTCACACCTCTAGCCGACTGCCCGAGTTCACTGGTGCAGCTGCAGCTGCTCAGGTACCTTTGATTGCCGCTGGTGTGTTTGGACTGGCTGCCTTCGTTTTGTAATCGTTGTATTAGTAGAGCAGTCAGTGGGGAATTTTGTAACTAATGGTGGAGAAGTTCAGAGTGCCAATCGGTCTATAGATTCGAACGGTGTTGTAATAGATGAAGCTTTTTCGGTGTATCCTACGACCTGATGAGACCCCATGAATTTCTAGAGTCATTGTGATAGGTGCTGAATATCTTGAAGATGCGAAGGGACTGGACTTGAACATGTGGCAAGTTCTACGTACGGAAGCAACACAACAGCACGGTTGGCATCACTGTAATATACACGATCGAAGGCATTTTGTATCGATCGTTCGGGAGTCAGAACACGAAGTAGCGTGCAAATGTGTGTTACGAGTGTTTTCAAGTGATTCACAACTGCTCAGCTGTATCTGACTGTGATTTAAAATCATCGCAACCTCGAGCTTGACGATGAAGGTGTGTCCACATCTTGTATTCCGGCCAACATCTTTGTACCCTCTCAACAATAAGGACCACGATCAGATCCCACGGCCGAGCGTACGCTGTAACAGCTTTCCTAAGCCTGCCAGTTGGGATCCTCAGCCTGGACACGCCTAGCATACTCCTCGTCGCCGGTGGTGTCTTGACCAAGCGCAATGTTGGCCTCCTCGCCCTCAAGACGGATTTGGCCAGTCTCGCGTCTGGTCATGCAGCACGAGTAGAACAAAGTAGACCACATGAAGATCCTTTATGAGGTTAGCATTTGCAGTGTATATCCAAGGACTTACTCGGAGCGATGAAACTTACCAGTTAAAGGTGTTGGTCCAAAGGATGATGGATTGAAAGTTGTTGACCTTCACGCCATTCATCACGAGCCCGTTCTCGTTCCTGCCCAGCTTCTCATTGCCATGAGGAGTAAGGGCGAAACCGACGAAGGCGAAGAAGTACATGACGAAGCCAGCAGTGATCTTCCAGAACTGGTACTTCATGTACTTGTCCTTGGTCAAGATACCCTGTGCCGCAGCCTTCTGCTCCTTGTTGATAAGGATGGAGGTCGTGATGCTTGTGAAGATCAAGCCGTAGAGCAGCGAGAACGTGAATGCCTTGTGCGTGCTCGGTATGACGGCTGCGAGGAAGACATACACGGTTGTCAGGCTAACAACGCCCAGCTGGCACATCTGCAGTCCCCTCAGGCGAGGCGAAGCATCTTGGGGGAAGGCGAGGAGGAACGGCATCTCGAGAGAAGTGGATGAGTACGACAAAAGCGCAGGCCAAAATGTTGCAACGTTTGAGTAGTTGTGTTGGAGTTCCACCACACAGACAGCAAGCTTGGGTGTGGTGTTGAAGTATCTTTATCGTGGGGCTGGCTTGTTCACCGGTCAGCCCTAAGGCATTGAGAGAATCGAGGCCCCCAGTGCGTCAGCTCTAATTTCGGACATTTCCAATACTCTATTCCGCTATTTCTAGGCAGATGGCTGATTTGATAGGCCGAAAGTGCCTTTGCTTTCGCGACCAGCTGTTGGTGGTTTCATGCCTTGTGATGTATTCTTCTCTTGGGGTTGTTGAATTTGCGGGAGATGGAGGGCACGATGTACCAGCGCAGCACGAGGCCTAGACCGGCCGGCAAATTGATGAGTTTGTTTCGGTTCTGAGGTTTCGACGACATGTCGTCCTTCATATGTCCAACACCTAAGGCTACGGGCACGGCCGTGCAAGGCACAGCTTCATACCTAGTCCATTCCTTCATGGTTTTTACGATGTGCGACAGCGCACTACGATGGCTTACCAGTCACGTTTGTATGAGCGTCCTTGTCGATTTGGCGATGTCGGAAGCGTTGACCTGTATCGCGATAGCTGTTTCGGTGGTTGTGCACGGTCGGGCGGCTCGCGAACGACAGCCAGGCGCAATGTCCCGGTGACAGCCTTGAAGCGGCCCATCTCGCCGTGCTGCCTGGTGTTTAGCCCCATCGAGGCTGCGACTGATTCGTGCTCCGCCCTATTGTTGTTTAGGCGCATGCTGTAATTGGCACAATGGCAATGTTCACATGATTTCGCGTTTATGCTTGTTGAGGCGGCGTCTGGCTAGGACGGTTCGGTTCTAGGTTTCAGGCGCCTGCAGGTCGCCGCCAGACAAGCTTCGCGGTTCAGGGGACGATAAAAGCAAGCGTGGCTGTCACATATCAAGCGCCACGCCTCAAGTCTTACCTGCCAGTCACTCCCTCTGCTGTTGTGCGTGCATCTCGTGTTCGACGTCCCTCGTTTATACGTCACGCCCCATCCGCTCTTTAAACCTCAATTCCTTGTGGAGAAATTGTGCAGATCGCCCGCCATGCGTCAATCCATTGCCCTTCTCTCGCTCGCCGCCAGTGCAGCGTGCGCAGCCGATGTGGTGTCGTTTGTCTTCCCTGGAGGTTCGTAGTCACGCGCCCCGCACCGACGCCCCGTCTGACTTGCGCCTTAGGATTTGACGGCACCGCACCCGTCGCGACCATCGAGTCGGCGGGCCCCTCGACGACATCGGCCGTCATGACATGCCCCACGGGCACTCCGGCCGACGAGTGCGGCTTCGCGTCCGGCCTCAACGTCGAGATTATCGGCGGCACCCGCTACCAGGCGTCCATGTCCGCTGGCAGCGTCTACGTGAGCTACGGCTGCGATGGCTACGACTCGGCCGCCCAGACCATGACGTGCACCGCCGAGATGTCGGGCGAGGATGCGCAGACGGCCGTCCTGTCGGGTTCCGACGTAGCCTTCCTGACCGCCACCGTCGTCGCCGGCGCTGAGTTGCTGAGCGGCGGTGCCAGCGCGACCGCCAGTACCAGCGCCCGCGCCTCTGCAGGCGCAAGTGCCAGCACTTCTGCTGCTGCCTCAAGCTCTGCTGCTGCCAGCTCTGGCATGCAGACGAGCGCCTCGGCCTCTGGCACCGCCGCTGCCGGCAGCCAGGCGTCGGGCTCTGCCACATCCACGGCCGGCCCTGCTAGCACCGGTGCTGCTGCAAAGTTCCGCATCGAGGGCGCTGCGCTGCTCGCTCTCGTTGGCGCCGCTGCCGTCAACGTTCTGTAGATGTGCGTAGAGAAGGAGGGCAACCGACAAGCAACATATACCCAGTAGACCCAGCATGCAGAGGCCTTGCGTACATAATGTAATAACAAACATAAAACCCCCCCATCTCAGCTTCGTGATCGTCCTGCCTCACATGTTGAAAACCTCTCTCTCACTTCCTATCTACGGCCGACTAGTTCAATGGTCACGTGCCGTCTGCTGCTCTCCCCTTCAGCCTTATACCTCAAGACCAGTAGGAAGACATGACATCGCCTATTCAAGACACTCTCCAAGAGCATGGCTCACGAGCTGCAGGAGAGAAAATGTTGTTCGATGATACATCTAGACTAATCCGAAAAAGATCAAGTTCGCCCAGAACCCTTGTTTGGTGGGCACCTGTTAGCTTTCACGTGTAGGCTGTCGCCTGTTGTCCACTCATCGTTCCTCAGCACACAGCGCATCATGAATCAAGCACTATAGCCCAAACATGGATGTTACCAGCACTATGAATACCCCGGAGTCATCATCACATGATCCGTCTACGGCGTCCTCCACCGACCATCAAACACAGAAATCTTTTTCGTGTGTCCTGTGCGCTCAACGGAAAGTCAAGTGCGATAGAAAGCCTGGCGGATGCAATAATTGCACCAAGGCACGCGTGCCATGCATCTATAAAGCACCTCCTCCCCCAAGGAGGAGGCGAAAGGGAGTCCGCGACGTGGATACTACTACCCAGCTTCGGATATACGAAGACGCTCTGCGAAATGCTGGGATCGACCCAGTGAGCCTCTTGAAGCAAATGTCCTCATTAGAAGACGACCACGTCGGTCACTCCAGAGCTAGGACTCAGACCAGGACTCAGCCAACGGTCACTTCAAATGAGGAACGCACCGCCACTGATGTTGGCGTTCTTTTGGTGGATCATGGCAAAACAAGATACCTGGAAAATGGTATATGGACAAGCTTGAGAAGCGAATTCCGCGACCTAAAGGAGATATTAGACGAGACCTCAGACGACGAATCATCCGATGGCAACAATGGCAGTGCGCCTGAAGTCTTCTCACCAGATGGATCGCGACTGATATTCGGCAGTCCCATGTCATCAACAGGACTGCGACCTCTTCATCCCCGACCCGTAGAGTCTTTCAGACTGTGGCAAGTCTATCTTGAAAATATCAACCCGCTAATAAAGGTCTTCCATGCGCCCACAGTGCAGCAGATGATTACCGAGGCCAATGGCAACCTGGACCAAATACCACGAAATGTGGAAGCACTTCTTTTTGCAATCTACTGTGTGACCGTAGAGTCTTTGAGCGATGGAGAATGCAAAGCCATCTTGGGAGATAGTAAGAGTGAAACAAGGGAACGGTTCAGATCTGGAGCTCAACACGCTTTGATCAACGCAAGCTTTCTGAAAACTTCAGATCTAATGGTTCTGCAAGCCTTGACCCTGTTCATTGTAAGTAAACACGTCTATTACGCATTACCATAAGATGATGTGCTGATCTGAACCAGCTCTCGCTTCAAGAAATTGACGCTCGCATAGTCTGGATCCTATCTGGAGTCTGTCAAAGGATCGGCCAACGCATCGGCTTACATCGCGATGGCGATAAGCTCAAGCTACCGCCCTTCGAGGCTGAAATACGCAGGCGACTGTGGTGGCAAATCATCATGTTAGAGGGCTTCTCGCAGAAGCTTGCTGGTACAGGCACAGGGGCAAATGCCTCCATCCTTATGGGCGACACCAAGCTCCCGGCCAATTTGAATGACAGCGACCTTTTTACAGGGATGAAAGAACTGCCCAAGGAGTCTGATAGGGCTACTGAGATGATGTTCTTCCTGATTCGGTGCCATGTTGGCAACTTTTTTAAGCGCTTTGAAGCTCCCCAGCCTGTATTCGACGGAGTTTGGACCACTCTGACTACAAAGACTGTCGATGTGAGCACAAAAGAGAGAGCTATAGGAGAGCTGGAACAGCTTTTTGAGCAAAAGTTCCTACGGCACTGCGATTCCTCGATCGTGTGGCACCTGATGTGCTCCCATCTCGCTAAATCTATCATCTTCATGATGCGTTTCATGGCTTATGGTGCAATCTATCAGGGGCAAAAGGGGACCCAAGAACAAAGAGACACTCTCTTCACATTGTCTTTGCAAGTCTGCTCGTCTCAGATCTTGGCATACACCATGAAAGAGATGCAAGGTTATGTGTGGCACGTAAACGTGCACTTTCAGTGGAAGGCTGTTGTTTTCTTGATATCGGAGCTCCGCTATCGTACGTCTGGGCCAGAGGTCGAGCAAGCTTGGAGGAACATACGGCTCACCTACGAATTTCACCCAACGTTCGAAACTGAGCCGAAGCGCGCGCTGCCAATCGCAGTCAATCAC
Source organism: Boeremia exigua (assembly GCF_020726555.1). Taxonomy (NCBI): domain Eukaryota; kingdom Fungi; phylum Ascomycota; class Dothideomycetes; order Pleosporales; family Didymellaceae; genus Boeremia; species Boeremia exigua. The sequence continues at coordinate 2,261,687 of NW_025763518.1, read as the reverse complement.
TTGACGTTGACGGCTTGGGAGGCATACATCGCCGCCAATGGCATGCCAGATGGCGGTGAGCCATACTTCATCCAGCTTATCCGTAACCGTCAGGCTCGCTCGAAAAAGCCAAATGTCCCCGCCGAACAGCAAAATGCGTCCGTAGTCGACTACACGACTACGTTTACACCGATGCCCGCTCAGGAGCTCGCCACAGATAATGGTGGCACTGATCATCTAGCGGCTTTCCCATGGAATCCAGCGGATCTGAACGCCAGCCTGGGTTTGCCGCCTGTGATGCCGGATCTGGCGCCACTCGAATATCCAGAACAGATGAATTGGTCAACATGGAACGACCTGCTTGTCAACTTCCAAACAACCAACGCCGACGACCATTTGCCAGACATGTCGACATTCAACTTCGAGATGTGAGGTTGCAGTACATATGTGCCGGCGTGTGTGCTTTCGCGGTGTTTGTTGGCTGCTCTTTCACTTCCTAAGCTCGCCGATCTGGGGACAGTCTCCTTCACTCTTTGCGGCGACCGGAAAAACTCTGCCGCCTCGAATGGAGCTAAATCCAGTGGGTGTAGCTTGCAACTTGTCACCTAGACTTTTACAACAATTTCACACTCTGCGTCCACCATGGCGACCACTTCACAGGAGCAGTTACTCGCTTCGTTCAAAGGGTAGGTGACTTCAAGGCCTCCAGAAACCACGCTTGAGCTAAATATCACGCAGTTCCTTGACCTCGGGCGCATACTCAGATATGACTATAACGTGCGGTCAGGATACCTACAAGGTCCACAAAGTCATCGTATGTTGTCGGGCGGGTTTCTTCGCGCGTGCAATCAAGTTCGGTGGCCAGGTGAGCACCTTCAGAGATGACCGGAGGTCTGAGAACTGATGATTGAGAAGGAGACGCAGACAGGAACGATCGATCTTCCAGACGATGATGTTGAGGCAGTTAAATGTCTCATTCACTACCTGTATGAAGGCGAATACAGCCCGGCTTTACCTGCAGATAGTACGAGCGGCGCACTCCATGCTCCTCTGTCGCCTCGCCCGAAGAACTCTCCCGACGGCCGTGTCTACCAGTACGATTTTCCCCACACTTGTAGTTCGTACAGCATTTACTGTGTTACGTGTCACGTTTGTCCCCATCACACATGCAGGGATGGATGTGGTGGATGTGGTTTGAAATGTGTTACTTTTACCTGCAGGGAATGCACCGCCCCACCTCTTCCCCAGCTCAACGGCACTGCAGAACAGCTCCTTCTCCACGCGAAGATGTACGAGATGGGCGACAAATACGACGTCGTGGGCCTCAAAGACCTCGCAAAGGAGAAGTTTGGTCGCGCCTGCAAGCACTTCTGGAGCACTCCAAACTTTGCAGCAGCTGCACACCACGCCTTCTCCACAACAGTCGAGGACGACAAAGGACTGAGGGACATTGTCAGTGCGACGATCTGTGAGCACATTGAGCTGGTGAACGATCCTGGCGTCAGCGTGCTGTTGACACAGTTCAGTGGTCTCGCGTTGGGCATCTTGCAGGCGAAGGTTAAGGAGAACGGTTGGGACAGGGAGAATGGTTGTGACGAGGAGGTCTGAGTTCCTCTGCAAGCCGAGAAGTATACCCGCTACTCATGGCCGTTTGACGGGACTGGTGATACATGCAGATGAGTTCTTTACCCTGCAAGCTGCGATTCTGGCTGGCATTCTACAGACATGCCATGCTCACGAGAAAGCTCACAACCATGTGATTAGCAGCAACACTACAAAATCATATTCATGCGTCCAAAACTACCATGCCTGATATCTACCTCGAGTGCTCTTCCCGAACCCCCGGTCTTCCCATTTATAATCCGCTCGTGTCCGTTCCCGAAGCAACAAGCAAGCACCACAGCACCCATCGATACCGTGTAGCAAGACACAAGAGCAAACGTCCCCACAACCGCGACGCGCCGTCGAACTCACGGTCTACGCAGCGTTGCCGGCACGACACACATCCACAGCCATGCACACCTATGCTACAGCACAAACCCACTCATCCCCGACATCCAACCCGCACAACCCCACAATATTGACGCTCAGCACGCCTTGGATAGCCGAAGGACCGTGCGTTAGCTCCGCGATACAGTACTTAGAGGAGGACATGTGATGCCTCCAGGACTGACCGCTGAGCGTCACTGCATCATCAGTGCTCGAATAGCATGCCGAAATGAGAGCGATTTGCGACGCTGCCTTGACGTTTGAAACGGGGGAGAGTGTCATGACTATGAATCCGCTCACCGTGGCTCACACGGGGGGCCGGCTGGCGGCGCGGGTGGAGATAGCGCGGTGCGCCGGATGGCTCCTGGACTCCACTCAGAGGCATTGATTGGTGGCCTCATTTGCTGATAACAGCCATTGCTGACGCAAGCACTATCTGCGAATGATGTCCTTGATAAGAATAGACGGATGAGGAAGAGAGCTCGGTCAGTGAGCATTCAATCAGCAGCGAAGGACAGCGTGAACGAAGGTACCGAGAAGCAAATACTGTGAGGTGCAGATGTGTGAGCAGGTGAGAAAGATACAGATGCATTGATCTATATAGTATCTCTGTTAATTCTTTATTGAAACAGAGATGGAAAGTCGCAGAAAGTAGCCCAGTGAAATATGCACCCTGCCAAAGCCCAACGCCAAAACGGATCATGTATCATACTATTACGAGGCGGAAGCAAAGCCTATATCCGCTGACTATGCAACAACGCGAAGAGATCAGGCAAAGGCGAAGTGTTTACTCGCGAGCGACACGCTGCTTGAACTCTTCGAACATGTGCTCCATCTCCTCAGCGACGAAGTCCTCAATCTCGGCCTCGAGCTTGGAGAGCTTGCCGCCGACCTGGTGGGCAGTGCGACCAGCAGCAGCCTTGGCCTTCTCGAACTCATCAGCGACCTCCTTCTCGACCTCGGAGACAGAGGGGATGGTGATGGTGTACTCGGTGGGCTCCTTGGAGAGGCCCTTGGTGGACTTGTAGCCACCCTTCTCAACGATCTCGGAGTAGTTGCTGGAGCCACCGCCGTTCCAGGCGAGGACGTTGGCAGTGTTGGAGGGAACATCGGAGAGAGCACCAACGGTACCGACAGCGATGAGGTTAGACTTAAGCTTCTTGGGGGTGATGTCAGCGACAGCGTAGGACGAGTCCTTGGCAGGCTGGAGGGAGAGGTAGTAGGCCAGAAGACCAGCAATGTGGGGCGAGGCCATGGAAGTACCAGAGATGGTGTTGACAGCATGGTCAGAGCCGATCCAAGTGGAAAGGATGTTCAGACCGGGAGCAAAGATGTCGTTGCACTTTCCGTAGTTGGAGAAGTACGCACGCTCGTCGAGAACGGTCGAGGCACCAACGGTGACGGCGTTCTGAGCCGCGGCAGGGGAGTAGTTGCAAGAGTCTGCGTTGTCGTTACCGGCGGCAACGGCAAAGTGAATGCCGGCGTCGACGGCAGCGTTGACAGCAAGGTCGAGTGTGGTCGACTTGCCACCACCAAGGGACATGTTGGCAGCAGAGCCCTTGAAGCCCTTCTTCTTGCCCTTCTTGGCGGCACTGACGGTGTCTGTGTGAGACTGAGCGGCCCACTCAACACCCTTGACGACGTCGGACATGGTGCCAGAGCCGTTGGAGCGGAGGACCTTGACGGCGTAGACGTTGGCCTTCTTGGCTACACCATACTTCTTACCAGCAACAGTGCCGGAGCAGTGGGTGCCGTGACCGTTGCCATCCTCATCAGCGTCGCCGTTGGGGATGGTCTTGCCCCAGTGGGCGCGGCCCTCGAAGTCGGCGTGCTTGTAGTTTGTGCCGGTATCGATGACGTAAACATCGACGCCCTCACCGCCGTCGGCCGAGTACAGGTACTTGTTCCAGGTACCGAAGCTCAGCGAGTCGCGGTGGGAGATACGGGCGAGACCCCAGGGGGCGTTCTTCTCGGTCTCGTAGTCGTCACCGCCAAGGGTGTGGACCTCGGAGTCACGCTCAATGTAGTCGACCTATCAGATGATGACGTTAGCGGGAGTACTAAAGCAGGTACCAAGTACCTAAATGGACTGATCACGTGCTGATAGGGTCCGATTGCGCGTTCGGCTGAGCTGCCTTATCGCCAGGCGCCAGCCATCGCCACGCCAACGCGCAGCTGACCTGGGGAAGCGCGTCCTGAGTCGTGCACTCAACGTTAAGTTCAGGACGCGCAGTTGCACAGGCTGCTGAATGCAGAGCTGGAAACTCTAGCGATGGCTGACGACTGCTGGCTGCAGTGCACTTTCGGCTCAGACGGCCCGAAAGACGCCCTTGGGAGCTCGGGTGAAACGCGGCGTGCAACGAACAAGCTCACGATAGCCGATAAGGGAGAGCTGGAAACTTACGTCAGGGTGCCTGCGGATGGCCTCGATGGTCTCCTCGTCAAAGTGACCCGAGTAGCCGAGGATGCCGCCGGCGATGTTGTATGTGTGCTTGAGGCCCTCGAAGACATCCGAGGAGACAGGGAACTGGGAGCGCTTTCGCAGCTCCATGCGGTCGTCCTGTGCCTTGGTGTGGATGCTCTGGACCCAGTCGTGGTGGTCCTTGGTGTGCTCGTGCTTGACGTGCTTCTTGAAGACAACCATGTAGCTGTCGGCAATCGCCTTGCTCTGTGTTGACGACAGAATGGGGGCAGCGTCGTTGTGGATGGTGCCGACCTGGAGCACAGGCGAGGCCGCAGCCAGCGCGGCCAGCGCCGGGAGAGTGTAGGCGTACTTCATAGTGGAGGTCTCGCGCTGCGAGGCTTGGGGTAGAGAATGAGGGCAGAGAGGGACTGATGCTAGACAAGCGGGAGATGGATGAGTGGATGGGTGTGGAGGGCTGGGCTGGGGATGACTGGAGACGGGCTTGGGGAGCAGATGGAGCTCTACTTATCGCGCCGGGCACATGACGTGCCTCCCAAGCTCGGAGCTACCCCAAACCTGACCAGCCTCACTGGCACTAGCCTATCGCGGCGGTGCAGCAGGCGCTCGCCACGGGAAGCAGTTGTTGCGACATTCGCAGCGACAGCGGCCGACGGTGGCTGAGGTCGCTGTTCGAGTAGCCGCAGTCATCGTAGCCAGCGCTCTGTCGCGGCGAGCTTGACGGCCGCCGTGCACCTGGGCTGCTCGCGTCTGAAGCTCGCGGCGAACCACACAAGGCCGCGGGCGCTAGGCTGGATGCGTGCAGCTGCGCCTCGTGCAGGCCATCAGCAGCACAGCAGCGTCCCGCGTGAGACAGAGGGGCGGCAGCGGCACGCTGAGGGCTGTAGGTAGGCCTGCCCGTGACCAGGCGCTCATTCTTCGGCGTGCCGCGCAGTGCATTCTCGGGGCGGCGTGGACAGCGTGCAGCTAGGCAGCGAGAGCTCGGACCGGCCACCCTGCGTCTGCGTCTGTGTCGTCAGGCGGCGTGGGACGGCCGACGACGACGGTACCGGCGACGGCGACGGCGGCGACGGCAACGTACTACACCGCGCCGTGACTGTAGAGCCGCAGAGCCGTGGTCGAGGCCGTGAGCGCGCCGTGACGGAGCCGTGACACCTGCGCCAGCCGCCGTGGAGCAGCCGTGGGGCCGCTGTGACAATCAGACCGTCAGTCGTGCCTGCCCGCACCGCCACGCACTCTGCTCTGCTCTGCCCACCCGCACCGCTCACCGCACCGGCCGCAGTACTCGAGCCCCAACGACGGGTACCGCCAGGAGAAGACGGCCGCACCGGCCGCAGCGATATGTGCGCCCGCTCCTCGCCGCACCATCCGACCCCCTCCTTCGACACTCGCCATGGCGTCGCGCCCGCACCGCTCCTCGACGGCCGCGTCGCGGGTGCCGCCCATGAACAACCAGATTGCTGAGTTGCGCGCCCTGGCCGATGACCTGCTGCGGGCCGCCGACGCCCCGCCGGCGCCCGACTCGCTGCAGCGCCAGAGCCTCGCCCTGCGCCGCATGCGCCAGCTGCTGATAGACTCGACCGACCAGACGCACACCAAGGACGCCTTCCGCCATGTGCGAGGCTTCGATGTGCTGCTCACCACCCTGCGCGCCCTGGCCGGCTTCTATCGCCCCGCCCTGCCTGCCCCCGACCGCATCGACTTCTTCGACGTCGTCAAGGCCACGCTGGACGTGCTGTCCGACGCCCTCGACGAGCATGCCGGCAACCGCCGCTTCTTCGCCCAGCGTGTCGAGGGCGGCGGCTGGAGTGCCCTCGAGCAGGCCCTGGCCAGCGCCGGTGTGCTGGGCCGCCCGTCGGACGCCCCGCGCGATGATGCTGCCCCGGAGCAGCTGTTCGGCATTCTCTTCGCCTTTGCCCTGGGCGAGGACGCCATGACGCGCATGTTCAGGCACGTGGAGCGGCCACCCGAACTCGCATCTGCAGTGCCTGCAGCGCCTGCAACGCCTACAACGCCCGCCCCCGCCGATACCGACTCCCAGCTCGATGACCCCCCGTCCGATAACCCCCCGCCCGCCGACATCGTCGTCTCCAGCCCGCGCTCCGTCTACGCCGACGACGTCCTCGACCTCGACCCGCTGCGCACCCACCTGCGCCAGCTCTTCAGCGGCAATGAGGTCCTGCAGAACCCCGACATCATGCCCACCATCCTCCGCTTCTGGCGGGGCCTGGCCGGTGAGCAGGCTCCCGCGCCCCGGTCGCAGGCGCTCTCGGCCGCTGTGTTGCTCGCCGTTCTGCACATCACCGAGCTGTCGTCGTACAACAAAGCTGCGTTGCACATCACGGGCGTGCTCAGCTTCATTCTACCGCTGCTCTTCGAGAACAAATGCGCCCGCACCGAGGCCGACTTGCTGCAGCAACTTGCCGACAGCCTGATCGAGTATGGCATCAACGAGCTCGACGATGCCTACTATCTGTTCCGGAAAGCAGCGTCGTCAGAACAAGCCGCCGAGTTCCTCCATCGCGGCATGCAGGCCTCACGAGCGCCCCATTTCATACAGTTCGACCTGTCCCTCCACGGCTTCAGCGCCATCGAGCTGCCAGACCTCGGTCGGCCCTTCCCACCCGTCTCACAAGGCGGCGGTTACACGTTCGCGACGTGGATGCGTGTGGACCAGTACGACCCAAACTGCCACACCACGCTCTTCGGCGCGTACGATGACACCCAGACTTGCTTCCTGATGGCCTATCTGGAAAGGGACACTCGCTGCTTCATCTTGCAGACATACATGGGCCACGCATCCGGCGTCGTCCCCAGCGTACGCTTCAAGAAAGCACCGCGATTTGAACAGGGTCGATGGTACCACATTGCCGTTGTGCATCGACGGGCAAAGGGAATGGGTATGGGCAGCCACAAAGCTTCCATCTTCGTCGACGGTGAATTCACCGAGACCATGAAGGCACATTATCCATCGCACCCCCCAGTGTTGGACAACAGCCAAGACAGCTTTGCCTCAATGTCTTCGAGCACCTCGAAACACCACATCTTGGCCTTCCTGGGTACACCGCGCAACCTTGCCCCCAGGCTTGGGAGGAATGTACTGACATCCAAGCTGTCTATGGCATCATTCCATCTCTTTTCAGAACCCTTGTCAGATGAACTGATTGCCGTCTACCACAAGCTGGGTCCTCGCTACAGCGGTAATTTCCAGGACAGGCTTGGCTCGTTCCAGACGTATCGCACTTCAGCAGAATTGCATGTACACAACGAGATTCTGCATCCTGGGCGAGAGGAGCGCTCTGACATAGTGACTGCGATCCGCTCGAACGCAGGTTATCTTATGCCCGAGTCGAAGATTCTACTAAGCTTCTCCCCCAGTTCGGTGATGGACGATGATGACCGAAACGCTATTGATGAATCTCAGCTAATCAAATCACTCTCAAGAGACTCTGCTAGATCGCTTCACAAGTACACAAGGGCGCACAGCACGCCGATCATCATCAACGCCGCAGTCCCATCAGTCAACGATGCTTTATCGCAAGCTCGTGGCTTTGGTAGGCTATCAGGTAACCCAGTCGTCGTAGTACCCCAGTCTCTCGATGATGCCATTTGGCGCATTGGTGGATGTGCCGCAGTGGGGCTGAAGGTAGTGCAGGCCGCGCAGTCGCTGAAGAGCGTACTACGCGCGGTGAAAATCCTTTTAGAGGCTGTTGAAGGTAATTGGAGAAACTGCGAAGCCATGGAACAGAGCAACGGGTTTGCCATCCTTGCCGAAGTCTTGCGTCAGAAGATTGGATTTGCAATGGGCGGGTTGGTCGTGCGAAATGCATCGTCACTTGATGTAACTCCGGAGCAATGCGAGGACTTCGTCGCACAACTGCTTTCAGTCATCCTTCGCTTCGTTGGATATGACGAACAGCATCCGGAAGAGTCTCTCATTATCAACCCGCTTGCTTACCGAGTGTTGATTGTGGATCTCGAGATCTGGCGCAGAGCGACGTCGTTGAGTACACAAAAGAAGTATTACACGCAGTTTGTGCACTTTGCAAAGGGCAGCAAGCATCATCATTATAATGCCAAACGTTTTCACAGAATCAGTACGTGTGCCACGGTGCCCTCTGAGCTTCACTGACAGCCCTGCAGGAGTTGTAAAGCGCCTGACGGATGCTTTGAAGGGTGAAACCTTTACCTCACAGACATTCCCACTGTTCGTCGAAGCCTTCAAAGCCCTTTTGCACATCAACTTCAATGGCGAAAACGCTCGATCTCTGTCTCTATTCGTCACATATGCCTTGCATGACAGTCGCGCCTCGTACGCTAAACGAACCTTGCGACCAAAAGCGAGCACTTTGCGCCTTCGCAGAGGTACACCTCCCAGCTTGACGCCTACCCTTACGCCTAGATCCGCCAGTCCTTCCTCTGTCGCACCAGAGTCCTTGCCACTGTCTTTGCCAGAGTTGGGTGTAGCCATCTTGAATCTCCTGTCCGAGTTTTTGTGCGACCCTCACAACCCGCATGAGATCGTCCGATTCGCCAAGAACGTCACTGGAAAGTGGCTTCTATACCTGCTCGCAGAGACTGATCAACGCGTTGTTGTACTCGGTGCAAAAATACTCGCTCGCCTACTTGTTACAAATGGAGCAACATATGTCAAGAAATTTGGCGACAAGACTGGTGGCTTTGTTGTCATGAATAACAGGCTTCGGCATTGGTGGAACACACCTGGGATCTGGACAATTTGTTTCGCCATCCTCTTTGATCGCGATGTGGCCACGATCGACTTCGAGCGTGACTTCGATGTGTTCAATCTAGTCGACATCTTCATGACGCATTCGCCGCAAACGAAGTTAAGAATAGCGTATCCTGAGATCTTTCCCGTCATAACAGCCATGCTGGATACTGGACTGCGTGCTATTGTGCGAGATCGCGAAACAGCTCACACAGAGCGAGCAAAGGGCGAAAATGCTGAAGACACCCCGACAAGGGGACGTCGTAGGACAATGTCCCTGAATGCCAAGCAGCCCACAGTCGGTGAGTGGCCTTCACCGTACTTGCGTTTCGGAGCTAATCGAACTAGATACGAGAGCACCGCAATCAGAACGCCTCAACAACTACGCTGTTGTGCTCAACTCTGCCATCCAATTTCTTTCAGAGCTACATGCACGATCTGATGTCTTTCGCGATTACGCGAACACGTCAAACTATGTGCAAGAATTACTATTCGTGTTGTATCCGGTCATTGTAACATCCGATAAAGTTAGCGCAGAAACCGAACTATTGTCCAGAGGTTCGGCACTTACATTTGAAGGTCAAGACGTGGTTATTCAGCCCGTATCTGGTGCCAGCAGCCAACAGACGCCAATCATACGAACTAACAACGTACCCACCGAATCATCTTCAAGTACGCAACGAGTCATCCCTTTTCGAAGAGCGTCCTCCTTCGTCTTAATTTCAGAGAACAAGGTGATGAAAGCAGCAAAGCAAACGTCTCTGAATCCAATACTTTCACCCAGGAACACTGCTCCTGTGGCCATGAAAGTAGGCAGTTCAGTCGTGGAAGCTATGCTTGAAGCCGTCCTAGATGTCTTCAAAGAGCAACTCTTCACTCGGAAAGACTTTCCAGGATTAGGTCTGTTTATGAAGACTCCACCAGGATTTCAGGAGCATCAAGCCTACTTCGAATCGTATATACTACGCCAGATTCTTTCATCAGTCAGGAACTCTCTACAGCTTGATCCAAATCTCCTCCATGAACCTCGAGTCCTCATAAATCTTTCCCGCTTCGTCGGCCACATCTCCGAGGCAGTCTTCGAAGGCTGGTTTCTTCAAGGAGCTGAGCCATTGCTTGATTTTACCGGCTTCTTGCTGGAGTACCTCGAGCGGCCCGACATTGCTGCCATCAAGTCCGTCAGATTGTGCACACAAGCAATACAGACCATGAGAGCAACGTTTCTCAAAGTCTCATTACTCCAACTTGCCGACCCAGATGACTCTGAGGATGGGTTCACGACCACATTAGTCATCGAGAAGATGGTATACTGGCAGCCAATCATCTTGTCCTCGGCGAACACCGATACTTTCTCTTTGAAAATGATATGCTATCTCTTCTACACGAAGCTGTCGTCCGAGTACGAGCCGGTGCGTCTAGCTGCCGCGAACTTCTGGCGATTGCTACTTGTGCAAAAGCCTCAAGAGACCTCTAGCATCCTCGGCAGTGCCATACAGGCAGACAAGAAGAACCTTTATGAAGGTTTTCAGAAACTAGTGGAACTAGACAACGAGACGTTCTTCCAGTGGTTTGACAAGCATAAGGTTGATCTCGATACGTTCTTTTACGGCTCACTGACGAAGGTGTGGGAGGAGTTCGCGCAAGAGCAGAATAAGCGAACTGAGGAAACATCCACAAGGAGGATCAGCAAGCGAAAGGAGAAACTTAAGCAATGGCAGGCAGAGGAGTTGACCTCGGACAATATTTGGAATCACCACGAGCATTCGACAGGGCACTGGAGGTCTAACATACATGCTTCCGAACGCATCAAGCACCAACGAGTATTGCAGGATCAGCAAGATAACGCCACATACCTTCAGACGGTTCTTGCAAAGTTAGATTACCAGCTGAAAGGCCCCTGCGCATTATTCGATAACAGCCCACCCCCGAAGTGGCGCCTCGATGAGACGGAAGGTCGCGATAGAAGACGCATGCGCATCATTCTCGACAACACCAACCGAGACCAGCAATATCAGCCCAAGCGCAAAGATACGGATCCGATGGGGAGGCTAAAGCTCGATACTAATGTCACTACTATCTCCGCTAAAGATGCACTGAGCATAACACCTATTGGCCGTCGCTCTGGCACACCATCTACCATGACCAAAGAAGAATCGCAGCAGGAGGACGGGTTTGAGAGTGAAGAAGATTTTGAGATGGTCGACGCCATGTACGAAGACGATGATGGGTTCGAAGATAAAAACCGCAAGGTCATGCGCAGTCTCAATCGAGGGGATCAAGTGCAATACGTCTGCAATATCTCACGAGTGGTAGGGCTGGAAGCCATTGAAGGCCTGCTCATCGTCGGCAAAGACTGCTTGTACCTGCTTGATGATTTCTTTCAGAGATCAGATGGCGAGATTGTGCGGGTATGGCAAGCGCCCCCGGATGAACGGGATCCATACGTGCAAGTCATCGCTGGTAAGGAAGCAGTTACAAACCGGCGTCCCCCACCAAGAAACCAAGAAGAGTCTGCACGCCACTGGAAGTGGAGCGAAGTCATCAGCATTTCGAAGCGTCGATTTTTGCATCGCGATGTTGCTATCGAGGTATTCTTCGACGATGGTCGAAGCTATCTGCTCACTGCGATTTCAGCCCAAGCACGCAACGACATATACGGACGCGTATTGCAACGCGCCTCGCAGGTTTCAAACCCTGAGAAGCTGGCCAATACCGAGATTGCATGGCGTCTCGACTCATTGCGCAATGTCGAAGAAGCACCACAAACGTTGGGGTCGAGATTCGCGTCTGCCTTCAGCTCAGTCTCGTCACATCCATCAACAAAGAAGTGGCTGAAGGGCGAATTGTCCAATTTTCATTATCTGATGATTGTGAACACGCTCGCTGGACGGACGTTCAATGATCTAACTCAGTACCCCCGTTTTCCCCTGGGTTATCTCAAACTATGAGAGCGAGGAGTTGGATCTGACCGACCCACGTAGCTTCCGTGATTTGAGCAAGCCTATTGGCATCCAGCATCCAAGGCAAGAACAGTCGATACGCGAGCGATTCAACTCATTTGCGGAAATGGGCGACCCAGACCACGCTTTCCACTTTGGCACGCATTACTCCTCGGCAATGACTGTGGCATCGTATCTCATGCGCCTTCAGCCATACAGTGCGGCCTTCTTCCTCATTCAGGGCGGTACATGGGACCACGCCGATCGTATGTTTTACTCGATTCAAAACGCATGGGAATCAGCATCAAACAAGAATATGGCTGATGTGCGAGAGCTTACGCCGGAGTTCTTCTACCTGCCGGATTTCCTGACAAATGTAAACGGATACAACTTTGGTCTTCGTTCCGACGAGTCAAGCATTGATAATGTGCAATTACCCCCCTGGGCAAAGGGCGACCCTGCAATCTTCATTGCCAAACAGCGTGAAGCACTCGAGGCTCCTTACGTTAGCGCGAACCTTCATCGCTGGATCGATCTGATATTCGGCCACAAGCAGCGTGGTGAGGCTGCTGTCGAAGCGGCGAATGTCTTCCATTGGATGACTTACCAAGGTGCTATTGACCTGGACAGCATTACCGACGAGAAAGAGCGTGCTCAGAAGATCAGCGTCATCAATAACTTCGGTCAAACACCAACTCAGGTCTTTCAACGTCCGCACCCGTCCAAAGAGAATGCTGCAAAAGCAACGAAGCTGGACACCGCCGCCGAGAGTCTACATCGCGTACCGGGTACGCTTTTAGACTCACATGACCGCATAGCCTCACTCAACTACATCCCGAAGAGTGATAAACTCCTTTGCTCCGCCCCGTTCCGATACAATCTGCCACCCCACTACAATGTGTACATGGAGTGGGGCTTCACAGATGGATCGGTTCGATTCTACGAATCACAATCGAAACGTCTTATTGGATTGTTCGAGCACTTACACTCTGGACAACTCACAATGTCGCTCTTTGTCGACGGCAGAACGCTTATTACAGCGGGCACAGATTGCACGCTGTCAGTCTGGAACGTCATCCGCGCGGAAAAGGGCCATATTGAGCTTCAGCATGTGACAAGTCTTTTCGGACACAAGTCGCCTGTGACCACACTTGCCGCAAGCCGCGCCTTCTCTGCATTCTTGAGCGCTGATCAGGACGGCAAAGTCTTTCTGTGGGACCTGAACCGCAATGAGTTCGTTCGGGAACTCGACCTTGGAGCGCGACAAAAAAGGTCTAGGACGCCAATCCAAGCTGCACGAATCAATAGCGCGACTGGTCACATCGTCCTCGCTATTGGGCCCCGCTTAATAGTCACAACGTTGAACGGAACAGTGTTGTTGGACGAAGATGTTTGCGACGGTGGCGACGATACTGATGGCATTATCTCCATCGCAGTGTACGAGGGAGTTGGCAACGAATGGTGTGAGCGCGAGCTCATCTTCACTGGTCACAGACGGGGTATTGTGAAGGTTTGTGTCCATTCATGTATCATCCTTCAACGCTAACGCTGACCAGATTTTCCACCTCACTCCCACGCCTAAGATGCCATTCAATGGCGCCAATCTTATGCCTGGTGCACACATTACGCCAGCTCCATCTAAAAGTGCTTGGTCCATTGACCTCGTCAATGTACTTGCTCATGGCGATCCAATGATTGAACGTACTGCTGCGCCAATAACGTGCATACTACCATTGGAGAGGAGTGTGTATACCGGGGATGAGGATGGTAGAGTCGTAAGTGACAATGCCCGGGTATCGATTGTAAGGATATGCTAACACAATAACAGTATGAGTGGGATTGCGTACAACGACAGCATTGAAGACGAGTGATTTTATTGTAGTTGGGCATTGCATGGTCTGGTCTACGGTTGCTTTATTGATGTTGCAATCGGTCTGATAGTGTACCGGAAGTGTATATACGGATAGAGAAAAGACCTCACTTGCCAGATGTGCCAGATGTGCCAGAAGTACGTACACTAGAAGGGCGTTGCTAATAAAGTGCAGATTACTTGCGCCCGGCATCTTGGCTCGTTGCATTTGTGCCCTGCCATTGCGAATAATTACACCCTTGTTGCACGAGATCCGGGGAGGCACTACAAGCACGGAATCAACACACCCAGTCATTCATAGCACAGCAGCCGCCTACACAGATGCACAAGGTCAGGTAGCTATCGCCAAGATAAATGGGAAAACTACACCAAAGCAAGCGGTGAAACAAGTCGAACCATTGCTCATGCTTGGATCACTCCACGGGAAGGTGCGATTGCGGAAAACCAGCAGTAAGAGCGCACACTAAGCGACGAATTTCAGCATAAAGCGAGCGAATCTCACCTTCTCTCCCAAACTAGTCTAAGTAGTGCAGGTAAGATACGATGTAGACAATCCCGCAGCCGCTATGTTAGGGCCGTGGAATACCATGCAGTCGCTAGAGTACTCTCACACCTGACTATCAAGGCTGATAGCACACCAAGTGACTGTTAATATTTCGCATCTCACGAGTTCACAATGTTAAGGACCCTTTCGAGTGACGCTGGTTTGCTGGACCCTTGAACCAAGTATGGGCTTAGGTGAAATATTCGAATCAACATCATCTCTCTTTACTCACTTCTGCTAGGCTTGACAACAAAACACGTCGGAGCAGGTCAAATGAAACTCTGCAGCATCTGTATAATAGCCTCTGCTCAGACTCCACTACGAAAGATCTCGAGTACTCAAAAGTACATCAGGAGTTAGCGAACGTTTGGGTCAGCCGGGACCACCCACGCAGACAGGCACGACTGAAGATGGGCGTTCTTACCTCGAAGCCGCTGCAGCGGGCAGATACACCATTCACAAGCGAACGGAAAAAGCACTTTGAAAGTACGTATCGACAGAACAAAGACTCTGTTTTGTACCATGTATTGATCTGCATTAGAACTTCGACGAGAAAACGTCCCACGATATCTCTTCCGAGCGTGGTCGAGTAAAAGCGGTGGAGGGCCAGAGCGCGTCATAAACAGCAAAACGCAGGTTGTTCCTCGACTGTTCTTACCCGCAAATTCGTATCGCGCGCGGGAGTTCTACGCGCTCACCGAGCGAGAAGCGCTCGATATGGCGACCAGGCATTACACCTATAGCTACGATGTGATCTCCGGATTCAGCTCCTGGTCAGCATCTCTGCATCTCGTATTGTGCTATGCGCAATCAATGGTGGACAGGGGCTTCAGAGACGTCCACGTCTCCGTCATGGACACGCAGGACCTGGACTATGAGGTTCTTGTTTGGCAATGTGCGCATTTGCTCGGCTCTGGACAGCATGAGTTTCTCGCCTACGGGCCTGTGCAAGGACGCGGCTACAGAGCTGTACGATATTCTGTCTTGGTCCTCCAAGGCATCTACGGTCTTCTGCCACAGCT
Organism: Boeremia exigua; assembly: GCF_020726555.1. NCBI lineage: Eukaryota > Fungi > Ascomycota > Dothideomycetes > Pleosporales > Didymellaceae > Boeremia > Boeremia exigua. Next base: position 2,246,193 of record NW_025763518.1, on the reverse strand, counting down.
GCAGGACGGATCGTATCGATCGCAGGCTACACTGTTCCAGTTCGGATACGGCATCAGGTCCCAGACTTTCAAGAAAGCAATACAGCCCGTTACTCTCGAGCAGTTGGAAACCGCTGGACGTATAGCTCGTATGTTTGGCCCGCAGATCTTCCCGGTACTCACAGCATTGTTATGTTTGGTGCCTCGCCCCTGGCTTAGATCTCGTTCTGGGATAACTTTCACGCTGCGAGAGCAGATCAAGTGCAGTATCGAACGAGCAGGAGCGCTGCATATCCTAAAAGGTCTGAAGCCTGAGCTCTGGCATAAGTCAGGCTACGTGCAAGCGAAGGATTTCCCCGATGTTCAGCAGTGGATTAGGCTGCAGCGCGTGCTTGTAGAGGAATACGGTCTGCACGAGGCCAACATTGATACGGTTGTAGTGTTTCAAGGCAGATGTCAGCGGTCTCTATACCATGTTGAAGGGGCAATAGAAAATAGCACGTGGGCACTCCGGACTCATTAGGTCCAAAAGGTTCAGCACTCCTTATAAAAACACTTCTTCCTCTTCTTCTTCGACGACTCCTTGGTAATTGTGGTGTTGTTCGCTGGTGCAAGCCGGTGACTTCCGTTTGTGAACACCGACGACCAACACTGTTGACTTGTGCGAGATTTACTGCATATATCTTCTGACCGCTCTTTGGCTTTTGCTTGCGTTTACCCCTGCCTTTCGTTCAGCTTCAACAAACAGGACGGTTCTGACCCAAAAGTTATCGATTTGCAGTGAGCCTCAGTCTCTTCGAGCTCAGAGATACATCATAGTCGGAGTCTGGCACGATAGGTGCAAGCGACTATCCGGATCTCCAATAATGGAATGGAGTGCTACGAGCATCATCCATTCCTATAGCCGAATGCAGGTCAGGTCGGAGCGAAGAGCAACTCGCGAGAAGTTCACGATTGCTGTTGCAGACATGACTACTGAAATTTGTGAACAGGGAGAAGGCTCCAAGAAGACATTCGGACGCACACCATCCAGGTCTAAGGACTAAGAGAATGGAGCCGAGGAGGTTGCGCTCGAACACACGTCGGCTGATCAAGCCTCGTGTGGACTCAAGGACGTCTACGAGTTATACAATAGGTAGCCGGACGAATGGACATCGGTATCTGATATGTAGGTAGCGGAGAATGGAAAGTCGTCCCCGAGGCAAGATGTTTGTGGATTAGGCGGTCAAAGGTTCGACGTTCCAAGAGGATTACGAGTACGAAGGACAAGCGCGTCGGTGGCGCCTTCTTGACAAGCTAAACAGACAGTACACTAACCTCTTTGGGGTCACCTCAAAGCTGTTTCTCGTCGTACCCTACCTCGGAGAACGCTATTAATGTGTGCGTGTGGGTGGGGAAAAAACTGCTATAATGTACAGAAGCCACGTGTAGGTACGTCGATACCGAGAACGGGAGTGCAGGCACCTTGAATCTCTCCCTGGGAAATAAGACCCATGGACGTCTGCATGGTCACTAAGACGATCACAGCGCTATATGACCATTCGCCTGGCCTACGGTCGACATGAAGTACCGAGGGCTTGCACCATTCGAAAAGCCGTTCAGTTCGGGCCTTTCTACCCCAGATCATTTCCGCCGGTCGGCGCGTGACCCTCATCGGCGCGTCGGAAACATCGTCGCCAACATCGATTAGCAGGGAAGCGTTCCCAATTTTGCTCAGCCACCTTCCCGTTCCTGAAAGATATCTGTCGCCTCAGCCGCACGGTCCGGAATGCCAATGCTCTAATTGCAGGAACAATGTTCGTCTGGGTAAATGTGCCCGTGGGGCCCCGCATTGCCCATGATTCAGTTCGGGGTATCCACGTCCGAGCCCGTGTTAATTGCATTGAGGCGAATTTCAAGTCTGCGCGTCAATGAGAAGATAAAATATCTCGCTGCGCGCTGTTGAGTGCCAAGTACGCTCCAACGCTCTTCATCAGTCAACATGGGTGTTTTCAAGCTTATGGGCCTTGCTGCACTTGCCAGCTCAACGCTTGCCGCACCACTCGAGGAACGCGCGAAGCAGCCCAAGAGCTTCTTCAATGAAGTCGGCAACTCGACTTGGGTAATTGGAAACGATGTGTGGAACGTCACACAGAACCTGCAGTATGCCAACAAGCTCTGGTACAAGGGCAAAGACAGAGTCGGGCAGGCGGTTGGACATTATGTGAGCTACAGTATGTCATGTTCGAAGCAATGAAGTCTCGAAAAACTTGATGCTAATAAAAAGCAGACGGCGCTGCTTCCGATCTCAAGTGGCTGTCCGCATCAGTCTTCGACAAGGGTACCGACTGGATCAACATCAAGTTCACCGCTGTCGAGGGTGACTTCCACTGGGTTATCTACGACGGTCTTCACGGATCATACCAGTATTTTGTCAACCGCGCTCTTCCTACACTTGGCGAATTCAGAACGCTGTGGCGCCTGGACAACGTATCTTTCCCGAATGCGCGAACGAACGTCAGGGACGGACCTCTGCCGGCTCTTTCCGAGTACGCCATATCCACAAATGTACAAGATGAGACATGGCAGAAGCCAGACGGAACTTTCTTGACCAAGTATGACTGGAGCAGCAATGTCCGCGACAACGACTTCTACGGCGTCTACGGTGAGGAAGTAGGAAGTTGGTACTTGAACCCTGGAAAGGATTACTTCAACGGCGACCACACGAAGCAGGAGCTCTATGTACGTCTAACATGCTGCTCATTTTGCTTCTTGCTAACATATTAAGGTCCACCGCGAGTCGAGAACCGGTGATGCTGTCCAGCTCAACATGATCCACGGCACACACTTCCAAGCTGTTTCGCGCGATGCCTTTGCAGAAGGTAAGGTCTGGGGCCCATGGTTGTGGTATCTAAACGACGGTTCCAAGGAAGATGCTGCCTCCCGCGCCGTACAGGAGGAAGGAAAGTGGCCCTACAAATGGTACAACGATAAAGCCTACCAGTCGCGTGGCAAAGTCCAAGGTCGTCTCCTCCTCTCCGATGGCCGCCCAGCAGCTGGTGCCGCAGTCTTCCTCGGCGATAACAACAACTCTACCATCTCGACCCTCGACCAGGGTAAGGACTTCTACTACACCGCGTATGCCGACGCAAACGGCAAGTTCTCTTTCAAGGATGTGCGCACAGGCTCCTACGCGCTGCAAGCCTGGGGCAACGGCGGCGCCATCAGCGACGTCATCACAAACTTCACACGGAACGACGTCGAAATCCGCAAAGGTGATACAACAAACCTGAAGGATCTGTCCTGGAAAATCACAGACAAGAGCAAGCGCATCTTCCAGATCGGCGCCTTTGACCGCAAGACCGACGGCTTCGCGCTCGCAGACCCGAATAAGCCGTTCGAGCACGGCCGCATATCCAAGGCGCCAGGCAACCTGACGTATACGGTTGGCAGCAGCACGGACAAGGATTGGTACTTCGGACAGTCTGCGCTGGGGACGTGGAGCGTGGAATTTGCTGCTCCAGGCGCCGCTGCAGCGTCGAAGCTTACTGTGTCGCTTGCTGGGTTTAGTCAGGGCTCGAGTTGCGACATTCTGCTTAACGATGTCAAGATTGGCAACATCACAAGTGCAAGTCTGTTGAACAGCCAGGACACGTACCGCGGTGCGACACGGAGTGGTGAGTGGAGATTGCTGGAGTTTCCGGTCACTGCGGAGACGTTCAGGAACGGAACCAATAAACTGGACATCAAGGTGACCAGGACGACGCAATGGAGGGGGTGGCTGTGGGATAGTCTTGTTCTCGAGAAGAACTAGACAGGACGTATTAGCGCTTAATGTGACAAACATCCGAATGAATAATATCACGACCCAAAAGTGTTCGGTATCAAGCTCTGAAAACAAATAACGTTGCGTTCGTTGGTGTCAAGATCGATTACTCAGAAGTTTGTCTTATCTCAAGCGAGCGACAGGGGTATCTAACATTTCTTCCGTCTCCCACTTCCCAATTCCCCCTGTACAAGTTCGTGCCGTAGGCAATTTACTTCACTTCCATCAATTTCTCGTTTGTAGCCGCCTCCTTAGGCGTATGAGACCCACTGTCAGCGGCCTTCTCACCCTCGACAACTTCAATGTGAGTTCCGTGCCTCTTGTGTCCCTTGCCGCTGAGATCGCGCCACATGCCGCCAAAGTTCCTCGCCAGGCTCATTCTGCCTTCCCACAGCGGGTAGACGCCGACTGCAAGGGTGCTGAACATGAGCCAGATAATACCCACAATAACCCACCCAGCGAAGAAGCTCGGAGAGAAAATGTAGCCTGTGCCGTAAAGCGGCATGGGCCAAAGAACCAGCAGGACGAGGGTCATGACAGCAGTAGTAGTCTTAGCTATTTTGCTCGCCCGCAAAAGCTTCACCTGCTCTGCGGCTTCAGCCTCGGGAGACAGCGCGACATGGCGGCCAACGAGCGCTTCAGGGTCGAGGTGTGCGGCGGCGGCAACGTCGGAGTCGTCGATAAGACGGATATTCTTCATGCTGACCCAGTCATAGCTGTCGACGCCAAAGATAAGGGTCAGCACAGGGATGAAGATGGCAGGTGAAAGGAGTGCAACGACGTTGCCAGCCAACATCGGGTTGTTTGCACCCGAGGTCTCGACGTTGATGACACCGTCGTTGAGTTTGGCGGTGGTGACAAGCCATGCAATAATACTGCAGCACAGACCGAAGATGGGGGAGAGTGTGGCAGCCCAGAAGTTCTGACCTTTCCACATGAGGGTCAAAGTCGCTGGTAGTACAGCAGAGGAGATGATTACACCCATCAATAAGTACAAATAGCCCATGCTGATACCGGCGTAGTGCAGACCTGTAGAGAAGGCGGCCATGACGAGTCCGAAGCCGGCAACGCAAGTGTGCGACGTCCAGACCAGGCGCTTGCCGCTAGCATTGGGGTTGATGTAGGTATTGTAGATATCGTAGGTCAAGATAGAGGATACGGCGATGAGCTGAGCGGAGAAAGCAGAAGTAACGGCCATGAACACAATCAAAAGAGTTGCGACAGCGCCTCCAGATCCAAGAATAGCGGTGGCTGCGTAGGGAAGAGTGAGGCCCGCGCTGATTTCCGCATCAGCCATCGGATTTGGGTAAGTTGGGAAGTACTCGGTCCCCTGGAGAGCCAGAGCAGCGAGGCCCATTGTCGTTGCGCACAGCCAGGGAATGGCGAACCACGAAAGACCTAATCTCGAATTAGCTTACCAACATCTACAGTTGTTCAAAACGGGAGCTCACCTCCGATGATGTATCCGGGCAGTGCATGAACGGGGCTCGCAGCAATAGCCTTGTTGTAGTAGCCGTTATCCATGAAGACAGTACCGAAGTTTCCAATGATGTTGATGACGAAGAAGATAGCTCCATCTTTGCTCCTCATAGTCAAGTAGCTGCCTCCGGCGTTACCTTCAACAGGTGTATGCGATGCGAGATCTGTCAGCGCATCGTACACAGCTCTCGGCGAGCCAAGTCTATCACCAGTTGCGTAAGTCGTGAAGGCAAATATCAGAATGATGACCAGCAGAATGACAGTGTGAACGTAATCAGTGAGGAACGTGGCTTTGATACCACCGAACATTGTGTAGATGACGACACCAAGCGGAAGCAGGAAGCAAGCAGCTGCAGTCGGAACGCCGGTCAACGACGAGACAACGGCCGAGCCACCGGTGAGCAACATGGATGTGACTAGGATGTTGGTGAAGAGGCCGAAGGTGATGTACACGAAATGCGTGGCTGTTCCGTAGCGGGCACGAACTGCCTCAAGGAACGTCTGGTACGCCGTTAGATCAATTGCTGTGGCCAGATCATTGCACTTACGTGAGCGTTAGGAGCTCTTCTCTTCAACTCAATAGCGACAGTTGCGAATAACAGAATCTGTACCGTAGCTCCGGCAGCATACCAAAGCGGACCTGAGACACCTAGGATTTGATCAGCATCGTACATTTTATCATGACCTCGGTATTATACATACCGTACCGAAAAGCGACGCTGCTCGACTGCAACAGAGTTGCAGCCCAAGTCCATGATGAGACGACAGCGCTAGCAACGAGACCGGACTTGACGGTACGACCAGCCGTCGAAAACATTTCCGAGGTTTGCAGTTCATTGTTGTATCGTCTGAGAACCCACGTCGTGAAGACCTGCGCTCGTCAGTGATAATGCTTACTCCTTGTTAGAAAATGTCACATACCATGCCGATAGCAAACAAAAAACCAATGCCAAGGACAATACCATAACCCCAAGCCTGGCCCAAAGGCGAGGCTGAGGGACCAGTAGGTGCGGGACCGCCTGCCATGTTATCTGATGCAGATTGTGTGTCGCGTGAAGCCGTTGGATTCAACGTCGTCCCAGATCGACGGCTCTCATCCTATCTATACACGCGACGATCCACGCCGTCTTCAGCACATGTTACCAAGAAACTCACAGTTATCGCAGCAACTTTCAGGTGCGATGAACGGCATGAAATAGCAGGTCTTGATTGGATGCAGATAGGTTAACGTCAAAACTGAGATATGCACGTCAATGAACCAGACCGGAAAAGAAACGATGCACAAGACCCCAGAAGGTTTGGACAAGCATTGAATAGCTGTGGTTGGCCAGCTTGTTCGCTGCTTCGCGTGCGCTGATAAGCACAGACGGGGTTTGGTGGGCGAAGGCGGGGGTTGTGGGTGGGCGAGTCGCAAGCGAGCATCCGCAGCTATTGCGGACCATGCTGTGGTTGTAAGGCAGGTGGTTTTGGTGAGGTAAACATCAGATAGCTGATAAGGAGTGTTGAACCAACCAATCAGAGTTCAGCTGTGAGCACGTCCGAACTTCGGTGCAGTGCATTTGCGATGCATCTCCACGATGTCAACGAAATGACGAGTTTGTATCGAGTAAATGGACGGCTGGTAGTGCTGAGAGATGCCCACTGTGTTCCCGCCCGCCCTTTTCCCGTTGGTAGTCTGCTGGGACCAAACGATAATACTGTGTGGCGGACGCTTCGCAATCTTAACGCAGCATTGTGCATCGGTACATGGCTCCAGTGCTTCTCATATCCGTCCTCTCGCCAAGAACCTCAGGGGAATATCCACGAGTCTCGCCCTGAGAAACTCAGCACAATTCTTCCCCAAAAAATCCACACTCGTTGTACAACTGACGCCTCGATCCAGATGATCTTTGAGAAGAAAATGGACTGCTCTCAGACCTTGGAATTCGCATCTCTCGATCCTCTTACCATTATACTCGCTAGCCAACAACTGCTTCATGAACTGTGTCGATAGAAGATTTTGCAGCCACGAATACTCGTCCTGATGACGAACCCAGAAGCCCACATTACAGTCTGAGCCCTTGTCGCCCGAACGCGCATGCACGATGCTTCCCAAAGGCGCCCTCACTGTATGACCAAAACTACCAAGGTGTCTGGACGCAACAGTCACGTCTTGCGTGGGCTGATGCTTCGACCAGGTTTTTGTATGAGAAGGTGGCGGGACAATAAATGTCTCGCCAGATGCGAGGTGAACCTTGTGTTCAATAGCGGATTGGGGCAAAAGCGTGACATAGTATTCAAAGACTTCCTTTGGAAAAGCTTGCCGTAGGTCGAGATGCGGCGTTGCGCCTGGATATGCACACATAATTGGGTCGATACAGGGTCGCACAAATTTGGCCGGGGCTAAATTTTCAGCTCTGCGCGATTGTGCAATCACACGAAAGTCGACCGTTGCTGCATTCTGACTTGTAGGATTCTCTTCACATGACCCGATTGTTTGGAAGGTCAGGTTTGTGAAATTTTTGATATGAGCACCCATTTGTACGCGGATGAGTTGCTCCATCATACGCGCCTTGGCGGGTATGTCCAGACCGGTCAAAAACCAGTGCATCTCAGCTTGGTAGATAGGCTTTGCCGTGATGCCCACCTTGGTCGTGGGGGGTGGCGGCGCCCCCATGACGCCTCTCAGAGCGATGCGGTTCTCCGAGATGTATTCGAACGAGATCCTGTCCAGTACCGCAGTTACATCCGAATTGAAATACCAAGGACCTTGAATCTCGTATAGGAACTGAGATGTGAGTGTGTTGATAGACACTTCGCCTCCAGAGCCCTTATTCTTCGTGATGATGACATCTCCCAAATGTGATATCTCAACGATGGGATAGCCTATATTCTCCCAACCAAGGCACTCGAGGTCCTTGAATCCAGTGTAATTGCCGCCCGTGCTGTACGAAGAGCACTCAGACAGGTGTCCTGCCACGAAGGCATTCGCGAGCTTACTGAGATCAGACTGCTGCCACTTGTGCCACCAGTATGCAGCACCAATGAGCGGACTGGCATCGGAAACTCGCCCGCAAAGGACGATATCCGCGCCTTTCTCGAAAGCGTGGGCGATCCCTAGTCCTCCAAGATATGCTTGTGCGTAGATGGGCTCGAACTGCCAATCGTCTAGCTGCTGCCCAGTACAGATGTTCTCGAAAGTCGACTCGCCTCTCTTTTGCGCGTCCAGGAGTTGGGGCAGCACCTCGTCGCCGGAGATCCACGCCACGCTCAAATCCAGGCCTTTCGTCGCAACCATTTTCACTACCGCTTCATGTAGTCTCCTCGTGTCAGATGCGCCTGCGTTCACAGCAACTTTGATGCCATGCTTGGCGATGTGCGGGAGGGCTGGCTCGAGGGCTTCGAGGAAGGTCGGCTCGTATGCTTCCATTTGACCTGCCAATCATTACTAGCCACTCAAGACCTGCGTAGCTCTCGGGTTCGTACCGTTCAGCTTGACGTTAGCACGAGCTGTCATATTGGCCTCGCTCATCCAATCGCCCACTAGAACGTCTATCGGGTCATGTTCGAAATTTGACGCAAGCAAAGTCATGGCATTGCGGCGATCTGTTGTAGAACCGGAGCATCCTGATGCATCTGTTAGTACAATGCAAACATGCACGGAACAGACTGGAGTGCACCTGCAATACGGATTGGTCTCTGTGATGTCATTGTCCTTGTCACGGAGGTCGTTTTATTGCGATGGCCGTCGTATACCTAGTTTCGTGAAGCATGACAGCTTCAACACTGCGTATAGAGTGCATTGCGAGACCTCGGGCGCAGTCGCCAGGTGTGCCTGTCGCGTGCATGCGGAGTCGTGTTGGTTCTGTCAGTTAGGGACCGAGGGGCGGGGAAAAGCCCAAAAGAGATTAGTACGGTTTCTGTCGAGAAGTTGCAGCAACAGCCTGCCATTAGACAATGCACAGTGAGAGGTTGTGTTTAATGCTGGTTCCTCAATTAAGATTATGCTGTCTTTTGAATCAGGATTTTGCTGTCTTTTTAATTAAGATTATGCTATCTTTTCAATTAAGATTATGCTATCTTCATGGTAGTATTGCAACAATATTTACATCTCAATCGCATCTTTGCTCCTTTCGACTGCGGCTCTAAGCCACGTTCGAAGCGCTGATACCGCGTTGGGCAGCTGGCCTGCCCTGAAAACTTGAGCCTCTGATAACACTGCCTCGTCTCGAGCCTGGCATGCCGGCACGTTCGTTACCGGAAATGGAGTTGACTCGTGAGCCATATGCTCCGGGGACGTGGCTTGCTCTCCTGCCGCCATTGTCTTCGCGAGCTCCAGCAAGCTGCTGCGCAAACGGTGACCTCTTTCGCAGAGTAGGACCCTTCCAGTAGATGACATACACTGACACCACGAGTAAAAGAGAGATACAGAAAAGAATTGTGGAGGCATTCGCGAGAGGGTTTGAGCCGATATTTTGGAAGAATGGTGTCGCAGGGAGGGTCAGAACACCAGCGAGGAAGTCGCGCGCCCACCCGTTTCCTCCAGTTGCAGAAGCCGAGTAGGGACCATATGCACAGATCATGTAGTCAATGGTCGCCATGTAAATGGCGTAGTTGGCCACGCCTATGATAGCCGAGGCGATCATGGAGCCTATCCAGTGCAGTGGCGGACCGGTTGATGTCCAAGCGAAGATGATCAACCCGATGGGCAGACATGGGGCGGTGAACAACAACCACCAAAGACGAGCCTCATATTGCGCAATCTCATCGCCAGGGCGTTCCTTGCGGAGTCGCTCGTTGCGCTTGATGGCAGGGAAGAAGGAGAACCATGCCAAGAGATAGCCAATCCCAATAGGCACGAAGGCAAGACCGATTGCAAAAGCTGCGAAGTCCCACTGTGCGTACACAAGAGCATACGACTGCAGGAACATAAAGATGATGGCGTCGGAGAAACCGGAAAGCAGGGACAAGACAAGCACAATAGGCTCAGTCAAAAACATGCGGAATGGTCGAATCCATGTTGTCAAGATTTCATGGGCACTGAAGCGCTCCTTTAATGGCGTAAGCTCGTTGGGTCCCCAGACGTTGACAGGCTTGCCGTTCTTCTCGCCTTCACTTCTGCGTTTCTTCGCGATGCGATCCATCAAAACTGTTGTGCGTGTTTCTGGTACAAGCAAGGCGTGGGCGATCTGAACTGCGCCGCCGAAGATCAATTGAATCCAGATGTTCCACCGCCATGCAAGGAATTGTTCCACAAAGCCACCAACGATTGGACCAAGAACAGAACCGCCGACAGAAGAGAAGACAATGAAGGCGACTGCATACTGCTGGTTATCAGGCTCCCACATATCAGCTACCATGGCCAGAGTGACGGAGCCACCCGCGGTCGAGAGACCACCAAGCGTACGGAAGGCGATGATGGTGGCGTAGTTAGGCGCAATGCCCACAGGAATTTGGAATATGTTGACAAAGAACAGAGAGAGCTGGAGGATAGGCCAGCGGCCGAGCTCTTCGGACCAAGGCGCCCAAAGCTCGCATCCAAACGCGTATGCAACCAGGAAAGCAGCCGCACCAACACGTGCTGCTTGAGCACTGACACCGAACTCTTCCGATATACCACCGACTGCATTGCTGTACAACGATGTGTTGAAGTTCATTGACACTTGGACGAGGAAGACAACGGACAGGATCATCCACTTCCTCCACTCCGGGAATGAGAAGCCGAGCTCGTCATAACAGTCTTCTTCGGTCATCTCGTAGCGGTCATATGTGCCGAACTTCGCGTAGTGAGCACGGTCATCGTCGTGTGTCGTGAGACGCGCTGGATCCTCGTGTTGCTCGTTGCCAAGTTCTGATGAGTCTTTCTTTTCTGTAAGAGTCTGATCGTTGTTGTATACAGTTTCCGGATCGTGAACGTTGGGCTGAACCTCTGCTGCGGAAGCCATGTTGAGTGTGCGTACGCAGGTAGGGTTGTCCACGGATTGTGGCTTAGTTATATATGAAGCTATCTGCAAGCTGTGCAAGGCTGCATAAAACTTGGTGATGTGGGTAGTGGATGTATTCCACGTTCCCCAGATTATTTAAACCGACGTTGCCAGCGGGGTGCGTCGAATTGCGGTAATGGATGTCGAATGGCGGAGCCGAACGGCAGTAGAGTACACCCTTATAAGTGAGAGATGATGCCCTGACTACGGTGCGTCGCTAAGCTTCGCGTTGCAGACTGTCAGACGTCATACCACAGCGTTTTGCTGACCGGCTGTCGCGTTACGCTGGATCGCGGGTGCAAGAGGCTTCCAACTATGACGATCAGCCTCTCACGGCGAGGTGATGCAACGGTAATTGTGGGCCTGACCATACAGGCGGCACGTCGGGATTGCGCCTCCAAAATGGTGCACCTGTGAAGGCAGTCATGTTAAACACGTCATCGATCCTGCAATGGAAATCAGACAGCTGCATCAGGACACAGCGTCAATACCCTCAATCCCGCATATTGTACAGCATTAAGCATAGATGTCCAAGCCATCGGAGTTGTAAGCATTTTGTCTCCCGCCACCAAGCGCGTGTGCCAAGGGCGCCCAAAATCTTAGTGTTGCTCGTCGATCCTTAAGACGCCCCTTACGTCACCCCACCCACAGACCAATGTGCCCACGGGACCCCAGCATCTCACCCACAACCAAAGTTTGCTCTAGTTCCATCTCCTGAACCAATCAAAGATCACCGCACACTTAGTCGTTGCCCAGGTCGGAGGCGATGTCACAGTCTCATGCGGTTGGCTCCCGGTACGAGACTGCAGAGCCGCAATCCCCTCTCTCCACTTCGAAGCCATGCGCGACGCAAGTTTCGCTCGTGCTGTGGAGCTGACCACGTCCATCGCGAGTTCCGGTTTCAGTATCAACGCGCCCACCAGATTCCTCACGCTCGCCCACACAAGCTTTCAAGCGAAACAAAGGCAGGAGCTAGGATGGACTTCTCTCGCCATACAGAAGAAACTTGTACGCAGATGTTCAAGTATCACTCATGTCCACAAGTCCCAGTGCTTAAGTAAGGCCCGGTCAACATTGCCGAACACATGACTCGATGGTCCAGATCAACAACGGCAGCGCGACTGGACGCTCACGCCACATTGAAGATTTTGGGATATGTCATGTGAAGCGTAACAAACGACATTCCCCACAAAATAAGACGATTCTCCAGAGGAGTGTTACTCATGGCGATTGTTGGTAACTTCGGTTCTGCTCTTACAAAAGAATACGGTGGCCTTTGTGCAGGGGATAAGCCACTTGTGTGAGCTGCGGCGACACATGAATCTGGAATAGTTGTACTAGAAATGTAGGTACGAACTCTGGTAGGTACCACTTCAGGCTTCCATCAAATCAGCAGTCAATATCTACCTGGAAACCATCATCAATCCGCTCGACTGCAAACACGGGCTTTGGGTATCTACATTGGATAGGTTAGGCATTCTCCAGACCTTTCTCTATGCCTTACAACATACCAAGTTTTTCACCCCCACTCTGGCACCTTCTATCAGCATCGTACACACTAGATTTACATGGTCACGTGCTACCGTCCCGGTGAGATCGATATTTCGACAAATAAAACGACATCACATCGGAGAGACATGATGAAAGAGATGAATCTAAAGACAGAAAGATGCATTCAAGCGCTTTTGTAAGATTCTAGGTAGGGGTGTATTGGATTTACTTCCACATCTTCCTGATTCTCAGTGCCAAAGCGTTTCACAGCAACGCCCAGGTTCATCACCTGATTCTTGCGCCACCTTGAGACAGGACAAGATTTCCACACTGGGTTTAAAAAACAAAAGACACGAGGCTGATCGCCCATCATCACGTCGCAACTATGGATCACGGACTTCTGCTGGTCTATATTTACATTGCCATTGATACGCCCAAGGATTATAGGTTCGACTCTGCAGACTGATTCAGGAATTTTCCTCGAGACAGTTCCCTCGAGTAAGTTCCAAGACGGGGAACACTTGTGACCCCGAAGCTGGCGCAATTAAGTGCATGCCGAGACAACCGCCAAGGTTGCGCTGCTTATTCCCCGCATACCCCAACCTTGGCAGCAAATGACGATGCCTCGTTTGCTCGAACCGCCGTTCAGAGTGGCAATGATCGTCTACCGGTTGTTGTTACCCTCAAGTCGGTTGCACTGCAGGCTATCGGCTACCAACCTCGATAGTGCGACAGCAGCATGATGGATTCAGCCAAGTCTTGGGCAGCTATTGCTGGAGATCGTCACAATCACTTAAAGGGCCGTGAAACTCGTCCCGTTCTTCGCTGCGTACTTCGGTCTCCTGATTTCGTGGAAACCGTCACATCAGATACACCGGCACAATGGTACTCGATGCGAAAGACTCGATCGATGAGCGACAGTCTGTCGTATACGACGAGAAGGCTCCCTCCTACGAGCATCTTCGCGTCTTCATGAAAGCAGGCCTCGATCAAGAAGATGCTCAGTTTATGCATGCCATCCCGAAAAGCGAACAGGACAAAATCTTTCACAAGGTCGACTGGCGGCTTTGTCCGATGTTGGCAGTCTTGTATCTGATCTCACACTTGGATAGGTAGAGGATCTGATTCAATCAACGACCGCCAGAGCCATGCTGACGTTAAGTAGGGCTAACATCGGCAATGCTAAGATCGAAGGCCTCGAAGCTTCCCTCAACATGACCGGAACCGACTACAACGTTGCTCTCATGATGTTTTTCATCCCCTACGTACTTTTCGAAGTACCATCGAATATCCTCCTTGCGAAGTTCAATCGGCCGTCTTGGTACATGGGTATCTTGGTGCTCTGCTGGGGAAGTATCATGACTCTGATGGGAGTTGTGCAGAATTTTGGTGGTCTTTGTGCAGCCAGATTCTTCTTGGGGCTTTTCGAGGCTGGATTCTTCCCGGGCGCTATCTTTCTTGTCGGACAGTGGTATCCACCAGATCGCACACAGTTCCGCATGGCGCTGTTCTATTGCGCCAGTGCAGCGTCAGGTGCCTTCTCGGGTCTTTTGGCTGCGGTCATCGCCAAAATGAATGGTATGTATCCCGACAGTCTGATTTATGGCATGTGCTTAAGGCTTCAGGGGTTGGTAACTATGAAGGATGGCGCTGGATATTCATCATTGAAGGCCTCGCCACAGTGTTGATGGGTGTTGCGGTCTTCTGGTTGCTCCCTGACTCGCCCGACCACGCAGTGGGACGTTGGCTCTCGGAAGAAGAAGCTCGATTCTTACGCTTGAACAATATAGTAACTCGAGGTATCAAGAAGAAGCGGGGCGTCAACGCTGATGGAAAGAAAGAAGGCATCAAATGGGGTATCTTTGGTCAAGTCGCCAAGGACTGGCAGATCTACCTCCAAGCCATGATTTTCGCCTCTAACGCAGTGCCCAACTACGGCCTGAAATTGTGAGTCCTCAGCCACTCGTCTCTAGTGTCACTTCATTGACAAATTCACAGCACGATGCCGCAGATACTCAAGAATATGGGGTTTACATCGACGAAAGCGCAACTAATGACCGCTCCACCGTACGCCTGTGGCGCCATATCCGCTCTCTTATCGTCTCTGCTTGCAGACAAATTCACCTGGCGAATGCCCTTCATTGCATCAGGCCAGATACTCCTGATCATCGCCTTTGCAATACTCTTCGCCACAGCCGAAAACATTAAAAGCAACGTTGCGCTTTGCTACTTCGCTGTGCATGTTGCCTGCATTGGTGTCTATCCGATTCTTCCTGGGTGCAACGCGTGGACCATCAATAATCTTGCCGGGCCAGAGAAGCGGGCAATCGGCATTGCGACGATGATCTGTATCGGCAATCTAGGTGGCATTGTGGGTAGCTTCATATATCAGGAGAAGGAGAGCCCGAAGTATCCGACTGGATTCGGCACGTCGCTGTCTTTCGCGGCGGCAGGTCTAGTGTGCGCACTCACGCTCGAGTGGATCTTCTGGCGGATCAACAAAAAGAATGGTGGAAAAACTGAGGACGAGTGGAGAGCGATTTACTCTGAAGAACAGCTGGAGAAGATGGGAGATCGAAGTCCCCTTTTCAAGTATCACTTATAATTAGTCTCTATTCCACCGAGAGACGGAACCACGAGATGATCAAGTGTGCGTTAGATGCGACGTCATTCTTAGACTCATCAGGAAATGTCAACATGACTTTGTTCAAGACTGGATGTTGCTATGTGTACAGGGTCGTGCATTATTACTACACCGTTGCCGCCCCATATGAAGAAGCACCGCCTGGCGGTTAGCCAGTCTGAGGACTGGACGGCGTGCAATGAGGCTCAGACGCTCAATGTGCGTATATTGGTAGTGAACTTCATGTAAAACAGTGAATTCATGCACATGTCGAACGATAGTTTGGAAAGACAGCAAGACACACTGTTGGGCAGTGGAGATGACTGAATGTCTGGAAAAGCGAGTTGTAGGACTCAGAACAGAATGTTCGATTGACCTTCCTTGATCACATCAACTTTCATTGATAATGAAACTGTGTCGCCTCCTGAAACTAGACACTGATTGTTCTTCGTGATAGATTGACTGGCAAGTCTAGGCCCTAGGCTCTTTCCCGCCGATTTGATTGCTCTCTCGCGCAATGCTCTGGTTTCCGTCTTTTGGCAGCACCACTCTGCTCTCCGGTCTTCTATTGTCCTGCTCGGCAGCGTACTTTTTTAGAGTATCCATGCTGACGATGTCTAATGCATGGTGATGCGTGCTTTCGAGCTTCACCCTGGGAACATCGTCGATGCCCGCGTCGACAGCCGCTTTCCAGGTGTTTACGTATCCACAAAGACGCATTCCCTCTTTGATACCCGATTTACGCAGGTCGGTACCTTGCTTTTGAGACCAGTCGAGAAATGAGGATGTAAGGTTGAGGGCAAGTGGCATCTCGCTTGAGCACATTCCGGGGCTGTAGCCGGTAACGAGGGTTTTGGAGTTTGCAGAGTGCTGGTGAAGAGGCGCATTGAAGACTGAAAGATGTTATTTATACCCAATCCGTGCTGAAGTTGAAATGAATCCCAAAAGACGATAAACACAAGCAGTACTGAATACCACTGCTTTTTGCGCCGACTTGGAATCGAGAGGAGAGTCTTGACATACCATTCTTCTGCGTCACGTCCATCTTTCCTTGCTCATTCTTTCCTGACATTATGAGAGTTACGTTCGGGTTGGTCCTATATGTTTCAATGCGTCGCTACGTGTAGTTGTTTGGTGCTGATTTTGTACGTGAACGAGGACAGCAATGGCAATAATGGATCTGCAGGTCGACATAGACGACAAGAGAGCTTTCAATTGACTTTGTAGCTTGAGCAATGCGTTTAGCACCTTACCTATTCTTCGCGATGCCAGAGTCACCATGATGCGTTCATGAGCAAGTCCTTGACGTCACCCCAGGGTCTTTGGCGTCAGGTACTGCATGGAATGTCCGTGCTTCCCCAGATACCTAGCCAAGTAGTACGCTTTCAGCCTCACCATACTGCAGGGTCATTTCCGCTCAAAGGGGTATTTGGCCATGCGACACTCGATGCCACCTTGGTGGGCCACTCAACCCCAAGTGTTGCCAGTCCAGATTGGGTAAGGCCAAGAGTGACAAAACTGGGATCTTCAGCTTTACCGTCCGTAGCGAACATCAACTTTCCATAAACGACAGTGATAGTATGCTAGTACACCTTAGGTATTTGTGAGAATCAAGCTAATTCTAGTCTGTTAGGTTGTGGACTCAAGATACGGTTTGAAGCTATTATTGAAGAGCTAAAGCAGTACATTTGCCTTTGCAAATAGAGCCATGCTTCAAAAGACAAAGAAATCGGACCCCAGCTAGATTGAGGGAGATAGTGTCATTCTCATCTCCTAAAATATCCAACGCGCTGTACAGTACCTACCTGACACGTCAGGCTAATACATTGTGCCGGCGCAGCATACACCCATCAAGTCAGAAGCCCTAGGAGAGTGGTGTAGCTGTTCTGGATTGACCAAACTCTCAATAGATACCCTTAAGCTATCAGCGGAGGAATACGCCCACTGTACAATAGCTCAGACGCCGCTAGGGTTTTATGAGAATCACACTTCCTGCCATGCAGCTGCTATTGTTACCCGCAAATGATCCGGTGCTCACTTGGTTGTCTTTTATATCGTGTAGTCAGCTGGTTTGATGTCACTATCAGATGCAAAATACCTGCAGCTCACAGTATGCGACCCCCCCCCCCCCCCCCCCCCCCCCCCCCGTCTCTCTCTCTCTTTTGTGCCCGCCCCCGAAACCTACCACGCGTCTCTACATCACCTTCTCATCTCCACTTCCCCTCTTACCCTGCAGCCCTTTCAGTGGCTCCCTGCACGACGTCCAGCCGTGTTGTCTTACTATCATGTCTCACTCTAGCTCGGCACTGACGGCACTGACGGTATGTCGGTGAATCGGCGCGTCGGAGCGCCGACCTCGACTCAAGAACACGAATCACAAACCACGAACCAACCACGTCGATCCTCTGCCAGTCCTCCATAGAGAGGCGGAGTGCCAGATGCGTCAGTCACTGTGCAATGCAGTGCCCTGATCAGCGCCGCAGCACACCACGTACATGATGCTGATGTGCAGCAGATGTAGATCGTGTTCCCAGTGCAGTACGGGGAGGGGTGCGGGAGGAGGCTTGCCGCGGGAGCCCTCACCCTGCACGTCCAACGGCGCTGCACTGCGTTGCAGCGCGTCACATCGGTAGCGGCGTGCAGACAAGCGGCACGGTATCTTTCTTTGCAGCGCGGTTGCATTGTCATTTGTTATGAGTCGTGACTCGTGGATTATACTTTAGGTTCGTTGGTGGAGCATGGGTGCGTGCTAATCTGTGGTGCATGAACGGGGTGGGGACATCATCTCGCGAAACCATCTGTCTGCCAAGACGAGATCAGAGGGATATATTGTGGGTCATGGGGGTCGTTGGATTCTGTTGGGTGATGTCATGGCACGGTGCTGTACAGGAAGGAGAGAAGACGATAATGTGAATGCTGATGTATTTGGGCATCATAAGGATGCTTTGTATATGTGCAATGCAACGCTCGCTGTGCAATGATGCTCATGCCATGTCTAACGCTGCCACATCGTCCAATTGTTTTAATGTCCGGCAGCGCTCACAGTTGTCTTCCTAACGCGACCAATGCATACCCGTGCCGCTCGATGTGTGAGGCTGAAAACACAGAAAGCCTACCCAGCGAAGTTGGTAAGGCAAAAGAAGGCGCGAAGCTCACGCTACTTAACCGTGCAACTTTTGCCGGATCTCCGCAATGACGTTCTTCACTCGGGGTTCCTTGACCTTGCTTTCGGCACGGCTGACGGCGTCGCCAATCTGCAAGATGTCTCTACCAGCCTCGCAGAAGTCCGGGCCAAGAGATAGCAGCGTTCCAGTGGCTACAAGAGCACGGTACACTGCTTCCGAGTCGGTTGCAGAGTTGAGAAGTTTCGCTAGGTCGTCGAGCAATGACAAGGCGCGGTCGGCATTGTTCTCGGATGTCAAGAGGACCGAGTAATTAATGTATAAGGTGGTGAGCGCAATGATTAGGTTGCGGTTGCTAGATGTGACGAACGGCGAGACTAGAGGATGTATGCCATCGAACTCTGTGCTAGCCAGAAGACGGCCTTTTTCTGTCTGGAGCAGGTTACTGATACAACGGACTGCCATCATTGTGTTGTTCGGTGGTGAGTCTGTGGAGAAGACCCCAGCATCAACCAGACCGCTCACGAGATTCCGCTCTGGTGAAACAAGATGTGCTGCAGGCTCCTCAAGTATGAGAGCCAGACGCAGCAAGTCAAGCGCAGGAAGACGCTTTTCAGCTGGCCACTGCGTGGCTGCCTTCAGGAGTAGATCTACACCTGCAAGCTCGACGTTTTTGCCGATACCCTTCTTCAGAGCATTTACTGTTGTACTCAGCTGCTCCATGTCAGAGGGATTGAACGAGACACCCTTTTGGCCATCGTCAACGAGTGCTTGATTGAACTCTCGCAGCTTCTTAAAGATGACGTCGTGATTGCCTGTCGCAATGGGCAGGTAGTCTTTCTGTGGCAAGATCTTGGGCGCTGCTGGTGTCGGCGGTGGCTGCGGGCGCACCTCGTTGGCATCTCCAGGGCGATAGCGCGATTCCGAGCCCCAAGGATCCGCACCGGGGGCGTTGCTTTGACCCAGCGTAGCGCCTTGTGTGTTTTGTACTATGAAGTTAGCGACTTGGTCGAGGTAAGTCAGAGGCAGCTCGTTGTCCTCAATGAACTTGCGCGCCACCTCGTAGTGGTTTTGGTTGAGGTTGTACGGCAGCTTGAGTGGCGGCTTGCCTTCCTCGATGTCCACGTCGAAAACATAATCGTAGTCTTTGCCGTTGTAAGAGATCTTTCGGCCTCCACTTCCTGCCGAGTCTACTACAGTGCCAATATTGACCCACTCGTTGGCGGCGGCTGACCACTGATACGCCGAGATGTTGCCATTGGTCTCTGCGATCATTTGCACCTGGCCCTCCTTGGTGCCCGAGCGCTGTGTCAGAAACTCTGGCCCAGGGAGCTGCTCCTTGTTGATATTGCCGACTGTCTGCTGTGGTATCGACGAGCCCTTGACGTCGTCATTGAACTGCTCGATTTCGGCGGCGGCGGCGTGGCGAGCGGGGTCGCGGGTGAAGACTCGGGCGAGCTTATCGCTGGCTCCAGTGACGATGTCGCCGTTCTCAGGACAGACAGCGACGGCCCAGACGGAGATGGCGGGATGTGTGATGGTCTGCACGCACTCGTTGTTCTGCCATACGCGCACGGTGCGGTCTTCTCCAGCGCTCACGAGGCCGCCATCTGGCAGGACCGCGAGCGAGTAGATGAAGTTCTCGTGGCCGTGCAGCTCGGCGACCTGGCGGCCTTGCAGGGTCCACAGGCGAATGACGGCATCGTTGCCGGCAGAGGCGAAGTGGGCGCCGGAGGGGTGGTTGGGCGGCAGGCGGCACAGGGCTCGCACGACCTCTGGAGCTTGTATGGACCGCAGCTGCTTGCCCGACGGGTGGAAGAAGCGGATCTGCTTGTCGGCACAGCCGGTGATGATGGTGCTGCTGTCGTAGGCCAGCACGGCCCAGACGGCAGCGCCGTGTTCCCCAAGGACAGTCGACTCGCCCCACTTGCCGACCTCCCACACTCGCGCCTCCATGTCCCAGCCGCCGCTGACAATGTACCGGCCGTCCTGGCTGGCGTCGAGGGCGCTGACGTTGTTGCCGTGGCCGATGAGGAGGGCATCGGCGTTGTCCTCGATGCGCTTGCCGGGCTGGCGCACGTCGATGATCTGGTCCTTGCCGCCGGAGACGACCAGGCCCTCGGGGAACTGCGACGACGGGGGCACGATGGCCAACGAGTTGACAAACTCCTTGCCGTGGGTCTTGAGGATGGTGCTGTCGTAGATGGGGGGCGTCGCGGACTCCAGCTTCCACAGGCGCACCGTGGAGTCGCGCGACGCCGAGACGACCGACGCCGGCGACGGGAAGGCGACGCTGCGGACGTCATCTTCGTGCCCACGCAGCGTGGCGGAGAGCTTGTAGTCGCCCATGGCGGACCGGCGTGCGAGCGAACGTGCGTGTGGGAGGTGCGGTGACGGCGCGGGGCAGCGTCGGCGGCGAATCCAAGACGCCGCAGTGGGCGGGGACGGCGGCCGCTGGATGGAGGGGGAGAAGAGCGGAGGAGCCTGGAGTCTGGAGCCTGCAGGGCCGTTTCACCAGCTTTGCCTGTAGGAGCGCTGGCACAGGAGGTTTGCTGGCACAAAAAGATGTCGCGGAGCGCGGAGCGTGGCCGGTGCCAACGACGTCAACCACCCCCAATCGCTGCTGTCTGCTGTCACCCCCCGGTCCATCTGCCCGCGGCTAGCCCCTCGCCGACCGGGGTGCGCCATCACCACCGCCAACCACCAACACCAAACATCGCGAAGCACCGTGAGACTGGCCGCGTTGAAGAGCGCAATGCGCAATGCGCGATGCGGCTCCTGGCACCCAGTTTCACTTCTGCGTCCCGTTGCGCAATGCCGACCACGTGCCCGCCCTGTCCAATCGGCCACCTCACGGTGCTCCAGCCTCTGGCCTCTGGCACTGCCTGCACCGGGAACCGAAATCTTGGTCTGGTTTCTGTACAGACCCCTTTTGGACGCAGGCTTGCTTGTAGTGCCAACGCCTCTTCGCTTCAGCCGTGTACGACCAGGTACGGGGTACCCAGCCCAGGTCCTGACCGTCTTCCAGCTGTCTAACCGACTTCCCCACGTGAGTAGCTGAGCTCTAGTCGAGCCCTATGAAGCCTGGAAGTCGGTGCTGCCGGCACCTAGTGGCAACCACCGTCAATATCGATTGGGAACCTGCGCATCAAGCTTCTTCCATGGCTATCTTTGATTGTACAAAGGCGTGCAAGCGCTCAGCAGGCGGTGCAGTAGCATGTGATGTGGCCAGCAAGCATGGAAAGCGTGTTCCTGCGTTGTGGGTGTCGCTGCAGCTTCCAAAGCACCGCCCGCAATCACAGTGTGCAAACCTCGTCTGACAGGCGTCGCACCTCTCTGCAAGGGCACTTTCATCTCCACGCTCAACAGTTTTTCAACAAACGCGTTTGAGACACCGTGCCGTGGCTGCAGCTGTTCGCAAAAGCACAGCAGCGCGCGTCCATCTCTTTGGCTGCAAAAGGCGTTGCAGCACGCTTCTGCTCCCGCTGCTGCATCTGGGGCAAACCTCAAACAGGCAGCGATCACCGCTCTCAACTCATCGGTCTGGACCGGCGGTTGCACTGATTCTGTGGTTGGCAGAACGGCTTGTCTTGTCCCTTTCATCGTGGTGCAACGGCTCATGCTGCGAAGCTCCTGTGCCTGCCACCACCCCGCAATCTTTGGAGCAGCGCAGCCTGCCGGCGGACGGCACTCTCGTTTCGCCGATGTTATGGGGTCGACAACAAGCGTCAATGCAGTGAAAACGTGCCACACCGCTCCATAGTCGCGCTGTGATTGAGCATCGTTGTCTAGCAGGCAGAATCTTCGCTGGAACTCAACATACAGTCTACTCCTGAGAGACGCGCCTCGAGAACCAATGCATAACCGAATCTGGCGGATTCGGTTCTTCCTCAGCTTCACTGGTGCAGCAGCTGCTCCTGCACTGCAGCCACAAGCCATCAAGAAGTTCGGGTCTCGAATTTACAAAAAAGCCTATCCCGGCAACCGCGCAGCCCCCTTCCCTGCGCTCTGGGCCCGATTGGGCGCTACTCAGCAACCAAGCCGCATCGCCTTGTTGACCGAGGACCGCGTGTCAGCTTAGCCTTTGGGCTGTCGCCAGAGTGCGTAGGGGGGCCCTGTGACTTGCTTAGCACCAGTAGCATGGCCAGATTGCGGGTCTATGCAACGGCCTCTACGAACGAAATGAATGCGCCCAGCAACAGACGCCGTTTCTTGAGCATACAAGAAGAGGGTGTTCACCCGTTCCTTGGTCTGCTTGGTCCTACTACTTTACAGTATCCCACCTTGAGGCTATACCATCCAGAGTTCATACTCCCACTCGGCTACGCTTGCGGTTCCTACCGGTCCACTTGCCGAAGATCCCTTGATCCTTGGTTACCATCCCTACGGATCTGCACGTCGACATTCACACGCCTACGTAGTGTCGCCAAGATACAAAAGATTTCGAGTCGCGTCCTGTACATCCAAGATCTTATCACTGCAGATCTGACGTTCCACACGACCCCTATTAAATAGGCCTCGAATCCACCCATTGCTGGCATCACTTCACTATCCAACACCATTACTACCACAATCTCAAAATGGATTCCCCGACAGTCGAGCTCCGGTCTGCTCTGGCTTCGTGAGTGCCTCTCTTGAAATTAATGTTCCTTGCTAAGTCTTCTAGACTTTTTGAATGCGGAAAGTACTCAGATCTGACCATTGTCTGTGGTAGCAACAGATACCAAGTACATCGCGCACTTGTGGCAACTCGCTCAACCTTTTTTGAAGGTGCATGCCGTGGTGGCTTCCAAGAATCGGCAACAGGTGTCATCGACCTCACCGAGGACGATGCAGAAGCTGTCGAACATATGGTTCACTGTAGGCACAAGGTTCCTGTAGGACCCTGAGACGACGCTAACCCCCCCTGCAGATTTCTACCATCTGGACTACCTCAACAAGCAAAGTTCGCAGCGATCGACTCGTCCCCAATCTCCAAGCCCAGTGACGTCGCGCTTCACAAAACGCAGTCCACCAAAAAAGCTCAACTTGGCATTTTTAGATGACCCGCTGCTTGCGCAAATGTCTGCTGCGAGTCCGTTGACGCCTCCTGCCGAGGACACTGTATTCCGTCCTATCGATGCCACCCTGAAGCTCCCCGATACGCCAATGGTTGAGCAATTTGCAGACGATTACAATGAGTATGCCACTATGGAGCCAGAGGTTGACGTCGAAAGCGCTCATCTGGTCATCCACGCTAAGGTGTACGCGATTGCAGAGAAGTACGTACCACCTTCGTCATTTACGCCCCTGTTTTTCTTTTCTTGTTCACTGGCTTGTTAGCCGTCGGCAGTGCGCGATCGTATTTCCTGTCTTGCGTTGTGCCGCGTTGCGTAGCACGGCGGAAAGTCTCCGACTCTCCGTGACATGCGTCACCTGCATGGTCAGAGTGCCAATCGAGAGCCGCGCAGTCAGCTACGACCCCGCCACGACGCAACACATGCCCCTTTGCAGAAAGATTGCCCAATCACTTCCCCCCTGATCTCAATTCATCGGCCTGTGTATCTAGAACGGACCGCGTCACCGTGTCACTCTCCTTGACCACTCGCCAATCTTTGTTGAGATGATCGCTGCTAACTTGCATCAAGGTACGGCATTACTGGCCTGAAATCACTGGCACGCACCAAATTCGCCTATCAGATCTCTACCCATCTGAATAGCCCAGAGTTTGCAGACGCCTGCCAAGAGGCGTACGAGACAACGTTTCACACCGATCGTGGCCTGCGGGACGTTATCATTCAAACTTTCCGCGCCAACCCTGATCTGTCCATGCGCGAGGATGTCGAGATGGCGGTCCGCGAGACGCCCGGCCTCGCCTTCGAGTTATTCCGCATGGCCAGCGGCCTCCCAGTGTCATCTTGAAGACCGAGCTTACGAGGCTCGCGGAAGCGAGCACAGCTCCACTCCATTCGACTGTTTAGTCCTGGCAGATCGCGATGACTTAGACCTAATCCAGCTGTGGATTTCTGGTCGAGTATCGTACGTGTCGCCGTCGATATAAACCAGCGACGACCTGAGACCCAGAAGAGCCTTCCCTTGCGGATCTCCAGGCCATGATTGCTCTAAGCTGTATAGCACTCTTCTGCACCGTGCAGATGGGTACTTGCATTTCACGCATCGAACAGGTTCGCAGAATGTTAGGAAAATGACTATGATATTGAAGTTACTCCAGACCACAGGGCAAAACGGGACAAGACAGTGTAGCTTAGATGGGATACCGCTTGTCTGGTCCACCGGCGTGGAGACATGTGCCGCTGCCTTCTGTCACTCCTCCTGAAGAGTTGTGCTCGTGGAGGGCGACGAACAGACTACTCAACGTTGGACATACACGCTCTATTTTCTACGTCTGATTAGCAAGACCTGAATTCGTGGTCTACCGTTGCTGTAGCTGCGCCCGCAACTGTCGTACCTGAGCACAGTGCAATTTGGACATACTCTTAGCTAGAACAATTTGAATGAGCGCTACGTATCTAATATAGTCAAAAAGAATTAAGGGTAGTGTGTATCTTAGCAGACGTCTTGACGTGCTCCAGACAGAACAGATCAGTCTTGTTTATTCGGGGTTGAGCGTGTTCAGCCACCTTTGTTGGTATCGAATGGCCAGTCCCCCACAGCTACCCGATGAGCTTCAATTTGGAGGGGGGCATTTTAATATCTCTTGCCATGCCTTGATAGTCTCATTTGACGCCTGGGTAATTATAAGCTGATGTAAAATTTAGTAACGTACACAGATCCAAGAGCTTAGTATACCTACCCAGTTTAATTTCCTTTTGAGTTGCTCGATCTGCTTTGTGTTTCCGTCACTATATTGTCTCTGAGCTTCCTTGAATTTCTCCTTGCTTTTGCTGCTGTTCAGTCGATGTCCAAGCAAAGCTATCGGGTCTGTTCTGCCGCGCGATTTCCCCCCTTCCGAAGCTTCAGCGATAGGAGCGACGCGCCCATTGTAACTTGAAAGAAGCTCCCAAGGCGAAAGCGCATTACTATTGGCTGCCCCAGAGACTCGTTCCGGAAGCCCGAGATCTTCGTCTACGTTTTGAGTCGTGCCGATCCTAAGCACACGTTAGTGCTCTAATTGTGACCAAGCAACTTGAAAATGCATGCAAGCACAGGTTTTGGGTAGTCATACCAAATCTCCAGTCCTCTGGGCACAAAAACATCGATATTGGCCTTGGCGAGGACCCGTGAGACCGCGCTCTTGCGCCCGTACGCAGAAGCCATGCCAACACCGACCTGGCCAGCTACAACACCCAATACACCGAAGCCAGGGCTACATGATCTGATTAGCCTGAGGTTGAATCACTGACGTACTGGTTCACGACCTGACTTACACAAACCACCCAGCAACACTGGCGACTTTCTGGAACAGCTGGGCCTCCGGGTTAGGGACTATAGCAATGTTGATTGCATCAACGATTTGCTGGAACTCCGTGTTTGATATCCCGTAGTTCTGGAGATCTTTGCTGTATCCCCTCAGGAAGGGAGAGCCTTTGCTGTAGCCAGTTTGTGGCAAGATGAGAGGGCGGAACTCGTAGTGACGGAGCACAGAGGGGTCTGCGTGGGGACTATGATGGCGAGAGGTATCGTTTGCAAGAATTACGCCAGTACTTTGTTCTTGAAGCTGTTCTGGCAAGATGAGACCGGTCTCTTGCTCGACCAAGCATTGTGGGTATGCAGAGTGAGCTTGCTCGATTCTCCGTGGGGCTTCACATTCTGGAAGGATTTGTCGCGGAGGCGATCTGGATTCTTGACTATCGAAGCGTGCTGATTGGACGTTGCCTCTGCTAGAGATACACAGGGCTACTGTCGTCATTTGTCCATCTCTTCTAGGCTTGCCTTTTGTAAGTCCGTTATAACTCTTGCGATTGTCGACAGCTGTTTGGATTGAAGTTTTGAAGGTGCCCAGTATGTGTGACATGATGTCTTCAGGTCTGACGGTTGGGGTCTTTCGAGCAAATCAAATTAATTGAAGGTAGTGTCTTGCGATCGCACTTCTGCTTTTTGTTTGGGTCGGCGGCGGCGGATGTGAAAGAGTTGGGTGCTAACAATTTCAAGGAGATGCCTCGACTTGCAGTCCCCAGAGAAAGTCAGCGGAATATATACTGTCAGGGTATCTATTATCAGAGTTCTTGCAGGCGCAGTTTATTGCATAATTGATTCTCAGGTCTGCATGGTAGGCACGTGCCTTCCCCGGTGTACGCTCCTAAGCCTGGCATGTAAGCGCTAACATGATTTCCGACCTAAGCTCTCGTTCAACTGAAAGAGGAACATCATCACTCCTAGCGCCGAACGTTTATTCAGTCATTCGGAACGACTGATAGTGCCTTCCAGACCAGAATCGGCGAGCCTTGCGAGTACGAAGAAGATGGTTGTGTACCACAAGTGAACCTGCACAAGACATGACCAGGAATCAATGAATGATGTCATTCGCCAGCTATCCGCCGTGTCTCAGAAACAATAACGAAATAAAAACTTCGTCTTCAGAAGTCTTACCTACCATCCCCAGGGTGGTGATTAGGTGTTTGAAAGCATCTGGTTGATTCTCGAGAGGAAAAGATGTTAACAAGCGAAAACTTTATCCTTGCATTTCTCTGAGTGGCTTTCGATACGGCAAAAACAACACAGTGCGTGGGCAACCCAGATCATTCCACTCTACAATGCGATAATAGGCATATTGCCAATGCCTTTCTGGCCACTAAACCAAACAAGTCCTTCGCATAATTACATGTTGGACCGAGTCCTTCCGCCCGCCGCTACAAGCAATCGCTCTGTACTGGGTTCTCATGAACGTGTAGGTTCTCATAAACACATAGGCTCTCAGGAAAAGCTATTGAGTTCTCTCTTCCAACTCCTGCTGAAAAACTTCTGCCTGTTGCAATCACGCGTAGTGGCCATCTCATATGACTCCGCCAGCGTTGAGGTAGAAACTCAAGTGCTGCTTCAACCTCCCTGATGCCTGTATCACCAATATACCAGAAGTGCTGTAGTAACGTAAGGAGGGCGAAATAATGAGCTAATATGACAATGGCCCGCGGTTTGCAAAGTGCAACGAGACGTATGAAGTGATCCGGTATCACTACGGGGAATAGCATGAGGCTCCTAGCAATGGACCCAAATGACTCCTGCCTCTGGACTGATTGCAAAGTATCGCAAATGTACTTGAGTGTCACTGTATATGCATCCCGAGTCTCTGCGTCCCATTCTTCAGGATTGTCTTCGTCTGAGCCAATGGTCGTGTCCTGATGCAAAGCATGCAGAAGATGGCCTAATGGTGATGTCTCCTGGCTGCCGGTTGGTAGATTCGCCTGCCACACAATCGGCGTCGTACGGGCCAACCGAGATGTTTGAGTTGACGGGTCGTCCTTGGACGATTGCCAGGCCATGCCATATAAGTGCCAATGACTCTTTACTATACGAAGCCACTCTATAGGTGGACAGTAAGGCTTCAAACTGCGTGTTGATAGGACCACAAAAGCCATCAATCGCATAGTGTTGGCCGTTATGAAGATACTGTCGATACTGCCGAGACAGACCCGGCTAAGGTCCCTGCGGTGATGTTCGAAGGCAAGCTGCGCGTAAGTCTCATGCTCAATCTCCATAGAAAGGCCTTTGAGGCAGTCTGGAAAGCAGGTGTCAATTTTGTGCTTCGTCTGATAGAGGGACGTGATCGCAAATACGCTGTAGAGAAGAGCTTTCGACTTGAGAGCCATGCGGGGTATGACTTCAACCCAGAGTTCGTGAGATGATGCTTGATCGAAGGGTATGGAGGGCCCCGCTCGGTTAATGTAGAATTGCAGTAAGTGGAGCTCTACTGTATTCCTATCCTCTGAGTGCGCTTGCTTCTCAGGCAACGCGCTGAGGGTATACGCTCCTGCCGGTCGCTTTGAAACGATCCAATTTCGTTCGTATATACAATTCGAATCCTTTCGTCTGCAATTTGAACAGGAGGGTTTTTCTTCGTCGCACTGAAGAGTATTCGAATTAGTCTTGCAGGCATCAAACGGCCTGAAGTCTAGGGGAACGCCTTGCGTCTGCACCCACCTTCACTCTTCGCACTCGGCATGTCGAGCAACCATTGCGCGATTTTCGATGAAACTTCTTGACAAGGCCGGTCTGCACGACGCCGCTGAGATCTAACCCACTGACGAATTGGGTGCGGGGATGTAGTTCTCGAGACATGTCAATTACTCAATTTGCCGTCTCGTTTACACTTTTTGAGATGTGCGAGCTTGTCTTGGAAGAGGGCGCAGAGCTTAAGGCGCTCAAGCTCACAAGGCGAACTACTTATTATCTTTCGGGGGATCTGCGAAGCAGTCTCATTGGCTCGGTATGGTAGTGCTGACAAGCTTTCGTTCCGCCGAAAGGGGTAAGTGTAATACTGCATATGTCAACCTAGGATTACCGATGATCTACATGTCGTTGTGGCTGAGAAGCTTTACTTCGGATTCAAGAAGTGCCGCGTTAATCGTAAGCAGTAGCTCTATCATAGCGTTCTTCTATACGAACGAGCTTACCATCTGTTGTCTCGTAACGGTAGGTCCATCACCAAGGCATAATCTTTCCAGAGTGTGCCGAGCTCGAGCAGAGAGAACAAGTATAAAAGGTGTACAAAGACCCAACAAGACCCATCTCCCAATTGCTAAGTCAAAACAAGATACCCAGCTATCATCTCTTTGCTACAATGATTTACGTCTTGCTGTGTGAGTATTGAACATGCTGTAACCCGGAACGTACTGACATGAGTAGATTCGATCCCCCTAGCGGGTATCACCGTCGCAAGCTACGCACCAAACGTTGTGGATTGCCCTGCTGGTATTCAGCTTGCACGTCCGCCTCAAGGTCTTGCCAAGCAAGAGTTGCAGTGGGTTCGTGGCAGGAAGAAGGTGGCAGCCAATTCTTTCGCCTCCTTTCTCCGCCGTGTCGATCTCGAGGACTTCGACATCGCGACGTATGAGTCAAGTGTTCTCAATGATCCAGTGTCATATATGCCGACCATCGCCTTTGCGAACAGCGGGGGAGGTTGGCGTGCTGCTTACACGGGCGCTGGAGCTATGCGAGCCTTTGACGAAACCTTTGCACCTTCGGTTCAGTACAAGACTGGAGGCCTCTTGCAAAGTATGACATATTACGCAGGTCTTTCGGGTGGTTCTTGGCCGGTCAGTTCCTACGCGTTCCATAATTTCGCCCCCATGGACGATGTGGTGAAAACCTGGAACACCGAAGTCGACCAAGGTTCGTTCGAGAACTTTACGAAGTTTTTCCAAGAAATCGCCCCAAAATATGAAGCTGGCTACAATATCAGTGTGATGGATGTTCTGGCGCGATCGTTCGCCTACCAATTCCTTCCTGGAGCCGATGGCGGTCTGGAAACAACTTGGTCGTCCATCGCGGATTTGAGCAATTTCAAGAACTTCTCCGGGCCAATGCCGCTACTACAGACAAGCAGTATTGAATGTGGAGACCCTTCGGCCTATGGTGTCTTCGAACCGCGATTTACCAACCGAATGTATGAGTGGACACCATTCGAATTTGGGTCTTGGGACAGCGGTTTCACTCCCACAGCCTACGTGGGTAGCTTGCCCCACCAGAATGGCTTTGCTACGAAGTGTGTTGTAGGGCTCGATCGCGCAAGGTACATTTCTCCCTGCACCCACGTCATCTTTCTTATTCCCCTTTTGGTCGAGTTTGTAGCTAACTCACGTAGCTTCGTGATGGGTACAGCTGCCGCAGCATGGAACTACTGGTGGCTATCAGTTAGCTCCAATGGCACCTTGGGCCAGTTCTCGAAACGGGATCCCATCGGACCAGAAGTCTTTCCTGACCGCCATCAGCTGGCCCGTCGTGACAGTCCTTTTGGCATGAATGTGTTCCAAGGAGTCCACAGCGCATTCAATGAGACATTCGGTCTCTCTATACCACAAATCGCCAATCCCTCGATACCTGCAGCGTTCTCGCCGCTGGAAAACCTCACACTTACGGACAACTCAGAAGCCCTCCAGTCTCTCCCACTGAGGTCACTCATCCAGCCGGAGCGCAAGTCCGATTTCATCGTTGCATGGGACGACGACGCAGATGAAGCGCCCTACAAGTGGAACAATGGATCCAACTTGTACTTCACCTCGGTTTGGGCGAATCAGGCTGGACTTCCATTCCCAACAGTCCCCCCGCCGTCAACCTTCCTGGCTCGCAACTATACCCTCAGGCCTACCTTCTTCGGATGCAACACAAGTCTTACAACTACGGGAGACGACCGAAGTCCCATCGTCCTTTACATGACGAATGCTCCCTACAGCTGGTACAGCAACTTCACATGGGGAGATCCTTTCATGTCGCGAGCGACCTTTGAGGGCGTGCTGATCAACAGTTTTGATATCGTCACTCAAGGAAACGGAACCTTGGACGCTGAATGGCCGTCCTGCGTTGCATGCGCAGCTATCGATCGAAGCCTCGCACGAGTTGGGATGAGAAGAAGCGATCAGTGCGAAAAGTGCTTTACCAAGTACTGCTGGGACGGTAGCGTTGAGTCCGAGGATCTCTCTGCCGTATCAAGCAAGGGCAAGACCTTTGATCCAAGCCTTATTCTTAACTCTAGCTACACGTTTGAACTGTGGAATAAGACGCATCCAGTGCTATAAACCTTAAAAAAAACAGCAGAGGGATATTTAGGCAGGAGTAAGATAGAAACTAGAAAATTAAATCAGTAACAAAGGTAGCTATTTGCAATTAGGTCGCCCTCACAAGCTCCAGAATCTCAGACCATCCCGAAATTCCGTAACGATGGGAGTCGTAGTCAAGCCGACATCAGAGCTTTATAGTAAGGGACAGTTTAGGTGTGTTGTTGGCAATCTTGACATGGTTATCTTTTTTTTTCAACTGATTTAAGGGGTATTATAGCTCAAAAATCTGCAACAAACTTGCCACTTTGCTGGTACATCCCAATTGGTTCCATCATGCGTTGACGAACACACTTCAACCTGATGTTTGCTCTCGTCCACGACATATTTCGTCCATCACAATTTGATGACGAGTTTGGATCCCGAGATGGTCTTCGTCCGCAGTCTATCCAGACCGTCAAGAATTCCTTCGAACCCGCCATCTATCATGGTAATAGGCGGCGCTTTGATGGCGTTCGCGAACTCGGGCAGAATCGCATAGAATCTAACAAGGGCATCGCGGTCGCTCGACGAAGCAGGATATGCGGGTCCAATTGGAGGCAACCAGGCGAATGCGCGCCCCAGGAGCTGGAAAGACATGATCGGTTTCACCTCAACGCCCGGAACGCTGATCTTGGTCTCAAGCAGCGTCACGACTTTGCCGCCGTTTTTGCGCATGATCTCTGCACAGAACTGGGTCGACTTGCCCTCTGAGAAGCAGTCGACAGCACGCGTGATATTCGGATACGCGGTCGCGATCTCTCGCGCCACCAGTGGGTCACGGTAGTCGTACACTCGGTCCGCGCCGTACTTCTTGACGAGATCAAAGGAATGCGGTGACGCGGTCGCTACGACGGTCAAGCCCGCTCGCTTCGCCATCTGAATCGTGAACAAACCAACGCTACTAGATCCCGCGTACACGAAAAGCGGCCCCGCAGGCGATGTCTTTCCCCCCGCAGCATCCGGCCAGGGTACGTCGAGGTGGAGGTGCAGCGCCTGCATGGCCGTGGCAGCAGGGATCCCGAACGTCGCGGCTTCCTCGTAGCTCACCCCATCTGGCACCTTCCAGATTAGATCCGCTTCAATCTTGATGTACTCTGCGAAAGAGCCGTCGGTGTCGATGCTGCCCTGCACGAATCCTGCAACCCGGTCTTTGAGGCTCCATGCCTGTGCCGTTTCACCGATCTCTGCGATTTCTCCGGCAAAGTCGCATCCCGCGATTGCTCCTGGCGGCGCGATGAAGTCGACGAATTTGACATCGATAGGATTGAGTGCGACCGCGCGAACGCGGATGAGGACTTCGTTCTTTGCAGGCTTGGGCCGGGGGACGTCTGCGTCGTATAGCCCGACGCCGAACGATTTGCCAGTAAAGAGATTGGCGGAACGAGCGAGGAGACCGCGCTATGTTGCGAGAGCTCGCATGGCTATAGGGTGACCTATGTGGTGTTTTGTGTCTTGGTGAGAGTTAGATATAGTCCGGTGTCGAGTGATTGAGTTTGGTGTGGGTCATAAAGACTGGGTTGTCGCAATAACGAAGAACATCGTTTATCTGCACACAAGACGCGACCATCATATAAGCAACAGAAACGAATAGTAATCGTGGATTTTTTGGTTCGATGATGATTGCGACCATCATATACACAGTAAGCAAGAGGAACGAATAGTAATCGTGGACTTTTTGGTCCGGGTGATGATTGGTACGCAAGCGGACGAGATCTGCGGTGGGGATTGTTAGCGCACTTGCGGTTGCGCCCGGTGGTCTGTGTTGCGTTCGTGCCGTTTTTCACGACGGCACATCTTAGTCGGCAGGCGTGCATACGCCAATTGCGCCACACGAAATATTATAAGACAGGTCCTGTAACAACGACAAACATCAATTCTCAGCTTAAAAATGTTATCTATGTCTTTCCTAGTTCCTGCCTCTTGCTCGCGAACTCTGTCTCATACCGCCCTACTTTAGCAGCTGCTCCAGGGCATCAGCGGGTGTCACCTTCGGAGCTGCCAGTTCCAGGATCTCCCGGCTCGTTGGCACAGTTGGAAGTGGAGAGTTAAATGTCTCGTTCGCTGCATCCTTCATTGTGTCGACAAGGTGCTTGGAATCCGGCGCCGCCGCTGCGAAAGCCTCCAGCATCGACATGTCGCTAAAGACAACTTCGTCGACCTTGGTGCCAATGCGCTGCTCGACCATTGCCACAATCTGTGCCCCTGTGATGGTCTCTGGCCCGTTCAACACGTATCTTGCTTTGTTGTGCTTCGAGCTGTCTTGAGAAAGAAGGAGCTTTGCGGCTGCCGTGCTGACGTCAGTGGGGTCTATCGCACCGACGGGCTTGGTTTCGTTCGCCATGAGCCGGAGCGCATCCTGCTGTCCGCCTGTGCTTTGCACCTTTTTTATGAGCTCCGCAGCGGACGAGAGCCACATTGGCAGAAACACGTTTGGCTGAAGCGATGTCCAGTGCATTGCTGCATAAGCTGGGGTATCAAGCATCGCCTCAATGGCCCAGTGCTGACGCGGATAGTACGTCGGGCAATCTGGGCGCACATTTGAAGCTGTTGTGGAGATCCGTACAACGTATTGCACACCAGCTTTAAGTGCTGCATACAGGAAGGTTGACTCTTCGGCAAACTGAGTAGGTTGATTGTGCGAGGCGATGAACACCCTTTCCACGCCATGCTCGCGCAGCCATTGAGATGAGATCGCAGGCCAGTTGATCTCAACAACTTCGACATTAGCCAACTTCGCGAGCTCGCTGGCTGCGGCACCGGCTGCTGAGCGTGTCTGTGCAATGATACGGTGTCCAGAAAAGCTCGGGCTTGCTTGAATCGTGGTCGAAAGGATCTCTACTACCCCCCGGCCGGTATTGCCTGTTGCGCCGACGACAAGAAACGAGGGAGACATTTTGAAAATAGCTTTTGGATGAAGAAAGCAAACAGGGCGAGAGCTCAGAAAGTGTTGGTGAAGCTGTATCCAAGGGCCTCGCTGCAGCTTAAATTCAAGGATACTGGACCCCGATAGTTGTCTCCGTCCCTCGTCCGACCTAGATTCGTCCGACGCTATAAGCTACCTGCAGTCCAACGCTATAAACTACCTACAGACAGAACGCAAATCCTATCTCCTTGAGGTTGGGCTTTTTTTCATGTCCGCCAATAATCCTGTGCGCGCTGCAAGACTACGGTACCGCATGTTGCCCACAAAGCCGATCAGGACGCTTTCAAGATCGCCAACGAACGGACGCACACGAAAGCAGCTCATTCGCTGCAGCCGTGTCTTAAAAATGAACAGACCAGCGTTTTGGTAGAGTTCGGGAAGAATCCCGTAGCGTGCTTGCGAAGCGAACGCTTACATATGAATCACGCACGAACTTTTGAGCGTGGCAGATGCGCGAAAGATCATAGCAGAGAACATTCTTAAGGGGAAATATTAGCTCCACACGACACGGGTCCGCTTGCCACAGGCCCCGATTCTGATCGAACGAGAACCATCTTCTCTCAACTTCTCACATGCGCAGCTGCGTTGCGGCGTGGAATCCCTGATCACGTCCTCAACACGTGCTGCAGCTTGACGACGCACCGAAGAATGTTGCCAAAGCGTCAAAAGTTGCCACTACAGAAGTGATAAAAATTAGAACCAGTTTATTAATGGCGGACAGCTATATTTAAAGAAACTCTTCGAGAAACATATATACAAAGACAGTAACAGGCTGCTGCAGACTATAGACTTGACCATTAGAGATGACCCTTCTTTAGAAGGTGCAAGCATCAAGAAGATCGACATGCGGCATGCAGCCTGGGCTGCATCTGGCGAGATCACAGCGGAGCAAATTGAAGTTGGAAAGAATGGGACTATGTTTCTTTCACTAGCAAGATATTCCTCCTGTATCCACATCGATACAGCCTCACTCGACTCTTGTCTCAAGTATTTCTCGCTCTCGCAAGACCAGAAAAACGCTTTCTATCTCTCTACGCAGGATCCTGCTCTAGGAATAGCAGCCCACGTCAATGTTGTTTGCACTCCGTATCGGCGTCCGATCAATCAGGATGAAATAGAAGAAGAGGAAGGATAAGATCACTTCAATGATGCCCCGACTTCTATCAAAGTGCATCTTCCTATTGTAACCCCGGAAGTTTATGGTTACGTTGTTGACCTTCACGACATATGGGCGCAAGAAGACACCACTAACACTCAAGCTTGGTGACGTCATCAGCAGTTAGAAGTACCTCCACCCCGTTGCTACGCCACAACAATCCAGACCCTATTCCCCAGCTATCGCGACCTTCTGTACAGTGTTCTGGATCGAGTCCCACGTCACGGCACTGCACCTGCGATTTCCTCTAATCCTTGAAAATGACATCATAAGCTGTGGTGGCTGTGTGTCAGCTGCGGCGCAATCCTCAGCTTCACGAACAGACCGCGCATAACCTCGCAATTGTCGCGACGAAAGTCTAGGTCTTCGTACGATGCAAACATATGATGTCAGACACTCAAAAATAGGCGTGTACCCGCCAATACCGTCGGTGGTGAGAACTCAGCAGTTGAAATGCAGCAAGACAGGGCTACGTGCAGCGTATCGGTCGATGGAATAGATCTAGACCTCCACAACGTGAGAGAACGATGATGAAGGGGAGACGAGGTTTGGAAGAGGCGCAACGTGGAAGACATAAACAATGGACACCGTGCATGTGCACCACCACTACGAAACTACAGCACCGGAAACATAAGCAATTCATCATCAACATCACCAGCGCTACCAAACAAGCCATGCGCATGCACACTTCGCAAAGTATTTCTACAGCTGCATCAGCTTCGAGTTCCAATTCGATAACGATCTCTCCGTCATCGACCCTTCGCGTTTCTCTCACCTTTGCCACGAGGTCTTTTAATTCACCAGGCCACAGGCTTACCCTCCTGCCTAACGGCGTTATCGTCATCTCACCAGCGTCCATCACTAGTACAACGAGGCAACCAGACTTCATCCCGCACCGTCTGACCTTCCCATCTCCTAAATCCAAATCATCAAACGAGAGTCGAGGGGATGAGAAGGAGATGCAACGACATGCCGCACTCATAGCGCAC
Organism: Boeremia exigua; assembly: GCF_020726555.1. Classification (NCBI taxonomy): domain Eukaryota; kingdom Fungi; phylum Ascomycota; class Dothideomycetes; order Pleosporales; family Didymellaceae; genus Boeremia; species Boeremia exigua. The sequence goes on along the minus strand of NW_025763518.1, from coordinate 2,209,971 downwards.
CTCAACGCTGAGCTGAGAGAAAACAGTGCATTTAAGGATAAAGCAGTGAGCGGGTGTAGGAGGGCAAGGAGCGATTATCAGTGAATACGAGAAACGCTGGGCGTGTTCAGCTGTTGTCTTCACGTCTGCCTGTACGCGTTTATATGCAGTAGCTCTAGGATACCCATTTGTGTGATTTTGGTGGTTGTACACTTTGCGTTCGTGGTAGGGATGAAGAGTAATGACGGCTGTGATGACTCCAATGCTTGTATATTGGCAGACAGGGTATATACGATAAGTCATTTGTCCTCCGAGGCGCATCTGTACTCAAAGCGCGTGATCTATATGCGAGGAACACTGGCTATGCAATTATTAACGCTCTCATGTAACATCGGCACAATCATTGTCCTCTGGTACTGAGCCTCAAATATGGTGGATCCTTCGGCTTACACGCTGAATGCCCATTCTGATCCACCTTCGGCACAGTACTCAGCTTCTGCCCATCCTCATTTTCAAGGGCAAAATCGAAACTTGCCAGGAAGTACGCCGTGATAATGTTCTGCTCGAGTTTCGCAAACCGCATGCCGGCGCACGGGTGTCTCGCCACGCCCCAACCCAGCCATCCATGTGGAACTTTCTTATCCTCCTCACGACCTGGAAGATACCGTGCAGGGTCCCAGACCTCAGGATTAGGGTAGATGGAGGGGTCCTGATGAACGTCGGCGGTGGCGTAGGTTACAACTGCGTCGGGTGGAATGACCTCCATGCCGTTGCCCGTGGGAAGCGCGCGACCGCTGATGTTTTTTCGGAAAGCTGTGCCTAGAAGATTGAGTCGAATGGAATCCTTCAGACACAGGTCGACAACCCGGAATTCCGACTCCCACGCCTCGAGGGGCACATCGTCCAGTTGACAACGCAAAGGCTTTGAAGGGTCTTGTGTATATTTTGCAGCCACAGCACGAATCTCTTCGCGGCATTTAGCCATCCACTCGGGAGAAGAAGCAAGGTAGCACAGGACCCACGCCGCATTGATTCCACTGTTGAGCAAGCCCGCAAACAGGGCGCCAACAATAAACTCTATGATCTTGTGTGTTCTATCACCCTGGTCTAGCAGGTACTGTAGCGCGTCGTCATGCTTCTCGTCGCTGGCTGCACGTTTCTTGATGATGTTCTCAATGATCATGTAGAGGCGAGCTCCAGCGTACGTGCGCTTCAAGACAGCAGGCGACGGTAATTTGGGTAGTATGATTGATGTAGCCGTAGAGCTGGCTTCAATGTACTCAAAAAGACCGAGAGTTTCCTCCAACAACTCAGCATTTTCTGCGATCTCGTGAGCACCAAGGAGTCTGATGGTCAGGCGGAACACAAGTCTGTAAACGCTTTCGAAGGGGTTGGTGCGGCCACGTGGGTCATTCTTGATGGCTCTGAGAGCTTCTTGCGTATCGGAGGTAAGCATCGATAGCTTTCGTCGAAACTGGTCATTCTTGAGGAGTGCAGCCAGGCGCCTGCTGAAGTGGTTTGACATATCTTCTTCCGCTCTCTTTTCGGTGTCATACTTGTCCGTTGAAGGGCTTCCACCAAACAGCACTGCGTATCCCTCAGCGAATCCAAGTTCGCGCGACTCGAAGAACAGCTTGCGTCCCTCCTCTCCAGTCAGGGCGACAATGACATTCGTTCCCGCGTGGAAGGAAAAATTGCCTGTCTTCGACTGATCACGCCGCCGGCGATACCAGTCCCAGCGCTCCGTCCAGAATCCCCATGGTCCGGTTACAGGGTAGTTGTCGCTAGCGGCAGCAGGCGCGTTCGCAGGTAATCGGCGAATGAACAATGTGTGAACGACAACGACAAGTAAGACAAGCGATGCGAAAAAAAGCAGCAGTAATGTTGGTGATCTGACCACACAGCCAAAGATGTCAAGGAGAGCCATATCACGATAAGGCAGCTTACAGTGCCAGACCGATGGAGAGGAAGGTCAGTAAAGATCGAAATGAGTACAAGGCCAAGGTGACACAATATAGGTGGCACATGGTCCCAGTGGAAACCTCGGCGGAAACATTTCGTCCCGCACGCACCATTACGCTGTCTCAGTCTGCGCAAGAGCATTGCGTGCCTGCAATTGGCCTGAAGAGTGCTGCCATCATTGTGCCTAGGTAGTAGCGAAGGGGCAGAGGGCGGAATGGAGGCGTTCCGGTTGTGCAACGCGCCGTCAAGTTTTAGGTTCGGAGCATCACAGGCAAAACTTGCCCTGTCATCTCGCCTCTTGTCCACGCGACAAGCCACGTAATGTCGCTCCGACAGCCCTAAGCGGTTGTCATTGGATGTCTTGCACCCCTATAGACCGAGCACGATTCTGGAATCCAGATGTCGGGAAAAGTTGCCTGACTCTAGCACTATTGCGTCCTGGTGGCGCCTAGTTCCGAAGATCAACGTCGCTAAAACATATCGATGATCGCTCGGCTTGCCCTGACTCCGAGACGAAATCGCTCATACTGTGAACTGTGCTGTTCTGCAGCCGTTGTTGAGGTGCGATCAGGACAAGCCTCTGCCTCGGTCTCCTGCCGTGCCCCCTCTACCCAGACCGCATCTACACCAATATCGTTCGTGCACACGGCATTGTACAAGAAAGTCATCTTCCAGGATTTCGGCGCAACTAGACTTGTTTGTGCAGTGTAGCCTCTCGGTGGTTGCCGGGTTGTGTATCGTTCGACATCGTTTTTGCAAGAAGAACCATTGCTGATGTTGGAGTGCGAATCACAGGTCTACAACCGCGAATAACCTTGGAAGCTCTACCTAGGTAGGTATCAGCCGCAGTCACGTCGCTGGCCATGTGCTGCAGGCGTGTAATTCAGACGCCAGAGTGTCAGATTCAAGCAGAGCGTCAGGTGTGGTGCTTGACTCCTGTTGTATGAGCGAGCAAAGTGGATCAATCGGAGAGCCTGGAGGTAGGCGCACAGAAGGCCGAAGTTCTAATCGTTCGACAAACCTGCTGTACTTGCTCCACATGTCGAAAACACAGTCCATTGCGCAGGTCATTTTCACTTCATCCCACCCGCTGCGATGATTGGCTCGCAAGCCGTGAACTAATGGTGCCACACAAACGGGGCACCACAAACTGCACCGCCACAAGCTTTCATTTTGTTTACTAGAACAACAAACTTGTGCCAGAGCTGCCCGTTAACGACTCACACTTAGCCATTGTGCAGCCACTCTAGTTGAGGTCGAAACAAACATCCGGCAAAATCCCAGCTAATCACATTGTACTCATCGATCACTCGGTATCGCCACAGAGAGAAGCTGAGTATTATCATGGAGTCCTCAACTCAGCGGCGTATTGTACCTATCCTCGTTCAAGTGCTTCCGGCAAAAAGGCCAGTCAACGACGCGCAGGCTCAAGTGGCCGCCAGTGCTGCTATTTCTAACGACAATGAAGTCAATCTGATGAGCCTCAGCAACGAGCTTTTACATATCATAGCACTAGCTCTCCGTGGCAGCAGAACCATTCTCGATCTTTCGCTCACCAACAAGCGCCTCCGAGCTATCGCTCAAGATTCCATGTTACGCGAGCTTTGCATCCCAAACAAAGGTATAAGACAAGTCTTGGAAATGCTGGGTGTCAATTCTTCCGATGTTGCAAAGGTTCGTCATCTCATTCTACCACGGCAAGACGACTGCACTAGGACCGACTGCTGTTGCCTACGCTTATCCGACCTTGACACACGCACAGTACGACTGTTGCACGATGCAATCGAACGCAATCCCACCCATGACTTCACTTGGGAACGGATCCAAGATGTGGAGCGTGACTCACATACATGGTACCACAAATACCACAGTCTCCTGCTGGACATCCTGGTTGCACTTCTTCCATCTTTGAAAGAGGTAACAATGTCGCTGCCCCCACGCGAAGATCCTGCTCAAACAACACCCTCAGTCTGGCCATTGACCTACCAACATGCCTCCGTTTCACCGTTCGATGGCATTGTACTTCAAATGATGCAGACAAAACTGCAAGTCCTGACGATTCAGTCTGACGCAAGGTATCAGCAGCATATCATCAAACTGCCTGGATTTCTCAATCTACGGTCGCTGACAATATCAATGGTACATCTCGGGTCACCAAGCAGCATAGATTTCTACAAGCCAGACGTCACGTCGATGGACCTTAAGAAACAAAACTGGCTTCCGTTGACCTTGACAGACCTTCATCTTACATCATGTACGAGATCAACATTCGTCCTCCTTGATATGTTCACCTCTTTTTCGTCCGACTTACTACGATTGAAGCGCATCACGTTGGCGTTCGATATGATCGCGAGCTCAGCCCTCATTCTCTGCGCAATGGAACAGCTGCCGCGATGCACCACCATGACGGCTCTCGGGTGGGTACAAACATTAGCAGACCTGGCTCGTAAAGGGCTCACGGTGAAGCTCTGTGCAGAGACTTCGTCACCTCTGTGTATCAGCGGGCGCAGAGCCACCTTCACCGAGGAACTCCAAGCAATGACAACTTTGTCTTCAGTCGAGGTTACAAGGATTATTCGAGCGGGCATGCAGTTGTCAGTGGCTGTTGCACGGTCCCGTACTGGATCCAGGAGACGATCGTCGCCATTGGAGCGCAGACTGTTCTTACTGCATGGGACAGACTATCCGACACTGTTCTCGAGTCCCACATTCTCCGCTACATACTGGACTGAGGTTACCTTCTTCCATGGTACACGGAAAACCTTTAGGCGCCTCAATCGTCGGAAACAAAGGATTTGAGTCGAATTACGGAGCAACAGAGCCAATCAAATCCAAGAGTGATTGTTGAAAGGCTCCATGAACTTTTTTCCCATTGGGCGTTGCTGGCCTGTAACACAGCATCAATGGCTGCCATGTTGGATATGTTTTGACTGCTTTACACTAAACTATGAAGAAATATCCTTGTGCTATAAGTATGGAGTAGAGTTGTGACCAAGGACTGTCGAGCAGTATGACAACCTTTGGGAGGTACAGGAGGTTGGCTGACTATCGAGAAACGCCAACCACAAACAGCTACATAGACCTGTTTGCCACCCCTCACGATCCGCCTCTTACCTCAAGCGCAGAAGAAATCCTCTGAGCTGTAGTCGGGGCCAGCGCCTGCGAATACGGCTCTCTTGGGATAAGGGCAGAGCAGACTTGTGCGGTTAGCGATGTCGATAGCCTCGAGCGCAACAGGCGCGACCCCATTCTCTACCCACTCGACCAGCGCCTCGAACGATCTCGCAGGGTAGCCGCCCACGCCACCCTGACAGTGACCCAACCCAGGGGCTTCGAAGTAACGAAAGAATTCATGCACATCGGGGTCAACGGCGGTCACAGCGTCGTAGTACTGACGAGAACCACGAAACGTGATGATGCTATCTGCCTGCTCGATTGTCAGCGGGTTGCGTGTGGACAACATTAAGTCGCTTACGAGACCATGAAATGTAAGCATCTTCCCACCGGCCTGTTTAAAATCGTACAGATATGGTGACCTTGTACCAATCATTGAATCGAACTCGACAAAAGCTGTCCGGAAGACTTGTTCGTAGTCTCGCCGAGACAGACTGCTCACGTCGAAGTCACGATCCTTCAAGAACATGCGGATGGCCGTTGTCAACAACGAGTTTCCCTCGCCATTACATGTTCCGTTCGACGAGCAGATAGTTCTTGCAAGCCCGCCCTCCGAGGTAAGATTAGTCTGGTGGCCCATGGTGTGCCAGAGAAACGCCCCGTCTGCTCTCCGAGCACCGTTCCAAGCTGCATCAGCAACAGATGCTGCGGACTTCGTTATCTGACTCGGCGATGATGGCCCACTGCACTTGAGGGGCTCACCAACCGCGGTGTATGGATCGAAGTGACAGTCGTCCTCATTGGAGATGATGCCATCAAGAACTCCATCCAGACCGTCACAAAAATCGATAGCGAGATTTGTCAGGGCATCAATCTCACAGGGATGTGGCGCCTGGTCCATTTCGTTGATGACTTGCTGTGGAAAATGCGCAGCAACGATGAACTCGGTGTGGATCACCGGAGCGATGCCCTGGATGCCATCGAAGATGTCTGGATATCGTTGAGCAAAACCAAGACCTTGGCGCCCTCCTTGCGAGCACCCATCAAAGTATGAGAATCTAGGCAGTTGTCCATAAAAGCTGTTGATGACGCTCTTGGCTGCCAGCGCGGCATCCTTCAGTCCCACGTACATGAAATTCTGCAGCGCCAGCAGATCAGCGTTACCAGGACTCAACAGCCCCCAATGATCTGGGCCCTCAGACGAGGCACCCCCGTTGGTGGTGACTGTGGCGTAGCCGTCTGCAACAACCACCGACATGGTCAGAAAGGAAAACCATTCCAATCCGGCAAACCATCCTCCACCCCCAACCATACGTAACCGTCCGTTCCATTCTGGCTGAATGGGTAACCATACTTGGGATATAAGACTGTCGTTCTGATTGGGATGTGTGTGTGTGAGTGTAACGTTGCAGAAGCTCATGTTTTTGCCAAAGTCATCGTCGCGGAAGAGCTGGTAGTTTCCAGCAAGAGGGTCCAGAGAGAAATTCTGCACCAAGGAGGCTTGAACCGACAAAAACTCGGCACCAAAGATTGTTGGGAGAACAATTGCTTGCGCCGAGCAATTGTTCCAGCCATGAGAGAGCGCCATTGCGTTGTCTTGTGAGACGGTTGTAACTTTGATGACTACCTAGGTAGGAGGGTTGGCGCAAATGATATATCCAAGCAATTCCATTATGTGGTAAGCAGTGACGCATGTAAGATACGGGGGAAGATCCTTTGGTGTGTTTGTAGTACGAGCACCTACATTGCTGCAACAGACCCATACCTAGATTGATCTAGTGTGCTGACGCCGTGCAGGTCACACCACCCAAAGGTAACACGCATCTCTTTTTACACAACCTAGAGACTCTCTCTGAACTCATGTTTAATTCAATGTGCTTATTAGTGTTTTTGTAATCCTGCCCCCGGTTGTGTGGATTTCAAATCGTCTCTTCCTCGATACCCAGGCGAGGTCCATTTCCACGAGTTCGCGGAATATGGTGGCTTCCCGTGAGTACGTCATGAAGTATTGCGCGTGATATAGCCGGGCCTTCCAGCTGACCGTGGTCCGGTGAAGAGTAAGCGTACTTAGGTATGTAGTCCGTGATGGGTCCCGAGGTCGTTGTGTTTGCAACTCGGGCAGTGTTGGCTGTGACAGTCGTAATTACAAGGCTACCCCACTTCGGATGAAGTGTCGCAGCTCCAAAATCCCTGCTCTAGGCAACGAAATCTGTTTTCTTGTGGCTGTTATCGGTATATTTCGCGCAAAGCATCAAACACAATGCCACTACCGAGAAGAATCGCTCAGCGAGAGGGCCTAAAATAGCTCAGTCACCTGCTTCGTATCAACGAACGAAATCGACGAGCATCAGATAAAGACTTCTCGCGCAGATGATTGGGACCGACAGAAAATGAGTCAGTTGAGTGCCTAAAGTCGTGTTGCACAAAGAATTTCCTGACTAGAAGACCAAATACTTATGAAAAGTATCTCAGCGAATGACGAAAGCGTGCCAGCTCTTCAAATGACAAGTCAATATAATTGAGGCTCGTGATATTTGGGACATGATCGAAATGCGCCTAAATTCACGTACATGTTTCTCGAGGTCATCCCTATCGCTGCCTCTCAACAATTTCCATTGATATTTAAGCTGCCCGTCACCTCACCCCCATCAAAGACTAGGGCGCAACACAATGATGACTGCCGATACAATGCGTACAGCAAGCTCGCGAATCTTTCGGTGCGTTTTGACCGCAAGGTGCTACGCAAATCATCAGTATCGTTCCCCATCTGTATTCGGAGATCATGTCGCTTACACCAGCTGGGCAGACAATGTCCCGTACAGATCGTCAACTCTAGGTTGGTCTCTCTCTGGCACTTCTTTACCTGACTCCCTGCCGGCGTTCTCCCATCATGCCACGTAATAGAATCACACTGCTCGTCACTTGACTGAATCTGTAAGGTACTTCCTGTAAAGCCGTCGCCAAAGACGGCGCTTAGATCGTACCACACGAAGCTCTCGTCGATATTGTAGGCAAATATAAGTTGACTGGCATTCGGCGTAGTCAGACCATTCGCGTTTGGAGTAATCTTGAGCGCAATACCCCCAGACATTGGGTCAGAATGGAAGATCTCGCCATAGGTGCTGTCTCTGGGTAGAATTGTTCTGTTGCTGATGTGGCTGCCAACGGACCAAAGGTAGATCGGATGGTCGCACTGATTTGTGATTGTGGCGCGGCCTACAGCGAGAACACAAGTGCTCAGCGAAACAAGCGCAAAGAGGTTAGACAGAAGCATGGTCCGTGCCGGTATGGTTGAAGGACTAGATTTGTTCAGTGACGAGCTGCAGCACCGAAAGTATCAATCTTATACACGCTCAAGCCTTGCTCCCTTCTCATGATCACAACGACTAGCAAATTTAACCTTTTACCTATTTCGTGACTTATGACATCTTGTGTGACCCAACGACAAGTATGAAGGTTGCAAGGCTACTGGCCCGATAGGATCAACAAAGCCGATTGACCATCACATTCAGCCACAAAAGATCACAAGGCCCGAAGAATACTAAGTGGAATTATCTTACTTGCCAACTTGTGTAAGGCTGTCACCTGTTCTGAAAGCACATTGAGTACCTAGGACGTAGGTGAGGTGTACAAATCTGGCGGCCCACATCCAGGACACAGCTCGTGTGTTACTAATGTTGCACATGTAGCATCAAAAGGATGCAAAGAGTCGAATGTGCCTAAGTCACTGGCTGCAGAGAGGAACGTATAGTCAGAGGCATGGTTTGAGGGCCATGTGCTATTTCTGTCTATTTCAAATGTGTTTCAGTCCTCAATTGTCGGTAGGGAATTTTTTTGCTAGAATCCAGAACCGAGCATTTCCATCGACTCTTAGAAAATGCGTACTTCAGCACCTGCTTCCTTCCTCTAAACGAACAAGCTCGACCTCCACCTGCAGACCCCGCTTGATGAAACCTTGCTCAAGATAACTTTGCACCTCCCTGACAACATCAACAGGCCTACCCACCTTGCAGAAGTAGGCTGTCATAGCCGAATCAATGTACTCTAACCGAAGCCTCTGGAGACGACCGCAAGTGAAGACGGCATCTAGCTGATAGCGATGCACTACCTCGCGCAAAGGTAGTAGGATGCGCTCCTTTGCGGCTTCGGGGTTCTTCTGCTCAAGTGCGGCAATCTGGCGCTCAGCCCAGCGCTGGTTTGTCAGCCCCGCTGTGTGGATAGTGAGGCTCAGGTCGCGTAGATTTGGCAGGTTGCGACACATCTGCAGGTACGGGTTGTGATGTCGATTGAGAGCGACACCACTGAACCAGTAGAACTTGGGAAGCTCCATCTTGGTCACCGCGTTATAGATATGAGGCAGAGCCGCAGAACTGAAGATGTTGCCGCTATAGATCACATCGGCGGTCGAGGAAACGACAAATGTGCACTTCGATAAGTACGGAAGGACGTCCTCGTACCACCTGCGGTTACTTGCTGGATCAAAACGAACACCCTTCAAAAATGTAGGGTAGTCAGGGGAAGCGCCGGCGTCCTCGCGTTCAGCGGTGATGTATATGCGTCGAGTGCCTGCAGGAATCTACGTCAGTCGTCACAATCAGGAGTCTGTCAGATGGCCGTCTGACTGATCAAGATAATCTTACCTGCGCCCAACAAAGTTTCTAGAGCTTGTGTTTGCGACTGGGGAGGCGCAAATGTAGGCGCCGAAGCATTCAGCGGAGCTAGACGTGAGCTAGACTGCTCATCGCGCACGAATCAAGGTTACCCTTACCTGACGAGTTTTCGCCAGTGCTCCAGGTGGAGCTCTCAGAGCCGCGCGATATCTGCTGCGAACCACTCATGGCGGGTATTGAGATCAGAGCTTAGTGCCCTCGTGAATGTTAAGAGAAAGAGACAAAAGAGAAGAAGCAGCCTGAAAGATGCTAAGAGCTAAGGTTCCGGGACAGGGACAGGCTTAGTGAAAAATCTTTTATACAACAGTTAGTGCACGCCAAGCACGTTCTCGCGAGTGAAAGAAGGTTTGTCATTGACAAACGAGCATCAACTGTTGTATACGTGACCTATGTTGATCTAATTGTTTGAGCGTGATAACCATAGCTGGTGATGACATCAGACCTCATAATGTGCGCAAAGTGATTACAAAATAAGTAATCCTAGATCCGAGGCGCAGATCCTACGAGCTGGACGGTTCGTGATCTGTCAAGACTCCATCGGATAGGGTTGCTACTGATATTGCTGACACGAAGAACCAACGAGCATACGGGGAAGGATGTGGGCTAATCGTGTGCGATTGCTGATGCAAGGAGCTTTGGAGTAACCCATCTACCGAGCCTAGGGCTCTTCAGTACCTGGTTATCTACGCAACGACTAGATATATGAAACGAATCAGCTTCAGCGGCTCTAGGGAATTTTACTGGAGTCAGAATCTTTTGCATTGAGCAGAGTGAGCTGTCCGATAAATGAAATCCGTAATTCCGATCGCTTGTAGCTGTAAGTGTGCAATCGAAGTGAGACTAGTCGAATGTAGTCGGCGTAAGTGATTCCTGCATTCGAAAGTCTCCGAAATGCAAGCCGTGAAGTATATGTATTTGTGACAGATGTCTAGCATTGAGAGTATCTTGCACTTAGCGCGTGGTGGGCCTCTGAGTGATCGTCTTGTTAGTCAGTGTGCGAACGAACAGCAAAGACTGTAGCAAGACAATCCAGGCCCTCTGAAGTACTTAGGCAGCAACCGCTGAGATCACAAATCGTGGTCCTTGGTAAGCGTACGACTCAGCAATGTGTAAGCGTGGGATGACACAAGCTCGCTGGTCTTTCAAGTCGCTACTTTGTGATGCACGAGGATCCAGGTCACACTTTTATACGATTCGTAAGCAAGCTTCATTTTCACTCAAGATGGAATCGTCAATGATTGCCGAGGAGTAAACCAAAGACCCAGCAAGGCGGCAAAGTACACGGGCAGATTCGCTGACACACGAAAAGGACATACTGCAGAGCAACCGACATTGTGATTGGCTGCGCAGACACGGAAAAATGTGTAATTCGCAAGTGTATCCATATTCAGGAGTCTGAGCAAAATGTGCACTTGTAGGTTTTATTGCGCTGCATCCAATGATGCGAACCAAGGCAGCAGTTCAGTGTTCGAGGCGCAAATGCGACGCCTTGGTGATGAGCACAAAACCGAGGGGATAATGATGATAGATTATTCAGGGTTTCAGTACTCACAAATCAGAGCCGCTGTACAATCATGATAGAATCCAAGGACGATGAAGTCTGGGGTTTGATGTGTCGATGAATACCGTGCGCTGACGTAGGGCTTGGCACGTGGGGCTGAGTTTCGCGACGTGACACCTTGCGAACCCTGGATACGCTTAGACCTCCACACGCTTCAGGCGTGCATTGACCCGCAACTCGGGACACCATGTCGTCTCCTGTATTATCATGTGCACCCTTCGGTCTCCGTGACGATGGATGAGGATTCGGTCCACTTTCGAAATCTGACTTGCCTCTCCTAAGCAGCACGTTGACAACACTCAGCACAGCTCCATCTTACTGTTTGCAGATCTGCAAAGCCTCCCGACGATGGCAATGCTAGAAGTAGACTCCCCGAGAGAGTCGAGTGAAGAAGAAGGCCTTCCATACCTTGACCCAAGTCCGCCGCTAGAAACGACAAAGCCATGGGTGATTATGCTGGTGCTGGCCTTCGTCCTCGTAGCCATTATCGACATGGGCGCTTTCCTCGCCGAAGCCCCTCGAACACGCGTTTACGAAACCAATATCTGCCTCAGCTATTATCGAGAGATAGAACCTTCAGTCATTGGTCCAGACGGAGCAATACCCGAGAAGTTGTGCAAGGTGGACGACATACAGCAAAGGATGGCTATGATCTTCGGCTGGCAAGACATGTTTGATGCAATACCAAGCATTTTTCTGGCGATACCGTTCGGTGTGCTGGCAGACAAAGTAGGAAGGAAGTGGATCTTCACTGCGAGCCTGATGGGCTTACAGTTGAACAGTGCTTGGGTGCTAGGCATTTGTCAGTATTCATCCAAACAATACCGACCAGGGCGATGTTGACGACTTCAGGCTACTTCAAAGATCTGCCACTCGAGCTGACATGGCTTTCTTCAGCCTTTTACTTCATCGGCGGCGGACCCATTGTTGCAGCAGCTATTGGCATCACCATGATATCGGACATTGCGCCACCTGAGAAGCGAACCACCATCTTCTTGTACCTGACTGCTTCGGTTCTCATCGCCGAGATTATAGCGCCAATAATGTCAGCTCGTCTCATGGAGAGTGGAGACTGGTACCCTCTCGTACTCGCACTTATCTTTCAGCAATGTGGGGTACTCCTTGCTGTCTTTTTCCCGGAGACCTTGCACATGCGCGAGCATCCAAAGCACGACGAAAGTGCCGCGAGAGCAAGCCCAGCGACGGCGAGAAACCACGCGTTTAGCCCAGGGCAGCAAATTCGGCATTTCCAGGATGCGTTCCAATTCCTCAAAGGCGACCGGACGTTGGCATTGGTTGTATTCACTTTCATGGCGAACAGACTTGGCCGGCAGGGTATTACTCTACTCGTGCGCTATGCTTCGAAGCGGTACGAATGGGAGATCAAACAAGCGGCATATCTTTTGTCCTTTCGTGCGGCTACGAACTTGGCGGCTGTAGCCATTTTCCTGCCTCTCACTAATCACGTGCTACTAAAGTATGTCAGACTACCAGCACATTGGGCCGACCTGTGGATCGCGCGCGGCTCCATAATTCTCACTGCTATCTCGTTCCTCATTATCGGTCTTGCAGCATATCCAGCTCTTTTAATTGTCGGCCTGCTTGTCTACAATATGGGCACAGGCTACAACGCCGCAATGCGTTCGGTGTCAATACACGTTGTTGGCGGTCAGTCAAGTCCCAATATCGGCAAGTTGATGAGTACCATTGCAATAGTTGAGAGCTTTGGTGCGCTAGTCGCTGGTCCCTTGCTCAATCAACTGTTCCAATGGGGGATGGCTCTCGGCGACGTGTGGCTTGGCCTGCCATTCCTGGCTGGTACGCTTGTATTTGCTGGTCTTTCCTTCGTCACTTTCAAAATTGATGTGAGTGACAGAGAGGCCGAATACATCGAGGTTCAGAGTGACGATGTCGACGAAACGATTGAGTTAGAGGAAAGAGCGAGCACATCCGCTCTCGACCATGAAGTCCTTCATCGATACTCGACATCCCGAGACTCTGTGCATCTCCTACGCTGAAGGCAATTGAAGTAATTTCTTGCAAGAGTGACCCATTCAATATTTGTGAGGGTTAAGCACTTTCTATCTTCATCAAACGCGGCTTCTATCTGGTGCACATGCAACACGGCGCTCTTACTCTGTATGAAAGTAAGTGCGAGTGCGACAACAATCTTAACATCCGCCGCAGTGAGCAGGGCAACGACGAAGGACTTGTTTGGCCACATTACCCACATGCGCAAACTCCAACATCTCGATAGACCTCGGTCATATCTAGTCAGCACCTCTTTAGCAGAGCTTTGCTACGTTGGACTGTTTACCGCTTTGCATCACCGTCGGTTCATTTTAAGCTTCTTCAACGATGCTTGCACGCGCATCCAGCGACGCCGGTATCCGTCTCCGACGATCCAAGTCCACCTCAACTGTCCACCGACACGGCCCACCTACCATCGAGCCCTTGGATCCCGACGTAGCGCAACATCATGCCGTTGCTGCTGCCAGTGCAGCATTCATTCGATCTCAAGCTCAGGACAACACTGCGCGTCGAGCAGACCGAAGCGTTGAGCTCGGCCGCAGCAAGAGCACTGCAAGTCGAAAGTCACTCACGTCGCCAGGCAGCCATTTTCCCCCGAGGGAACTTAGCATTCGGCCTGTACCACCGGGAAAGAGTACGCAGTCGACCAATACTCACCGTAATTCCACATCGTCTGCGCCGCACATGGAGAATCATGCCTTCTTCGACCCGCCCACCAGGGATAGACCGACATCAGCAGCACGTCCCTTATCGAACCAACCCTCGGTCATCTTGAATGAGTTTGGACGTCCTACTTCTCAGCCGAAGTCGCACCGTAACAGCGCAGCACCATCCATCACATCGCAACAAATCAGGAAAGCACGTTCTATGTATTACGCCAGCAGCGTTCAGACTGGGTCACCTATCGCTCGACCTCCAGCCAAGTACCTTGGTGCTTCCCCAACGAGCATGCCCTCTGTTTTGAGTACTGCACCGACCGCTTACGTTCCAAGTAGAGGCATACCTCCCTCTCCGCTTGCATCGCCACATGTGCCTGTAGCCTTGACTTCAGGTGAGACAATCGAGATCGCTCGGGACAACTGTCTGCGAGACTTCCAACAAACGTCGATCAAACACAAGCCATCGCTCTTTCTAGCGCCATTCAAGAAGAGACAGGACAGATCGAAGGACAAGGCCAAACGCCTCTCGTCGATCATCACATCTGTACCATCTGTAGACTGTAACTTCGTGGGAGACACAGCGCTCGACGTCACTGTGAGCGACTTCATGCCACCGCCAGATACAAAGGAGAGACGATCTTTCTCTGGGTCGCTGAAGAAGAAAATCAAAAGAGTATTCAGAAGGACATCCAACAAAACGCCCAGCCTTCCAGTCCAACAGATTGAAGCCAGCCGCGAGTACTTTGTCAGCTCGTCAGCGCCAACTGCAGATAATCATGGCAATATACCAAGCCCTAACGAGGAATTGCTTCAAACGACACGATCTCGAACACCTTCATCTAACGGAGGCCATCTACACCCTATGCGATCAGGGTCACGTAGTAGTAGCAAAGGCAGTACTCACAGTAATCGCAGCCTCCACAGCGAGACCATGCAAACGTCTGCGTCACGGGTTACGAGCTGGGGTACTTCGGCCTCCGGAGAGACGCTCACACAACGCGCAATCAAGCGGTTGACGGTGATACATGAATCAAAAGACAGTATGGGTAGTATCACTGATAGGCTAGCGTCCACTTCCACGAACAGGAAATCGTTGGGTCTCCCAGCGTTCACAGCCTTCGAAGACCCCATGCCGATGCAGAGCCTAGCAGAAGAGGCTTCAACGCCACCTGTTGACCCAAAACGTGTCTTCTCGGCTCTAATGCGTGAGATCGACGCGTCCAAATCTGCCGGAGCTCCGATTGATCTTTCAGATCGCACATCAGGCGCAGAGAGCGATGTGTTCGAGTCGAGCAGAACAAAGGAATTGCACTCAACCACTGAACAGACACACCCCACTGTCAGTGAATGCTGTGAGCAAGAGATCGGCCATGAGCGGGCGAGTTCAGGTCATCGCCGTGGGAATGCAGCTGCGTCAAGAGGTCCGTCTAAGAAAAGCTCAATCAAGTCTTTTGGGCAGGCTATCAGATCCACAATACGCACCGTGACGCCAGGGGAACAACGGCCTGCGCGCCGTCTGGACGGGATGTCAAATACCCAGCCACATGCGGACACGCCATCATCAGGCGCTTCATCAAGGTCTCCAAATGATCAAGAAGATCGTACAGCAATGTTCATGAACTTTCGACTTTCCAAGAAGAAGTGGGTTCTCGCTGCTTATACGACGATATGGCACTCTACAGTGTTAATCCTACTAACGTGCATCAGAAGTGCAACACTTTCCCAAGATACCTCAGTTGTAACTTTCACACCGACCGCGGAGCAAATCGAAATGCGAGTGGCGAAGGCCAAGAATCGATGGCAGACACCTCTAATCGAGAGCACGACACTCCAGTTTCCGCGTGAGACAGATCGACTATACACGGTAGTTGACTTGGCTCACCAGCGATCTCTGGAGAAGGCCGCTGCAACCAGTGAGGAGGCTACGAGCTCACAGTCCCCTGTGTTGCAGCTACCGAAACTCACACAGCTGCCTATGTCTCCTAGTATCTACTCAAGGAACACCGATGGGGCCAGCATCCTTCCTAACGACAGCGTGGTGTCTTTCACAGGCCGTGAAACTATTCCTCAGGGAGGCTCGGCAGTCATCTTGACCAGCCAGTCTGTACGAAGCTATGTCATCGGTACTCCATCCCCAAATCGGCCAAGTTCAACTCATTCCAGTCGTGACTGGAAGGCTTGGCTGTCGCATGAAGTTTCCGGAATCGAGAGCATCAGCCAAGAGGACATCACAATCCGCGGACAATACACAACGTCGTCTCAACAACGCAAATCCGACTTGACTCCAACTGTGCATACCTCGCAAACGGGATGTGACGACACGACAGTCATCGTGCGAGAGTCCTCGGAGACATCGACACCTCGAGTACGTGCGTTTGTACCGAGTATGCTTGATGCAGAGCAGCAAGTGGACAGGTTGCCTGTTTCACAGGATTGTTTGACCCAGATCACGGCGGTGCCAAAAGTAATGCAACCCTCGACTTCGGAAAGTCAAGATACGCGTCAAACGTGCATCCCCGACAAGACCACAACGGAGAAGTCATTATCAGGTCCTGTCACAGTGACTCCTCCCTCATATGCGGGCAAAAGCTGTTTGAAAACACCACCGAGTAGCGAATCTGCTGCATCGCAGCCTCCACTTTGTACGCCTGGCACTTCACGTATGAATGAGCGTTTTCCTTTTCTCGATACTGAAAAGCGATCGAGTAGCAACAACTCAAGTCGGTCACGTAAATCAAAGTCGCCAACTAGCAGTTTCGGATTCTCCCAGAAGTCACCGTTGGAGAATCTTAGGCCCCAGACCATCTACTCGGACATATCTGCTCCCGCGACGGGCTGTGTTACAGCTGTTCCGCCCTCCTTTACCGCGAACAGTGCCGAGACGGCGCAGAAGAGCAAAGAAAATATCACACCGCCGTCGCTAGGTGGCCACAGAAGACCGAACATGGCGCCCCTCGCATTCGTTTCACAACATAAATCACTACAGCCACTTTCGCCATCGAGTTCGCACCGAAGTTGCAACAGTGTGATGGAACACGGTGTAGACGCAGCAACTGAGAACCAATCGAAGCGCGCCTCGAAACCAGCCGACACGGTAGTTGCACGTCCCAGCTTACGCATCACCATACGACCGTTATCACCCGAGAAGCTTTCACGGCGCCCCAGGAGTGCATTTGATCTGCGTAATACACCCTCGCCCCGTCCAGCATCGGAACTCTTTCGCACTACGCTGCCGTCGAAGCCGTCTTCACGTTTATCGGTCCGAGATCCTCACCCAACCCTTGAATCAGAGGCACACATGCACACAACGCCTGAAACGTGCCAGCCCGATGGTAGTGTAACACCTGGTCAACGGATGGCTGAGCGCTTCCTGAAGGAGCGGAAGAGCGCCACAGTACTTGAGCGAGGAGTCAGGAAGAGTGCTGGTAAGCTTGTTAGGGAGGATACACCAGCATTTCTTTGATTTTCCCGGATGCTACTTGCATGTATCTACTACGTGGGGGATGTTGTTTAATGCGCATGGGGTTTTTTGGACAGGAAGTTGTTTTATATGGCACGGCTATGATGGACACAGTGTATCGTATTTTCCATAGCGTGATAAATTAAGGCACACTCTTTTACGACGAACCGGCTCAGACATACCAAGATCGTTTTTGCTATCATCTTCAGCATTTTGAATCAGGGAACGCTAGCCGGGTCGAATATGACGTGGTGAGCCATCCCACTATGTTATCACAACATCCGGGCGCATGCAACATAGGCAGAATGATACGGCTACATGATCATCGCCGTTTCTGCTCACCTCGGCTATCTCAAATCGTGACGGGCCTCTAGTCGTTCGCAGGTGTTATTCGAATGTCCGCTACCTAGTGTATGATGACCTACCATTCCAACACAGAACCACCCACTGTCTATCAATCGAGTCAACCCATTGCGTACAGCCGGGCTGTGCCATACTAGCGCAACAAAACATGCTTTGAACTCCTGTTGCCTATCAGATTAGACTGGCGATATGTTTTTCCAGACCATCGAAGTCTTCCATTCCGCGCTGCCCAGGTATGGCTCTGTGTTTCGCGGCTGTTGCAAGGCGTGAAGTCGTTCGCAATGCTGGCTGCATGCAGTTATCTGCCCATCCACGGAAATCTGCGCCTATACAGCCGACCCTCGAGGACAGCAGTCACCGGTGGATCGTGAATGTGCAATTGGTAAATGACAGATCTCACCGTCGACACCTCCGTGTCGTGCTCACATATTCCGCCCTCCGTCGCTGCTCGTCCCAGTATCGGTCTTGGATACCGTCCACCGATCGAGCAGGATGTCCACGATATCCATCGGCTGGGTGTCAGTGTCGTCGTGCTTCTCCGTGTCCATCTGCTTTTCAAGCTTCGTCCTTCGGCTAGGACTGCTCTCGCGCTGCTTGTCCGTCTTGGTCTGCAGGCTGTATGGACTCTCCCTGTTCCGATCCGTGTACGGCTCCTTCGCACCCTTGCGTCGCTTACTCCTGCCTTCCCGTACGATTATGATAGGCTCGTGAGGGCCAGTCGCGCCTAGCAGCGGGACGCGCTCTGTCGAGCCATCTTGTGGCTGCGGCGTGACTGGGCCGCTGAGAGAATGCGAGCTGCCGTGGCGACTGATGCGGTGGGAGTCGCGCTCCATGTTTCTCTCTCTTCCAACATCGCTCTGCAGTCTGCGCTCGTTATTCCTGGCTTCGCTCTCCCGTCTGCTCTCATCTACGTGCTCGCGTCCAGTCCCGCACTCCGGTATCCACTTCTTTCTCCTCCCGACAACACTCTCTTTCTTATCTTCATAACCGTATCCTTCGTCTATAAACTCCCGTGCACGCTCGCCCCTACGCTGTCGTCGGTGCTGCAAATCCAGGTCCCGTTGGGCCTTGATCTCGGGCTCGCTGCAGCTGTCGCTCTCGTCCCCGTTGTCCCGTCGAGCCTCGCGCTCTTTCTCTGGTCGAGGCTCGCTATTTCGTTGGGACTCACCCTTGTCGCTGAAATAGTCTTCCACAACAGCGCGCACCTGTGTCATAGAATTGCGCCGTGTGCGTTTCCCCGCACTCTGCCTGCCCGGAGGGGTTGGTTCGTCGTGTAAGCGGCTATCAGCGGCGGCGGTGTTGTGGGTGATCTCTAGGCGTCTGCCTTCCATTTCTCTGCCTTCCCATTCCCTCCTTCTCATCCTTTCTCTTTCTCTTTCTCCGCCCCTGTCCCTTTCCTGCATTTCCCTCCTTTCCCTCCTTTCTGCTCTTTCACTGTCCTCTTTCCCCTTCCGCCTAGCCGCAGAATTCGCGGCAGCAGTAGCAGCAGCAGCCGCCGCAAACACACCTTCACTCCTCTTACTCCCCTCCGCCCCGCGTTGCGTCTCAACAACACTCTGCCCATCTTCGTCTCCTGCCCGGGCGAGCGTACCTTTGCGATGCACGAACAGTTCCTCTTCACTATCTCTCTTGTGAAATGCCCGTGTGCTAGGGTGCTGCGTCTTTTGTGACTGCCGGATGAGCGCATCGCTCCCTTCGACCGCAGACATGTCAGCGCTGTAGCCATACCCCCTCACCCTCTGTTCTCCCTTTATATCCCCTTCGTCGTCGTCGCTGTACCCATACTCCGGCATGGCGCTGTCATCACCATGTCCGTGGCCCCTCCCCACTTCCCACCGCACCACCTTAACGGTCTCTTCATCTGTTCTGACGCGGGTCTCCCCTACTCGCGGGGCTAGCGTCGACGTATCGGTTGAAGTATGGGACCTCGAGTATGGATCTCGCGGCGCATGAAGCCGGTCTCGCGCCCCTGTTGTCTGCGGCCGGCGGATCGGAGGTATGCAAATAGGCGACAGGGCGGAGTGTGCCCCAGCCCTGCCATTGCCGTCGTCGTCAGAGCTCCCCAGGTCCCGCGATGACCGGGCTCGGAACGCGCGCGCGTCGTAACTCGCAGTGGACACGGGGATGCCTATCTGTGTCTGCGGGTATGCATGCTTGGAGTACGTAGATGTAGACTGGTAGGGTGGTAAGGGTACATGCGACGGCGTGTCAGTGTATCGGCGCGCATATGCAGGCGCGGGGCGCGACGGAGGTGGAGACTGGCCAGCACGTGTACGCTCGTTAGTCCTCACAGCCCGCTCGCCTCGGCCATCTGCCCTAGAGCCCCCAGGTCGGACAGACGGCCGAAACTCGCGGTATCGCGCCGAGCCAGGCACGAGTGACGGTCCATTGTGACGAGGATACGACGGCCGGGCGTCTTCGCAGTCGCAGCCGGGCACCATGCACTCCCCCACGTTTCTCGCGTCCCTCCGAACGAGCGTGTGCTGTGTTGCGCCTCGTTCGTGGTGCGAGGCGTGTGAGTCGCTGCGGGACAAAGGGCGGGGCGTGGCGGAGGAGGGTTGTGTGCTGTCCCGGCGGACATGAGGCCTCTGTGCTGAGACCTTTAGCTGTGCGTCATCCAAAGGTGCCACATCAATATTCGCCTCGAACTTGCGGCAAAATCGCTGATAAACTTTGTTCATCCTTCTCTTATGGTGATGCTGCACCGTCTGCCCACTTTTAAGCACCTCCTGCATTGCCACGATGCGTTTGAGTAGCTTCTGGACCTGTGCTGCACATGCAGCAAGGTCGGCAAGCGTTAAAGGAGAGGCTTCACTGATTGAATGTGCGTCGTCCGGCGTCATTGCGTCGCTATCAGATGTGTCTGGGCCGAGGTTTGCGAAGAGGTCTATTGCGAGGACATTTTGGTGCACTTGTTCGTTAGCCATGGGGGCTGTGTGCACCGCTGTCGATATGGCGGCGGTGGTTAGACGCGGTGATGGTGGGAAGCGCGGTAACGCGATGTCATCCGCGCAGAGTTTGCGCTCGAGCGCTTTGAGGATCTTGAAGGAGTCTTGCTGCTGTTGGTGGAGTTCGCGGATGTTCTTCTTCTGTTCCTCCAGATACGCAACTTCGACATCTCTGCCGTGACGTTAGCAGAGTCTCCCAACATATGCCGGCACGTACCCCCTAGCTTTGTCTTGTGCCAGCTGCAGCACATGGAAGAGAACCAGAAGGCTGCTCTTCAGCGTCTCCAGCCTCCTACGTAGAAGTTCGACGCGCTGTTCCTTCATCGGCCAGCTGATCTTTGCTCTGAAACCAATGCGCGATCGCCCGTCTTTGCCTGTTTTTCGTGCCTTGTCGACAACCTCAGACAGCTCATTGAACACCTCCTCACACTGCGTGATGAGCGTTCTGGCGTGCTGGACGGCATCCTGGTTCACCAGCCTTTTTGCGCCATCGGCTCCAAGTACCTTGCCCACATTTCCGAGAACATTTGAAGTCACCTCAACGTCGACGGCGATATGTGTGATGTCAGAGTCGGCTCGCGAAGCAGTGTTGATGAAGTTGTACAGCTCAATCGAGAGTTTTGCGCCTGCGCCGCCAATCTGAAGGACGCTGGCGGCAAGCCCCACGACCTCGGCCATTGCGACTCGCGGATGCTTGGTGATGTGGACAGAGGGATGTCAGAAGACAGGCGGGGTAGCTGCATGATATGAATGTGGCTGCAGTGAGGCTGAGTTGGTGTTCAGCCCCCACGAGCAGATCCATGCAAGTCGCCATTCGCAGGTTAGTGCTGCTGACGGTGGAACATACATACTTGGGCCACTCGGCAGTGAGAGAAGTCGAAATGACGGATGCGATTGAGGCAGACTACGCTGTGGGTATATAACCATGTAGACAAACATCCGTACCATGCAGTAAAAACACGCGCGATAAAGGTCAACCAACGTACTTACGCGCCTCGCGCCGGGCTGTTCGCGCCCTTGTTGATGAGGCCGGAGAAGAAGGACATGAGCTTGTCGTTGCTCATGGCGCTGGGGTCGGATGCATCGGGGGTGGATGCTTTCGGCTCGTTGCTGCGGCTGGCCTCGCGGTCTTGCAGGCGCTTCACCATCTCGTCGGCGTTGACATGGATGCCGCCCATGTTGAACTGCACGGGCCCGATGTGCTCCTCGACGATGCCGGAGGTATCTTCGCTGGCTGTCACGGCTGCAGTCCAGTTGCGTGCCGAAGGGTCGGCCTCTTTGCGCGCGGCCTTTTGGGCAGCGTCTTTGTCGTCTTCTTGCCGGAGCTGGTCGAGCACGTGGACTTGCTCGGTGAGGAAGACTTGCGGGTCCATGCTCGTGACCTCGACACCGTTGCCCTGTTTCGACAGGGTCGAGAGAGCAAAGTCGGACTCGGGGTTTCTGATCTCCTTCTCGTAGATGGCGGTCGCGGAGTCGGTGTCGTCGGTGCCATCTGCACTGATCAGAGACGAGTTCTCCAGGACGTGTGCGTCCTCGGCATCGTCGTGGCTGCTGACGGACGGCTGCGCCTGGGGCACGTCGATGTCGACACTCCACTTCTGGCTGACCTCCTCGACCTCGAAGTTGCCGCGCAGGATGCGGATCTTGGCCCACGAGTCCCAGTTGGGCGGCACCAGCACGCGGTCGCGGTCGGTGACGTTGTGGCGCAGCTGGTCCTGCTTTAGCAACGACTTGATGCCCAGGGTGGAGTGCACGAGGGTCTGCAGCGAGCCGGGGGCCGAGGGCATGGTGTAGATGAGGCTGCCGCCGTGCTTGAGCAGGATGGTGCGCAGGTACTGCAGGATGAAGTCGAACTCCTCCTCCTTCCAGCCGCGCTCCTTCTCCAAGGCCTCGATCTTGTCGGCGTTCTGGCACACGACGCAGAGCGGCAGGCCCAGCTCCTCGTCCCACTCGCCGGGGCCGAGCGGGATCTTGACGGAGTCCATGGCGGCGGTGGCGTCGCCGAGGTGGCGCCCCTTGTCCTGCAGCGTGGCAATGTTGTCGTGCAGCACGTCCTTGGAGGCGTCGTCGAGCGACAGGATGAGCGAGCGCAGCACGCGGATCCAGTCGCGCAGCTGGCGGATCCACAGCCAGGGGTGGTTCCAGTCCAGCAGCACGACGACGAGCATGTTGGGGATGGAGCGCGGGGTCAGGTAGGGGCGGATGAGCGGCGTGAAGGCGGGCGACGGCGAGGCGAGCAGGTACAGCGAGAGGCGGGCGAGCGTGTCTGCGAGGGGAGGGTCAGCCAGGGTCAGTATGCATGTGGTGTGTGAATGCAGTGGTATATAGCCGTGTATGGCTCGGTCAGGGTATGCAGTAGTATGTGTGCCGTGTGTATGTAATGGTGAATAGGCGTGTATGGCGCAGCAGTATATGTGCCGTGTGTATGCCGTGGCATATAGCCGTGCATAGCTCGGTCAGGGTATGCGTGCACTCACCCTCGTGATCCGTGTCGAGCACATCCTGGTACGTGTAGCCCAGGGCGAACTGATTGGCGACGGGCGGCTTCTTGCCGCGGTCCTGCTGGCGGCGGCCGCTGGGCCCGTCGGTCGCCACGGCGTCGAGGAAGTCGCGCTGCGTCTCGGGGGTGCCGCCTGGGCTGTTAGCTGCGAGCCTCAAGCTTCACCGCGGCGGGGGCGGCGCACCTAGCACCAGCAGGCTCTTCTCGGGCAGCCGCTTGCCGCTCGACATGTTGTCCAGCATCGGCTTCCATATCTCCTCGCGCTCTGTGTCGCGGCTGGCCGGCCGCTCGTTGCTGGCCGGCGCCCGCGTGGGGAAGCCCGACGTGCGGCGCGCGCTGGCCATTGCGGGCGGACGGGCGGGCGGGGGCGGGGCAGGGCAACAGCAACAGCAACAGACGCGGACGGAGGGCAGGCAGGCAGCGAGGTCGAGGCGGCGGCGCGCAGGCAGGCGGGCAAGGCGGGGGGCGTCGTGTCTGGCGGCGTCGTGTTTGGCGGCGCTGTTGACAGCGCTGGCTGTTTTATTGCAGGGGTCCCGCGCGACCTGCAGCTGCCGCCAAGCACCAAAAAGTCACCTCCAGCACCGCACCACACCGCGCAGTCGCCCGCCCCGACGCCCGCAATGAACTCGGTGCGCGCCATCCAGCAGCTGAACAAGCGCGAGCTCGAGGCCGGCATCAGCCCCGAGGGCTCGTGGCACACCGACTACCGCGACACCGCCTTCGTCTACATTGGCGGCCTCGCCTTCGAGCTGTCCGAGGGTGACATCATCGCCATCGCCTCGCAGTATGGCGAGCCCGTGTGGGTGAAGCTGGCGCGCGACAAGGAGACGGGCAAGTCACGTGGCTTTGCCTGGATCAAGTATGAGGACCAGCGCAGCTGCGACCTGGCCGTCGACAACCTGGGCGGCGCGACTATCCTGGACCGCGTCATCCGCGTCGACCACGCGCGTTACAAGCCGCACGACGACGAGGACATGCGCGACAACACCTACGGCGACGTGGATATGGGCGGCGACGACGACGACAACCGGAGGGGAAGCGAGTCCGACGACGATGACGACCGGCCCATGTTGCCGGAGGAGCTCGAGCTGGAGCGCCTCACCGAGAAGCTGGACCTCGACGATCCTATGCGCGACTCGATGATCAAGCAGCAGCAGGAGAAGGTGGATGCCGCCGTCGCCAAGCTGAAACGCAGGGCGCGCAGGGAGAAGGAGAGGAAGAGCAGGCATCGGCGACACCGCAGAGACGGCTCGAAAGACCGCCATCGAGACCGCGATAGCAAGAGGATCAAGGACGCGGAGCACGACCGCCACGACCGCCGCTCGCGACACAGGGACGACAAGGCGTCGGACGACGACCGCCGCCACAGGAGCTCCAAGCACAGAAGCGTCTCAGAGGACAGAGACAAGCACCGTCGCCGCGACCAAAGCCGAGACCGACGCGACCGCAGTGAGGACCGTCGCCGCGACGAGAGCCCAGATCAACGCGACCGTAGCAGGGACCGTCGCCGCCGCCACAGCTCATCCAGCGAAGACAGGAGATCAAGGTCAAGCCGCTCACCATCTCCATACCGCGAGCGCTGAACGTCACCCCTTAAATCGAGTCTCTTATCAAAGCTGTTGCCGGGGTGCGCGTCGTAGTGTTTGCGACATCGACTGCACCACTTGACCACGGCCCCGCGACTCCAACACCGTTCATACCTGCTGCAGCAGAGCCCGGCAACGCCAGCTTGGCTGCCGACAGATCCCGCGCAAGCACGTGGCGATGAGGAAGCTGTGCATGACCATTCCATTGCGCTGCAAAGGCTGTGCTGATGGTCCAAAAGGCGAGTGTTGAGGCTAGTGGGCATCAGCGAACGAGAGAAGCATGCGTCGATGAAGGGCGCAAGCGATGGGTCACTGTGCAGCGCCGGACTGCGCGGGGTTTGTGGGCCTGTTCAACCTGGAGAGTGTGTAGCGCATGGGCAGAGAATGCAACACATGTATATCAGATACCAGCTGGATGTCGTGCAGAACAATTCATAGCCATCTGCGTACCGTACAGGCACGCCAACAAACCACCCAGCACCTTCGTAGCATTCAAACCAACCTCATCGCAGCTAAGAAGTCGCGGGGCTCCTACTAAACACTAAACATCTCTGCTGGCGCTCACCCTCTGCTAAGAAAGCGTTTTGACAAATTGACAACCGCTCCTGCCTAATCCTGCCTTCCGCCACGTCGTTGGCTGGACGTGCCTGCAGATGCGTGCAGCACCCACCTATGTGTACAACGCCTTGTCTTTGCCTTGCCCCGTACTCGCACATGAATTGATTGTGAGACAAGAGCAGCATGAGCATGCTCGAATCTCACCTCATCGCCCACATATGTATTCGACTGTGACCGAAGCAAAAAAAGACGAGTCGATTCGAGGAAGTTGAACGCCTGTATGCCGCAACGTTGACTGAATTGGCATCGTTTGAACATACGTTCGAGCATGCTGTGTGTTTGCGGGAAGACAATGCTGATGGAACGTGGTCTGGGGCCGAGGCATACAGTACGTCAGCGGTAAGTAGTCACTGTGTTACAAGACTTTGCAGCAGCTAGCTGTTAACAAAACATAACCTACAGACGTATACAAAATATCTCAGCTTTAATATTAGCACTTTATTGTTTAGTCTGGTGTGCTTCACTATTACTTGCAGAGAGGTGCTGCTAGAAGAAGAATATTCAAGGATCTACATTGATTACTTACCACTGCTATATACTGTAGACGCGCGCGGTGACAAAGCATAAGAGAACAAAAGAAAGCATTAAGGAAGGAAGAGGATGCAAAAAAGATGACACGAGCGTCAAAAATGATTCACGCGAGGTTCGAACTCGCGACCTTTCGCGCATCCCAAACATGTATTTGTGAGGCGAACGTGATAACCAACTACACCAGCGAACCTTTGATGAAAGTTTGTAGTTTCAAATAAACTATAATCTACATTGAATTGTGCGATGCTAAAAGGTCCTCTGTGTGACGAAGTTGGGCGCCGCCCCCACGAATACCATGTTTGACATCTGAACTGCATCAATGTAACGCAGTCCTCCACTGCACCTATGCGCGCAGCGCTTTTGCATAATAGCTGCACTTCAAACAGATTTCCCGTCTCGACATATGCACAGTACTACGCTGTAGCCACAGCGTACTGCGACCGCTGATACGACTGACATGCACATCACAACGTCGTAGCCACAGCGAACTGCCACCGCTAATACAACTGCCGCGCACCACCTCGCAAACCGACCGAAGTAAGACCGCAAGATGTGAGATGTGATACGTGACTACCAGCCGTTCCCGTCCTGCTTAGAAGAGCACCATTCACGACACTGCAAGACAAAAGGAGGGTAAGATAGAGAGATGACGGCCCGGTGAGGGGAAGCTCAGATCCTGTGTGCGTGGTTTGCCGGATCGTGAGCAGCACTGAGGAGCCACCCGAGTGGACGCCAGACAGTGTGGTGTGCATTACGGCTTACGCGGGTGCAAACATGCGCACGATGGAGTATAGGTAGGCAGGTATAAAGTCGGATACTGCATGCTTGACGTTGCTGTGAGATGTCTAGCGGCGTTTGGGCAAACAGTGAGATTTCACATACAGTCACCACGCACACTACAAAATACTTGACTGCGCACCGCAAAATATCACCACAGCACACTCAACATGCCTACCCCCCAAGAAACCCTGCCCTGGACCTCATCTCCTCTTATAATAAACGCTCCAATGGCCGGTTTTGCCGGCGCTGCTCTCGCTTCGACTGTTACTCTCGCCGGTGGCATAGGCCTCATAGGCAGCGCCACCAACCTTACCCAGACACGTCAAGAACTGCTCCATGCGCGCACGGCCCTAGCTGATTTCCCCTCACCCTCGCTGCCTATCGGCGTCGGCTTCCTTCTTTTCGCGGTCGAAATGCACATGGCGCTGGAGCTGGTCACTGAGTTTGAGCCTGCGGTGGTGTGGCTATTCGCTGCGAAAGAAGAGAAGGACTACACGACCTGGACGACAGCGCTCCGCGCCGCCGCCCCGCGCACACGCGTCTGGATCCAGCTCAACAGCGTCAGCGCAGCAGTACGCATCGCACTCGCCGCGAAGCCGGACGCCTTGTGTCTGCAGGGCACGGATGCGGGGGGCCACGGCAGCGAGAATGGAGCCGGAATCATCTCGCTGGTGCCGGAGACAGTTGATGCGTTGAGCGAGGCAGGGTGTGGGGACGTAGGGGTATTGGCTTCAGGGGGCATAGTAGACGGGCGGGGTGTTGCGAGCGCGATTGTGCTGGGGGCACAGGGAGTGGTTATGGGGACGCGATTTCTGGCTGCGAGTGAGACGATGGTGAAACCTCAGGTAAGGGCGAGTGTGATGGAGGCGCAGGATGGCGGTGTGGTGACGGCCAGGAGTCAGGTCTTTGATTTGTTAGCAGGACCAAGCATATGGCCGGAGGGGTATGACGGGCGGAGCTTGGCTGTGAGGAGTTATCGGGAGTTTGTACAGGGTGTGGAGTTGGAGGAGATTCAAAAGAGGTATGGCGAGGCGATGAAAGAGGAGCATAGAGGACTGAAGACCGGGCTCGAGGGGCGCGCGGCAATTTGGGCGGGCACTGGTGTTGGTCTGGTGAAAACAATTGAGAGTGCGAAGGACATTGTAGAGGGTGTTCGCAACGATGCAAGGAAGCGGCTGTCTCTGGCCGCGAAGTATTGATGTTGATGCACTAGAGGTACATCTACGCTTCTTGAGGAGTTCTAAACTGAGCCAAGATCAGTCGAAGGCATCACATTAATCGTGCTTTCCGTAAGACTAGTGCCTACTCTACCTGGGTACCCAAATGCTTACACGCTCTTCGAATAGGCGCGGTCCGCAGACTTCTTCAGCATTTAGCCTCTAGGATCGTTATCTGTTCTTCCAAAGTTGTTCACTTGATATGCGAGATATATCCATGCGAGTCAATAACGTGCATGTTTGAGCGCATCTTTTACGCTTCCATGGACTATATACCGCCTAACAAACGCCATCATAATTCCCCTAGAGGCGGCAGTCCACAAAGGCCATGTCTAAGGTCCTCAGGCTCATTGGAGTGCCTTGAATGATTCGAGGTTCAGCGGCAATACAAGTGTTCTCGAAAATATAGATAAACAAAGTGCTGGCCCGAAACGTGGGCTGTTCAGAGCCATCGCGCTCGATTGGATCAGCCGTGCATCAGTACTAAAGAGAAGGAGGCGGAGGTGGAGGCGGAGGTGGAGGCAGAGGTGGATGAGTGATGAGTGAGAACTGTAGCGCCACGTTACTCTGCATGCAATACAATGATGACCAAGAACGGAATCAACTTCAAAATAACGCCAGACTTGCTTGAGTGTGCGTGACAACGTCAGGAACGTACGATGTACAGCGTCAATACAAAGCCTAGCCTATTGTGCTCAAGAGTGTATGTCTGCCTTTCCACACTCCACTGGATCAACTTCTCAGAGTATCAGGATGTCATGACCACGCTGTAGTCTTTGCGTAGCTATCGCGCTATCCTTGATGCCAATGGACGACGTTTTCAGGGACCCCAAGTACCTCCTCTTGTTTCAACAGCCTGAGAGTACGAAATCGCTGAGGTCATGCATTGTCCTTCAGATCCTCTGACGACGATCTCTTGTCGCAAATGCTAAGGCTGTCCAGAAGTAGACATCAAGGATCTGGTCCATCACTATTCATCTCGTCAGGCAATCACCTTTCATAGAGCCAAGGCGATCATCAGCATCAAGTCTGACCGTACTTTGGGCTTCATAAAATATTTTCGCCACCCTCATAAACAAACGGTCTGTTATGTCGACAATATCAACCCCTGGGCACCAAGCCATGGCCCTTCGGCAACGTGTTCGGCAACTCCATGTAACGCTAAGACGCGCTGGATGCGTGGCAGTACAACGAAAGCAGCTTCAGCTCCGCGAGCATGATCTTGCTGTACAGCGCCGTCGTAGCCGCAAGAACGGGGCCTATTCCGCGCTGCTGCAACCTTCAAGGTCAAGGCTCATCACGCTCATGGCTTGTTGGCCGTATCGCAAGAGACTCCTGCTATCAAGAACGAGGCCATCGAGCTACAGTTCAAAGCTACTCATATGCACACTTCGCAAAGCTGGCGCTACTCAAGCTACCTACCTCGGCCCAAGTGTCACTGTTTATGTTGTTGATGGCCTTCAATGCGCTTTCACCTTTAGTGATCGTCAAGATGCTAAAAATTTGCAAGCTGAAAGGGCCGCTCAAGGGACCGAGGGCAGACTAAAGGTCTCCAGCACTGGATATGACACGCTGTCTCCCGGAGCTATGCATAGACTTGACGACGAAGGAATCAATGGTGCTTCGCGACGTTGTCGGTATGGGGAATCACTTCCTCCTACTTCCGGCTTCGTAGCCAATACAGGCTGTGGGATCTCTTAGCCCCGGATCAGTTTTAGCTGTGATTGAGCGTCAAATCCTACTGTTTGCGTTGTCCGTATCACGGCGAGCACATTGTTGTCGTTTTTGATCCATCTCCGCACCTCAGCGGGGTCGAAGCTCTTCGGTGAGCCTTCGGGCCAGCGCGCAACCCAGGTCTTCGGTGTCGGAGGTTTGCAGATCCGCCGTTGGCTGCAGGTAGACCCAGAAGAGACGTGGTACCATATAGACCATGGAGACTGCACTTTCACTGCTCCGCTTGTGCCTGATGACGTAGTCGGTGAGCGCCTCATCGTACCTGAGGCGTTCGTAGCATACGACTGCCTCACGGGGTCAAGATCAGCGAAGGATCAACAACCTCGTGGGGATGTGTGAAGATGTGCGCTCAGCATCGTGAGTCGTGCCGAGAGACGCCAAATGCGTGACCTGACAGATCGTGATACGGCACCTGCTTGTGGGTGGGGCTGGTGTGTGTTTGACATCTATAGGCTAATAGAGACGCGCGCTACAGGTGGATTTGAGGTTTGGCGGTAATCGATGTCATCGCGTGAGCGGTGTGAGCTTCAGAAGTTCGGCGGAAAAGGAACGGGTAGGGACAGTACGTCTTGTCAGAAAACGCCGAACGGGTTTCGGGTGCCCGAAGAGGATCCGAGCACGAGAATGCGCAAACTTGGAAATGATGTGCAGACGTCAGTGCCCCACCGAACATTGCGACTGTTGGAGACATCGTAGGCTGTCGTGAGGCTGTCGGGAAACCCTGGTTGTAGTTTTGTAAGCTAGCGGAATGTAAGCGAGCGGTTGTTTGGTCACGCTTCTGATTCGCCAGCCTTTGGAATAGCGGTGTAAAGCGGTGAAAGCAATGATAATGTCGCCACGAACGGGGACGTGCAAGTCGTACTCTGGTCGAACTGTTGGGATTGGAGATGCCATGCGGAATTATCGTCGCGCTGGGAACAGGTAGCCGAAGATCAGTGCGGAGATGAAGATTTCTGTGTTTGAGACAGGTGCGGGGAGGTATGCTGTGATTGGCATACCTTTTCACTCGCTTGGTCGCATGGATGGGTACGCCAGAATATCAAAAAGGTAAGCTGAGTGTTCTAGCCAGGTCATGCCCTGATCGCCACCATTTTTCGGGCATGTTGAAGAGGAGGTACTGCAGCTTTGTGCATGAGGCAGGTACGCAAGGTTGAAGATTCGAGGTCCAGATCTCAACATCTCCATATCAGAAACGAGCAAGTAGTACAATGTGGTCACAGTGTCTGTCGGGTGTTCCGAACCAGGGGTTCGCCCAGGGACAACGTGACACAGCCTTGAAGCGATAAGGTTCTGACTCAGGTGATGTGAGCCAGGTTAGAACGTGCCATAATCAATACGCTTCTTCCCTGGTGGTGTTGAAGAAACTGGGATGTTGTAAGCTGAGTTCGGAGGCTGATGGCAACGACAGTCATGTGTCGGTAGAGTCTGCCGGAGGGGAATCCTTCTGATAGTCTTCAGCCGCGCTAGCATCCGACAGTCCTCGAGCAGGTGGTCAGAGAGAGCCTTTCTGCAATCTCAGTGGCTGGGCTGCTTCGTTTACGGGCAAAATTAGAGCAACTTGGCTGGCTGCTCATAAAATGGTGGCTGACCATTGGTCAGCCCTTCTGCGACATCCGATCATATGGTAATCTGCCAGGGCAAGCGCCCCCCACACCAGGTCCGGAGTCGGTGTGCTCAGTGATCCTGTATGTAGCTTGCCATGAGTTGCAAATTGTCATGGTGGACTGCGCCCGTGTCATTTGAGACCTCTATCAATTTTCTTGCTTGTCTATGACTGTTCGACAGTCAAGCTGGGCAGTAGTGCCTATGCTCAGGTAGCCATCATATGTCATGCGGCAGAACGGTGCACGCAAGCGAGTTCGTCACCTTCTTGGGGTACGCGCATGCCAGTCGTGATGAGCGTGAATTGCACCTCCGACGGTTCGTCAGCATGCCCACAGCCACAAGCGAGCTGTGTGCGAGCGTTTTGGGTTGGATGACTTCAACCACACTGGTCCAAGCGGAGGGGTGTGAGAATGAGGCTGGGAGGGGCCTTGATCAGATGTCGTGGTGTCGGTGTGTGCCCCGCACTTAGCGCTGGACTGCTAGTGCCGGTCCTTTTTTCCTCCCTTCACGACCTTCACGACTTGTGCTTTTCGGTTGCGCGACTCGCGCTGGCGCAGAGGTTACGGGCGCTTTGTGTGGATCTTCGATCGACATGACCTGCAGCAACGCTCAGTTCTCCGTGCTGCATTGTCTGGTGGCCAGTGCATTTGAGCATGCAGGCTGCAGGTGCGATGCCCCACTAGTCACCCGGCACCCAATGCTGGGCTTTCGCACCACACCCCTTCGGCCCAAATGCCCACTTGACCTGTCATTCCTCTCCCTGCGCCTTGGAATTCCTACCATTTCTGTCGATAGTGAACCAAGCTTTCCGTGCTGATCCGCTAATGTAGGGTATCCTGGACAAAGCTGCATGGTGGTATCTTCGCTCAGCGCTCCAGTATCTATATAGTCCTGCATGAATCCTCCAGATCTACTTCCAACACCCGGTGAGCTTGAGGAGGAATCCAGGACGCGAAGGGTTACCCGATTTCCATCTCAACATTGTTGCCTCTCGACTCGTTACTCCGTTAGGCAAACACCACCACCTCCCACCTGTCTCACTTCCACTACTGCGCCCTCCTGTGACTCCCAACAAGCACATATAAAAAAGCCCGTAGCCCGCTTTTTCAACTGGCGAATTCAAATCAAAAGTCATCACTTATCTCCCGTCTGTTCACTGAGCAGCGATCGCAGACACCCTGCTTTGCCTAGCATTTACCGGCTGTGAGCCGAGTAAAAAAAGGAAAAGGGATCTGAACGCTGCTGTAATAAAATCCGAGTCAAGTCTTACGCCATCACTACCACTCCGCCGTTCTTCACCTTTCCAAACACTCAAAGACATCATATCAACAATGCCGTCATACCTCCGATCTTCCTCAAGGGCTGTCTCGTTCCCTCCTTGCATCAACAGCGTGGACGTGGGGTCTCCTTACGACGCCGGCCTTCCAGACATCGACGATGAGCCTTTTGCTCACTTCCTAACGCCCCTAAACGAAGAGGACGACCCATACGACCCCATGGCGCTGAGTGCAGGCATAGTCGACGGCCCACATACCAGCAAGGCGTCCAAGTTCAGGTCCAACGTAACGAACAAGTGGGCGCGCTACGTCAAGCAAAATCACACGGAGCTGCACACACGGTACCATGTACCTGCGATACCCGAAGAGGATGAAGAGTCCTTTATGGGACTTGACGACGACCGTCTCAACTACATGCCTCAGTCAATCTCTCATACCTCTCCAAGGATCACCATCACTGAACCAACACGAGGCCGCGCTCAGGAACTTGTACAGCGCAAGGAGCGCAACCGACGACAAAAGACATCACGCACGCTCTCCGGCCAACGCCACTCGTGGCGCGAGCCGAGTCCAGAGCTGTTTACCGTGGACGAGTCAGAAGAAGACGAGGTCCTTGTCCGACGGGCAAAGACACGCAAGGCCAAGGATGGTGCAGAACGCCGGAGGTCAGCAACAAGGTCGAAGTCAAGAGCGAGGGCTGATGTGGCAGACCGAGCTAGATTGTAGGCGGAGATGAAGCATTGCATTGGGTGGCGTTTCATTTGATGTTGTTGCATTTGCAGGCGTTCAGTGGCTTTGACCACATCATATATCCAGCATTGGGCGGCGTTTTCGCATTACTTCGGCTTGCTTGGTAGCATAGCTACTTGCATTGGGCGGCGTTAGGGCGTGAGCATTTACACGGCTGCATGATATGAGCAATGAGATGAATGATAGTCGTCAGTATAGACAGTATGAAATTTTGGTTGTCACTCTGAACTGCCCCCACTCTGACTTTCCAGCTGGATTCCTGCGCGAGTCAGTCCTATCCTTAACCCCACACTTGCACTCGCTAACAATGCACACCATACCTAGCGCGAAGTATTGTGACGTCCATCCCAGCGACTGCGCGCCACCTTTGCATATATGCACCGCGCTTGCCGCTGAACATTATCATTATACCACTCGTGAGAACACAGTCGGTATTCGACATCGAGATCTTGCTGAAGGAGCTTCCACTTCCACAGAACAGCCTACGAAGGATCATTAAAAAAACGCAATGCGCAACTGCGCCTGTCGCCGCGTCCCTTGTCACCTGTCACGGCATGTCTCAGCCATTCTGCGCAGGGCTTCCACCACGGATCCTCCCGCCGAGATTTGAGACTTGCAGGCTGATCCTGATCAGCTTCGCCCTCCACCGCGCGTCCAAATACGGCAGTGAGTGATGGTGTGAACGACCGGGCTATTGTTCGGCGCGACTCCGTCACGAGGAGGCGCAGGTGATGAGCGGTTTCAGGTGCATATTGGGCAAGTCAAGCTGGTACCTCCCACATGCAGGGTGGAAAGTTTGAATAGGTAGTGTGTAAGGGAAGGAGGAGCGATGCGAGGCGCCTTGCGTACGCGCGACGCGGGTGTTCGGCATGGTGTGCGTGAACCCGTGAGTTGGAGGCGTGCAGCGTGTGTCATCCTACATCTCGCCCGGCTAAATGCTGCGGAGAGATGGGTTATACTGAGTTCATCGTTGCTATATCTCCTGCGGCCAAGCTGCGCTATCGATCTACTGCGGAGGTACGAGTGCTTTGGGAGTGTGAGCTTCGCCACGGCAAGCCTCGAGACCAAACGTTCTACAAGACAAGTGCATGAAGACTTCCTGTGAGGGCTGCGCCGGTGGAGCTCGTTGCGCTCCACTGTTGTGCGCTGGACAAGTCAATTGCTGTCGAAGCAGATGTACAGCTCATCACCTCTGCCATGTTCATACTTTTGCCCTGCGCCGGTGCGGGCAGGCTTGCCGCTGTCAAAGTCGACGTACGCCATCGTGCATGGCTTCCAAGCAAATCACGGTACTGTAATCCAGGAAACGCTGCGATCTAGTGAGCGCCAGAGCCCAACTGCACAATGCATCTTCCGTCACTTGCAGATGTTTATCTTTGCTATTACAGTTGGTACTCGCATGTCGCAACGTGGCTGCCTTGCATTGTACAGTACATGATAAGCTAGGATATGCAAGGTGTTGCTTGATCCAGCACGCAGATCGTGCTCGACATGTACCTTACTATTGGCGATCGTCTCGGGCGTTGGCTGAGTCTGCTCGACGAGTAACCTTTGACCCCGATGCGAGAGGGTGCAAGTGCGCGTGCACATCGGTTGTGCGCATTCGCAAATGTCCACTTGCAGTCATTTGTCCTCCCTGCCGTCCAGCCAGGTCGTACAGTTCACACATCTCTTCGCCATCTCGCTGATGTACAAATTGCAGTACCTGCACTTCACTTGCCTCTTCACTATATTGTCGCCACTGGTACTGCTATAGGTCACTGCGATGATCCACAAGCTCACCGCTTTGAGCAGAAACCTGAAGATCTCATCGAAGAACTTTCCCCACGCCAGGACCAACGCGCCATCTTCCGACGCTTGCTTCACAGTGTTGTAACCGTTGCTGATCGTACCGTTGTAGTGCGGTCCTCTACGCAGAATAGCGAATTTCTCGTCGAGGTTGCGGCTTAGGAAGGGTAGGAGCGAGATGACGGGAAGAATGATGTCGGACACAAGCGAGTTCGCACAGGCGGTGAATGCTGCAGCAAGGCTGTTGAAATTCAGCCACCATCAATCGCTTCTGGTCGGATAAAATGACTTACATTAGGCCGACAGCTACCTCGAGCACATTGTCGCGCAGAGCAAAGTTGTTGAAGCTGTCCCACAACCTAAATGTATGATTGCGTGCGCCATTCTCCAGCTCTTGGAGCTGGCGCTCTACGTTCACATAAAGACGAGGCATGCTTTGAAAAGTAGTGATAAATAGGATTGATGTTTGAGAAGGAAAAGGTGACGTGTAACGCACGGAGCCGCGCTAGTTGGCGAGCCTCTGAAACAACCTGGGCTCCTACCTTACACTTCACCTCAGACGCTCTCGATCTGTGTCGTGGCATACTCGAAGAAATCGGTATAGACTCGCAAATCTACCTACATCTACACTGCCCAACTCAGGCGTTAAGATGTGAAGCCGTGTCACAAGTTGAACGCTTCCATGACAGCATATATAGGTTTGTAACGTTAACGTGGAGACTTCATGGGCGAGAAGCATTGTCATCGTTCGGATCAAGATAACCATATACTTCATGACAACAACAAGCTCAATCGACGACTACCTTCACCTTCTAGTAAATGGGACTTGGTTCCGGACACGATACGCGCGTCTGCCGACATCTCGGGTACTTTAGTCGAAGCATCCTCGTTTGCAACAACGGGAGGGATCTTGAGTCGGTACACATGCACGTTACATGGCATTACCGACAATACCGCTGGAAGGCCGAAACTATTCTGGCTGCAACCTCACACTCTCCCACCACGCAGGATAAACGGCAGACTAAGGATCCCTAGATATGGGCCAAATATTCCACCACGCAACAATTAAGCAGGGCGAATGCTAAGAATTCTATGGAATGTTTTATACCTACAATGTAGGTAAGACCTAAAAAGGCTTCAGCTAATGCTGCTACAAGAGCTACAAGTTCTATGTTTGAGATGGTCGGCTCGATAGTCGCTTATCCGCCGTTTTCCCTGAAACGTGATAGACACCCTCTACCTCGCCGCACTGTCAGGGAGTATTTGCCGCCACACATCATGCCGCCGCTCAATTACGATATCGAGCCAAAACATCCGACGGTACGTGAGAGATTCAAACTCTGTCGAGCGCCTACTGACCACATCAGGATCAGCGCAACGTGAACCACCCGATGGAACAATTTGTGATGCAATCACGAGCAGGATGAATTTCACAACCTGCAAACGCGCAATCTTAGTAACAGCTGTGGAAGTGTTGGAAAGGAGCCGCAATCACGAATACGCAAGCTTCCTGGCGTTGAGACAAATGCTCCACCGCGCAACTATCGCAATTGTGGAGACCGATGGTGAATCTGGGACGTGCCTTCCCGCTCCTGGCACATTCGTCCTATCAGATTCAAACCATGGGTCGGCGACCCTTCATCTACCGAGAAACTCAGATAGAGGCAACGCATCGAAATTGAACCCATTACTCTTCAGAACGATTGCATCGAATGGAAAGGCGAAGCAAAAGCCGAATGCGGACATCTCCGAATGTAGTGCCATCCATCGCGTGTACAAGCAATGAATGCCACTGATTGCGAACTATCCCAATGACAGTATTCTGGAACGACGAGAAGAGCCGAGCAGCCAAGCGCCCAAGTATAAGTGGGCGTTGCCCAAGAAGCCTTGTGAAATGCTTGTCGGACCACCTGTAGCTTGTTTCTTTTCAGCTGTTTAGAAGCCAAAGCCATGGGTAAGTTGCTCTTTGTATCATCGGCACAAGTTCTCCTAACATCTCTCAGCCACAAATCACGATTCCCAGGAGAAGGACATCGAGTCCGCATCTGCCACCTCACGCTCTACACCAACGGTTGGAGACTACACTGCACCAACAGCAGAGGAAGAAACCACCCTGAGAAAGGTCTCTGGCGGCATCCCGCCAATCGCATATTTGATTTGCGTTGTTGAGCTTGCCGAACGTGCATCATACTATGGCGCGAAAGGTGTTTTCAACAACTTCATGCAGTTTCCTCTACCTAAGGGAGGCAACGGTACAGGCGCTGTGCCAAAGAGCAATCCGAACGGCCATGCCGGTGCACTGTTAGTTAAACCTTGCATCACAAAGTAATACTCCGCTGACCTAAGACAGGAACCAAGGTCTCCAATTTGCATCGGCCATGTCTATCCTCTTCACGTTCTTGTCCTACACTATCCCGATCTTCGGTGCCTGGCTTGCTGATGCTAAGATTGGACGCTTCAAAGGTATCCTTATAGGTGTTCTGATCGGTGGTTTCGCTCACGTCATTATGATTGGTGGTGCTGCTCCTGCTGTGTTGAAGGCTGGGAAGGGCGTCGCACCTTTTCTGATCAGCTTCATTCTGCTTGCCATCGGTGCGGGTATCTTCAAGCCGCTTGTCGCGCCTACGCTCCTTGACCAATATGAGCACCAGAGGCCGTACACTAAGACTCTCAGGAGCGGGGAGAAGGTCATCGTTGACCCAGAGACCACGATTCAGCGCATCCTGCTCGTATTTTATGGCTTCATCAACGTTGGAGCCTTCTTCGCCATCGCCACGACCTACGCAGAAAAGTACCTCGGCTTCTGGATCGCTTTTCTTCTCCCTGGTATCGTCTACTTCTTGCTGCCAATCTTGCTGTTCTTCATGAACAAACGCTTAGTCAAGAAGCCGGCAGTCGGATCAGAGCTTGTCCAATTCTTCAAGATCATCGGAGTTGCCATCAAGGGCAACAAAGGTAAGCTCTGGGGCAAGGGATATTGGGATGCCGCACGACCTTCGACTCTCGCTGCCCAGGGACGTACTGTCACATGGACTGACAAGAACGTTGCTGACGTCTACCGTACACTCGAAGCCTGTCAAATCTTCTTGTACTTCCCTCTCTGGTTTCTAAATGACGGCGGTATTGGTGCCGTCCAGTCCAACCAAGGCGCTGCCATGACCACCAAGGGCGTACCAAATGACCTGCTAAGTCACTTCAATCCGCTGACAATCATCGTGTTCTCGCCGATCCTCAGTCACGGTCTCTATCCTCTCCTGCGACGCTACAACATCAAGTTCGGGCGCATCAACCGCATCACAACCGGCTTCATCATCGCCGCCATCTCTGGGGCCATCGGTGCAATTGTCCAGTGGCGCGTCTACAAGACATCTCCGTGTGGCTACTTCGCATCGGACTGTGACGGGGTCTCGCCCATCACTATCTGGTGGCAGCTCCCTAACGTCATGCTGGGTTCCATCTCAGAGGTCTTTGTCAACATTACTGGCTATGAACTGGCCTACGCTCGCGCCCCTCCAAACATGAGGTCCATTGTCATGGCTCTCTTCTTATTCAACACAGCCTTATCTCAGGCCCTTGCAGAGCTCTTGATCCCCGCTATTAAGGACCCCCATCTTATTGTAAGTGCTCTACGAATAAACCTTACGCTTCGTACTGACCTGTTTCGTAGTGGGTATGGGCCGGGCCTGCTATTGCACTCGTAGCACAGACTGTTATCTTCGTGTGGAGGCACCGCAATATCAACGACGACGAGTTTATGGTATACGAGGATGAAGTGCCAGCCGAGATTGTCCAATCTGTCGACAACGAGAAGAAATAGACGGCTGAAATCACGAAGCTTGGAGCGACGAGATTAACCATCAGACGAATCATCTCGATTCTTCATAGCAAGTCACAACATGAGCTGTAGGAACGGCGCTGCGCAACGACTGCATCCCCCCATCCGGTGTCCATCTATGTACCACTCGCTGACAGCATGCGTTTTCAAGTGATGTTTTGATTGTGTATTGACAAGATCGTAATTCGTTTCTACGTGCTCTGAGTATCCAACTCATGACCTGGTCATAGGCCTTTTATGCATTAACCGGTACCCAAACGCCGTCGCCATGTGTCAAGCAAAGAACAACAACAACCACATCATAGCCCGAAACTGACAGCAACGACCACCGCTATGATCACTGCGAACAGACTTCCCTGTGCTCGAGCCACGCCACCTTGGCTGCTCTCTTTCAAAGGCTCCGTGGTCAAACTTCTCCTACCGGAGATTGATCCCGAAACGCCATTAGCAGCATCCACGCTCGCAATCGCCGGGCCAACGTTAAAGAAATCAACCAGCACCGCCCATGGCGCCTTGCCGTACACAGTCGAGCAGTTGCTCACGCTGGTGCCCAGGCTACCGAAACCGGTCTGCGCATTGGTCGTGTTCGCGTATGTCTCGTTCGGCGACTGGATGCCGAACAGCTGGGTAGAGTACAGAAAGTGGTTCATCAGGAACATGCGGCCGCCGGTGGAAGACGTGGTGAGACCGGTGGGTCGCGAGGGTGTGCATGAGTAGTTGCTGGGGTTTACATTCTCGAAGTTGTTCTCGAAGATGTATGTGAACTCGTCCATCAGGAAGGGGTACTGCGGCGACGTCTGGCTGAGCGAAGCGACGAAGGTCATCAGGCGCGTGCCGTTTCCGATCAGGGCGTCCAGCGTGGGCCATGTTGTGGGAACGCCGGTAGATGGTGGGGTGTAGGCGTACTGGGAGATACCAGAGGAGTTGAACTGGGCGCCTAGATCGGAGCCGGTTGCAGAAGCAGAGTTTACGAGCAAGATGGTGACGACGTCGTTGGTGTTTCTATCCATCCACGTCTTGATTGTCGAAAGCCAAGACTCGAGCGTCCCGGCGTCGAGCAGATCGCACGAGCTATGGCAGAGATGCCACTCGTCTGCGCCGGTTCCATTGTCGCTCTTGTGCACCTGTGCAGACAGTAGTCGTACACCTGCGTCGAGTTGTGTTATTGTGTCGTAGTAGTGATTCCCTGACGTGGAGAAGGATGTGTTCTCGTTACGCAGGAAGGGCGAGTCGTGAGCTCCAAGGTGTGTGATGTTGTTGTACGCTCTCGGGCATAACGATGGCGAGTTGTTGCATGCGTTCTGTGCAGTGGTGGCTGAGAAGAGGAGA
Source organism: Boeremia exigua (assembly GCF_020726555.1). NCBI lineage: Eukaryota > Fungi > Ascomycota > Dothideomycetes > Pleosporales > Didymellaceae > Boeremia > Boeremia exigua. Next base: position 2,169,674 of record NW_025763518.1, on the reverse strand, counting down.
GCGGAGGCCGCTATTATACTTCTGAAGAACATCTTGATGCTCAGCGTTCAAAGTGTTTTGGGTGGTGGTACACGAGGCTTCAGGTCAGAAAAGCAATTGTCACAGCGGAGTCCAGAAGCGACAGTGGTTGATTGCAAGTCGTGAAATTTACAAAAACGAAATAGTGAAAACTAGAGACCAGGGCAGCAGTACTATTATACACACAGCGTCGAGGTGTCAGCGTGGCTTCGTATGCGCACCGCAGCCGAATAGTGGAGCCACTCGTCTGGCACACCACACATGCACAGCCCCAGAACCGCGAAGAAGTTTCAGGCGTCGTCAGCTGGGTAGCCGAACGCGACGCGACACGTCCGAAACGGAGAACGTCATGCGTTCTGCTCGTTGCCGTGGCCGGGAACCCGCACCTAAACGCCCCAATGGCGGCGTGTTAGCATCCGGAAGGCTGGACTGTGGATGCAACGTGGTTGGAGTGAGCGTGGTGATGTAAAGTGGTGGAGCCTGAGTGGACCCTGAGGCGGCTGCTGTTTTTAGAGTGGCTGCACACGCTTAGCGCCGATCAGCCTTGTGACAGTGCTGTGGAGGCGTTATAGGCGCAGTGTTGCTTGTGCGCATCAAACAAAGAGGTAGCAATAAAGCTGAGCATCGCCCGGGGCACGGTGTGCTACGTTGGTTTGTGTAAAGGACTGCTCGCTACGTTGATTGATCACGAACAGATTTTCATTGATCGACGTCCCCAGCCCCCAACAGCCTCCGGCTCCACTTCTCCAGGTCGTCGTCAGCACCTGTTCAACGGTCAACCTGCGCTGGCATTGCCAGTCAGCAATTTTCTAGCGTGGCTAAGCCGGGGTTCGCTTTTATGTCAACACGTTCGATACGGAAATTGCGAGCGCTGCCTTGCAACGGACAGCATGAGATATTGCATACGTCTAGCACCAATTCACAAAAGACGAGCTTTCTATTTGGCAGGTCTTGGAAGAGCTGACAATAAAGAGCTCCATAAAGCACAACCCAGAGTTTTTCTCTTGGCAGCCCTACGCGGCTTGTGAACTCCAAGCTTCCTAGTTCCATTACGAGACAACAGATGTATGTCTGCGACAACCTTATTTATTCCGACAAGTCTATTGCAGTTGATGGCACTGGTGATTAGCCAAGCACTCTATGCAAATTGGAAAGCGGTGCAATGATATATTTGATTATGTATCTGTTGACGGGCCGCTGTTTTGACCTGACAGGCATCACTCTTTAATGCGCCAGCGACCGAACGTCGCACGAGCGTGAGGCTTATTACGTTATGAGCCCTTCAATAGCACCTCAGTCTCATCGACTGTCCCGAAAGCCGCATGCCTGCTTTGGCCGTCGGCAACAACGCCAAATCTCACCTTGAGATCAGACAGGTCTTTCACCACGCCGTTTCCACCCCCGAGACTCGCTTCCTTCGCCAGCTGGTTCATCAGGCCATCGCCATGCGTCGTTGTAGACATGATCTGTAGAAAGCCGCCTGATGATGCGGGTGTGCCATTCTGAAAGAGCGCGACAAGACCGGCTATAATGAATGCAAGAGACACAATGAGAGCAGTAGCGTAGGCGACAATCAAGCGGACCTGACTCTTGAGAACGTACGCCGCTTCGTATACAACATAAGCCATCGCAGCATCAACAAAACCTTCTTCGTTGTTGTTCAGCACGGAGATGGTTATATTTCTCATAAGATCCTCAAGACGGGATGCTGAGAGGTCGAAGTAGACATCCGAGTAGAGGCCCGCGTTTCTGTCGTACTCAGAGCTTGCCCATGGGCTGTCTTCGATGATTGTGTTGGTGGTGAAGTAATTCTCAGTGCCTGTTCATGTTAGTTCTGGAAATTTGTACATCTATTGTTATTCTTACCAAACCCAGAGATCGCGCCAGCTAGAGACCGTGTCAGCAGGTCGCTCATTGCGAGCATTTGTGTTCTATGGTAAATCTCAAACAGTTCGGGCATGGAAAAGTTGTGGACTGCTGTTTGATAGATGATGGACGTCTCGGATGGCGCGGCCTTCATGACGTCGTAGAAGAGTGAGCTTTGGTTCAATCCTGACATATTCAACGGCTGCCCCTCGGTAATGTTGAGCGTCACAGCCTGAGCGGAGTCCAAGTACTGTATCTGCGCTGTATAGTTCGCATCCATGGTAGTGCAGCTTATGTTGCGCAGTGTGCCGTTGAATTCGTTTCGATAGCTGAGATCGAACTTAAGCTGACCGTTCGATTCGTACGGTGCTGCCAGAAATTGGGCCAGACTGGCATCCCACGATGAAGGCCTGTTCCCTTCCAGACTCTGGTTGTTGTATGTGTTGAACACCTTCTGCTCGAGATCCAGATTCGGACTGTCATCTTCACAGCGTAGCGTAGGTGCGGCAAAAGTCAATTCGTAGGTGCAATTGTCCCCACAAGAAGACGATGCTGTATCATACGTCCCTTCGCGGATGGTTCGTCGGGCCATTTTAGTGAATATACGATCAGGTCGGCTGCCACAAATAATCAGACTTGAACATAACTCCAATTGAGTTTAGCAGGACGTACTTGTATTCGCCATCCACTCCAACCTCGAACAGTGCGTACGCTAGAAAGTCTGTAGCAGACCCGTTTCCGCGATTCGAAATGTCGAGAGTAAACATGCTCTGAGTATCATGGTAAGTCCTTGGTAGTTGCTGTACCACAAGACTGCCGGGCGGGAAGATGGTGGCAACGGAGATCAGCGGGACAAGTAGGCCGAAAAACCAGAGCACGGGGATGGTCTTGAGGATGCCGAGTTGGTACAAGTTTGAAGAACTGCAGTTCAATGAGAACAGTGCATCTATCGTGGCTATCGACAAGGAACGTCGGCGAAGATACCACCAGAGCAGTTGCGTGAAGGCTGTAGACGCAGAGGTAGCGAGAGCGGTAGCAAAAAGGTGGGCAAAGGTAACGGAAAGGGCATTGTTCCAGCTCTGGGGGATCGTGGATCCAACAGGTTTGTTACGAAGGTAGCGGCAGTAGACGTAGTGGATGATTGCAATCAAAGTCGCAGCCAGAAAGGAGCCAATGATGACCAGAGGTGTCAACCAGCCGATGCAATGTGCAAGTGTTTGCGATGTTTCAACTCGGGGGTTGCTTCTATTCTGATCAGGTTTGCTGTCCTGGGAGATTTGTCGATGCACTTGAACGTCGGGGCCTTTCGACTCTTTTTCAGGTTGATCGTACTGTCCAGACGTTAGGTGATGAATTGCGGACATTTCAGAAGCAGAGTACAGTTTGAAAAGATCATAATGAGCCCTGCTTTAGTGAAGTTTATGTGCGATACAATGTGGGCCAGCCTGGCCGTGTCTGCGCAAGCCATTCGGCATAACTGACGTGGCGAATCAATATCTTGAATCTAAGGCTGCAGGAGGTACTGCTGGACTTGAGGCTATTATTTAGCTGTGCAGCCTTGGGAGCTTTGGTGGCCTATAGCACCATACCCTGTGAATTGTGGATAAAGCCAAGAGCTGAAAGACCGTTGGCTGGATCACATCGACTTCAGCTGTGGCTAGCGGCGGGCCTATCAGGCGCGTGCCACGCGGGATCTCCGCACACATCTCTTTCCGCTCAACGGACCGGAGCGTAGAAGAGCATATCGGGAATGCTCTAGGCTCTTCTCAATTGAGCGAAGGTGATGTTGATGGCTGAGGAGGGAAGGCTCATGCTCGATTTGGCCTCATTGTTTAGCGCGCGATTATGTCATCGAGGGCCTCCGCACGTGCTCAGAACACAGCTACCTATGATCAAGCAAAGACCGTGTGTAGTCTCCATCGGATACAGTGCTGTCTACCGGTACGCTAATCACATACATAATGTCTGTGTATATGGCTTGATACGATTGTCAATGTCCTGCATGTTTAACGACCGTATCGTCCATCGAACCTTCGACAACGATGTCTTGGATAATACTGGCTACTAAACTTATTAGTGCACTGCGAAACTGAAATTGATCCCCTATCATGGCATCATTTTTCGACGAGGCAGACAGGTGACACATTTGGTCACGTGATCATAACCATCAATGTCGTGAATGCGGGACGTTCAGAAACGAGGGTTCCTCGAAGAAAATTTCACGAAAATAGCTCGTAGGAGATCATTAGCATCGGCTTGGCATCTTCCTCTGCTCTTCGGGTCAGATATTATCGTTGTAACTGTCGCACTTTCGGCCCGCAATTGCGTGCTCGAAGTATATCATGAAGCCATTTCTGGACAAGGGTAATAATGACTTGTAAGTCCTTACTCTTCTCCAAGAACTTTACTTCCCAGATATTCTTTCACTTATGTCTAAACCCGATTATGATGCTATCATCGTTGGTGCGGGATTTGGCGGCATCTATCAGCTCTACAGTCTCCGGCAACTAGGTCTCAAGGTCCTTCTTCTGGAGGCAGCCAGTGATATTGGAGGGACATGGTATTGGAACAGGTATCCGGGCGCATCGTCGGACGTACACTCATTCACATACCGATACTCATGGGACAAAGACCTCTTGCAGACATGGCCGTGGAAGAACTCCTACCTCACACAGCCAGAAGTGCAAGCGTATTTGTCCCAGGTTGTTGACAAGCATGATCTGCGTCAACATATCCAACTGAACACCAAATTTCTAGGTGCAAGGTTCGACGAGCAGAACGGTGTGTGGGAAATCCAGAGATCGCAAGGGAAGCCGCTCGCAGCACGTTACCTTCTCACAGCGCTTGGTGCATTGTCCGAGAAGAACTACCCTCGAATTCCCAACTTTGACTCATTCAAGGGCGAGGTCTACCACACGGGAGCATAGCCCGAGCACTACGACTTCCGCAACAAGCGCGTTGGTATAGTCGGCAATGGGTCAACAGGCAGTCAGCTCCTCGTTGCGTTATCCAAAGAAGCCAAGCACGTCACCAGCTTCCAACAAAACCCCCAGTGGAATGTGCCAAACGGCAACAGACCTGTGACTGAAGAGGAAAGAGCAAGCATCAATGAGAATTACTCGCAGATCTGGGACGGCGTGCGCAATTCATCCGTCGCGTTTGGCTTCGCAGAGAGCACCGTCCCGACGTTCAGCGTAGATGCTGAAGAGCGACAGAGAAGGTTCCAAGCTGCCTGGGAGAAGGGGAATGGATTCTACTTCATGTTTGGCGTGTTCTCCGACATAACGACAGACCGAGCCGCCAACGATGAGGCGTGTGCGTTCATCCGGAGCAAAATCGAAGAGACCGTGAAGGACCCAGAGACAGCGCGCAAGTTGATCCCAACGGAGCCGTATGCGCGCCGGCCGATATGCAACAACGGTTACTACGAGACATTCAACAGAGATAATGTCAATCTCGTATCTCTGAAACAAACACCGTTCGCAGAACTCACCCCGAACGGCGCCAGAACAACAGACGGCGAAGAGCACCTTCTCGACGTCTTGATCTTCGCCACGGGCTTCGACGCCGTGACTGGGAGTTATGACGCGCTCTCTATCGTCGGAAAGAACGGAGAATCCCTCAAAAACCACTGGGCCAAGCGCCCATCCTCATACCTCGGATTCTCACTACCCTCGTTCCCAAACCTGTTCACGCTGAGTGGTCCGCACCACCCCTTCACTAATGCCCCGCCCCAGATTGAAGCACAGGTTGAATTCATCACGGACGTGATCAAGCAAGCAGGCGCAAACGGCGTCGTCGAAGCCACGAAGGAGGCAGAAGACTGGTGGACGGATCTGAGTAATAACATTGTTAAGGGGAGCATTTTCCACGAACCGAAGGGCTGGGTCTTCAAAGATAACGTGGAGGGGAAGGAGCACAATACCATCTTATGGTTTGGAGGGCTGAAGGCGTACCGCGAGCATCTGGATGAGGTGAGGAGGAATGGATTCAAGGGGTATGAATTCGCTGGAGCCGGGACGCCATAGTATCAGAAAAACAAACAAGTTCCCCGAATCTGGGAGCCACAACGCGTCACAACTGTTGCGCAGCAATATGATCAAGCGCGCCGGACGAGTCTACAGTGATGGTCACCATCAATTTGTACTCGACACAGGCACAGACCTCCCTGATTCTATCCTATCTTATCGATTAGACCACCGGCACCTCCCCATTCCGGCGCGTCACAACGTCACACGCGCGCCCATCTGTTGAGCAACACAAACCCCAACCGTGCATAACTTCATCCGTAGTACCCAATACAACCCGTCCCCCTTGCCAGACTGCGTCCTTCCATCTCGCATCTCCTCTCATTTCATCTTATCTCAGTTCGCTTCTGTGCACGTGGATATCAGCGTCTTCAGCAGCATCTCACATTTCGTACCGCACATTCACAGCAATTCCAGCGCCTGTGCAACACACGCAGGTCAGAAAATCGCTCTCGATTTCCTGAACTCCATCGATTCGCGACGCGATCACAGGTCGACAGACACAGCTCCATCGCGCAAAGCAGCGCCTCGACCACGCACCCACCATCCAACTTGCCTCCGCACCACCTTCACCCACAAACCCACAGCAGCAGCACTCCGCACAATGGCCACCGCCGCAGAACCCGCAGCAGCGCCACCCCACACAATGGCCACCGCCACACCCGACCTCAAATCCCCGCCCTCCCCGCCCTCAACAACCACCACCCCCGCCGCCAGGCGGCATAACGCTGCGCGCCCCCTCCCCCTCAACCACGCCCTCCAGCCCCACCATCTCCGCGCCGCCGCTCTCCTTCCTCTCCGGCGCCTGGCACGTAACCCACTCGACGCTGCCGATGTGGCGCAAAGCGCGCAACGTGGTGATAACGTACACGCCGATGCCGGCGACGGGGTCGGCCGGCGGCCGCGGGCTGACGAGCGGGACGCACATTGCGGATGTGGTTACGTATCAGCCGCTCGACAAGAGCAGTGCGAAGGTGTCGACGATCAAGGGCGTGGATAAGCCGTTCTTGACGGCGGAGCGCAGGGGTAGCGTGAGCGACACTGCGCCGCCGGCGACGACGGAGGCGGGCGACGAGGTCGCGAGCTTGGGGTACGAGTGGCGTGGCAAGGGGTGGTTGATGATAGCGACGTCACGGTGGGAGATTCTGGGGTGGGGCGTTGAGGAGGGCGGCAACGGGTGGGTGGTCACGTATTTTGCGAAGACAATGTTCACGCCTGCAGGAGTGGATTTCTATTCACGAGGGGGACGACTGAGGGAGGGAACGCTGCGGGAAATAAAGGAGGCGGTGAGTGCGCTTGGGGGGGATGTGGCGAAGCTGGGCCGGGAGCTGTTTGAGGTGGCATTTGATGGGGAGTGAGGATGATGATGTCCGTGGATTATATACCCGAGGTTCATTCTTCATTTGCGTTGTTTTTTCTAGGCGATCTCCTATTCGCTAAGCGGTTTCTTGTCTGCTCAGCGGTTTCTTGTCCATCAAGCGGTCTCTCATATTTCGATACCATCAGTTTCTTGCGATAGCGGCAGCTGTTCAATCGAGCAGATTAAACTCTGAACCTCCGTAGGTTGCCTTCTTCGAACGGGCAGCATGTGCGTATGACCTGGATGGTGGCTGCGCATAAGACCGATACTGACTGTTGATGTCAAGGTCCACTAGCAGCTCTGTGTTGGCGGACATGGACGCAGATGTCTTCCTCGGCGAGGTTTCGATCAGTCTGCCAGGGGTGTTCGGTCCAGCATATGCGACCGGCGTGGCAGCACGCTGGGGCGCGCCATTGCGACGGGACGCTTCAAACGAGGCCTCTTCTTCCCTCCGCCTCTGCAGCAGTCGAGCATCATCTACTTCAGCACCGCCGTTGACGTAAGCGCGCCATCGATCAGACGACCCGGAGGGCGGAGGTGGGTTCGCCGGGGTCTGGAAGGTGGAATCGAGTAGGAGGTTGCGTGATGCTGAGCGCGACGGACGAGAGCGGATCCCTCCGTTCGGAGCTGACTTCAGCATGGATGGCTGACCACCAGCGCGCCGGTCGCAAGTTTGGCACTTGCAGGGTTTCGAACACAGTTCTGCAGAGTGGTCAGTATTGTCAAAGGCTAAGTTTGAACTATACATACCCACGCAGCGATGACCGCAAGGCAGTTCTCTGGCGCACACCAGCATGCAATTGACAAGCTCGTGTTCGAATCTATTTGGCGTCAGCACGGATGCGAGATGTCTAGATAAGAGAGACACTTGCGGGTGGCAATGATAAGGACAAGGGTGATTGCATGACAAGATGCCTTTGCACATGTAGTCACATCCGCCTTGAATGAGCTCCCAATCTTCAGGGACCTCTATCCACATCTTACGCTGATGGTTGATGCATTGCACCGGCATGAAGTAGCCGATGCGACGCTCCTGACCCGTCTCAGATCGGGACTTGGGTACCTTCGTGTCGTGCATAGTTTCGACAACTTCACCCCATGTCCAAGACTCACAAGCAAGAAGTTCGGCGTTTCCGAACAGATAAAACCCGCGCTTTGCACGCGACAGCGCGACACAGACACGGTTGATGTTAGAAAGGAAGCCAATCGAATGTCGATTGTTGGATCGGGCAAGCGATAGTAGAATGATGTCGTTTCTGCATCGGTCAGTACATGTCAAGCAATCAGTAGACTGGCACATACTCTTCTCCTTGGTACGAGTCGACTGTGACTACTTTGATAGGCAACATGCGCAGGTTTGGGTGTTCCCTCAGAGATCCTAGAAGACGCTTGCGCTGGCCATTGTAGAACGTTAGGATTGTAATACCCTCAGGCGCTTCGCCGTTCAGCACCAGGTAATCGGTGAAACCCGCGATAAACTTGGCCTCCTCTGCATTAAAGCAGGACGAGTTGGCGTCTCTCTCTTCTTTCCAGGTATGAGTGAAGTAGTATGAGTTAACGCCACCCATGCCCCGGACTGGGGGTCGGTTATTCGGGTCCTTGACGCTGGGGTGATCCTTTAAGGTGTCGTTGTATATGGTGCGAAGCAGGCGTCGAATCTCAGGAATCATACGGCGTTGCTTGGTGAGCTGGTTGTACTCTATCTGGTTCAAGACTAGCCGCTCGAACAGCGACAAGTTCAGATGGAATGGTGAATCTTCAAATTCCTTGACCTGAGTGTGGGGTCTCAGTTGCTGATGATCACCGACAAGGATGAGATGCTCGAGGGTCGGCAGGCAGGCCACGGTCACGGGCGCCTCCATGGTCTCTGCAGCTTCTTCGACAAGCACGATCCGGGGTCGAAGGGCAGAGAGGAGGGCACGATACTTTGACAAACCGGTTGTAGTCATACCGATGATACGCTGCTTGTTGAGGAGGTTGATGTCCTCTTCCCAAAGGCCGACGCGACGCTGCAGTACAACCTCGTGGTACTGTTTCGAAACGTTGCGCATTTCTGTGAGCATATGTTTCTTCAACTGACGTAACAGATAGTTGTAGATGAGCCCACGACTCTCCCACTCGATCGTCGAGAGGTCTGAAGTGGCATCGAGCAGCTCTCGGATCTTCTGATCCGTCAGAGTTCCGGACCCTTTGCCCCTGTAGTTGTCACTCAGCATCAGTACTTCACCTTTCAAGGCCTCGATGTCGTCTTCATCTTGTACTGATGCCTCAGCTTCGAGCTCTTCCAGCTGCTCAACCTCAAAGTCCTCTTCTTCGTACTCCCAACCGAATTGATCGGGGCCAGGCGGGCGTCGATACTCTGTCAGGGCCTTGCCAAGCCATTCCTGCATCGCGTCTCCGGGAGCGTCCTTGGTATCCAGAATCGACCGATTGTTCGTGTCCAACGACTCTGCCTGATCTTTGGTAAGCAGGCCCGCTCGTTGTAACATGCGATGGTCCAGCGGCCCCTTGCCCATCTCCAGAGGTGCTAGCAAGGCTTGACAAATGACTTTGGCCTTCCTCATGGCAGCTGCCGCCTGTGTCTTTTGACTGTGGGGTCGCTTCTGCTCATTCTCGGTCTTCCGAACCTCGAACAAGGTGCGCTCTTTGATCTCGGGGTCTTTGCTCCTCCCACCAAGTCGGATGAAGTTGGGTTCAAAAGTGCGAGTGTGTCGCAAGATCTGATCGACGGCGTGGTTTGTTTGCGCAGTGATGATTATTGGCGCATCGTCTTTTCTCATGTTGTCGCGGAGTATCTGCACCGCCTTGACGGAGGTGAATGTCTTGCCAGTACCGGGCGGCCCCTGAACAACAGCGACTTTGCGAGTCAGCATGCTCTTCAGTGCTCTCGATTGCGAGCTATCCAGCGAGGTTGAATTAGTCGCAGGCCACTCCTTCAGCACATCGACATTCTGAAAGTTTGACGCCTCTTCCATGCTGACCAGAGTACTGAGATCGACAAAAGGGTTGTTTTTGATGTATTCGGGAGGATCCACGTTCTTCTTCACGTCCACCAGGTGTTCTGAAAGCGGGAATGGCTCTCTCATCATGTGCTGAAGCGCCATGAGAGTGTGGCGACTGGCCTCGAAGAAGCAGTTGCGGCACTCTACCATGATCCATTTCTGGGTGGGATCAATTCTTTGGTCGTAATGAGGAAAGAAGAGGTCAATCTCGGGCGGGGTCTGCTGCAACGCAGTGATGGGCCGAGCGGCGACCGTTGCCAATATACAAGTGGTTTGGAAGGCATCATCAAAAGGCGATAAAGCGACAAGCGTGCCGGTGATGAGTCGCTTGGACTGACGCCAGCTGCTAAATTTAGCAATTGACTGATGAGAAGCGACCACTGTTGACCTTTGAGCAGCGGGGTTGCAAGACTTACCGAATGTACTTCTTTACTCGTGACATATGAAATGCTACACGCGTTGCGAGTCCTTGAGGGCTGTACACTAGGGCTGTGATATACACGGGCTCGTAGATTCCAACACTCTTGTCATACTGGGCTTCATCTTCCCACGGCCTCTTGCGGACCTCAGCAACAGCCTCACGCAGCGGTCGCAGGGCGTCTTCGCGCAGGAGCTCGTACTCGGTGCGCAAGTAGTCTTCTATGTTGTCATAGGGCCCGTCAATCTTCTTTGGTCGAGGATCTTCGTTAGTCTTCATCAACGGCTCAAATGTGTCGAACATGGGCTTGTCGCGCAAGATCTCGTTTGGATGCGGTATCTCAGGCTTGTCAAGCCAAGCCCCAGCACCTTGAACGGGTTTGCGGACAACTTCGAAGTACTTGCGTATATCTTCGTTCGCCCGTGTCGGAATCGCCTCCGGGATGCTGTCATCTGGAAGATGCGAACTGCGGCGGCCTTGGGGCACTGCATTGCCGAAGCGCTCGGTTAAGTGGGCATTATACTCGCCATCTAGTCACTTGTAAGTTCGGTGCATGACAGTGCAGTGGAGACAGGTGGAGGCAATGGAGCAGCGCGAGTTGGGTATTGCAGTCATGGCAGAGCTGACTTGATCAGCGGAAATACTCACCAGACCCAGGACCATTGCCCAGGCTTGTGTACATGTTGGACGATGATCGAGATTGCCCGAACCCGTGCAAGCCTCCTCGCTTGCCACGCTGAGCCGGCCTCCCATTCTTGGGCCTTTTACCCATGCTGATGTGCGAAGAAAGACGTGTGCGAGACGGGAACGGTGAGTGCGATGGTGGATGTGGTAGAAAGAGTGAACAAAATGAATGTGCGAATGAATTTGAGAAGAAAGTAGTGTTGTTTGTGTGAAAGGCAGAGTGGGGAAGCTATTGCGTTTGCTCGCAGACGGAAAGGGAAGACACGCTCGAACTAAGGCTCACTCAGGCAAGCAAACGCAAACGCGTGGCAACACTGCGAGACCAGTGCCAAAACAAACAACGGCCGAGGGTCAGAAATTGCAGTAGCTTAGAGGATGTGTCTGGTATGCCAGAGCGTGCATCCAAGTACGGACTAACTTTGCAGAGGCAGTGAACTGGTGCCTGAGGCCACTGACGCGAAGCTACTAAATGAGGGGGGTGAAGTGCTCCAGCAAACCATGTAAGCACCAGCATGACAGAGCCCTTGTGCTGAGCTGATCCCTAAGTAGGTTCCATTCTGACTCAAAAGAGAGAGAGAGACGTGCACCGCTATGTTTACACTCGGCCGATGATGCTATCAATCCAATCAGTAGGTGCGGTGCAAGAGGAGAGGCGACGGGGGCGTGCAACGATCAAGCGCCCCTCGTAGTGTCTTCACAGCCAACTCGGATCTGTACTCCATCTTAACCGTGCTGTGTTGCGCCTGCAGAACGGTTGGCATGTCAATTGAAGCTCGAGGATTCAGGGTCGTACCCGAAATGGCCTAGCGTGGATTCCAACGTCATACGCCGACGGCAGTGCGCGCCCGGTGCGCCTCGAGCAATTGCACGTCCGCGAGCAGCAGATGCGCGCAAGCTCTCCGGCGCAGCATGAATGAGGACGACTACGATGAGAACGGCGCAAGTGTGTCCCCCGTGCAGCGGTGCGGAGTGTGTGCTGACGTGGTGATTCGCAGGCTCCGCCGAGGATGAGGACGAGCAGGAGGAGAACGACGCCATGGACGTGGACGAGGACGAGGGCGGCGACGACGAGGACGACAACGATGACGAAGACGCGGAGGGCGACAATGACGACGACGACGACGCAGACCAGGACGGCGACGGCGACGGCGACGGCGACGGCGATGACGACCAGGACGAGTCCGCCAGCCCGTCGCAGCGCCGCATGGCCAACGGCAGCGCTGGACCGTCCGACTCGAATCCGCGAGTGACGCGCACCTCGCCCAGCCCGCAGGCTGCGACGGGCGTGCTGGGCGACCTGCCGTTCCGCCCGTCGGTGCGGCAGGAGGCGCTCAACGCGTCCGTGTACGACATCATCCCGACCATCGCCGCGCCGCACAGCACCTCGATCAACGCCATCGCGGCCACGCCCGACATGCGCTGGGTCTTCAGCGGCGGCGCCGACGGCTACATCCGCAAGTTCAACTGGATCGACTCGGCCAACGGCAAGCTGGCGCTGACGGTCGCCCAGCGGCACCCCTTCGTCGACTCGGTCACCAAGGCCGGCGTGCTGCTGTCGTACTGGGAGAATGAGGACAGCGCAGGGTCCGACGTCCCGTCGCCGGTCTACTCGCTCGCCGTGCACCACCAGTCGCTATGGCTGCTGTCGGGTACCGAGTCGGGCGCCATCAACCTGCAGACGGTGCGCCACAACGAGGGCCACCGCGTGCACACGCTCAAGGGCCACACATCGGCCGTGTCAGTGCTGACGCTGGCTGCCGACGAGACGGCCGTGCTGAGCGGCAGCTGGGACAAGTCGATCAACGACTGGGACCTCCACACGGGCCAGGTCAAGCGCCGCTTCGAGACGAGCGGCAGCCAGATCTCCGCCATCGAGCAGCGCCCGACGTCCGCCCTGCCCGTCCCGCAGGATACCGACACAGCCCCGCTCTCCAACGGCACCTTCTCATCAAACAACGCCGCCCGCCCGCGCGTCAACGGCTCCAGCGCCGCCGAGCCTGCGCGCCCCGCCTCCGCCAAAGATGACCCTTCCAACGAGGACGCCCCCGGCTCGCCCGACGACTCACTATTCGGCGACAAGGACTCGCTCTTCGGCGACGGCGCCGACAACAACCCGTCCGCCGCGCTGCCCGGCATGGGCGACGACGACGACGACGAGTTCTCGCGCGCCATCGCCAACGGCATCCAGGCCGCCGAGGACGACACCACCGGCGACATGGATATGATGGACATGGGCGGCCCCGTGCAAGCACCAGACGCCGAACCGACCCAGTCCGCCGATGCCAAATCACCCCCGAAACCAGACACCGCCGACGCCCCGCTCGCCAACGGCCTGCCCCACGCTGAGCACCTGCCCACCATCGTCAAGGACACACCTACCCTCCCGCCCTCCTCCGAATCCACGTTCCTCTCCTCCTCCATCGACGGCTCCCTCTCCATCTGGGACCGCCGCCAGCCATCGCCCGTCGCGCGCCTGCTGCCCCCCCGCGGCACCCCGCCGTGGTGCATGAACGCGTGTTGGAGCCCCGACGGCAACTTCATCTACGCCGGGCGGTACGTCTAAGCTTCCCACATGATGAACTCACGCTAACACAACGTAGCCGCAATGGCACCGTCGACGAATACAGTCTGCACAAGACCCTGTCCGAACCGGCGCGCACCTTCAAGTTCCCGGGTGTTAGTGGCAGCGTGAGCGCTGTGCGCGCCATGCCGAACGGTCGGACGCTGATATGGTATGCCCGCTCCCTGCTTCTTCCCACCCTTCCCCTCTTCAACACCCTTACTCCCCGCTTCCACGCTAACACCCACCCAGCGCCTCCTACGATATCCTCCGCCAATACGACCTCACCCACCCCACCGCCTCGCTCTCGTCACACTCCCTCTTAGACCCGAAACCCACACCCACCACTGCTGCAGCAGCAACACCCTTCCTCATCGTGCCCGGCCACCGCACCGGCGTGATTAGCCAGCTGTACCTGGACCCGACGTGCACTTTCATGATCAGTACGGGCGGGAATCGCGGGTGGGAGGGCGCGACGACGGAGGTTTTGCTCGGTTATGAGATTAGCTATGGGGCGTGAGAGAGATGGGAGATGATACCCGCGGGACTGGCGTTTGGTGTTGGGTTGTTAGGGATAGTTAAGACAGGCTGGGCAGAAGACGGTCTGCAAGGAAGTAGGAGAAAGGCGTTGAGATACGTGCCTTGGCATTCAGGATTATTTACGTGTCCGGGAGACGAACTGATGGTCCTCAGGTGAACTTTACTTTCTTATGTGAGAATGCTAGACTACAACACTGCCTTGAATAATTCCTTGTCTGACAGAGAAAGGGTCGTTTCTCTTGAAGAAAGCTTTGTATACTCGAATGCTGTGTTATAGAGTGCATGTCATCGAATGCGCCCTCCATTCAGCTCAAGACTGCCGTCAGTCCAGTAGATAACGTCTGATTCCATACTGAGAATCACCAACCATACTTCCATCTGTAAACTCATCATCGGAGTCTTCATCGGAAACTTCATGAAAGTCTTCATCCACATCAAATATCTCGTCAGGCGCCCACATACGGTGGACGAAGTCCGCATCAGAAAGTCCAAGGCTTGGTTCGTCGAGGAAGTGGATGTGACTGTCCAACATGCAGGGTATCAGCTTGGGAAAGTCAGTCCTGCCTTTGGTGTGCCATAAGTGATACGTACCTTCTTCAGGAACTGCAGCATCTGATGCTTCCATGTGTAGCGCGGCTCAGTGAAGAACTTGTCGAGGTGCCTGTGGTGGTTATGTACGCCGTCTTTAGCACAGGTGGCTGAGGTATATGTCCAAGATAGATGCATGGTCTTCCCCGCCGATTTGAACGCCTTGTGTACGTCAACAAAAGCCTCAAGAGCTTCTTCGAGGACGTCAATGCGGACATTGCGCTGAGTGAAGGTAATGACGAGTTCCTCGAAGTGTGGATTGTGTACTACCCCCAGTAGCTGATCGAAATGTGACTTGAGTCGGTCCTGTTCGATGTACTTCCTCTCGTACGGTGTATGCTGACAAGTATCACCAGAATGAATCGTACGAGGTCGTCGATATTCATCAACCGCGCAATCAAGGTCTAGGTTGCGGATGTGAGGAGCAGGGTCGAAGCCGGCTCCAAAAGCGTCTTTGTGGACAAGAGACTCAAGTTTGGTCGTTGGACCGTACAAGATCTGCTCTTTGAACCAATCATCACTGTACACCTTTTCAACGATCTCTGAGGCTGCGACTCCGACGTACTCCGGGAGTAGGAAGTGAGGCACTCGAGGTAGGCCATGAAACACTCTTAGGCAGCTGCAGTGTCCGATACTAGGAGGCAATACTGAGCTCACGGCCATGAAGTCATTCTCATATTCCTCCCAAGTATCATCGTCCAAGAGGTAGCTGTACACCATGCTGCGTATCTCCGGAGGAAGGATGCTCTGGATCTGCTCGGCGAACTTACGGTTCCAGGCTTTGCTGTATGGGATGAACGTCGTCTCGATCAATCTAAGATAGTTAGTAGTGAGCTTAGATGTAGGTTTGTTGCGTACTCATGCACCCAGACAGCTCGCTGGCCGCCATTCATCTTGCGCATGGTCTTGAGCTCTACTTTGCGTCGCTTCATACGCCGAAATTCATCGCGAATTGCAAGTTCTCTGCAAGAGATGTAAGTGTACTGCTCAGTAAGTGTGGATGTGGAGACTCACTTCGCAACGAATTTCCCGTTCGTCTTTCTTGCCCTATGCATGTGTCAGTGAGTGCAGAGCCACAGTTCGTCATGACTAGGCCGCACTGCTCAAATTTTGCAAACGCTGCGTTTGCCGTGAGAGTGGCTGCATCTTCTTGCTGTGCAGACATGCTGCAGGCTCGGTTTTTCTGTGAGAGAGTTGAAGATTCCAGGCACGAACGAAAGGCAGCAAGTGAGGCCGCGCTAGCCGTTTTGGTTCAGGTTGGCCACCAGGCTCTTGCCCTATGCAATACAACATGAGCTGACCGATGCTAAAAGCGTAAGGAACTAGGGCCTAGGGGTTACGAGGCTCTAACGTTGCAGAATGGACTGGATGTGAGCCAAGTATTGCACCACGCAACAGTACAGTAGGGAAAACGCGAAAAACCCCAATAGGAAGCTTCTTTACTTACAACAAAAGTAATGCCCAACTAGATAGTAGTTTTAAGAAGCACTAAAATCAGTTGACATGAAGGTCGCTGATCAGCCGCTGTTCTTCCTGAAACCCGAGCGAGGATAACAATCACAGCAAGTGCATTCAGGCATTTTTTGTACCCGATCCACCATTAAAAACTGGCTCCGGTACTGTACAAGAATACGCTACGTTATAGCCCCCGTTCCAACATGTAAAGCCTATTCCATCACTAAGTGTTTACAAATCGGCACACGTGATTCCAAAAACATTGAGACTACCTCCGAAGCCTGTCGTTGCTAAGACGTAAGAAAGTCCCGATTGAGGCTGCGGGGTAATTCGAATGCGGGGATCTTGATCCTACACCTACCGAAAAGATTCGTCGCGGTAACGCATCCCCGAGCTGCCTTCTGAGGTCATATCAGGTCAGTAGCCCGCGCTGTAGCAAATCTTTCTTGCGGCCACGAAGCTTCCCTCACGACCTCTCCGATCTTGACAATGTGGTTAGCGATCGCTACACTGGTGACCTGCTGTAGTCTCGCAGCCTGCGAGGCGGACTACGCACAGTATGTGAACCCTTTTTGGGGTACCGTGGGTTCAATTCCCAACTATACCTTTGGCGGCGGCGCCGTCTTTGTTGGAGCAGCGGTGCCCTTCGGCGTAGTCAAACTGACGATGGATACTTTCGTCAAGAACACCAGCATTGCTGCGCTACAGGGAGGCTATACTCCAAACGGCCTCATTACCGGGTTCTCCATGATGCACGAGTCAGGCACCGGAGGATGCGCCAAATACGGTGTCATTTCGCAGATGCCGCTCACGAATATCGAAGCGCCGGTCAATCTCTTGGATAATCGAACCTACTGGCAAGGAAGGACTGGTGAGGATCAGGCGAGCATTGGCTATTTCAAGACGACTCTGGAGAATGGTGTCACAACTGAGCTGGGTGCGACACGGCATACTGGCTTTTACCAGTACGACTTTCCGATTGACACCAAAAAGCACATTCTCGTCGATGTGTCGCACTATCTGCCCAATGTTGTGGGTGGTTACTGCACGCAGGTGTATCGAGAGGGAGAAATCAAGATATCAGAAGACAGAAAGAGCTACCGAGGCCACGGCACTTATGCGGGTGGCTTCAATGAGGGAGCGCCGTATACTGTTTACTTCTGTGGAGAATTTGAGAATGCCCCTGATGAAGCTGAGGCCTTTGCAGGACGGAACCAGTTCCCGGGTTCCAATTCCATGAATCCAGAGCCGTTGCCATGGCCCACCTTTGCATCGGAGAACATGACTACTCCGCAGGGAAGTCGTGCAGGTGCAGTCTTCACTTGGCAGGGAAACACAACCACTGTTCGATCCAAAGTCGGCATATCTTTCATCTCTGAAGAGAAGGCGTGCAGATTCAGGGACGAAGAGATCGAGTCTTGGGACATGCAAACAGTCGTGCATGCGGCAGTAGAGGAGTGGAACCGTGATGTGCTCAGTAAGGTACAAGTAGACACAGGCGATGAGGCGAACCAAGACCATCTGACCATGCTCTACAC
This sequence comes from Boeremia exigua, assembly GCF_020726555.1. Taxonomy (NCBI): domain Eukaryota; kingdom Fungi; phylum Ascomycota; class Dothideomycetes; order Pleosporales; family Didymellaceae; genus Boeremia; species Boeremia exigua. The sequence continues at coordinate 2,151,617 of NW_025763518.1, read as the reverse complement.
CTCACTCTATTATATGCATCTCATTCCATCCAACCGAACAGGCGAGAACCCGCTTTGGGATAGCGAGGAGCCGTATTGGGACGATTTCTACACGTTGTGTAAGCACGACACACGCCCGTCGACACCTCTACTTGCTAATTTGAGAAGGGGACACGTTCCGTAACACCATTAGCCTTGCACACCTGATCCAGACTGAAGCATACGAATCTCAGATCCGCTCGTTGATCGATATCTGGAGACATCAAGGATACATGCCAGATGTGAGACATCAGGTGTTACGAGAGTGAATCCTGCTGACTTGATTCCAGGGTCGTTCTGGCAATGACAACGGCATGGTTCAGGGCGGTAGCAATTCCGACAACGTGCTAGCTGATGCGTACGTAAAGGGACTGCGCGGTGCGATCGACTGGAGCGACGGGTATGCAGCCATGGTGAAGAACGCCGAGGCTCCTACGAACGGGAGTAACAAAGAAGGCCGTGGCGCTGGAAATGACTGGCTGCAGTATGGCTATGTAGGCCAGGCACTGCCTCGAAGCCTCTCCCGAACTGTTGAGTACTCGTTGAACGATTTTGCCTTAAGCCAGGTTGCTCGTGGAGAGAAGCCTGAAGACGTCGAGAAGTACCTTCGAAGGTCTGCTGGGTGGCAGCTACTCTGGGACCCTACAACCTTAACCGTGAACACAACGCCAATTTTCACTGGATTTCTCACACCAAGAGACGGCAATGGGACTTTCAATCAGACAAACTACAATCCAGCAAAGTGCGGTGCTTGTTCGTGGCCATCTATCACCTACGAAGCAACACCGTTCGAGTATTCCTTCACCATCCCGCACGATATGGAAACGCTGATCGAGTTCATGGGCGGGCCAGAGAGCTTCGGGGAACGTCTTGACTACATGTTCTTGCCCAACACCAGCCAAGCCGATCTTGGACCTAATGGTGCCGGAATCAGAACGCTCATGAATATCGGGTAGTTTGGCCTAGGGACAAGCAACGTCTATCAGCTCACTGACAACTGCAGGAATCAACCTGACTTCGCCACGCCGTACTTGTATAACTACCTCAACCAGCAATGGAAAAGCGTCAACCAGTCTCGGACACTGACCAGACAGCGGTACGTTGGCCTTTTCTTCTTGCTGAAAAGCCTTGGATTCCTCTAACATCTATCTCAGTTTCCGCAACACTCCAAATGGCATGCCAGGCAACTCCGATGCAGGATCCCTTAACTCGTGGCTGATCTGGCAGATGCTAGGCCTCTATCCTGTCGTCACTACGCCAGTCTATCTCCTGGAGAGCCCGTGGTTCAAAGACATCAACATGACCATCAATGGCAACCGTACCCTGCGCATAACAGCTAAAGGCCTGAGCGATGGTAGCTACTATGTCCAAGGCGTGAAGATCAACGGCAAGGCTTGGGACAGAAATTGGGTTGAGCATGACGATGTTATGACTGAAGGAGGGACAATCGAATTCGTGCTCGGCAGTGAGCCGAAGGTTTGGGAGACCGGGGAAGTGCCGCCGAGTCCGGGTCATGTTCTGCTATAAGTTAGCGCCCTTGAGTCTGAGAGACGATATGCGATCATCTGTAAGATATATGCACGTCGCCCGGGGGCTATCATATCCGCTGTGATGAGTAGAAGCACCATTGCTCGGTGCATTAGACCTCAGGATCAAGTATTCGCTTGGACATTATCACATGTTCAAGCTCGGTTATTCATCCCTGTTAGTATCAACTCTGGAGATTGCTGAGTAGATTTTCGACCACAGACAGATGTACGTCCGAATGGCGGTTTTCCCTGCTGAATCTGTGGCATCATCTACATCCCGGCTGCTCTGTCGACTCTCGTGTCCAAGATATTGTCTACTTCGAAATCAATCCAATCTCTGTACAGTTGTGTCATGCTGTCGTGTTTGTACGAAGTGGAGCAAGTAAGGAAATACCCGTGGCTGCGGACAGTCTAACCGTCTTAGGCGACGCGTTCCTGGCGCGTCTTATGTCCAAGCCTAACGGCTCCATTAAATTGCCCATACGCGACTTAAATTTAAATCCTGCTGTCGGCCCATTGGCGGAACCTGACCAGAGGTGACTGACCACTACGACGCCAAGCGATCGACAGTGTAAATTGTTGCGCCCACCGGAGCCCACCGGGGCCCATCGGCCTCGTATCGCCCCGGACTCTCTGCCGACCTCCCATCGCACAACCACCTCTCCATTGAAGGACCTACCTAGGTATCGAGTGCATGTTCTGGTCTTCACCTCTTCATTGACACGATGGCACATGTCCCATGCAGTCCATGTGGCTGTGCGAGTCTTGTGTGAACGGGTACTCGACAGCATGAGCATCCGTTGCTGACTACGCAAGGAATCGCCCCACGGGGAGTTCCCGATATTTTGCGGGGCAAGTCCTAATATAAATCCTCGCTCGGACAGGATGCCGATGGAGGATTGATGGAAAGCGAATACGGTATGAGCTGCCATTTCAAGGTTGCTTCCAATGCGCATCATTGCCATTTGCATGTTAAGAGCAAGTCGTGACCAGGTTTTACGACAGAGTCTACTGAGAGCGATGGAGGTTAAAAGGATGGGGGTTCCTACGTGAAATCACTACTGGTTACTTCTCTCCTGTATTCTCCAGCCACATATCTCCCATCAAGATGAGGCGCAACAGTATCTCGGCGCTTGCTCTCTTGCCGCTGGTCTCTCAAGTCCAGGGTGCCCTTGATGGCGACGCTCTAGCGGAGCAGTACTTCGGCAATGATGCACCCTGGTACCGCAACCGCATTCCCTTCTTCGAGAGCAGCGACAAGGACATCACGGATGTCTACTACTACCGCTGGAACATTTTCCGCGCTCACCAGCGTGATCTCGGCGCCAATGGCTTTATTTCTACCGAGTTTCTGGACGACGTGGGTTGGCAAACGAAGCCGTGGGCATCTCTGAACGATGCCACGGTCTTCCATTTGCTCGAAGGCCGCTGGTGCCGCGACCGACGCTTTAAAGAAGACTATGCTACCTTCATCCTGGGCCCGAACAGTAATACCCGACAATTCTCGGAAACCATGGCAGCATCAGTCTACAAGGGCTACCTGGTGGACGGTGTTGCAGCAGATGCTACAGCACGTCTTGGTGCTATGACATCCGTTTACAACGCCTGGCAGGACGCTTTTGATACGTCGAAGGGCCTGTACTACGTAGAGCCAATCCGCGATGCTACAGAATACACCATCTCAAGCATTGATGCCAGCGGTGGTCAAGACGGTTTCTTCGGAGGCAACGCTTTCCGACCGAGCATCAACGCGTATCAGTACGATAACGCGATCTCCATCGCCAAGCTGGCCGAGTTGAGGGGCGGGTCTGCTGATACCGTGACCACTTACAATCAGCGAGCTGCAGACATCAAGAGCCGCGTCCAGAATGATCTTTGGAACTCCACATTCGAGCATTTCACCGACCGATATCAGGTCAACAACCAGTATGTGAAATACTGGGATTTTATCCGCGGCCGCGAGCTCGTCGGATTCGTTCCCTGGGCACACGACCTGCCAGATGACACGCCTGAGTTCGCCGAGGCTTGGAAGCACGCCATTGACACCAACGAGTTTGCAGGACCCCACGGTCTGCGTACTGTCGGCCCCTCGTTCGAGTACTACATGCGTCAGTACCGCTACGTCGAGGAGAACGGCACGCAGCCCGAGTGCCAATGGAACGGTCCCGTCTGGCCCTTCCAGACCACTCAGGTGCTGACAGGTCTTGCGAATTTCCTTGACCACTACCCCAATGGCACCGCTACCGGCGTCATCGGCAAGCCCGACTACACCAGGATCCTGCAGCAGTATGCTAAGCTCCATTACAACCCCGAGCGAGGCAACATCCTGGATCTTGAGGAGGACTACTACCCCGATACCGGCTTCCCGATCGTCGGTCTGAAGCGCTCGCCCCACTACTTCCACTCTGGGTTCGTGGACTCTATCCTGTCTGGTTTCGTTGGCATCCGTCCCAGCGCCGACGATGTCCTCGAAGTCAACCCTGCCGCCGAGGCCTCCGCCATCTCCTACTTCCGCGCTGACGCCATCATCTACCACGGCCATGAGATCGCCGTACAATGGGACGCTGACGGTTCGCACTACGGGTCCGCTGGTCTCAAGGTGGAGGTCGATGGCCAGGAAGTCGCTTCGTCGCCCACCCTTTCCCGCCTGAGTGTCGCGCTCAGCCGCACTGCGCCTCCGGCCATCACCCGCAAGATCGCCAAGTCCATCAAGCTGAGCACCGACACCGCCTTCCCTGCCGGCAGCGCCTCCGTATCCGGCGTCGATGCTGCCTCGCTGTATGGTGCGATCGACGGCCGCATCTGGTTCTTTCCCGAGACCGATGTCGCGAACGGCTGGAGCACGCCCCAGGGCAACGGTACTGAGGTGTGGTTCCAGGTCGACTTCGGCTCGTCTACTGCTGTTAGCAGTGCTGAGATTGCCTTTTTTGCGGACGAGCAGCAGGGCTTCGATGTGCCTACGAGCTATCGCATCCAGGCTGCCAATGGAGACTCGTGGGTCGATGTGTCCGAGTCGAAGTATGCTGTGGCTGTGGCTAATGGAATCACCGAGGCCTCGTGGTCGGAGGCGAATAGCCAGAAGGTGAGGATTGTGTTCACGCCGAAGGATGGGCAGAAGGTCAGGCTGGTCGAGTTCAAGCTCTTCTAGTTATTTGAAGTGTTTATTAAGAATTGAAGTCAATCCAATATTTTGTTTAAGGCTGCCGGTCCTCCAAACTCAAGCGTGACTGGATCTGCATTCAGACCCAGTTCCAGTTGATATCTCGTGCAAAGTTTCCATTCATCTACGTCTTTCACTTCCAAGTGTCAAGTCTGCGATGAAGTACTATCCACAACTAACCAAGCTACTGGCAACCCAGCTCGATGGAAACCTCGTGAAAGAGAGTGCTATCGCAAGCGCTGCCTGAACCTCTATGGCTCATCGGTGCAAGACTTGTACCCATTGATGATGACGCGCGTCTCGCGCTTGAACCTACCCGCCCACTCCGTAAACTCCCTCTCGAGATCCAAGCGATAGTGATCGAGCTCAGCATCAACGTATGGGCGCGTCGCGCATGGCTTCAGGTTACCGTGCTTAGAGAACTTGTAGGGGCTGCCCGAGAGCTCGAGGAACCAGTTGTTGGCGCGCTTGGCGGCGTAGGGGCTGGTATTGGGTAGGTGGACCTGTGTTCGTCAGTGAATGTCATATGTAGTCAGGTGCACGAGTTCTGCACTTACGCGTACGAACTGCGGGACGTTGCAGTATCGGCCTTGGCCGGGGACCTCGTAGCAGTTGGTACCGAGAGGCGTGGAGGTGTAGGCGTAGAGAACTCGGCCAACGATGTTGAGCATGATTTCGCGGATCTTGTCGTTTGCCCACTTGGCTTCTGTCGTACGGAACCATGTGACAGCGCCGGCGATACCCGCAGGCGGCGTCTGAAGGTAGGGCGTTTTGAAGGCCTGCCACTGGATGCTGCCGCAGTATTTACCGTATGGGGAACCACAGACGCGGCCCATGGTGTCAGTGACGACGTTGTGGAGCTCATGGCCTACAACATTGCCGACGTTGACAGGTTGACGGTGACTACCTCCAGTCCAGACCTCCACAGTAGCCCAGCCCTGCCATTCAGTAGATGGATCATAGCCTAGAGCCGAGATGTCGTCGTCGGAGGTGTTGTCTACAGGCGGGTTAGCAAAGCCGAAGCTCCCAATAACAGACAGGTTGCGACCTACTAGGAGGCATGGTGAAGTTGAAGCGCTGCATTTCAACCGTAGGAAGCGGCGGAGCTGCGTTGATGACCGCGGCAAAGCCCAAGGCCAGCCCGCAGGCGAGCGACATGTTGAGGACTTTCATGGCTTGGAAATGCGATTAGAATGCGTGTTAGCAGCACGAAATTTGAAGGTTGGTTCGGAAGAAGTTAGAGTAGAGGTAATGGGGACAGTTCAAGTGAGAACTTATAGCAGTGGGGCTCTGGTGGACAGTGCACCAGTTGAGTGAAGGTGCGGTACGCCATCAGCCAAGATTGCAGGCAAAAAGTGAAAGAGAAAGCTTCTGTAGACCAGTAGATGGCCTTTGGTTCTGTTCTCATAGTTATTAATCAGCTATTGAGCACCAATCCGTGGCAGTTCCCTGAATTCCAAGCTCATGAACGACCTTTGCAGTTGCGAGATATGGTATCTCTCCATCTTCGACATTCAAGCTCCGCGCACTTTGTACCCAAGTCTTCGTACCTCCTCATTTTCACTCGCAATCCAGGTATCCAATAGTGCCTTAAGCCTATCATTCAGCGGTCCAACGGAACTGTCACGCCTCCAGCGCATCATCATATAAGCAGCCAAGTCGACTCGCAGCAGCTCAGGTGTCGTCAGCCACGACAGTCTCGTCTTTGAGATATCTCCGAGATAGATTGCCGATAGCAACGCATTCTGCCTTACCTGAACCCGCTCTTTGATCTGCTGGAGTTTCTCGTGGTACACGGATCCGCTTATCTCGTCGAGAAGGGCGGCCAGTTGCTGCGCATACGCCTTGCATTTCCGCTCGCGATCCTCGTCCAGGACGAAGTCAGGCCGACCGTCGATCGACAGGTCGAGGAGCGCTAATCGCCACAGGAAGACGTCAGGGAGAACAGATGGAATCCGATTCGGGTCGCGCTCCCACTCCCTCGTGCGGATACTGTTGACGTTCGCAATCATCAATTCGAGTGCCGCTTTCCCGTACTCGTTCCACCAGGTTTCCTCGCAGGATCTGTCTCTGTAAATCGAGGACACAAATGGCCCCAGTTGGCCGTACAATGGACCGTCGGTCAACAGCAGCTGTCTGAAGATTGCAAGGAAAGCTGCCTGGTATGCTTGCGCCGTGACAGACGAACTTTTATCTCCAGTCCTGTCTCTATCGAACCTAGAGATTGTGCTGAAAGGTAGCATGTTTGCCAACGGCTGCTTGAAATCAGGTCCATACAGGTCAAGCCACTTTCCGACTTCACTAATGCTCCTCAGAGCTGGGGTGCTCTTGAACGCCTGGTTCAGTGCACGGATTGGCTCTGGCGGGTTGATTCGGAAAGACAGGTAAGCCACGTATTTGTCGAGGACTGTTTTTGGTACGCAGGAAGGCTTCACATCTGAATTTGTTAGGACGTAACTCAGGAGGTAGAATCCCTTCGGAGCCGGTGGTATCGTAGCGTCTCGCGCCGGTGAGTCAGTCGATGCATACTTCTTCAAGAACAGCTTTGTCCATTCGGCTGTCTGCTCTTCGAGGACGCTGAAGATTGGAAATACGATACGCTCCATATACATGTTGAGAAGCTTGCCTTCCTCAAGCTTAGCGAGATGGCGCAGCACGGAGTCCAGCATAGGCGAGTCCTCTTCGACATTTCCAGTCGGAATCTGGATATCAGGTATCGATATGGGTTCTGCGAGTAAGTCTTCGGACGACTGTTGGTCTTGATGACCGCCGTTGTCACTGCCGATTTGTCCATTTGTGTGTTGAGGCACGGCTGTCCGCTCGTTCAGACTGCCAATCAGGGGTATGAAGGTTTCCAGGGTCGACAATACGATGTCCCACAGATCAGGCCGGTTGACGTCCAGCCTGCTCAAAAGACTCTTGAGGATACTGACTCGGACGTCAATATGAGAGATCTTCTGAGAAAGGCCTACGAGAATGTCTAACGAGGCTTTGTCGCTGATGTAGAAAGACCCGTTTAGTATCTGGGCAAGCGACTTCAGTGTTGTAATCTTGACATGAGGCGCCTTTGATATCACTTCATCCTCTGATCCGGTCTCGATTGCAGCCTTCCTCTCAAGCCCCAAAGCGTTCAGCTTTTTCCCGATGGCTTCGGCATACATTGAGATGCACTTCTTGGCGTCTGAAGCCGAGAGGCGGTGAAGTAGACCAGTATTGAACAGCACACGATGCCAGGAGCTGGCGTCTGGCCAATCCATGATAATCCTTAGGACTAGATCGAATGCCATGGCAGGGCTTTCACCTTGAATCAGGCCACGAATGAGCGTGAAAGTTGCTGACTCCAAGGTGGTTACGTTCTTCGTAGAGCTCGAGCCCAATCTCTCAACAAGTGTTGTGGCAACCTTGTGTACCAATGGGAAAGGCGCACATCTTACAATCGTGCATTGTGCAGCGTCCAAAGCCTTCAAATCATCAAGGGCAAGGAACTCCTCGTCCAGATACACGCAAGGAAACCGCACATCGTCTAACGACGGAAAAGGTGTTACCAAGAGTCTTCCAGTCGTGCCATATTTCGCATCCAAGTACAACAGCGCGGCCAACGCAGCAGCTTCCCTTGCTTCGGACTCAAATCCAGGTGGGTGACGACCCCAAATCGATCCATAAGAGCGACCTTCTATACGGACTGATGATGTCTTGAGTTTAGGACAAGGAGACAGCATATTAGGCTTCGAAACTTCGCTTTGCATGCCGAATGTGGCAATATCAACATATGTGGCCGGTCCAAGACTGCGCGTCTTACTTTTAACATCCTCTGGTCGGCCGTCAAGGGGGTTCCATTCTTGAGTCTCCGACGGGTCGTCCGACTCTGGCATCCTCGGCCATCGCACCGGTTCGTTTCTTGGTATTATACCGCCAAGCGCGTTCCTGAAGTGATATGGAATGATCGGGTTCCAATAACTAGAAGCCTCTTCTGCGTTCATTCTTCCCACACTCAGAGGACCAGTGAGATGGTTCCAAACCTCGCTCAGCCTCCTTTTCTTCACTTCTGCTACGCATGACTTGGGAATGTAGAGGTTGATAGCGCAAGTGTAGCTGTCCACAAATTGGCCAATAGCTTGCCGTATAGCTTTGTCAGAGCTCATCGGCTTCAGAGCAGCCTCTGAGTCCATGAAGAGCGTCCCTTTCACTCGCGAGAAGATGTAAGGTAAGACCTCATGAAGTTCTACAGACTGTGCAGTACAGGCTTGAAACAGGGTCCTGCATTCTTCAAACTCACCTGAGAGAAGACTCTGTAGCGGCAACCCGCGCGGCAATGGATCGGGCAGAGTGAGAACCTCGGGATACCTAGCCGGTCTCAACTCCGTCCACAAGTCGTTCCTGGCCTTGGCCAGATTATCGATGAATCGCCACACATCCGTTGCACGGACATCTGAAGTGATGACCGAAAACACGTATTGCCACGATGTAATGAAACCGCAAGTTGACCTGGCATCGAGACGTGTGTACTCCTCGTCGTTCACCAGTCTTTCTGCCCGCAGAAGCATTTCGATTGTGTCTTCCCAGAGGTCTTGGTATAGGTCTTGCCCAGAAACTGTCCCTTTCCTGGTCACTTCCGCTGACAACTCCACGCGTTTCTTAACGATACGAGCGAGTAACCCCAAGGTCTGGCGCCACTCGTGGGAGCGAAAGGAAGGCTCGCGTATCGCTAAGCAAGCGATATCAAGTAGATCGGACAATATTGCGTTGGCTTGTCTGACTCGTGGGCCAAGATCCTGCGGCACCAGAGTTGAACTGCCTTGTACAGAGAATCCAGAGAGCAGGCGACAAGTCTCTGTATAGTACGTCGAGAAGAGCTTTGAGGCTGTCAGCTGATCTCGAATGAACCCTTTGGCCCACTGCACGGTTTTGGAGAGAATCGCGAGGGACCCGCTGGCATGTGCACACGCCCAGACAGAAAGTGCATGCAATGCGCGTGCATCCCTGTTGGAGCTCGTTCTTGTGATCTTCTTGCGCGACTCTATGATATCAATAGCGTAAACCTCTGCTTCCTGTTGCCGCTCATTGCGATTGAGAAGGACGAGATAGTATATGTCTGGGTCTCCATCGTTCGCATCGGAAGTCCGTTTTGTTGCTAGTACAGACCCATAATCACCTTCTTCGACAAGCCCCACGTCGCCTCTAGCACTGCGGAGGCGCTGGAACAGGCCCAGTGCCGCAGAATCTTCAAGACAACTGAGCAGACGCGGGGAGAGTCGATCTTCAGCCTTGGACAGGTCTTGCTCCAAATCGAGATCCAGATTCATGGTTTCTTTGCAGGTCAAGTGCAATAGTGCATATCGTCGTGACTTGGGTACACGGGCGAGGAGCGTTTCGACATCTCTTAAAGAAGGCTTACTGTCGAACACGATCTGGAGCAGGTGCTTGAGGTGGCTTTCGAATAAAGCCGATCGTTTTGACCAACATATTGCTACCATATGCAGTACACCGCCTTTTTCACTGGTAAGGATCTTTCTTGCATCGTGATGCTGCTCGAGGTATTCCATGGTCAAGTTAACAATTTCTTGGGTTCTAGACCAGGTGACACGTGTAGAGCCGGCATGCTTACGACTGGCACACTTACCGATAGCACGCCTGAACAAAGGGAGAATGAGCTTTCTCAAAGCCCATTCCGTCTCTATGTGCTCGGAACGGGTCTTAACAACATCGCGAAGCAGTCGGAGCGCGAACTCCATGGAAGCCGAAAATCCTGGCTCAGAGACTGAATGTGATAAAGGGCTTGTCAACAGCTTCTCAAGACGAATTCGGCATTTCTCCTTGTCCTGCATATCAAGCGTTGGGCGTTCGAATACCGCACGCAAGGCGGCTCTTTCTATGCTGCTCGGATGTTGTTGGAGCAGGTTTTTTTCGTTGACGAACTGCCACTTCCCCTCTTGTTCCTCACTGAGAATCCAATCAGCGAACTCCTGAGTACAGCTTGATACAAGTGCTTGGTAGAATCCGGTCAATGGCCGCAAGTCGTTTGTTTTGGCAGTGGCGTCCGGAAACGCCTTGGGGTGTAAGCCTTTGAACAGCTCAGTCACACGCTCTCGTTTTCTGGTCGTGTCGCCATCTTTTACACAGCGACCAATTGCCTTGCACGCAGCCTTAACCTCGTGTACTGATAGATCGCTGAAGATCTCCAGTAAGCCTGCTGTGCCGCCAAGACCCTCCCAGAGCTTCTCCCAATGTGTAGATTCGAGACCGGTCTTTAGTCGCGCGATTCCAAGGGACCTAATATACAATGACAATTTCTGCTTGAGTGATTGTTCAACGATAGTCGGAGTCTGGCAGACACGGAACCAAGCCTCAAAGGTGGTCGTCAATAGTGACCCGCGCTCAATAGCATCCAGGAGTTCTTGGGTGATTATTTGGTCCGACAATCTCAATTGTAGACTTTTGAACTCCGAGGGTAGCTCGTCCTCAGCCAGGGCTCGAAGGCGATAGGTGTTGATTGATGAATGCATGTTGGCTGCACGTATGGTCAGACGGAAAGAGGCGTGCCTTTTGTACTAGACAAAGCAAATGATATTGAACGATCCTGCCGCACCGGTGAACAGAAAGGGCGGGTTGTCCGAGATTTGAGGCTCAGACTTGTACTATGCTCTATTAGGCAGATGCGAAGGTTGTGACCCTGCTACTCGTTGCTGCTCATAGAATCGAAACACTCGAGGTGATGCTTCTAACAATGATCAGCATTGTTCCTCTACCGATGCTATACGTCAGGGATAGTACAGCGGCCTTGTGAAGGGCGGGGCCAATGTGGAGAAAAGCATCGTATTATCTCGAGATCAACGAACGATGGCGCTAACCCCGCCCTTTTCTGCCCCACTTTCGTGATGACTCCCTACACCAACCAACACGGCGCTCTCATCTTCAACAGTCCAGGCGTCGGATGCAGTCCCTATCAGGTGGCTGTGAATCTATACAGTCACGTGTCATGGAGCTGGATTGCAGGCGGTGTGAAGAACGGCAGCCAGTCATTCAGCCGACGTAATTACGCAAATCTGCCCCTACAAGTGCTGTGAACGTCTACAAGCGGCCGGGAGCAAGAAATAGGAAGTGGCTAAAGCTTGGAACGAATGCAGCTTGTCGCAGTTGTGTTAATAGCATGATGATACAAGTCTATACCCAGCGCCAGTAAAACCAAAGCGGGGCAAAGCAAAGTGCAAAATCTATCAAACGTACATGCCACTGGAGGCGTCCGAAGGCTTTCCTTGTCCACTCGCAGTCTGCACAAGAGGGATGTGTTCAAAGCCGTTTGTCTCCCAGAATGGCTGCTGTTTCTTCCTCCCCCCACCCGTCACCGCGATCGTCAGTCCACACGGATCGATAAACGTCATGAACCACGGCATCTCGTCCTTCCAGCCCGGTCCCTTGAGCTCCGTCTTCCCATCCTGCGCAAGGTAGACATGGTAGTCCTCCGGCAGATAGCGGCGCGGGTGTCGGACGTTCCACAACACAGTGTTCATGAGCATCAGGCTTGCTTCGAAGACCCAGAAGAACCACTCGTAGCGCACGATTGGTGACAAGGACATTGGGTCCCAGTTTGGCCGGGGGTTGGCGGGGACTCGGCTGGTGCCGAAGTGCTCGACGATGCGGTAGATTGTGCGGATCAGGATGAGTGTCATGCTGATGTACATTGTCCACAGGGGGCCTTGCACTTGGCGCGAGGTAATACCAGCCCTCACGCAGCGTCTGTGGAAGACGCCAGAGATGACGCAGAAGATTGAGATGACCCCGAGTTGGCAGATGAGCGAAGCTTTCATCAGGCCGTAGCCGATGTTCTGCCTGCTCTCGCCGGATTCTGGTCTCAAGAGATACGAGACGCCGAGAGCGTTCATGACTTCCACCCCAGCGGAGAGGAGTCCGAAGGTGGTAAGAGTGCGTCCTGGATGGAGTGGCGCGAAATACGGGACGTAGTAAAGAATGCGTCCAAGGACATGGTAGTTGGCCAGCTCGAGAAGTGGAGGGGCGCAGTAGATCAGGAGGTTGCTGGCAACGAACGTCTTGATGTTATCAAAGTTCCAGGCGTCATATATGCGAAGAGCGAAACCAGCTGTGAACATCAGGGCACACATAGGATGCAGGGCGGTGATGCTCCAGGACCTGTACTTGAAGCATTGCCAGACGTGAGCGATGGATGCGGCGAGGAAGCATGCTGCGAAGATTGGAGGTGCGATTTTGGTGGGCGCGTAGAAGTACAGACTACCTTCGACTGGAGTGCCGTCTGCTGCCATGGTGAATGTACTGAAACGTGTTGATGAGAGTGTTACCCATCTAGCGCAACTGTCTGCACTTATATTCACACTCCTGCATAGCGACGGTATTGCTGTGACCTACCCTCCAGAAGCAGATTATCACGAAGTGGTGCGTAGCCAATGGGAAGTATACAGGCTAGTACGGATGAGTATAATTCACTGTCCAAGACTTACGTTGAGGCCTTGCTGGCTATGTCAAGCTTCGTTCACATCGGCGCCGGTGAGGCTTATGCAGACTGCATGTACGGCATCTCGCGCCGCAATGTGGCTGAGATTGTGCCTGTCGATATGTGCAAGAGGTAGGCACAGCCTAAATGATGTCGGTATCTCCGAGATACATCATCTCACGCATCAAGCTATGTGGCAATTCCTTACGTTACCAATCGCCCAGTGAACTTTGACGATGTGGCTGTCTTATTTGCTACTGTGATATTTGGGGAAGATCGCTAGTGGCTAGCAACTACGTCACCGATCCGCTCCTCACCTTTCACTGCGAACCGCCGTGACAATCCATCGCAAGGCTAAGCGGGTCGCACGACAGTAAGATGCAGCCGCATCGCTCATTTGTTGGAGTGAACTTGGCTCGGCTTGACCGAGCGACTGAACGCACGCAGGGTGTTGCTCAGCCCGTCGGCACTAAGCCGAATTCGGAGAATACAACGGCCAAGAAATGAGGCTGCTGACACTGCCAACGACGAGGGCGGAACAGGTCAGCACTGCCAATCGGAGGCGGCTACACTCGACCATCCAAGGCAATAAAGATGCAGAGGAGCACGTACGCACCGTTTAGACTGCCGCCAGGTCACGACCGCCTCGATTCTAGTACACGCCCAGCGATCCCGCCTACAATTGTCCACAAGTGAAGTCATGAAGACCGCCGAAAGCGGAGAAAAGAAAGCGCAGCGTCAATGCTGGGAGTGCCTCAAACGACGCCTGGTATGCGACCATACCCTGCCCCACTGCAAGAAGTGCATCAAGGCTGGCAAGGAGTGCCCAGGATACGACGAGCAGAAACCGCTGCAATGGGTCGAAACCGGGAAGGTGACGTCCAGACGAAGGAAGAAAGATGTTGCGCCGAAAGTGTATGCGGTGCGGCCAAAGAAATCCGAGTCAGTGGTTCCGCCAGTTACTGTTTTGCCTGTTCCCGTCTTTGAGGAGCTCGACACGTTTAACTTCACGGATCCAATTACACAAGATGATAGCCCAACGCTTGAGTGGCCCAACTTCCAAGATGCATTCCTTAGGCCGGACGCGGTTGGAAGCTACAAATCTCAACTCGCAAACCTATTGGTTCAGGAAGAAAATGCAGCATGGTGGCACAGCTTGACTGTAGAAGAGCAGGCGGACCACATCGAAACGATGGCCAGGAAAACCTCGGCGAACTATGCAGTGGCTGACCGAATCATGCGAATTGGCGGCCGGAGGAATCTTGAGGCGATGCTGAAAAGAGGCCATGCACACGAGGCTGCAGCTTTGATGCAGTCCGATCAAGATCCTCTAGAAAAGCTGCGGAGACTGCTGTGGATCATGGAGATGAACCAGCTTCCATCGTATGACTACTTATCAAACGAAACTACTGAAGTGGTGCAGTCAGTCAACTATTGTACGTTTAGTCCCAATGTCCAAGGTTTATACTTACCCGCCAGTCAACACTAGGGTTCTCCCCAACACCAAAGCAGCCGACACTCTAGCACCCAACCCAGCTCTGATACACTTCCCGCTATGGGCCTTGCATGTCTTGCCTCCTGCTATGCACCACACGCTTGTCTGCTTAGGCCTGAATCATTACATTCACTCGTTGCCGCCCGGCTCCAACCGCGCGGTTGTCGCTAGCAATCGATCGAAAGTGTACAAGTATCGAGGCCTTGCTATTCGGGCTCTTAGTGAGAATGTCGCAAAGGAGACCACTCGCAGCAGCGATCTCACGATCAGTAGTATCCTGATGTTCATGTCCATGGAAGTATGTATGTTTCTGAGTCTTCGACGCCGTGAGACTGATTGAATCCAGGTTCAAAATTCAAGCTCTGGAGACTGGCGGTCACATGCCCATGGAATGAAGCGTCTGATAGATATGCGCGGTGGATTTGGGCCCCTCATACTTGAAGCTCCCTACCTGACTTCGGCGCTCGTTATCTTCGTGATGTAAGTGCATCTTGTGTTGGGCGATACTCTGTCTGACCCCTGCAGCATTGTGACGTTTTCCAACAGTCTTGGCCCAGCTGCGAATCAGATCAACATCACCGAGCCGCTCGAGCAGCACATCAAGGAAGTAGAGCAGGTGTACAGCCTGATCTTTCCTTACGTGCTCTGCCCACCAACGCTGTTTGTCGAGGTCATTCGCATCAATCATCTCCGACAGGAGGTTACTGCATCACCCTTTGAGACCCCAGTGCAGCATTCCCTGGACGCACACGACATACTCGCTCGCATCGAGGCCTTTGTACCCGAGGACTGGGCCCAGCCAGGAGAGCACAACGACGACTGGCAGCTGATCGGCTCCATCTACCAGGCGACCATCGCCCTGTTCTGCACCATGTCGCTGGAAGGCATCGGCGCCCTGCCCAGCAGCCTGGAGATGAGCACCATGCGCACGATCCACGCCACGCGCCTGCTCGCGGACCTGAAGACCGCCTCCCACTCCCTGCACCTGGTGAAGTTCTCGCTGTTCCCTCTCGCGGTGCTCGGCGTGGAGGCCGGCTATCACGACCGGCAGAGCACCAGAGTGTGGATCGAGCGGCGGCTGGAGGAGCACAGTGTGCTGCTGGGCACCAGCAGTCCGCTGAAAGCTCAGGCTGTGCTGCGCCGGTACTGGGCGCGCGGGGAACCGGGCTGGGATGAGTGCTTCGACAGTCCGTACGTGTTCATCCTGTGATGCGGTGAGTGGACGATACTGAGAACCACAGACATACCATCCTCATGCCAGCGGGTATTGCTTGATGTGACGCCGGTCGTGACTGGACGCACTTGCCGCATCGCTCTCGCCCGAGCACGCCTGCCCAAGCGACTATCGCCTTGCGTGATCCATCCACGTAGCTGCCTCCCCGACGACTGCGATGGCTGGATGTGTGTGTCGGTGAGGCAGGCATGGTGCTCGTTGGCTTTATCTGCTTTCTGGCGCCCGCTCGTCTCGTCTCTTCCACGAACATCCGCTACCACTAGTATTATCCCACAGCATACCCGCTGCACGCCCGCTGGACAACAAATTATCACGTCGTGACCGACACTGCACGCACACGACTCCCACGAAGCAACACACTGAGCAACACACCGCAAACGACTGTCAGCATGAAGCTCATCAGCCTCCTCGCGATGCTCGGCGCTGCAATGGCGGTCGAGAACGAGTTGATTCCAGTCTGCATAAACCCCAGGGGCTGCGGCCTGTTCTGCGAACAGCCAGACTGTTATGTAGTTTCACGCTACCTATTCGTCTTTTGGCTCAAGATGGGCTGGACCTTCGAGGAAGTAGCCGACGAAGATGCTGCAAATTGCTACATGGAGCTCGTCCCAAACAAGCCTATGGGCAATGTCTCGTCGTTGTTGATTCTCCACGAGCACGTTCCGGGGCTCATGGCGGATTATCACGACCCAACGACCTGGAAGCAGATTTGTGAACTCTCCGATGTTCATGATGACACCCGTACTCGAGACGAGCTCTAGGAAGGAGTGTCAGGTGGCTGCCTGGCGCCCGGAGGTACGTCATATGGACGACGCTGTCTTCATGACTGACGCTTGACAGAGGACTGCCGTTTCGCTCTCGGACAGTGCTGCAGCGGCCTGTGCACGATGGACAAGGGCAACGCAACACTCAGCTGCCTGTGAAGACAGTAAAGGTCTGGCGTAGTCTGGCGCGCTGCATGTTCGTTTGGCCAGTATGTCGCGAGGAGGTGTGCTTTACATGGGTACCTGATCTTCCAGGCTGTTGGGGCCATTCTCTAGCTCGCAGCTCGTCATAGCAATTGACTGGGTATTCTCGTACGTGTTTTACATGGGTGTTCATACAGAGAGGAGTTGACCTCACATGTCCGTCCCTAACGCCGTTGATGCAACATAAATTTTTGTACACTGGACATCACCTCTCCAGCCCCTTCCCCTCCGGGTCCTCATCGCCCTTGGTCTCCTTGACGTCCTTGTACGGCCTGCCCGCATACAGCATATACCCCTTCTCCTCAATCGTGCCGGACTTCTCGTCCGCCTCAGCCCTGCCCTTGCCAAACGCGCCCGTCTCGAGCTGGCCCTGCACGGCAATGGGGCGGTTCCCGCGAAACCGCTTGCGCATATCGATCTGGCCCTTTTTGCACTCGGCATAGCCCTTCTGCAGCTGCAGACACTGCGTCGGGAGCGTGTATTTCAGCGGCGGCCGCAAGCAGTCGCCCGGCGAGTGGCGCTCGACCATGATGCAGTCGCTGTTCTGCAGGCAGAAGGCTAGGGCGGCTCCTGCACAAATTAAACGGTTAGCTGGGAGGTGGAGTGCTGTGGGGGGGGGGGGGGGGGGGGCATACGGATGTCTTTGCAGGATTGCGGCATTGTTGCGCTGCGGAGGGAATGGGTGGTTGTACGCGCCTGCTTTGGAGCCGCACAGCCGCCAAGCCTGCGATTGCGACCCCGGCCTGCAGGCTGCGGTGGAGGCTCGCTTGCGGCGAGCGAGGGGCGCGCGGGCCGCGGGGGTGCGCGCGTGTGTCACATGTTAGGCTAGGCGGCGCACCACGTCACTTCTCCACTGATACGGGGGTTGAGAACGGAATGGCGCGTGTTGGGCGAGTTGGTGCGTTCGAGGACGTCGCTGTGCTGGCATCGCGTGCTGGAGCTTTCTGATACTCGTTTCTGATACTCGCATTGAGATAAAGCAGAGCTGCGCCGCCGCGACTCGACTCGACTCGACTGTCCAGCTCGCCAGGGCCCAGCACCGCCGCAACTCGACTCGATTGTCGACGGCCCACCGCCGCAATGGCGCTCCGCATCCCGTTCCTCGGCCGCCTGCACCTGCGCGAGTATTTTGCGCTGGTGCTGTCGATTCTGCTGATTGCGCTCGAGAGCGTCATCGCCGTCATCACGCTCGCGCTGCCGACCCCGATCATCAACGCCTGCTACCGCATCACCCGCCGCGTCTTCAACCAGCTCTCGTCGCCGTCGTCGCGCCGGTCGCGCGACAGCAAGAAGGATGTGTGGAGCGCGATTGCCAACGCCGGCGACTTCGCCGAGCTGTGCGACATCTACGGCTACTACTGCGAGGAGCACATTGTGCAGACGGGCGACGGCTACCTGCTGGGCCTGCACCGCCTGGGGTGGAAGCGCGGCGAGGAGGGCGCGCGCGTGAACCCGGGGCCGGGCAAGGACGGCCTGCGGAAGAAGGTCGTGTACCTGCACCACGGGCTGATGATGAACAGCGAGGTGTGGGTGTGTCTGACGCAGCGCGAGCGCTGTCTGCCCTTCGAGCTGGTCGAGCGCGGGTATGACGTCTGGCTGGGCAACAACCGCGGCAACAAGTACAGCAAGAAGAACATCCACATGGCCCCCACCGAGCCGCGCTTCTGGAACTTCAGCATGGATCAGTTTGCGTTTCACGACATCCCGGACTCGATTGCGTATATCCTCGAGACGACGCACCAGCCGAGTCTGAGCTATATTGGGTTTAGCCAGGGCACGGCGCAGGCATTTGCGACGCTCAGCATTCACCCTACGCTGAACGAGAAGGTCGATGTGTTTATTGCGCTGGCGCCGGCCATGAGCCCGAAGGGGGTTGCGAGCGGGACTGTGGACTCCTTCGTCAAGGCCAGCCCGGACATTTTGTATCTGGCGTTCGGGCGGAAGGCGATCCTGGCGTCGGCGACCATGTGGCAGTCGATCCTGTACCCGCCCATCTTCGTGCGACTCATCGACACCAGTCTAAAGTTTCTGTTCAACTGGACCGCGGTCAACATCTCCCCCGACCAGAAGCTGGCGAGCTACCCGCATCTGTACTCGTACACGTCGACCAAGAGCGTGGTGCACTGGTTCCAGATCATCCGCAACGGCGTGTTCCAGATGTACGACGACGAGGCCCCCAGCCCCATGACCAACCGCTCCAAGTACTACAAGGTCGCCAAGTTCCCCACCCGCAACATCAAGACGCCCATCGTCCTGGTCTGGGGCGGCTCCGACAGCCTCGTCGACATCAACGTCATGCTCAAGGAGCTCCCGCGCCACACCATCGCCAAGGAGATCCCGCACTACGAGCACCTCGACTTCCTGTGGGCGTCGTCGGTCGACAAGCTCGTCTTCCCGCACGTCTTCGACGCCCTCGACAAACACGCCGCCGCCGCTCCCACCTATAAGCCGGACTCCCTCCGCTCGCCCGTCCACTTCACAAAACCGCTCGCCTCGCCGCGCCAACCCGCCCCCTCTGACCCCAACGCCAGCGACTCCAGCACCGCCACCACGCCCCCCGCGACCAAAGTCTCCCAAATCACCCGCCGCACCGTGCTCTCCGACAACGAAGACACGGAGCCCAGCCCGCGCTCGCGCCTCGCACACCTGACACGCACGCCCACGCCCGCACGCCCCGCATTCCCCTTCACCCCCGCCTCACCACCCTCCACATCGCCCCTTGAAGCGCTCAAAGAGCCGTCCCCCAGCGTGACAAAGGTGCTCGCGCTCTCCCCCGCGCCGTCCCATCTCACCTCGCAAACCGCGTCTTCGCGCCCCGAGGGCTGGTGGTCCAGCGACGACCCCGAACCCGCGAGCACCGAGCCCGAGCCCAGCACCCCCAACCCCGTTAAAACAGCGCGCTCGCGCCGCAGCATGGAGAGTCTGGGCAGTCTGGGGAGTCGCGGGAGTCAGGGTCAGGGGCGGTCGGGGAGGATTGTTGGGGAGCGCGGGATTAGTCTCGGGAGTGCGAAGGCGGTTAGTGCTGTTGTTGCGGGGGAGGGGGTGGGGGAGTCAGGAGGTGGTGGAGGGGGGAAGAGGGTTAGTTGGGGGAGTGGGAGTGAGGAGATGGCGGGGAAGGAGATAGCATCGGCAACGGGAATGGGGACGGGAAAGGACGCGGGGAAGGGGGAGGCAAAGGGGAAGGCCGCGAAGAGGAGGAGTGGGAGTGTGCTGTCCGCGTGAGTTTGAGGGCGGGGTGTGAGTTGGGCTGTGGGCTTTGGGCGTAGACTGTGCTATGCCGTGCGTTTGAGACGCACGCCCTGGTTTTTTTCTTTCTTGTGTGTTGGTTTTTTCTTGAGGGGTTGAAATGTTAGAAGAGGGGTTCTGCGCTCGCGCGTACTGCGTGGTTTGCTTGTTTTGCTAGTTAACAACGGTTGCGTGGTTGGTAGATTGTACGAAGAAGGGGTGTGGTATGGGTGTACACTTGTAATGCGGTCTTGATGACCGCTGCGTGAAATAAAGTCAATGTTTCAGTATATCGGTATGTCAGTATCACTATATCAGTATCAGTATATCAGGGGTATCTACATCCATCTCGTCTCATCTAATTCCGTCACAATCCCGCCCACCTTCTCGTCAAACTCGCGCTTCCACAACGGCATCATCGCGCGCGCCCGCGGATCCTGCACATCCATGTCAAACACCTCGAGCACCACCTCGTGCCGGTCCGCAATGTCCTGCGCCGTGTTGGACCGGAACTGGCGGATCACGCAGCGGTCGAGGTTCCGCAGCTTGTTCGACCGCCGGTCGATGATGTTCTTGACCAGCGACTTGAGCGCCTGCTCCGCCGGCATCGGGTAGTCCGTGTTCAGGTGCATCTCGCGGATGCTGGCCGGCAGCATGTCGCCCAGGCACGGGATGTCGCTGTGGGTCCACGCGGTGGCGCCGGTGGGCGTGAACGCGTCGCGGCCCAGGCGCTGGCCGCTTTCGAGCGGCGGCCCGCAGAACGGGAGAACGTCGACTTCGAGGCGCTGCAGCGCCGTGAACGAGTGGAACGACGACAGCCCGTTGACAATCTCGCCGTGCAGCTCGTCCACCGTGATGGCCAGGTCCAGCAGCGTCTTGCCCAGGTAGTCGGCCAGCATCTGCAGGAACTCGCCCGGGTTCCAGTCGACCTGCAGCCCGTCCCACTTGGTCTGGTGCGAGTACTTGAACGTGGTCACGGCGGGCGTGTGCATGATCAGGACCTCGAGGCCGCGCGCGTCCATGCAGCAGCTGGCCAGCTCGATGCGCGTCAGTGGCGAGTCGACGGCGTACGGCCAGTGGAACGAGATGCCGCCCCAGTCCTCCTCGACGGCCACGCAGCTGACGGCGTACAGGTTGCGGATGCTGTCCAGCACCATGAACGGGTGCAGACACTCCAGCCCGACGCGGATGTCGTAGCCCTCCTCGCTGAACGGCATGATGGTCTCGAGTGCCTGCAGCGCGCGCCCCCGGTTCTGGGACTTGTCGTTCGCAACCGCGACCAGCCGGTCGACAAGCGGCACGAGCACCTCGGCCGCCTCGTGGCGCCGCACCGCGTGCCACCCGTCCGGCAGCTGCAGCGTCCGCAGATTCGGCAGCAGCGCCAGCAGCGCCATCGTCCCGTACAGCGCATCGAGCGCCTGGATCCCCACCGCGCGCCGCTCGTCCCCCATCCCCTCCCACCAGCGACTCTTCCTGCGCTCCCCGCCGAAGCTCGCCCACCACTCCTCCATCACCCCGGTCTCCCTCTCGCTCCACCCCGCACCCTCCAGCGCCCCCCTGAGATACCTTACCGCGCCCGCATCCGCGCCAAACGCCCGCGCAGCCTCCCAGTCCTCATCAGCCCCCTGCCAGCGGTCCCACAGCCCCAGCGCCTCCACATACTCGGCGACAACGGGCTTCTTCGCAATCGCGTGCAGCAGCGCCAGCGCGTCCGTGTGCGCCGCGCCGCGCTCGTCGTCCTGCGCCGGGCCGTGCTGCACGCTGCGCCACCGCCGGCGCATCGCATTGTGCTCTGCGATCTGGGCGCGGGCGCGCGCGTACACGGCGCGGCACGAGAGGACGAGCGCCGGGAGCCCCGTCGGGCCGGCGTAGTCGAGGATGTAGTCGAGGATTTCGGGGGGGAGGTCGAGGAGGCCCATGGCGATGGGGTGGGGGGTGTAGGCGTGCTCGCGTGCGCGGTGTTGGTGTGTTTCGTTGCCCGCCGTGCTGATCGGCGGGGGGCCGCAAATAGATTAGAATATTAATGATTGCCACGCGAGGATGGCGGGGATTTATTCCGTCCGCTGGGGCGTGTGGTGTGTCAGCCCGCTAGCCTGTTTGGGCGTACGGCTGGGACATCGTCGATGCAGGTACCTGGGTACTTCGCACAGCTTGACGCAGAACGCGGTTGAATTGGTGTTCCGGGTTCAGTTGCGCGGCGGTGGCCTTTGTAGTCGATCGTGAAGATGGTGGCTTGGTGGAAGTCGAGAGAGCACCACGCTGGAAGATTAGGCACGGGTTTGCGTTTCCACATGAATCTTAAGTCGTGTTTAAAATAGTCACGCGACACAGGCGACAGATGAAACCTGCAAAATGCAAGGGCTAAACGTGCCAGTGTTCTCGAATAGATAATTCTACTAAAGAACGCCAATCCACAGAGTCGTCAGTTTATCTCGATACACATCGCAGTCGCCAACCCCGTCCACACAACCAAGACAACCAAGACGCACACCACCACATCCCCCGTCTCCCACGCCACCTCACACACCACCCCCAGACCCTCACCCCTCCTCTCCGCGCCCACCCACAATCTCCCCGCCCTCGATCACACACGTCTCCGTCCCAACCAGCACCCGCATACTCGCGACCTCGAACAGAAACTCCTCGTCCGGCTTGACCACATCTTGGTAATACGGATCCTCGTACGCCTTTTGAAAGTCCTCGTATTTCCGCACGTAGAAATCCGCCGTGCCGTCGTAGGACAGCGTGGGCTGGGACGTGAGCTGCTTGTGCGCGGTGGGAGTGTGGTACTGCAGTCGTGAGTTTGTTGGTGGTGGTGGTGGTAGGGGGGCGAGGGGCGGGGCCAGGGGAGGGGAGGTACTTGGGTGTATTTCACCACGCCGTGGCGCTGCAGCCAGGACGCGACAAGGGGCGCGTGGCGGGTGGTCCAGTGGGCGTGGAACTGTTCTTCGGTGAGGTTGCGGTTGCGGTGCGCGAGGACTGTTATGCGGAGGAGGGGTTCTGCGGACATGGCGGTTTGTGGAGTAGGAGGGCGCACTGGGTCACGGAAGAACGATATAGAGCGGACCAGGTTGCAGCGCTTTACGCACCGATGACATCACGACTTCAATGCAGTAGACATCCTGACGGTCCTATTCATGGCATTCAGCTCAGCAGAACCAGCCGCCGTCGACGGGCAGCGCTACGCCCGTGATGAACGAGCTGGCGTCGGAAATCAGGAACTCGACTGTCGCTGGGATCTCCTTCTGGTGCGCCGTCCGGCCCAGCGGGAGGAAGCTGTAGTCCACCTCCTGGCCCAGCATCTCGTAGCTGTTGCGCAGCATCGGCGTGTCCACGGGGCCCCTGCGACGTCAGCGCTGTCACTCGCATGCGCGGCCAACTTACGGGCAGAAGCAGTTGCACCTGATCTTCCGCTTCCCCAGCTCCTTGGCCGCGACCCGCGTCATGCCGATGACGGCGTGCTTGCTGCTCGCGTACGCCAGGTTGTTGGCCGCGCCCATGAGCCCGAGGATGCTGGACGCGTTCACGATGGCGCCGCCCTCGTTGACGTGCGGGATCTGCGCGCGCAGGCAGTTCCGCAGCCCGACGACGTTGACGCTGTAGATGAAGTCCCAGTCGGCGTCGTCGACGCGCTCGATCGGGACCACGTTGCTCTGCTTCCCGATGACGCCCGCGAGATTCGCACACCCGTCGAGCCGGCCGAGCGTGGCCACGGTGTCGGCGATCCAGGCGTCGACGTCCGCGCGCTTGGCCACGTCGACGGTCGCGGTCATGAATTGGGCGCCGGGATATGCTGTTGTGAGCTCGGCGTGCAGCTCTGCCAGGCGCTCGGTCTGGACGTCCGCGAGCGAGAGTTTGGCGCCTTTGCTCGCGAACAGACGGGCGGTCTCCAGGCCCATGCCTGAGGCGGCGCCTGTGATGACGATGACTTTGTCCTTGAGCGACATTGTAGGTAGAGAGTGATGGATTGCGAGCGGCGAGATGATAAGTAGTAGTACCGAGCCCCGCTTGGCTGCGTGGCTATCCTGGATAGCGCGCCATATGCGCTGGAGGAAAGGTCAACTGCTGTATCAGAGACGCAGTCGTGCTAACGGCATTGGATGGCTTCAAGTGACGACGAGCGGTCCAAGACGACCCCACCTCGGCGCTGACCCAGTTTGGACGTCGCAGGAACAACGTGCCGAGCTTGATTAGTTAGTCGATGTGGCTGCCGTGGAGGCCTTGAAACGGTTCCAAGTGGCTTTTATACGTCTCGTCCGCTTTTCTGATGAGGATGGACGTCACTCAGATGTGGAGCCGTGAACGTGCACGGCCTGGTACTAAGTCGTCTCTCACATTGCAGGATAAACGGCGGACTAAGAATGTGAGCTAGATATTCTACAGGATAGTAACGTAGAGAGAATATATAACAACTATGAAACGCTTTTTGCATATAATGTAAGCATTCTTTGACTGGATTCCAGCTTTAAGTACTATAATAGCTGTAAGGTCCATACTGAAGTCGCTTTCCGCCATTTTTTCTGACACTCGAGGTACCAAAGATGCCAGATATGGCCGCTGCTTACTGCTTTAAGTACACGCTGAAGCGATTGAAGCTGTTGATGACTTGGCGATTGTGCAATTTTTAGCTGGTCTACGCGCGTATTGCGATGTAAGAAAATGCAGTCAATAGTGTTCACCTACCTTAAGTCGTCCGTCAAAGGCAGGGAGCTGTCTCTACCAGAAAAGAAAATCAGAATCCTCTTACTTGTCATCGATACATAGATCTCCTAGGTTTAGAGAAGATTCGTTACCTTTGCACTCATCGTGTTGTGACGCAGGGTCCAGTCCACCACGCGACGCGAAGGTACACAAAACACCACCACTGCAATCCGCTGCGTCTTCTCGTCCGATGTCAGATCAAGACAGATATCCGTGCCTACTCTGATCTGCTTAACTGTTGCGCAGTACCTCGCCGGCCAATCTGGAAATGCGCAAGCTCGCGCAAATTTGCACGCAAGGCACTCGACCGGCCACTTGGTACGAGGTACTTGGAGAGTTGGACTCGTTCTGGTTGGCGCTGCTAACGCAAAGCTACCGGATGACTTGCTCGAGCGCGTCTTGCTTTGTGTTGTTTTGTCACGTAGCCTTGGACGTCTGGTCACGTGCGTCCGACTGCATATCATCGAACGCGGTGGAAATGGCGCAGCTTGGACGGGAATAAATGAACTGAGTGATGCTCGTTAATTGCATGAAGTCTGGTGTTCTCTGGACCCCGATAACATGGCGGTCGTCGACCGACCAGCCCCGACAGTGAACACCGGGTTCGCGAGCATCAAATCGATCAACATCGAATTCAAGGACGTCAGCTCTAGGGTCTGGAGCATCAACTACTCCTTGCCTGTATTTTTGGATTTTTCGATATCTCGTCGTCGTCGGTGGTCGACGATAAACGGCTGTGTCCACTACCACTCGTATGCAACATCAAGATATATCGCCTTGCATGAACGGGCGATAATATCTCCCACGGTCTCGAGGGTGTCTGGGCCAGCCACAGTCTCTGTTCGACCAGACCCGCAGCACGTTGGATTGTGGCGCTCGACCCTGCGCCCCCGTCCCACCACCCCACCACACGTCGGATCGAACTTCAAACCCTGGCTACGAAGCTCAAGCCCCCTTGGGAGAACCGCGTGGTCTGCCTCGTCTCATCGCTGCGTCTTGCTGCCGGGCTGGATTGAGCTTGTAACAGCATGTGTTGGCCGGCCCATCAAAACACAAACCCGCATAACTCACGCAAACCGTGCCCCCCCGGTCCCAGGTTTTGATGCTGCAACCCCCCAGCCGCCCGCTGCGCCCGGGCCAAGCGCCGTGTTGCTGTCTGGTCTGGTGTCAGTTTTCGGCCACTCCCAACCCTGAACACCTTTTCCTCTTTATCTTTGTCAATATATAACTTTCTTGTCCTTCTGTTTTCATCAAAAAACGATTTCGCGCCGGTAACTCAGTGGTAGAGTGTAGGATTGCAGCTCAGTGCAGTAAATCCCGAAGTCATGAGTTCGACTCTCATTCGGCGCTTTTTTTTTTTTGCGTTGAAGGTGTCTGTTGGGCGGGCAAACGGCACTCTCACACGAGCTTCACGGAGAGGTGAGAGCGGATGTGTCTGCTGGGATGCTGGTCGCTGCGAATTTTTTATTCTTTCACCTGGTGCGGCCACGACATGGGATTCGACATATTGTAAGTCCATCTGATTTATTGATTTATTCAATACATCTACTGCAGGAACTGCGCAACAAACTGCGCGACCTCAGCCGGCTTCTCGACCATCGGCAAATGGCCCGCGCCATCGACAACCTTCAGCTCCACGCCCTTGCCCAGCTTCTCCGCCATATTCTCCTTCATCGTCTTGGGCAGCACGCCGTCGCCCGCGCCGACCAGAAACGCGCCCTTGCCCTCGTACGCCGCCATCTTGCCGCGGATATCGTACGCGTGCAGCGCGCGCACACCCGCGCGGAAGCCCGCCAGCGAATTCGTCTTGACCAGCTGCTTGACGTGCGCCAGCTTCGGCGCGAGCCCGGCGTCCGCGTAGCTCTCCGCCACGAACCACCGGCGCGTGGTGATCTCCGCGAGCTCCTCGCCGACAACGGCTTCGCCGGATGATACGAGGCCCTCCTTCTCGGCCATCGCGACGCGCTCGTTCCACGCTGCGGCGTTGGTGGGCGGCGCGTATGCGTTCGTGTCGCACCCGATGAAGGACGTGATGCGCTGCGGGTACTCGAGGGCGACGTTGAGGCTCGTGGCGCCGCCCAGCGAGACGCCGACGATGCTGGCGGTCTTTGCGCGCAGGGCGTCAAGCAGCGTGATGACGTCGTCGGCCAGCACGTCGATGGTGACGGGGGTGATGGAGTCGCTGGGCAGCGCGGTGCGGCCGCGAGTGTTGTATCGCAGCACGCGGTACTGCGGCGCCAGGCCGATGAAGTGCTCCACGAAGTCGTCCCAGATGGTGTAGTCGACGAGGATGCTGTTGCTCAGCACGAGCAGCGGCGCGTCCGGGTCGGCGCTGCCCTCGAGGCGGTAGTCGAGGTGCACGCCGTCGGGCGTTGTGATCTTGCTCTCGATGACGGCGCGCTTGGAGGGCGAGGCGTGCGCCGGGTATGTCTTGAACAGCCCGTACTCGCTCTCCGCGGGCACGGCATCCGGCGAGCTGAGCGACGCGAGATCGCGCTGCGCCGCACCGAACGTGTAGTACAGCTCGTACACGCGGCGCTTGCGGTCGGCGACGACGTCGGCGTAGATCTTCTCGCACCACTTCGTCGTCGTCGCGGCCTTGAACTCGGGCCCCGCCAGCCCGTTCTCCGGCGCATACTCATGCAGCGCGAGGAACTCCTTCTGCAGCTTCGGGTTCGCCTCGAGATCCATGTAGCTCGTTACAAAGCGCCTGGTGCGGCGCCACCCAGGAACCTTCTGCAGCAGACCCACGTGCTCGTCCTCGTACCACCGCTTGATCTCGTCCTCCTTGCCCTCGCCGTCCTGCAGCGTGAAGCTCACCGCAATCATGACGTTTTGCACGCCCTCGCCCTCCACCTTCTGCAAGTCCGCGAAGTCAGGCCCAGACCACTCGCCTAGCAAGTCGTACGAGCGGCGGTCAACGAAGATCTGCGCCATGGTGTCTCGCTCGCGCTGTGTCTGCACGGGTGCGCTGCGCAGCCGCTGGTAGGGCTCGCGCGCCAGCCACTCGAGTTCGTCGAAGTCGTAGATGGCCATCCACTCGGGCTTCTCCTTCGAGCCTGGGGCGTCGAGATCGGTGGCGCGGTAGCGAAAGCCATTGTTGCAGAACGGCAGACGCAGGCGGTTGGGGCCGTGTTCATTCTGATACCTGGGTGGGTGAGCAGGTGGAGGCGTAAAGCGGTGTTTGAAAGGCACGAGATGGTGTCTCGAGGTAGATAGGATGCGGCTGCGGACGTCAACTTACCAGTCGTGGAACTTCGCGTCTGCAAGCCCTTCTTTCGGCTGCATCGTCACGTACAGAATGCCTGGGGTGGATTTGGCCGCCATTGTGAGTACGGCGTAGCAACAAGTCGAAGCGTGAGGTATTGCAGTCTCAAATCGCAACACAGATACACGTCCTTCGACAATTCAATCACAAAGGTACTAAGATGTCAGAGAGTGATCCAGGAAACTACTCCAGGAAGCAATCCACGAAGCACGAAACCCAGCCCGAAAACATCTCCGTCGTCACAACCCGAAGGCTCCGGGAGAACGCTTAACGCTCCGATGACATCTGCCGGCGTCCACCCCACCAGCAGCTGGCACCCCCGCCAAACGCGCCGACGCCGGAGCTAAGCAAGCCCGCCATGAGACGGCTGAGGACTGTGCTGGTTCCGATCGGAAGGCTTCGGAATTGAGGCGTGAAACATGTGACGATTTTGGAAATATCCAGGAATGGTAAGAGGAGGACGGTCATGGGTCAAGTTCAGCGTGATTCCATTGTATTCGGTTCGCATTGTGCCTCGCCTGAGCACTGTTCCGCTCTGCTCGCTCTCACTCACTATCAGTATCTCACTACCACCACCCCCTAATCATACCAAATCGCATTCATCCCAAACCCAGGCTCCGGAATCTCCAACCTCGCAACCCGCCCCAGAAACCCGTCCTGCCAGCGGTATATCTCAATCCCGCCCTTCTCATCGTCCGTCAGCGCAACCCACTCGTCGCTCCACGGGCACGGCGACACGGCGTTCGAGTGCCCGCCCGACGTCGGCGTCGGGTTGAGGAACAGCTGCCGCTCGATTGCACCTGAGGGCGCGAGTGAGAACGCCGCGATGTAGCCAGTCAGGTCGAAGGCGTTGGCGCGCGAGGTCGCGAAGAGGTGCTTGCCGGAGTGCGTGATGGTGACGACGTCGGAGCGGTACATGGTGTCTGCGTTGGGGATGCCTGGGGAGTCAGCTACGGTTTTCGTGAGGGAGAGGGGCCGTACCTGGGGGAATCAGGGGGTAGGATTTGTGTGTGTAGACGGGCAGCTTGGTGGTCGGGTCGATCACGTATTCGCACAGCCGGTTGCCGCCCTCCATCAGCGTGTACAGATACTGGCCGCTGGGGTGCATTTCGACCCAGCGCGGGTGGTCCTTGGGCTGTGTCGCCTCGGTGAAGCCCACTGTCTCCATGCGCCCGGCGTCGTCAGTCTTCTTGTGGCACCAGATGCGGTTTGCCCACATGTCGGCGCTGTACAGGTACGTCTCGGTTGGGTCGAAGACCATGCCGTGGATGGCTGTCTTGTCGCAGTATTCGTAGTTTTGGATGTTCTCCTTCATCGCGCCGGACTCATCGACAGAAAAGACATTGCCAAAGCCTGCGTGGTCGTAGAACGGGTTGCAGTACACATTGTACGGGGCTTTCTTTGCGGGAAGGTTGAAGATGGCGCGCGTCTTGGTGTCGGCGTCGTTCGCTCTGGCTGGGGCTGTTAGCTGGGCTGCGGTCTACGGTGCACAACGTACGGTGTCCGCCGATGGGGTGGCTGCCCGTCTGCACGATCTGGTCTGGCGCGTCGACGCGGAAGGAGGTCCATCGCTTCATCGACGAGCCGTAGATGTTCTTGCGTTGGTGCTGCCGCTATCAGCCATTGAGCTCTGCCACATCTTCACAATCCACATACGTCAAACGCCATCCAGCTAATCGGCTCATCATGTGGAATCTCCGTCTTCTTGACCAGCTCCAGCTTCAGCGTCTCGGTGTCGAAGGAGACGGTGATGATGACGCCGGGCTTCACCCACGTGCCACACATCAAGTGGTGTTTCGTCATGCTGGCGGCCGAGGTGTGGAATCTCGCGGTGCGTGTGTGTCTGCCTCCAATGGATCGTGCCAGAGACAGCATTGCCGTCTCCAGATCTCGCAGCCATCAATTCGCGACGCCAAACACCCGCGTCTGGAACCGAGAGAAAGCCGACTTGCACGCCCCACTAAGGCCGGCTCAGTCTTCTTCCACGAGGCTGGCGCTGGGGTATGCCATCAGGGGTGCTTTCGTAAGCAACACTAAACGTTGTTACCCCACCACAACACCAAATCGACTCAGCCATCTTGAAGCCGATGACTTATCACAAATTGAATCGCGTGAGCAGTCTGGGAGCAGCTCCAAATAAAGTGGCAGACCTCCTCCAGTATCTGTATAACCAAAGAATACAGCGATACAATCTTCAATGACAGACGATAGGTGGATGACTAAGCCCCGCTTCTCCAAACAGCGTAACTTTACAGCTCGCAGCCGGCTGAGACATCTTCCACGGCTCTTATGTTTGTAGGCTCTCCCATTGGTCAAACCTTGCTTCGACCACAATGCGGGGCACTTCAACGTCGGCAATCGCTCAGCTGCACGCCATCGTTCGCGTACCAGAGCTTCACCAGCCGGGCGCGCTGCCGCAGCTTCGAGAACCCAGATAGTCGCCTGATGCCCGGCTAGAGGCGCGGATTTTCAATGGTGCTAGTCTGGTTGGCTCGACGCCATATAAGAATGCTCCCCACATTGTGAAGAGTGCCACATACCATCATTCACTTGATATCATTCTTCACATCACAATGGCATCTGCACCCACATACCAGGAGGGCGAGGCGAAGCACCGCTTCGACCCCAACTTCACCGACGCTGTCATCAACGCCATCGGCCCCAAGGTCGACGACCGCACACGCTTCGTCATGAGCTCGCTGATCCGCCACCTGCACGACTTCACCCGCGAGGTCGAGCTGACCAACGAGGAGTGGTTTGAGGGTGTCCGCTTCGTCAACTCCATTGGCAAGACCACAACTGCCTCGAGAAACGAGGCCCACCGCATCTCCGACGTTCTGGGGCTAGAATCGTAAGTTGAACGACATCCGCAAGCAGCACGAGCTAACCCGCTAGGCTGGTCGACGAGATCGCCCACAAGCACATCAACGAGTCCGGCGAGGCGCCCACATCAAGCACAATCCTCGGCCCCTTCTGGTCGCCGCACTCGCCCTTCCGCGAGCTCGGCGAGTCCATCATCACCGACCCGCACCCCGACGGCCAGGTCACGCTGATGCACGGCGTGGTGCGCGACCTCGACACCAAGAAGGGCATCCCCGGCGCCGTCATCGACATCTGGCAGGCCAGCGCCAACGGCAAGTACGACTTCCAGGACCAGGAGAACCAGAAGCCGAACAACCTGCGCGGCAAGTTCACCACCAACGAGAACGGCGAGTACTGGTACTACTGCTACAAGCCGACCGCGTACTCGCTGCCCATGGACGGCGCTGCGGGCCAGCTCTTCAAGACGCTCGACCGCCACCCCTTCCGCCCCGCACACATCCACTTGATGGTCACAGCCGAGAACTTCAAGCCGCTGATTACCCAGCTGTACCCCCGCGACGACCAGTGGGTGCAGAACGACACCGTGTTCGCGGTCAAGGACGATCTGCTGCTCGACTTTGAGCCCAGCAAGGACAGCAAGGCCAAGTTCGACCTCACCTACAACGTCACGCTGGCGCCGTCGGGCGCTAAGACTGGCCGTCTGGAGGGCATTCCGCGTCTGCCGAACGTGTTTGACGAGCAGAGCCGGTTGTAGGCATGTGTTGTTTTGTAAATAGCGTTTAGCGTGTATAAAAGCATTTTCTCGACCACAAACAAAGATACAAGAATGAGCGAATGCATGACAGAACGGCCTGTGATGAGCATGGGAAAACGATTTCCCAGTGCCGACCCCGCTGCCGGTCTTGAGACATATATAATCGCCGTCCCTCGCACTCCAAACTCTCAATGCTCCTTCGCACTCGTACTCTCACACGTCTCGCCACCCGCACTACGACATCCACTCCTCCCACCACCCGCCCCTTCACCGCAACGACCCCAAGCACAATGCGCGTCCCCTACGCCCCCAACACCCCCCAAACCCCCGCCGCCGAACCAGTCTACGCCCGCATATCCGCCCGCCGGCACCCACGCCCGCTGATCCCGCTCGACCTCGCGCTGCTCCACAACCCCGCCGTCGCCGACGGGTGGTCCTCGTTCCTCGGCGCGATCCGCACGCAAACCAGTGTGCCAGCGGGGCTGCGCGAACTCGCGATCAGCCGCGTCGCGGTGCTGAACCAGGCGGGCCACGAGTGGGACGTGCACGCGCGGCTGGCGCTGGGCGCGGGCGTCAGCGAGGCCGCCATGCGCACTGTGTTCGATCTTCCATGTTTAGGTGGCGAGCAGGCTGAGGCTGAAGGCCAGAGGCTGGAGGACTTGTCAGAAGAGCAGCGGGCGGTGCTGCGCTATACCGATGAGATGACGCGCCACATTCGCGTTTCCGAGCCGGCGATGGCGGCGCTGAAGGAGGTGCTGGGTGAGACCCAGGTGGTGGAGCTGACGGCGACGGTGGCGGCGTATAATTGCGTCAGTCGGTTTTTGGTGGCGTTGGATGTGGGGGAGTGTAATGAGGGGGGGTTGAAGCGAGTGGAGGAGTTGGTGGAGGGGAAGGGCCATTGAGGAAGGATATCGGAAGGCGTGAGTAATGACAGGGTTGGGGGTTTTGGATATGGAGGTTTGTCTTGGAATAGGCTGATGTGTGCAGGGCTGCTGCACGAATGCTCTGCTGATTCGGAGCATTGCACAGAACCAGAGCGCCATACAGCAACTGCTCGTCTGACGGCGCTCTTCATATATTCCAGGAAAGAAGTTCCATGCAACTGCTCATTCCCACACCAATTACATCTTCTCACCCTTTCCTGCCCACGCTACCCTGCCCAAAGCTTGGCACCAGGCATATCACAGTGTGTACTGTGTGGCTGTTGGAAGGTCTGCGAGGTAGATACCCATTTCACTAACGGCACTCTTACACCTGGATGCTGCCAAGATCAATAGGGTAAGACTGAAACTATAGTAATCGACTGATTGAGGAGCATTCATGTATGTCGAGTCATTGACCTCGAAATGTGTAAGATGTTTTCTCCGAATGGTAGCCGCTTTGGTAAAGCCGAGCGGTCGCTTTCCGCCTTCCCCATCCGTGCGTCCCCACACGCCTCGGCTCAGCTAAGCCGCTGTTCTCCGCTTGCTGGACTACACAATTTCTCACACGATCCTCACAATCCCTACAACTCTCACACACAATGGCAGCCCTGGTCCCTCGCCTCGCACGCTCGCTCCGCCACGCCCGGATTGCGCCCCTCGGGATCCGCCACGCGTCGACCAAGCACCCCGCCAACTTCACACCACCGTCACAGAGCGACCTTGATGAGCTGCGTGAGAGCGTGCAGGAGTTTGCGCGGCGCGAGATCCCTGAGGAAGTCGCCGCACGCACTGACCGCGACAATGCCTTCCCCAACGACATGTGGCGCAAGTTCGGCGAGGCGGGCTTCCTCGGCATCACAGCAAGTGAGGAGTACGGCGGCCTCGCCATGGGCTACCAGGCCCACTGCGTCGTCATGGAGGAGTTGAGCCGCGCCAGCGGTAGCATCGGACTCAGCTACGCCGCCCACAGCCAGCTGTGCGTCAACCAATTGATGCTCAACGGCAACGAGGAGCAGAAGAAGAAATACCTCCCCGGCCTCATCAGCGGCGAGCGCATCGGCGCCCTCGCCATGAGCGAACACTCGGCCGGCAGCGACGTCGTCAGCATGAAGACCACGGCCGAAAAGGTCGACGGCGGCTACCTCCTCAACGGCACCAAGATGTGGATCACCAACGGCCCAGACGCCCACACCATCGTCGTCTACGCCAAAACAGAGCCCACCGCCGCGTCCAAGGGCATCACCGCCTTCATCCTCGACACCAACAGCCCCGGCTTCAGCGTCGCCGCCAAACTCGACAAACTCGGCATGCGCGGCTCCAACACGGGCGAACTCGTCTTCGACTCCGTCTTCGTCCCCGACGCCAACGTCCTCGGCCCCGTGAACCGCGGCGTGCGCGTGCTAATGGAGGGCCTGGATCTCGAGCGCCTGGTGCTGTCCGCAGGCCCACTGGGGCTGATGCGCGCCGCGCTCGATACCGCGCTGCCGTACACGCACACGCGCACGCAGTTCGGCATCCCGATCGCGCACAACCAGCTCGTCCAGGGCAAGCTCGCAGACATGTACACCAAGTACCGGGCCAGCGCGGCGTTTACATACGCAGTCGCGCGCGCCGTCGACGACGGGTTCGAGGCGCCTGTCGTGCGCACGCAGGACTGCGCCGGCGCGATCCTGTACGCTGCCGAGCGCGCGAGCGAGGTCGCTGCCGACGCCGTGCAGTTGCTCGGCGGCATGGGGTATATGAGCGAGGTCCCCGTGGGGCGGGTGCTGAGGGACGCGAAGTTGTATGAGATCGGGGCGGGGACGAGCGAGGTGCGGCGGATGGTGATTGGGCGCGCGTTTAATAAGGAGTATGCGGCGTCGTAGGGGGAGGGAGGAGATGGGAGAGCATAGCGGATGGTGGGCGGGGAAAGCATGCGGTTCGGAGGGTCAAGCATGGACCTCTGTTATACGTCTACGTACCACCAAAATATTCAAGCGTTTCTACTGCCCTTCTGTCCTGCCTTTCCACCATTCTATTGACGCCGGCAAGATCCCTGGGGTGCTAGCACCATGGCGTAAGTTACAATCATGAGCGAAACAAACCCCAACGAGAACGATGGTATGAACCAGCAGTACCACTTGCTCACCTGCGACACCGAACTCCTCATCCCAGACGAGACTGCTGCGCTCGAAGAAGCACGCAAGAAGCACGCAAGAAGCACGACGAAAACAGGCTCCGCGTAGACAGACTGGAGCAGAAACTGCTGGAACTCAAGGCTGTCTTATGCGGCATTGCTGAGGTTGACACTGCTAAGTATTGAGGCGTTTGTGTGGGCAATTGCGTGAGGCCGGAGAAGCTGGAGGTGTCTGAGGAGGAATAGCATTAGCCTCGACGCGGTGGAGAAGGCTTTCGAGGAGCAAGGCTGGGGGTGTGGATATAGGGACGGTGGGGCGGGGATTGCACTGTGCTGAAGGAGCGTGTATCCTAGGTATCTATCATCCACCCATTTCATGCACCCCTCGTGTCCCTGCACTAACTCTTCCTCCCCAAGCATCGCACCATCATACCCCCCCTCTCCCTCCCCATCCCGCACACCCCCAATCTCACACCCGGACTCCCCCCCCTCCCCCCCGTCGATATACCGACACGTCAGCGCAAACCGCAACTTCCCCTGATGCTCCACCGCATGCTCATAGAACCGCTGCACCTCCTCGCCCTGCATGAGCACGACATCCCCATGCGCGACCCTGAGCACCAGTGCATTGCGCGCAGACCCGCCCGCCTTGAGCCCCAGCTCCGTTGGAATCTGCTTCAGCCGAGCTCTGTACTGCTTCCCCGGCCCGGCGCGCAGCGCGGCTAACTCGGGGCCCAGCGCGGCGCGCGCGGCGTGCGCAACGCAGCCCGGCAGCGGCGGCGCGTCGGTGTAGACGCCCGCGCTGGAGACGCCGAGGTGGTGCTTGGATTTCAGCCGGATGCGCATGGTGCCCGGGGCGCCGAGGGAGAGGGTGGCGATGGTGGGGCCGAGTGCGGATTCGCCGTCGTCGTGGTACGAGATGCGCTGGGTTTCGAAGTAGCCGAGGGCGAGGACCTCGTTGAAGGAGTGGGCGGTGTAGGAGGCGAGGGGGGAGGGGGGCCCGGGCGGGGTTGACGAGGGTGGAGACGAGGGGGGCGAGGCCGCTGCGTCTTCGGGTGGGGGCTCGCGCGCCAGCAGGAACCGCGCGGCCCAGTCGAGTCTGGCGCGCGCCGTGGAGACGGGGTGCGGGTGCGGCGGGAACGGGTGGGACTCGGTGGCCGCGATGAACTTGTACGGCATCCCGTAGTTGACGCAGAAGTGGCGCGTGTAGATCCCGCCCTTGAGCATCGCGCCGTCCATTGCGCGGCGCCGCAGCCCGATGTCTTGCGCCTGCAGCGCCTCGAACATGGCGTCCGGGCCGTGGGGCTCGGCGGCGACGCGCGCGTTGGCGATCATGTGCGTGACGAAGCCGTCGATGCCGGGGAGCGCGTAGCGGTTGATGCGGTAGCCGTGGGCGAAGGAGACGGAGACGGTTACCAGCGGCGAGTGCGTGTCACGCGACGGCGTGTACGCGTTGGAGAGCGGCCAGAGGGGTTCGCGCGTGGAGAGCGCGGGGATGAGGGTGTGTGGAGGCGACTTGGTCCAGCCGCAGGTGCACTCCCAGCCGGTCCAGGACAGCCGCGAGGTGCAGCGGCCACAGCGCGGGCAGACGACGCCGCGGGTGAAGGCCTCGGAAGTGTCTTCGCCGGGGACGGCGTGGGCGGAGGTGGCTGCGTCGGTGGAGGTCAGGGGGTAGGTGTGGTCGTCGTTGGGCCAGGGGGTGTGGGCTTTGAGGAAGCGCGGGTCGTAGGTCAGCGATGCTTCGTCGGGCTCGAAGGGCGTGCTGCCGCGGCGGTAGTCAGACCCAGACGGCAGGATGAGCCAGAAGGAGCCGCAGGTCGGCTGCAGACACATCCAGCCATTGAGATAGATCTGCAGAGACTCGCGCGCACAGGTGCCGCAGGCCTTGCTGACCGGCGGTGGGAGTGAGCCAAGTTCGACAGGATCCTCAGTGTCTTTCGCCTGCCACCACGAATCCTTCTTCGCGTTGAGTTTTTCAAAGCGATAGCGCACGATCTTGCTTTTGCCGCTCTTCTCGGTCCAGATGTGGGTCGGTTTGAAGTGGTCCAAGACGCAGTACTGGTGTGGAGGCTGAGACGGCATGTGCGGGTTGTCAGTCCCTGTGATGATCACAACTGGATTGTAATGATTCATGCAGTTCCTCAGGTTCTGCGAGACTATGCCTTCAACCTGATCTCCAGTGGCCTTCATCTCGCCGGAATTCTTGTCCCTGACTTGGCCGCCGCCGGCTCGTGCGATGACGACATTGCTGTCGGTGTAGTCGCGGGGATGGGCAACTTTGTCAAACATGAAGCCCCTGACGAAGCCACCGGTGGAATGGCAGGCGCCTTGATAGCTGCGGAAGTAGTGCAGAGTCTCGCACAGATCCATTCGCGCATCGGCCCAGACGGACGGCTGGCCAGCCGGCTCTGGCTTTGGCGGGCCGTAAGTGCGATGTGCGAGGAGTTGGTCGGCGATGTCGTGCAGCCCCTGCTTGGTCAGTGTCTGGGTGGATGGAAGCAGCTGGATCGGCGCCTCGTCGATTGTCGTTGCTTGCGATGCATGAATCGACTGCGTGGGCACTGTTGCTGGGAATGTAGCGCTAGGAGCTCCGTCTGAGAAGTTAGTATATTACATTAATGATCCGCGGAGACTTACTGCATGACGGGAACCAAGGCTGCGTGGGCTGTGTCTGCCACGAGATATTTTTTCCAGCATTCTTTTGCGACGTCGAAGCATCAGCTTGTCGAGGAGATGCCTCGGGGGTCAAAGCTGATCTCTGTCGCTGTCTCATCAAAGTACTGGAGTGCTGTCCTGCCAAATTCTTTTCGGTCTGGAGGTGCTCTTGAAGGTGAGCTGTCGTGTGTGAAGTCGCGTCATCATTGTGTGTAGAATGCGAAGAGTACAGCTCCTGACTATCTGCTAATATTGGAGACGACTGCGGTTGTGCACACACTTCCGGGCTGTGGTCTTGGAAGCTGCCAATTCCTGCAACGCTCTGATTCTGTGTACGTTAGTGTCTGCAATCTGGACCGATCCATCTACTGACCTGACTTTGATAGATCTGAGAACCTTTGGAGTCCCCACGCTTCTGTCGATGGCTGAACGACTCTGTCAAGGACATCGACTGGCTGGACTCCTGGTTAGAGCCTACTCTCAAGCGTACAACGCGGCTTTTGCGATTCCTCGTTGCTGACAAGCTCTCATTGCGACTTCCAGCAGACACCACACTTGTTCTGGTTCTCTTTTTGCAGGGCGTCACTTCTTCATTTGACGACTCTTGGTAGCGTTTTGTAGGGAGTCGCTCGCGAGCAGATCTGCGCAGCAATGACTGTGCAATGGTCTGCGTATCGGCTTTGTTCAGCGTTTGCGGAGGTGTAGGCAGCGCCGCAGCTGCCTGATCTCGCTGAGGCGTTTTCTCGCGCTCTGGAGGGCTTGCTTTCACCTCATGAGCATCCAATGGCGGCGATACCTCGTTGACTGGAGCCGCACTTGTTTCCTCGGTGGGCAAATCATGAGACTCATTGATAGTGGCTTTCTTGCTTCCTGTTCTTCTGCGCTTCTGTGGCGGTTCCTGCGATTCCTGCGGTCCTGGCGGCGGAATTGTCTTTCGAGCTGCTGCTCTGCGAGTTCGCTGGGAGGCAGCCGTTCCAAAATCACCAAAGTCAAACCCTGGCGGTGCTAGGAAGCTGCTTCTACGCCGTTTCGCTGGTTGTGAGGTTGCCGCATCTTGTATCTGAGTGACTGTCGTAGGGTTGTCACTCAGGTTGTCCGCTCTTGTCGAGGCTTCGTCTTCTTGCCGTAGAACTGCTGCAAGTAATTGCTGTGCGACTAGAGCAGGTTCCTGCTGTTCGACTGGAGTGGATTCCTGTGTAAGTGAGGTAGTATCGTCACTTGGAGTACCCGCTACCGTCGAGAACGAGTCCTCGTTGGACATATCCGCAATGGCCGAGTCCATGGCCGAGATCTTACACTTCGGGTCCATTCTGAACGTATACCCCGACAACCAACAGAAAGAAAAGTCACCGAGAAATCGGCCCGCGAAGACAATAGGAAGTAGACAAGTGAATAGGACGTGCAGGTTTCGTCTGGGCTGACCGCAAGGCTGAGCACATGAAACGCGACGCAGCTACCAAATCGAGCTGGAAAATTTTCGTACACAGAGGCACTGGAGCCGACAAACCTTGTGTCTACAGGTGAAGGCGCGCTGGTGGAGGGGTGAAGTGAGGTTCTTCGACGCACGAAGGTGGGCGGTCATGACGCGCCGTACCGAAGTACATGTGCTGCAGGTCGTCTGCACACGCACGACACCAGCGATCCATGATGGTGACACCTCGCACACAACATGTCGATGGAGCAACTTCACGATAGTCTAGAGATGATAGATGATGCCAAGCTCGCTCTTGTCGACAACGCGCACCGTTCCGCTCTCGGCGAAAGCTCGCTCCGGCATGACTCAATTAGTATAGCCGGAGCATAGACTAACCGCGTTCGGACGCAGACCTCGGCTACTTACCCCGGATTGTGGAGAAAAGATGGCGTTGGCGTCGGATGCTTGCTGATGCGGTGCTGATGGGCATGGCATCAGCGCCCTAGTCCATCGCCCCATATAAGAAGAGATCCCGGGCACCCTCGGCCGACCTCCAGCATAAATCTCTGGTGAGTCGCGGCGCCATTCCAATTCAATCAGCATCAACTGACATTCGTCGCAGCGCCATGGTCTTCACACCGCCGTCATGGGTCCCGGGCCTCCCGTTCTCCCCGCCCGACTCCGTCCCCATCTGCGACTTCATGCTGGAGGAGCACTACGGCCGGCACCCGCTGGGCTACTCGAACAACCCGTTCACGTGCGGGCTGACGGGCAAGACGTACACGTCGCTGGAGGTGCGCGAGCGCGTCGACTTCCTGGCGCGCGGGCTGGCCGCAGAGCTGGGGTTCCACCCGAACAAAGGGTCCGAGTGGGACAAGGTGATTGGCGTGTTCTCGGTCAACACGCTCGACACGCTGCCGCTGGCGTGGGCGACGCACCGCCTGGGCGGCGTGCAGAGTCCGGCGAACGCGGCGTACAGTGCCGCGGAGCTCGAGTACCAGCTGAAGAACTCGGGTGCCAAGGCGCTGTTCACGTGTGTGCCGCTGCTGGAGACGGCGCGGGAGGCTGCGCGGAATAGCGGGATTCCGGACAACCGGATCTATATTCTGGACTTGGCGAAGGAGTTCACGGGCGGCAAGGGAGCACCGAGTGGGATGAAGACGGTGGATGATTTTATTCGCGAGGGCCAGAAGCTCGAGAAGCTAGAGAAGCTGGATTGGAAGGAAGGGGATGGTGCGAAGAAGGCTGCTTTCCTGTGCTACTCCAGCGGCACATCCGGACTCCCCAAAGGTGTCATGATTTCGCACAGGAACGTGATTGCCAATACCAGTATGTTTGTTCAATGCATCTACTTCGTCACTAACATCTGCAGTGCAAATCGGCGCTTTCGAGAAGCCGTACAGAGACACTATCATCAAGGATGTGCGCAACCAGTCCGACTACACCGAGAACGTGCTCGGCCTGCTTCCCATGTCGCACATCTACGGATTAGTCGTCATCAGCCACGCTTCCGTGTACCGCGGCGACGGCATCATCGTGCTGCCGAAATTCGACTTCCAGATCACACTGCAAGCAATCCAGCAGTACAAGATCAACACGCTCTTCCTCGTGCCCCCGATCATCATCCTCATGACCAAGAACAAGGCGCTGCTGGCCAAGTACGACCTCAGCTCTGTATGGTCGCTGTTCACGGGCGCGGCGCCGCTCGGCAAAGAGACGGCCGAAGACCTGCAGGCCATCTTCCCCAGCTGGAAGATCAGGCAGGGCTACGGGCTCACCGAGACGTGCACAGTCGTCACCTCGACATCGCCCGATGACATCTGGTTCGGCTCGTCGGGGTCGATTCTGCCGGGCATCGAGTGCAAGATCGTCACTCCCGATGGCGACGAGGTCACCGAGTACGACCAGCCGGGCGAGCTGCTCGTCAAGTCGCCGGCGGTCGTGCTGGGGTACCTGAACAACGACAAGGCGAACGCGGAGACGTTCCAGGACGGGTACATGCGCACAGGTGATGAGGCGGTGGTACGGAAGAGCGCCAACGGGCACGAGCACGTGTTCATCGTAGACCGCATCAAGGAGCTGATCAAGGTCAAGGTAGGCTGACGACTCGATTCTCAAAACAAAAACTAACACGTGCAGGGCCACCAAGTCGCGCCCGCAGAGTTGGAAGCTCACCTGCTCACGCACCCGGCGGTCAACGACTGCGCGGTCATCCAGATCCCAGACGACGACGCGGGCGAGGTGCCCAAGGCGTTCGTGGTCAAGTCGCCGTCGGTGGGGCTCGAGGAGAGCGACAGGATGGTGGCGCGCGACATCCAGAAGCACGTGGAGAAGACCAAGGCGCGGTACAAGTGGATCACGGGCGGCGTGGAGTTCATCGACGAGATCCCCAAGTCGCCGTCGGGCAAGATCCTGCGGCGGTTCCTGCGCGACCGCGAGAAGGAGAAGAGGCGGAAGGCGGGCAGCAAGCTGTAGTGTATGTGTACCGTGTATGAGATTTGTAACATGTGCATTGTCAGCCCTACGCTGATTAAGCGAGTGACGTCTTGTCGCGTGGGGTTAGCCCCTCCAGCCGACGTGATGCCGAACAAAAAAGTCGTCGGCGGAAGCGCTGCAGCATTTCTAAGCAGCGCCACGACATAAAACTGCTTGACCGCCGTGGCAGTTCTCCAGACAATCACTGCATAATTCACGCAATGGCGGCGCAACACCCCCACGACGAGCCCGAGATCGACTACCACGACGAAGACAATGTGCTCGACGCAGAGGAGGCCGAGGAGATAGTCGAGGACGACGGCGACGTGCCCATGGACAGCGACGACGAGGGCGACGACGAGCAGATGGAGATCAACCTGCAGAACGACTCGGTCACGCACTTTGACGAGCACAAGGACTCGATCTTCTGCATAGCCCAGCACCCCGTGCACCCCGAGATCATCGCGACCGGCGGCGGCGACGACGTCGGCTACATTGTCGACATCACCGCCACGCCGCACACGACGCAGGCCGGCGAGCGCGAGGGCCTCAAGAGCATCTTCACCCTCGACGGCCACTCCGACTCGATCAACGCCGTCGCCTTCTCGCAGCCCAAGGGCCAGTTCGTCGCCACCGCCGGCCTTGACGGCAAGCTGCGCGTGTGGCAGGGCGTGCCGGACGGCAACAAGTGGAAGTTCCTGGCCGAGGCCAGCGAGGTCGAGGAGATCGCCTGGCTGGCGCCCAACCCCTCGCCCGCACACCCCAACGTCGTCGCCCTCGGCGCCAACGACGGCTCCGTGTGGGTCTACCAGCTGTCCACCGACAAGGGCAACGAGCTGCAGGTCCTACACGCCTTCTACCTGCACACCGAGGCCTGCACCGCCGGCTGCTGGACCCCCGACGGCGCCCTCCTCGCCACCGTCAGCGAGGACTCCAGTCTCTACGTCTGGGACGTCTTCGGCGACGCGGCCTCCCAGGGCCTCATCGAGCCCTCTGCCCAGACCGTCGTCGCCCTGACCGGCCTCGACGAGCGCTTCCTCGTGCAAGGCGGGCTATACAGCATCGCCGTCCCCCCCACAGGCGCGTTCCTCGCCGTCGGCGGCCCAGAGGGCCAGATCCGCATCGTGGGGCTCCCGCGGCTGTCGTCCGAGCCCGGCCCGTCCTCGGGCGGCGCCGGCGCGAAGTCCAAAGCCGGCGGCTCCAAGCAGGCGCCCGCCAAAGGCGCGTCCGCGTCCGCAGGCCAGACGGGCGTCATCCTGGCGTCGCTGCAGGCCGGGTCGGACAACGTCGAGACCTTCTCGTTCACATCCGCGCCGCTGACGCTGATGGCCGCCGGCAACGTGGACGGCAGCATCACGCTCTTCGACACCGCGCACCGGTTCGCCGTGCGCCGCCGCATCGAGGACGCGCACGCCGACGACGAGTCGCCGCAGGCCGTGGTGAAGCTGGAGTTTGTGCGCAAGGAGGGCGCGGGCGGCTGGTTGCTTACGAGCGCCGGGTACGATGGCGTGGTGAGGCGGTGGGATGCGCGGGGCGGGACGACGGCGGCGAATCGCGGGCTGGTGGGCGAGTGGAGGGGGCACAGGGGGGGTGGGGAGGGGGGCGGCGTGCTGGGATTTGTGCAGGGTGGTGGGGAGGTGGTTATCACGGCGGGCGACGACCATGTGGTGTTGGTGTATGATGCGCCGTTGACGCAGTAGTGGGCTGTGAGTGCGCGGCGAGTGAGTAAGCAGTGAGGGAGTGCGTTGGAGCATATTGACATGTACACCGATGCACGGCGAGAATAGATACCAGACAAAAGCGAATTAGATACACGACCCCATCCACCACTCCACCTCCACTTAACCGTGCTCTTCAAGTCTCGCCGAGAAGCTGAGTGCAGCAAGAAGCCGAGTGCAGCGAGAAGCCGAGTGCAGTTTTACTCGTATCCTCGTTCCCAAAGCCAAGGGCTTCCTGTGCTGGGTTCAATGGCAGAAGACCTGTTGCTCGGGGCGCGATGGCAGGATAACAACAACCTTTGCTGGTCATTTTGATATTAGTTCTTCTCAGTCGGAGCATGCCTGGTACGGTCAGCCTTTCCACGACACTTTTGAAGTCGCGACGCGAGCACACCGATATCTAATCAGATGGGTGGGCAAAGGCAATCTATCTATCATGAACA
The DNA here is from genome assembly GCF_020726555.1 of Boeremia exigua. Classification (NCBI taxonomy): domain Eukaryota; kingdom Fungi; phylum Ascomycota; class Dothideomycetes; order Pleosporales; family Didymellaceae; genus Boeremia; species Boeremia exigua. Next base: position 2,108,234 of record NW_025763518.1, on the reverse strand, counting down.
GGCCCGGTCGCGCAAGATTGGAGCCAAGTCGACATAGCTTGCTGCTCCCCACAAAGGAGGGTCCGCCAAGACGGAGTTTTAACTTAAATTGCGTCCGTCCACCAACCGAAACCCTGACCTCTCGTGTCCATTGGGTGGCCAAGAGAAACAGACGCAATACCGTTAGAGTAGTCCTCGGGCAATTACTGCTTGTATGGTCCTTGCAGCTGAAGATTGTGTAAGGGTATACCAATACTAGGAATACGGTGCCAGAGGATCCTACTCCTTGTCATGACTCTGTGCACAGTAGATTGAAGGGTCAGACCGTCGGACGCTCAAGTGCCACGAGTAGGACTGCGCAGGGTCACAAGATGACTTCAGTCTATTCGCCTCGAAATTACCAGGTACTTAAGTATTGAGGACGCTTTCGCTTTGCATGCTCTCTCTCCAACGATTCCTGGCCTCCACCGTCCTCTCATCTCACACATACCGATACCATACGCTTCCGTTGGTCTACCTCCTTCACTATGCGCTTCGAATACAGCCTCGTCGGTGCAGCGGTCTCGGGAGTTGCCCTCGGGCAGACCTTGAACATCCCTACACGAGTCGGATCGATTGTGGCTCTCCCGACCGCCAGCGTGATCTCAGGCTCGAGAGACTTTGGCAACAAGGAGTACGACCGCGGCCGCTCTTGTGCGATTGACGTAGAACCCCAGGGCCCCACTCCTGTCTTCATCCTCGAGGACGGCGCATCAATCAGCAATGTCATCATCGGCCGAAACCAAGTCGACGGCATCCAGTGCAAAGGCGCTTGCACCCTGACCAACGTCTGGTTCAGAGAAGTGTGCGAGAGTATGTTGTCAAGAGATCATCATTTGAATCGCCCGTGACTGACGATGTGTACCAGGCGCCGTCATCGCGCTAGGAAAGGGCGATATCCTCATCAAGGGTACGTGACGAGACTCCCGAACCCCCTCAAGCCCGCTCAACTAACACCGACCCAGGCGGCGGCGCGCAAAAAGCCGCCGACGGCATCGTAAACCACCAGGGCCGCGGCACAGTCACAATCGCCGACTTCACTGCCGTCGACGTGAACAAACTGTACCGCAGCTGCGGCGGCTGCGCCAACAACGGCGGCCCGCGCAACGTCGTCGTGACCAACCTGAAGGCCAGCGGGGGTCGCGACGCTGGTCGGCATCAACTCCAACTTCGGCGATACTGCCAATGTCCAGGGCTCGTGTGGTGTGGGCGTCAAGAAGGTGTGCCAGGAGTACAAGGGCGTGCAGAAGGGCTCTGAGGCGGTGAAGGTCGCGACTACGGCGAACTGCAAGGGGCAGACGAGCTTCTCGGCGTGCTAGATAGGATTAATGGTCTCTCTTCGCTGCCCGCGGGGCTAGCAAAAGTCGTGTGAAATGCTTAGCAAATCGATATCGTCTTTGTGGGAAAAATTCTTGATGGGATTCAATCCCAGACTTTGTTCGCAGGCTATATATCGTGGTGGCATCGCTCCATCCAACAAGCTGCCGCAACACTCTGAACACTGCTTCCCAGGAACAGGGCGAGACTGCTGATAAGACCGCTAAAAGGCGAGGATAAGCGTACTGCTGTAAGTAGTGTGCCCGCCCGAGACGAGTCCATGTGAATATAGCAGTAGCTGGCTTTGACATGCTTTTATCTGCGACAGAGCTGTGCTAGTCTATCATATCAGGACTTGCTATATTGATATTGTACCTGCCATGTTGACCTTCTAACAGTATGTCCGCCTCAATCAAGGGCCGTGGGGTGCGCTATAGTTGTTCCTCGTACGCAGCACAAAACGCAGAACGCGCAAAAGCACGCAAAGGGAATGTAACACACGTCAAAGTCGCCCTCGAAGCACAGAAATAGCAGGCAAAGAGCATGGAAAGAGCAGACGTACAACACCACCACGCATGGAGCGCGGCAAACGAATGACCCGCGCTTCGACAGCGCACACAGAAAGCATGCACACACGCACGAACCAGAGACAGCACACGCGTAGACAGAGCAGCTCAGATGCACAGAACCCAGACGCGAGGTGTTGAAGCCCCGATGTAGCGCACTGTCCGACGGAGCCATGGCTCGCGTGAAGGAAACGGGCGGATCCGAGTCCCAACCAGCGCACCACGGCCAGCAGCGCCCAGCACCAGCACACCGCAGTCCAGGCGGGCCCCCGAGACTGCAGTGCCGACGCTGCCCCCGCGCACCCACCTCATCTTGCCACGCTGATCTCAGTATTCAGCATGCCGCACAGCCGCACCAGCCACAGTCGCAGATCGAGCATCTCGTCGTACCAGCGCGCCGCCAGCGCGCACACCTCCTGATCCCACACCTCGAGGTTCTGCATCACTTTCACGAGCTCGAGATGCGTAATGCTCAGGAGGGCCCGCTTTATGTCGGCCTGGGGCGGAGGTGTTAGGGCGGGGGAGGGAACTCACGTCTGGCACGGCGGCGGCGGGGGGTGCTTGGCTGGCGTCGCTGTGCGTGGTGGCGCCTTGCGTTTCGGCGGCGTGGGGAGGGTGTGGGGATTCGTGGGGTGGAGAGGATGCGGAGTAGGCAGAGTAGATGTGGTCCATGTTGAGTAGATCTAGAGGAAATGGAGTGGGTATAGAGGAGGTGACTGGATATAGAGGATGTGGGGCTGGTGTAGAGTAGGTAGGTGTAGAGTAGGTAGATGTGGGGTACCTGGTAGATGTAAAGAAGATACAGAGTGAAGCCAATCAGAGTGGATGTGAAGGAGCAGCGCGAATTTCTACGAGCAAGACAGAGGTTCTAGCAGGGTTATACATATTCAATGAACTGCTTATGCTTACGCTTTTGCATAAAATAAGAGAGAGCAAGAAAGAGAGAGAATGATCGAGGAGAAGGGGGAGATTCAATGAACTGCTTATGCTTAGCAGAGAGATGGAGATGTGTGAGGGCGCTTATCAGCCTCTACCAGGCGTGCCAAAAGCGTCAGTATCATCTGTCAGGCGTGCCGTAAGCGTTTCCATCAGGTCCATCAGCGGTTCGATATCGAATAGTCAGAAGATATACCAAGGTTCTCAGAGTGCCAATCTTCTTAGTATCCATTTCCCCGCACCCAGCGCTTACAGGCAGCCTCGACTTGGCCCTACCGAGATCTGAGTGGAGGGCTGTTGCTGGTAGCGAGATGGTCTCTTAACGCGAACCAGTGTTCAGTGCGGGGGGACTCGTTAGCGGGACTTCTGACTGGCACATGAAGGCTGGGTAGCGAGGGAGCTAAGCTTTACATAGTTTGAGCTCTTCGCTTCGTCCTTCGCTTCGCCCTTCGCTTCAGCCCTCTGTACAAGTCCTGATTCCACCACCTCATTCGCACGACGTCCAGCATTGCGATGAGCATAAGTATTATGATCTGACCGGTAGACGCACTGCAATCAGCCTCAGAGCTTCGAAAGAATCCGCAGAATCGCAGGATCTGGCCCTTTGATTTGCGTTTCCATGCCCAGTAGCGGCAGTGAAGGTCCAACCGGACCAGCAACTGAACATGAGTCTCCGTTATCAGCACGATTACACTCATGAGTAGTGCAAGCATCCCCCCTTCTCTCGATCTTTCTCTCTCTTTCTTGCTTTCTGTTGTTTTAGGTAAGCGTAAGCATAAGCAGTTCATTGACCCCCCTACTTCTCTTGATCGTTCTCTCTATTTCTTGCTCTCTGTCATTTTATGCAAATGCGTGAGTATAAGCAGTTCAAATCGTATGCATAAGCAGTTTAAAGTGTAAGTGAATGCTCATGAGAACGCCGAGAGAACGCTAGTATGAACACCTACGAGATGGGAACGCTAGAACGCCGCCGAGGAAGAGGCTGCTGGTGTAGGCGAATGCAGATACTGATGCGAATATTCTCGTAGGACAGGTTTCACGTCCACGTCCACATCGACATGACGTCTCGTCACATTCCACCGTTGAACCGACTTCGCACATGGATCAGATAGGCATCCAGCATCGGGCAAGAAGTATTGCAAACATATCAGGGCCTTTTTCGTGCGGTGTATACGCTCTATCTAATGGAGTCACTTACTTCTGTGGCGTACTGACTATGATTAAGATTGTTTGAATCCACAAAAGTGCCAGGTGGGCAGCGCAAACGTGGGTGGAGTACAGAACTCACTGCATACATCGACCCCAGCATACCGATACAAAACCTACTCGTCATCGTCATCCGCCATCATCACATTCGCAATCGCCTTCGCCTCTTCAACATCGTCATCGTCGTAGAACTTCAGACCGTACGACAGCATAAAGACCTCCGAGTTACCGTAATGCGTCTCGATCCACTCGAGCTGTTTCTCAGAGAAGTTGTAGTCGGCCTGGTGGCCTCTAAATTGGCTTTCGTCGTCCGAGAACTCCTCGTCGTCACCGTCACTATCGTAGGTTTCCTCGGCCTCCATCAGCGAGCGCAGAATCGCGCGGCCCTCGGCGCGGTCCTCTTCTTTGTGGATATGCAAGCCGTGGGGGAGGAGGAAGTGATACTCATCGCGCCAGTGCGCCTTCAGAAATGCTTTCTCGACGGCCGTGTACGGTGGTTCTGTGCCAGCGGCGTGGGCAGCTTCTGCGCCGCGGTTGTTGAACTCTATCCATCTACGCTGTTGGGCGGCGTCCCATTCGCAGCTGAGCACGTACATTGTGTCCTTGCGCAGTGCATATGAACCCAGTTTGGGGCCGTCGGGGTGGGTTCGAAGCTTGATGGTGTAGAGCGGTCTGTTGGGGTCGAAGAAAGCGGCGTTCCTGCCCTTGGCGTCTTTGATGGTTCCTGAGCGTCCTGAGAGTATCACGTTGTAGCCATCGGAAAGAATCGGGGCTCCAATCACGTTGCAGATGAAGTCAGGCACGTGCAAGACCTCCTTGAGGTGTAGAGAGTCGTGGGAGGCTACACCGGCCCGTTTGGGCGAGCGTTTGGTGGGGATCTCAACGGTGCCTACCCCTAAGACCGGGAATTGGCCAGGGGTCGTGAAGGGTGAATGGGTGATTGTAGAGGCGAAAGGAGTGTAGGTCTTGAACCAGCCCCGATCTTTTGCGACGCTAGCCAGTGTTAGTGACGAGCTTGTCTGGTCGTATGTACGTACTGGACATTGGAGTTGTTCAGAAAGACCCAGTCTGGACAGACCGGTGCATTGGCACTCGTGTCCATTGCTTGCGGCGTAGGCACGTGTGGGCAATTGTGAAGAGAGAATCTTGGAGGCTTTAATCTGTTGCTGCCCAGCTGCTTCCCGAGGTCGGAAAGTCCCGTTGTTTATGGGTAGCGTCGCCTAACTAGATCTGGTTAGTAGGCGACTGTTGAGTGCAGGTGGGATCAACGACATTCGTACCTGAGAAGCTCGAATTCGCCAACAACAATGCAACCGTGATGTTGTGGTCTTAAGACTGACGTCTAGAAAATAAGTGTTCAGATCTGATGAGTGACGAGAGAGCGTGGACCCAGTCGAAGGCGTGTAGAGCGATATTGGATCGGAGAGAGCAAAAGCAGAGGAGACGCGATTGAAGCAATGAATTGTGAGTCCGAGAGGCTTCTATATGCCTGTTTATCTGACTTACGATGCCTTCTTGGGTTTGACCTGTTGTTTGATGTTTGTTTGCGACCGGTGAGCCTCACCCTAGCTCCTTGTTGCAGCGCATAGTTTGTGTTTGTTCGATGCAGTCTTCGTCAATTAGACCACGGAAAAATGGACACTATTCAACCTACACCAACAAGACTGGCTAGTCATACCATTAGTTCATTGCTAGTATCGATATTCGTTAATTCATTACCATAACCATAATCATGCGCAAATCATAACCACCCAAACCGTCCAAACCACCCATCTACCCTCGCTTCCTATCTACCCGCTCGTTCCTCAAACACTGCCCGCACCCCTCCGCTTTATAACCCTCCTCTTCCTCCGCACCCGCTTTACCTGACAAGCCGGCCCCTGTTCCTCCCCCTGCGCCTGCGCCTTCTCACCCGCATAACCAGCTGGCGCCTCCGTAGTCCCAGGGACCCTCCCCGCCTCAGATTGAGCGACACGATCGTACTTGCCTGGCGCCCACGAGCCATCATCTCCCCCTGTACCTGCAGCACTCTTACCGCCCCACGGAACAACGTAATCATCGGGAGACCCCGGTGTCCCATCCCACTTGCTCCCCGACCCGTCCGTTGTGCCGTCGACCCAGACGATGTCATAGGGCAAGTTGGGGTTTGATTCCAGCGAGGGGTTGCCGGGGAGGGACTGCCAATCCTCTGCCTGAGGGTTGTATGAGGGACGAGGAGGGCGTGGGGTGGGGCGTGAAGGCCTAGGCTTCGGCTTCGGCTTGGGTTTGGTGTTGGGAGTGTATGATGGCCTGGGCTGGGGTTTAGGCTGGGAGTTGTAAGTCGGCTTGGGCTTAGGCTTGGGCTTGGGCTTGGGCTTGGGCGACGAGGGAGCATTAGGCAGCGGCGCGCGCGCAAGCTCCTCTGCCATTCTGTGGACGTGACTCCAGTCCGCGCTGTCTTCGCCCAGACTCCATGCCATCACGCCCCCGAGCTCGTACTTGCGCACGATCTCCTCGAACTTGCGCGAGATTAGATCGGGCGTGTCCCATGTCCAGAAAAGCCCGTTTGCCTTGTCGTAGTAGTACTTTCCACCGGCTGCCTCGTCGACGACGCCACCCGCCGCGGCATTCTGCCACGAGCCCGCGACGTCCGCATCAGTGCACCCCGTGCCGAAAGCGTGTTGGCACGCGCCGGAGCAGTGCTCGGGTGAGGTTCCACAGTTGCCGTACTGTGAGCAGCAGCCTGACGCACACCGTGTGCCCTTCTCGGGGCCGCAGGTGCCGTCATAAGAAACTGTGAGGGCGGAGGCATCAACAGGATTCATGTGGGCAGGCTCAAACGTCCAGGCGCCGCTGGTCAGCAGGTCCTTGCCGGTGATCGGGTCTTCGGCGGGGACGATGGGGCAGCCGAGCGGGGAGGCTGTGCAGTCGCCCGCCGTGGTGAAGTATTTGGCGTAGTAAGCGAAGCCGAGGTTGATCTTGGACGGGGGGGCGCCGATGTCGAGGTAGTTTTTGATTGTGTCGAGGGAACCGGAGAGGGAGGTGTGGTGCGCGGTTACGTTGTCGCGGCGGTTCATGAGGTCGTAGGACATGATGTTAACGTAGTCGACCGAGGGCCAGATCTTGGGGCCTGTGTCGGCGGTGAACCCGATCATGTCACCTGGTTTGGTTAGCATGAGTAGGAGATTCTTTCGGTTTACATACCTTTCTTGCCGGGGACGGCGATGGAGAGGAGCTTGTTGGGGCCGATAGCTGCACGAGTTGCTGCGAGGAGTTTCGGGAACGCTTCAATCTGGTACGTCTTGGCTGAGTTGGCGACCTCCTTGTAGTCAGCACCGTTGCCACCAGGATATTCCCAGTCGATATCTAGACATGTCAGTCAAGTTTCAGAGGATTGCATCTCTACTTACCAACGCCATCAGCACCAGTGTTTGTCAGCATGGTATTCACATCGCTGGCGAACTGTTGGATGGTACTGTCGGACTGAGAGACTGTGTTGAAGCCAGTGTCGTCGCCCCATCCACCGACAGCTAATCTTGTTAGTGTGAGATCAAGATGGTTGAAGGACGAACACACCAATCATGATCTTTGCATCAGGAAATTCTGAGCGAATAGTCGAGATCGGAACCTTAGGCGAGTACCCTGCAGTATTGTTCGCAGCGGCTGGTCGTATTAGTGATGGACATAGTACGACACTGGAGTACCCACCAAAAGCAAGGACAACATGATCGATGCCAGCACGATCTGCAGCGTTGGTTGGTCGAGTAGGGTGCCATCTAACATGATCAGCAGGAGAACAGACTTTAGAAAGCACAACTTACTCATCGGCGTACATCACAAAGCGTGCGCTTGCCGATGTGATGAGTGTGGGCAGTGCCCATGCTGTGAAACGCATATTGCGAGATTTCACAATTCAAGTGTCTAGCAAAATGGTCGAGGGATAGAAACCCTTTGTAGTCCACAGATGTGGTTGCGAGGATCTGACCGACTTGGATAGCGCCCGACCGGCAGAGCAAACACGGTGAGCTGCAGACCACCGGGCCAGAATTTCTTTATACGGATGCCTGCAAGACGCCTGGTCACATCTCCCGTTTCCCCAGTGAAGATGCTTCGCACAAGGGAGCCTAGGACCACCCAGTGCCTTACTTTCCCAATCAGTGCTTAAGGTTACGAGGCAACGTAACGGGGCCGGGCGGGACTGGAATGGGCAGGGGTGGTTGCGTTGACTTCGCGATGCCATCACCTCCCTATGAGGTTTGCTAAGTGGCTTTCTGGTCGCTTCAAGCTGTTCCGGGTAGTTGAGCCCTTCCTGACTCAGATCGAGCTGTGCTGAGCGAGACAGTCGACTGCTGACAGCTGTCATCTGCGCGTGGCGATGAAGTCGGTGGGGCATTGGAATGTCTGCAGATTGCCTTTGTGCGGCCGTGGCTTGGAATGCTTGCTCCTGGATAGGCAACGGGGTACTGACCGCAGACCTGGTGTACTTGAAACAGCGGTAGCCCGGTCAGCAGTGGCAGCGGGAGGGTTTTCAGAAAAGACCTGGCGAACAACGGTGTGCGAGACGGTGAGGTCGGTCTGCTTGCCGACGTCAAGAACGGTACTGTGTCACTCAGCCCATGTCAGTAGCGCCAGACACGGAATCCTCGGAGTACAAAGGCGGGGCAGTATCATTGTCTTCACAATCGGACGTGCAAAGGAGAGAGGACTGTGACGGGTGGGCGGGTTGAGGAGAGGTCGACCCATGTCGAAGAGCATACTGTTGCCGTCTGGTGTGGTACTTGGACCGGAAGGAAGCCGAGCTTGGACTGCATGTCGCATCCACGGTCAGATGCGACCTGTACCATCATGGCTAGATTGGGCGCATACACTGCTGTTGGTGTTGCACGACCCAGACACCGTTTGCTGGTGGACGCCACAGCTGGAAGAGACAAGTACAAAGGGACGAATCAAGCGCTCCGGTAGCATCAATGGGTGTCAGGTTGGTACCGATGCTCAAAGGTGCCACAGCCTCAGAGATCATGGTCGAGGAGGACTGGTGTCAAACGTCGCGTGAACTTGCCTTTCGGTTGTAAGGCTCGTAAAGCGCGTCTCTTGCATCAGCCGTGGCGAGATTCAACTTTGGTGATATTTGTTATCTCTGCGCTCTTACTCAACAGTTGTGATCAATAGATCCTGTTTGCGCTTTTCAACGTCTATCTGTAGGTTCCAGGACCATGGGTGACCAAAACTAGAAAGAACGACAAACATCTCACAAGAACTGGCCTGACAAGCGGTTCTCAAGGTATCGAGAAGACGAATTTTCATCGAAGATGAGGCTGCCAGATCACAAACGTAGCAACGTTCCAGATAGATGACGGCCGCAATCTGCTTGATGAACGTGGAGCTGCGTCGACGCCGAGAGGTCGACGCTATTGTGATGCGACATCGATGACGTCTGCATTGAACCGTGGTCCACTGTCGGCGAGGCTGCTCTCCGCTGAGCGAAAACGACGGTGCTCACATCAACCTGACTGGTACCCAAACAACACCTGGCATCGGCCGTTCAACGGGCAGGCCTGTTGCACGTGAAGCTTGGGCCGGCTAGCCGCGATCGACAGACAAGCTACCCCGGCCTCCCGCCGCCCCCTCGACAGCTCTGACCAACCGCGACGCGTCAGAAAAGGAATGGCTGGGAGCTTCAGCTGCATGAACACGCAACACGGGCTGCTGAGATTGTGTGGGAAATGTCGATTGCGCGCGAACCATATCGACCGCTGCATAAGGACGAATAGCCGGCCAATTGACAGGCTCCACGCGTGTGAAGTGGCCCCGCTGAGCTGATACCTCGCAAGGGTGCAGCAGCTCCCGGCAACTCTGTGGAGTCGAAACTCAGTTGCTGCCATTGCGCCGTGCATAGCGCCCAGATCGTCCGGGCAACAGCCGCGCAGTGCTCAGCACCTGGAATTGCAGCTGCACAGGTGCCTCGGTTGCGCTGCGAGGCGCTGCGAGGGTGCAGTGGGCCTGTGGTGGGCACGAAAAGGGGAGGCTGCGGCGCGCTAAGAGCCGAGAACATAACACGGCTAGGCCGCATGCGGACAGCTTCCCATCGTTCCTTCCACCAGCGCCGGGCTGCCCTGTGAAACCGTCGCCCACAACACGACCCAGCTGACGGCACCTGTCCGCCAATCTACTTGACCCCCTCCGCGCCTCACTGCTCCGTCCCTCCTCCACCTCGCCCCGCTACTGCACCTTCACGTCGCTGCCTATTCCCAGCACTTCATCGCAACCCTCCAAAGGAGCCAAGAAGTTGTTCTTGATTCCTTTCGACCTGTTTTCGAACGGTTCGAAGGGTTTTGAGAATAACGCACCGACTCCGGCAAACTGGATTTTGAAGCACGAGTACGCTGCTACACGTCAATCGAGAGAGGCCGAAACTAACAGCGTAGGTTCCGATCCCCTTCAGTGTCTTCCCGGCTGCGTATCGGAACGCGGTCAGCCAGGAGACCAGCACCAAGGTAGAAGGCGACGTCAAGCTACCTGAGCCCCACGCACACGCACGGGAAGAGCACGAGGAGACGCACGAATCCTTCACCGCCACCGTCCACCAGCACCAGCAGCAGCCGCCGCCGGTCCACGAGACTCACGTCAAGGAGGAGATTCGCATCGTCGAGGAAGAGCGCCGCCGCCCGCAGCCCCCGCCGCAGCGTGAAGAGGTCCATATCCACGAGGAGACGCACTACCGCCAGCCCGAGCGCGCGCAGCACTTTGACCGTCAGTCGCACGCCCAGTACGAGTCGCGCCAGCCCGAGCGGTAAGTCACTTGTTTTGCCTCATCTCAGCTTTTGTTTTGCCCATTGCCAGCGCATTCAGCACGGCCCACCCCCCAGCTCCGGCCCAACCACCCCAGCCCCTGAGCTTGGCCGCTAGCAGCCACGGGCCGGCGCTAAACTCAATTGCATTGTTGTTGTCAGAGCGACACGCACGTCTCCACTTTTCCCTCACCTCCTCTTCCCTGCCCATAGCTGACCTTCCTTCCTCCCAGCTTCCCGCCCCAACCTTCTCACTCCCACACCCACATCGACATCAAGGACAGCACCTACGACAGGCACTTCAACACTGTCCACGGCCCTGCCACCGACTCCGCCCCCACACAGATCGACGTTACCGAGCGTCAGTTCCGTGAACGCACCCGCCCCATTGTTGAGGACTCCCGTTACACGCGCGAGACCTTCACTGCCAAGCACCAGGACACCGTCGACCGACGCTATCCTGAGGTTCGAGTAGAGTCATCTGCCCGTTCCACCGCGCCCCCCTCCAAGCACCACCGCCTTTCTATGGGATATTACGACAACGAAGGTCAATACCATTCGTTCCGTGACGCCGCCCACTCCGCTGCACACAAGGTCGCCCACAAGGTCGCCGAACGCGTAGCCCACCCCATCCACCCCCACCGCCACCACCACCACCACTCCGACTCGTTCGCCGGCGGCAAGTACTCCGACGACAAGGAAGAGATCATCGTCAAGGAGAAGTACTCATCCAGTGCTCCTTCCCACGTCTCTGCCGCTCCCTCGCACGCAGCTCACTCTCACGTGTCTGTCGCATCTGCTCCCGCTCCTTCGCGCGTAGCACACTCCCGCGTCTCGCACTCTCACGTGTCTGCCGCCCCCGCCCCTCTCCCCAGCCGCCCCGTCTCGTCCGGAGCTCCTGTCCAGAGGTCCCGCCCCGCATCCACTCCCTACGTCCCCACTCCTTACGTTCCCGCCGCCCCCGCGACCGCACGCAAGATGGCTTCCGCCAACACCATCACCGTCCCTTGCCACCACATCCGCATCGGCGATCTCCTGATCCTTCAGGGCCGCCCCTGCCAGGTCATCCGCATCACCACCTCGTCGCAGACTGGCCAGCACCGCTACCTCGGTGTTGACCTGTTCACCAAGCAGCTGCACGAGGAGTCCAGCTTCATCTCTAACCCCGCCCCGTCGGTCGTTGTCCAGAACATGCTCGGCCCTGTCTTCAAGCAGTACCGCGTTCTCGACATCCGTGAAGACGGTCGCGTTGTTGCCATGACCGAGACTGGTGACGTTAAGCAGGGTCTCCCTGTCCTTGACCAGAGCGGTCTCGCTTCGCGCCTTGCCGAGTCCTTCGACAACGGCCGCGGCTCCGTCCGTATCCTCGTCATCAACGACGATGGTCTCGAGATGGCTGTCGACTACAAGGTCGTCCACGGCTCCAGGCTGTAAGCGTCGTATGGTTAGTACTCCCTGTCTCTCAATTGAACCAAGCTGACTCTTTAGGCTACATGTATAATGAGGCATTGGAGTTCGTTCCGGTCTTGACTTGTGTTTATAACTCGGTGTTCATTGCTTGGCTGGCGTGCTACCTTGGGCAGGGTTCACTCGCGCCTAAGCAAGTGCTGCTTGGTTCGGGTATGAGCATGATATCTGGCGACATCTGTGGATAATAATGAAATGTGTGTCTCCTACCTAGTCTTGATGCTGTGTCGTGCTTGATCCCACGCCTACCCCGCGTTTCTGTAGCTCTCCCGCACCTGCAGCACGTCCCCTGGCACACACCCCCATGCACTGTCCCGGAGCACAGAGCTCAGGACCTGCGTCTCCCAGCAGATCTCCCAGCAGATCTCCCAGCAGATCTCCCTTGCAGGATCCCGCACGTTACCCACCGCCATGCCGCACTCAGACCACTCTGCGTCTCCCGCCCCCACACACACCTCTGCGCGGACCGACCCCCGTTCCTACATAACACGTCACCAGCCCACGTCCCCACTGCCCCTCTGCTTTGCATCTGCATGTGTGTTTGTATCTGCATATACATATGTATCTGTAGCTGCATTTGTAGTGGCTGGGTTCTTGGGTAATGAATTCGCTGTTGGCCTGCGCGTTTGGGCTGGGCTTGTTGTTTGGCTCTCTCGACTTACGTCTGGTTCTTAACCTTTGCCTTGACCTTGACCTTGATCTTGATCTTGATCTTGATTCTGAAATTAACCTCGACCTTGACCTCGACCTCGATGGCTCCTAGGAATGCGCCGCGAGTTTATGCCGCCTTACTGAGCGGGCGTGCGGACCTCCTTCCCTCCCTCCTTTTCTTCTGGAGACGGTTGAATGCATGTTGGTTCAAGGGCCCGGGGGCGTTGGTGTTGTTGCGGGTGAGTAGCACGCAGGTGCGTTTCGTGCGCAGCAGTGTGGCGCTCGGCCAGCGTTTGCATGTCGAGAGTGTGGACTTGTCGGTTTGTTGGCTGGGGTCGGCGGGTCGGCAAGTTGGCTCCTGGAGGCGTGGGCGCTGTGGTCTCGCAGGCTGGGCTGTGGAGCAAGAGATTTGCTGAGATGGGTGGGTGGTGCTGGGTGTCTGCGGCACGGGCACTGCGGTATTGGTGTCGGGGTGCGTTGGTTGGGTCGTTGATGGTTCGCTAGGGGTGGTGGTCATCGTGTTGTGGTGACGGCGAAATAAAGAATAGCGAGAAGAGCGTTGGAAACGGAGGAGGGGAGTGTACGGAGTGGTGAGGAGAGGAGTCGGTGTCGTTCTTGCTAGAGATGCAGGGCTAACGTCGACTTGGTGGAGATGTCTGCCAGGATGTGCGTTGGATATGCCCGGTGTTGGAGTGTTGTCTTTGGCTACATCAGTTCTTATCTTCTTGTTTTACATTGGTGCGAGGCTTGGGATGACTGTTGTGGGATTTTGATGGAAGGTAAGTCGAAGCACTCCAGGGTAAGTCCAAATACCATTGCCTAACACTAGTACAAATACCTCTGTATCTTACACTACAACCACAGAAACCCCAATCACCCCCTCCAACCGCCTCGTCTGGCCACCCGCTCCAACCATGTCTCGCCACAAGCCACCATCAGACCACTGGAGAATGGGTACGGTCAAGCAATCCATTCACGCCGACGACTACAATCGATCATATCCGCGCCTGCGCAGTTCAGCCCTCACTTGCAGGATTCCGACAACCAAGCCAATGATTCCAACCAGTATACCGATGCCCTCGCCCACGAACTGCAGAACGTTCGGGGGGTCCTGATTGTTTCGAGCGGTATTGAGGTTGGTGGTGTTGAAGGGGAGCAGCGATGGCGTGACGGTGCTGTTGAGCAGGAGCTCTGGAGGGATGGTTTGGGTTGGGTTCGTGGTGTTGAGGTAGTGGAGAATGGTGTTGGAGCCAGGGAGAATGGTGATGTTCGGGGCCATGCTGTTGAGAAAGAGAGGAGGCATGCTGAGAGACGAGAATGGGAAGTATTGAGAGCGTTGAAAGTCGTCTGAAGTGAAGTGGGTTGGAGTTGTTCTGTAACTGATGCTGTGACAGGCAGGTCTTCGATGTCTTATATGTCAAGATGCGCTAGTTCCAAGACTGACAGCCGTTTATAGCACACCGACAGTTTACTAAAATGGCACGCGTGGTCGTTTGTCCATGTGCAGACATTTGATAGCCCTCAGTGAGCTCAGTATCTGAATGGTATTCGGGTGAAAGTGGGCCCTGACGAGGGCTGGTGGCGTCGGACCGTGCCTTCCTCAAGTGAGTCTGTCTAGCCATTGGCTCGCCCTCCGAAGGTGACGATGAAGTGCACGGAGCATATGGGACCTGGAATAAACAGACTGTGACCCACCACCAGTACGACCTGGCTGTGAGCGGTCAGACTGTCAGGGGCTAGCTGGTGTTGAATTTTATGGCTGAGCTACCAGTACGATTCGATTGTGAGTGGTCAGATTGTGCGTGTCATGGTGTTGACGTTCACGGCCAGAGACTAATCCCTGGGAGTTAGACCCGAACTACCAGTGCGATCTGGTCGTGAGTGGTCAGAAATCACGCTGTGCGTTTCAAAGTCCTGGCTGCCGGAACTACGAGTGAGATTTGACTGTGAGTGGTCAGATATACCTGACGGGAAGGCATAGTGCCACGCCCCACTGTGGCTGCCAGCTCTAGTGAGTGTCGTATTTGATTGGTCGATCTCATTTAGGATCGACGGACTAGCTCCGCGCTTCAGTGAGCTTCGCCTTTCATTGGCTGGCCTTCGTGAACACGACAACCAGCCTTGGAACACTCCAACCTACATCAACAACCTCCCCACGCTGATCTAGGTACGATTGTCGTCTCATACATTTCCAAAAACCATGTCTTCAGCTCCCACGCTCGGTCTGAAAACCCCTCTCCCACCTCGCCGAAGGCGAGCACCGCGCAAGCTCAACTACAACAGCTGCGCTTCTTGCAGAAGTGCCAGCGCCAAGGTATTACAGCCTTGTTGCTTTTAAGATCGATAAGTGACGTTGCATAGTGCTTACAAGGCACTTTACCGTGGCCCGGAGAAAAGTGTAGACGATGTACTGAGAAGAACCTGATTTGTTCTGCGCCGGTGCGAAAATCGGAGGAGGATGAAGTAATCCGAGATGCGTACGTCTAACCCCATCCTATCATGAGCACCGTACTTACTCATGGCCAGGATTGCGCTAGCCGGTGTGACATATATCCTTGAGATAGTTGTGAAGGAGCTTGAGAGATTAGGAGACGAGTACTCCGAGCTCTCCTCGATCACTAAAGCACAGACCAAAGCTCGTTTCGAACTGTGCTCTAAAAACTACATGTTGATTAAGGAAGACATTGAGCAAAAAATCACTGACCTGCCATCTACGGTCGAAGATATCGTTCACACCACCCGAGATTCGTGTTATCTTGAAACGCTTGATGGAGACGGAAGTTTCGGACAAGGCGAACACTTGTATGGGATCGTTATGGTATGTATGATCGATTGCAAGACAGCGTTCTGTCCGAGCGCAGTAGCACCGCTTATGCAGGATCGAAAGGGATTTCTGCAGCGTTGTGTCAATATCTCTGGCAAGTACAAGTTTGGGTCAAGTCAGACGCACAGCATTCTCCGGACTTCGCTCTTCCTGCCGAGTGAACTGTTACAGATTCCAGCTGTCTGGAACAGGGTTCGTCACGACACTAGAACAGACTGTCTGGGTCGCTCGGTCTGGTGCATGGCCCACGACGCTGGAGTGCGCATGCCCTGGCCGGTAGAACATCTTGGGGACGTAGACCTACTGGGCCGCTCTGCCTGGTATCTAGCATGCGCTCGACAGGATACCACGTTACTCGATCAGCTTCTGGCGCACTTACCTGTAGCCCGACACATCCCCGGATCCAATTACCCTCCGAAAGATGTCATCCGCGCCGCAGCTTCTTATGGCTACACTGCCGTATTCCAGAGTCTGTACGAAGAAGACTCGGAAAGGTTTTGCGCAAGAATCGGCGCCGTGGTTGATGAGAGAGGCCTCAACAGCCTCCACATTGCAGTGAAAAAGGGACACCGCAGCACGGTTGAGTTCTTGTGTCAGCACCTTCCCTCGCACTTTGTCAACCGCCGGGGCTGCAAGGAGCAACGAACAGCTCTCCATTATGCTGCCATGTACGGCCACGAAGAAGTCGTGCCAAGTCTCATAGACGCCATCAGCAAAGACCGCACCAGCGACCCCCGCGACTCCGACTATCGCTCTGCCTTCTGGTGGGCTGCCTGGGCCGGTAGCGTGGAGGTGCTGAAACTGCTTCAGCAGCACTGGTCGCGGCTGACCACCGCCGGCATCAATGATCGCGATGTGCAGGGACATACCCCGCTAACTACTTCCATCATTAACAATAACGGCAGTCTTGATGTGGCGAGATATCTGCTCAGTCTCAATTCTCCGACGAAGCTCAGGATCGACATCAACCGGCAGAACGACATGGCCTCGCAAACGCCTCTCGATATAGCATACGAGACGCTGAATTCCGGGGACTGTGATGAAGATACAATGACGGCGTTCATCAAGACTCTGGTGGCGCAAGGTGCGTTGACATATCAGGAAATAGAAGAGCGAGAGATGTGGGACGAAGAAGTACTGTCGGGTTCAGAGTGCAGTTCCGAGGTGGACGACGATGAGATGAGACATGAGCAAATGGACGACGAGATGGGGGACTTGATGGATGTCGTGTTCGACTTTGATCTCTTCTTTGCTCAGGTGAGCGTTGGATTTCCACTGCATCTTTCTGTTATACTGACCGCACTCGTAGAATCCCTTCGACCACTCTCCCAATGCTGTTGTTGAGACAGAAGATGACATAGCCGATGTACCAGGGCCGTCCACAGTGACTTCAATGACGGCGGACAGCCATACGTCACAACTGCCAGATCACCGCTCTTGATCAACCTACATCACGAACAATTTTCAATCAGTGGAAAGCCGGAGGAAGCAAGCAACGAGAGTTATTCCCACCCAGCCAGAGCCGTGAGTTCAACTAGATGCCTCCTCGCCGGACGATGAGCACACTTGGCTGCCGTCTCCGGACCCCAGGCTGCATCCGACACGTCCGCCTAGCAGCCTGGCAAACCGCAACGCCAGAAAACGGACTCCTTCGGTTGTAAGCGTAGAATTCCACACACACCAGGCATCCGGATACAAGTCATTCCTGAGTGGCTCCTCGCTCTCCACACATCAGCACGAGAGGCTTGAGAGTGCACTCACGGACGAGCCAGCGCGTTATCGGGAGAAACTCGTTCTGATATGAGAGGCACATTGTCAGTCATTGCAATGAGAAATGCAAAGCAACGCCAACACTGTACTCCCGCTCTAAACTCCTCTGCGTCTCAACGAAATCAGCAGCCGGGTACACTGCATGTCTATCGGCAGTTCCTCGCTCAGGGCCCCGACCGTGTCGGCGCGAGAGGCCCGGTTTTTTGACCAAATAATACATACATATCTGCGACTAGGTCCAGTGCTATCTCCACAGGGCATAGATCTGACCTTCCACACTCAAGAGCAACCCCCCTCTGCAGGCGAGAACCTCCACAAGGGGCAAACAAACACCGCACCCCTCCCTCCATAGTACCATCCCTTTCTCACGGGGAGAAGAGCTGCAAGCAAACACGTAGTTGATCTGCAACTCGACATGACACAGAAAATTGAACACCCCGAGAGCGCACGCCCAGACCGGACGGCGACACACCCCGGACGACGGCGGCGTCTGACGGGACGCGTGGAGTGGCTGCTCTGCCTCACATACACCACACGCGCTCCCCCATATCGGCAGACGGCGTGCAGAGACGCACGAGCGACGGCGAGCAAGGGGGTGTTGATCGAAGGAGGAAGGCGCACAGCGACAGTGAACAAAGCATTATTATTTAAATTTCTCGCGCGACAAGTGTACAAATACCGCCTCTCCCCTTCGTGCACAGTTTACAGGAGGGACGCGGATGTAGTACATGATCGGAGGCTTGCTTCCGTACCTCTTTTAGATAAACAGCGTTTCTGCGAGATAGCAGACATGCACCGGCTATGGCTATCCAACGACGCGCCTCCACGACTCCCATCCAACAGCACTTCCTGCACTAAGCAGGACGTCTCACGCCTTGACGGTGCTCCTCTTCATCCCCTTCTTGCTCTTCTTCTCCCTCTCGCGCTCGAGGAACTTCCGCTGCTCGTCTGCGCTCAGCCGCCCGAGCTTCGCATCGCGCTGCTCCTTCTTCAGCTTGTCGGCCGCGAGCTTGCGCTCCTCGGCCTTCTCCTCCTCGTCCAGCTTGCGGATCTTGGCGATCTGGTCGTCGCGCGTTTGCCGGATGCGGCGCAGGGCTTCGGGGCGGTAGTGCGCGGTCGATGCGAGGTGGTCGGGGAGGCGCAGGAAGGCGGTGAAGATGGGGATGGTGGTGGTGGAGGTGGTGAGTTTGAGGGAGAGGTTGATGCGCTTGCGGGGCTTGGTGTCGTCGAGGCTGGGAGGGTTAGTGGGAGTGTATAAGGGGGTCATAATGGAGGACGTACGTCTTGGGCTGGTCCATGGGCTGGTCGGTGACGACGAGGGCCTCAAAGGCGTCGCCGGCCTCTTCGATGGCCTTGACGAGCTCGGGGGTCAGCAGCGAGTCGGTGACCTCGGCGCTCTCGCTCATGACGGTGGTCCACACGGGCAGCTTGGCGTGGTCGCGGGTGGTGGTCAGCGAGAGGTCGTAGCGGTCGTCGCGCAGGCGCTTCATGATGTCCTTGTGCACAACGGCGAAGACGAAACCGTCGAAAGAGCTGTTGGGGACCTTCTTGGCGTCCGTCTTGCCGTAGACAGGGGCAATCTTGGACTCCTGGCCGTCGAAGACGTACGCGGTGGCCTCGAGGCGCTCCTGCGGGGCAGGCCAGCTGTCGAAGAACAACGGCATCAGGTTCTCGCCAAAGCGCAGGAACGGGTTGAAGCGCTTAGTCAGGGTCAGCTTGAAGTCGACAAAGGCGACGTTCTGGCGGCCGGTGGCGTAGGTGGTGAACTCGTCGGGCTTCTTCTCGCGCAGCACGTTGTCGAGCTTGGAGGCCTCGGACAGGGCGCCCACGAGGTCGTCCTCGCCGACGCCGCTCGCGCCGGCCGCGGGCTTGAGGTAGCCGACCTGCACGAACTCCTGCTGCAGCACCGGCACGTGAGTGACGGCCCACTGGCGGGCCTTGCTGCGGTTGCGGCGGGTGCCCCAGACGTGCACGATGATAATGGCGAGCAGGAACGGCAGGATGTACATCTCCAGCTTGAAGTCTTCGGCCGTCGTGCGCTCCCACACACGATACCACTTGGTGTACGGGCGCCCGGCAATGCCCGTCGCGGCCGCAGGCACCGCCGACGCCGTCAGCGAGGCGTGGTCGACGGGGGCCGGGTCGGGGGCTCCCGCGTAGTCGGCGAAGTCTGCGCGTGTCAGTGAGGTCGCGGGGGGGAATGCGGGCAGGGCGCACCGCCATCGTCAACAGGCGCCGCCACGGGCTTCTGGGCGCCGAAGAGTCCCTTGACAAAGTCGGCCATGGTGTCTGGATGCCTCAATGGATGTCTCCGTGGATGGAGCAGGCGCGGTTGAGGCCAGCGGGAGCTCGACACTCGGTTAAGGTCCCGCGCTAGCACCGATGTGGGGTGCTGATGCTGGAGCTACCCCAAGTGCAGCTGTCTTAGCTGTGTAACCGCAGGACTGCAGGACACTGCAGATGATGCTGGCCGGTCGTCTGGAGCTTGTTCTGACGGCTCATTGCGGTATGAGACTGCAGCAGTGGTCACTAGTAATGACAGATGCAGCAGTTTGATCCAACAATATTGACCCAGCACAATTACATCACACATCGTATGATCACGCAGTCGGCATAATCAGAGTAGTTAGAAATCAGTTTGATAACGTCCGAAATTACCACGATCACGCACGTTCAATCAGACGCAAACAGACAAAGGAACTGATATTGCAGGCTCTATAGTTTGTACATTGACCTGAGTGCTCGCAGCCTTCCGATAACGTCACGCGTCTTCTAGTTCTTGCCGAACCAGGTCTTGTGTCCCTAGAGGGGTCAGTTGCTGGCCGCTACTACACTAGGTTGTACCTACAAGAACCAGGCGGCACATCATGTACATGGAGGCGCTCAGCGAGGTGAACATGAGACCCTTGTAGGCGGGAATCATCCACTTGCCGCGGGCCTGGAGTTCGTCAGCGTCAATCCTGCGGCATGTCCCAAGCTGATGCTGTCTGCGCCCGTCCAGCCAACCAGATCCCCCTCTTTCCAGCTTATCCACGTTTCAAGTCGCACGCACCTTCTCCCAGGTCCTCAGGCCATCGTGCTTCTGGAAGTACGCCTGGTACTTGGGGACGTTGTTCTCGCGGAAAATCCAGCTGCAGGCTGTCAGTACGATGACTGGGGGTATGACTGGCCGTGCCGGGCGGCGTCAATTGGGCGCACGCCGCGTCGCGCAGCTGCAGGGAAGACGTACCCTGCCATTGTGAAGAGTGGAGATGTGTGTGTGCGGTGTCGCGGCGGCAATGGGAGGTTCGGTGCAGTCTGTCGAGTGAGGTTGCGTCGAATGACCGCCAAAGGCAGGCTTGGCATAGATATGATCTAGCCGCATCGGGCCGGCCAGCTACCAGCAACTTTTTGACCGCGAAGCTGCAGACGCGCCCGCGCCAATGGGTCTCCGCCACGCTCCTTTACCTCGAAGTTGATGCCACCGGCCTTGGACAGGCTCCTCGCCAGTCCCTCGGCCCTGAGACTGCTGCGATCCATCGTCACCGCCCCGGACTCACCCGCCCGATGCTGTGCCGCAGCACAGAGACGGACATACGCAAAGCACCATGGCGCCGGGAAGCGCAAATGGCAGCGGTGGAGCGAGCAGCCGGCTGTCCTCCGTGAGCGCGAACAGGCTGCCATCAGGGAGCGCGAACAGGCTGTCATCAGTGAGCAGGAGCAGGCGACCATGGACCAGCATGAGAATGCTCTGAGGAAGCGCGCCGAGACCGCCCCCAAGGTCGCGTCACGACGCATAAAACCCGAGGCCGGATTCGACTTTCTCAACGATATTCTGGGCGACGAAGAGGCAGCTCTGGAGGATGATTACTCTGTCGAGGATCCAGACAAAGAGTGGGCCGCCAGACTCGCCCACCGCGACCGCCTCGATGGGCTGGACGGCATTTTGGCCGTCTGGCAGGCCCGCCGCCGAGAAGGGTACTCGCTCCCAACCGAGAACAGTGCCAATGCCCAGTTCCTCTGGAAGACGTTCGCACGACACCCGCGCCTTGTGCACGACGTCATCGACCACGCAGTCGAGCTGCAGCAGAGGGGTGCCACGTACCCACGCGTGTACAGCGTGATCATGGGCTACTGGTTGGGACGCCAGCCAATTGAGGCGCTAGAGTACCATGACCAAATGCTGGAGAAACTGCACCTGGAGAAGCTGCCACTACGCGAGCTGGCGCAATCCGCCCAGACCTACGGCAACGCGTCGCACGAAGCGCTGTTGGACATCTACCGCGACAGCAATGAGCGCGATCTGTATGATAGTATCGTGCCGCGCCTCGTCAACAGTGGGAACATCGAGATGGCCTATCGATGGCATACCCTCTGCAGTTCTCGCGATGACCTCCCATCTGAGACCTTCGCGGCCATACCCATCATCCAGCTCTTCACCGCGAAAGCTGCCCCCGTGGATCCGAAAATGCGCAAGCGCGAGGATCCCAATATCAACAAACCTCTCATGAAACGGCTGATTGGGCGCGACTCTGCACCTGTGCGCTTCGAGGATGCCTTCACGGCGCGCATGTTCGCCACCAGGACCGTGCAGATTGACTCCATAATCAAGGGACTAACCCTGGTGGGCGTGAACGAGATAGGTCCACAGGCAGTTCTGGCCATGGCCAGTCGGACACAACCCATCACCGACCTTCCTCGCCATTTTGAAGGCCTGCGGGCTGCGGGCATTGCACTGCAGGGCTCTGTCTTCTCTCTCGCGCTGGAGAAGTTTGCCATGGACGGGAAGTGGGATCTCGTGGAAAGCATTATGGAGAGCGACCAGCATCTAGATGTCTACGGCGACGCAGACACGCAGCGCGCTCTCCTGGCTTACTACCTCGACCAGAAAGACGCCATGCAGGCCCAGCGAACCCTCGCCATCCTCTCGCTGTTCCACAACGACCCCGGCCGCGAGTCCTGGAACCTGCTGCTGCAGCTGCGCCTCGCAAGCACCCGGCCCCAGCCCCAGGACATCTTCAGCACCCTACTCGAGATGCGGAGCATCGGTGCCACGCTGTCGAGCGCATCCATTGCCTCCGTCCGCCTCCTGCTGGCCCGCCGCCAGCGCGGCCATCGCCCCCAACCCTCCGCCCACCCCTTCGACGACCTCCGCTTCGTCACCCGCTTCTACGTCACCGCCCTCGAGGCCGGCATGACCCGCATCCCGCCCGAAGCCTGGCACGAAATCATCCGCCGCTTGGGCATGCTGGGGCGGCTGCGCGAACTCAAGCGTCTCCTCCTCTGGCTCCTGTCCTGGTACGCGCCGCTGAGCCCCGAATTCGCCGCGCTCCCGCGCTCCGCCGCCCTCGCCCCCGCCACCGCCGCCATGCGCCGCCTCTACCCCGTCAACACGCACTACTACAACTTCCCGACCACCGTCCCGCAGCAAAACTCCAAGGCCCACCCCATCCGCGTCCTCTTCCCGCCCTCCCTCCAACAAGGCCTCGTCGTCTGGGGCTTCCGCACCCTCCTCCCCGAAGCGCCCCTCGAGCAATCCCTCCTGCGCCCGCCCGCCGCAAAACCGCACCACCGCCCCAGTCTCCTGCAGAAAAACATCCTCACCCGCCTGCGCTGGGACGTCGGCCTCAGGATCCTCGTGCAGCTGCGCGACCTGGGCGTGCACGTGCACCCGCACACCGTCGCCAAGGCGCTGCAAGCCCAGTTCGTAAGCCTCTTTGGATACGGGCGGTCCCGCGTCAAGGCGAACCGCCGGCTGGAGCAGGGGAATGAGATCGAGTACGCGGAGTTCGTGCGCGGCGTCAACGAGGCGTGGGGCCAGCGGCTGTTTACGGAGCCGCGGGAGTTGGCGCGCGGCGTGGGGCGGGAGGCCAGGTGGCATCCGCGGTTCCGGAGGCGGATTGGGGGCGAGGTGAGTGTTGGGCGGGGCACGGCGGGTGGTAGGACGGGCGTTGAGAAGTCGGAGAAGCGCGACTCTGCTGGCACGCACGGTAAACGCGGAAGGTAGGAGGCAAACGCGAGATATGTAAATCACATAATCCCACATCGGCATACAGTCATGGTGTTGACCGGACCCGACTCGATGACAAATCCATCCGCCTCCGTCTCGCAGCACTGGAATACGTACTTTCGTGGTTGTAAATTGAAGCCTCGCAATAAGGCTGGAGGGGTCGCTATTGCCTACATGCTCAAAACACATGTGCACTAGCCTAATGTGGAAAGGCTACGTGCGTGTTTCTGTTCACATCCACTCATTTTGAGACACACGTTGACGGGCTCGCTCGATAAGAGCTGCTGGTTGCAAGGATGAGACGAGGCACGTTTGTGAGGGATTGCGATACATGTCGACCGGTAGGAGCGATGCGCCGGTTGCGTGTGCTGCTTGATCGGGGTGGCCGAATGGAGTGGTGGAACGCAATTGTTCTGATGCTTTGTAGCTGGACGTGTTGCTGAGCACTGTGTAGTCGAAATGTGAGGTAGTCTTTGAAGCGCCCCAGTTGTTAGCAATCTATATAATAGTCCAAAAGTCTTCTGCCTACGTGGTTTCTGGCAACCTTGATCTATCGTGTTTCCCAATCAGTTGCTCGCACTCCACCAGGGCACCCATGAAACTACATCAACTGACTATTCGTCAGGAACTACACAGATACCCAACCTGTATACCCCGCCCACGATTCAGCACTAATACCCGTCATCATCGTGACTCTGAGACGCGCCTGTAGTAACCGGCGTCTGCGCAGTGAATAGATCAGGAGGTGCTGGTGATACTGAAGGTCGCATGCCGCTGGCAAGAGGATAGACAGGACCCGGGGACCCATAGTCTGCCGTATGAGCCATGTAAGACTGCTGAACATGCGGATCCTGTGCGAACGGATGTGTCTGCTGCCCTCCTGGGATCGCCTGGCCGTGGCGAAAAGCGCTCTGCATGGGCGCGGGAGGGTGCGGACTAGGCATCTCGCCCTGCCTAGCTCGGGGCGGAGATGCGAAGGTATTCGACGTACCCGCGTGTGTGTAAGGTGCCGACGGGCCTGCTTGATTGTATGCTGCAAATGGGGCGTGTGCCGACCACGCCGGCTGGCCGCCATACTGCGCATTCTGCGCGAGCGGCACCATGTGCGCGAAGTGATCTGCACGATCACGGTCCATGTACGCGCGCTTCGAATCCGTGCTGCCGATGGTCTCGGCGATGTACATGTCGAATTGCGATGATGCATCCGCGACGGTTTCGAAGTGTGCTACTTTGAGTTCGGAGCGCACGTCTTCGAGCGCCACGTCTGAGTCCCAGCTGCCTGCCAGACCGGTGGATTCCAGGGCTTCGTATTGGGCCATGGCTACGGCAGTCTGGAAGGCGTTGCGGATTTGTCGGCCGTTCCAACGCGTATTCGTCTTCTTGTTCTGCGCGAAGTGGGCGGCAGCGAAGCGCAGGATTGAGGGCTCGTCGGCGGTGACGCGCCCTTTTTGTCGCTTGATGACGCGGTCGAGGTTCATTTTCCATATTGCCGCGGTTTGGTCTTGGTTGAGAGCTGGGTAGTAGAGATGCAGATGGATTCGCGACTTGAAGGCTTCGTCGAACGCGCCGACTCGGTTGGTTGTGAGGATCAGAATGCCTTTGTAGTATTCGAGTACACGAAGAAACACTGGACCTTGTCAGAAATGTTTAGAGTAGGATACATTAGGTTTCGGACTCACCCGAAACAATTGCGTTTCGTTTGAGATCAGTCCTCGTTCTTTGCGCGAGGAATACATCCGCCTCATCTAACAGCAACACACAATCCCAGATTTCAGCTTTGGCGAACGTACTGTTCAGCTCTGATTCAACAGCGGCAGCTGTGACACCCAGATCACCACAGGTTATCGGATAAAGAGGCTTTTTCAGTGACTCCGCAACACATTCTGCAGTCGATGTTTTACCCACACCTGGCGCCCCATGGAGGAGTATGATAAGACCCATACCCTTGCCACGAACCAAATCGATATCTGGATCTTGCAGAGCATTCATCTTGCGTGACTGCTTGTCCATAAAGTGTGTCTTGATCTGAGCCTGGACCATGTGCTTGTGACCGCGAGGTAGCTTCAGATCCGCCCAGCCTTCTTTGCTGACTTGCATCGGATGCAAGCAGTCAAGCGCTAGTATGGCAAATCTACGCCTGTGCAAATCGAATCCCACAACGCGATCGGGAAGGAGCGCGTAATCCATGCGGTCAAAAGCCTGGTAGTCAACAAATAGATCACCAGAAGAGTACTTTTGTGTAGCTAGGAAAGCGTTGCTCGCCA
Source organism: Boeremia exigua (assembly GCF_020726555.1). Taxonomy (NCBI): domain Eukaryota; kingdom Fungi; phylum Ascomycota; class Dothideomycetes; order Pleosporales; family Didymellaceae; genus Boeremia; species Boeremia exigua. The sequence continues at coordinate 2,082,459 of NW_025763518.1, read as the reverse complement.
CGAGATCGTCCATATCTGCAGCATCTATCCCATCATCCGCGTATATCAAGTCGGCTGTCGTGTCCTTTAGTACTTGATAAGTCTCGTCTTCCCAGACATTGTTCGGGTAGTCTTCCATGAATTCGAGTCCCGAACCACCGCTCGCAGTAGGCATTCCGTGATTCGCGACCCAATGTGAGTTTTCACGTTTCGCTTCTTTGAAGTCTACGATAACAGGACCGTCCACTGGCTTTGATGAAGGTTCCATCTTACACACGAGTCCGCAGGGGTGTCGACACAAGGTATTGCCAACGTAGAGAGAATGGGTAGGTTTTGTGTATTGCACAAATTTCCTGCCCCTGGCCACTAGTTGTTCCTCGATTTCAACAGAGTTCTCTACATAACGAAGAGGGCAAGGATCAAGTACGCCGATCTCTTTCTGACCGTCGAATGGTGAGATTGAAAAAGTGTGGTCGAGGGGTCCAAAGGATGTTCCATCGTAGGAGATGATATGGCACAGAATCTCGAACCTGTTGATTTTGATTGTTGGCGGCCGTAGTCGCTCATCCTCTTGTCCATGGGGCACACCAAGGACAGATCGACCTTTTGATACAGCCAGTATCCTCCAGATGGTAGGCGGCCCTTTTCCAGGCGACGACGTTGAGCCCTCGTCAAGATTCGTCCAGGATACCGCAAGGTCGCCAGGACGATAGAAAAACCAGAGATCATGAAAGTAGATTTTCTTCAAATCACTCGATCGACATCGTTGGTACACAGGCAGAATCTCTACGTCCATGAATTGCACAAGACAGCGTAGGCTCTCAATTTCCGATTGAAATTCTCCGTCTGCTGATTCTTTTACAAGAGGAGTGGCTTGTCTCAGTAACGGCTGATTCTCGCTTGCGGCATTTTCCGCAAGAGCTAGCTGTGGCGTGCTACCATCTGTGGATCTTCTTCTAGACAGGGACTCTCCACTTGATTCGGAGTGTCGCTCCTCAAGGTCTTGTAGCCTTCGTCGTATAGCACTGTCGTGACGAACTAAGAGCTTGTATGGCCGAAGCAATACTGTGCTTTTCTCCATTGAAGACTCTCCCAACTCTCCCAGGAACCCGAGTAGCTTCTTACAATTAATACGGATTCTTTCAGGCATCTCATGGGTTGTTTCAGCCACATTCGAGGACATAGACTTTGGCTGCGGTTCGACAACTTCGTTGGCTGTGAATACCGATGAACCTTCGCCAGAGGTAGCTTTGCTGGCTCGACGCTGAGAGTGCAGCTCTTCCCCACGTCTCTGCCAGTAAAATTTAGCTGGACCCATCAGCACGTCAATTGCGTAGACCCTGCTTTCATTCATGGTTGAATTTTTGAACTGTGTCCAGTTTACGCGATTGAGTTGAGGTATGGTGGCAACATCCCGTGGCCACAGGGGCAACGTTGAGTCGACAACCGAGTTTTGGTCAGGGTCAAGGACTGAGCGATCGCTATCGACATCATCAATTCTGTCAGAGTTTGGCGCTGGGATGTCTGAACTAGAATTGTCTTGTCCAGGGCCGGCGAATCTCTCTTCATTGGGTGGCACTGCTGATGTCGTCTCGAGACGCTGTGACTCTTCTTTTGGGTCGTTGATTATTTTAACATCGTTCCCTGCTTGTTCTGAAAGGCTCAAAGTCTGTTCAAGAGCTTCCAGCTCGGCTCTCAGCTCGGCAATACGAAGCTTCACAGAGCTGTCGGCCATAGGTGATTTGGGAATCTGGTGACTTTCTTCGCAGATTTGAAGATTCCTTGGGGAGAACCTGGATCAGTATCTTTGAGGAAGGCTCGAAATATGAACAAGAACATGTGTGGAGTTGATGAGGCTGTAATGCTGCTACGTGGGGTAATGTTGCTTGACCGGTCGATGACACAGGCGCTAACGCATGCACGTACAGGGGGGTACTCCTCCGGCTGATAACCATTGAGAGTTTGGCCAATATAGAACAGCTACACCCCTCTCCTAGAGCTTTTGACTTGCTGGATGCATGCCGCGCCGGCACGCTGTGTCAGCCCGACGTTTCCATCGATCCCCTGTAAGCGCAGCCTGCCACATATAGCGGAGCCAACAGGCTGACATACCACAACGTCCGCCCGAAAACTTCCATATATAGGACAATCTAACACAGCCAACAAAGCGCAATATGTCGAACTTGACGCAGCAACGACCAGATATCCTGGTCACAGACTGGATCGATCAGTTCGCACCTCAGCAGCACGCAGTCTTCCGAACAAATGGGTTCAACAGCCAACGAGCCAGGGCTCCCCAGCTGCAGCAACAGAGAGCCGGGTAATAGTCAGTGCAGTACTTTGTGCGACATCTTCTTACGTGTTCAGGGCCTTGACGGACGACTTCTGTAACATCGTTCAGCAATTTGAAGATATCCTTCCTAAGCATGCTGGTGGTGGAAGGATCAATATCCGAGCCTCACATTCCTGGGACGAGGTTGTCAGAGCTGCCAAAGATGCCGAGACCGCGTACCTAGCTGAAACCAGAAAGGGGAGTAAAGGAGCAGTGCGAGGATATTTGCGTCGGTTCGGAGACTACTCAGCAACAGCGACCCCATGGACTGGCCTCTTACCGAACGACAAATACTTCAGCGTGCTTTGCGGAGGCTTGAAGATTGTACTGGGTGTACGTGCTTTGTTACAAAATGCGGGTTGTCCGGACACTGTACTGATGTTTTCCAGATTGCGGCCCGGAGAAGCGAGAGACGAATCGAGATATTCGAAGCTTTTGAATTGCTACCGGCGACTATAGAAAAGACACAACGATGTCATGAAATCTTCCCCAAGAACCTGGAGCTGCGCGACAAAGCCTTGACCGTTTACTTGGATCTTTTGACGATGGTTGAAGCCATGATCGCCTGCCTGTTAGATAAGAAACTGTGTGAGTCGTTATCCGATACAGTCTGATTGCACTCAGTAATCTTAGTTTGCAGTGGCCCGAATCAAAGATGGGCTGAGAGGACCTCTTGCTGACGAGGACCTGGACGAGAAGAAAAGACGTTTCCACAAATCAATGGACGCTCTGGAGCAGCAGGTCCACTTCTTACATCTTTCCTCGTCGGCCAAAGCCAATGCAACCATTGCAGAAATGAGCCCAAGCGTCCATAATACCGAAAGGATGGTTTCGTCTATTGACGATACAGCTAAAATCCTGCACCACACCAGCAAAATTGCCCTAATGGAGTTTGAAGAGCTCCGGTCGGATGTGGCCTCCCATGCACAGATGACGCATTCGCTGGCAAAGCAAGTCGGAATGCAGACACAGGCGATCGAGTTGCAGAGTCAATCAAGAAAAAATCTTGCTTCGCTACTCCAAGACCACATCAGCAACATTGAATGTAAGAACAGACTACAATGAAGCGAACTTTGACTGATACAATCAGGGCGCACGACCGAGCTCCAGAGAGCATGGGAAGCAGTCAATCGTAGATTGGACCGTGAAGGATCACAACTTCAGCTGATCTCTCATCTGAGCCACGCTTTGGAGCATGTGAGCCAAGATCTCGGTTTCGCAGTTCAAAGTACACAATTGTGTAGTCCCCCAAGCCAGAGTGCAATGTACTGGGTACTCCAGTCACCTCGTTTCAAGCACTGGCTTCAAGGCCCTCTCCCAGATGTCCTGGGCGTGAGCGGGAGGCTGGAAGATGGCATGGCTCGCTACTCCTCAACAAGTCTACTCTGCGGAATGCTCGTCCAATCCCTTCAAGAGAGCAATGTCGCACATGTGCTTCACTTCTTCTGCGGCCCACACAACTCGAGATTTGACGCTTTCTCGGGTCCAAGAGCGTTAATTCAGAGCTTACTGGCCCAGCTACTGTCTTTACAGCAGTTTGACATTGGTTTCCTTCGGTTCGGACAGTGGGAAGAAGGCCTCAGAGCGAACAACATAAGCACGTATTGCAGCTTGTTTCGTAGGCTCATCGAACAGCTGCCTACTTCGATTATGTTCTGCATCATTGATAGCGTATCTGTCTTCGAGGTTGATTACTGGGCAGATGATCTCCAGATCGTACTCAGAACTCTTCTCGAGACTGTCGCTGATCCGCAGCTGAGTGTACGACTGAAGCTGCTGATCACTTCAGCATCACGGAGCAGGTGCATGGACAGCCTGTTGAATGAAAATGACACGCTACATGTACCGACTGACACCGGCGATCGGCAGCTTCTCAATGGTAGATCCGTACACTCTGAGCTTGCGGACCGTCAATTTTTAACGACATACGGATCGGCTGAACATACAAACTTACCGTACGAGAACCTTTACGATACAGGGTACGAGTAAGACTGCTACTGATTTACGACGAAGTCGGAGATGACAGGGAGCTAGAAAAAGGAACGATATTGACTTGGTCTTTGTCTCGATGTGTAAGAGGGCGCAAGAAACCCAAGAAATCGATTTGCCATGTCTTCACCCTGACCACGGCAGCCGACTACGGGGCTGTTAGCTTCAGCGACGCCAAATCCTTCTCAAAGTTCGTGACCCGCTGGCTATCCTTGCCCAGGTTCTTCACCAGCAGATTCACGGAGAAAGAATACAGCTCGTGGATCTTCCGCTGCGTCTTGCCCGCCTCTTTCTCCGCCTTTAGCAGCGCTTTCTTTGCGTCGCGGACTTTCTTCTCTGCACCTGCCGGCGTGGGTTTCGTCGCACGTAAATCCTTCGCTGCTTTAACCTGCGTCTGCGCGGTGGCGACTTCTGCTTTCTGCTTTGCGAGCGTGGTTTCGAGGGCGGTCTGCTTCTTCTTCTGGTCTGCGGCATGCTTGGCCGCGTCTTTACCAGTCTCGGCCTTCTTGAGCGTGTCCGCGAGCGTCGAGAACTTCTTGATTGCGGCGGCTATTTCGGATTTTGTCTTGGGCAGGCGTGCCGTGGCCCATTTCTTCGCCGCAGTGTCCATGGCTTGGAAGTGCGCCTTCATAAATGCGTCCCATACTGGCACGAGCGCAATCTTGGGCTCATTGTACAGCGCGCCTGCATTGGCGAGTTCGAGCCGGACGTTCTTGTTGATGTTCTTCATGTGGGTGGCTACGCCAGGCGAGTTAAGGTAGTTGTATACACCAAATACCTGAATATGTTAGCAGGAGCCCTGGAATTTCATAGGGAACTCTCATACAAGCCTTAAAGCGCTTAGAAAATCGGCTGATTGCACGGCGCCAGTCATCGCGTCTGCAAGTGCCGAGTCATACACAGCTGCACTCATGGGGTCCTTGAGCGACCACACGCGCATCTTATACGAATTGATTGCCGCCTCGCACAGCACGAAGTCCATTGGATTGGCTGTTGATCCCATGGCTTCGAAAACGAGTCGCATGAGCGAGTCTCGAGGAGGATCAATCCCGAGTTTGTACGGAGGCGGGTTGGGTCGTTTTGCTACTGTGAGTGGACCCGGAACAGGCTTGACGAATTTGTTACGGAAAAAGGCGTCAAGGGTCTTATCGGACTTTGTTGCGTAGACCATGAACATACCAAGCGTTTGAAGCTGGTTGTTACTTGTCAGTGCCGTCACTGTGTGTGCCGAGAGATGGACGTACCTCGATGATGTGCTCAGTAGCGTACTCGGCAGATGGTCTGACCAAAGCAGTGGATTTGGAAACAGCAGTCGTGCCTAGCTTCTTGTCCTTGAAATCGTACACTTCCTTCGGGTTACCCTGGCGCGGGCTGCTATAGAGTTCGCCGCTTGAGGGGTAGCCTAAAGCGCTGAGTGCGAGTGCTCCGCCTGGGAGCTTTGGTGAGCTAAGCCGAGCGCGCTTAGATAAAGCGATGTGGTCATCTTCGAGATTGCTGTAGCGACCATGATAGATAGGTAGGCCTCTCCGAGCCTTGACGCTGGGAGGTGTATCGTCCTCCTGTTGCAAACAAGAGTTTAGCAGATACATACATTTAGATGTCACGGGACGCAATTACCTCGTCTCCACAATCTATGTATATGTCACAAAGATCTGTTGCATCCTCATCGTAAGGTACCGGTAGCTGGGGGAATACCGGGGCTTTCCCGGCAGCTGGAGCAGGCTTTGCAGGCTGTGCGGGCGTTTTGGGGGGCGTTTTCGGGGGCGTCTTTGGAGGAGGTGCTCGGGAATCTAGGAACATTGCTGGCGGGCTAGAACCACTGTCTCTTGCTTGGAGACTTCCTTCCCTATGATCAAGGGCATCAGACCTGGATGATTGTACCACAGGAATGGGCTAACTTACTCTGTCTGGGGAACTGCACTCGTGTAAACGAGTCCTGACGTAAGCAAGAAGAGGAGAGCGCGTTTGTGCAACATGATGATGGTGGTAAATCAAATGAATGGTCAGGGCACTGCCCTATAAAAATTGAACGAACGAGGGAGAAACTTCGACTTGTGAATGTGTATGGTCGAACTGAATCTGGCATGTACCTCGCTATTCATACTGAATAAGAGATCCTTGCAACAGATCTATGTCTCTAATTCCAGCAACGGACTACAATCTCTCGGTCTGGAGTAACCACTTCACCGGAGTCCGGCGTTGTAGCCAATCTGCGAAAGTTAGCTCTGTCTCCCAGGCATACTGTTGCAATTGTGGGAATTGTTGTGCTCCAGGTTTTTGAGTCTCTCTACGGACTTCGGGTGCAGCCCGCATCGTTGACAGGGCATGTCTCTCTGTAGATGCCTAGCCTTCAGGTCGATTGGAGGTGGAGCTTCTTTTCAGATAAATCCATCAGAGTCTCCAAGGTACGATTGTTATATAGCATCGAACAGGTTTTTTAGTATCCATTTGGCTGTAATGACTGTTGCGGCAAACTGTCCAAAATGTGCTGTTTTTAAGGTTGTAGTTTTCAGGTGTTGAAGACCGGATACCGAAGCTCGAACACCGAAAGCCGCGCGAATCTTATCAGTACGTATCAGCACTACGGTTACGACATCATCATCACATCCAGTGTGGTACAGGTGCCTGTGTAATACAAGAGAAAATATTCATCGGCCACGACCCTCCACCAGCCCACAACTCACCATAATCCCTCATCCGCCGCCCCTACAAACCGTCCACAACCCCAGCATGCCCGACATAGACTGCATCCGCGACGCCATCGCAGCCTACCCCGGCGTGAAAGTCGGCTTCACAATTTACAGACTCACCTACGGCGACGACGCGTCGTGGGCGCGCTACATGCACCACCTCAACACGCGCGTGCGGCTCAACCTCGAGGCCGAGGGCGCTGGTGACGTCTTTGCGCATCTTGACTGGGATGTGCAGGAAGACCCTCAGCTGCAGGATGCGGACGAGGATACGGTGCGCGAGTGAGTGCCTGACACTCCACTCTTATGCAGATGGCGATTAATCAGCGCAGACGCTTTAAGACGTACGTGACCCAGCACCCCGATCTCGCATACGGCGGCCCGCGGTTCGAAGCATGCGTTGCCGTTACGCAGGATGATGTGGACGCGGTTCTAGAGGGTCCAGGGCCGGAGGTCTTCACCATTGACGATACGGGGTATGTCACGTTGGTTGCGGTTAGAGAGGAGGATGGGTCGCAGGGTGTGGCGTTTCCGCTGCTGTTTCCTAGGGTGTACTCGCTTATCGACGGGCTGGGGTGGGATCACATCCACGATGAGGACGGTGATATATTTGCCCAGTAAGATAGATAAAGCAATGCAGGTCCACTTGCGTTGATGGAGCCATTCAAGGTGTGCACGTGTCCGCGATGTAATAGTGTAAGATGAGACTAACCGTTTCGGGGTGATGCGATGAGGTATCATCTAACCGAGGCCTTGCTTCATCGTCGTCCGATACAACGGGTAACTACCCCGACCTTCATCAATCGGCACCGATCATGTTATTCGGGCTCACGGCGAAGATGACAGGCTGGTCTTTCCGTACCTTCCTCTTTGATGGCTCGCTCGAAAGGCGAGGCGGGGCAGCTGCATAGCTTCCCTTTCCCCGCGGGGTACATCTAGACCCCTGCCATGCCTACGCCATTGACTACGCGTGTAAATTCAAATCTCTATCGCCCGTTTTCTCCATCAACTGATTTGACATTGACCTAATCTATCTCAAATCCCTTGTCCTCATTCGCAATGTCAGCCGCCCAAGCACTCCGCGAAAAGCAAGCTCCAATTAAAGAGGGCTACCGTACCGACCCATCCTCCGCTATCGTGACCCTGAAATCCACGGGCTCTCTCGACGCGTCCTCAATCACATGCAAACTCTCCACCGGTGCGGCAGTCAAAGAAGCCTCTCGAGTCGCCGGCCTGCACCCCAAAGCCGGCGGTGACGACTTCTCCATCTCGGGTGAATTGTGCTCAGGTGACATGCTACTCGACGCGCTGGTCGCCTGCTCGGGCGTCACGCTCAAAGCCGTTGCGACTGCACTGGGGCTGCCGGTGCAGTCTGGCACGGTGACTGCCGAGGGCGATCTGGACTTCAAGGGCACGATGGGGGTGGATCGGGCGGCGCCGGTAGGCATCACTGGGATTCGGTTGCAGTTCAATATCAAGTTCGGGACGAAGGAGGATGGTTCTGAGGTCAATGAGGATGAACTTGAGAAACTGGGGAAGTTGACGGAGAGGTATTGTGTTGTGCTGCAGACGCTGGTTAAGAAGCCGACGATTGGTGTTGTGATGATCGGGAGTGGGAAGCAGGAAGATGGGGTTGAAAAAGAGATTATGCACGGGAGTAAATATTAAGAGAAGCAGAACGGAATGGTATTGCAGAACTACTTCAAAACGCAGAACAATCCTCTAAACACATGTAATACTCTAAACAGTTGATGACACGCTTTTGGATTTAAAATCCGAGCGTTAGTTATATGACAGAAATGAAGGAGGATGGTTACATACCTAAACAGTCTTCTAAACATGGGTAGTCGTCTAAACAGTCTACAATGCACTTTTGGCTCTAATACATTACTGTTAGATATGAACTAGAGAAGAGACGAAAGATGATGATCACATACTGTGATACCGCCTCAACGCTTTGCGTTGGGCCTCTTGTGTCGGTGATTGTGGGAAGAGGGCCTCTTTTTGGCTTCCATCTTCAGAGGGGATGTGGCGTGAAGGTAGTTGACGATGTGGTTAAGGTATCCAGTCTTCTTGGTTTTCTTGTAGATCTTTCTTGCCTTGAGAAGGTCGAAGAAGACGCTGAAATACATCTTGATGGTGTAGATGTTTGGTAGTCAAAGGGTGATACTGGATTATGTGTGTGATGGGATTTTGATGAGATGAAGTAAAGTAGCATTGAGGAAAATATTTGAAGAGCATTCTGATCTCAAAGATCACAAGTGTACCGCGCTTTTTAAAATTTGTTGTAGCCCTCAGGTTGGTTCTGATTGACCCTGGCAGAATATTTATTAAACAAAACAATATGAGCAAATCAGAGGGCTAACCACGAAACTGTATATACAATTCTACCATAATCTAGCAGCGTGATCTTCCAAATGCGTAGGATATCAACTCTGGTCCTTGGTTGTGCGTTGATCTACAGAATCGCGCACAGTCATTACCAACATATGTCAGTGTGATCTTGCGCAATCTATTGTTCGGCTCTGATGTGATCGGAGAATACGCGCCTTTGAGTGTGATCCTAAATATATTGTTATTTGGTCCCGGTGTGATCTGGGATGCGGCGCCTGCTCAATTCGTCTCACAAATCTTGGGAAGGAGGTAACCAGTACACTGGCCCATAAGAGGGTTGTATTCGCCGAATGGTGAGCGATCACACACCCTTTTCCTATTTGAATCATGTACTCTACTTTATAGAAACAGTGTACAGGCTATGATGTCTCAATGGGGGAGACTTCAATTACAGATTTCATGCAAAACGACACCAGTGCCCTCAAATACCACTTCTACAACCTCAGGTACCAACTACCCGGAGACCATCGTTCCAATTGACCGTTCCCACGCGCAGCCAGGGTATACTTCTGAGATCTCGTCTGGGTTTTCCATTCTGCGTTCATTTTGTCACCGTGCGAGAAAACGTCGAGTTGATTAGGCATTAGGGTCATCTCACAAATGTATCGGGCACTTTCGAATTTTCGTCGCTATACTGGTACGTCCTTTCTTCTATCTCTGAGTCCAATGGGCTAGTGATTACATCCAGCATTTGTTCTGTCAGATAGCGCCTTGAACACTGCTGAATTTGAGGTAAGAGAGAGGAAAGCTGACGTCAGGCATATCAAGAGCTGTCCGTCTTTCAATTGGGCGCAGATGTCTACGCAATTACCAGTGACCAGCAATTTCAGTGTAAGCGTAGTGAGATTCGAACAAAATGACACTCGATCTAGGTACTCGCCGACACAAATGGTTACAGTCAAAGATGGGACACAGCCTCGAGTTAGTTGCCGTCCCCAGCTCCTCATCCCATCAGAACCAATCAGCATAGGCAACAAGCCAGCATGGAAAACCCGGATCCATCATAACCACGTCACGCATCGCACCCACACCGTTCACTCACGTTACGAATCAACCCAGCCCAAGCACCCATCTCGCCTGTGTATCCGGTCAGCAAGCCCTTAGCTCGCTCTTAGCCCACCTGTCAGGACGGCTGAACAACGGGTTTGTGCGCAATGACAGCGCGTATCGCCGGGAGCCACGACGCGAGCGAGCAACGCGATGGCTCCATGGCCTGCGATTGGGCGCGCTGCTGTTGAAGAGAAATGTGTGGGTAGGGAGGTCCACCAGCGACGCTGTTCTGTGGCCGTACCTGCCTGCGCGAGCTGCGCGAGCGCTGCGCCTAGAAGATCAGTGGTGGCGAGAGTGCCGCTCATACAGGCAGGTGATTGCAGCGCTGGCTGTCAGCTGCTTGCTGTAGGCTGCTGTTAGTGCAGTGCCAGGAAATGGGAGATGCTGGTGCCAAGGATGTGCGATGGTGATGAGGCGCTGCTGGAGCTGTGGCTCTTCGCTTGAGCTTGATACTTGCAGTACAGTACATCCAGGTATGAGAAAGTTCACAGCTGCTGCATAAGTTCGCTAGTTCAACGTCTGCAGCATGTCACCTGGCTTGAGGGCTGATGATCATTGCTACGGTTTTGTCTAAACCTAGCAGCTCCTCATAGACCTGAGAAACTTACTGAACTTACTAGTTAAGAGTAAAGACAAAGTTGTGTGTGCTATGACAAGAAGAGCCAGGTTTGCCGTATGTTAGGAGCATACTTACTGATGTACAAGGTTTCGGATGCATAGCTGCGAGACTTTGAAGCTCCGATGAAGCCACGCAGGACTAAAACGTTGAGCTTGGAGCTGGACCAGTCTTCTCTGATTGGCTGGGCCCCTGATTCCAGATATGATAGCCAATCTTTGGCTTCCGAGATCGTACATGAGCCGGAGCATTTATCACGTTTCTAGATCGACCGTACCTGTCCTGAGGCACGCCATTGAACGTGTCGGGCCCATAGCAGCGGGATTGATATGTAAGAAGGTTTAATGGAGGGACCGGTGGTTTCAGCAACACACGCGCGTTGAGACAGTTGTGACACTTGATAGCGTGCTGCTCCGCGTGAGCGTTGGTGTCATTTCGCACCCGCATGGCCAGAAGCAGGTGTTGACAGGTGTGGGTACGAGGATATCGTGCTAATGCTGTTGCTGATGACTACAACGAACGTTACTGGCAATTGCGTAGGCGACAGACCCACGCTTGTACCGCGTTCTTCTTAGATCTTGCCCTGCAAACTAAGCCACTGACAATCACTACTATTAGACTGCTTTAGTGAGATCGTCGCTCACGAAAGGTCGCTAACTAAGAACTTCTGAATTTGAACGGACGAATCCGCAGCTCGATTGATATTGCCAAGTTGCAGCTCCTCATTGTTGAAGGCATTATGGTTGCGACTTCAGGTTGTATTCAACGGTTTGACTTGCGGCTTCCTGCTTCCGCTGGCTGCCAATGACGTGGGTTCTCGGTACCAGCACAGATAATCTTTATATCCGGTGACAAACTGGCGCCACGATGCTGATCTGTGGGCGATCATTCGGAGATGGGCTCGTGACCAACAGTGGCAGACACGGAGAACAGCCCATTGTGTTGATCGTAGTAACGCCTTCGTGGATTGGACCTTACCGGAACTTTCCGCTGAAATCGGGGTCTAGTCCGAGTTGTGGCAATCGGAAGGATTCTGCTGGTATACATACAAGATGTATGAAATTGTATCTGACTTATCGCTGAGTCAGCACCGGAGAAGCACCTCACAATGTCGCGGTTAGTAACGATGGTTCGAAGTCAAGAGGCGCAATTACGATTCATGAGACTACAAGATCATCAAACCGATCTGCACTCCATGGTCAAGAGGAAAGAAGAACCGACTGTGGCCGGTTAAGGCACAGGGTCCATGGCGGCTTTCGCTGATCACCCGCGCGAGCTAATTAGGCCATGTCAGGTTAAGTAGAGCGACTCTACCCGGATAGAGGCAGTGATTTTTTGGGTCGCTAGACGGCATGAAGACCAAGCGAACGCACCGATTCGTGATTGCACGCCACCCAATAATGGACCTTATTCCGATCAGGAACGGATTCCTTAGCTCCAGATCGTAACTTGAGCTGGAATTAGTCAAATATGCAAACATCAATTTGACGGGCTGGTGGCCGTAAGAGGAAGCTGCGTAGGCGGCTTCTTGATTCAGGAAATGACGAACAGGATACCAGCTCATTTGTGTTTTGATGTCCCGCGACTAGATAGACCAACTACTCTTATACGGTGCACGTTCCAGTCAAACGGCAGATACGTTTCGCGCAAGAATAAGGTTCTCGTGGACGGGTTCGGCACGCTCCTCGAACAAACATTTGTAAAATTGAAGGGCGCAGGCATCAATAGAGTGCACTACTTATAGACTGTCCGCGTGCGCACCAGGTTGGTCGTGTTTCATGTCTCGCGGGATATCCCTTTGATATTATCGTGGCTTTGATGGAGCATCTTCCGATTGTTTGGGTGACTGCGCTGTCCACTGTGCACCTTTTGTTCGTCTTCAAGAGCGATCAATTCTGTAAGCGGTGCCCATTTTTGCTTTGCGCAGACAGCCACGGCACCGTTACACGTGGCATGTGGTTGACATCTGTCAGGGCGGAGATCAGAAAAGCACTTTGACATGTACCATGAAGACAATCGCTCACGTCGGCGAAATTCGTGTTTTCTCATATCACTGAACGTTCAGCCGCGTTGAAGAATCCATTGAGCCGTCCACGAGCTCATCGAGATAATGCAGCAGCGGGAGATCGGACGCGTGCTTCGAATGCAACACAAAATGAAAGGTAAAGCAGGGTCTTCCGTTGGCCGCAGCAAAGCGTGCATGGGAGTTTGCGGTGGGAAGCCCGAGGAATTCCGTTATCGTGAATGGACTGTGGCTCCCCGAACCCGCACACAAGTAGCCATAAATGCAACGGGATGCATCTTCAAGCAGGGGTATTTCAGCTCAACGTCTACTCCAAGGGCAGTGACCCGAGAACCAGGTATGCGTTGATGCCGTGAGTGAACTTGAAAGACTTCGACTGGAGGAAAAACGACGCCGCGCATCGATAATGGCAAAGATACGCGCGAGAACCCATGTCTTGTGTCACCTCTCGATGGGTGTCGAAGAAACAGACTCGCGGCCTTTCTGCGTGAACATGTGTTTGCCATCACGACTGCAGGCGCGACAGATGCATACCCTGGTAAGTGTAGTTTTGTTCCACTCCAGTGGCAGAGCGCAAGCCTCGAGCAGGTGTCACCAATGTCACCACGTTCGTTCCCCTGGTTCTCGTCTATTTGGCGCTGTCCGACACCGGGTTCTCCGAAAGATTCAGGTCAATCCACCTGACCTGACCGATTGTATCACTGAGAAGTCGAGGCGGTGACCAATATGATGACTGCGTAGGGCGGTCCTCCGTGTGGCACAACCACAAGATTCGAGCAGCATGTAGACCGACAGGAGGTACATCAGACTGCTGTTTGATAGTCGTTTTTGATGTTAGCGCGCAATAGTCTCGACGCGGCCAGATCTTTACAATAGGGCTAGTGATGAGGCCGTCAAGCGCCTGGCGGGGCGCAAGAATGTCTGAAAACAATAGTGTGAATCATATCATACATGTTTGGGAAGCCGGGTGTGGTGCAGCGTCGAGGCCAGTTGGGGCTGCACCCAGCATGATGGCGTTCGTGGCTTTCATCGTGTACTCATGGGTCCTATGACAACCCAGCACTGCGACTTGCGGTCCGATGTGGGTGGACGGTAAGACGGGAGGCTGTGTGTTGTTCATGCAAGGGTTTTCAAGACGCTGGATCAACGTCATGATGGAGTCGCCAGCAGACACTTGCAACGCGGTACTCGCTGAGCAAAGCCGCGTTGTCGAGTTTCCGGGTCCGGCATTGATGGCGGCGAGGAGCCGGGTTCGACCCGGATTGGACGGAAGCGTGCCCTGAAGCTCATTGGGGTCTAGTCGTGACGCGATGGCAACGCTACATGTACTGACAGCCCCTGGATGATGGCGCAAAAGAACTGGGACTTGGCGACACACAGCGTCCGCCTGGCAAAACAAAGTGACGGACTGTCAGGCGGTCAATTGCTGCGGTAGAACCATGTGGCGGTCCTCAGCGCTTCCACATGGTCGTATCGTACCTTGTACGAGGTCTCGTAGGCACGGTGAACACGCAGCAGCCCGTCCAGGGGATCAATAGCAGCGTGGTTCCAACTTCCGAGGCAGAGGTTTGTGCTGGAGCCAGGATGGTGCAGCCGAAGATGTTCGACAGCGCCCATGATCCTGGCTGCGGCGGGCGGGGCTTGCGTGGGCACACAAACCTGGAGCGGTCAGGACAGACGACGTGAAGACGGCCAGGTGAGCGGCTTGGCGGGCAGGCTGGTATCAAATGCCACACTGTGCGCTGAAGAGTCAGATGCAGGTCCGGCTGGCCTGCCGGATCTGACAGAGGACGGGAGCGGGCGGAAACTCAGAGTCGAGGTTTGATGAAGCGAAACGCACTGCCCTTCACTGAGGGCTGGGCGTTCGTCAAGGTTTCGTAGAATTCAATAGCTGCAACGTCAGAGAGTTTGCTCTGCAGCAGGCCAAACGCGCCTGAGGCCACGCATCCGACAGACTGCTCCCTGGCTCCTGTCCTCGGCCGCCGACAGCGCCGCATGGTGAGCGACGAGCGCAGCGTTTGGTGCGATGTTTGATCGGCCGGCTAGCGGAAAAGATCAGCGCGTCGGGAAGGCGCGACCCTCGATCGAGGAAGGCGCACACACCCCTGCTGCCAATCACGGCCGCCTAACCATCGTCGCACCTCCCGCAAACTGCAACCAGCGTCGTTAGACAGCTGTCAACCGCCCGCGCCCGTAAAAAGGGGCTGAACCCACCCGCGACCAGGTCGAGCGCCGCCGGTCGGTGTTGGCTTGACATCATGGCTGTCGTCGCTGTCGTTGCGGGCGTCGCAGCCCGCCGTTGGCAGCTGTCCTCCACACGTGTGTGCTGTCCTTTTCGTCGAGGCTGACGTACGCAACATCTCTCCGACATGCCATCTGACGCTGTGCTGGTGTGCAGAGGAAGGGCAGTGGCAGACCTGCCTCTCTTTCGCGCATGGGCCGTTTGAGACAGACTCGAGCGCGCGTCAATTCAGCACAGGCCTCTCTGCGCCTGTTCTGTTGGCTCGAAGCAACAGACACCATCGAAAATCATCTGCAATCAATCTCAGTTCGACGGCGGACAGAGGAGCATGTCGTCGACCCGGCTGCTATTTCTGTACCACAATGAACACCCTCTTTTTTGTTGCTGAAACCTCTCTGCTGCAGCCCTAGCTCCTTCTCACACCACGACACAACAGTAGGTATTCCGCTCCTGGCTGCTGGAAAGGCCTCGTTGCACAGCTGTACACGCTCGTCAGCCACCAACCTGGTTTGAGCTTGCGGCAGCTGTCTACCGGGCATGGTGCCATCTACTGAGACCACAAAGATCCATCAGCATGGCTCCAGCGTGCACAGCATGTCACTACCTCGGATTGACCTCCGCTCTGGTCGAGGGTACGGTCGCAGACAGTGTTGTTCACGTTGCGTCTGCCCCTCCGCACTCGCGGAGAGAAGTTCAGGGCAGCCAGCTCCAATCATCCCACTATGCCTGTTCAGCCGTCATCATGGTACCGTGCAACCGGTCCCTGGCACAGCCGGTACAGCTGGTACGGCTGGTACAGCTGTGAGCAATGGGAACTTGGACCACCAGTGTTGGATCAGCAGTCATGGTGATGATGCACGAACTGCTTTTGTTCGAGGATAAATGCTTCCGGCTTGGTCTGCGCCCGCGTTGAGCGAGGAATGCGGAGGACGACCCCATGGTAGGTGCACGCGAGACTAAGGCGAGGCTGCCATGGGTGAACTTTGTTCTGCACAAAGTTGGCAGCAGGAAAGGCTTGAGACGATCGTTTGCAGGCCAGCCACATCTTGGCTTTCGTCCGTGATGGAACGTTGACAGCTTGCTGCGGCGGCCAGTGTGTGGGAGCGTGGATGAGGTAATCCAAAAGCAGCCAGTGAAAGGCACGCGACTAGATAGGCTGCGAACAGAAGCGGCCCCTGCTCGTTTCCATCTCGAGTCAGATGCAGCAAGATCTGCGTCGATTCAAGTCTGGTAAGTAGTGGAGACAAGCGGCGACACTCTAATGGCGCGCCCAGCGTAAGGCCTGCAGCAGATAGCGCGGCTTCACCACCGGCTCGTGCCTCGAGACCTGCGGCGTAGTGGGAGTCCATCTGTTTCCTCTCCCAGCCAAAGCCCGCGTTGTGCACGCTCGGAGAATATAGGCCAAACCTTAACTCGCACCTGTCAGAAGCGCAGACGTCGTGCTAGACGCGCCTGTCTGTCCTCCGCTGGCGCTTGCCAGCATTCCCCTGGACAATTGCCTGGGTGCAAGATCGCGCTGCATGGATGAAGTACGGCCCGTTGCAGTCTTGCTTTGCCCAGAAACGCCTCCTTTGCCGTGGATCTGTTCTTAAACACCTTGCTCCCGTCATCACGACCCTGACCATTCCTGCAACTGCTGCGTGCTTGCGCCGGCTCATCTTCTCCTCCTCAATTGCGACGCCACGACTTGTACACTGACCCAATCGATTATTATTCGCTGTTCTATAATTTGGGCCAGGATTTTCCCAATCATTTTCCATACCAGTATATCTGCGATATATTCGTGGTCGTGTACCCTGCCCTGGACTCTGGCACATTACGTCGTCCATTACCCTTCTGGTCACCACGACCCCTCTAGTTCGTCTTTAGGTACGTAAGTCAACTACCAATTCATGTCCCTGCCTCCTGTACTTCCCATGTTTGGTTCATGCAGGATTTCAACATCATGTTGTCAGTCAATGTGGTTCATGAACCCTGGTTCCAACAACACCGTTCTGACTATCTGGCAGTACTATAAGAGTGCAGCTGTGCAAGCCATGGAATATCTTACCCTCCAAGATATTCCGCAACGCCACTGCAACCCCGTACAATCACACAGAATGGCTTCCCACTCAAGTGAAATGACGGTGGGACACATGGCAGCGGTATGTGATACTTCTTCTGATTCCCCACCTACTTTCACCCCTCAATTATTGCACCCTCCTCATGAACCCCCTCTGTGGTACGGGTACACTTCCCGCATCGACTCGATCGAGTGGAAAGCGCCCCCGGCACTCAGAGAAATCACCCTGCCCGAAATCTCCCGATCTCCTTCCCTGCCCAAATCCACACACCAAACGTCGGGAGGCAACCTCTTTTCTTTTGCACCCAGGAGAATCATGAGCCTTCCTATACGCGGCCATTATTCTTTCCCTCCACCATGCAGCACCACGACCCAAGAACAAGAAACGACCTGCAACGATACTGAGACCACATCACAGAATCATCTCCAACGCAGTTCACCACCCCTCCAACCAGGGGAGCAAAACTTTCCAGGAAAACTCCCATCATTTGATGAGGTAAGTGCTGTTTCGGATCCCACGGCCCACTCCAGCTAACTCCAGCAGTTTGTCCAAACGACAATTGAGAGGACACCACCACACACACCTTCGCGCAGGAATGAGAGCACAGAGAACTCTCCGCGTGTACGCCCACAGTTTGATGACGTGGCCTGGTCCGACACCAAGCGCAGACGTGTTGACACATTGGGTGACATCTATGCTCGCCCATCCAACGCTGCAGAATTCCCACCGGCTGACTCCCGCCGTGCAAGCGCGGCTATCGATCCTGCACTGTATTCTACAGACCCTACTCGCGCTCGACAGCACTCAGCAGGTCCCAGTCACCATCGTCCAAGTTTGCCTTACCCTGCTCCTGCGCCATCACAACATGCGCGGCATCAGTCGCAACCCGTCGCCCAGGGTCACTCATCTTTTCAGCAACCTCCAATGCACGCACATAGGGTAGTCGTACAGAACTCATTTGCACAGCCTCCTCAAGCAGGAATGATGTATGAGCGAAGGCCAAGCTATTATCAGGATCCTCAGATGCAACAGCACGCCTACCAGTACGATGACCGCCGCGAATCAGTTTACTACGCCAACCAGCAGTACGCTGCCCCACCACCCGCAGGATACGAGCACAACTACTATGACGTCCGGTTCCAGCAACACGTTGGGGTTGATCACAACGCCTTCAACCGTAAGCGACGCGGGAACTTGCCAAAGGAAGCCACCAACATCCTGAAAGAATGGTTCAGTGCAAATCGCGCATCGCCCTATCCGACTGAAGACCAGAAGCTTGAGCTTTGCCGAATGACAAACTTATCCCTGAACCAGGTACGTTATCACTCTAGTCTACTTTGGGCACCTGATCGAACGATTGCACCACGTCTGCCATCTTTCAGATGTCTTCGACGTGCTGCAATGCAAAGTGAAATCATGGCTCTTTGTTCCAACCTTCAACTTTGACATGATACTGACGAGACTACAGGTCAGCAACTGGTTCATCAACGCACGCCGTCGCGCCCCACAGAAGGAGCAACGAGAGCGCGAGTCGAACGCCAGCAATGATCAGTAGACATCTCTGGTCGAGCCAAATTCGTTTGCATCGCTGCCTCTGGCAACAGGCCACCATTGTTTTCACTAACCCGCACTGGACTTGCATTCAAGCCGTTGATGTTCCAACGCACAATCATTTCATCATCTATTTTTTCACTAAAGGGCCCTTTCCTACTGCTGCGCGGGTCTTGAATGCGTACTTGCATCACTTGGTGCTCGGGTGGACTCTCTCTCCTTGTCTACTGTACGTAATACCCTGGATACCAAAACGGAGCATCAGAAATTGGGCACGGGCACGGATACACACACCGGGGCCAGGCGTTCCCGGCGTTCCCGCGGTCGCTACACGACGCGGACGATATATTGAATGGATTCAAGACTTAGTATTAATCAACTCGAATCCCTTATCCTTGAGCATTCTGAATCTTAGATTGTGATGTTATCGAGGGATCGTACCACCGAGCGCCGCTCGGCCCTGCATGCACATGCAGCGCAGCCCTGACTGAGCAGAATTCAATATTGCGTTCCTCAGTCCACAAGACAATCTAGCTGATGCGACTCGGTCAGTGCTGCACTCAGCGAAACTATCGTCCAATCCGCCACACCAAGGAGACTTTCGCTGGTGAAACATCCGCACACCGTGGCGCTATGCTCTATGTCCGCCACCGTTCAACGCCCTGCCATCCATGGCTCTACTGGCACCGTCCGCCTCCAGACCTCCGCGCTATTGGATCAGTAATGCAGGCTGTACATCGGCCGGGCTCTGTACAGAGTTCACACTACATCACAGCGACAATGCACTACTGTCAAACGATGATGCGCGCCGGTGACTTCCACTAGCGGCGTGTGAAAGTTTCGGTTGCGAAAGGTTGGGAGTTTAGACTGCGGAAGGAACATTTGGCAGCCGCTGAGGCACGAGACTATCGAACCTTGCAGCAGTTGAAAATACTTATTTTTGAAACAGGTCATGCCAGGGCATGCTTTCGCTCATTTTCGCGGGCTTTTGCGCGCCTTGGCAGCACAACTCGGGGTTGTTTCATGTAGCGTCTGGGTTCAGGGTCGACGGAGTTAATGTATGAGAAACTTGACGCTTAACGGCCGGCGGGTGTCAGCACCATGCCTGCGCGCCGTGTTTTCGAGGCGTCAGGGATAGGAAAGTGACAGCCTTGCGGGAAACGAAACGCATGTGGTGGCGAGACGGTGTTGGTGGTGTTCCAGGATTTGCGATTTCTACACCGGACGGTGCGAATCCCTTCAGCGTGCTCCACTTCCCCGTGGTGGATATGCGGCATAATCGGGGACTGTCATGGCCGTCATGATCTATGCTATGCGATTGACGCCGTCGGGCCTGCAAAAAGAACCTTTTTTTGAAGGGGACGCACGTCAATTGTGGATGTCTCAATAAACCCATGTCTGATCGGCACTAGGTTCTTTCCCCTTCCATCTCATGTCACTTCCAGATTTTGTCCCCACTCCAATTCATTGGACCGTAGCCCAAAATGCAACCTCAACCCCAGTATTTGCCATGAAGCCCCTAGAGTCTACGTGGACGAAGATGATTGTTGTCTGTTCAGGGTGCAAAGTAAGACTCGGTGCGGGGACCGGCCCGGCGTGCAGTGCACTAAGCTCCATGTACCGATGTAGCAAACCCACGAGTCAACGGTTGAGTGCTCACCGGTGCATCCTAGGAGCCATCCTTGTGGGTATCCCAGCGATGACACTGCTGATCACGGTATTGTGACGAGTGAGTGAGGCAGCACAAGTGTTTCGACGAACCCTGAAATCAGTATCTGTCACGCAATGACGCGCAGGGCAAGTATTGGCGGCCTTGCGACGGTAGATCGAGCTTGGAGCGACCGGTGACGATGGCTTTGCAATGGGGTGGTATAGGCCCTTGGGAAGGGATCTAGGCGGGGTGCAGCACCAAGTCTGGGTCCTGGGCCTAGTGAGTGAGCGAGGAAGGAATGACGAGAGGGCGAATTTTCAGTTCCAGCATGCTCAGGGGTAGGGTCCTAGTCGCGTGCTTTCATTTTGCGCATAGTAACACACTTCTGTAGAAGGTCAGCGCAAAGCACTAGTGCTCACGTTATCTTGGGCAATTGTTGCTGATCATATGCAGGAGCATGATGGTCCTACCAGAAGATTCGCTCGCGATGATTGTGGTATGGTGATGGGATCCTGAGTTTGAGTGAAGATCTTGCACTTTGGGGCATCAGCTGCCAGTCTGGTGTGCTGCCGAGATCCCTGGCAGCTCTTTTTGGGACACGAAGCTGTTGACCCAGGTGCTCGAAGCCCTTACTGGCTCAACATCATCAAGGGGTCCACGTTGATTCGCGCAGATCCGCGCTGTGACGCAGACACCTGTCATCACTTGTCCAAATTGGCGTACGTTGCAATCAGCATCTGGTCCGCGATAGTCGTTGACCCGTAGTCAATTTCCGAGCCACGGAACTTCGCAGGCAAGAGACGTGTCTAACAACTTCGTTTGAGGCCGCGGAACCCCACTACCGGTCTTCCATGGTTCTAGTCTTGATAGCAAACCTGGGCACGGCAGGTGCCGGAGCGGCAGATGTCGACATGAGCCATCGAGCTGGATGAGGGGATAAACGTGCGTGTGATAGATGTCATGACTTGCTCGAAACATGACTGCCCAGGCGTGAATAGTGGCAGGGTGCATCTTCGGTCCTTACTTAGGTGGTGATGTATGTGATGAGCTCCGTATAATTAGATATGTATTAGCTGCAATGCAGATGTATGTACGTACAAGGGTATCTCCCAAACGCCGGAATGATGCTATACTTGCGAACGTGACCGCTCAAAGGATGCTCTGCCTACCTTCAACTCAAAAGCGCTAGCTTCACCCCTGGGTTGTGTGCCTCGTACTGCCTTGCCATGTCGTAGACCAGCTCGCCCCATTCGAACTCGCCTCTATGGCTTTTACGCTTGTACGGGCTATGCTTGAACGGCGTCAACCAGTCTAAGATGTTGTCGCCCATCACGTCTTTCCAACCCATCATGAGGCTCGTATACCAGGGATGCTGATGTGGCTTGGTCTGCATGACCACGTATGTCCGTCCCGGGCCACGCTGGATGGTGGTCAGTACCGGCCAGTCATCGTGACTTATTGGCTTCTCTTGTGCAGATGGTGTTGACGGAAGGCTGGTCCTTTCTGACGTGTTGGAGACCAAGAGAGCGATGTTCTGGATGCCACCTCGCTGGACACCTTCCACCGAAGTGTAGTTGATGCAAAGATTCCAGCCAGTCATGCAGGTCATGGTGAACGTGAAGAGGCAGAATAAGAGTCCAACGGCGAGAACCCCGATCCAAGTGCTTGGGCGCGAGCCGGTCTGTGGTGAGTTAGTGTGTGCATATCTGTAGAGACCTCTGCTGCTGACCTTTGATACTCGGTCAGCCAGGAAAGCGGCCGCCACGGTCCACACAAATGCTGTGTATAATGACCCATAACCGACAAAGAGCATGAAGAACTTGTGAGTTGTTTCTGAAATGATACCGCCAGCCCATGGGCAATAATGATCCATCTTCCTTACGCAACGGCCCAATTCTTTGCAGTGATGCGTTCTATCCGGCTTCCAGTTGTGGCACTTGTCGCACCACAACGGCATGCCCTCGTAATCACAAATGTATGCATCGTACTCCTCCATCCAACTTGTTGTAATCTCTTTCTTCTCCAGTGAAGTGTCTCCCAGGGGGACTAGGTCCGGCTTTGACCATATGACCTGGAGAAGGCGCAACCATGGTAGGAGTAGTAGAAGGAGTAGTACAGCGTATACGACAATGAGAGCGATGCCGGTGGCGCGTCGTGGCTGGACGTTGTAGTCCTGGCGCATATCGGCGGGAGGGTCGATCAAGTACTGGACACAAATCTTGTACACAATGACCCAAGTCACATATCCTATTGCGCCCAGTTCGAGGAGAGGCATGATGACGCTTGTCGATTGTCCAATGCGCTGCTCGAGCGCTGACTGGTCGCGCTCGTCTGCGTTTGTCGCGCCCGCTGCCGGGGCTACTGGGGGCGCCATCTGGAGTATTGAAGGACTGCCTCACGAAGAGGAGCTATATTATGGCGAGGAGGCTGCGAGGCATCGTGGCGTGCGCATTTGGCGTTGAGGAGAATGAGAGGCACTTGGCGCCACAGCCACCGCCCCGTACCGTGGGTGCCCTGTCCTCGAGCCGCAATTCGGCCTCGAGTATACGTCACCGCCGATCTGTTGATCATCAACAATCAACACCACAGGAATATCGCAACGTCCTCACATGAATTCAGTAAACCTATCGAAATTGCATAGACGACGTGCTGCTGAGCGAGCTCTTCTTGCCTTGCTCGTTGCTGTGCATTTGCGCGCAATTTGGGCTGACGCGGACACACGGGCCAGCGGTGAGCTGTCACGCGTCACACCCCTCAACACCACCTTAAGCTCAATCATCCGCCTGGTGCTCTTCACCCTCCTTCTACTGATAACTCGGTATCAGAATATCGTAGTTTGAGATGCTGCTAGCGCTTTTACGCTGTACTTCCCCCCTTCTTCCACGCTGTGAAGCAATCGCTGCAGTCGCGGCTCAACTGTAGGAGCTAGCCATATGCCTCACCGGTTCCTCAGCCTTGTGGCCTTAGAGTCTCCTCGTCTTGCTGGAGGTAGGCTGTGCTGGCCTGGGCGATGAGCCGTCTGGTGCAACGAATCACATGGTTTCTCGATTTTTTGACCTGTGCAATAGGTCGAAACAGCACCGCCGCTCTCGAGTCCAGCATGAAGTGAAGCAGAGGAGAGTACGATCTCCGTCCAATCGATAACACTCATTGCTGGCGAGTTTCGTTATAAAAAGTGTATATCCTAATGTGGACATGCAGGCGGGAGGGGTGCATTCACCGCACTTTACACATTGCAACAAAGGCGGAGAAGGCAGACAAGGACGAGGACGTCTTACGTATCTGTAGACGCAGATACAACGAAGGGTGAGTTGCTACCTGTATCAATCGCCAAACCCTACCCACTATTGCTGAGCATCATGCTAATCATGACCAGATGGATGCCCTGCAGCCTAGCCCGGAACTGAGGGTTCACCGCTACAGTCTACGAGCGCTGTTGCTTCAAGAGAACCCAGTCAGCACGATTCAATTGTCTTGTTGATTACGACATAGAACAGGGTCTCCGGGTCCGGTCAGATTGAGAACCCTGGTGTAGATCAATGGCTACTCAGCTCGAACCGGTCTGATTGTTGAATGGCGGCGGCATCAACTCTAAGTCCGGTCAATCAACGAACACTGCCCAAATTCTATCGTTCACCGGCAGAAATGCATAGATCAGGCGTCAAAGCGTTCAGACCGGAGTACTCAGCGCTGTAACGAGCGAACTCATCGCAAAGATCTGGTTTGCATGGCCGAGCATTTCAGCAAACGTGGAGTCGATTAAGGCGGGTACCTGCAGCATCCACGCGCAAGAGGCAGTTTCGCGTCGTGCAGTCGCCCATTCTAGGCCCTGGACCCCGGGCAAAAGGTTCTAGTCGTAGTGCACGCCGAGTATGGCTGCTTTGGTGAGCCCACCACACATGCTTACTCTATAGACCAGCCACATTGACAAACTGCGATGGCTGACACGAGGCTAAATTGACTGCACTGCAACGAGAACTTTATTCTTGTCCATAAAGAGTCTAGGTGAGGCAAAACAGGCAATGTGACCATTAGACCCGCTTCATTCTTGGCTGAGAAGCCAGGCACGGCGGACACAAAAGAACCTTCCGCCATCGGAGCCAGCCCTGCCATGCCCTTCCATGCCCTGCCAGAGGGCTCATCAACCTTACCCGGCAAGCACGTCGTCATCAAGCCCTCCCCAGCTGTCGTCGAGGCCTGGTGCGAGTCGCGCCTGGGTGTGCTCACCGATCCGTACTCGGCTTCACCACGACGTTTGCTCAGAAAACTGAGGGTTGAGTACGCACGTCGTCACCGCCATCTATCGAAAGCTTACCGGAGTCACCGTGGTCCCTCGAGTCCTCGCCGCCCCACAGAGGCCCTACCGCTCTTCACATCAGCACTTATTGGCTTTCACCGTTGCTGCCTCTTCGAAGCTCCGTCATCATGTTAGTCCATTGGATGCTCTATGGGCTCTCTAGTGAGCCATGGTCTTAGTGACAGTGGCTGTGAATTAGTCCTTCCTATGCTATGCGAGTATAACTACATCCTGTGGAAGCAATTGTGAAGATCATCACAACGATTCTCTGCTTCTTAGCTCTAGATTCTTCAATTCACACACAGTTTACTACTCTCGATCCATTTCCACGATGGCGGTACTTTCGAAGATCCTGAATATCCCCACTGAGGTCGGCACAGCAACCATGTACATGATGCAATCCGTTGGAGCCCACGGCTCCTTTGGCAATAAAGACAACAGCAGCATCGACGGGCGTATCGGAACTCCAGATATGTCAGCATCAACGGCCACCGAATTCATGGGCGGCACTTTCTCACCCACTCTGGGTCCGGCAGACATGTTCATCACAAGTACCGGAGGTGGCGTTACCGACAATCATATGGATCATCAGCATGGCAGTGCTCCAAGCGACGGTGATACTGTATGGTACTGTAGCAACTGCGGCGATGGCCCGATAGGCGGCTGGAACAACGTCTGTACTTGCGGCCATGTCATTTGCGGTGGCTGCACCGTCGAGAAAGTTTGATCAATGCTCGAGTTTGATCGACTAGTGGCTCTTACAGCATTGCCACACGGCGCTCCGGATCGATCGCGCAAGCTCAGCATGTGCTCAGCAAGAGAGAGTAGTCATCGAGCAACCCTTCATCGAAGTAGACAGCCCACCTTGCGGACTATTCAGCACATCTGCCACATCAACCACACGATTCGGTCGGGCTTCTACCCTGGTTCTCTTCTTTGTTGTTTGTCCTTCGCTCTTAACTTAGATTTCGGCGTTCGCGTTCGTTTGTTTTCATTGTATTGGTTGGCATTCTGATGGGTTCCCTGTTACATCAGCAGTGAGCATTCACTGGCGCTATTGCTTGTATTTAGAGATACCCACCACCTTCCAATGTATGCACTCTTTACATGCTTTTCATCATTGCAGCAACGAAACCAGCATTCGTGTTCCCATGTGTATGATGGATTAACAGGTGAGGTCGATACAAGGTTGCAAGCCATGCATGCAGCCCACCGCGACACATGGCATCTCAAACGTAAATTTAGCTAAATCACTACACCCTCAAACTCGAGACCTTGGGGGCCCATGTCGACCCTGGAACTTGAATCTTCCGCAGTCACCTCAAGGCGGCAATCCTTGTGCAAATCAGCAGATGGGCAGTGCAGATGAGCCAAGTCGTGCGCGATGACCGGCGTTTGCCTTAGGCACCGGTGTAACACAACGATCACGTTTTTTAGTGGGGCATGGTGGGGCGTTGACCAATTACGATCACCGGGGGTGCCGGTCTGGGTCACCACCTGCCACTCCGTTAGCTGCTTTCCTCCAATCTCCTTCTCGCGCCTGTCCAGTGCAAACTATCAACAACTCAACCCAACACTTGCCTTTTGCCTTCTACTAGTCATTATCGGCTGTTTAGTTGTAGTGCGCACCTGTTCAGGTGTTGAGTTGCGGCCGCTACGCTCTTGCCATTCTCGTAATGAACACCGGACCTACTAGGTAAAACTTGATCTTAAGGCAATGCATGGGACATGGAGGTAGGCACCAGAATCAATGCTCCTTCTCACAATGTAGCATATCCCTCGGCACCTCTTGACCAGGGTACACCCGTACTAATGACGTGGTACCGTGCCTGAGGTCGCCATAAGCTATCTTCAACGCTCGAAATTCGTCCCCCGACGATCTGCAGTACATTTTCATCACTGTGAAGCTACATCATTCGATAGTTGTGTCCTTGATGAAGTCCCTGAGAGTCCGTGTCTTCGTCATCTTTGCTGCTTCGCCTCTTTGGCAACCGAAGTCCCTCGACGCTTCACTTTCGCAGACTGATTGCTCCACCGAAACTGCCTTTGGACTCCGCCCCGACAATGCTAGCTTTATTTCCTCAGTCCTCCAGGTGTGAACTCAGGCAAGAAGAGATATTGGCACAAGAGGTCCTCCAAAATGGAGCATAGATATATACACCATGAACGTCGGTCTTCTCTTAACTACTAGAACATCAACCCATAATCTTCAGACCCCAAACGTCTTTTGAGGCACCTAGCAAACC
Source organism: Boeremia exigua (assembly GCF_020726555.1). Taxonomy (NCBI): domain Eukaryota; kingdom Fungi; phylum Ascomycota; class Dothideomycetes; order Pleosporales; family Didymellaceae; genus Boeremia; species Boeremia exigua. The sequence goes on along the minus strand of NW_025763518.1, from coordinate 2,055,336 downwards.
GCCCATACCACATTTCCACATCCCTTCATCACCATAATGCCGAGCTATTCCAAGATGGCATCCCTCCCCATCGAGGGCTCCAGAGTCCAGCACTACGCCCAAGCCCAGGTCGGCCACCACTTGCCTATGGCTACTCCACCTCTCTCCAACATCTCTGTCATGCATGGCCCACGCAGCTGCGCATCGCACACCAATTGCCTCGCCTCTCGCTTCTCCTCGGCGAATGCTCGGACAAACCAATTCGCTGTTCACGATGATTACGATCAAGACGGCACACCCAGCGACGGGGGTAAGGAATTTATCTGGAACTGCTGTCAATGTGGAGACGGCGGTATGAGCCACTGGAACAGCAACTGTCATTCTTGTGGTCACATACGCTGCAGTAACGGTTGCGGTGTTGAGGAAGTCAGGTAAATGCTTCTTAAGCTAGTACCTGGAGCACCGCAGTTCGGTCTTTCTTTGAGTTGGAATGTCTTTGGAGTTGGTATGAAGAGTCATTTCGGTCCTTTGTTCATAGATCTCCTTGGTTATCCTGCGCTCTTATTTCCTCTCGACTAAGTGGTACACATCTACTAGCGTTAGTCTTCACATTTAGATACCCAACATTTCGCAATAGACGTACTTCTGTTCCTGACTCACATCTTCGTATCTTTCTAGTGTATCCACAGATTTCTCACTATTAAGTTGCAGTCAAGATAGAGTGAGGCCTGACCTGCAGCCACCCCGCCCGTGCCGCTCTAAGGGTGTGGTGGTCTTCTGATAATGCACGACTGAGCGGCCCTCGAAAAGGTCTCAAAGGGGCCAGAAAGCAACTCTGGGGGCTGAGGGAGGGTCAGGAAGACCTGCGACTCGAGGCAGCAGAGATCCTTTGGGCGACGCTAGACCGGGTGTCTCAAAACAGACTAGCGCGCGAATGGCATCAGGCAGCTACCCCAAGCTCCCCAAGCTACCCACATCACCCCAACAGTTGTCGGAGATGCGAGCTCGCAATACGAGAAGTGCTCGATTTCTCGAAAACCATGCAATCGTCACAAACACAGATCCGACGTGCTCCTACACTGTGGCGGTGTAGACGCCGCTGCCCTCCTGGGTGCCCTTCGCCCCGCCACACAGACTCGGAGTCCCTTCGCGTCACAAAACATAGTCCCCCGTGCCCTTTTGCTCCACTTCCAAGACGCCAGTGGATTACTGGTGATGCTGAGCTGAGAAGTTGAAGGTTTGGCTGCTCACCACTTGTTTTGCGCAGCAAAGCGCGCTCAGGTGTAACTGTCTCAAGTGTGCAAGTGGGAGCTTCTTCTAATGTGTTGTTGGAACAAGCAGCGTAAGGTATCGCTAGTGCTCGATATGTCTCGCGGCTGATGCAAGTATGTACGAGGATATGCATACCAAGGCTTGTGCGGCACATCTCCTCGCTTATCGGCACAGAGACGAGAGCGCCGTATGATGCAACCTTTTCCATGTCTCTGGCCGACTGTTTTCTCGTTCTCGACCAAAGACAAGGCCATAGAGCTGTGATGGTCTGGTCAGGCTACGGTTCGCAAAAATGCGCCCCGTTGCCTTGTACAGGGACCCATGCCCCAGAGCTCAAATGCTGCCTCGCACTACATCTTCATCAAGGCAATATAGCAGCTGATATGACTGGCTTCCCCCGTTGCCCGAGTCGGCGCGACTTGTAGTTGTGGCTGTGAAGTGTCCTTCTTGCCCCACTCTAACAGCGGTGACAGGGCCTGTGTCTTTGCACATTTGGACAATTGCGTAGCGATTCATCGAATTTCCCAATTACCCGTCTCAATTGTAGATCCTATTGTGCCTCCGGCCTTGCCATATGGCGTCTTCGGGGCTTCTGGAAGGCTGTTTGCAAGCCATACTTTCCAAAGAAAGCTAGAGCGTGAGGCATACTGTAACCTTGTACCTGGCGATTGCAGTGCAAAAACGGTCTCCTGACAAGCCTTTGAGCCTGGCGTGCTGTACAACGTCATATCCGATTACTTTGCTAAGATTTTGAGTTTGTTACATTCATCACCCGCCATACTAGCAGTGTTCTGGCGCCATCGTCCTCTACAGCTTCGGGCCTTTGCACTGGTCGCATCGTCGTAGATGACAAGGACTCACACAGGCATCCGTCCCAGAGGTTTGGTAAAGGGGCGCGACGGGAAGCCATGAGGGCATGAAGTGTACGATTGAAGAACGTAAACATGAACTTCAGCTGAGTCTAAGTGGGTCCGGGCCAACGAGAGGGCAGAGGGCAAAGGGGCAACTGCAGTGCCACAAGTTTGATGATGAGTTCCACTGTGAGGCATAGAGCTAGGTGGTGACGTCCTTTCTTGGCTATCGTCCCTCTCAAAATGGTATATGGATGCGGTGCTTCGACATGTAGTCGATCATCCAGCTTGCTCTTTTCCAGCTCTTCAAGCCTTTACATACCTTCACACATATCCACATACTCCTTCATACCATCTCAACCGACGCAACGCCCCTCAACCCTCAACACTCTGCCAGGATGAGTACAGTTTGGTACTGCTGCGCATGCGGGAACGGCCCCATGGGCACAAGCAACAACGCTTCCTGCTCAGTGTACAACTGCCAGCATCAGCGATGTCACTACTGCCGCGTAGTACCGCAAGAGTACTTTGCTCTTCATCACCACGGTGTCGATGCCCACGGTCATTCTACTGCACCTCTTGGACACAGCACTCTCAGTGGACACCTTGGCTCTGTCGACTCTCTTGGACACGTCGGATACGCACATATATCCTCCGGTCATGGCCATGGCGAGGCAACGGACAGCGGAGAATATCGATGGACCTGTAGCGACTGCAACGCAGATAATAACTACTACACTGACGCGGGTTGTTGGAGTTGCCAGCATTGGAGATGTGGTTCGTGTACGATATACGAGAACCCAGGACGCAAGTAGTGTCGAAAGTGTGTTGATATTAACGAGAAGTACGATGTGATTGTGTAAGTACCCAACTCATTCTTCCTCGTTGCAATGGATGCTGATTTCGCTAGCTGTGTAGATTGCTCACGCGGTGGAGTCTCGGGCTTTGGAGGGTTCCTACTTGGCGCGTTTTGGTACTCGGCGTTTGGTTTCTTGATATACCCTCACCTTGGTAGCACATCCTTATCCGATCATCTTACTATAGAGCCCATGAGTATCTGAGTGATTGATGCCCAAGTAGCATCGCCAATGTTGCGCCTCGTGATGTTTTCGCGCTGCTCACCCAAAACCCCAGCCCGAGGACAACTGCTTACCCACCATTCTCGAGCTGTCCAGGCGATTTACACGTGAAACAAGTTGACAGACATCAAGCAGCACTGCGCAGCGATATCTTTGTGTCGTTTCAATGGTTGGTGCAGCGTGGTTGTGGCATACTGTGCGACAATAGATGAGTTTTGAGCAGAAAAGTAACGTTCCGCGCGCGCATTGTATGATTCCCGTTTAGCAGGGAAATCGACACTTTTCTCGAAACTTGCCGTATAAGGAAGGTTGAGGGAGAATACGTGCTTGTGATTGGTTCTCAGCCCGCCAGCCAAGCTTTGTGACTTCGATCCCAAGACTTCTCACTCTCACTTTCGACAACGAAGCGACGTCACGATGCGCAATGACGGGCGATAGATAAAGAGGCCCTGTATGTTGATTGTTGTAATGTTTCCAGGGACATCGACCTTTGTACCCCTCTGTCTGTGGCGCCCGGACAGCGCTTTGTTCCAGATTGACACTGCGTGCATGTGAAATTCAACGCCATTCACAGATGGCAAAGCGGTCGAAGTGCCGATACGCGCAGTGAGACGAAACAGTCCGCACTGTGCATGAGCGGATCGTTGGACGGACGATGTGGAGCCCTGGGTCGACCATATGGCCAGCGTCAAAGTCCGGAGGCATTGGGCGGCTACAGTACAAAACCAGGCCCTCAGGCGCGATGTCGATGTTCAACACCACACTCCTTCAAGACTGCTCTTTCAACGTTCATTCTTTGTCTTTGTATTCTATATTCGCTGGCCGACCTTCTTTCTACTTTACTCTCTTTGTGTGCGTTTCAGCCCCATTTTGGCAGTCTTGTCATTCTTGTCACTCATTCTATATCAAGCACGAGTCGCTCTATTCCCAGACTCTCTCTATCCAACACAATCATTTGTTCTAGACAAACCACAATCCTTTCATCATGAAGTCGTTCTCTACTATCACTGTTCTGTTCGCCGCCGGGCTGGCCCCGGCCGCATTGGCTGCGCCTCACCAACACGCTGCGCGTCACTTCCAGGAGGCCGACAAGAAGATCCTCTCCAGCCTTGTCAACCGCGCCGCAACCGGCACCATCGCCCTCGATTCCCATGTCGAGTACTCCTCGTCCATGGGCGTCATCGGGTGCCTCATCAACACCAACCGCATCGCCTACTTCCCCATGACACCCCCCTGCTCCAACCCCTGCATCAAGCTCACCGCACCCAACGGCAACACCATCAACGTTCTGCACATCGATCAGTCGGGCGGCAGCTACGACATCAGCATGGACGCCTACAAGACGCTCAAGTACGGCGCGGACTGGACCTCGATCAACACGCTGCCCGAAGCCAAGTGGGACGGCGTGACGTACGACTACGTGTCGATGGACCAGTGCGCAGACATTCTGCCGAACGGGACGCTACCCGTGATCGCGAAGAGCCCGAACAAGTACGTCGAGTGTGCGGCGTCAGAGCCGCAGTCTTTCTGGGCCACGAACACGCAGTTCTATGATATTGATGATATGAAGTGTCTGCGCGGCGTTATGCAGACGTGTGAGATGGTGCCTCCGAACAACACGCCGACGTGTGCGAATGGCAAGATGGCGGGTATGAGTGGTCAGATGCCGTTGAGTGGTATTGACACCGTGGTTGACATCACGGCAGCTGGTGAGAAGATTCCCGCTGTACGACCTGCTGTTTAGTTGTGAGCAAGCAGCATCTGTTTTCTACCTGTCCTTCATTTCTGCAGCACCACTTCACGCGAGCGTGCATGAATTATTTCCTTGGGTCTTTTACTTTACATCGAGAGAGGAGGCTGCAAAGCTGTACCGCATTTCATCAGAATTCTCGACAAACTACAATGACCTTTACATGGTTCCCCAATGAGTAGCTCTTACGAACATGTATCGTCTGAGATATGTCAATTGATTGTTCTATGTTTCGTGATTATAGCTGGCTCTTGTACAGCTCCCATGGGAAAATCTATTTGCGTGGTATATGTGTAGCCTTGCGAGTATACATTTTCCCATGATCGTATTGCCCAGCAGTGAAATCTCAGTCTTCAGCTAACACATAGTTGCGGTAAAAAGTCTGACTGTCGACGGAGCGAGATGCCGGACTCATGCATCCTCCATTTCATTGTCTTCATCTTGCTCTCCGTTTGGGGGCCATTCCTTTGCGGAGATCAGGCGATCCGGAACCATCTCATAATCTTTCATCGCCGCGACCCATGATTGAGTATCCTCCTTCTTGAATTTAGCTAGGCGACTGACTGGAACGGGAGTTTTCGTGCAATCCAATTCCAGCTTAGACGCGACAAGTATGAAGAAACTCCGAAGCATCATAGGGCCGAGGTCTCCTCCGTCCTTGCGAAGAATGATCAACGAGCCGATGTTGTCTTGCATGGAGATGAACGGGTTGAGATAGGCCGAGAAGCAGTTGTGCATTCGTGACTTCAATCGTCTATCGCGCCAGGCTGGCGCAGGTGCAACTGTCGATATGTGGAGTGGCATACCAAGTCGATCAGCAATAGGTGTGAGAAGTGCAGACTCCTCGCCGAGGGCAGACACTGGTGCGTTGTAATTCTCGAGACTGGGTCGGCAGAGGACTTGCTCGTCGCCCTCGCAGTTCACGCGAACTCCATTGATGCCATTGTAGTTGGGCCGTTCGGTTCCACACTTACGCCAGTTTTCCTGGACCTCTTCGTAATGCAACCTCAGCTCATCGACCATATGACGAAAGTCTAAAGGGCCAAGGTCGACAGGACTAGTTTTGTGTGCTTCATAGTCTGCATGGTGCACCCCCCAAGCCAGAAACGGACCGCGGAGCGTGTCCGCAAGCTCAGCGTCAATTTTAAGGAGACTGTCGTTGGATTTATGCGTTTCCTTGCAGCAGGGGCAGCATTGAGCAGTAGACGGAAGTATGATCGTGATGTAGTGTGGGTCGAGAGGGCGGCCGAGAACGAAATTCTCGCGGAAACTCTTGACCGGAAAGCGACCTTCGGTATCGGAACAGTCAATAGCGATGTTGTGCTTTGCAAGTTCTTCAAGGCTTGGATGGTTGTGGCCGTCGTCGATATGCACCCAGATGAAGCGAGGCTGTGGCTCACCCACTGGGAAGTAGATCATGCTGTGGTGCTCTCTGTCAGGGCGGCCGGCAAAGAAGTCAATGTAGGTCTTGCAGATGAGTCTGTGGATGCGCCAGTCGAGCTTCTGGCAAGCTTTGGAGCAGTATCTGATAGACTTGCAGCCACCACACAGCTGAGTGCTGGGCTCGTCGCACATCGCGCAGAGCGATTGTCCGTTCGCGTCAGCCATGATGACAGGCGATGCAAAGTGGGTAGTCAAGGAAGATCTGTAGTGGATGTAGGAGCAGCAAGGATTGAGGTGGCCGTATTGGTGGGAGTGCGAGTTTTCGCGCAGCCGCAGAGTCCAAGACGCGTCACAATGGTGAAGTGAGGAAGGAGCTATGACGCGTGATCACGCGCACCTTCTTACTATGAGAGAGTCCTGAATCGGCTTATTGCTGACCGATGTGATTTAATATAGACTCTGTTGGTTCTTGTAGTCGGTCTTGACATTGCTAGTTGTACATCTTTCCGTCCTCCGGTGCAGTGACTGGTTGCGACGAGAGCGAGCAATGCTCACGCCCCTCCACTACCTGTCCTGTAACAACGCCCCATTGCACAGGCTTCAGGTGTGGATCGACCTCCTCACTGGGAGGGTGACAAGCAGCGCTTATGATGAAACTATTCGATGCAGCCTGCGGTAGTCCCGTTACAATCTTCCGACTTGCCAAATGGCGAATAGTGATGCACAAGCTCATGAATAGGACGAAGAAGACGAGGAAGCTTGATGCCGAGACACCGCACGCTGATCGTGAGTAAATTTCGAGAAGTTGGCCGTCGACATTGAGGACATCGAGGCGCACCAGGAAAAAGATTTGTGAAAGCAGCCAATGCAAGCCCATTCCCAAGACAAGTAGAGGCAGGGACCAGCGGTATGGAAGCTGAAGGAAATAAGTGTTTCGCTGTTGACCTCTGGGATCGCTGACACGGAGAGCCTTGCGTGTACGGCTCAGATTGTTCCATTCTTCTGTGCCAGTGATAGCTGTGCAGAAGCTGTTTATGTTCATGTAACAGAATGAGAGTAGCAACTGAGGCATATTGGCTAGCCAAGCGTTCTTGAGCGTGGCCCCGGCGGATGTGCTGTCACTGCCAAATGAAAGTGCGCCATCCGACGATGCACCCCAAGTCCATGCAGTTCCGCTTGTTGTCGCAACGAAGCCGATGAAGACCACAATCAAGCTGACAATACTGTGATGCATTAGAAAGTATCAACAACAAGATGTGGATACCGTACGCTAGCAAAGTGAACCTCGCCTGTTCGTTCCTGATCAAAGCAAAGTAGCGAAGTGTACGTGAATGCCATACGTGGTCAGTTGCGGTCTCTGAAAGAAGCCGGTGGTCCCTCAAAACATCTTCAGTACCGCCGTCTGATTGAGGTAATTGACCATGAGGTTTGTTTTCATGGGTGAGCGCTTCGTCTTCCAGCAGACATTTCCCTTCCGTGGTAGGATCCGGATTCGATAGGAATGATGTCGCAGCGTCGCCCAAGGTACAAGGTAACCAGGTAGTTCGATCGATCGGTAATCAGCACGCCCAGCATAATCAATAGCTTCAAAAAATTTGCAGAGATCACTACGATCATGAAATTTAGACTTAGTTGTACTCGACTCCGTGTATGGGAAGGCGCTGCTAGCGCGTGTGCGATGTGTATCGAAACGCCAGGCGTGGCTGAACTACGCTCTGTCCAGGAGAGTCGATTCGATTCTGATATTTTAGAGGCCAGGTTGTATCCAGCGCCGTAAACGAACGAGAAATCTCCTCGCGTGATTGAAATCATTTTCGGTTGCCTCGTTCTGTTGTACGTGGTTGTAACTTCGATTTCATCAAACACGAGTATCAGGTTTGAATAGCTCGACGAGTACATTCCACTAAAAGATGATTTCCATTCTTCGTTGGTAAGCTTGACGTATGATGTATTCGCTGCAAGGGCAGTGTAATTCGACGAATGCATATCTATAGCCGATGAGGAATAGATGTTCCGCACGACGACTTTGAAGATAGTAGCGTTGTAACTGTTGACATCAGCAAAGACTTTAGCGTTATGAAGGAATACTGCGTACAACAAGTGCAGAGGCACGGATGAGAGCCCCAATATGAGACATAGCAATGCACGTTTGCGTGCAATGCGCTTCCAATTCCGCGGACTGAGTAGCCCGATGGCAAGCCAATCTCTCTGGCGATGAGCTGTGTCTACCTCTTGTCTGGTAGGTGAGCTTAGAACTTGCATTGTATAGTTGCTTCCTGCAAGGAGTAGCGAGCTTAAAACGTTGATGAAGACATGGAATATCGTGTTTAACCTCGTGATTTTCGATTCATCGCCAATGAACAATGTTACAATGCCGCTCTCACTGACGTTGTAGCCACCATTTCTGGTGGTACCTACTGCTAGTAGAGCAATATTGCAACATAGAACGAAAAACGACATGCAGCATGCGAGGAGAACACCCATACGCCAGCCATGAAAGCGACTGTTACGTACAAGTTGGATTTGGCGTCTCCGAAGCGAAGCAAAGGGGCCTATAAAGCGATGGCTTCTGGATGTCATGCCCCTTTGGATAGGGGACTTGCTCGCGGAGTTGTCATACATGTCGCCTGGACTATTCTAAGTCAGCCAAGGTCTGTTCGCATCGAAGACATTTAGCGTACAGGGTGCTGGCTGAATTGTTCCCGTTTTTGAGGACAGGGTTGTGGTCAGTAGACTTTGAATAGACGTCTTTCACAGTGTACGTGCCATCGAATTGATGTGCACCATCTCTGAACTCAAAATTGGTCGCATCGGCAGCTTCGCAATGATCTGGCAGGTCAAGTCTAACATCGTGCAGCGGCACGTCTTCTACTGAAGAGAAGAGCAATCTGTTGTTTGACTGGTACGCGGGTGCGGACATTTTTGGTGTCGCGAGGCATGGAGTATGGCTTCCATTTAAGATGAACAAGCGGTAGTCTTTCTAGTCCCTGTTTGTTATCCTTCATTGTTGATCGCCGGATATTTAGTGGGTTGTGTCATCTCACATAAAATTGGGAGGAAGCCTGAAAAGTGGCACACCTGTGCTTCCTGTTGATTGGCGTCCAAGAATGCCAATCCTCCTGGGGTGGTGCAGGGAACGCCGAAGCCGGCACCTTGCTTCCGCGTTAAAAATAGGAGTCTGCTGCGGATCGAACACTTAAGGTGTATAATGAACATACGCAATGATTTTGTGTTTAGCTGTCGCTGAATTTGTAGCGACGCATTGCTACCAGTATTTGAGGTTTGCGACTCATGCGAGCCAAGTGGGAACCGACGAGTGACGGGTTCAGTCAGGCACAGGTCTGGTATTCACATGTACCTCTGCCCAGTGATTGGTTTTTGGACCTCCTTTGCAGTTATCGAGCAATGTGTATACCCACTGCCCGGGCTCTTCTCGATAACACCCCACCTCACCTTCTTCAGATGAGGGTCATGCTCATCACTTGGTGCATGGCATGCAGCACTGATGACCAGACTGCAGGATGCCGCTAGTGGCATCTTCTGCTGCATGCGTCGAGCGCCCACCAGTCCTATAGTACATACCAGTAGAAGTCCAACAAAAGTGAATATCCACAAACTCAAAGTTGATACACCACAGCCAGACTTACTACTTGACACGTCTTCCAAGTTCGCCCTGACAACAAAGAAGCTTTGAGACATCAACCAGTGGAGGAGCCCACTTGTCGTCATCAGTGGCAGTGCCCGCTTCAAAGGAAGCTGTAGAAAGTAGGTACTCCGCTGTTCCCCCTGAGGCATGGTAACCCGGAGGCCTTCCCGGGACGTAGCTAGCTTGTTCCATTCTCGGGCACTCGCCATAGCTGTACAAATTCCATTAAGGATAATGTAGGACCACGAAATCAAGAACTGCGGAAGATTCACTAACAGAGCATCTGTCATAGGCCCCATTTTCGTAGGAATGACAATTCGTGACGAAGTGCCCCATGCGCTGAGGCCACCGGAATGATTAATTTCGAGCAGCAATATGAGGAAAGTGCCAGAAATCAGAATCACGAACCTTTGAAAATTAGTAAGAGATATAACCGAGGGTCGCAGTACTCACATGATGAAATAGAACACATGTCTGTCACGCCCTACAGCACTGAAGTATCGTCGTTCCTTTGGCAACCATACTCCTTGAGCGCGCAGCAAGGACGCCTGCAGCTCTTCTTCCAGAAGGTGGTGATACGAGTCATAGCCAAGCTTGTAAAGAGCCTCATCTTTGCCCAGGTTACAACAACCTAAAGTGATCGGGTCAGGGCGCTTTAAGAAACTGGCTGCAGCATCGCCCAGTGTTACTACGCAATCCGGGTCATTGCGCAAGAGTGCCCAGACCATGAGAGCAAGCTTGAGAGTGTTGAAAAAGATTACGATAAGCATATAGTACAAGCTTAATTGTAACCGACTCGCTGGTTGAGTTTTGACAGCAAAAGCATGCGCAACGTGTGCTGAAATTGGCCAAACTTCAGTTACTAGTGTGCCATTGGTCTTGTTGAGCTGATGCAATTCTGTACGCGGAAAGCCATCATATCTTATCCATTCCCAGGACTCTTTTGTCAAACCCAGCAGGATTTTGTAATCGCACCAGAAAGATTCCGACGCAGGGAATGTTCTGTTTGTCGGCAGTTTAGATGTCTCGTATGCCAGCCTGTCAATGGCGAATATCAAGTTTCCGTGTCCGGATACAGGTTCGATGGAATAGGCATCTCGCCATTGCGTGTTGGTCAGGTTATAATACGTATCGCTGCTGGCATTATAGTGCACGTAATCTTGGGATGTTATATCCACGGCCGCAACTCTGTAGCTATTGTACTCAGACACTTGGAAAATCGCTGAATTGTAGCTGTGCTGATCAGAACACGTCCATCATTCGGATGGGGGCAGATCACTTACAAGAAGTGCAGGGGAATCGACGATACTGCTAGCAATAGGCAGATTGCAGATCGCCGCCAGGTAATACGACGAAGGTTCCGGAAACTGAGCACACCGATATCCAGCCATTGTCCTTTCCGATGTGCGTGGTCAATCTCTTCCCGTGTTGGCGAGTTCAGAACCTGCATAGTGTAATTGCTAGCCGACAGCAAGGTCGTGCTGCAAGCGTTAATCAAGAGATGGACCACCGTACTCCACCGTGAGATGTCGCTGATTGTACCGGTTCCGAGGGTGGATATTCCCTCATGAAAACCACCGTGGGCCACACATCCAACGATGAGAAGGACAATATTGAGACATAAGACGGAAGCTGACATGCAGCTACCTAGGAGTACACCTGTTCGCCACCCGTGAAAGCCACGGCTTAGTAGCCTGGCTTGGAACCTTTTGATAAGGCCTTGGATAAAGACGACCAATGTGTTCAGACTCCAGAATTCAATTGTCGACATTGTTGGTGGCTTTGACGGTGATTGGAGCGGAGCGGTAGGAAGTCTGTCTTGTAACACGAGCGGCACAGTGGACTCTGCTGTTTCTACATCGAGACCATTGCCGGCTGAGCGAAAATTGTCTAAACGATCTTGGACACAGTGAGCTGTGTCAATCGTGTCCAGCTCGATATCTCGATCTCCACCATAGTCGGCGACGTCAAGGTCTTGGGAGTCAAGTCGAAGTTCGATTGGGTTGAGGATAGGTGCGTATTCCTGTGGAGCTTTTGAGGACATTGTTTTCGCGCTGGCTCGAAGTAGCGTTTTAAGAGCGCTGGCAGAAAGAGCTTTCTCTCAGCAGCATGCCGTAGGTACGCCAGTTCTTTTATGGACTTCGACCGACCGCCACCACTCAAGCCAAAGGTACGAAACCGGGCGGAACTGCATGAATGATCCTGGGGTATGGGGGCCGTTATGTACAACACCGACAAGGCTGAAGCTGACATAGACCGAAGTAGATCTTCCATGTTGGCAAAACATGAGAAATAACGCCGTATTCTGTCACTCAAACAAGACAAATTATTGCAAGGTGTCATTAGACAGAACTCTGTCGTGAATCGACGTGTCCCGGTGTGAAAAGGATGAGCTTGAGAAGTGTTCGAGCAACAAGGCTGAAGTGCCACACCAAGGGTCTCCCCACCCAAAACAATCTCGACAAGTGCTGGGCGTAAATGGTATAATCCGATTGGCATGTTCTCTGGTAGAGCTTATTGTTGTGATTGTCACTAGGCCATAAGGCGTGGGTGGATTCGCAGATACAACCATGCATGCTAGATGAGGCTTATGAAGCAGCTGCGGTATGGTCCTAGCATCCGCCACTCAGCGCAGTCCTACAATCAAAAAAGATCAGTAATGCATTGACGGCATCGCCTACCATCGTTTTGTCCGTCAGAAGCGTGGACCTGGATGTGTGTTAACCAGGTGCTTTGCAACGCGCACCGAGGGTACAAGACGCCACAGGCTGTTAGCAGCTGGAGACCTAATGACCGAGCGAGGTATTCATGCTTGTCGCATATAGAGATACAACGAAGATTCGTGAACGAAGTTTGGTGGATGTTTCGCGCGCGCCGTTCGGGCAAGGCCGAGTGCTAGATGAAGCTGTATACAGGTTGAGTCTGGGTTAGTTTTGCTTGAAAGACGGTTGTATCTTCTCAGAAATACAGCACATAAACGTGTCTGTTAGACGCGTCTGTTCTTGAATATTCCCAAACTCTGGACGTGTTCGCTGTGTAGATAGAAAGCTCCAGACCTCATGCAAAGTTCACGTGCAGCCGCGGGAGCGCTAGTGCACGGGCTCACGTCATGCATCGTTGGATCCACGAAGCTTACCCATCTCCAACCTACAACGCCCCATCACTCGCCTTCGCCTTCAACTATCGTGATTGCGCATCGCAAAGTAATATCGATCGACTCCCGCGATGGCTGGTCCCAAATACCAGAACGTTCCCCAGCGCGACTCCTTTGAGGAGTCGTCGCACGCCCAAGCGCCACCCACCTACCAGGCAGAAGACCCTCAGCAGGCGCTCCTTTCAGGAATCCCCCGAAGCGAAAATGATAACTTGCCGGACGATTTCAAGTTTGGTGGTGTGGTAGCTGAGGCGACTATTGACATCCGTATGGCCTTCATCAGGAAGGTGTACGCTATCCTGTAAGCTGCCAACGCGCCGGAACTCCTGGACCAGGGCTAACAACAGCAGGACTGTCCAACTCTTCGTAACCGGCGGTGTCAGCGCGCTCTCCATGACTTCGAATTCCTACCGAAACTGGATCCAGGGTCACCAGTGGATGATGTTTGTGTCGCTCATCGGCACCTTTGTCTTCCTCGGCCTCACCTTTTGGAAGCGCAAGTCGTACCCCATGAACTTGGTCTTCCTTGCTGGTTTCACCGCCACGGAAGCATACTCCGTCTCCGTCATTGTGTCCTTCTACGAGTCCCGCATCGTCCTTACTGCGCTGGCGTTCACACTAGGCATCTTTGTTTTGCTGAGCTTGATCGCCTGCCAGAGCAAGTATGACTTTACACACTGGGCCCCGTATCTCTTTGGCGCTGTCTGGATCGCGATCATGTTCGGCTTCATGGCGGCATTCTTCCCGTACAACAGCAAGGTCGAGCTTGGCTACGGTATTGTCACAGCTTTGATCTTCTCCGGATATATTCTGGTCGATACTCAGTTAATCATGCGCCACTACCACGTTGAGGAGGAGATCGCTGCGGCGATTTCGCTCTACCTCGACATCATCAACCTGTTCCTTGCTATTCTCAGGATCCTGAACTCGCAGCAGAATGATTAAGCTTGCAATGCAACTCGGTTGGCTCTATTGGCGCAAATTGCAAGGCGTTCGGGGTGTTGAAGATATAAATGTAGTGTATCGAGGTTAGAGTACTTGTGTGCTTTTGCTATATCGACAAATTCATAATGCATTAGTACCATGCCAGCGACGAGATCCACAGTTTGCTGTCGTGTCCGAAAACTCAATCACGTCGTTCATGATGGACCAATCACGTCTTCCTCTCTGTATAGCGACCACCTCAGTAGTGCTGTGACATGTTTTGTATAAACGAGGAGCGTGCTTTGTACATGCAGCCTCAGTGGATGCTCCACCCGTGCGCTGGCGGGGTAGGAATGGAGCGTTGCCAATGCATGGGTGCATGATTGGCTGGCGAGCGAGACCCTGCGGAATCTCCGTCGGAAGCCTTGGCACGAGTGAATGAAGGGCACAATCAGGCCAGAACGGTGCACCGCAGCAAGACTCGCAAGGGCTCTGACGGAAAGGTGACAAGCTCCGCCGCGTATGCAGATCGCGACAGCCGCCACCTCCTTTTCCCAACAGTCCACTGGCGAAGGGTCAATTGCTGCTCGTCGGCCCTCCCGCGATCCCCTTGAGCTAGCAAATTCAAGCGAGCGCCGATTCGTACCCCAAAATCTTAGTGTTCTCCACGAGTGCAACAGGCAGCTTGCTCCCGCAACACTTGTCCAGAATTTGCGTAACCTGTTGGTGTTCTGACCACACACACTCGCTCATACGGTGACTTGCGGTATTGGAGACACAATTGTTGTGCAATTGCCAGCCAGGAGAGTGGGATCCGCCGCGCTTGCCTATCACATCACCTCTTGAACCTGGGCCCACACCGCTCCAACCGCCGAAACACCTGGACCATAACCCCCGCCAGCTGTGGACGACGCTGCACTCCCACAGCGGCCACCGAATCCCTTGCTACCCTCGACGACCCAATGCTTGCCCGTTGCTGAGAGCCACGGAGAAACCCAGCGACTCGCTCCAAGCACGCCAATTGCAAGCACCACGCCGCTTCTTGGACCACGTACGCAGTGCCCGCGCAAGACAAACACCCAATTGCACTCGCCCGCGCCCCCGTCGCTTGCTTCAGCAGCCCGCCAGCTTCTGCCCTTTATTTGATCATCCCCTCGCCCTCGAAACGCACACTTTTCGCGTCTGCATATCTGCTTCTCGCCCAGCATGGCCACCGCGACAGCGCCGCAAAACGGCGCCGCCGCCGCAATTGGCGCGCACAAGGCACAGCCCTGCGATCAGAAGACAGCCTCTGCTCCGAAACGCCGGAAGCCCACAGCTAAGAAAGTTGAAGACGAAGGACTGCTGGGAACGCTCTGCGCGCTGATCTGCAATCATCAGATTGGTAGGCTCGCACCATGCCCTGATAGCGCTACAGCTTGCTGATCATCTAATTGCAGGCATCTCAGTCAACCTCCTCTCGCTGCTGTTCCTTACGCACATCTTCTTCCCGCGCGCGCGAGATCGAACCACCAAGTTCTTCCACATGTCATACTACAACCCCGAGACCGGCATGTATACGTGTGGCATCGACGACCTGCCATACGTCGTCTTCTGGACTGTGGTGTTCACAGGCCTTCGGGTCGCGGTCATGGACTACATACTGGACCCATTGGCGAGGCTGGCAGGCATGAAGACAAAGAAGAGCCTTGACAGGTTCAAGGAGCAGGCATGGTTGATTGTCTACTACACCATATCGTGGTCGCTTGGCATGGTATGTTAATCGCGCAGATAGCGCGTATGGCAATCCCGCCGCTAACGCTCAGCAGTACATCATGTATAGCTTTGGCTTTTGGCTCAACCTCCATGACATCTGGGAAGGCTGGCCCTTCCGCGAGGTCGAAGGCGTCTTCAAGTGGTACTACCTTGTGCAATGGGCCTTCTGGATCCAGCAGATCCTTGTTGTCAACATTGAAGAGAAGCGCAAGGACTACGCCCAGATGCTCACACATCACATTTTCACGACCGCGCTGATGTTCCTGTCCTACGGCTACTACCACATGCGCGTCGGTACCGTCATCTTGTGCATCATGGACTTCGTCGACATCATTCTGCCTGTAAGCGCAACGCGGCAATCTCTGAACGGCAGCAGCTAACCTCCTCAGATCGCCAAGCTCCTCAAGTACATGGGCTACACTAACATCTGCGATATCGCATTCGGTGCCTTTGTGCTCTCTTGGATCGTTACCCGCCACGTACTCTACATGATGGTCTGCTGGTCTGTCCACGCCCATGCCCCTCTTCACATCCCAGCCGGCTGCTATTTTCCAAAGGGAGACAGCAGGTCCTTCATCCCCAAGTCCAACGCGACCGAATGGGATCGCTACGGCGGAAACGCGCTCTGGGGCAGTCTCCTCAAAGGATACACCGACCAGAACGGCCCCGTCTGCTGGATCCCAGAGCTCCGCTACTGGTTCCTTGCGCTCCTCCTCACGCTGCAAGTGTTCTGTTTGGTGTGGTTCGGTCTGATTGCGAAGGTTGTGTATAAGGTACTCAAGGGTAACGGTGCGGAGGACGTGCGCTCCGACGACGAGGAAGACGAGGAGGTGCTCGAGGACGAGAAGACGGACACTGTTCTCAACATGGCCACCTCAGGCGCAGAGAGTGGGTTGAGCCACCCGCTGGAAGAAGAAGTCGGCGTTGACGCGCTCACATTTGCCCGTTTGAACGGCGCGAGCCAGAGGCGCCAGGCGAAGCGCGAGTCAAGCAGAGCAAGCGGAATTAGCATACCCGACCACAAGGAGCTGCTTGGGCGCATTGGGTGCGACAAGCCGTCGTAGGGTCAGCGAGTGCCGCAGAGCCTTGCAGTGTTGGGTATTGTCATGGACGGCCCAAAAGTTTGTGGGTCTCACGGCGTTATTGAGGATTGCGGGAGGAGGAATACTTCTCTATCTATTTATACGACTGGATTGGAACGATGGTTATGCATACCCTAGAAGCATATATTGTTCCTCGTTCATCCCCGGACGGCATGCGTTCGTAATCTTCGTGACTGTGCCGGGGCCGCTATGCAGTGAACGCCAGATCCGAGTCCCTAACCCAACACCACCCGTAACACCTGAGAAATGCGAATATCCTGTCTAACACAGCACCCACCCATCACAGTCAACCTCGACAATCGGCCCATCCCGCTTCTAGTCGAGATACCGCTTCCACGCCTCCCGCCACACCGCCCGCTTCCCGGCCTCATCGAACCCGACCACGAACTTCTCCCACCGCGCATCCTGCCCCGCTCCCAACACCACCACCGTGCTCTCATCCAGCCATCCCAGCAGCCCCTTCGTCGGCCGCCCGCCCGGCACCCCCGGGATCCCCGTTTGCTGCGCGCCCGCGCGCGTTGCGTCGCCCATGCTGAACTTGGCGCTGCAGTTCGAGTACGTGTCGCTGAACTGGCGCGGCAGCAGCGGCAGCTTCGCGAGCATCTTCCACTTGTGGTCGTCGGGGGCATCCGGGGACGGGGCCGCGGGCAGGTCGAAGATGTGCAGCGTGGACTTGTCGCTGGTGACGGCGACGCTGGAGCCAGAGGGGCTGAAGGCCAGAGACAGGATGATCGCTGGGTCGACGCCGCGCCGCAGCTCGAACAGTTTCGTGCATGCCGGGATCGACCACAGGCGCACCAATGTGCCGGATTCGCTGGCGCTGGCGAGCGTGCGGCAGTCGCGACTTAGGGCCAGGGCGCGCAGGGGCGCTTCGTGCGCGGGGATGATGGACACGTGGTGGGTTGCGAGGTCGAGGAGTTTGATCTGGCCGGGGGCTCGGCCGGGGAAAGCGAGGGTGGAGGCGGCGAGGTCCGCGAGGCCGAGGGGGTTGGGGGCGGTTTCGTAGTCTGCGATTTTCGCGGGCGGGATGCGCATGTGGTAGATGTTTACGCGGTTGAGCAGGACCACGACGAGGTGCGTTTTGGACAGCCGCACGCGCTGCACGGGCGTGCTGAACTCGAGAGACGTGCTGATGCGTTGTGTGGCGTCGTTCCAGATTTGCACCTCGTATACCATGTCAGTATGCGAGAGCAGGTCCCAGCTGGTCGAGTCTGAGGCGGAGGCGGAGAGACAGACCTTGTTCTGCGGGAACTTGGGCTGTTTGCCGCCGCCGATGAGGGCGAAGTAGCTCGTTTTGTCGAGCATTTCCACGCTGCCGATGCCCCCGCCGATTTCTGCTGGTGTTAGACGGTGTGTGGTGATATGATTTAGGGAAATAGGTACCATGCGCGACTTTCTGCTCGGCCTTCTTGGACCAAAATACTGTGCAAGTCAGTGCGTGATAGAGGTAGTTGTGTTAGGCGCATACTGCGAAAACCAGACTCTAGTGCTACGGAGAAGTAGGAGCTGTCTGCGTTGAAAGAGGCAGATAGGGCGAAAGGCCCTTTGTCCGAGTCCAACACTGGTCGGGTATTCATGGTGTCTCAGATGTATATGGTGATAGTGTGTGATGTGGGGTATCAGATCTGGGGCGGATTGCGTCAAGGCAACGAGCGGTCATGCGACGGCCGGTCAAACGGCGCAATGAGCTTCACGTGGGGGCAAGGCGGCATGCTAGTCGAGCCTCAGTATCGAGTGTTGTTTGCGCCGTGGTTCCGTGACGATGCAGTTGTCATCCAGGGTTCAAGCTACCAGTCCAGCGCCCAAGCTCCATGATCTGCGGGGCTAGTCGAAGAGTGCTGGCCGTGCACGTGACGCTACCTACACCTGACGGCTGATGCAGAAGGTTAATTTCGTCCAATATCGAGGATAATTCCTGCTTGGACCATTTAAGCCAGCTTTTGAATTGTCCACCTTAACCCTTGAGTTCTTGAGCACAAGAGTACACTCACTGTTGTTGACACCTGGCACCAGCGATGGAGTTAACGTGTTCACCAGCCTGACTGCACCTTTATCATTGTCACCTTGGCCGTCCTATCATATCAGGAGACTTTCGCAGTATCTTGAGTTGAAGGTCTTAGAGCATTTAATGACGGCAGATTCTCGATCGTGCAGCCAATAAGTCACACTAAAGACTTCCTGAAACGTGTGTAATGTGTTGCCAACATCTCATTGCCTGACTGTTTGTTGCTGGGGTACATCTTTCCGTAATAGGCCAGCGCGCTGCCAAGCCAGGAGACGACGACCGGGGAGGCGGCCGCTAGCGAGCCCCTTTGCATTGCGCAGGGAGCTGCTGCCAACGTCTCCAAAATATCTCGACGACACCTCCGCAACACCCATTGACTGCCGCGCGCCCGTCTCACCCTTCCGCCTGCAGCAGCCTCGCTCCAGGTCACGACCCCGCAACCACACAACACACGCCAAAATGTCCTCAGTACGGCTCCCCCGACACTACCTTTCCCCATGCGACTCACGATGCCCCCACGATGCCTGCCCCGTCCACGCCGGGCGCTGACTGCAACCACTAACACTGCAACAGATGCTCAACACCAGGAAGAAGAAGAAGAATGTCAAGAAGGGAATCCAGTTCTGCCTGATGGTATGCGGCGCTTCAGGAACCGGTACGGACGCGCCTGCGAAACGCTCTCAGGCCCGCGCTAATTGGAGCCATCAACAGGTCGCACAACATTCGTCAACACCCTCTGCGGCAAGCCCGTCCTCACGCACAAAGAGTCGGACGACCCCAGCACCGCCCACATCGAGGAAGGCGTCAAGATCGAGCCCATCACAGTCGGTGCGTCCACTGCAACAACCAACAAGTCGTGTCAAGAAGAGTGAGCTGACGAATTGCAACAGAACTCGATGAGGAGGGCACACGCATTGTCATGACCATTGTCGACACCCCTGGTTTCGGAGACTCGATCGACAACGAGGCCTGGTAGGCAATGTCCCATCTGCACTGATTGCAACACCAGCTCACATAGGCGCAGCTTCGAACAGATTGAGGGCTACATCGAGCGTCAGTTTGATGACATCCTTGCCGAAGAATCGCGTATTAAGCGTAACCCCCGATTCATCGACAACCGTGTACACGTGCTGCTGTACTTCATCACACCTACCGGCCATGGGTACGTCGCCAACCACCCGTAAGCACGCTCAAACTGACGAGTATAGTCTCCGCGAACTCGACATTGAGCTCATGAAGCGTCTTTCGCCCAAGGCGAACGTTATCCCCGTTATTGGCAAGGCCGATTCGCTGACACCCGCCGAGCTGGCCGAGTCGAAGAAGCTAGTCATGGAGGACATCGAGCACTACCGCATCCCGGTCTACAACTTCCCCTACGACATCGAGGAGGATGATGAGGACACAGTCGAGGAGAACGCAGAGCTCCGTGGACTCATGCCCTTTGCCATGGTCGGATCCGAGGATGTCATCGATATTAACGGTCGACGAGTACGAGCCCGTCAGTATCCGTGGGGTATCGTCGAAGTCGAGAACCCTCGCCACTCAGACTTCCTCGCTGTTCGCAGCGCACTGCTCCACAGCCATTTGGCTGACTTCAAGGAGATCACACACGACTTCCTGTACGAGAACTGGCGTACAGAGAAGCTCAGCAGGAGTGTTGAGGGTGGTGCTGAAGCGTATGTATACTTGCGTCCTTTTCTGATTATTGCTAACGACGTCACAGCGGCTCGTCGATGAACCCAGAGGCTCTTGCCAGCCAGTCTGTCCGCCTCAAGGAGGAGCAGCTGCGACGCGAGGAGGAGAAGCTCCGCGAGATCGAAGTCAAGGTACAGCGCGAGATCAACGAGAAGCGACAAGAACTCTTGGCTCGCGAAAGCCAGCTGAAGGAGATTGAAGCGCGCATGCACAGGGAGCAGAGCGCACACCTAGCAGAGAAGGAGGCGGAGGAGGCATAAGCCAAACCACTCAACAATCATTTGTAATCTTCGGCTTACATCTGGCATCCGGCTTCGCTTTACGAGTCGGGCCGTGTGAGTAGCGCGTTCCCATTCGACACAACATTGGGCGGACCTAAACCTATCTATTGCAGTTCTAGGCGTTTGTAATGAAGGGCGTGCGCACGGCAGCTGCTCGAGATTAAGGTCAGATTAGGGACGTTGGGTTTCTGCTCTTTTTACCCCAGGTAGTGTTGCATGCCGTCTCGACCTGACGCTACTTCTTTTATGTTTCTTCAAGACTTCGATGCTTATTCCCCCGCCTTTTGGTTTTCATGTAGGAGATAGTAATCCACCCTTATAATTACTCGATGGTGAATCCACGTCTGCTGAAGAGTGCAACGCGAGTGCCGTGAACGTGCCTTTGCATCGCTGCAAAGTGACGCAACTCCGTGACTTCCCTGGTTTTCATCACCCACCCACATAGCTCCACGATCATGACGCCGACGTTCTGCAAGTCTTGTGGAACACCTGCGTTACACGATCCACTACGACACCACCCACTCAATCGGCATCGACCGCGGGTTGTCACTGACTGTCAAGGACCAGACGTGGCCCACTGACCCACTGGCTCGTTTCCTCTCCTTCACAGCCAACCAGGTCAGCCAAGGCTCAACGACGCTCGATGACATTGATAACGCACTCTGATGAGTGACATATTGGACCTCCGACTTCTCCCAGCCAACATCGGATTTGGGTTCTCACCGCGGCTGCCGCCGAACGGAACGAAGGATGAGCTGCAGTCAGCACAGTCTTGCTCCAGACCGCAGCTGGAAGATGATCGGCTACCGTTATAGTGCTTGCATGCATACTGCAACCTAGGTATTCTACCTCTTGTAGCCCCGCCACCGGACGAGTTTGGGTTCTTCGCTCGAAACGTGTTTCCCCGACATGGCGTTTCTGCCCAACGCCCATTAAATCTGCTATCGTTGGTGTACGACCCTTGCACACTCGACAGCACGCCGCCTTTTAGAACGAGCGGAGAGCGCAGCGTGTCAAGAGCCGTCCCGTCCCATCATCTCGATGTCGGTTCGCCGAAGCACGACCGCGCACGACTATACAGTATCCAGCAGCCGGGCCGTATGGCCACAGCAACATACAGTGATCCGGGACCTTCGGATAGTCTTGAGTCTTGACACTGGCGGCCAGATGCCCCTCATGGGTGGCATGATGCGATCTACGGCGGGCGAGCAGATGAGGGCAGTTGTGGTGGAGTGCGGCCCCGGTTGATCGCGGTACAGCGCCTGATTCGAGACCACGAAAGCCCTCTCTTGATCTTCACTCATCCAAGACGTCCATGAAGCTCTCCACAGGATTCGGCGCCTCTTAACGACATGTCATATAGCTCTTTCTGCAGCAGTGCCTTGATTCGCTCGTATCGAGGTGTACGTACTCGCTGCGGATCGCAGTTGGGCCGGATTTTCGATGTCGCCGGGCTGTGTCCCGCGGCACCAGCGGCTGAGTTCGAAAGGAAGCTGGATCATTCCACCTCAACACAGTATACACGCAAGTCAACGGACATCAGCGCAGTGTACGGCTCGCACAAGAGTAAGCGATGAAGAAAAGTTACAACCCGCGAACCTTGGTTCGTCGATCGGGTGTTCGGCCGCTGTTGCATGCATCATGCAATCCTTTGTCCCACATTCGACGGCACGACGCCTCGTCATTTTGGACCCTCATCTTTGGAATATCATGATTTATCGCGCTTTGCGCGGTTGCAAAGAAAGATCAAAGCTCGGGCTAGCTACTAAGACCCTTAGACATGGTGGCACCAGCTGCTAAACGTTAGTCCCTGAGCCTTTCAGCACCGCCAGAGGGGAACTCTATTCCGACTGAACAGACCGTCAAAGCCTAGACCTCGTTGCCTGCGTCGCTTCACCCTAGCTGTATGTCACCCTGTGCATCATCACAGCGGATTTCAGCTGGCATGCTATCCTATTCTGGTGCCATGATTCGAGGCTTGCTGCAAGCCAGCCTGGAGGATTCAGGAACCGACAGACTAGGGCGGCACGCTCAGATGGGGAAATCGCAGAGCCTCCTGTTACTCATCTGACCTCCGGCCCAATCACGGGAATACCGTCAAGGCCTGGAAGGGATCCGTCGCGCTGGGTTGGGCCTGCCGTGTAATGCCAGATCTTCGACCTCAGCTCGGTGAGCGGGCTTTGTTCCGCGGCAGTATCGACGCCACGCGTTATCTCACGGTCCCTCACCCTATACGGGATACCTGAATAGACCGCATCATGCGTAGGAATGTCTCGAATTCGAGCCATGATGCAGTGCAGGGATGTTCATTGACTGCAAGCAGTTTTCGCCACATCCACATGCATCGCCTCTGCAGCGGATGCGGGTGGCCGGCAGCCGCATCGCTTCGTCCAATGCAGGGATTCCTGCCCACAACATCTCACAGACAGGCGCTTGGCCTTCATCATCATCCTCAGCAGTCCCTTGAGATCAAGATGTGTCCTTAGTACTCTCCTAAGCTGGATGAAAAGGTGTGCGAGGTAAGCTAGAGTCGCCAATCGGACTGCGCATCGGCTGGAGAGTCGTCGCACCCCTGCACACTACCTCAAGCCACATCCACTTGCCGAAGTTCAACGCTTCTGCGATCACTGCGATACTCCAGCGCGGATGCAGGGGCAGCTGTTCCCCGGCCACTGAACTACTCCTAGCGTGGACCTCAAAGCTCACTCTGGTTCCTGTTTCGAGCCGCCTCCACTAATCCTGCACGCGACTGCGGCGGCAGAGCTAGTAAATGGTCCTCTGACAGTCGTCATCAAGAAGCATTTGCCTATGCGCAGCCAGCCTGGTGCCACAATTACCGTTACCAGTTATGCTTGTGCATCTAGTTCTTACTTTGCGGGGACGGGCTGGCGCCTACTTGTTGCCTGCCCCTGTCGTCGGTACCTTCCTCACCTTTACCTTTGCTTGAAACTACCGGCCGCAACATAAAACTACATTATCACCAAATCGCACCTCCATATTGAGAGTGATCATTACCAGTATTCTCTTCTGCTTCACTTCGACACTACTTCAGCCTCACACCAGCACTAATTCAGCTTGCGCTTTCTTGGCTCCCCTTGTTACACAGCCTCGGCTTTTGGCACTGAACGTCTACGTTTCTTTGCTCTACTCTCATCAGTCATCACATCGTGAGGCATGGACAGACCACAGGTCTCAATACCGCCCGTAAGTATGCTCGAGTTTTGTTGAAAGACGATTCGGACTGACATGTTACTGTAGGCTGCGGACGTGCTTGGCGTAAGTAGAGTCACCACGTTTGATCTCAGGGACTATACTAATCTGTGGTTGCAACGTACAGACACTAGGAACTGGTACGTGTGTTTTTGTCTCCATCTCTCTGCACGTTATCTGACAGTTCTGCAGTGTATGCTTCACCTCCAATCTTGCTGCCGAATTGTCACTAATCATCATGCTTGTCTAGCTGCTGGTGTGTTCAGGTAAGACATTGCGGTTACTTTGCACACTTCGCTTACTGACCATCACAGATCATCCCACAGTACGTATATTCACCGACCCGTCGTACCGTCTTCTCACGCGATTAGAATATGGCATAATTATCGGCGAAAAAGCACCGAAGGCCTGCCTGGCACGATGCTCATTCTCTGGTCAATATGCAAGTTGTCTACATGATTACAACAAGCCCTAGCTGACTCGATTAGGTGGTGTGCCATTCGGCGTTTACGCAATCGTCCAGGTACAGTCATCGATTACGGTGATGACACAGCAGCTGATATCAAGTAGAACTTCAGTTTCGCCCTTCAGTTCCAGCCTCAGGCTTTCGCTGCCCTCACCCTCATCTCATGGGGCCAAACACTCTACTACCACAAGTAGGTTCGACACGCACGATTGTAGTTGGTATTGAGTGCTAACCGTTCGCAGCAAGTGGAAAGCATGGACTGCCACCGTCGCGACGATCCTTCTGGCATTAAGTTTTGGCGTCATGGAAGTGATATTGATCTTCACACTTCAAGTGAGTAACTTCCCTGGCTTTACAAGATCCGTGTCACTGACTCGTAATTTCAGGGCCCTTACGATCGCGGTGTCAAATGGCCGATGATGCTCATGGCGATCTCAGCTACGCTGATCCAGATCGCTGGACTAATACCACCGTACTTCGAGCTCGCCAAACGCAATGGTCGAGTTATTGGAATTGGTATGCACACTACTGGTGAATTCAGGGAGTCCGCTGACATCCGAAGACTTCTGGTTCCTGCTCATCGACTATGCTGGCGCGTTCTTTTCACTCATGGCATTGAGTCCGTTATATCCTTTCTCTAATGACCACCTGACGCTGACTTCTTCTAGTTGCACAGCAATGGTTTGACAGCCTTGGCGGGAGCTTGTACATTGCATGGCATGTTGTTGTCTGAGACCTTGGAACGTAACCTCAGCTAACTGTTACTAGTATGGCACTCGAGACTGGCATCTTCATGTCGCAAGCGATCTGGCTGTGGCGTGTCCGGCACGTCCGGCGAGAAGCAAAGAAGGCAGGCAAGACCTATGACGAATACGTCGCCGAGAACCCCTCGAAGAAGATCCCGCGATCCGAGTCGTCCGAGACAGTTGTCGACGTCGAAGCATGCCACGACACAGAGAGGCATGACAGCTTGGGGGCGGAGTCTCAGCCTTCGTCGAAAGAGGAGCAACACACAGATGCAATCCCCCTATCACATTGGGATAGCTTCGTCCAGAAGTGGAGGACCCTGGTACTCAGGCCGGCTCCTGGTGCCCAGTCATGATCGTTATGTTTGTATGTCCTTTGCTCTATACCCCCTGCAGGTGGACTTTGTGTCCCGTCAGATGGCCTGAGCTCTAATAGTTTGTGTTAAAAGTTTTAACAGCGTGGGTGGATGTTTGTCTTGAAGCCACTTGGCTTGATCAAAAGTCATTGCAGTAAAACCACGAGATCATAATTTCTTTGACAAGCAGTAAAAGTAGATGACCCATGACCAGGGTTTGATGACCATGTTTCATCCAAAGCTCTTGCTTACTTTATGTTTTCTTCCACGTACAGCGTTTGATCGTTTGACTTTACCTATGTTTGTGTTTGTGAATTCACTTAGAATTTCCCAATTCGGCCAGCCTCGGCCCCAGTCATCGCGGGGCAACGTCAGCCGAATTCGACATCTTTGACGCAACTTCACCGGCAAAGTACATCCCTTGGTCAACTGATCCTTCACATTGAATTCTGAAACTAAATGAGCCCGATATAGAAAGTTGGACGTTTTCCGCAACAAAACATTCGAACAACGCCACCAGCCTCCAGGTACTATTTAGCGGTAGCTGTCCACATATTCACAACTACAACAATCACCACCACTGTCCAGCAACTCAACTAAGCACCTATTTTCAGTCATTTCACTTACTCAATCTTCAAACAACCATCATGGCGGCTCACGACAACTCGCCTCTGCCCTCCCCTCCTTTCTTCCTGATACCCAACATCAACAACCTGCGCGATGCCGCCATCTCCCTTTCAACTCCCCACGGCTCTATACGCCAGGGGATTCTCTTCCGCTCCGCCGAAGTCAGCAAACTCGACCGCTCGGGCTGGGACGCCGTGCATGCTGTCGGCGTAGCACACGTCTTTGACCTGCGCTCCAAGCCCGAAGTCGAAAAGGGCTGGGCCGGCATCGTCGCCAAAGTCGACGGCACCGAGGACGTACGACCCAGCTGGCTCGTCGATATGGAAAGCGCGGGTGTCCAGCGCACGTGGGTCCCGGTATTCACGGAGACGGACTACAGCCCCGAGAAGCTCGCAGAGCGCTATCAGAAGTACATGCAAGACAGCGTCGAGGGCTTTGTGGCAGCCTACCGCGGGATCCTGGCCAGCGGCGGCCCAGCGTACAAGCAGATCTTCACGTACCTCGCCAACCTACCGCCGGCATCCGCACAGCAAAACGCCGAAGCACCCGGCGCACACAAGCTGGGCGCCCTGGTCCACTGCACCGCGGGCAAAGACCGCACGGGCGTGTTCTTCGGGCTGCTGTTCGACTTCCTGGGTGTGCCGCGCGCGCACATCGCCGCTGAGTACCAGCTCACCGAGCCCGGGCTAGCTCCTGTCCGCGACGCCGTGGTCGAGCGCTTGCTGCAGTCGCCCGGGTTCCAGAAGTATATGCAGAGCGTTGCGAGCGGTAAGGCGCTGTCTAAGGAGCAGCTCGCGGAGATTGTGCAGAATGGTGATGCGTTGGGTATCCAGACGCAGGACTTTTCGCCCGAGGTTAGGGAGAAGGGACGGCAGGCGGCGCTGAGGATGGTGGGGGCGCGGAAGGAGAGTATTTTGGCTACTCTGGAGATGGTGGATAGGGAGTTTGGGGGCTCGGAGAGGTATATGAGGGAGGTTTGTGGGTTGGGGGATGCGGAGTTGGAGGGATTGAGGAGGGTGTTGGTTGTAGAGCAGTGACTCCCTGGGGCGAGGGCGGCGCTGTAGCGGAGCGTGTGGGGTCTCGTGCTATGAGACTCAGGACATTGACAGTTGCTCACGCTCGGCACAGTGTGGTTGTTTTGCTCAGATAGCAGCCGCTATCTGTTGACCTAGAACGCGCAAGACGTGTATCTGCGTGTACATAGATTAGATTCGATACTTTTTCCTTGTGCGACGCCTCAGTCATCTCTCTACTCCTTCCCCTTTTTTAAACCTCTCCCTGTTACCTTCCTGTCACTCAGAATCTTAGTGTACATATCCCACACGACTCACACTGTCGAACAACATCATTACACAACATCACTTCGCAACATTCCCAAACTTGCTGGTAAACATGTATGTGTGCTGAACACTTACATGTTGGACACTTACTCAGCATACTATAGTGAG
The DNA here is from genome assembly GCF_020726555.1 of Boeremia exigua. Taxonomy (NCBI): domain Eukaryota; kingdom Fungi; phylum Ascomycota; class Dothideomycetes; order Pleosporales; family Didymellaceae; genus Boeremia; species Boeremia exigua. Next base: position 2,027,606 of record NW_025763518.1, on the reverse strand, counting down.
AATTACGCATGGTGTCCCAAGGCGCGTCCGACCAGTCAGGGTGTATGTGTTTCGAGAGATCAATTTAGTGGTAGCCCTATAGTTTATGAACCGCGGTAAGAATAGGTTGAATTCTACAGAATACCAGATTATCGGTTGGACGTACCTGCTGTACATACTCAAAAGCCTTGCCTAGATGGGGAGGTGCAGTGGCTCAACAACGGCGGAGCCTCACCCCAACCCCATACCCTGACCAAGAAACTAGCAACTATTTCCGTCTTCTCTTTTCCCAGCATCGTTGCTTCTAAATACAAAACGCGTCAGTTGGGTAACATTCCACTGAAAACGGCTACACGAACGCAGAAGATCATCTGCATATGATCGCGCGCCCTGCGTAGATCAGACTCTTGGCCTTTTGCGTCGCTCGAGCAAAGTCACAGTACATCCCCTACCGAGTTATGCATAGCATCTACGAGTCAAGTGCAACATGCAGTGCAATTGATGTGACACAGTCGCACACCCACAGCCACACACCCCGGAGAACTGGCTCGAAGAAGGCTCAAAATTACTCAACTGCTGGCCAGCCTTGCCGTCTACCGGTGAATGCAGCTCACCGTGCCAAGACAGCACAAGGCTACCAATTGCCTGCTATGACATTGATTGGGTGTGGATGTTCCCTAGATGTCGTACGGACCGCAGGCTTACTTCTTGTGCATGCATTCGACGCATAGCGGAAGTTGGTACGACACACGATCCCATTTACTCAGCTGTGTCCCATTGGGGGTCTTCGAGATATATTTGACGACAAACCGTACACGGAATGGGCATGAGTCTTACCCTTTCTTCTTACACCATGTCTGATTCGTGCCCCCCGAAGATCCTCGACGAGATGCACCAAGCCAACTCTTTGCAGCAGAATCAAACGAAACATCATTTGAAAAAAGTCCTGTTATCATCTGCTTTCATCGTCGTTCCTATGGTGGCTTTCACTATTACTGTTCTTGTCGTACTCTTTTCCAATGTTGTCGATCTCGACTATTGTCCACCCTCTCAGCTCTGCAACCATACGGTCACAGCAGGCATGAACAGTACGGATTATTATGTCGACTTCCCAGTTGGTCGCCTCGCTTTTGTGGCATCTTTGTCATCTACGTTTAGTCTGGCATTGGTCGCGGCTATAATGACAATGTATGGATACGTCGTTGCTAAGCAGGTGTTAAGCTTGCCGGAAGATCTCGGTCAGCAAACCGGATCACCTTCATCTCATGAGATGAGTACACTGATTCGAGTCCTCAATGGGGAAATCATACTATTGTATGATTTGACAGTGCGAGGCTGTCGTCACCTTTTTCGGCGTGACGCAAGAAGGCGTGATAAATCACAGCCGACAAGTCGAATCCTCCGCCTTTGTTGTGTGGTTTTTGTCACCGGCATTTGCACTAGGTCAGGGCTCACACTACATTCATAGCTATTCTAACTTTCACCTAGTGTTTCTATACAGGCTGCCGACACGTACTTACATATCGTTATCGATGCAGTCAGTACAGAACAGCTGAAGCTGACCTCAAACAACGGACTGAATCTCAGCAGACGCTTGGCACCATGGTATTTTGAAGACCCCCGTGATGGAGTGATGAAAAGGTCAATTACCTTCAGCCGCGCTTTTCTCCACAATGGAATGAACGAAGATGCTTATCAAAATGGAACTGGTAGAGTTTGGAAAGCAAACCAAACTTCACTTCTTTATGCATCGGAGGAGGTGGATTCTTACGTGCTTAACTACACAGACCCTGCCGGCATATCGTATGCAATAGTGCAGCCTTCAAACATCGATGAAAGTCTGGACTGGATCGGCACGGGCTACGGAGTATCAACTCAATGCACCGGAGTACCACAGTACAGCTGTCGCACGGAATCGCAGTCGTCGGGTGGGAACGTTATGCACTGCCCTGCAGATGGAGTTTATCCTAACGTTACCATCCTTTCCAAACTGGACAGGGGTCTCAGGACATGGAATTTTGACTGGCATAAAGCATGGACCGAAGCATCGCCCTATGATGATCTGTCACGAGATATTGGGTGGATGATAAAACGAACGCGCGACTCGAGATACCGTTGGGACCAGAACCTGACTCTTCAGGACGGCAATACAATCTTCAGTAATCCCTGGCACTGGTTCGCCAAAGTCACTATTCTGGGGGAGACTTTCGAAATGCCTCAATCATTCATCAATAGTGCGTTAGTGTTGAGGTTCAATGAGTCACTTGAGAATGAAAACAGCCCCTTTATTCTCATGAAATGCAAGACTTCCGGTAAGCTTCTACGACTATATGCGGTATTGAGCTAATCGCGTTGTAGTATACGACACTGTCCACACTGTCGTGAAAGGTCGATTGGTATCACTGAACACAACACTGAGTAATGGCTCAGTAGCGGGTATTGTGTCACAATTGAGCATCGAGGCGGTAGGCACATTAGCCGTAGGCTCCAACTCCGCACTGGCGAGTGTCAACCACAACTACACAACACCGGAAGCTTTCGTCACCACATATGAGCAGTCCATGAGCAAGTCCATGAGCGTGCCCCTCATCACGTACACCGTGCCAGAACAAGCAATCTACGCCCACCGCCGCGTCACCTCGGTCATCACCCGTCTGCCTAAAGTAGCGCTCTGGCTTCTCGTCGTCGCTAACAGCATATTCACTGTCCTCGGCCTGGCCATCGCCGTCATAGCCGCGAAGGCAGCCTCGCCACGTACCCACCAGGCTCAGATCAGACTCAGCACGTCTGGTCTTGCGGCACAGCTCTTTGCATCGCCGCACGCCCGGCGTGAAGCAAAGAATGATGCCGAGTTATTCCAACAGGGGAAGCGGAGCGTCGTGGGCATAGACACCAAGAAGGTTCGCATGCGATCGACGTCTTTGCGAGGAGCGGAGTTCGTCACTGTCGACGCGGTTGTTGATGTTGAAGATCAGAGTGGAGAGGAGACGCTTGGTTTGCGCTCTACGCACACCATATAGCTGACACGCACCTACGACTTCTATACCGTTGCTGATGAAAATCAGTGCTATTGGCAGACGATTATACCCAGAGATGTGCTATTTTGATCACTGCGAGTGTCTGTAAGAACGACAGGAGGCACTGCCATACTTTACCGTGCACACAATTTGATATAGTTTGCAAAGTCACGATAACCTGAATAGATGTGAAATCAACCCCATTTTCTTCCTCTGAAAACAAATGTGAAGATATACTGGTCTGCTCACAGCTTGACCTCGATTAATCCTCACCCTTACCGTCCGTCCTTCGATCCTTTGCTTTCTCCTTGCATATCCACACTTCCTTACTGGAATGACCATCTCTCACAGCTTCCCCTCAAGCGGCACCTCAGCCACCTGATCCAGCCCCTCATACTTCGGCACATCAAACCCATACTTCTCCGCGATCCCTGGCCCCACAAACCGCCCGCCCACAAAATGCCTCCCCTTGAACCACTTCACTAGCGGCTTCGGCGCAGTCAAACTCACCAACGCCGCCGGCATAAACCCCTTGCCAGGCCCCTCCTCCCTGGGCCCCTCCTCAATATCCCACGACGACGGCGCATCCACCGCCAGCACCGGCACCCGCGTCTCCGCCAGCGCCTGCACCACCGCGCCAAACGGCTCCCTCACCTCGCCCTTGAACGAAAATCCAAACACCGCGTCGATCACATGATCCGCGTCTCGCAGCGCCGCAGGGAAGTCCGCCGTGAACGGCACGCGCAGGTCCTCGAGCTGCGTGCGCAGCCGCGCAAATAGCTCACTTTTGCTCTGCTTGGGGTAGTACACGGTCGGGCGGTAGCCGTAGTGGAACAAGTGCCGGGCGGCGACCAGCCCGTCGCCGCCGTTGTTGCCCGGGCCGCAGGCGATCAGGATGCGGCGGCCGGAGCTCAGAGGGTGCAGTTTGAAGAGCGCTTGGGAGATGCTGAGGCCGGCGAGTTCCATTAGTTGGTCGAGTGAGAAGGCGCCGCTGGACATCAGGTCTTGGTCCAGGAGGGCGGCGGTTTTTGCGGATATTGTCTGGGATGGTTAGTTGAGTGGGTTGAAAAGGGGGTAGAGGGTTCTACTCGGAGAGTCATTTTTGGAGCGGGTGGATGTTTGGTTGATAGATGTGTAGTGTTTTGGAGATTGTGTGGTGGGAGGTGCGATTACATCACTGCTCGAGTGAGGACCTGCATGGTCAGGATGCGGAGATGAGGCAGCGAGACATGTGGAACGCAGCGCATTAACAAGATATCTATTTTCTGACATACAAAGACATCAGATTGTCATCCGACCTATGTCTTGCCGAACCCCCGATCTATGTCCGCGTGAAGTAGCCCCCATCACGTGCGCGGCAAAACCCCGGCCCAAAATATCTCGCCCTCAAACGACCGCGACTTCACCCTAGCACCACCGCACTCCATCCCGCCGCCATGGTCCTGCGCATCCGCCTGTCGCGCTTCGGCAAGAAACATGCGCCATTCTACAACATCGTGCTGACGCACGCCCGCACCGCGCGCAACTCGCGGCCCCTCGAGGTTCTCGGCACGTACAACCCGATTCCGCAACCACCGCGACCGGGCGACACCTACGGACGGCCATGGAAGGATATCCAGCTCGATGTGAGCAGGGCGCGGTACTGGGTTGGTGTGGGCGCGCAGCCGAGTGATACCGCGTGGCGGTTGTTGAGCATGGTGAGTGAGGTCTGGAGTTGGTTGAGAGAAGCGTGGGAGCGCGAGCTAGGAACGATGAGGGTTCTGGGGAGGGGATTGAGCTGGCGACGTGGCGCGAGTGGTGGAGAGCAGTGTTGACACGTGCGCAGGTTGGCATTCTCGAGCCGCAGTACCGCATCTCCAAGATCCAGGGCCAGGTCATCAAGGCCGATTCGGCGGCGAAGTCGCTGTTGCCGGAGACACCCGTTACGCCTCCCGCGGAAGCAGAGGTCACGCAGGAGCAGAAGGCCGAGGCGTGAGCGCGTGCATTGGGAGGACCGCCATCTGGCGCCACAGTGGAGGACTACCGCGAATGACGACAGCTGGGTTGGGCAGTGGAATTGGAATGCTAAAAAACGATGATTGAGTTGATCAACGCGAAGAGAGAACGCAGAGGCCGAGAGCAAAAGGTCGCTTGGTCGGACGAAAGATGAAAGACCAATGAGATGCATGAATGGGCGTTATTTGGTATACCACGATGTAGACATTGTATCATATACCTCACACCAGAGGACTTGTACATGCTGTAAGAATAGAAAGCTGCCTCGGGCGAGCTCAATACCAATTCGCCGGGCGTTATTCGTCCAAAACCTCACTGCACATGGCGAGTCCAAGTCTCTCCACCTGCGCAAACGACTCTACCAGGACACCGGTTTCCAAGTGTCTACTCGGTCAACCCCAGCAAGAAAGATGTTCATTTATTTCAGCATACACCCACTCCAACCCAAAGCGGTCAATAAACGGAGACCTAACGCACCTCCTGCATCCGGTTGGCGCGCCTTCCCCCGCAGCCGCGGCAGCGCTTTGCTTCGGGTTTGTTCCGCGCCGCCAACCCCAGCTTTCACGACGCGACGTTCTTGTGTGGTCTTGAGCCGCTGCATAACCGAAATGCGCGGTTGGTGAAATTTGCGACTTGCTACAGCTCCCCGAAGTTCCCGGTGTCCTCAATTGCTGGTGCTCTACTCGTTTGCTGCTTTGTTGTGCTCGGTTATAGCTCAGGTACATGCGCTCGGTAGTCAGGAACTCACAATGACAAGCTAACAGCATACAGCATATTGAAAGCATGGCCTCCAAAGTCCCGTCGCGCGAAGCTCTGACGCTGCTGAAGCACTCCATCCGCCCAGCAGTCGCTCTCCGCTCGCAGGCACAGTCGCGTCTGCTCCCTTCCGCGGGTGCTTCGCTGCGCGCCCAAGCTCCAGCTCATCCGTCACGCCAAACATCACGCAGCACGGCAACATTCACGCACTCTCACCATGCCGACGCCGTGTCTGTCATCCCCACATTGGTGGACACTAGTTCAGCAGACTTCAAGGAGAATAGGCGTGAAATGGAGGAAGTCACCGAAAAGCTGAACGGCCTGCACTCCAAGATTGCACAGGGCGGCCCGCAGAAGGCACGAGACAAGCATCTTCAGCGCGGCAAGATGCTCGTTAGAGATCGCATCACGGCACTGATTGACCCTGGGACACCATTCTTGGAATTGAGCCAAATGGCGGGCTATGATGTCTACGAAGGCGAAGACACGCCGGCGGCTGGCATCGTGACTGGCATTGGAACAGTGAACGGCGTCCAGTGCATGGTTGTTGCGAACGACAGCACGGTCAAGGGCGGCACATACTACCCACTCACTGTCAAGAAGCATCTCCGAGCGCAGACAATTGCGCAGGAGAACAGACTGCCGTGCATTTACCTCGTCGACTCTGGCGGTGCCAACTTGCCTCATCAGGCTGATGTCTTCCCGGATGTCAACCATTTCGGCCGTATCTTCTACAATCAGGCTCGCATGTCGGGCATGGGCATCCCCCAGATCAGTGTTGTGATGGGACCATGCACAGCTGGTGGCGCGTACATCCCCAGCATGAGCGACGAGAGCATCATTGTCGAGAATCAGGGCCATATCTTCCTCGCCGGCCCGCCGCTCGTTAAGGCCGCGACTGGCGAAGTCGTTTCAGCGGAGGACCTGGGAGGTGGCAAGCTGCACAGCGAGGTGTCTGGTGTAACGGATTACCTAGCTGTCGACGACGCCCATGCCCTGGTCCTGGCACGGAGAAGCATTGGCAACCTCAACTGGCACCGCAACCAGACTGTCTCTGTGAAACCAGCTTTCAAAGAGCCACTGTATGACCCAAAGGAGTTGAACGGCATTGTGGGCACGAACCTGCGCAAGCAGATTCCCATTCACGAGGTCATCGCACGCATTGTGGACGGGTCGTCCTTCTCTGAGTTCAAGCCGCTGTATGGCTCAACACTCGTCACGGGCTTTGCGACCATCTACGGACACCCCGTCGGCATTGTGGCCAACAACGGTATCCTCTTCAGCGAGAGCTCGCTCAAGGGCGCGCACTTCGTGCAGCTGTGCGGCAAGCGCCAGATCCCGCTAGTCTTCCTGCAACACATCTCAGGCTTCATGGTCGGGCAGGATGCAGAGAAGGGCGGCATTGCAAAGAACGGCGCCAAGCTCGTCACTGCTGTCAGTTGTGTTGACGTGCCTAAGTTCACCGTCGTTGTTGGTTCGAGCGCCGGCGCTGGCAATTACGGCATGTGGTAAGTTCAATCCCTGCCCCACGTATACATTGACTGACATCACATACAGTGGCCGTGCCTACTCACCACGCCTCCTCTTTACGTGGCCCAACGCAAAGACATCCATCATGGGTGCCGAACAGCTCTCCTCTGTGATGGCGGCAGTCGGCAAGTCGGATCCGGAGCTCAGGAGCCGAATCGAGCACGAGAGTGAGGCGACATTTGGATCGGCAAGGCTGTGGGATGATGGGATCATCCCTCCCGAGCACACGAGGAGGGTGCTGGGTATGGGACTGCAGATGGCATGTGGCGGGCAGAACACAGGCGTCGAGAAGGAGAGCAAGTGGGGCGTCTTCAGAATGTAATTTAGCAGCTCAAACATCGAAATGACATGTACCACCTCATCACTCTATCTATATGATGCGATGTCGTGCGCTCATGCGCGCGCACCGTGGTACAGCGCGCACCGAAGACATCATAGAGCGGCGCCCGAAATAGCTCACGCCTGAGCGCCCTCCCAATCTCCACCCCGGTTTTCCTTTACACTCGGCGCCACTTGGCGCGAAGATCAAGCTTTCCGCCACGCCTGCTGACCTCACAGCACAAGCCCGTTCAAGCCTCTGTGTCGCTGCTTGCGGCCTTTGCAACGCTCGCGACCGCTCGCAGCGCAACTCTTCGCGTCGCGTCGGCGCCAATGGCAGCGCACCGCAACCCCGCTACGGAACTCTTACACTGCTGCTTGTAATAATCGCGCGACTTCGGTAGGCAAGATGCATGCACCGGTCAGCAACGGCGGGACGTCCAATACACCCGCTTTTCCGGCCCACCATTAATCCAACCGCGAGCGCGATGTGAGTGGGCGAGCGGTCGTTCACGCATGCTGACGCATCCGCCGCAGCCAATGGCGCACACTGCACACGAGCGTGCGAGCCGAACACGACCGTGGCTCAGCGGGGGCCTTGAACAGTACGAGGCAGGGTTGCGCGAGTGCGCCTTGGGAGCCCGCTGATGAAAGCAGACCAGGAATGGGAGGCGCGCATGCGGCGCCCGCTTTATGCTGCCTTAGGCGGCGGGTGCCCGCTGCAACGCCTTTACTCCTCTTTCCACCGCCGTTCGTTTTGATCCTGCCTTCTGTACGTCTGTTCGTGATTGAAAGGTTGTGTAACGGAATTCTTGGTCAAGTCGCATGGTTGAGTGGGTATGAGGTTGTTCAGCCCTGCGCGCGCGCTAGCGGCGCTCTGTCTGCTGCCCACGGATCTCGTGCGACCTTATGTTGGCGCCGAAGTGTTGGATCCCAATTCACCTGGTGCGTGGAATTGCAGCGCTGGAGGGTTCAAGTGCTGATACGGACACAGAGTCGATCAAGAATGTGTCGTCGAACATTGCGAAAGAGCTGGTGTCGTACTATGCGACCAAGGATGAGAAGGGCTGGCATGTGCTCGGCGGCTACCCGGGTGTGCTGTATGAGCCGTACTACTGGTGGTTAGCTGGGGCCATGTTCGGGACGCTGCTGGATTACTGGCGGTATACCGGGGACGACCAGTATAACGATATGATGCGCGAGGGCATGATACATCAGTTTGGAGAGCATCTGGATCTGGTGCGCCCCTCTGTGTGTATCTCTATGCGCTGATCTAACACACACAGATGCCTCAGAATCAGTCCAAGAACGAAGGAAACGATGACCAGGTCTTTTGGGCGTTCACCATGATGTCTGCCGCAGAGTACAACTTCCCTGCCCCGCCCGACGACAAGCCCGGCTGGCTCGCCATGGTGCAGTCCGTGTTCAACCAGTTCGTCACGCGCTACACCAAGGAGGTTGCCGACGGCAATTGCGGCGGCGGCATGCGCTGGCAGATCTACCCGTGGCTGAACGGCTGGACGTACAAGAACACGGCCTCCAACGGCGGGCTGTTCCATCTGGGCGCACGCCTCGCCATGTTCACGAAAAACGACTCCTATGCGCTGTGGGCCGAGAAGGCGTACGACTGGATGGACAGCACGGAGCTGATCTGGGACGACGGCACCATCAACGACGGCATGGCCATGACCACCGACCCGCCCTGCAAAGAAGCCGACAAAACCCCCTGGACGTACAACTACGGCATGATCATTGCCGGTGCCGCCTACGTATGCATCTACCTCCCCTCTCTCTCCCCTTACTAACGATCCCAGATGTACAACTACACCAACGGCGCCCCCAAATGGCGCGGAGTCCTGGAACGCCACCTCAACAAATCCGCCATGTTCTTCCCCGAGTACTACCGCGGCATCATGTACGAAGTCTGCGAGCCCAAGATGCTGTGCGACACGGACCAAGAGTCGTTCAAAGCGTACCTCGCGCGCTGGCTGGGCGTGTGCATGCAAATGGCGCCCTGGACCTACGACACCATCATGCCGCGGCTGCACACCTCCGCGGTAGCCGCCGCGCAGACCTGCGTTGGCCCGTCGCTGCACGGCGCGGGCAACTACGCGTGCGGCATGCGCTGGTGGATGGACGGCTTCGACGGCGTGCAGGGCGTTGGGCAGCAGATGACCGCGCTGAATGTTATCAGTGTGCTGAATGTGCAGCGTGTTGATCCACCGTTGTCGAGTAAGACGGGCGGCGAGAGTAAGGGCGATCCGGGGCTGGGGTCGGGGAGCGTGGATGCCGATTTGCCGCTGCTGCATCAGAATGCTATCGGCGCAGGGGATCGGGCGGGCGCAGCGATCTTGACGATTCTGGTCATGGGGTTTGTGTTTGGGGGCGCGTGGTGGTTGTGCGTGGAATGAGTTGGGGGTTGATCTGTATTGAATCCATGATATTTCTTCAAGGTTGCGGTGTTGAGGGGTGAGAGTGCTTGGGTCGATGCTGATATGGATACAGGTCCGATGGCTTAGCAGTGCTGTCATCGCACGCGAGTATGCCCCCCGATACAGCACGAAATCCGCCGTTTAACGTGGCCTACCGGCTCTGCCACGACGTTCATTTCATCCACTGCCTAGCAGTGATCCGTCTATCCGCTACGGCAGCCACGTAGCTGAATAGCACTCCCGCACTGTTCCAGCATCGTTCATCATTCCACTAGAACCGAGCTCGCAGATCCTCGCAGTCTTGACTCTCAACTCTCGATTCTCGATTTCGATTCTCGATCATCATCTCATCTCGAGATGGCGTGTATCTGGCAGACGGTCCATCCTGCAGTCACCTGATTAATCAATCCACTATGTATGGACGGCGATGCCGGTGCGGCAGGCGTGTTGGCACAGGTCCGGCGCGGAAGTCTGTTTAGAGCAGAGTGAGCGGCACGGACGAAAAGCGGACTGTGTCATTTTTGGGTACTATACTGTGTGTGTATCTAACAGCCGTGGCATTGAGCGCCTCGCAAACCGCCACTTCTGCAGTCGCGCCAGATGGAAACCCTGGCAATGAGGAGGAATAGTAGAGAGCAACAGAAACGATCTCGCAGTGTGGATGGACCTACACATGTGGATCTTATACATGTACTTTCCAGCATGTGGCCTTTTGGCGTATACGATTCTCACATTGCTACGACCTAGCTACAACCGATCACCACGCTTGGACACCGAGAGTGTTGAATGCCGAAACCTACTAGTCACATGACTCAGGAACTCCATATACGTTTCTCTCTGTCGACATACAATCCTTTCCCCAATGAACCATCCGAGTCACTTTCGGCTTCCTTGCCTCCTGTGAATAGAGAGGAGGACAGGTATGTACCGACGTATTCGAACCTATCTTTTACTCCATGTTTTGTAGATTTGCGTTCTTCGCTTCTTCCTTCGTGCTTACAGGGAGGGTAATCCTCCGGCTGATAGCTCACGGGTATCCATTGAGAGTTTGGCCAATCTTGAACAGCTGCGACAACCTCTTAGAGCATTCAACTTGCTGGATGCATGCCACGCCGGCGCACTTTAACAGCTCGACGATGCCCCCCTGTACACTACGTGCATCGCTGTTGCCTAATTCGTTTGCCCAGATGCGCTAACGCAGTGTGCAACAAGGCGGGCGACGACGCACCCTCCGAGCACCGTACATGTACACCTCACACAACAACGCACGGCATATGGCGCCTACCTGATTTCGGCTCGTTTTCGAGGTTCTCACTTGGTGTAAGTGCATTGACATACCCCGAAAGGCAGTGCTGATGTGCGTGGGTTTAGCCTCGTAGCCTCAGGTCCGCCTTCTTCGAGCCTGCAACCTAGCCATACCCAAGGTAATATTGTCGCTCTTTAGTGCTTAATCCTGGCAATTCGATTCTTCGATACGGTGGATGAGTCTCTGTGCACGCCTCGGGTGACAATTTCGCTCCAACAAATTTAAGGCTGTAACATGGTTGGGAAACCCTGAACCGGTAAACAAAACGAATTGTTAGCTTTCCTCTGGCGCGGCGGATATTTATACAACGGTCACCTTCCACAACCTTCTCTCTCCGCTGATCCGCATAATCTTCCTCTACCGCTCGCGGCTCAATTTCGAGATACACGCAAGCAACATGACTGCGCCGTACCCCAACTTTGGCGAACCGCTACCAGCAGAGTTTCGGGGCGACCAGGTCAAGAAGCGACGTTGGCTTTCACGCTCTGACGAAGAGATCGCGGAACACATGGACACACGCAACTTGCGTTATCGCAAAGGATGGCCTCAACTTCCACCGCTTCCAGTCGCTGACATCAGAGATGGGGCACGAAACAAGGTGCATAATCCACAAGCCATCATCAACACGGTAGAGACATTATGCCAGGCTCAGAGGATCCAGCCCATCGAAATCTATTTCGCATATCGAGTACCAGAAGTCCAGCAGGAAGATGAGAAGTATCACACACTAGTACTCACCACCGATCTCAGCAAGGACCCTCTTCTTTACTCCCTTATCATCCATATCCGCAAATTTCTGCAGCAAGACTCGCGCCATCAAGAGATATCCATTGAGATAATCGATTACCGCGCTGTACATGGATTGTTCAGTTTTGCTATTCCTCCATCCGAGCTACATTTGATGGAGGTATGGCATCCAGTCTTTGACGCCGCTCTTGAGGAGATTCACAAACGGCAAGAGAAGTGGACAACAGTCGAGATGTTGTATCGCGGCTTGGAAGATGATGCAGCACGCTGCCAGGCAACAGTCGTTATCACATCACCAACTGCCGCAAAAGATGTTTGGATTATGCAAATACTTCCCGATATCCGCAAGCGCCTCCAAGCACTATCTCCATCTCTAGGGGTTGAGCTTCTCTGTGGCTCATCTCTGTACATTAATTCACGGGGAGTGCCGCCTGACGCACAAACATACGAGGCAGATGTGTCGATGGGCTCTTCCATAGGGCAGCAGGCTCTTGAGATGCATTCGGGCACAGCTGGTGGTATGGTGAAATTGTCAGACGGCACGACATGTGCCCTAACCAATCATCATGTTGTGCGTAATGACAGTCTCGATAAATGTAAGTACATGAACTGCTTGTTTATTTCCTTGCGCTGACTACTTGCGATGTAGTGCTCACAAAGAGCTCCGGCGAACATCCATTCTTGAAGGCTGGTAACCCTGCATTTGAACCCAGTAAACATCGGTTTACGTGTCCGTCCAATGAAGACAATGCAGCCTTCATCCAAGATCGTGAGAAGTACGAACAGCAATGGCTGGCTCAAGCGAGAAATCCTGCGGCACCCCGATATCTTGCTTCCACGCGGGCCGAGCTTACGACAGCAAGGACAACGAATCGTTCTTTTGGAACAGTGTATGCCTCTTCAGGTCTGCGGACAGTAAAGTGTGAGAAGCTCTCAAGCAATCCTACCAATGGCAAGGCTGTCCCAGATACTGGCAAGTCTAAATTCCGATTCATGCTCGACTGGAGCCTCTTGGAACTTCATCCCAAGCGCGGCATGGTCAATGTTCTTCCCATGCGGGTGCAGAACAATAACGCCAGGTACAGCACCCTCATGTCGGGGCAGGAATGTGCTCAGTGGACGGTTATGAATAACCCGAAATGCCACATCCTGAGAGATGAAGTAACGGTTGGGAAGTTTGGTCGCACCACGGGTTTCACATACGGAGTGATCAACTCAATTCCAACCATTATCAACCCCAACTCCGAAGGGGGACAGTACAAGAATATCTCAGATACCTATGGCTTCACGGTTGAGGATTGTGGCCACAGCATGTCGTTTGTCGCTCATGGCGGCGCCGCTGTAGGACTTGGAGACTCTGGAAGCATTGTCTTACATGCACCATCCGGTGAATGGCTTGGTCTTCTTTTCGGTGAAACGAGAGCAAAAGCCGCTCTGTTTACGCCCATTGACCTTATCTTTCGGGACATTGAAAAAGTGACTGAACTGAAGGTTGTTGAGCCTGTCTTCAACTGTGGCTAGTAAGTAATTGGTAGGCATCGATACGATTAAACAATACTTACATTGTTAGAAAACATCGAGAAATAGGAGGACATACTCCTGTTGCTAATCCTCGAATGCGTGGAAAGGTGGGAACGTACGCATTCACGGGGTTACGGTAATCCCACCTGCAACGGAAACAGGAGCGTGCCAGAGGATTGATGGTATCCCGAGCGAGTGGTATCCGACTGACACGAGCCGGGAGCAATGGGACAGCAAGGATGGAAAGTTTCGGGTGGAATGCTGAGAAGACACGCATTGGCCGAGGAGCAGGTAATCAAGATCATATGATCGCGCCCTTCTCTGCGGCTGGCCTCATTAAGTGGCTTGCCTCTTTGTAATGACTGGTTTCTGCTACACTTTACCGCAATCAAATCTCCGTCATCGGGGAGCTGAGCTACAGTATCAATTGCAGCCTGATGTCCTGCCACATCATGAAGTACAAGCATTGTTACAGTTGACTAGATTTGACAATGTGTGTTCAACATCTCCTTGCAGGTCTGGGCTGCTTACATTGCAGCGCTCCTAATGGCTTTTGAGGAATTTTATGGCCAACGACAAGTTTTGTGATCTAATGTTCCAGATATACCATCGCCTCATAAAACTCTGAGGCAATGTCACCCAAATCGGCATCAGACCATAGCTACTCAATGCAAGCGGAGAGAAGATCTCGCATAATCCCTGCAAAAAACGTCTTTCCACAAGTCAGGTTGTGGCCTTCGCCGTTGGAACATTTCACGTAATGCATGGAAGCTTGTGAGCAAGGAGAGTTTGAATTGGCGTACAAACCTTGTAGCACATCTCAGGTAAACGAACAAAACCCTTAAACTCCCTAGATATAAGATCAACATCGGAACTTTTCTATCGACATCACTGCTCCCCAGAAGCTCACTGATAACAAGGCGATATAATTTTCCATGGAGCTCTCGTCCTTCGTTCCAAATGACAGCCTCTATGATTTTATTGATAGTGCACGAAAAATAGGGGTATATCGCGAAAAGTCTCACAAAACAGGCCAAGGCCCTCTGCCTGTGGCACAAAAGTCGGACAGCCTCTATAACCTACCAAAGTAACTCAGCACAAGATAATCTGACTGACTCCATTAGGTTTGAGGTAGGAGCCGGAGCGTTCAGGTCGAGTGCAATCGGTGCGTCCTCGTTTGATCGCTCCAAAAAGTCTGTTTAGAAAGAGGTTGCCTAACTCACGAATTTGTAAGAGCGGCATTTATCTCTGCTGCTACAACACTGCAACACGGGACGATACGTAACAAAGCGACCTCTTTTCCAGAGGACTAAGAATAAATTATACAGCCCAATACCTCACCGTACTGCCTCTATTCGCAGATCTAGAGAGTACCAAGGATCACAAACCGTGCCCGCAGTCTACCAGTCACCAACCCGCACCTTCACGCGACCAACGCAGACAAGCCAACCAACACCCAACCTCCGCCACAGCAAGTCTACAGCCACATCGGCAGATCCTCTCAGCCCAGTCTCTAAACCCTACCTTACAAGATACCTACATCTCGAGCCGACCACATCCCAAGCTTCTAAGGCCAACACCAGCCATCGAATGCAGCAGTCCAACCCCATCAGCACGGACACATCGCACTCACAGACTAGACACCCATCCCGCTACGCTACCGCGCCAACATCCCTACCCGTCCCGAGCCCAAGCCGCTGCCAAACCCCTATCCTTCACTGCGCACCTCGAAGCCCCAGCACCATGTTCCACCTTCCCCACCATCTCCCATCACCTCCGTGTATCACCTTCCCAGCACCACCTTCGACCTTCGGCCTTCGACCTTCGACCTTCAACCTTTGACCTTCGAATGTCCACCGTCCACCTTCCACCTCCTAATCCCCACTGTCTAGCACTGCTGTCTTAACCGCCTCAATTGAAGTCTATACCTTGGAACGCATAACTCAACCTCACCACTCAGCCTCATAACCCACAGCCCATAATCCAAAACTCAGAATGGCTGTTTTGAGGCGGTTGAGGTGGTTGCTGCGCGACTTGGTGTGGAGTTGCTGGTAGCCTAGTCTTACTGCTCTTACTACTACTACTCTTACTACTACACTTACCACCAGCTTACTACCTCCGGCTTACTACCAGCTGCAGCCTGTGATAAATTCCAGCAATGTGTGCTACGAGACTTGCTATAATCGCTGCTGTAATCTTTGACTTTGGCGTGTACAAAGAATTTCCTGGCCGCGAAATCCGCAGTAAAATTTACGACGCGCTTCCTGGAGACTTGATATAGGGTTGCTACTAGCTTGCTGGTGCGAGATGTAGGAGAGTGAAAGGGGCTGGTCTATTGTGTGTGTGTGTGGCAGTGCGCAAAAGCACCATGATAACCCTAGAAAGCTGCTACGCAAGAAACATCAACGATGCGCAAGAAACGTCGACAACACGCAAGAAACGTCGACAATGCGCGTGCAAACCGCGACACCCGCTCAAAAAAAGGAAAACTCCTGGCACCCGCAATGCAAAACGCGCCACGCCGTCTACTGTTCCAAACGCAACCCCCCCCCCCCCCCCCCCCCTCTCCTGCGGGCGACTCGCTCAGTGCCCGCCCCCTCCAAACCCAATATTAATCGCCAAACACGTAACCATAACCACAACGCCATACAGCGCCAACCCCAGCGCCGCAGCCCTCAGCAACCCCCTGCGCCTCTCCCTGCCCTCGACACCCTCCCTCGTCGCACCCCCTTCAACACCGAGTCCGAAGTCCTCAGCGTCGTCTTCGTCTTTAACCAGGCGCTGGTGCGCCGCGGACTGCGGGTCCGCGATCTTGTAGTAGAATAGGCCGGGTAGGATGAAGGAGATGGTGGTGGAGCCCGTGGAGCCGACGTAGGCGAGGACCAGGGAGAGCGAGGAGACGGTCATGGCGGTGAGGAAGGAGGCGACGATGAGCGCGGTGGTGACGAGGGCGAAGCGGAGATCGGACATTTCCTGGGCTTTAGGGGTGGATGGGGGCAGCAGCGAGGGGCTAGGCGAGCGTGGGGGGCTGCGGCGCGGGCGCCAGGATGCGCAGGCTGCGATCGAGGCCCGGCACGGGTGGATCTGCAGCGGGTAGGAGAACATGACCAGCACGACGATGGCGAAGCGGCCGATGGTTGCGGGCGCGGCGGTCGGGTACATGGAGACGATGTTACCGGTGATGTTGTCGCCGTAGGACAGGTAGCCGGTGATGCCGGTGAGGATGTACAGGGCGCAGCCGCCGCCGATGGAGGCCAGGATCACGGTGGTGGTGCGGAAGTGCGAGTTGTCGCTGATTTCGTTGAGGATGGAGAACATGTTCTGGTGGCACGTGTAGGCGAAGACAATCACCGGGAAGGCGGCGAGGGCGTTGATGGGGCCGGCCCATTCGAAGACGCGCACGGGGCCGCGCTGGGCGAGGGTGTCGCCTTTGATGTAGTGGGCGACGACGAGGATGACGAGGTAGGCGATGGAGAAGAGGGCGATGATGGAGGTGTATTTGAGGGAGTCGAGGCGGCGCAGGAACGACAGTGGAATGACGATGAGCCTGGGTTGTCAGCGGGAACATGATGGGGAAGTGCTATGCATACATGAACGCGGTGATCCAGAACTGGCGGTCGACCAGGAAGGCAACGTCTTTGGCGCCCGGCGCAAAGCCCACGACGACGCCCGGCATCAGGTCGCCGATGATGATCAGGTAGCTGACGGCCACGCCGAAGCACTTGACGGCGATGGCGGCGTCGAACAGGATCGAGGCGTTCGGGTAGGTGAGCTGCGACAGCGCGGCGAAGGAGGCATGGCCGCGGTCGACATAGCGCGCGCACCGCGTCTGCAGGTACAGGCCGAAGCCCGACGTGAACCCCGCCCAGGCAATCACAAAGATGCCCAGGAAGATGCCCATCTTGGACAGGGCCGAGGGCATGGCGAGCAGGCCGGCGCCGAGGACTGCGGGTCTAGGTGAGCTTGAGCGAGCGTGAGCGAGCTTATCGCAGCATGCGGCGTACTGGTGTTGGCCAGGTTGATAACGCTGGAGATCCACGAGGCGTTCCCATGGTGGCCGGCGTCGTGCTTGCCGCGGCCGCGCCGTCGCCCGCGCAGCGACTCGGTGCTGGCGGACATGGGGTCGTGGTCGGCGATGGCCGAGTAGTTAGCCATGCTCATGGCGGCGTCGCAGAGGCATGCGGTGGGTCGTGGGTGGGATTGTATGTGATGGCGGTAGTGAGCTTGGGATGGGCGGTAATAGTGAGAAATTATACGTTCATCACACGTCGCGACACGGATTGAGTGTTGTGAAGTAACATGTCGTGCTCAGCCCAGTCGCGACGTTGAGGTTGCGGCATCGTCATCCGACCAAGTGGGCCCGGGCACCTGTCGTTCTCACATGCCCAACCCAGACACGCTCCACCATGGACGACTACGACGAGGCGGTGCTGTTCACCTTTGCGCTGCTCGAGTCGCGGCTCGCGCGCCTGGAGTACCTGCTGAGCGGGCCGCGCGCGCCCGAGGGCAAGCCACAGACAGTCGCTGACCGCATCCACCGCATTGAGCAGACGCTGCAGCAGCTGGCGGGCAAGACAGCGCTGCTGGACAACGTGAACGAGCTGTGTACGTGGGCGGGCACGACGTGGAATCACGGGCTAACGGCGGCAGTGACCAAGCATAAAGACGTGCTGATGGCGAAGCCCGAGGAACCCTCGGTCCCGCTCTCGACGCCGCAGAAGGCGCTCCTCGTCGTCGAGCGCGCGACATCCTTTGCGACGACGGCCTCGCAGCTCAAGGCGCTCGACGACCAGCCAGTCCCCGCCACGGCCGGGTTCGTCAAGCTCGCGGCGCTGCGCCCGCGCATTGCAGAGGCAGAGGACCGGCACCTGCAGCAGGCGCTCAAGATTGCGGAGCTGCGCAGACGCACTGGGCTGCTGGTGCAGCGCGACAAGCAGGTGCACTGGGTGGCGGCGGGGCGGGCGTGGGCGGGCTATCAGGAGAGGCTGGTGCGGGGGTACAAGGGGCTGCAGAGGGAGGAGGGGAGATTGAGGGCTGAGCGGGAAGACGGGGAGGGCGAGACGGTGTGAGGTTGTTATGATACCCAAGCAGCGTGGATGATGGAGAGTAGCGACTGTTATGAAGACACAGCGTATATGATCGAGAGCAGCGACTGCTATGAACACACGCAGCGTGTATGATCCAGAATAGCACTGTTATGAACTCAGAGCAGCTGTAATGACCTACATAGCGCTGTCCTGACCTACATGGCGCTGTCATGACACCCAAGCAGCGTGGTAGGTATGTACTATGAACCACAGGATGTATGCTTTTGTGGAGCACGGCATGAGAACTACAACCACAACACTGCGAACCCATGGTCTGCCGTCGCGAACGACAGGCCTGACAGCGGGCCATGACGTCCCCAGCATTGCTTCCTGCCATTGGCACGCCTGAGCCAAACATGCACCCCGAGCCACACAGCACCCCAAGCCAAACATGCACCCGCCGAGGGCGATGACCTCAGAGCCAGGGCGCGACGGTTGAGAGGGCAGTGGCCAGCAACGGCTGGAAGGGCATCCGTGCGGCGGCGTTTCAGCAGCGTTGCAGGCGGCGCGGGAGGCGATCGGGACTGGGCTGCATCCATGTCTCAGCACGTTTCAGTGCTGGGCTGCACACGTGCGGCGTACCTGCAGTGTGCAGCCAGCGCCGATTGATGCCGGCAGGAGTGATGGGCTTTGGGATTGTGATGGTGCTGGGGATGGGCAGGGTTCAGCTCGTCGAGACGTGCAGCGACCCGCCATGTCGTATGCGTTCAGTGGGCCGTTCAGGTGACAGCGCTGCAACGAACGAAGGATCATGGTGGCAGCGCGCAGAGACAGCGCCAGCCAGACGACCACGGCCAGCCACACCAGCGTCGCCCAGATTCGCGCAACATTCCGTTCGCACGCTGGCGGCGGCCGTGCTGGCGGCGCTGGCGGCGGTGGTGCAGGCGCGTCGCCCAAATTAACACGCGCGGCTTCCAGACGGTTGGACAGGCCGGCCTAATCTCCAAGCGGCCGGCCAGCCCTACGCCGCGACGCCAGCGCTGCGCCAATGGCCGCCCGCCAATCCGGCCGTCCTGAAACCGCAGCCAGCTCGCTCTCCTCGTCCGCACCCTCGACGGCCTCGACACCATTCCCTCGCGCCTCACCGACTCTGCCGCGCCGCTGGCCCTCGACGCCCGTGCCTCTGTCTGCCGTGCCACCCGCGCCCACGCAGAGCTTGCGCCCGCATACATAGCAGCCCTCCCGCGGCCTGACGCGCTGCTGGCACGACCGTCGCTGGACTGACGCTCGCCCACGCCCGGCTCCTCTCCCGTCTTCGCTTCTCGCCCGCCGTTCTTCTCCGCCGCCTTCTTCTCCGCCGTCCTCTTCTCCGGCCCGCCCTCGCCCTCGCACATGCCCGTCTTCGGCGCCACCGGCTCGCCCTCTCTGAAAATGGAATCGGGCTACGGCAACGGCTACACCGGCCAGCGCGCCGCCTCCTTCAGCGTCGGCCGCATCATCGGCGACCCCTTCGCCCTGGCCACCATCTCCATTGGCATTGTGAGTGCGCCCGCCGCCTGCACGACCACTACTGACTGCCCAGCTCGCCTGGATCATCGCCTTCGTGGCCAGCATCATCTCCGCCATCCGCGGCGGCTTCCCCAACTTCGCCTGGTGGACCCTGGTCTTCATGTTCTTCTGCATCGCCGGCGTCACCGTCACTGTCGCCTCTGATGCCGAGCGCACATATCACGTTGCAGTGCGTATGCTCACCTATATACCGAGTCCTGGCTGACCCCGCAGATCGTCGGCTTCCTGGCCGCCGGCCTCGTCTTCACCACCTCGTCGGTCAACTCGCTCGTCTACTCGCCCGTCGCGCCCTTCGAGGCCGCCGCCGCCGGCTACATCCTGCTGTCCATGATTGCCGTACGTCTGCCTGCCGCCCTGCAAAACTTGACTAACTCCCCAGATTGTGTGGATCTTCTACTACGGCTCGCAGCCCGCCGCCCGCCACCGCACCTTTGTCGACTCGTACGCCCTGCACAAGGAGACCCCCGGCTCGCGCTCGTCCCGCCCCATCTCCAACGGCTACACCAACCGCCCGCAGACCCACGTCTCCTCGGGCGCCCAGCCGCAGATGTACACGTCCGCCCAGCTCAACGGCTTTGAAACCTCGTCGCCCGTGTCCGGCTACCCCGGCGGCCCCGCCGGCGCCCAGTCGCGCACCAGCGCAGCCCCTGTCTTCGGCGGCGCGGGCCTCCCCGCCCACACCCCCGGTCACGACGAGCCCACCGACCAGGCCATCGAGTACCCGTACCGCGCCAAGGCCATCTACAGCTACGAAGCGAACCCGGACGACGCAAACGAGATTTCCTTCCAGAAACACGACATCCTCGAGGTCTCGGACGTCAGCGGGCGCTGGTGGCAGGCCAAGAAGCCGTCGGGCGAGACGGGCATTGCGCCGAGCAATTACTTGATTCTGCTGTAGTCGGACTTTGCGCGAGGAGACTGGTTCTCCGGAGACGGGTGCTCGGGTTCTCTGGTGTTGGCATGAAGATGAAGAGCGCGTGCAGCGCGGGGACACGGGGCACGTGTGCGCATGTGTGGAGCAGAGCGCCCTAATGACCGCACACGACTTTCCTTACTTAGCTTTGTACACTTCGGCTGGCGGAGCGTGAGGAGCCGCGTCCGCGTTGCGCCATCCGAGGCCCGCCACACGCCATAGCATGTCCTGCTGCGCGGCATCCCCGCGGCATCCCCGCGCGCCGCAAGCCCTGCGCCCGTCCCCAAGATCAAAGGTGTCGGCGCGCCGCGGCGCCCCGGCGTTAGAGTCTTTGGCGTGTCCTGTTCTGTCCTGTCTTGATATACCCGCACCGGCGTGTGCGCGCTGCTCTGCGGCCTTGTTGGCCCGCGTTTTTATATAATTTCTGGAACTTTTTGGATGGTTACTTTCTCTTCTGCGCCTTCATCTGCGTCTTCATCTGCGTCTTGGTCGTGTGCGTGTTGATGAGTTTAATTTTGCGGTGTTGTATTCTGCGTTCAGTCCATCACCCCCACAGGTCTGAGGGGCCCCTCCCAAAAACCCATACACCCTCCTCTAGACAACCGCGGTACGCGCAGCTGGGTCAGCAGGCCGCCGCGGAAACGTGGGCCGGAGGGTGGGGGGCGAAGTGCATGCTGTTTGGGTGTGGTGTTGTTCGGGAGGAGGGGGGATTGGGTGGGGAGGGGGAGGGTTTGATAGTGATTGCGGGATGGGGTTGCAGTGGCAGATGAGTTTACCGTGGGCAGTGGCGTTAGGTTGTTTATTTGGGTGTTTTGTGGCGTACAGGGAGGGATGTTTAGATGTTTGGGTGGGATGGGGACACAACACTGGCTGGGGGCGGTGGGGGGTGGGTACTCATAGTACGTATTTGAGAGTGTTTTTGTCTGTGTGTGCTGGAGTTTATTCGTCCTGGATCTCTTCATCCTGAATCTATTCACCCTGAATCCATTCATCTTGGAACGCTAAGTTTTGTTGAGGTGTACAGTGCACACAGCATAAAGCCCTGAGGCAGAAACGTCTACTGTGTACATGTCCACTTTCCGGAGTAGACCAGGAAAGAGCTCCTCCTTTGCTGTGCCTAATGCTGACTCGCGCATTGCTAGCCTCTTTGGTCTTGATCACCCTTGCTCAGCTCTAATCGCTACACCACAACCACACCTGCATCCATGCACATCGGCTTGATGTTCGACCTTCCGTTGCGCATCGGCGACCGCGGAGCCCCGTCCCGTTCCCTAACGGCACGGCAGGGCAGGCGATCATTGATGTGCGGGCCCGGCGCGGCGTGCATGGCGCGAATCAGCGAGCACGCTCGCGTCGCTGCCTGGAGTGTAAACAAACGAGCAGCGGGCCAGACTATCCAGCCAATGCGCGGCGGCACGAAGCGCGGCTAACCTCGATTGGAACTGATCGAGTGCGCGGATGGTGACGTCGTGGCGCGCGCCAACGGCTCTGGGGCTGCATCCGGGGTCCTCGCTGTCCGGGCTGGGGCATACAAGGAGAACTGCCAGCGCGTGGGAGGCGACTAAGATATACGTCCACGAGCTTTCGTGTGCACGACGTGTTCTGGAACGATTGGCATCGGTTGACACGTGCAAGCGGAGCTGTTCCGTCAACATGGCCGCGCACGACAAGCCCGTGACTACGGTTGCAACACCAGAGAAAGGCGGGAATGAAAAGACTGTTGTTGAGGATGAGGCCGCGAGTAAAGAGGCGCAAGAGAAGGCTGAAAGCGACACCGACGGCGGCAGTCTGAAGGACTACTTCGTACGCCCTCCACACCCACTGACTCCCCTCCGCTCACCCCCCAGCGCGTCTTCACCTACGCCAGCACCGCCGACCGGATCCTCTACGCGCTCGGCTTCCTGGGCGCCATCGCCGCCGGCGCTGCGCTCCCCCTGATGACCCTGATCTTCGGGCAGTCGACCTCGGCCTTCAACAGCCAGGCCACGGGCCAGGACGGCGCCTCGTTCACCCGCGACATCAACAGGTTGGTGCTGTACTTTGTGTATCTGTTCGCCGGCCGCTTCGTCATCGGGTACCTGGGCACGCTGTGTGTTTGCATTGCCGCGGCGCGCACGACGTGCGCCCTGCGGAAAGACTTTCTGGAGAAGCTGCTGCGGCAGGATATTGCGCACTTCGACCGCGCGGGGAGCGGGAGCGCGGCCAGCCAGGTGACGACCAGTAACGCATCTTCCGTCTGTACCTTTTCTGGGCGTGGCGCTGACACGCGCAGATGGCAACCGCATCAACCAGGGCATCGCGGAGAAGCTGTACACGTGCGTGCAGGGCATCTCGCTGTTCTTCTCGGGCTTCATTGTCGCGCTCGCGGTGCAGTGGAAGCTCGCGCTGATCGTGATGAGCATCATCCCGGCGATTTTCCTGATCACGGGGTTCTGCATTGGGCTGGATGCGCCGATTGAGGCGCGCGTGGTGAGTGCAGCGCAGTCTCGCGGTCTTGAAGGGGCTAATCCGCGCAGACCAAGATCTACTCGCAGGCGGGTACGCTGGCGCAGGACGCAATCAGCTCGATCCGCACGATCCATGCGTTTGGCGCGCACCAGAAGATCGTCGACCGGTATGAGACGTACCTCCAGAAGGCGCACAAAGAGGGGAACAAGAAGTCGGTCATCTACGGGGTTTTGTTTTCCGGCCAGACGTTCCTGGTCATGTCGGGCACGGCGCTCGCGTTCTGGCAGGGCTTCCGCATGTTCAAGAGCGGCGAGATTGGCGACGTGGGGACTGTGTTTACTGTCGTGCTGAGCGTGGTTGTGGGCGCGACGGCGACGCTGCTGATCTTCCCGCAGTTCCAGGCGCTCACGAACGCTTCGTCGGCGGCGGGCGAGTTGTTCGCGATCATTGATAGCCCGGCGACGCTCGATCCGCTCTCGGCGGAGGGACTGGCGCCGGCCGACTGTCGAGGCGATATCAAGATTCACGACCTGCGCTTTGCGTATCCCACGCGGCCGACTGCTCAGGTCCTGCGGGGCCTGGACTTGTCTATCCCGGCTGGCAAGACGACCGCTTTGGTAGGACCAAGTGGCTGTGGGAAATCGACTCTCGTAGGTCTCCTGGAGCGATGGTACAGTCCCGCCTCTGGTCAGATCCTGTTCGACGGCCGTGACATCACCGAATACAACACAAAATGGCTGAGGAGCAACATTCGCCTGATCCAGCAAGAGCCGACTCTCTTCCAGGGGACGATCTACGACAACATTGCCAAGGGCCTGATTGGTGACCAGAAGGACCTCCCGAAAGAGACGCAGATGGAGATGATCCATGAAGCGTGCAAGAACAGTAACGCGCACGACTTCATCGACGCACTCCCCGAGGGCTACGAAACGCAGGTGGGCGAGCGCGCGAGCATGCTGAGCGGCGGCCAGCGCCAACGCATTGCGATCGCGCGCAGCATTGTGTCGAATCCCAAAGTCCTCCTGTTCGACGAAGCGACCAGTGCACTCGACCCACGCGCAGAGAAGGTCGTACAGAGCGCCCTTAACCGCGTCTCCATCAACAAAACCACCCTGATCATCGCCCACAAGCTCGCCACCGTCATGGCGGCCGACAACATCATCGTCATGAAGGACGGGCTTGTTTTCGAGCAGGGCACGCACCACGACCTCCTCGAGCGCGATGGGTTGTATGCCGCGATGGTGCGCGCGCAAGATCTGGGCACGAAGGCGAACGACGAGGATCTGCAAAAGCAGCTGCTGGAGACCGAGAACGTCGAGGAGACGCTCAATCGCAAAGCCACGCTCCAGCGGACGCGGTCCCAGTACGACACGCAGGCGCTAGAGCGCGAGGTCGAGCAGCTGGCCGCTGGCACGCTTGGATATTCTCTCGGCAAATGCGTGTGGATCATGCTCAAGGAGAACCTGGATCTGTACTACTGGTACGCGGCCACCATTATCGGGGGGATCATCGGCGGCGGCACGTTCCCGGCACAAGCCATCATCTTCTCGCGCCTCGTTCGCGTCTTCACGCTGCAAGGCGATGAAGCACAGGAACAAGCCAACTTCTGGGCGCTGATGTTTTTCGTGCTGGCGATTGCGAATCTGTTTGCATACTTTACCATCGGCCTGGCCTGCAACGGCATCGGGCAGACCCTGACGCATCGCTACCGCAGGGAGATGATCGAGCGCATGATCAGCTTCGACCAGGACTTCTTCGACCGGCCGGAGAACTCCTCGGGTGCGTTGACGTCGAAGTTGTCGTCTGCACCGACATCGCTGCAAGAGTTGATGTCCGCAAATCTGGGTCTTATGTTCAACATCCTGGTCAACATCACGGGGAGCAGTGTGCTAGGCATAGCCTTTGGCTGGAAGCTGGGACTCACGCTTGTGTTTGGTGGATTGACGATTATTGTTGCGGCTGGGTACTATCGCATCCGCCTCGATCAGAAGCTCGAGGCTGCCACGGAGGAGCAGTTCTCAGGCAGCGCGGGACTGGCGACGGAAGCCGTCACGTCGATTCGGACAGTCAGCATGCTGACTCTCGAGACGTCCGTTATGAAGCAGTATAGCGACACACTCCAGGACATTACGAACAAAGTCATCCGCAACCTCGTCTTCGCGCTCATCCCGTATTCGCTCTCGCAGTCCGCGGACTTTCTGGTCATGGCGCTGGGCTTCTGGTATGGAGCGCAGTTGATCGCGAAGGGCGAGTACGATGTAACGCAGTTCTTCGTCATCTTCATCGCCATCGTGTTCGGCGGGCAGGGCGTCGCTCAGTTCTTCTCATACAGCACATCCATCACCAAAGCAAAGGGCAGCGCAAACTACATCCTGTGGCTGCGAACCGTCAAGCCCAACATCGGCGAATCACCCGAGACCGAGGGCAAAGGGCCTGAATCCGACGGCACCATTGCAATGGAGGACGTCGAGTTCCGGTACAAGCAGCGCAACGCTTCCCGCGTCCTGCGCGGAATCTCCATGAAAATCACGCCTGGCACATTCGCCGCCTTCGTCGGGCCCTCCGGCTGCGGCAAGAGCACCGTCGTCTCGCTCCTCCTGCGCTTCTACGACCCCATCTCCGGCCGCATCACCCTCGACGACCACGACATCTCCCTCATGTCCCCGCAACTCTACCGCCGCTACATGTCGCTCGTGCAGCAAGAACCACCGCTCTACCTCGGCTCCGTGCGCGAGAACATCGCCCTGGGCCTCGCGCACGACCCGTCCGACCAGGAAGTCCACGAAGCGTGCCGCCAAGCCAACGTCCTCGAGTTCGTGGCGTCGCTCCCAGAAGGCCTCAATACGCCGTGTGGCTCCAAGGGGCTGCAGTTCTCCGGTGGCCAGAGACAGCGCATCGCGATCGCGCGCGCACTCATCCGGCAGCCGCGCCTGCTGTTGCTGGACGAGGCGACGTCGGCGCTGGACACGCAGAGCGAGCGCATCGTGCAGAAGGCGCTGGACGAGGCGGCGGTGTCGCGGACGACGATTGCGGTGGCGCATAGACTGTGAGTTCCTGATTTTCGTGCTGTTGCGTGGGAGATATGCTAATGTGATCCAGGAGCACGATTCGACATGCAGATGTCATCTTCGTCATGGAGGATGGCAGGATTGCGGAGATGGGGACGCATGAGGAGTTGCAGCGGCTGAGGGGCAGGTATTTCGCGACGTGTTTGGCGCAGTCGCTGGATCAGGCGTGAGTGCGTTTGTAGAAAGGATGGAGTGGTTGTGCTCGACTCCGCTCTACTGTATACCATTTTAATTAGAGAGATCGCAAAGAGTAACATTCTCGGGTTGAGTATCGCGAGCATGGTGACGCGAACGAGCTGACGGATGAAGATTTGACTGTACAGATGTCAGTTGTGAGTACAGACTTAAATATGCATTCGATACACAAAACCGAAAACAGTTGCGGGATCATACACAGATTATCGCGGTCGCGTGAGGCGGCGCCCAGCACGCGCTCTGATTGGCCCACACCCACCCCCGAGCCATCACTAGCGCGCAAAATCTCGACGCAAATACCTCGCACAGCTCCTTCCTTCACAGTCCCGCACGTCCACTATCGCCCTCTCCACCGCCAAAATGCCCATCTCCAAGAAAGCCAGAGTATGTACCTTCATACCGCCAGTGCTGCGTGTGCGTGTGTACCTAGATGGCGAGCTAACGCCCAACAGGTCCAGCGCGAGCACAAGGCCGCCGAGAAGGCGGGCACGCGTGCGCCCGTCAAGGCGAACGGATTGCCTGTCAAGGCGCCCAAGCCGACGGCTATTGTACGTTTGCACCAGCCAATCTCTCTTGCTTGCAAGCAGCCTTGCGAGCAGCGAGACCTGGAGTATAGAAACACGATCCCGTGCTAACGTGTCCCGTGCCGCAGTGCCAGAACTGCCGCAAGGAGATGGTGACGACCAACAAGCCGCAGATGGAGGCCCACGCCCTGACGCACGACCAAAAGACCTGGACCAAGGAGAAGTGCTTCCCGGGCGAGTTCTAAGCGCTCCGAGTCAATTATCCTGGGGGCCCGGGCGGTGTGTGCGCGGTCTTCTTGCTTTGTCGTTTCTGCTCGATATCACTGCGTTTTAGACTCATGGCAATTTCATCTCGGATTCTTCTGCGTTGCTTTGAGATTGTTTGCGCGATTGTGCCTTGAGGTTTGTTCGTGCGAGCTGAGGAGGTGGCTGCTAACTGGACTCGTTTCTGGCGATGCGGAGTGCAGGGGAAAGCGCGAGGTGAGGCCTTGCAGATGTGCGTGTCTGGTACTCGAGAGTGAATGGCCTCGGTACAGCGTCTCGGCGTCACTTGGAATGTCGAGCGGGGATTCAGCGTCCTTCTCGGGGGATATGGCGCTTGTGTAATCCGCTGGCCAGAATATGGAGTGAAGAAATGCCTAATACTCCAGGCGACGACTCCAAAATATGCAGACGATCAGATACTACATCAGCCCATGAAGTTCAACCGGGCCTTTTCAGGATAAGTTCTATGGCCAGACCTGGGACGGTAAACTTGCGGAGTGTCGGGCTACTTATTCTTTTCGAACACTGGCCATCTCGCACAATCTCGATTTCCATACAGACTTGCCAGACTCCCAGTAGCCATACGGGCGTTGTTAGGCCACGGCAGATTGCAAGCGGTAGCCTTTACACAGCCGGCTTTGGTACTGTAAACTCACAGTAGAATTGTGCTTCCTGCACCGCTCTTGCCAAGGTGTACCTGCAGTGCGGGATATCCCGCAGCATGCTGTTGGCAGTGCTATATACGTACTAGCGAACAAGTTCACCACCGAATGACATCCCTGTCCCTGACTGGCGATGTCGACGAAGAGCATTGACACCTCCGATAATGTTCGGTCGAACCGACAATGTACGATGAAACCGTCAACAGCTGCTGTCTAAGAACTTTGGCGTTAATCCGGTTGTTCTTATCGTCGGACAAGCAATGATCGCCCAACTGCCGCCGAGCCAAATTACCGCCGTCCATGCTGGGTTAGGACTTTCACCATTCGAGCAGCCCGGAAGCCACATGGCCACGGGACTTCTCCATCGGTATACTACGACGCTATCAGCCCTACGCCGTAGCCTAACCCTGCTGACTGGCATCGCTTGCACCGAAAGCCGAAAGATCGTTGTACTAGGTGCTTTGTACATCAACCCCTAGTCGACTGCACAGCCAGGACATCTAATTCAGCAACGTAGCCGCATCTCTCACAAACAAGTCGGTATACTCTTTCTTGCCATCTACAAATGTTTCCAACTTTCTGTATAGATCGTGGATACTCAACGTATCTCAAGTTCCTATATGACTGAACTGGCGTTTTCATATATGTGACTTGAAAGAAGATATGTTCGAAGCTTGAAGGGTCGGAATTGTAACTCCGCGCTAATCTGTTTCTGGTAAACCCTTAGATGTGCAACCCTTAGTTTACCCGGACAGTCCTGGACATACTGCTTTACAAACGAGCTCTGGACTGGCGTCACGGTCAATCGCGGTCATTCAGTAAGTGTTTATGGGCTGACAGCAAAATGTTCATTCCATGGCGAATTGCGTCCATTAATCACAATGTAACAACATCTTGCCCGACGAAAAATCTCAGGTTGCTTGCGCACAAGAGCAGATGTTGGGTATTAGAATGAACAGACCTGGATGCTGTCTTGGTTTGTTGATCATGACGTTCGTGCTTCTCGGGGTCGGTCTCGGTTTCGGCAATACCATTAATCTCAACCAATGCTCTAGTCCTTGGCACGGTGCCAACCCAGAAGTCAGTCTTGTTAGCTTCCATTTCAGTGTCCGATATTCATCGGCTTCAATTTCGTCACTCTGTATATATGTTGGGATTTCGACGATATGTTTGATCATGCTTGGGAACAATTCTCAATTGCCACTTCTGCAAAACATGGCCTCCCGCTGGGCTATTCTTCCAGTCTTTACCTACTTCCTCCAAAGCTCGTTTGCGCAGGCCAACAACTCGATTGTCTCGATCCCGTATGAGCTTACTTACAAGCTGCCGGAATTCAATGGCAGCATCTTCCATTCCTTTGTAAATGGCACACAAACTGCGGATCCAGAAGTAAACAGCCTTTTCAAGTCCGCAACCCAGGTGCCATTCATCTCATTTGACGATGAGTTCCTCGCGCTCCTGGGATCAAACCCGGACCCGGTCCTGATCGAAGAGAGGCAGTCGAACTTTGCCGGCGAAGCTGGTGTCTGGATCAAGGAGCGCAACGAGGTCTGGTACACCACCTGGATCAACGACGGACCCACTCACGTTGAGATTTTGAACCTCACTGATAACACCATCCGAAACCTGACCTCCTCGGAGCCTCTACGAAATCCCAATGGCGGCTTTTACCACAAGGGCCTTATGTACTTCACCTGCCTGCAGGATGCGTCCCGAAACTGGCAAGGCGGAGTTGTGTCCGTCGATCCCGCAACAGGCAAGGTCGAGACCGTATTGAACTCGTACTTTGGACTCCGCTTTGACAGCATCGACGACGTGGCTTGGGTCACACAACCCGGCACCGACAAGGACTACATGTTCATTACCATTCTGCCGTTTGCCGATGGCACCAACTCAAACGACACTCTTCCCCAGGGTCTGTGGCGATGGGATCCGCAGGAAAAGCTCCTTCTACCTGCCATCAGTCGAACTGAGTTTCCCGTTGCAAACGGAGTCCGACCTTCGAGAGATTCGAAGTCACTCTGGGTCACCGATTTCGGCGGTGAAGAACGCAGCAGGATCTGGGGTCTGCCTTCCAAGGTCGGCGCGCCAGCCATCTACAAATACGAGCTCGACGAGAACATGTGGCCCATCAACAAGCGGATCTTCGGGATTACAAGGATGCAGGCTCCGGATGGAATCCGTGTGGACGACAAGGGCAGGGTCTGGACTGGCGAAGGCGAAGGCGTGGTCGTTCGCTCGGCTGCTGGAAAGGTTATTGGCATCTTCAACGCTCAGTTCTTCACCAGGGATCCAGTCAACATTGCTATTGTGCAGTTTGAACTTGCCGGCGACAGATTGATCATCCTTGGCCAGAACAAGCTCTGGTCGATCAAGGTTTCTGAAGTACTGGCCAGTAGTTAGTGGTTAGTTTCGTGAAATTGTTAAGTGATTCTCTGTAAATGATTTGGGCAGTGACGCTGCACCTTCCACAGTACAGTGAATACCTTTGTCGAACGGGCCGTTGGCCCTGACTGTCCGGGTAAGAGCTTGTCCGCCCAGACCCGGCATCGCAACGAGAGCTAATATGAATAGTGTAGCAACGACGTGATTCATATTTCAACAAGTCGTGTGATCAAAAGTAGCTCGTAGATATCCGCTGTTTTGATCGTAGACAACAACAAACGCCTTTTGTCTGCAACAACTCTAACCAAGAAGCATCTAGGCTCCCGTACGAAGTAGACCCGAGGAGGAAGGTGGGTCTAGGCTAGGTAGTTCCGAAAATAGAATGGCCCATAAATGCGCGTAGCCACACGTTAGGCAACGACTTTACACCCGTCCTTTTTAAGCGCGATAGTAAGTGCGTTCCCTGTTCTTCTCCTAGAATCACTTCAGACATTTCAGGATAGGCTCTCTGTCAGACAAGATCTTGGAAAGTAGAAGCGCAGCTACCACAGACCCTGCTGAGTGAAGAATTCTACTTCCATCCAAGCTGAGTTTCGCATCGAGCAGCGTGCCTATTCGCGCACGCCACTACATCTCAGCAAGAGCAATGGAGGTTGAGACAGGCATGTGCTCTATCGACGAGCTCCCGGACGAACTTCTAGTCGCCATCGCGGCTGAGTTCCAGGTCGAGCGCGGATATCTTGTGGACGCGGACGCTGAGGAGGGCCGTCGTAGCAGAAACGCAGTCATCGTTTACAGCCTGCATGCGCTGGCCTTATGCTGTCGGCGGCTCAACGCTATCGCCACTCCCTCCCTGTATCAGTGCATCATACAGACTAAGCGACTCATGCCCTTGCTGATACCGACGCTTCTGCACAATCCCCATCTCGGTCAGCATATTCAGTACATCGAGATTACAGATGATGAGCATGGTAACGCTGAGATGTATACCTGGAAGCTGTTTGAAGGTTTCGACCAGCCTACCCGCGACAAGTACCTCGAGCGTATGAAAAGCGCAAAATGGATTGTTCCTACATGTGACTTTGTGGCAGATGCTACCGTCCAGGCTGAGCAG
The DNA here is from genome assembly GCF_020726555.1 of Boeremia exigua. NCBI lineage: Eukaryota > Fungi > Ascomycota > Dothideomycetes > Pleosporales > Didymellaceae > Boeremia > Boeremia exigua. The sequence goes on along the minus strand of NW_025763518.1, from coordinate 1,995,836 downwards.
AACTCGCCCACAAATGGTCTGTCCAGAATCTCCGAATCAACGCTTCGATGGATACAACAGATGATTAAGTCAAAGACCAAAGACAGCCTTGTTGTTCTGCTTTCACTCGCGGATAATCTCCAGGATGTCGCGATTGAAAACAATATCAACCAGGGCTACATGGAAATCCTGGCATTGACCTACTTTGCCAGGCCAGACGCTTTCAGAAGACTCTGGGTCTGTAGCGATTACTACCAAGGGTGCAGGGGCTACAGGCTACAGTACATGTGCTCAGATGCAAAGGGTTCTGGTGGATGCCTCGCCCATTACCTCCTTAGACTTTTTCTGCCCTATCATGTCCGTTGTGAACTTGAGATGTCTTCCGCAATATTAATGGAGGAAGTGTCTTTCACAATGCAGGTTCATCTTGAAAGCCTCATACATACGCATATGGAGCGCTGTACTTCACTAAGAAGTTTCAGCTGCCGATGGTCATGGACGAATAGAATCAGCCCAGATTATGATGTCGAGCTGCCCCAGATCCATCATTCCTTGTCGAAATTCCAGGACAGCCTGACCCGTCTTACCATTGATACCACTGATTTGGCGCCGTGGGGTACGCTCAGCTCGTTCGTACCGGCACTTGGTAGCCTGCGCAGCTTTAAGGTTCTGGCGTTTGTGGAAGTCACTGCTCTTGTGCTCTGGGGTGAAGGCGATTTCTGGGATCAAGGCCCGTTGTCTGAACTTTTGCCTGAGTCTATTGAGCATCTGATCCTCAAGACTGAGTGGGATGAAGACATTGAAGAAAAGTTGGACCAAATGAGCTCGGAATGCACTACCTATCTGCCTAAATTGAAGAAAGTGGAGTGTACTTGGAGGCCTGCATCCGGCTTCATTGCAGATCTGTTGATCGATGCTTGTCGTTTAGCAGGGGTTGATCTCAGACTCAGCGTCGAAGAGTCTCAAGATCTTGAGAGCAAGCACTAGTACCTGAGAGAGCCAGAGAGATATGTTTGGATTCAATGCAATGGGCTCTGCGAAGTTTCGTGTTATTCTGTTTGTACTGTGACCTTGTGCCTGACGCTGCGGCAACGTCAATTCTTATAACACCACTTGGCGCTTCGTTACCTCCAAAGAATAGAATACCAATTCAACAGTCCGATTGTATTCAAACAAACGCGAGCTGGAAGGCATTCTCCAGTGTGCTGTGAGTAGTAAATCAAAGCCTTACTCTACACGGTTCACGCATAATCAACACAGCCCTATATTCACCTCGTGCTAAGTGATTGAGATATATAGGAGGGTTCCGATGATGTCCTGCCGTTTAGAATTGACCGTCAATTACTTTGTTAACGAGAGGATGTTCAAGATGTAACCTTTTCTTTTACAACCCTGCTTCTCGCTTCTTGCTCCAGTGGCATACCGGCACATAGAGTGTTGCGATCTAGCCTCTGGCTACGAGCTCCTAAACAATACTATCCAAAGCGTCAAGCGCCTGATTCAAGATGTAACTATCGTATCCCGGTTGCCCTGACGCATACAACGGATCACTCGCGACCTGCTGGATAGCAGCTTCTTCTGTCATAATCCGTCTCTCGGATCCATGATGACCCCACTGACGTTGGAATGATTCATAAGCCTCATCATATTCACGTTTCAGGGCACCGAGTTTTGCATTTGCATCAGCAAAGAAAGACCTGGAACCCTCTGGTGCGGTGATGTGTTCCCTGTGCTCACTGTGGTTGATCACATGCGTCGTGAATTCTCCAGGGTGATTGAATATCACCGAGCAGCGGGGCGCTGTGCATTGGAATGGCGAGTGGTGTCCGCAGAAGTGCTCTCTTTCTATGGCTGCTATGAGCATGACCACAATCGTGTTCTGAAACCGGAAGTACTGAAGTCTTTTGTGTTTTGAATATTCGTACGCACCCAGGGGCCCACGAAATCTCTTGACCGGTAACAAAATCCTCGGTTCCAGCTCGTTCGGGCCTTCCTTCCACTTGTCGGTGACGTCAGATGTCGTAGTATCCGGGCTTTGGTGCCAGATACTTCTTTCTGCTCGGCGGTCGCGGCGCCCCGATGTCTTGAGCAGAGAAAGTGAGACCTCCGTGTTACGACCACACATGCGAGCGAGCCCTTTGAAGGCTTCGGGTGTCAGGCTACCAAGTGGACGCAAAAAGTTGTTGCATTGAATCATGACCCGGACGATTCGAGGAAAGCACGCGTGCAGTCTTTGCCAGAAGTCGTAGAAGCATTGTTCCACTCGTTCTGCTACTCTTTTTTCATCCTCGAATCCATATTGGAAGTCCCCAAAAGTATCACCCGTGACATGATGGTTCCACAGCCAGTAATCTTCTTCCAGGGAGCTAAACTGGACTTCCAGTTGCTCAACCATCTGTAGAAATTGCATGTCGTATGGTGCATCGCCAGGGAAACAGCCTTTGTGTATCCAGGTTGCATCGATGCAGTACCAAGTATCTGTGCATGAGAAGAACCGCCTATTCGCCTCAGACCGGACGTGCGATGATGTATGCATGAGGCTGAAGAGCGTTTGATTGTCGCAAAAGCTGAGGATTCGAAACTGCAACTCTGTCGGTAGTTGCAGAAATTGCGGAAAGTCGCGTCTCGATGATTGTTTTGCTATTGTCGGACGGACAAAGTGTGAGAAGGGAATATGCAGTTCCCCTTCGTTCGTGCTGCGTACATTCATATCGAGCGGCCTTTCCCATGCATACTTGGGAATTGCTCGATACATGAAGTTGGAAGTGCGCAATGTCCTATGTAGAGATTGGACTTGAGAGATGTGGCCCTTACGATGTGTAATGCGAACCAAGACGACCTCCTCAGGACTGAAGCGTGATCGTGTCAGATCACAGCTTGGGTGTTATAATGCGTTTCGATTCGATTCGATGCTATCAAGGGATGCATTGGATGATGTAGAAACTGTAAGGCTATAGCGTCGTTTGAGGGTACGATAGTTACTGTACGACCCGTTGCTGCCTAACTTAGCCCCGCTTTGTCCCGCGCTTAAACACGAGCGCAACAAGAGAGCACGACCCTTCTCTCTTGTTCTTGCCTGGGTAGTGAGAGTAAGAGATTAACAGAGGATACTCATTCCCGTAGGTCATACCAGTCACGTAGTGTAAGAATACTGTTCATGAGTCTTGAGAGAGAGATGTATTGAAAATGACTAAGCTGATTTAGTATCTAGCGTCTAAAGAGATGTTCTACTGTTGTATCGAAAACTAGGACATTCGGTGTCGATAACCCTTAGGCTGTGTCTCCAAGTTTCTCTGCAAACCAACTGACAAGATGGCTAGCTGTGGGATGACTCCATGTCAAAGTGGGCGGCACCTTAACTTTAAGTGTCTGCTGCAGTTGTCGTCTCAAGGACACGGTCATGACCGAGTCAACTCCTAGATCCGAAAGCGCTGCACGTGAGTCGACCTCTTCGGTCGGCAGCCCAAGTACCGTACCAATGCATGTGCGAATCTTTTCGTCAAGATACGCATTGAGCTCAGGTCCTGCCTTGGGTAGGCCACCAGCACCACCATTAGCTTTACCATCATCATTGAACGAGGAAGACTTCTCGCTGGTCCGTCTCATGACGATGTCGCCCAGAATGGCGGATGGGAGAGGCTCCCCTTCGTCAAGCGCAAGACTCCGCAGAACCACGCCGTGGTCGATGTCATACTTCGCCAAATGAACCCACGCGGCGAATGCCTCGTCACGCGTGACGTCCGTGATTCCCTTGCTCTCGAGTTCGGCGTTGATGAAATCCGTGCTCGCGCCCATGCCCATGCCACGCCAGCTAGTCCATTGGAATGCCACAGCGCCCTTGTCGCCATGTGCGCGACGATATGTGGCAAGAGAGTCAAGGAAGGAATTACCGGCACCGTAAGAAGATTGGCCAGTGAAGCCGACCAGCTGACCACAGGACGAAAACAGGACAAAAAAGTCAACCGATTGTGGTGGGAAGACTTCATGAAGCACCATGCCACCTACCACCTTAGGTGCGAGAACCTTTTTGAAAGCTGCCTGTGTAGTGTCCAAGGCAAGCTCATTTTCAAGGACACCCGCGGCATGAACGATACCTCGGACTGGTGGAAGGCTAAGATCTTCGAGGCGTGCCCGTAAAGCATCAGCCGCACCAGCAACAGAAATGTCCAGAGATAAAATGTAGACAGTCGCGCCCTGAGCTTCAAGTGCGCGGATAGCGGCCACGACAGGCGCGAGCGACGCGTCTGCGGTGTCCCAGGTACTCCTTGGAGGCAGACCACGTCGCGAATTGAGCACAATCCTGCGGGCACCCTGCTCGACCAGAAATCCTGCCACGGCGAGACCTAGTGCTCCTAGACCACCAGTGATCAGATAGGTGCCATCAGGCTTGGGGAGTAGCTGATTCTTGCGTGTTGAAGGGAGGAGAGCGCTTCGCGGCAGGCTGCGTAAGAGTGCAGTGCGGGGGACGCCATCACGTATGCGGATGATGTCAGCTCCCTGAACGTACCGCATCTCTGTCAGTGGAAATACTGTAAGTTCAGTGTCGATCAGGCCTCCAAAGTGTTCCGGATGCTCGCTGGCAAGAACGCGACTAAGTCCAATGAGTGGTCCATGAGCAAGTGCAGTGGGCGTCTCCGTCTCGAGGATGTGAGGTGTAACGACGAAAAGTTTGACGGGAAGGCTGTTGTTCACGACGAACTTGAGGACTTCCAGAGTGCGCCAAGTGTATGTCTCCGATGCTGTTTCAACGTCCGACAAAGAGGAGATCGTTCCAGGAACATATACCACTGCAGTACCCTTCGAAATGGAACTAGAGATGCTGCTCAAGTCTTGAGGGGCAGACAAAAGGGTTGTCTTAACCCTGCTCGGTATACTTTTCGTGTATTGATCGGCTGTCGACTGATCATCGCACACCAGGACAATGTGATCAACGACCAGCGGCTCTTCCGCCAATGTCGCTGGTGGCCATGCAATTCGGTGCACCAGGCTTTCCATGCTTCCACTTGCTCCCGGGGTGCCTTCAATTTCCGAGAAGCGCATCGACGTGAACTTGGCCAAAACCTCGCCGGCGTCGTTGAGCACGCTTACATGCGAGGCCAGATCGGCTCCTGTCGCTTTTTGTACGTATAGCCAGCCAATCTTAGGGGGATTTTGCTTGGTGAAGATGTCCACACGCTCGATCTGAGCAGGCATGCGTAGTCTTGGTTCATCGAAAAAGACCGTCGAACCGACCGACGTTGCGGCATCTAGGATCGGCGCCCAGGAAGATGGATCCCACGGTAATTCACCGTCGACAGCAACGTCTGGGGCGACGTCAACCCGAGCAATCATCTCTGAGGTGTTGCCATAATGCTGGGTTACCGCCCAAGGAAATCCCATAGCCGAAACGCCGACTTTGTCAAGATAGTCAATGGAGAAGTTGTCGGCAAGTTTTGTACCAATACGAGTTTTCACAGCCTCGATGTCCAGATGTAAATCCGAACTAGCGAGCGGCTTCGAGTTCCACTGGGCCGTGGTATGGGTCACCCAGGACGAGGATCCACCAGCATCGCCATTGTCTTGGATCAAGCGCGACACGAGCTTTACTTCGCCAGGGCGGGATATGATCTGGACCGACCGTGGAGCGTTGATGGCAACAGGGGTACGAAGAACAATATTGAAGAGGGCAGACGCGCCAGTGCCCTTGAGGAACGTATTGATGAGACCGGCAGCAGGCACGATTTCCGTTCCATGTAAGGGGTGACTTCCAGGAAATGGCTTACTATCATTGTCAAGCTGTGTTGTGTACACAATCGAGTCGGTACCGGCGATGTCGAGTCTTTGACCCAGCAAAGTATGTTTCTCCACGTCATGCAACTGTGAAGAGCTCACTGGGCCAGACTCGATCTTACGCCACACGGGTCGGTGCTGCCAAGGCGTTTTTGGTACACCTCCGGCCCATGGACCGGGTACAGCGGTTTTCCAGTCGATTTCTACACCCGTACAATGGAGCTGGGCAATAGCGTTCATGATGGATTTCTGGCTGGGCTTATTTCGAAGGACTGTAGGGATCATAGAGAAGTCCTCGATGCCTGCATGCATCAAAGTTTCGCTTATCGAATGAGAGACCAATGGGTGAGAAGATATCTCAAGGAACACGCGGTAGTTGTCTTCTACCGCAGCCTGAACTGCCGAAGTAAGATGAACGGGATTTACCATGTTGTTCACCCAATAGTCTGTTGTCCGTAGGTCTTGACCGCGAGGATCTGCAAGAGATGTAGAGTAAAGCTTGACGTGACCTGCACGTGTCGGCGACAGTGCGCCTTCCAGTACCTTCTTGAAGGGGTCGATGAGGTCGTTCAACGTAGGCGAATGAAACGCGATGTCACTTTTGACAAACATGACCTTAATTGAGCGACTCTTAAAGTCTTCCGCGGCCTTTGCGATGGCCTCGACAGAGCCGGCCACGACGCAAGACGAAGGAGAGGAGTCTATCGCTGCAGCAAGATCGTCTCGGCCTTGGATTTCTGCAGCAATCTCTGCAAAAGGCTTGTTGACAAGGATCATAGCTCCTTTGCCCATGTGCTGGCGGTATAGAACAGAGCGTCTTGTGACGATAATGGTTCCTTCTTCGCGCGTCAAAGTTCCACCGATGACGCTCGCTGCGATCTCGCCGACAGAGTGTCCAATGACAGCTTTGGGATACAGACCACGGTGATTGAGTACGGCACTGATACCGATTTGCATCAAGTAGGTTAGAATCTGAACCTCGTCCGAGGAACCGAAATTTCCCTCTCGAAGCAATGAGATGGGTGATACACCTATCTCTGTCTTGACAATCTCATCAAGGGGTAGGATAGCATTGTAGAAGGCGGGGTTCTTGAGGAGTTCCTTGCCCATCTCAGGCCATTGTGCCCCATGACCCGAGAAGACCCATACCATGTCCTTGTTGATTTCGTTCCCTAGGATACGACCCTGAGTAACGTTGGCGCTTTTCTTGCCGCTACTGATTGTTTCCAGGACTTCAATTGCATGATCATGGCTGTCGACGACGAGTGCCGCTCGAAACTCATGATGATCGCGGCGTGATGCTAGGGTGGAGGCTATGTGTGCAAGACGATGCTCCCGACTAGCATCGGACTCCATCCATTTCTTCAGAGACAACGCTTGAGCAGTCAAACGTTTCTCTTGCGGTCCGGAAATTAGAATCAATGCTGGTTCATCGATCTCGGCTTCGAACAGCGCTGAGTTCGACAGGTCATGGGCGCCAGAGAACTGTTCAATTATGGCATGTGATACTGTGCCGCCGTATCCGTAGGAGCAAACAGCCGCGCGGCGCAGCCCTTCTTCGCTAGGCCATTTGGTGGTTTCTTGAACGACTTGGAGACCAGAGTTTGCCCAGTCAATTTTACTTGTGAGCTTCTCGAGATTAGCTTGAGGAGCTAACATGCCTTTGTGTACGGCCATGACAGCTTTGATGAAACCCATGGTACCAGCACCAGCCTAAATCAAATTGTCAGCTCTAAGCCTTTTAAACAAGAACTTGCAATGTTTCTCATGAGACAGAGGGGAACAGAGAGTCCTATCATCAGCGAAAACGGAGTAGGGAAGAGCAGACAATATATAGAAGAGAGGTCGGGATGCAACTTACCTCTAAGTGACCAATATTGGGTTTCAGACTTCCGATGTAGCATGGCTCACTCTGAATACGATCTTTTCCGTAGACAGTAGCAAGAGCCGACACCTCGGTGGGATCCCCAAGTGGCGTCGACGTCGCATGTGCTTCAATGTATCGGATGCTGGAAGGGTCTACGCCAGCTACTTTCAGCGCTTTTTTGGCCACTGTCTGCTGAGCCATGCCGTTGGGAGCCATTATGCCGGCCGTCTTTCCATCTTGTCCGACCGCAGTTCCCTTGATGACGGCGAGAATATGATCCCCATCTCGAATAGCCTGAGAGATGTTCTTCAGAACCACAGCTCCAACACCTTCGCCACGGCCGTAGCCGTGTGCTGAGTCGTCGAAAGATCTGCATCGGCCTTCTGGTGAGACTGCCCCAGCCTTGTCCAGGACCCGCACCATACCGGGTGCGGACATTGCCTGGACGCCTCCTGCAATAGCTATGCTACTCTCGCCAAGAAGAATTGCTTGTACACCATGATGAACAGATACAAGGCCTGATGCGCAAGCTGCGTCCACGGCCGTAGAGGGTCCAGTGAGATTGAGATGGTATGATATCCGATTTGGTACACCGCAGTACGCTGTCCCGATGCCCATGTTATGTTCAATATTGGGTAGATCTTCGAGAAGCAATCTCGAGTAATCATCTGAGTTGACGCCCCAAAAGACGGCTGTATCGGTTCCAGAAAGACTTTTGGCAGGGATTCCACTGTCTTCTAGGGCTTCGTACGCTACTTCAAGAGAGATCCTTTGCTGAGGGTCTGTCTGCTCTGCTTCTTTAGGTGATATACCAAAAAAGGCACTGTCAAAGTCCTCCAGTCTATCAAGGAAGTATCCTTTCACAGTCGCTTGTTTTAAGACTTTGGGGTTTCGTACGTCGCGACGTTCATACGGTTCCCACCGCATAGGCGGTATATCTCCAGAGAAGTCTCTTTTCTCGAGGAGAGACTTCCATAATTGTTCTGGATCATTGTTACCGCCAGCTACGCGGCAGGCCATGCCAATAACGGCAACATCGCTTCTGGTAGACTGCCACTATCATCAGCAATTTACAGACTGCTAAACCTTCTTTGACTCACAAATTGACTATACTCGGTATTAGGGGTACCGGGTGTTGATGCTTCGCGCTTTGGGGACTTCTCAAATGATGGTATGGACTCATTGGAATCCGATCCCGTACTGTGAGAAGGCATGGTAACTGAATAAGAGCTCCAAGAATATAATATTCTAAGTGTGGACCAGTATATGGTTTGTATCAAAACTATCACTTTGTTCGTTTTGAAGGAGCCTTATATGGTTCCGTTATCAAGCAGAGCATGATCATACTGTTGTAGATACAGCCGTGATCTACAATCTTTTGCTATCGCCCCAATGTTGGGATTCAAACATAGTGCACGCAAGGAGAATTCGGTCAGACCTCGAAGGAGATGGAATCTCAGCATGAGCATTGCCGCTCATTGGCCAGGACACGATTTCTGAGGTTTCACTTGTCAATAAGGAGATAGCGAAATAGCATGGGTATTTCGTGAACATGTTCGGGGAGAACCTCACGATAGACAACGCCGGGGAACACAACAAATCGGTCATGACGCTGCTAGCGGCGGTTACCGCATGCGTTACAAGCCTCATGGTCTTAATTTCAGGGCTGCAGATCTGTACGATCCTGGACGAACCTGCATTACAGCACGTAATCGCGAAGATATCGCAGCTTACAAGGATGTCGCGTATTGCAGGGTGCTTGCAGCTTGCAGGGAGGCACTAACCGAATTCGTGCTCCGATGCCCAAAGGAGCTCTCGAGTAGCATCGACAAATCTGGTTAGTCCGGGTACTCGAACATGACCTCCATTTGCAGGACTATCTCGTCTCAACAGGCTGAATTGGGTATTCCGTAAGACGAAGCCAAAACGAGGCGAGTTCTTATTATAGACTAAGTGACTTTAAAGTGTTGTGAGAGGGTACAGCAGGAGTGGAGATTTGGAGAAAATCATCAAGAAAATTGCAAAGCTGTTGCTGTTGTCGAAATTCTATTGCTCAAGATGGCACCGTTTGTTCCCTACCACTCTAGTGCAGGGCAGTCTACCATAGTCAAGTGCGTCCCCCCCCCCCCCCCCCCCCCCCCCCCCCCCCCCCCAAATTCCGCAGATCTGTGTCTCGACTTGCTGCTGATATCATACAGTTTTGGAGGGCTGCTCACAACCGAGTTTCTTGAACCTCCCCCAGGACGATGCTTTCTTTTTCGCCAAACATACCGCCATAATGTGGAGGGCCCGATTCCTGAGAACCTGAGAAAGCTGATCGATAGCCCACACAGGCCGAAAGGGCCACCCCCTCACTTTCACCAATTCCAAACTGAGTACTTTCGTGTCGAATCGGGCATTATGGGAATTTCCGTCGACGGTAAACAAAGAGTCGTCACTGCAGAAGATGGTGAAGTTTCAGTAAAAGCAGGAAGCATTCACAACTTCTTCATACACCCCACTTCTCCTGAGAAGATGACAGTCTATTTGAGTGCTTCGGATTCAGGCATGGATTTCCAGCTAGATCGTATCTTCTTCGAAAATTGGTATGGCTATTGGCATGATGCTCTTCTGCACGGCGGAGGACTGGATTGGATTCAATTTCTTGCAGTAAGTTTCCAATCGTAATGTGTCATGCCACGAGGCAGAGCTCTCTCTAATTGCCTTTGTAGATACAGGATGGTGGCGATGCTTATACGCCAGCGCCAGCATGGGTACCTTTTCGCCGACAAGTTGGGTATTGGACTTGTGTGGTGATTGGACGATGGATTGGGGGGCTCTTAGGCTACAAGCCTTTCTTTCGCGAGTACACAACCGATTGGGACTTTGCAGTCGCTAAGATGAAAGGTTCGTTCTTCCAAAGACACCTCATTAATGAGGCGTATGTTTCAGAGCGATCATGGGCACGACAAGAGCAATTGGAGGCCTCTTCCAAGCCCGAAAACGCTGAATTTGAGCTTTGGACAACAGACATTGACCCAAGACCGCTCGATCTCGGTCCTGTAGGCTACGAGAAAGGTTCTTGGAACGCAAAGAACGACCTTAAAAAAGATACGGGACTGGTCAAAAGAAAAACTAATGGCGTGAATGGTTTTGCAGCCGAGACATAGATTAGAGACTGGTTGGGAGAAAGCGGACACGAATAGATTTGGTCTCAAAGCCTCATGATCTCTGGATCTTTCGATTTCTTGATGTTATGGTCATATAACTGCATTGGTAGTTGTTGACCTCTGCCATGTCGTGTAGTGCAGAGGCACAGAGCATAACCCTCGATCGAATCACCATGGAAGATCACGGCTCACATCGAGCAGGAACGTGTTTGGGAGAGTTGATGGAGGTTTATTCCATGCTTAGGACGAAGATCTAACGCCAAAGCTTAGTATTCGATTTGGCAGCGCTTGAAGGATCTCAGCCCAACAATATAGATACATCTCTAGCTATAGACGCTGATTGCGACAAGTTCCCAGTCTCACACATGCTGACTTTCGTATTTTTTTGAAATACTTTGCTTCATTGTAAAACACGCTGTGTGTTATCGAGGACGTTGATACCAGATGGAATCCTGCCGGACCCTCCGGTCGAGCTGACAATCCTAGCTGACTCAACTTTGTCGCAAGAGCCAGTCAAGACGTCGATAAGCTCAGACTCCATAATCAGCGGAGGTAGTTGCTTACCAATATTACCGTTTTGGGCCTCGAACTCCGAGACCTAAAGGAGAAATGTGCTTGCTACATCCTAGGTGTCGTTATGTCTCAACTTGTCGCACTCGGAACCCCAAGCTGCAGGGGTGGTCTTACCAGATTGAGTTGTACCGTGAAGAGTTCTGAAAGTGGAATAGAATGCCCGTTCTCAAGTTATTGAATAGTTGGCGTATTTCTAGAAGAAACAGTAAAAAAAACAGCTGATGTATGTGTTGGATGAACTGCATCGCAACACATCATGGAGCTTCTAGCGACTGAGCACCTTATCTTGGCATTAGGGTCTGCGACTACCGCTGCAATAGTGCTATTTCTATGGTCCTGTTTTTCATCCGGTAGCCGTGATCCAAGACTACCGCCCGGTAAGCGCTCATAGCCTTTGTCTTGCAATCGATAACCCTGTTGATATCTCCTGTACAGGACCACCAACAAGCCCGTTGTTCGGTAATGAACTGCAAATCCCAAAGGCGGACGCCCACTTTAAGTGAGTCTTCTACCTCAGGCGCGACTACAAATGTACCTCACCCATCAAGACATGCTCGTACTCACAGATCATTCTAGATTTGGAGAATGGGCCAAACAGTACGGTGGGATCTTCTCGCTTAAGCGATTCAAGAACACGACCATCGTTATTACGGACCGGCGCATGATCAAAGAACTCGTCGACAAGAAGAGCAATGTCTATTCTAATCGACCGCAGTCACTGGTATCTCATCTGATCACAAATTCCGATCACTTGCTCGTAATGCAATACGGCGAAAGATGGCGGCAGCTGCGCAAAGCAGTACATCAGTATTTTATGGAGAGCAAATGTGAAAAAGACCATTGGAAGGTACAAGAAGCAGAAGCAAACCAGATGCTTTATGATTTCTTGACGATGCCAGAGGACCACATGCTTCATCCCAAGCGATACTCAAATAGTATCACCAACTCCTTGGTGTTTGGTATTAGATCAAGGAGTGTACGTGACGAGTACATGGAGAAGTTATTTTACCTCATGGAAAAATGGAGTCTCGTTCTAGAATTGGGCGCTACACCACCAGTAGACGATTTCGCGCTGCTACGATTACTACCTGAACGCATTGTTGGACGGTGGCGGACACCAGCGATCGAGGTCAGGGACCTGATGACTAGTCTTTATAAGACAGTTCTTGACCAGGTCCGTGAGCGTCGTAGTCGCGGCATCAATCGGGGCTCATTCATGGACGGCATTCTCGATGGACTGGGCAAGATGCCTATGGAAGAGAATGAGCTTCAATTCCTGGGCGGCGTTCTTATGGAAGGGGGCTCTGACACATCCTCATCGCTGATCTTGACGATCATCCAGGCATTGACAAAGTTCCCAGCAGTACAAGCTAAGTGAGTGATTCATAACTCTCACGTCACGATCCGCCTGGCAGATACTGTTGCTTACATTCGCTCCAGAGCTCAGGCAGAAATCGACACCCATATTGGGACAGATCGTTCTCCCACTTGGGACGATTTTCCCAAAATGCCCTACATCAATCGTATGATCAAAGAAGCTCATCGATGGCGTCCTGTCAGTCCACTCGGTGTTCCACACGCCGTAGCTGAAGGTTCGAGTGACCACCCACAAACGTATTAGCATGAACAGTCACTAATTAGCTCTTTTCAGACAACTATATCAACGGCATGCTTATCCCCAAGGGATCAACGATAGTCCTAAACGTTTGGGGTATGCATCACGACGAAACACGATGGATCAAACCCGAAGATTTTGAGCCCGATCGCTTCTCAGAGCACGTGGCCCTTGCGCCTGCGTACGCTGCATCAGGCGAATGGGAGAAGCGCGACCATTATGGATATGGCGCTGGCCGCCGAATTTGTCCTGGAATCCATCTTGCAGAGCGAAACTTATTTATTGCGGTCGCGAAGTTGATATGGGCATTTGAATTCACGCAACCCACTGGTTCTGAGAGCGACACCAATCCTGAATCGGGCGCAAGTCAAGGGTTCTTGCACTGTCCAAAGGACTATGGTCTTACGATCAGGCTGAGATCTCCAGACAAGGCCGAGACAATCCGCAAGGAATATGAGCAAGCGCAATCAGTATTCGCAAGATTCGATTGAGCTAGTATCATGCGCTACGACTCGGAATGGTATCTCGGAGCACTTTCGATCAACGCGAAGTAGAATGAACTCTTCTCTTTTTGCCTTCTTTCTTCAGTCGTTGCATTTGAATCGTACGTCCGGTATGAGCTCAGCTATCAATCGCGCATGTTTAGACCTCGGTATTATGTAAATCTTGAGTAATGACATTTTCACAGCGGTGAATGGCTTTTGAATGGACCACGTGTACTTTGACGTTAGACATACTTAGTATTCTCGTATGCGGGCCGGGCATCGAAGCAGTATAATCGAATTGAACATCAAGCACCATGTGCGTTGGTACATGAGTAGAGAAGAGCCAAGTTTCACTTACAACGGTTATACAAGTGGTTAGATAAGGGTGTAGATAAGGGGCGAGGGCTGCCCTCTTGTTTCTACAGTACTACTTGTTCAACCAGACCATATGAAGACTACTTAAGAAGGTCACGAATCAGTCTCAACGTCACAGACTTGGGCTAGAAAATACGTTCGACAGCGAAAATGAAGGGAGGGCAGTCCCCAAAATTCGACGATTGTTACAATTCTGGGGTCCTAGGATCTTCGTTCGCTTACAGAAGGGAGAAGATTTAATGATAGTGATGGGAACAGCCACAGAGTTGACGACTTGCATAAAGATGCCTCGACTGATGCCGATTGATCATGATTATTAGTATCAAACTCTAGTTCGGCTGTTCTTCAGATCTAGATCTGGCTCGGATAAATGCGTTCCTGGTGGGTTCGGACTGGGAGGATTTTCGATTCGGAGTTTCCTGAATCGGCGACACCGATTTGATCGACGCTTTTTCTGGACGGACGGATTAGGACACAAGTCAATCAGTCTATGTGTGGAGAAGATCAACAAAATTGTTTCATCCCAAAAAGGATTTCAAATGGAACCTAACCGCAAATCTTGTTGCTCCTTGAAGAATGTGCAGATAGGCTTGGCATCTAACAAACCATGGGCCTTAAATATCATGGTGAACGGCCGTGGTATGAAGATACGCATTTGCACTTAACAAACAACTGAAGTTATCAACCGCTACAGTATGAGCAAGATTGACGTTCACCATCATTTCTACCCGCAGGAGATGCGGGAAGGTCAGCCACCACTCGATCCCATCAGGATAACATCACATTAATACAATCTGTAGCACTCGAAGAAGCTGGTGGAGATCCCTCCGGATGGTATATCCCCCCTTGGACACTAGAGCTCGACCAAATGATCTGTAAAGACATTGGTGTGTCGAAAACCATACTCTCAGTGACTGCACCGGGCCCTGTCATCAAGAAAGACTATGCAGCTGCTGCAAGACTAGCGAGACAATGCAATACCGCAGCAGCTTCTATCAGAGATAGTCATCCAAATAGCTATGGGTTCTTTGCTAGCGTTCCTTCATTGTTTGATACGGAGCGAGCGATCGAAGAAATACGCTATGCTCTTGATGAGCTGTGCGCAGACGGAGTCACTCTTTTTACCCGATACGGTGAGGGCAACAATTACTTGGGTCATAAAAGTTTTGAACCTATCTGGAAAGAGCTGAGTCGATGCAAGACTGTGGTCTTCGTACACCCGACACATCCACAGGATACAAGCCTGGTCAACAATTTGCTACCGCAGCCTATGTTTGACTACCCGCACGAAACAGGACGTACAGCAATGGATCTGATCACTAGCGGACGCCTCCGACAGCATTCTGGTTGTAAAATCATACTGTCACATGCTGGGGGAACACTCCCGTATCTAATCTATCGCGCGGCGACTATGTTACCATGCATGCCAAATGGGGGCGGAAGAACTCGGGAACAGCTTCTGGATGAGGCCAGAGAGTTCTACTTTGACACGGCACTCAGCTCAGGGGGGCCAACGTTCAAAGCATTGACAGAATTCGCGAAGCCTGGGCACATTTTGTTTGGAAGCGACTTTCCCAATGCACCCCGAGAAGCAATCTTAAGTTTCTCGGCACTTTTCGACGAAAACAAAGACAAAGAAACGGCGATGGGAGTAAGTGCAGCTCAAGCAGCAATTGCAATGCTTGCAAAAGATCAAGGAAGATGAGGGGAGGTAGAGATCTGCGAAGCCGGTCAGTATTGTCACCTTTGTTTCTTCGTGAAAGAGAGTCGTATTACTTGGCAACAGCCTCGAATCTTGAGGATTTTAAGACATTACATTTGAAGTCTCGATAAACGTTGGAATTGACCCGGTCATTTGCATCCGCATGAAATGTAGTGTTACTTACCTAGTGGCATCAAGAGACAATGAGCACTTACTACCTAATGATGTTGTAATGTGACTTTTGCCATGATCATTCTTGATATAACAACTATCAAGGCCATGAGCTATCCCTGTGTAAATTACAAACGTTCTCCTGCGGATCTTGTATGCAAAGATTGTACAAAGTTTTGCTGTGGTGATTGTTTCGGATTTCTACAATAGATAGCTAACCCCCAACGATTCCTATCGTTTGCGCAACACCCTACTTGTCAATTGTATCGTCTGCATCAGTGCTGAGACTTATTTCTTTATTGGCGTGCAAATCTTTCTGTAGCTCTGTAAGCCATCCGTCCAGCCAGTTGTACGCGTCGCTGCCCAGGATCAGTTTCTTGGGTGGCTGTTCCATTCTAGAAACCTCATAGATAGCTTTGGCGCCCTTCGCGGGGATGCCAAGCTGAGCTTTATGAATCGATTCCAAATCTGCCTTGACTTTTGCCATGTCATATGCGGTAGTGTCGGGGTTGGTGTAGGTCATTGAGCGGGTGAAGAAATCGGTCCTAAGTACAAGACAGTATCAGCTTTGCTCATTTGGATCAACTAAGCAGCATCCAAGATTGCCAAAAGTTTGTCATGCATGGGGCCAAAACGTGTAACGATGTGAAGGACTTACCGGAATCCGCCTGGCTCGATGCAGGTAAAATTGATTCCCCACGCAGGATCTACTTCCTGGCTAACAGCCTCTGTAAATCCCTCTATGGCGAACTTGGATGCACTGTACATGGACATCCAAGGGAAGCCAATCCTCCCCCCGATGCTTGTCACTTGCATGATAAGACCTCCCTTAGGCTCCTGCTGACGCATGGCTTTCATGGCTGCTTTGGTGCAAAGCAACAAGCCAGTGAAATTCACATTCATCTGGCGACTGATGTCAGTTTCAGACAGATCCTCAAAAGGACCGCTGAGACCAAAGCCACCATTGTTGATGACAACATCTACGCGTCCAAATTTTGCTATCGCAGCTGTGAGGCTGGAGGTAATAGAGGCCGGATCTTCGAGATCTAGCCTTCCAGCCCCGAAATTTTTCTCGTTGGCGTTCGTGAATTGCAAGGTCGAGGGGTTCCGAGCCGTCGCAAATACGTGATCACCGGCGTCAAGAACGTGCTGCACAAGGCTCGCACCGATGCCAGTGGAAGACCCTGTGATAAAGAAGACTCGCGGCATTGTCAACAAGAAAAGTAAACTGGCGAGAAGGAATTTTGCAGGTATGCTGGTCGGCACACACGATATGTGCTTCTATATATGGCTTGAGGCTGAGATGCCTCGTACTTCAAGACCCCGATGATTGGTAAGGGTTGCCTTTTTGGGATACTCCGCAAAGATATGGGATCTGGTCGTATGTAGCAACGATCGCCGGATCCATATTTCTCGCCCCATAATTCTTATTGTTGTAAGGGGTTGCGGAGTTACTTCTTATTTAGTACCCAGGTTTCGGAATCGCTAAAAGGAACTTAGTGATGTACATCCTTAAACCATGTGTCTCGGAGACAACGGACGCACGATAGAGGGTAGGAGGCAAAGTAGATGCTGCAATTCCGTGGACAGCAGGCAGTCCTATCAAGGGCCGGGCATGGAAGTCTCAATTCGGAGCACTGGAAATCCATAGCAGGGTGTTCACAATGGCGCGGCGGACGCGATGGAAGCCAGATACGAGCTGAGACCATGCATATGGATCACGTTCAACTCGATTGCGACTGTAAGATGAACGCTGCTGGAAATTGGGGTATTGAAGACCAACTTTTACCATTGAAAATCCACTTACTATTTAGTAAAAGGAGGATGCGATACGCCTCGTGGCGACGATACTCAATCACAGGAAGTGGGTCCGTATTCTGTCTGACAAATCACAGCAGGTGACGAGGTAGCAAACGGGAGTCCACAAGAACAAGGTCGTAGGTATGACTGGAAGAAACTTGGATGAGCTTTGTGGCCATTCCACGCATGGCTCCGCAGCTCTAATCACGAATGATCTCTCAGTACATCAAGATGAGGATTTGTCAAGGTTCGTTTAGCTCGGTTTGTGTCAGACCAACACAGATCTCCCAAATAGCCTCACATAATCATACACAATCCAATATTCGGACTTTGATCATTTATGACTAACAATCAAAATGGAGTGCAAATGCGGACTTGTGGCATGGTGATGCCCGAACCCCTAAGAATTGCTTTCTGAAGATGAATGAAAAATAACGCACAAGAGGGTGATGCTTGGGCTCTGTAGGAAGCAGGGTAGTTTGGAGCAGTTGTGCTAACAGTTAGTTGCGCTACAAAGTCACTTAGCCCTCTCCAAAGCGACTGAACACCTCAGTCGTCGCAATTGCAAACTCTTTCGCAATGGTAGATCGGATCTCTTCGCTTCTGACAACCGGATCACATGCATAATCCTTGGCGCAATATAGGAAGCCGTGATGATACCCGTTGACTGGATCGTCATCGAGAGGACCACTACCCCTTTCGAAATTGAAGGCCCATAGAAGCTTCGCGATTCCGACCATCATATTCCGCTCAGCCAAGTGGATGCCGGGACAGATCCTACGGCCCACGCCGTATCCGTAGTGATCACGTTCTCCAAAGCCTCCAGGTACGTATTCAGGGGCAAGGAGTGGATGCTCTGCATACCTCTCTGGTATGAATTTGGACGGGTCGTGCGGTTGTTGTGGGTCCATGTGAATGCCCCACGTGTTGATGACAACTATTGTTCCTTTGGGGAGGAATTTTCCATCTACCCAATCATCTGTATCGCACCATCAGCATGATAAGCTTGAGATCACGAAATCTATACTTAACTTCACCAAGAGCGTGTGGGAAGCAGAGAGGAAGGATAGGTCGCCATCGATGGCCTTCCTTCACAATCATGTTAATGTAAGGTAGGTTCTTCATGTCGTCCCAGACTGGAGAGCGACCGTGACCCACTACTCGGTCAATCTCTGCGTGGGCTTTGCGCTGGATTTCGGGGTTCAGGACAAGAGCTTGAATGATAGCCAGAGTCAAACTCGAACTTGTATCTGAGCCGCCTTCCATTAGAACTCCACCAATGAACTTTAGCTGATGTTGAGACAGTTCATTCTTTCCTTGACTGTCAAGTACTCGGTCCATGAACGAGTCTAGATTTTGGCCGCTCTCGCGACGCTTTTCGACCTGGTGAAGTATGTCCGTATACAGATTCTCCATCTGGCTGCCAATGCCACGGGCTCGTGTAACGTAGTTTCCAAAGAAACGCTCAGGTAGAAGCTTTAGGAACGGGAAGAGATCCACCGGGGGAGTTGCACCTAAGAATCCTCAACATCAGTGGTCTGGCTAGGAAGTAGGGGGTTTGGGTTTTCTGACCCTGTTCCATGATTTGAGACCACTCTTCCATGAGCTTGTACAAACGCTGCATATTGTTGCTCTGTTCGTCGGGTGTGCGAATACCATAGACTAGTAAAAATAAGTATTAGTAGGCCAGCAATGCAAGGGCTTCCGTCATACCAATCGAGTTGGTGATACTATTGCTGTATCGTTTTGGATGTAGCATATGATCTTTTGGCTTCAGGAGATAGTCTCTGACCATCTGGATGGCTTCAGCGTTAACGATATCGAGATGTTGACTGTCTACCATGGACTCCATCAAATGCTGGTGAACTAATCGCCGAAATGTGCGCCATTTGTTCCCATAGTGCATGACTAAGAGATGGTTACCCCTAGTTATGAGCTCGTGAGAGACATATGAGTGAGGTCTGTGGCTGTAAATGGCGCTCTTCCGATCGACAACCTCCTTCACTAGACGACGATCGGTTATTACTGCCATATTGGCGTTGCCAACCTTGAGCATGAACAGTTTCCCATATTTCTTGCTCCACTCAGTAAAACTACAAATATTTAGCTCGATGCGCAGCCGAGTTGAATGGATTAACCTACCGAATGTGTGTATAGGCACCAGGAATCAAATGTGCATTTCCAATGAATGGCAAAGTGGGCGGTCCTTGTAGCAGTCAGCAGTTTAGATCTGAGGTTGTCGCTACGAGATACATACCATTGGGCATATGTGCTGTGCGGTGACCATACACAAATGCATTTCGTATCAGTAGACACAACAGCACTGCCAACACACCGCCAAATAGTAGAACGGGATTTCCCTCCATGATCCAATGGTCTAGATGTCATGAAACTGGTTCTTGGCAATCTAGAAAGTTTTATGCAGACCTGCGGTGTAGCGTGAGGCTTCATTAAGAAGCTGGACTCGCTGAAAACCAGGCTAAGAGACTGAGCTGGGTCGTACGAAAGGAGATGATGATCCAAACAATGCTAGTGTCGTGCTGAATAATAGAGCTATCTATCGAATGCGCGAAAAGCCGGAGCCTATTTGGGAGTCCGGAGTAGACAGACACGTTCATTATCGGAGTCCCAAATAGGCAGAAGCTTTGTACCGTAATCATATCCGTGCGTTGTGGACTCTGAAACAGGAAGCTGAGGGTGGAACCGAACAGATAGATAGAACACACGGAAGGGCCCTTCTAAAATCAAAAATTCTTTGGAAGGTTCATCGTCTAATGGTCGATAATGTAAAGTCTAACTCTATGATGCTCAATTTCAAAAGGAGATCGACAACTTTCAGGCGTAGAGGAAGAGTTCGGGAAGAGAAGGCAGGGGTTTAGGTTTGAAGTTGCTTCGACCTGTCTTGGTATCAACTGGGCTTGTCGTTGCCACCATAGTTCATCATCATCTCAAGATTGAGCAGTTCCTGAGATAGGAAGCTGTCAGGTAAAGTATGAGTCATTTGACCGGAAGGATGTGTGAAAGGGAAAGCTGTATCCAGGCTAGAAGAAGACATAGGACGTGACACGTCGGGTGTCAAGGTTGGGTAGAGATAGTCATCTAGACTCGGCGAGAACATAGGAATTTCGCCTGAGGATGGTATGATTTGCTGAGTCTCAGACCAGGGTTTTGAAGTCGTTTTTGGTGAGCTGCGCGGATCTATGCGGCGCCGATATCTTGCTGTGAGAGAGTCTCCTAGCGACATAAGATAGTTGAGAATACTGACAGCGCTATGAGCCGATGGGAAATAGTTCCCCACATTCTCAAAAAATTGGGTAGCTGCCTGTAGACCTTTACGGGCGGCCGCAGTGAAGGGACATATTGGGTTGCCGATAACAAAACACAAAATGCAGAGAACTGCATTCCATTGAAGCCTAACCAACGGGAGCCATCCTCTCAAGATCTCAGTTCCAGAGAGAGCCTGTAAAATATCCGTTATAGCAAGAGCGTGTGAGAGCGCCTTGAGTCCCATGCGATCGGTGTGGGGCTGGAAGGAAGACGTTTTGAGTGAGATGCGCAGGAAAGGCCGGTGAATTGACAATTGGTTATCATGATATGTCAACTCAAGAATCAGTTGTTGTCTCTGGAGCCAGATCGGGCTCGTAGAGTCCAGGTTCAGGCTCACACGGTCTGTAGACAAGGGTTCGCTGTCGGCGTGTCGGCGAACTTTCAACAACTCGGGTACGGATTTCACCCAGTCATTCATGGCATCGGATTCCTGCTCAAGTGTCATTGCCAGATCCTCGAGCGCAGCGGGTTCGTCATGGATGTCGAAAGATTTCGATCCTTGCCGGATCTTGACAAGCCGCTTTTGAAGATCGCTTGTGATCCCGTGAAATGTTGCTGCAAGCCGGACACGATACATGTGAAAACTCATCCAATTGATCTCAAGGTTGGCGCTTGTTCGTAAGAAAGGACTGCTGATTATGTGTGGATTATTGTCTGCTTTCTCAGGCAGAGAATATGGTACATCTTCCAGACGGACGAGGAACGGGCGATCCAAGGACATAGAGATAGCCATATCCAGTCGGTATAACGTCCAAAATATGCGAGCGTGTTGATCTTGCTGATCGAATGTAGTGCTCACCTGCGACAGAGAGTCGAGGTGAAGAGTGTGTAAGACTCGGACAGCCATACCCAAGGTGTGATACGCGGTATTGAGTAGAGAAGAGTTGTAAAGATAGATGATGCAATAAACAAAAGCTTGGACTGTCGTGATAGATGGAGATTCCAGTTCTTTCGCGAGCAAGGACTGGCTACGAAAGTAATAAGGATAACCAACGCGGGTGACGGGATAATCCTGTAGACGTCCAGAATCATCATGCATGAACGTGCTAGAGTACTGAGTGCAGACAGCCAGAAGACTGTCAACAAGTGCCGAGGGACTGCGGGGCTGATCTTCTGGCGGACTGATCCATAAGCCGTTGTAATGGTGGTGGAAGTCCTCGTATGAGAGCACAGGGTATATTGGGTGGAACGATTCCCAGAGAGGGTACAGAAACAGCTCTTCTTCAGTTCGAGAAAGTGCATGGAGCGTTTCTGAAGGCGTGAACAGGGCTGAATTCGACATTGGTTCGACGACTTGTGGAACAGTGAAATCCAGGCTTGATCTATCGAGGTTTTCGCAAAGATGACGAAGGAGGCGTTTGACCAAATAAGTTAGTGACAGCGGGCTCGGGCCGTCGCGAGCCGGTCCGAATACCTGGTCTCGATCTGCGATTCTTGTGGGGCCCGATTCAGACCGTGGGCTGCTTTCGCGAAATTTATTGGTGTCTGGGGCCTGCGCCTGTGATGCGAGAACTATCGCCGTGTTTCCGTCGCCAGAATTTTCTGGCGACTTCTGCTTCAGCTGGCCTTCGAGCTCTTTGATGCGCTCCTTCAGGCGCTGATTCTTCCTACGGACATGTTAGGCGGGCAGTAGGAGATGATTAGATGACATTGGATATACCTGCTAGCTGCAGGCAGTGAAACACTGACAGCAGCTGTTTTCGAAGAGCTATCACATGATAAACCTCGCTGGCGACACTGTGTGCATGGCAGGTCCTCGTCGCATTTGATTCGGTTCGTGCGACAATAATTGCACGCTCGTGCGACTTGTGCACGTTTCGACTGGGCAGTGGACCTGGACTTTTGTGAACGTATGTCAATAACGTTCATATCGGATGTAAGAGTAGTAAACATCATCATCAGTGTGACTGCAGTACGTGGCGCAAAATATCAGGGCGTGCCTTGGACTTACGTAGATAAGGTTCGCCGACCCGCTTGCCGACCCGCTTAGAGGCTGAGCTCGGACAAGAAGTTCAAACGCCGTCGGAACGTGCTCGGCAGGTACTGTGAGACCAAGTTGTTATTAAAATCATATCAATGGATTGAGAAGGGCCGAGAACGCGCGTACGTGCTGTACCTGCCTAGGTAGGTATGTACCTGGGTTGTATCTTGAATGATTGCGCCTCGCCTCGAGGACTGAAAACGGTGCATGATGAGCCCTCGCCAATCCGTCAGTGTATTTCATACACGAGACCGGGATGAGCCTGTTTCTTGAGACTATCAATGACTACCTTGGCAGTAGCCTATATACTTAGTCACGAATTCATAGTCAGTGGAGCTTTGGATCGATGTACTGGAGTACCCTCGATGCTCTGGAGACGCTATAATTTGAGACGTTTATATTCTCTTCAAGGTACAACCTATGCCTTAATAACAGGTTTATGTTTAACCTAAAAGACCATCATACGGTTGTACCGTCATCACATTGCTCCGCAGTGATGCCTTTCTACGAGAAGGTTGTTGTAGTAGCACAGATTATCTGTAAAGCATTAGCTTGAACGACGTCGAAGTAATCACCAGTGATAGTGCGTGAGATTGCCGAACGGACGGGGCTTTGAGTTGCTGATCTGCGCATCCCGTCAGAATCCTTGAGAATGACGTGAACTGATAGCACGATAAGCAAGTAGCGGACACTGCCGCAGTAGAGTTTACGGTCAGTGTGCTTACCTAGGTAAATCATATCCCGGCACAGCAGTGACGATAGGCTGTGTGCGGCTTAAGTCTCAGCATCACACTTTTATCGGTGCTTGCCGATACGTCCAGAGTATCTCAAGACTGGTACAAGGGTATATAAAATGGCAACCTACCAAGTGGCTGCAGCTTTCGTATGGTAACTACGCGAGATACGCGACCTGCTGCTAGGTATTATTAGCTCAATATTTAGGCACAACTTCCCGAGGCCGCAAAGTGTTCTCATTCGTGGAGAAGAGCAGCGCGCTGCACGTAAACACTTAGACTTGTGGTCTCCGCTGCAGCACATATAGGTATGACCGAACTCTGCACCCTAGCGAACTAGTTTTTAACGGTCACTGACGGATATGCGAGAACTCAACGGGCAGCAAGCAGTAGAATCCGTATCACAAGTTATCTCCAGTCCGCCCTCTCATCGAGTCGTTTGGTTACTTGACACGCTCTTCTTTACAGCACCTACCTAGTCAATGGTCGGGCATCGTAGTCACGAGCTTGTCACGTGCCTTAAGCGAGTGAACTAAACAGGAGGTATGAGGAAGAATTCGCGGGCGAACTGTTTGGCCCACCTCCCAATGATGGCACTCCCTTACGCTATCGTACCCACCCAAAATCCGAATTAGACCTCCGGGTACTACCCTACCTGTCCAAGTACGTTTCTACGATATTCCGCGTGCAGTTGCAAGCGCCAGATGAAACAGGCTCATGCATTGTGAAACGAATTCAGAATAACCCAGTATAAAAAATTGTGAAAGGATCGTCAAGGTCGTGGTGTATGTCGTATCCTGAACACGACTCAGGGAGATAAGAAAGGATCTATCCGAGCTCCCTGCGTTCCGGAGTTCGAAATAGGAAACTCCGAGGCGTGCGACTACGCCAGCCAAGGTTCCACTCCTGATTACCAATCTACAACGATTAGCAATCTATGTCTCGCATGCGAAGGTACTTCTATAGTTGGGTTCTTTTTGCCTGAGTAGTGACTTCATCCATTGGGCGCGCGCATTTCAAACGATATGGCCAACGACAAAGAGAAAAAGAAAGCAGTACCAGTAACCGAATTGGTAGCTAATTTCATCAGTGCATGTCAGACATCGGTGAGGAGTGAAGGAAATACGATCGGATGGAATCATCTTGAGCTTGAAGGGGCTGGCCGTGGCGTAAGATTGTCTTGATCCGGTGCTAAATTCGCTTACTGAATATGTCAAGCATGAGATCGCGCCTACTATCGGTTCTATGTTCCAGCGCTATACGAACATAATTTCGAACTTCCGTCACAAGACACCTACACGCAAGCTACTTCATGACTTCTGCGGTCGGCTTGAGCCAGGCGAACTGTTGATGGTCATCGGGAGACCTGGTAGCGGTTGCACGTCATTCTTGAAGGCCCTTTGCCATCTACACGAAGAGTACATAGGCACGACCGGATCGATTGTGTACAGCGGAAAGCAAGCGGACTTCAAAGCCACCGATGCGCCAGCAGAGACGACCTTCTGTGGTACGCTGTCTCGAAAGTTTACCGGTGAGCAAGGCTGACAACAGTCTTAGCCGAGGATGACATTCATTTCCCAAGCTTGACCGTGAAAGAAACATTGAGGTTAGTACAAAGTGCTGCAAATGGGTTGATGAATGCCCCGAGGTTTTCTTGAGCAAAGTTTCGTCTGACCAAGAAAAAACTCAGCAAACATCCAAGACACGAAGACTGACTACATGAGATGATCGCGCGGTCTTGGCATTAGAGTGCGAGCTTTTGCTAACCCATGCCAGGTTCGCAACCAAATCCAGATTTGGAAATGTCATGTCGAAGAGTGACATTGACGGGACAGTCGTTGTTCTCGCTCAATTGTTCGGCATTGATCACATCCTTGACACTAAAGTGGGAGATCACAAGATTTCGGGCGTTAGCGGTGGCGAAAGGCGACGCGTCTCACTCGCTGAAGCCTTCATAACATGTCCAGAGTAAGTTTCTCGAACCCCTGAAACTCACTGTGAACCTTCTCTAACCCGGAAAAACAGTCTTCTCTGTTATGACAACCCAACCGCAGGTCTAGACTCCTCCACAGCTCTAGAGTTCGTCCAGATGTTACACGAGTATGCTCGTCAGACTAACATGGGTGTTGCCGTAAGCTTGTACCAAGGTAGCGACGAGATGGTTCCTCTATTTGATAAAGCTTTGATCATCAACTCTGGAAGATGCATCTACTACGGACCAATAGGTTCTGCCAAAGCTTACTTTGAGAATCTAGGGTTTGCCTGCCCTCAAATGATGTCGATCACTGACTTCTTGAACTCCATGTCCGCTGAACCGAAAGCGCGACACCTACGTGAAGGTGTTGAGCCTTGGAAGGTGCCTCAAAGTCCTGAAGAGCTCGCACAAGCTTTTCGACAAAGTCAAGAAGGCAAAGAATTGGCTTTGAAGCTCGACAATGCTCTGAACGATGAAGGTCGCGACCAAACCAGTACGAAACAAGTCTCACCAGGCCCTCGATACCCGGTTCCTATCTGGATGCAGATCCTACTTTGCGCACACCGTCAATATCGAATCTTCATAACCGACTACAACTCCTGGATAATTGAAGCAATTTGTATGGTTATGCAGAGTATCATCCTAGGAACGGTTTTCTACGACCTCCCACACTCTTCTCAAAGCCTATACCAAGTTTCATCTGTTGTATTTTATACAATCATGATACCAGGTTTACAATCCATGAGCGAGTTCGGCAACACTTTCGCACAGCGCCCGCTGTTGTTGAAGCACAAAAGATACCGATTCTACCACCCATTATCCTATGGCTATGGGCAAATCATGACGGATATCGTCTGGAAAGTTGTGGCCATTGCTTACAACATACCGATGTATTTCTTGGCTAATCTCCAACGCAAAGCGGACCGCTTCTTTATCTTTTTCCTCATCGCCTACATTTCCCATTTGACTCTCTCCATGTTCTTCCGGTTCATCGCTGTTCTATCGCCGAGCGTCGAGAAGGCTGGATTGCCAGTGGGGTTTTTTCTTACAACGCTGGTCATATATACAGGTTGGTACATTCCACCTCCGCAGATGCAAGTCTGGCTGAAGTGGTTTCGATACCTTAACGTAAGTCATGTTCTCACCCTTTTCTGTTTGGTCATACCTCTGACGGTATCACAGCCAATGTATTATGCCTTTGAGTCACTTATGATCAACGAGGTTGGGTCCCAACAGTACTCTTGTAGTCCCAACGATCTTATACCCCGAGGCCCAGACTTCACCGATGTTGCGAACCAGGCCTGCGCTATTCAAGGCTCTGTGCCCGGAAATGAATTCGTAGAAGGCTCGGCGTATCTTGAAGTGCTCTATGGGTTTGATAATTCTCATCTTTGGCGGAACATCGGAATCAATGCTGGCCTGTTTGTCCTTTTCGCCGTACTCGTAGGGTAAGTGATACCCCTGGATCAGACTTTTAAATTTCGTAGCTAACCCTACACCCAAGACTTGCTATGGAGCTCTTAAAGTCACCAGCTGGCCTTATGGCTACCGTATTCTATCGGCGGACCGAATTCGGGGTCGTTTCAGCCTCTAGTAGCACACAAGACAAGGACGCAGAAGCACAGAACTCAGAAAGTGCGTCCCCCGTAAGGATATCCACTGGCTCCACTGAAAAGGAACACACTTCAGCTAGTCTTGAAAAAGGCCGATCGCTTTCGTGGAGGGATCTTCATCTCACTGTTGATCTTAAAGGCGAGCAGAAGGTATTGCTGAATCACCTTAATGGGTACATTGCACCAAGCTCAATGACGGCGCTAATGGGCGTTTCTGGAGCTGGAAAGGTTCGGTCACCATCCTCACCCAAGGGCATTTCTGACAAATTCACAGACTACTCTTCTCAATACTCTTGCCGGCCGTTCCGATGTTGGAAAGCTCAAAGGTACACTGTACCTGGACGGATCTCCGCTCCCGAAGTCGTTCCACCGGCGTATGGGCTATGTTCAGCAACAAGATGTGCATCTACCCACTCAAACTGTGCGTGAGGCTCTGAGGCTTCCAGCGTACCTACGTCGACCTACCTCAATCCCGTTGGAGGAAAAGAACGCATACGTCGAAGAAGTCATGGAACTACTGGAGATCGAAAACATTGCCGATGCATTGATAGGAGTCCCTGGCGCTGGGCTAAATCTAGAGCAGCGAAAACGTGTATCAGTGGGAATCGAGATGGCTGCTAAGCCTGAAATACTGTTCTTGGATGAGCCAACATCTGGCTTGGATGGTCAATCTGCCATTTCGATCATTCAACTTTTGAAAAAATTGTCCCGGTCTGGCTACACGATTCTCTGCACAATCCATCAGCCTTCGGCCATTCTGATGGATGGATTTGACAACTTGTTACTTCTTGCCAAGGGGGGTAGAGCTGTTTATGAAGGACCCTTGGGAGAACACTGTTCGACTGCGCTCAAATACTTCGCCCAGCATGTCGAGCCTTGCAAGGTACCAGAAGAAAATCCTGCGGAATATCTGCTGTCAACTGTGGGCGCTGGTTCTCGATCTCAAGTCACGATAGACTGGGCCGATATTTGGCTCCAAAGCAAAGAGAAACACGAACGAGAAGAGAAGATGCAAGATAACCCGGAGTCATCTTCAGCGGAAGATTTGCACGAGAATCTATATGCCACAACACTCAACTATCAGTTGCAGGTCATCCTCAAGCGCACCTGGCTTTGGTATTGGCGCGAACCGCAGTACTTTTCTGCGAAGCTCTGGCTGAACCTTTCCAACGGCCTGCTGAACGGGCTGACATATCTGAACATCCCTTCTACCCAGCAAGGCGCCTACAACCGGGTCTTCACCACCTTCATGTCATTCCTCATGGGCCCGCCACTTGGTCTTGCCTTACAACCGCGTTTCTCTGCTTTCCGGGACATCTTCATATATCGGGAGAAAGCCAGTCGATCCTACTCTTGGATCGTGTTCGTCTTGAGCACCATCATCGTCGAGCTGCCCTTTACCTTGATCACGGCGCTGATCTATTGGCTTTTGTGGTATTACCCCGCAGGTCTTCAGCAAGATGCTGCACACGCAGGGTACTCCCTGTTGTGCTACTGGCTACTTCATGTCTTCATCGTCAGTCTTTCATTCCTTATTGTGGCTTGGATGCCGAATCTTAATGCGTCGCTCATGGCCAACGGGTTCTTCTACATGTTTGTCAATACCTTTGCGGGTACTTTGACAGCCAGAGACCTGACCCCAGCTGGCTGGCGCTGGTACTTCGAGGTTTCCCCTCTGTACTACTTGTCTGAAGGCCTGACCACCAACTCTCTGTACGGGACACCAGTACATTGCACGTCTAGCGAGGTCACATTGTTCAATTCTCCAGGAAACACCACCTGCATCGATTTCGCTCGCCCATTCCTGGAGTCTGCGACCGGATATCTTCTCAATCCTGATGATCAAGGCAACTGCGAATACTGTCGGTACGAGTTTGGCCAGGACTACGTAAGTCACCACCACGATACCACGTGTCAAATGAGACTAACAAATCTTGTCAGTACCAACCTTTTGGTTACAACGTTGAGAATCGATACCGTAACGTTGGCATCTTCATTGGGTTCATTGCATTCAATTTCACCGCCGTTATAGTGGGCACCTATCTAACGAAGATCAAGAAATGGAAGCGTAAAACAGGATAGGACCCCTTCAGGGTTATGTTGTATACCTAGATGTATCATAGAATTACTTTTATAGGGAGGACTTAATTTGAGCTTAGTTATGGCTGTTCAGCATCAGCAGTAATGTATCACTACTCCAGGACAACATGAAATGCGAACAAGTTGTCGTATACCTGGGTGTTCTATTCCGGTATCCACACATAATGTGGATGTGTCATGCTTGATACATAGAGGGTTCTTACTGATCAACTAGCATATTCAGTTTATTAAATCTATGCACAAGGGTGAGTGACACCATGGTAGCAGACCAAGGAACTGGGTGAGTTCTGTAGTTCTTAAGTCCCTCCTATACACGCCAATCCCCATCCTCTGACCGTCAGACTGCCTTTCATAATTATAAGCTCTTGTCGTTGCGTAAGTTGCCTTTATTCTCAGCGCCTCACCCCCTGATATTATCCTAGATCACTACCACTTTCGCTCGCTTCGCAAATGTTGAGCAACCTTAGAGCCATGAAAAGCACTCATTCCACGCCTTCTGCACTCTCAACATCCTCACAAACCACGCCACTATCAATCTGGCTCTTCCTGTCCCATAGACCAATCTCTCTCTCATTATAGCAGGAAGATCTCTACTATCTCATCCCAACAAGACTCGTGTCTCTCCTGCGCAACATCAGATTCCCCACCACAAGACCCTCATCCCACTCATATAATTGTTGGCGATTTGTGTAGACCCCTACAACGATCCTTGCAAAAACATCAAGGAACAATGGATGACTGATCCCTGCTTACGGTCATCTCGATACTTACAGGGGACCAATTGCTCGGATCTTGTGTTACATATACACTCCTGATGGCGCTCCGATAGGCCACGATATACCTTGATGGTGCGACATTTAAAATTACATTTCACATAGGATCTTCGAGGAGTATCGTCGTGTTATCGAGTTGGTTGCATAATGCTACCACCGAGTCCTGAAGCGATTTGTGAAGACAAAGGAGCCCTGCACCCTCGAAGTCGAAGCCATTCAGGGAGAACTTCCGAGAACAGCAAAGCGCATTACTATTAAGAGAGAGAAACTGATACTTGTGTCACGGTCGTACAAGTACACTACAGAAGAGTTACTTGAAAATTTAAATTTCTGCTGACCTGGTACTTATAATGGAATGGTCGAACGATGACAGCTATTGTTCTATCTATCCACTCGAGAGAAGAGAGAAAAAACTTATAAACTCAACATCGTGAGGCATCCTGAAGCAGTAGTATGAGGACCTACAGGATTGTATTCTCTCACAAATATGTCGCTGGCAACTTTACACGTTGCGATCTAAAGTGTGGTCGCTCTTGTCAAGGCTAATAGATCCGCATAATGTTCCGCCACATTTGGGATCGGCTACCTAACCACAAGTTAGGTAGATGATGCGAAAGTAAGTAAGCTCTCGTAATTTGGTGTACCGAGGCCCGTCGCAGGATCCCAGCCAGCAACAGCGCTAAATCCTGCTCCAGAGATGACACCGCTGCATCCACCAATCTTGCCGCTCTTGATATCTGTGAACCCGGTACTCGCAGTACTGTACAGCCAGGGGTTGAGAAAGCCGAGGCCCTTCTTTCCAGCAGCAATTCGAGCACTATTCAGAAGCTGAAAGATGCCCGCCGTGGTCGGTGCAGAGCACGATGTACCTGACACGGACTGTGCGGAGCCAGAGGCCACGATGACAAAGTTTGTAGCTTGTGCCGAGATGTCTGGATAGGCGCGACCAGAAGAATTGAAGTAGTTTGTCACGGCGCTGTGGGTGGTGTCGCTTGTGAGCCACTTGTTGACGGTCGCATTCTGGTAGCTCGGACGTCCAAAGATCTCAGAGAATCCACCGCCACCAGACGACCACGCACTCTCGGGAGAGTTACCTGTAGTTCCGCCGACCGTTGTGACCCAGGGGCAACCTGCCGGAAATGCTGTTGTGAATGAGGTTTTGCCGTTCACCTTGCATGAGGTGCCCACTCCAGAGTCGCCCGAAGAGATGAGGATGGAAACACCGCGAGCTCCAAGCTGGGAGAACAGATTGCACACATTTGTTGCATACGAAAGCGGCACAGTAGCTTCGTCGTCGCCGTATGAAATGGAGAGCGTGTTGGGAAGCGAGGCTGCTGGAAGAGCTAGCAGGTAGTTCAAAAATTCGAGATATGGTTCATTGGTGTTGGAACCGCTGCCTAGCCACTGCCCTCGGCCAGCCGTGCTGTAGTAAGTCATTGGTACAGAACTTGCGATGCTACCCGCGTACTGAACATCCAGGTTGGCCTCAATGCCTGCTGGCGATGTCGGGCAAGTGCCACCATTGACCCCTGTGCACGTGAACGACCTTGCTTTGTTATTGAAGTAAGCATAGCTGGAGAGGAAGGTTGTGAAGTCTGCTTTGATAGCGTATTCCTCAAGGAACCCTGCCACACCAAGAAGTCCCACGCTCTCGTTCTTTGCGTTCGCAAAGTTGTACAGATTGGCAAGGCACGTAGGCGTGATACGGGTGCCGGTGCATCCAGTCACAGCCTGAGCTGCTTCAACGCGAAATTCTTCCTTTTCGATAGCATGGTGCTCAGAAACTGTCGATCGCAGCTGCTTGACGCCGAAGTATGTGGTAGGCTGAATCATGTCCAGGTGGCCGACCAGCGCCGAGGGAATGCTATACTCGAGTGTTCGAAGCACACGTGCGTTTGTCTCCTTGTTCACTTTCGAAGTAAGTCAGGTGAGTGCAAAATCGGGATGCAGCTATCTTACCGTAGGTGTGGTATGTAGTTTTCAAAAGGCTTTCAATGGCATCGATACTATCTTCGACAGTAAGATACTCGCCCGTCATGGTCATCTTGGCACCGGGTATCTGGCCCTGAAGCCACTCTTGCACGAGATTTACTGATTCCTCTTTGGGTGCAGTCATCGCTAGTATCTGTTTATGATCAAGATGGTTGCCGTACTGCGGGCTACCTGGTGTTGCAATCTGTGTTCGTTCAGCACACGAGATTGATCATGGCGACAAGTGATACGCTTACGTCCATGGCAAGTTGGTGAAATTTGTCCATGCCTTGGCTCACAAGGTGAATCTTGAGTGTCATGGTGGTGGCATTTCTGTCAAATGTGGCAGGTTCATCGAGAACCCATCCTGGTGGAGCGCCGTCAAGCTTTTCCAACACAACATTGCTAGTCGGCAGTGCATTGGAAACACACAGCAAAGCTGCGAAAGTGACAACTGTAGAGACGTGCATTTTGCAGCAAACGAGAAAGCTACTTAGAAAAGTACAAAGCTTGTCGCTTTCATTTATACACCTTGTTGCTGCAAATCGCACCACAGTCTCTTCCGATAGCTTGTATGAAAGTAGCGGCATGTGAGCATGATCGTTTTAGTACCTGCCTGATGTAGTTGATAAATCGCAAGGATCGCGCATTGTAGATTGCACTCGCGCCGAACGGAGAAGCCGAAAGAGGAAGCTTGCTAAGCTTTGCCAATGCATGAGCAAGCTTTTCAACGGCGATCAATCCGCCCACAACCTTACACGCGCTCGGAGTAGAATCCGCTTGTATGAATGAGGAGGGTTCTTTGTACACGCTGTTCTATGCCCTGGCTGATACAGTCTGGGTATTGGGTCTCGTAATCTGGTGCTGGCGGGGATGAGGCCGAGCGCTTAGTTAAGCCGAGGTCGAGAAAGCGACTGATTAAGACCTGCCGCACCATGGGAACGCAACGCAATATCGGATGTAGTCGTCATCTTTAATGATGTTGCGTAACTTTCTAAGAGTTGACTACAATCCACTACATACGCTGGCTGATGAACCTCCTCCTCCACACTGTAAGCCAACAATGACAATGGGTTATTGTGGAAAGCTAGAAGACTTGAGCAGCTGATCAGGTGCGAGAATGAGTGATCAATTTCATCCATCGTTGTATCTACTGAGTGGGTTGGTACTTATACCAAACTGATCGTGCGCGCTAACCCCTTTGTGTGCTGATCGTGCGTATTCGTCCGATTGGCTGGCGTCAACTGGTGAGATCCTTCACGTTGACCATGCCTTGATCCGCTCAATCAGTGAGCCAACTTATCCTCTCAACAGTTATCATATCAAACGAGGCGCTTTTGTTCGTGGTAGAGAACTCTGTGAACTTCGAAGTTGAGCTCGATGAATAGTTGTCTCTGCAGCTAATAAGGCAGCCGCTTAGCCGCTTCCTACGATCTGTTGAAGTTTCACGAGGCTGGGTGTAATGTAAGCGTTGACTGACCCATGAGCCCCTGTTCATTAATCTTTCGATGATAGTGCGGGTGAGCTGATGGTTGTCTATATCACTAGTCACAATTCATCCGGACGTGTTGAGGGTTGCAGGTACCTTTCTAGGAAACACCTGTGTATCAGACATTTAGTCACATCTCACCGCAACAAATTTAAAGCCGTTACTCGATACTGAAGATCCCGCATTGAAGATAGAATTGGCAGTAAATAGTACTTTTGTATTGAATAAGAAAAATCTACTTTTGTTTCCACAGACTGTTAGAGCATACCAGCAAGGAGAAGATCGAGATCGCTCTACTTTTCATCTAGGAGCCCAAACAATCTTTTGGCGCTGAGCATTGTTTCGCTCTACTCTCCGTCCGCACGAAACACGTCCCGATCAGCTCATACGTCCCATCCCTTCTTCAATACAACAGCAGAGGCACTCGAGATCGCTCTAGAGCAGCTAAGACAACAAGGGCGTGGCGAGTGCCGACATGCAATATCTCGTCTATGGCCCCTTCAATATTCCGGTATTCCCTCGCTTTCTGGATAGCAATGAACGGTGATAGTCGCGACAGGGGATGGAATTCGAGGTCGCACCGGGCATGTTGAGAAACATCGCTTGTTGGGTACAGTCCGAGCATCCAGCTGCAGGCTTCAGACTACTCCTTGTTCGTTAGCGTGTACCCCAGCCGCGGCACAATGAACTTGCACTTCTTCTCGCCCCAGACGTAGAGATTAAACTCGAGATGTCGTACTGATAGTGTTAAGAGTGTCACGAAGACGACGGACGCAGACTGGGCCGTGAAGCACAAGACACCAGGCGTTGATACGAAGAAGGGAAGACAGCTACAAAACAGAGCAGTCCCAAGATATAGTAAAGGATGAGAAACAATCGCATGTTCCTTACTAATGGGGTCAGCGATTACAATCCCAGTCGTGTTTTGCATACTTGAGACCTTGGAATCACGTAAGAAGAAATGAATCATTATATCAAATCCGCGTTGCAGAAAAAGATACACAGTGGGTCTTGGGCTTAATCATTTGTAAATTATAGCAAGAGGACAAACCTCAAATCAATACACATTGAAAGAACAAATATTAGATACAAGAAAGAAATGCGTAACAATACATGAAAGAGCGTAATAGACGGCAGCGTAGTATACATAAACGACAGAAAACAACTGTCAGTGCGATTCTGATTGCGCAATTCCTTAAACAAAAGCCCTGTCGAGATTGTTGATGAAGTTGGCGGGCTTGAAAGGCACATTTGCACTACCAAAATTCGTGTTTGCAAGCGCCCCCTGGGCCGCAGCAGGCATACGGTCCCAATCGCTAATCCAATAGCTCCTGCCAACAGTGTTTGTGAACTGGAGCTCATGGTTGGTCGGGAAGGTAGTAAAGTATTCGACCTTTACATTGTTGCCCTGGCGAATAGGGTTGTTGGTACGTTTGTACGAGCCGTGCCCGGAAGCAGCACCACCGAGGATACGGGGGTTATCGTTGGCAGGGTTGTCAATCCAGACGACGACGTTCTCCCAGTCATGACGGTGGCCACCAGCAACGTTGCCTGCGATAGGCTGGTCTTTAGGGAAGTACCAGGCGTACATGATACCGAACTTGCCTCTGTGCCATGCAGCACGGGCGTAGATCTGGCCTTTGTTGCCGTCGCGGCAGCCGGCGCTGACGTTGCCAGTGTCTTGGAGTCCTCCACTGAAGCTAGAGTTAGTCCATCTCGATGTTTGTTCTGCTTTCTGTTCTTACCTAGTGTTTCCAGCATCATCGACAGCAGTGTACGGCTGGCAGCCATGGGCAATATGGAGCAGAGGAGTGAACATCTGGATTGCACGACCAATCCTTCCACCTTGCAAGCGAGTGGAAATGGGATTGAGAGAATCGTGGTTCACCACAGCGCGAGTCTCAAGGTCTCCAGGGGTAGGAGCGGCGAAGACGCTGGTAGCCAAAGCTACAGAGGACAGGATAGTAGTGAAGCGCATCTTGAAGACAAAGATAGATGATAGAGGAAATCTCAGTGAGGGTGTTTTGAGGATCTGAAAGATGCTGTGCTGGATACCTATGTCAGGGCTGCGACATGTCTTATATATTTTGGAACACCAGCGATTGAACGACGTCGTTCCTCAGTCTTGGCTCAATGAGGTTATACGAGTCGGGACGATTGCGCGGTGGTACTGGTGCTGGTAGCAGTGGAGAGCTATATTGAATCGAAATGTCGCCGTACGAGCTTTACACAATGCAGGGATCCTAGCATAACTCACTGTTGGGTGCAACCTAGTGCTTAAACAAAGAACCACGGATTCGCTTTCGCATATCGAGCAGTCACCGGTAATGCGGAACACGACTACAGGTCTCGTACACTCCGCTGCTCTAATTAATGAGGGAGTGAAGAACTCGTGCTGAGCCTCAAGATGGTTTATTGTTGTTCATGCGCGCAGACTTGCACTAAGCCGAACTGACGGAATTTCTCGATGATGTTCGGGACCTAGCATGGATGGCAAGTTTACCGATCACAACCACAGCGCGATGTATGTTAAGTAGAGCCGAAGTCAGTCTTGGCGATAATGTGCTCAGCCACGCCTAGCCTACCGTGAAGAGCCTCAAGAAAAACACAGTGTGCTAAGCCCGCACGGTTACTACGCTTGTAAGCAGCAGATCTAGCCTTCCATGCCCAACCTGCGGCGAGCATCGTAGGCCTTTATGCTCGCAGACCCGATGGCAAGAGGTTTTTTGTCATCGCGACTTAAGTGCAGGGTTGTGAAAGAGGCCAAGA
The DNA here is from genome assembly GCF_020726555.1 of Boeremia exigua. NCBI lineage: Eukaryota > Fungi > Ascomycota > Dothideomycetes > Pleosporales > Didymellaceae > Boeremia > Boeremia exigua. Next base: position 1,959,619 of record NW_025763518.1, on the reverse strand, counting down.
GCTAGAAGACAGATGACTTAATCTTAGAGACTTATGGTGTAGATACTGGTGCGGTTTTCTTGTGCGCCTTTAGTAGGAAGTGGCGTCCAGAAGAGCCGTCGACTTCTCCAGTGTCTTTTCCCCAGCAAGAAAGACTGTCGCAATTAATTTATGCAAGGAGTATGTGTCAGTCGGCGTTCTTGGATTGACTTGAGCATGTTAACTAGCGCGACATCCTTCTCTAGATGAGGAAGTTGCTCTCCAGTTAGACCGTCTCCATACCGAGGATCTCAAAAACTTAGGTAATTGTGTAAGGTCTCGTCAGCTATCTCCAGGTTGGCCAACTTCGTCTTCGGCTAACAGCATAGGAAGCAAGCGCTCTGCGTACGTCATATGCTCTAATTGCTGGAAGCTGGTCTCTCCTGACATCTTCGCGACGGCCCGGTACTCTGCGATACTCACAAGTGTCGCTGCGACCTCATCTGGGCCGCACGCTGCGCTACGGATTGTACGCAGCCCAGCGTGGTCCCACGTATTCGCACGTCAGAACATCAAACGTAGCCAACACAACTACTACTGCAACCTGCTATCCGAAGCGTTGCCTACCGCAGCACGCATTGGCATCCCATACGCATCATCCGGATTATCACCGACACAGTGGTGGCACCAGAAATGATTGCCCGGGTCATGCGCCTTCTTCACAGCAAGCAACTGCTCGTACGACTTCTGGTCCCAGTACCTCGCCGTCCAGTTGTGCATCACATACGAGCTCTCCGAGAAATAGCTGTTCGGCCCTAGCCGATACAGCGTGTCGTTGGCCTGCTGCGTTGTCAGGGTACGCGCATTCCACAGCATGAGAGCCGAGCGGAAGCCCGGCGAAATGGCCGTGTCACCGGGCTGCGGGCTGCCCAGATTACCCGTCAGCGACGTGTAGAGGTAGTGGAATCCGCAGCGGCGGCCCGTGGAATCTGGCGACGTCGGGTCGGGGTTCTTCAGCGAGGCGACGCATATATCCAGAACGTTCATCATGGTCGAGGCGAACTGTGTTTGCATGGCCTGGCGCGAGACGAAGACCGAGTTCTGAGAGCCCGTGGCTGCGTCCGACGGAGGGTGCGGCTCTGGCAGCGGGTTCGCAGCGGCGAGGCCAAACTTGTCGGGCGGCATGGAGAGGAGGTACTCATAGGCCGACTTGAAGTTGGTCTCCTGCACGCTCTCGGTTTGCAGCACGTCCTTGAGGCCGTCGCGGACCAAAACATACTCTTGCTCTGTCTGCGCACCAGCATAAAAGTACTCAAAGCTGAACTGCCACGTGACACTGCAGAGATCACCCGGCTTGTACAGGGTGGTGTTGATGAAGAAGCCGGGCTGTGTGCTGACTTTTTGGTTGAGCTTCAGCTGCCACGCGCTGAAGCGAGTCCACATGCCGCGCAGCCACTCGTAGCCAAACTTCTGCGAGTCCGGGCAGAAAGTGCCGTTCTGCACCATAGCGACGCGGCTAAGGCCGCCGTCAGGCACAGTGTGGGCGCGGATCGTCATGGAGAGGACCACGCCCCAGACACTGCCGCCGCCGCCGCGTATGGCCCAGAAGAGCTGCGGGTCCTGGCGGCGACTGGCAACCTTTTTGTGGACAACGGGCTGGCCGTAGGCGTCGCGGCCGACCTGCAGCACTTCCAGCTCCAGCAGGTTGTCGACGCCAAGGCCCATGGACGGTGCGAAGGGCCCGTGACCGCCGCCGAGATGGAAGCCCGCCATGCCAACGGTGGAGCACCAGCCTGAGGAAATCACGCGGGCGTGCTCCGCCGAGAAGGCGTGCATCTCGGCAAAGATGGCGCCGGCGCCGAAGCGGAAGGCGCCAGCGGGCGCCAGAGCCGGGTCCTCGTCCCACGTGGGCGTAAAAGTCTTGTCCTTGAGCAGGATGGTCCGGATCAGGATGCCGCCCGTCGGGCACGAGTTGCGACTGAGGTACTCGTGGCCGGTGCCGGCTGTGGCGATGCACAGGCGGTGGTTTGCGGCAAAGCTGAGGGCGGCGGCGACATGGCGCTCATTGAGAGGGAACACAACAATGAAGGGGTTCCAATCGCGGTACTCGTTCTGGTGCAGCGCCGCCTTGCACATGTCCGATACTGTGTTCCACACGGCTGGACCACCGGCCTGGGGGAAGCACGGGCGCTGCATCTCACGCACATCTTCGTAGTAGTAGAGCGCTGCGAGGCCGTTGGGGCTGCTGCCTAGGCCGTAGAAGGACTGATTGTTGATGGCGCCCACTGGTACCGGCGCGGGCTGCGGCTGCGGGTAGCTGCTCCACTGCACGCCGAGCCGGGGCACCGTTGGGTCCAGCGCCTCCTCCAGCTGACGGATGGCCTCGGTGGTGGGCCAGCAGCTGGCGTCCTGGGGCGAGCACCAGGGCTGGCTGTCTTCGAATGTCGCGTTCGTATAGCGAGGCGGTGGTGTCTGCGCTTCATCGGCCGGGTCACACGTGCCGGCGCCGCAGAAGTCGTTGTCGGCGTCGCATGAGTAACGGCAGTGGGCGCTACACGGGTTGCACCGGCCCATGGCCCATTGCGTGCTGTGCAGCGTGTTGTTAGGGCTCGACGCCTCGCAGTCAAGCACAGCATACGAGTACACGGGCTGGTACTGGAATTCGAAGCGACAGGTGGCGACGGTGCCGTTGGTGCCAGCCAGGAGCACCACGCTGGCATCGCCGTCCTTGTGCGACACAGCGTAGCGCTGCACGCCGCGGTCGGGGTAGTTTGGCCACTGCAGCGCCGCCTGGCCATCGGCAGTGAAGTTCCACTGCGCGAGACCCTCTTGGTGGCCGCTGGATACCTGCAGAGAGCGCCACGAACCCAGCAGCGCCATGCTCTCAGGCGCCGACGCATTGCCGGGGGCCACATCCGGAGACACGGCACGGCCCGCTGCCGCAGCCTTGCCGCGGAACATGAGAAAGTTACCGCATCCGGGCGTGTCCATGGCGGCGTAGAAGCTCGCCGGCGCGGGCTGCCCGCTGTGATTGCACGCCAGGAAGCCTGCCTCGAGCCCGCCGACATCCGGCAGACGCTGCACCAGGCAGTCCTCCACGTGCGGCTTGTCGCCGCCGCACCGCAGTGTCAGCTGGCCAAGGCCGGTCTGTTCGTAGGCGCATGTCTGGGGATACGGGCTGTCGGTGGTCACAGTCTGCACGTTGTCGGTGAAGTTCTGCATGAACTCGAACTTGCCCGACCCATCCTGCTCGGCGCCAAACGAGCGCCACGTACCCTCCCAGGGGGACGTGTTGCTGCTGTTCATGAAGGCCGGCATAGTAAAATCCAGCAGATTGACGTCACTGCTACTCCCACTGTTCTCCACGAGCGGCGCGTTACCGGCGTCCAGCGGCACAGTACTGACCAGTTGCGCGGGCACACACGTGTCCCAGTGGTTACCGCACGCAAAGCACTGGTCAACGCAATCGCCTGACATGCGCGGCACGCTCGCCACGCTGGTCTCGGTCCAGCTAACAGTTGCCAGATACGCGCATTGCACGCAGCGGGTGCTAATGAGAGGCTGCAGATTCTGCAGCTGCCTGCGCAGCACCTGGTTTGCGTTGAACTCATTGGCCATGACAAACGCCGTGCGGAAGTAGGCCTCCTGCGGCAGCCGGAACGCTGCACCATCTTGACCAGGGATCACCGCACAGGTGCCATGCTTCATCCACTCAGACAGAATGAAACATTGCACTGTGTTGTTGTACTGTGGGTCTGTCGGCCAAAAGTAGCTCAGCAGGCCATCAAATGTATCGAGGATCGCCTCGTCAAATTCCTCGCCATTCTGGCAGCCGTATGGCTGGTTCTTCGCCCCGCTGCCGTTCTCCGATCCAGGCCACAGGCCGTGCAGCGTCATCTGGGCCGAGTCCGGGGCAAAGTCGTTTTTCTGCATCGCCAGTGTGTAGGCGTCAACGGGCAGCAGCCCGGCCGGCTCGCCCCACGCATTGCACAACGAGAAAGCCGGCGGTTTCTGCTGCAGCTCGCCGCCTCGGCTGCGGGCGGTGCAGTCGTATTTCCACTTGAGGTTGCATGTTTCGGTGTGGAAGTTGAAATCGTTGGAGCGACGCTGCGGGCTTGGGTTTGCGGAGCAGTTGTCGGACCAGCCGGGGCACGAGGCCGCTACTCGGCCAATGAGGGCCAGCACCAGTGCGAGTTGGGCAGGCCTTGTCATATCCGCTTGACGATGCACTGCTGTAGTGATTATTGCAAGTGGAAGCTTCAGAGTAAGGAACTTTGACTCTATTATATGTTCATGTGCTCCAGAATCCACGAACCTGCTTGGTGCTTACTCCATCGCAGCCTCTATTCTACTCAGCTGATATCATCTTTGTCAACGGTGCAACGAGCGGATAACGGTACCTGAGCGGCATCCAGCTGCGGCTGAGCCCGCAATAACTGCAAACGGCCTTTCGCTGTTCTGGCCGGTCCGAGATCCCCACAAGCACCTTCTAGCTGTTGCGGGGAAGTTCGCAAGCAGCTTCTAGCTTTTGCGGGGAACTTCCAAAACCATTGCACGCGGCAACTTCAATCGAGCTGATGTTTAGTAGCAAGTTAAGACAAAGCTTTCCGCCCTTTCAACCTACTCCTCGGCTCCTGCAGCCCCTGACTGATGCCTACTCTCTCCCACTTCTACATTATACGGCTCCGTGTATAATTCTGCTTCAACCATGAACACCGAAAGCCTTGCAGACTACCAGACTATCCCAGGGAAAACGATCCCCAGCTTCCACTGCCGCGTTGGTAGAGACTACAATGATCGTCAGCCTTTGCCGGCAAACACGTACGGGTACCCTGTGCCTGGCGTACAGGGACCTACCTCTACCTCGGTCATGGCCCTTGACTACTTTGTGAGGTATGAAGCAATAAAGCTTTGAGTTTGCAATATCTGTTTCAACTCTGACCTTGATCTTATCTAGTGACGAGACATGGGCAAACATACTGGCCCATGGAGACTTTGATTACATTGTTGTCGGCTCCGGCTTTACAGCTCTAGCATTCATTCAAAAGGCCCTTGAACTCGATCCATACGCGAAGATTCTTTGCTTGGAACGTGGAGGTGAGTGCATGCTTTGACGTTCTCTGGTGGGACACTGTCCCATCAATCACCTTCAGTGCATTATCATAGACTGATTCTTGAATCTGCTACAGGTTTCTGGCTTCCTTCGCACTTCCAGAACCTACCAATTCCGTTCAAAATGGTGCTAGGAGGGCCGTCTGAGACATTCCCCTGGACACTCTCACGCAAAACCTTCGAAACAAAGGAGCTTGGGTACTGCCACGGCTCTTGCCCCTTTTTCGGTGGCCGATCCACATTTTGGTCCGCCTGGAGCCCACGGCCAAGTCTAGACCTTTTACGTGACTTTCCCGAGGCTATGAAAAAGACTGCTGCACAAGAAGATTTTTGGAAGCAGGCCAAGGAGCTGTTGAATGTCACATCCGCAGACAAAATCGATGACGGCATCTTCGGAAGCCTACAGACTGCCATTGATACCATTCTCAAGGACTCGCTCGGCAAAATTCCCACTGCAGACTACGTTGAGTCAGCTCCACTCGCTGTCGGACGACGTAATCCAACCTCCAGTTTGCGATTCAGCAAGTTCTCCACCCCTGGGCCTCTTCTTAGCATCTTGGAACAACAGAGGCAACTGGCAAAGGCCGACAATGGAGCGCCCTTAGAGATTATGACTGACTGCGCCGTGAAAAACATGATCAAAGGTGACGACGATGATTTTGTCCGCGTTATTGAAACCAGCAAGGGTACTTTGTCATGGACTGGCAACAAGACTAAGATCATCCTCTGCGCAGGAGCCATTCCTAACGCCACAATGTTGTTGAACTCTTTCGAGAGCTGCCGTGACACTGTCGGCAAGAGACTGACTGGTCACTACGACACACACATCTCAGCGAGATGCCCGGTCAAGAACATCAAGGGCTGGAAGAAAGAGACCACGCTCAAGATCGCTGCCGCATACCTGGCCGGCAAGGATCCCAAAACTGGCCTCCAGTACCACGTCTCGGTCACGGCGCTGAACAGCCCCAACCCGATAGATGACGCTGAGGACGCGGCTCGCGAATGTCCAGATTATGCTGCTGCTGCGACCTTAGATCAACTCACGGGCTCAGAGGACTACGTTGTGTTTGGTATGAAGCCTTCCTTTCTCACCGAGAACACAAGCTGACCAGGAACTATTTAGTCTGCTCGGCTCTTGGGGAGTTCAACGAGAAGAACACCAAGAACCATGTCACTCTAAACAAAGGTAATGATCCAACTTGCAACGTCACCCTGCAATACACCTTGAGCGACGAAGATGATACCGCTTGGGACGTCATGGATCAGGCAACTTACGACACGATCAAAGAAATGGCAGGCGGCGATGAACACGCGTTGGACATCGACTGGTGGGACGAGAAGAAACATGGCTGGACAAAGACAAAACCAGCAGTCGATACCATTCGGATCCCTGGTGTTGTCCACGAGTCAAGCACTTGTTTCATGGGCCCCAAGGAGATTGGTGGTTCAGTGGATGAGCTGTATCGTCCCCACGGCATCGAAAATGTTTATGTTACTGGAGCTGCCCTTTTCCCTACTGCGGGTAGTTGGAATCCCACGATGACTATGTGTGGATATGCTCAGGACTTGGCTAGGAAGCTGCATGGTATGGATCCTCAAGAGAATGAGCCATAAGAATAACTATGTTCTTGGTGATATGATGTAAGTTGCCCTTGGGGGAAGCTTTTCTCTACCCCCTGTTAGAATAGGTACAAGTAAACGTATAGCTTTGCTCAATTTAGTCATAGGCATGCACATATACATTTGTATATAGCGTGAATAGAAAATAGCTAAAGCTACCTATACACCACTGCCTCGTATGAACCATCCTAGGTGGGATAAGCATATCTACAAACAATAATGGAGGCCCGCGTAGTTGCTACAAGAGGCAGACCGAACTTGATTAATGGATTTAGCTTGGTGCTGCAGGCCAAGCTTGTACTTGTGGGCACTGGCGCTTCGCTCGGGTATCGTACCTCATCTACGATCTAGTACTTGGCAAGGAACTCTTAGTTTGGGAATCACAGACCAATTCCATGCCCCGCTGTATTGTAATGCCGAGCGGGCTCCATGTTGGCGATCGTGATGTGCAGGTCCGTCCCGCACGGGACGCCTCATTCAACATGACCTGATGATCGACAATCGTACGATACTGATTTGGGTTTCCTCCCAGCACGTGGTGTACACTAAGAGCGTGTATTTCATACCATTAATAATGATGGATTCTAGATGTATACGAGTCTGCTCAGTGTACACATCGATGCTCTTCTTATGACTGCTACAGCTGCATTTTAGATCTGTACTCGAATCTGACTGAACTCCACTACCTCGATCGCCGAAGATCCCCATGACCTTTCATTACCTCCCATACGTGAAATCAACCGACTCTTCGACAGTGACTTTCGGTAGTACCGCCCTATCATTGCTTGGAAACTTCACGTAACCTTTGCCCTTCACGAACGTTGCCAGTGGCTCACTCTGTCCCTCTTGCTCTGCCAGCTCCAGGAAATATTTTGCATGAGCGGGCCCAGAAGGATGCCCTGCCTTTCCCTCGGGTGTGCGCTCATCGACATAGTAGAATCGGTAGCCCTTAGAAGCGAAGCTAGGAGTCGCAGCTAGCGTTTGGATCATATACCAAGTGGCAGACTTCCCAATACCAAGCATAAGAAAGATGGGTAGGATCTAAGAACGTAAGATTATCGCGATATTTGGAAATAGATGCACAAAACTTACCAGGGTATTTCCATTATTACCGGTATAGATGAAGGTCTTTTTTGCGTCCTTGGGGAGCTTACTAAACCCGGCCACTGCGGCTTGCGCAGCAGCATATGCGCTTGTGGTGTTGATTGCAAGGTCATTCTGGAACTCTTTAAGCGGCGCCGAGACTGGGTTCTCAGGATCAGGCCCCCTGGACCAGGAGTAAGCTGTTTCAATATGAGCATCTGACAGTAGGAATAAGAAGCCCTGCACGCTGAAAGCCGCTTCTTGAACATGTATAGAATTAAGACTTACGGTTGTAGACCACAACGTTAGGTACTCCCAACTCCTGATGAACCCTCTCGAAGATTGGCCCAATCACGCTTGGATCGCTGAAGTCCGCAGTCAGACACAAATCTGCCTGAGCTTCGATATCGGCTCGAATCGTGCGAGCCACGGCAGCGATCTTGTATCCTTTAGTTTTGAACAGTGATAGTGTAGCCGCTCCAATGTTCGGTCCTGCACCGAGAAAAAGAAGTGTCTTTTGTGCCATGGTAACGATGGTGAATGTTGCGCGCAGCTTCGGTGATCCGGAGCTTTCAAAATTGGTTATGGATGAGGATGGGGGGACAGCGTACCTAAGTACTTATAATGAACATGGCTGAGAGGCATACTCTCTGGTCTGCATGCTTCAACATTCGTAATCAGGTTCGGAATTTCGAGATGGTTCCGATGATACGATCCATCCGTTCTTGGCGAATGGTGCTGCTATAAAGGGAATAGCTTGTTCTTCAGTATCCCTTGGCGAATGGAGAGGCCTCTTACGGTTAGACTGGCAGTTTAGTCGCACCAGTCGCCGTGCTCTCTAATACAGTGAGTTATCGGTGTTGCAGCGGTAAGTGCCTTGGGGTTAACGGAATCAAGCGATGCGAGCGGTAGTGCCAGATAGCTAGGTAAAGCCGTGGAACCGCTAGTGACCAACCAAGAAGTACCTATAAGATAGCCAAAGCAATGTCCGCGTACACGATGCGGCCGTGCTGTCACCACTTGCTAGAGACATATCAACACCCACCGTCAAATGGAGAAGATCTGGTCAGGCCGCTGCACCCATGCCGGTAACGCGGCTAACCAGGAACCGGCGGCAACCCAGACAACGACCAGGAGAAGACCAGTGCCGCAAGCACTTTTAGCCAGTCGAGCCAGGAAGTCCTATTGCCACGAGTGATTGCAAATCAAACACCACACCGAACAGATCATCAAGTAATAACACTATTTGTTTGCTGACATACAATTTACCTCTAAGAAGCGTAATGACTGTACCAGGCTCGCTGTAGTTCTTGACGTTAGAACGAGTTACTCAGGATCTCAACAGAACACAATGATATCTGTAGCATGGTACCTGGCTATACCTACACTCTTGGTGGTTGTATCCCAAGAGCGGCCAACTGGACGGCGATTTGCTGACAGCGCCATATCTGAGCTCGGTACTGGTCTGGTTTGCTTTTGAAGACGTCAATGGCTGTCGTAAAGGTGAAGAAGGTCGACCCCGGACCGTATAATTTCGTCTCTGGTTGCAGACTGTACGTCATGCTGTCACAGATCATTTCTGCTAAATCTGCGACTGACATATCCGTAAGGTGCTCGACCTTCTCTGTATTTTCTCCTCTTTGAGCGACAAGTGCAGCCCCAAGCACATCAAGGTGTGTTTTGACGATTATCATAAAAGCCCAGAAATGCGTTAGGCTGTTCGCAACCAAGAGATTTGGGAACCAGAGATCCCTTGCATCCGATGGCGCGCACATCCTCTGATCGCTCCTTGTCCAGAATAACGCTGACTGAGCTTGTGACCGTTGAGTCAACTCCCAATCTTGGAGGCTCTGCATCGTGATCCTGAAGTCTTGCCAGAGTTGATCGATCACGACCAAGTCAGCCCTTTCTGGAGGTAATCTTATAGCGTCAAATCTTTGTAGTAAGCCTGGGATGTTACCAGCTCGACTGAGCAGCTGCTGCATCATTGTTTGAGTCTGCCAACAGAACGGCTTAGTTATCCAATCTTCTCGACCAAGGAATGTTATTTGTCGATTTAGAATCGAGCTGATCAGCTAAACAGACACCACAACAAATGATTAGCGAGGCAAGGATGGAAAGTGGACGACAGCCTACCAGTAACGGTCTGAAACCAACAAAGAGTGTGCGCAAAATACCATGGCTGAAGGCATCCGGTCCCACACTTTCCACCCAGTCTCCTACTCCCTTCAGGTGTGTCTTCCAGCCAGAACTGGTATTCGGAAGCATAATCTTTGCAGCCATTGTTATAAATACACAGTGATAAGCCGCTCAGAGAGATATACTTACATCGCTCACTGCCAAACACATAATCGCCACACAGTGTTGAATCCGGAAAACACCGTCAGCTTTCTCAAGAGCTTTACTCATTCGGCTCAGCGACGTGCAATACGTCTCAAATGCATGCCTATTGTACACTTTGTCTGTCGGGACGATGCACTGGACAGACGTCGCTAAGGCTTTAATTGCGGAGAAGAGGAAGGCGTCGGTTTCCCTAGTATTTAGAAGAGACGGAAGTGCTTCGACCCATGCCCCACATATCTGATTGTGAGACGGGTTAGACTCTGCGGGATCGCAATTGCTAGCAGGGACGTAATATTGCAAAATGCAATGAACGTCATATCCAAGCCCCTGCTGATCCTGTGATTCGTGTGGCACAGCTCCCAGGCGTAAATCCAGGTAGTGGCCTTGGAAGAGTTGATACATACTGTCGAAATCGGCGGACACTTTCTGTGGATGTTTGAAGGTGGTTTTGCGCCGGTCTCTTAATGTTACCTGCTTGCTTGTTTCGGAAGAGCTTATCACGAAAAGGAATTCCTGCTGGTAGCCGGTACACGAAACTTTCCGGAGAGTACATTGAGAACATGCAGGTACTTTTCCATCGCACTATGATGAGCGGCTATTGTTAGCATATCGTGTGTTTAGAAGTGAACTTCACACTAAAGTCACTCACAGCCAGTTTTCGAGACCTACACTCCTGACACACGTTTTTCCGTTTAGCTCTCATGGATCAACTTCTACACTCGCAAGTCCGTAAATTCGTTAAGACAAAATTAAGCCGTTGTGCTTGTAAAAAAGCGAATTGGTGCTCACCCTGACTAAATCTGTCTGAGAACTAACCTTTTAAAGGGCGTTGATTCGCCAAGGCGCTAAAGCCATTTTCGGCCGGAATAGTGGGGTAAAGGACAACGCCCCAACGTCAGCGGCCGAATTCCGGACCCATGCACGTGTCCGAACACAGGATTAGAACGGCTGTTCGTTCAGTTGAGTCTTCCCTGGCTTCACACAAACCGAGCAGTCTGCCTAGCATGTCGTTAGAAACACAATTGGGTGCTGGGATCGCAGGATATCGAGAAGAGTAGGCAAGTACTTGTGTTCTTACATCATTATTGCTCGGCTTATCTCTCGGCCCTTGCATGACGCGATTAGTAACATAGTTTGCGCTTTACTGCAGTGTCAGGAGATCAACTCGAGGCCCACTATGAAAGTAGCATCCTATGCGTTGTCAACAGCGAAGAAGACGAAAGGTAAGTATAAGGCATTGTTTCAAACATACTCGTTTCTCGTCCATCTAAGGACCCCATTGTCCAAGACTGGGGCAATATCGGACAGGAGGTTAGTCCCCGTCGCTCTGTGAGCGCGTGTTCTGCAAGATATGATACAAAGTGACAGTCAAGAGTGAGATGCAAGGTCACTTGGCCTCGGAGCATCTGGTGAAAGCATCCTTGGATGTGACTCAACGGTCTGTGCCCTCGCCATGAGTATGACTATCCTCGTAATCAGCACCATCTGCATCAGCAGAGTCTCGTCTCCACCTCTTCCAAGCCGCGATTCCCCAGCACACAGTGCTGCTAATGGCCCAGACACTTCCAAGGACGATAGGCACGCCGTATCCCAACATTGCTGCGCTCGTGAGAGTCGCGAAGACGGAGCCAGCTGCGACGCTTCCAATACCAGCTTGAATACCTGCTGCGATGCTACCTATTCATGTGTCAGCTATGCGCGACTAGAGGTGAATGTTCAAGTCCATACCTGCAGCGATACCACCAGCCGTGAATCCAGCAAGTCCTAAGAAAGCAGGTGTGCATGCTACAAGAAGAATAGGAATGATTAGGGCAGCGGCCTCCCATGGATGTAGCTTGATCCACTCCATCGCCGCTTTGATGACTACAGCATTGCCCTGATTCTTAAGCACTTCAACTGCTGTACCCAACGCATCCTCAGCTTGTGTTCTAGCAGCACGAATCGCAATCGTGAAGTGAATGACGGCGACATCAATAGTACTGGGAAGCGCCGAAGTATTGGGTATTGCATCAATTGCGGACAAACTCCTGAGCGAACCCCGGAGGTGACGATTGCGTAATTCGAAAGGATACGAAGCGTTCGAATCGGACACATTAGCGTTGGATCCAAGCCCGTCTTCCATGTTAGATTTGCCTGTGAATCTGGAACTGGAGCTTCGCTACGACCGCGGAGCTATATATACTGTCGTTTGGTTATCTCTTGCTACAGCGCTACTGTTGATGAATCCCGTGAATACACTTTCTATACGTATATTCGTGCTTAGTTGTTGCGAACAAACTGATTGTGTTGTTGTATAATTTGCAGAAGCTATGGAGAAGAATATTGCGTCCAATTGCCACGCCTTGGCGGTGGTACATGATGCGGGGCTCGTGTTACCTTACGCGTAATAGTTTCTCTTCTCACTGACATTATGGCAGATGTGACGGAAGACGGGAGTCTAAAGGACATTGAGAAGTTCAAGTTGTAACTCATCAGTCCCAAGGCTGTGATGTTATAAGTACGACTACGGGAAAGAAGTAATCGCAGACGAGACTGTTGACGGATGGCGCAAAAAGGTTTGGAAGATCGTATTCCTTGATTGGAGGTTACTGGCGATCTAGTCGTTATAATTGGGCGACTCATGTCGGCTCTTATCAAGTATGTTCGGAGGTTGCCGCCTGCGCATGAACGGAGGAGCCCGCATGCGCTCAGCTCGAAGTGTATCCGACTTGATACTTAAACAGCCTTATATGGGGTCTGGAGTTAGTATCTACCTCAGTTTCAATTCTTCATTTTCTGTAGCTCGTTATTTAATCATGAGTTCGTTAGCGACCAACCCATCATACCTCGTATCGACACTTCTCTCCACAGTCGAGGAACGTATCATTCCTCTCACATCACAGGGCGTGTGCTCTGGTTCGAAAGTCTTCGGTGCCGCCATCCTGTCGAACACCAATCTTGCTCCGCTCACTGTCGCTACCAATCATGAATCTCTGTCTCCTCTTCTACACGGCGAGATCAACTGCATTCAGCAGTTTTTCACAGTCGATTTCCCTGATGCAAAGACTCGACCAAATCCACGCGAGGATTGTGTTTTCTTTGCCACACATGAGCCATGTAGCTTATGTCTGAGTGGTATCGCATGGTCTGGCTTCAAAGAAGTGTACTATCTGTTCACCTACGAAGATAGCAGGGACTTATTCAGTATACCACACGATATCGACATTCTGGAACAGGTCTTTCGAGTACGCGTTGATGGCGAGGACGACGAGGCGCTGGACAGACGCCCATTGTATAACCGAGATAACAAGTTCTTTCGTGCAAGGGCTCTGGCAGATATAATCGCTGGTATTAGTGACATCACAGAGAGGGAACAACTTACCAAAAGACTAGATGAGGTCAAGGCGCAATACAAAGGGCTTAGTCAGACGTATCAAAGCGGCAGGCAAGAAGGAACAGAGACTGCAAGTGTTTGGCAATAAGAGTTTGGAAATCAGTCTCGACCAACAGAAATCCACTTTGCAATTGCTGGAAATCTGAATTATCTCCCGTAAAGTCCTCCGCAGTGAGTGGTTGTAACAGAAAACTCAAAAATCTCGTAAAAACACCCGAGAGGCTGAGCGGCACTTGTCGTTCCTCGAAGGAAGAGGTAAAAAGGTCATTTTAGCATTCATCTGGGACATTATCGTCACGACAACTATCGCAACTACAACGTCGAGGGTCATACCCATTGACTTGATACTACGCAACCATGGACATCACCAAGACTTCAACTAGTATACTTCTCGCCCATAATCAAGGATTTCTGCTGTATTAAGCGAGCAAAGGCGCAACATAACCTCTATGCAGCCTGGACTTCCAAGTCTCGAGGCACCAAGGAAAACCAGGGCCTAGATACTGAGCAACACTATGGGCATAATGGAGGGAGATAATCGATGCGTGAAGTCTTGAAGCATACCCTGCTAGCTTGGAGGACAGGATATGAGTTTGATATAGAGGTACTTTGTTGGGTCATGGCTTGACTGCGAATGCACAATCCTGCGCAAGATTTAATATCCACGACTTGATGTTCAAGCATTGTCAACGTTGATTGAACTAAGCTGTGGAACTGTGAGCATTTGTAGGCAGACATGAACTGTGAAGCTGCATCCGTTACAAGTAGCTCGATCCTGATCTTCGTACCCTAATGAGATACTTACTGATAAAGAGCTTCTCTATGGAAACTCTTCATGTAACTACGTGTGTAATGTTAGCTTGAATCTCATACGCGATACGGAGTAGCATGCAGACATGTAGCGAACGTACGTACACTTATCAGGACCCCTAAACTGTCAGCGACGGAACGATTCTTTTCAGAGCGTCTACTGGTGTTGATGGGCGCTATCAGTACTTTCAACCCTTAAAGATGCTCTTTATTCGTGCGATCCGTGTTGTGAGTGGGTAATGTCTGTGGGTCGGATTGTGTAAGTGATGTAAATTTATCGTCAACTCAAGCCGGTGCATACTCTCTTGCATCCAGCCACGGCTCTATAGATTGACATCAGATTCCACTGGAGGCGGTTTTCGAGCGTTTCTGTTCCTTGCGTGTCTACATTGACATGCAGGATGGCGCATAAGGCAAAATTCCTTCTCGGATCTTAAGTCGCAGTCAATGTTTTTCCAGCCATTCATATACACGGTCTGCAATCTCAATGTTGTTCTTTTCCATGAAGAACATATGTCCGTTACCGTGTATACCTTCCTTCCCTAAATCTGCATACTCGACGTCTATACCGACTTGCTGCAAGTACTTGACCGTGCAATAATCGTAAGGTGCATGAAACGATGCCTCTCCGGTGACGACAAGCTCTGGAATCTTCGCTAGATTGGTCAACAGTTTTGCTGGAGACTTTTGCATGATACACTCGTTGTGGTCTGCATCGATTGCGGGCTCGATCACCGTTTCAATATCTTCAGCATGGCTGCCCGCACTAGGCTCGTATCCAATCGATAAGTCGGTCAAGCCGAACGCAAACGCTGGCTCGTTCCCAAATGGCGGACGAAGAGTGAACGGTGGTCCAGACGGTTCGAGTTGTATGATGCCCTTTACCAGATCTGAGCGCATGTCTCCAACTCTCCAACCTGCTCAATCGTCAATTAGATCTGGACGACCTGCGGTTTTAAGATTCACCCACCGTACGCGCCTGCTTGAGAGTGACTGATAATGTAACATTCTCCTACGAGGTCGACTAGATTCGAATAAGCGTGCGCGTTTTGTTCCTCGCCAATGAAGCGGTCAGTCTGAAACTGAAGTTGACTTCTGTAGAAGTTATCAAAGAACAAATCGCCTACACGACCAGTTCCAGGCCATTGTGTGTGAAGCTTAGCTTGCGGCCATTTGTCACCGTTGCTCGCTACGTCGGTGAAGATATCGGAGACAACGTCAGGGGACCCGATTGTTCCAAGGGTTCCCTGGCCGGGATACCAGAATGAACGACCTCGTGCTGGTTGGTCTGACAGATACACTGTATGGCCCTTGGCGACGAAGTAAGATGCCCATCCCGGTCTCCCATCAGGAGTGTCAAGGAAGTTGGTGCCGCTCTGGGCTGCGCCTGCAATAAAAATGATAGGCAAGGGTGGGTCAACGGGACCTGGTATTGGAGAGAGCTTCTCCACGTAGATCTGTTCTATCAGAACCAATGACGTCAAATTGGTAGTACTATCCTACGTGTCTGTTAAAGCGTATCAGCTAGCAAACAATGAACCTACTGTAACATTCGTGTATCGGCCGCCGACATATAGTATCTCACGCTTCGGAACGACGGCTTCCAGACGCGATCTGTTGGTCTGCGTATTACACCCGAGCAGAGTGACTCCAGCCAAGAATGAGAAACAGCGGATGTTCAGCATTGTGAAGGACCTTTGCAGCCAAAAGGAGGGCTCAGCAAGACTGGAGGTTTTGTCTAATTTGCGAATTAAAGTTTAGATCGAACACAGCTGTGTGAATAAAACGTGTTTGGTCTTTGTGGTTGGCAGAGTTGTGTTCGGGGCGATGAGGCACGCCTGGTGCGGGGCAGCCACTCTGCACTTCGGAGTGGGGCCGCTGCTATACCTAGGTATGCAGCATGCCATGCCTGCAGCATTTCGCCTGCATGGTATTTCCCAAATCTAGATAGTCCGAGACTCTCAATACCACTGAGAGAATTTTCGCCGTATGGACTTGCGCAACCACCTTCGGGACTAAAGCTGCCCATTACCTAACCTAGACATTGATATTCAAGTTGGTTCAACTAGAATAATAACAAGATTCGTATGGCGTACCTCTCTACCTCTGTCGCTTGCTTGAACCAGAGGCCTCTGCCGACCACTCAGCAGCTACTCTGCTTAACCTTTTCTTTCTCCCACTCGGCGATACAGGCTACGACGATAAGCTCGCCAGTAAGGGGTAGTCAGTCAAAGAATGCATGCTGGTGCCCGCAATCCCACCTTCCATTGGGGAGTTCCGGCGATTACGATCATCAACGGAAGTCTGACTGCTATGCTTGCAAGACCGTAGACATACAGAAGGTAGGCAACCCACGTATTGATTGTAAAAGCCGTGCTCGCTTTCTGGCCTGAAGAACGACCCGCTCGGCAGTTACTAGCTCCGGCACTCGTCAACACGGCCCATGCATGACGTGCCGTGCGATCTGTGGATCTGGCCTCACGGAAGGATTTGGTCTTGGATACCTTGGCATCGGGGAGATCTCCACATCATCGGTGTATCGTTCCACTTCTCTCCACGTACTCGGGACATCATAGCGCGGCATTGCACCTCTATTGAAACAACCTCAAGATGCAGACTTCTAAGTTGGCTGCAGACTTTCACTTCGACATCCGCCGAT
Organism: Boeremia exigua; assembly: GCF_020726555.1. Lineage (NCBI taxonomy): Eukaryota > Fungi > Ascomycota > Dothideomycetes > Pleosporales > Didymellaceae > Boeremia > Boeremia exigua. Next base: position 1,942,661 of record NW_025763518.1, on the reverse strand, counting down.
CACAGATTTTGTGTTTCCTGGTAGATCGTGTGCATATTCGTGGAAGCCATGTTCCCAAATAGCTGCGATAGTCCGATCCATTGTTCTAGTTCAGAAAGCTTATTGGTGAAAGCCGAAGAAGTGATGCAACAATCTATCCACGATCGAGGGATGACATCCTGTTGCTCATCCTCTTTCAGTGCAACAAGCGCAATGTACACGATTAAGTCTCTCATCAGGGATTCAATAAAATAAGCTCCGCCCTATGCTTACTCTGCATCATCGTAGCGAACCTTGACCCACTGGGCCTTCGTCACTGTCTGCGACGTGTCAGACTCTGACTTGATTGTCGCACTATCATCAGCGTTTATGATGAAGGTAAGAACATGCCCATCATCACCTGCTCGTAAGATGGTTTGCTTGAAGGCCTCGTTCGACCACTCATTAAGCATAGACTTGCTGATCACACTGGTTGCAACTTGTGCGGCTTGCGCCTCAGGAAGTGGATCCGGACTGGGTCCTCTGACGAGGTCTATAGTCTTCCCAATCAAGGCTAAGGCAATCCTATTGAGAGAATCTCTTAACAACATTGCGGAGGTGTTTCGTGTTGTTGTACCAAATTTTCTCTCCCCAGATCGTAGAGTGGACTCTTCTTCGTGGAGAGATGTAAGAAGCCAAAAGTTGCGGCCCGTGACGAATATTCCTGTCTTATACACAGCTTCCAAGGATTCCCTGGTGAGCTCGCCCTGTTGAATGTCTGGCCAGTCGTTTTGACTCTTGAAGGTTTCACTGCCCACATATCTGTGGGCTATGCTCGCGCCGATGATAAAGATGGGTGTGTTGTTTTGGATCTAACAAGGGCAGTACCCTTTGTTGCGCCGATGGCAAAGGATAGGAGGTATATTGTAAGAAGAAACTGGCTTAAGATTGAGGAGCGCATCTCACTGGTGCAGACGTAGACAGATCTGATAATGGAGAGGAGGTACTTGGCTTGACGATGTTACCGAAGCTTGAAGTGTACCGAAAAGAAGTAACACGTCATTGCGGTATACATACTGGAGCCGCTATATGGGGCTGATGCGCCAAGTTGGCCCGCAATGTTTTCTCGGGCACCTCCACACGACGAAGCTGGTTCAGTAGAGTACGATCTGTAAATTAATTTTGACTAGATTGGTTCGAAGATACCTTCTCTTTGTCCAGATATTGTAACACTCTTCGATGGCTTGAAGGATGTAACAAATTCCCTATGCGCTGTTGCTCAATGTTACGTAGTGCGAAGTGATCGTAATGCTAGACCTGGTGGGTCAGTCATACCTAACTGCGTTCATTAGATAATGTGATTTACCTCCTCACGTCTCTGTTACTACTAACTCACGAAAGGGCACACTCAATGTGTCACAATAATTGAAACTATAATCGTTGGGTGGTCGTGATGTTGGCGCACAGAAAGGCCTAAAGCAACACAGAACTACTGGTTCCACGTCCCTGGATACATTAATGAATCTCGATATCATAGATTCTGCAAGTCTGTACTTGTTTAAACGCTTCCCTTGAGTCTTTGGGCCATTGGTACGCCCGGGACCGGTAGTGAAACAAAGTTTCAACGGCAAGCGTTCGACTAGACGATAACAACATGATCAATACCTAAAACCACATGCTCCCTAGTCAGTTGTTAGGCCAGAGAATCATGATGCATGTAACCAGCGCCGTTACTACTGCCCAATACATATCATGAAGTGACACGATACAGTCAAAACAGTTAATCATCAAATTCGTGGCTACTCAATTGCTAGATATCATGCTCGCGTGAAATCCTCTCCACTCCTCTTCGCTCGCGTTTAGCAAGTGTTCAACATGGATGTCAGGGCCGTCTTCTCCGCGCTCGTGATGGTCAGGCTGTACACGCTCTTGACCCGCACCCACATCTTGGCGTATGTGCAGTAGTAGCTTGTTAGCGGGGGCTTCCAGTCCTCGGGACCCTTGTCGCCCTTGGCTTGGTTGACGTTGTCAGTGACAGCGAGGAGCTGCGGGTTGGTCAAGTCGTTGGCAAAGGCCTGGCGGCGTGCAGTGGTCCATGATGCGGCACCGGACTATAATTTGTCAGTACGAGGGGAATTCGTGATAAGGTCGAAGTGTCGAAGTACCTTCCATGCGTTACTCAGGGGGACCATGTGGTCGATATCAACGTCGGCTGCGTCGGTCCAAACGGCTCCATCGTAGGGGCTGGCCCAGCGTCCGGCGGTAGCAGCACAGGCAGAGCTCTGAACGACGCCAGTTCCATCACGGGCGAGGACGACCTCGCGGGTGTTGCAGGCACCTAAAATTGTTAGTTTGACGTTGCCATTGCCATTGCATAAATCGTACCTGACTGTGTGATCCAGTGAGGGAACAGATCACGGGAGTAACCAGTCTGAGGGCCTTGAGCAGCAACGGTGAGACCAGCAAGTTGGGTCTTTGCCGCAGCGGTGGTAGGGACACCCGGAGGCGCACGTGGAACCAAAGGTGCAGGCGCAGCCGCCGCGAGAGTTGCCAGGGCAAATGTAAGAATTGCAGTCTTCATCGTGGATTGGTGATCTGGAGAATGAGGTAGGGAGTCCTATCTTGTCTTCTGGAAGTTGATGATGCTCGCCACTCTTATACTCTTGCCCCCAAGTCATTTACCATTGATCCTCGGACCAGCACAGCGAAGTCGCAGACAAACAACAAGGGCTCCAATCAGCATGCCAATGATAACGATCTTCGGAGCCACGCGCTCCTAGTTACAATGGGTCCTTTGCGGTAGTACACCACACGCACATGCACCAGCGCTTCCGCGAACCCAGAAATGGCAGGTGAAGACCCTGGCCAAGATGGTTCGCCCAGCCCATCTTCTACCGCTTCGGGCGGAATAATCACTGTACCTGATCACCCGCAGCGTGCCTGATACAGCGACGTCGCAACTGCCAGGAAGGGGTTCGGGGCCGACCTAATCTGCATGTCCTGTAAGCTGACAGGGTATTCGGAAGATTACAAGAGTTACGAACAGCGCGCTGTCTGGCGAAGATTTAGGAAGGTTGGGTCCAGGTGCTCTTATCGCGTTATCTCATTGGGTCATTTGCTCTCGGCGTTGTATGCAGATCGTCATTTGATTGGCGCAGTAGATGAAACTTTGAAGCCACGGCGGTTTTGCGGTTCGGGGCGAGGAAGTACGGCATTGCTAGTGGGACTTGAGATAGCGAATAGATAACCAGCACGGCGAAACGTGAGGATGCGGTGTGCCGACGAGGACATGACACAAAGGCGGGCGCGGAGAAATCCTATCAAGCGGGCAGGGCTGAGTGAGCTCGTACCTACCCCGCATTGGCGCATTGGTATGAAATAGGGAATGCCAAGCCGCAAGCATTCACTCCGTCCCACAAGCTTGCCGGGTTGTTTGTGTCTACCGTCAATGTCTTCGAAACCACTTCATCTATATCGACGTAATTCAATGTTCTCAACTCGTCTGTTTGGCCGCATAGCAGAGTCAGCTCTGGTCGCGCGGAGATAAGCACTAGATAGGCTGTTCCAGCCGGAGCTTGCAGTGCCAACCCTTTAGTGCTGCTTTCAATGGTGTCTCACGAAGATGCCGTTTTGAGCATGTCAGGTACGACCCCAGGCTCGGCACTGCCTGAATGTCGCTTGGTACTAGGTTTGTTCGTGCATCTTAGACAAGGGCTTCGCGAATGAGGCAGGCACAATGTAGACGTGGCGCTGCATGCTGGACAAACTGATAGCCTGTCGGCGACCACCGAGTGTTCGATTGCGTTGTTGTTACAAGTGTTTGTACGCGTACAGACGTCTCGCGCATACAGCGTCAAGCATTACTACTCAGCCGCAAAGTCGAAGCTTTTGAAGGCTTTCTTGAACTTGTCAACATCTTGCTCCTCCTGGGGTTGTGTCTGCCCGCAGTCCCTCCAATCGATCCGCTTGTCTAGTCTCAATAGCTTTGCTAGGACCTCTCGACCGAACTGGCTGTGGAAGCGGACTTTGTCGTCAAAGCGCATGACTAAGCTTGTCTGCTTCTCTGTTGGATTCTTTGGATCCCACACAATGACCCTGAAGAAGTCGCTTGTCTCGTCGAACCCATCACCAACATCTTCTTTCGTGAAAGCCGGCCAATGTAAATTCTCAGCCAACGCTTTGAAGGCAGCTTCGACGAGTCCTTTGCGGATGAGATCCGCCGGGACTGGAAGGTATTGCCAATGCGTGTGGGGCAGACTCGATTTGCTTACTTCCCATGTTACAGAGCCGTACTCTTCGCCGGCAGCTGAATTGAGCATGCCGTTCATAGCAACTCGGTACTTTTGCATCTCAGCATAGGTAGCGAGACGTTCCTCCTCTTCCATAGCAGCAAGTGTCGGTTGGTGAGAGAAAGGAATTATCAGCATATGACAGGGGAAGCCGAGCTTGGGGTAGGTTTGTGATGTTGAGAGTGGTCCCCTTGCTGTTGTGACGTACGAGCTGTCGCCAATTGAGGTGACCAAATGGGTCGCAATGTTTTCATTGGCGAGACAGAAGAAGCATTCTGCTGCGGTGAGTGGTCCTCGAGGCTCACCTTTGCGGCGTTTGTGCGATCTTCGGCCACCTCGAGTTCCATCATCGTACACAAGAGCTTGTTCTTGTGGCTCTAACGCAGGACGCTTCTTCTCTGATAAAACAAGAGGACAGGCTGTAGAGCCAGTGGGAGGCGCAACAGGATTACTCGCCTTGGGATCCAATGAGAAAGCATAGATCCACTTTTGTTTGTTAGAGTTGCCATATCGTGCCAGACTGATGAACCGGGTGACTGGGTAGAGGTTATCGGTGTCATCACTGGGCGGATGGAAGAAGGGCTCTCGTTCCCAAAACGAGTTTCCCGACGTTGAAAAATGATACTTCGGTTTCAAGACTATGCCGAGGTCGGCGATGCACTGTTGCGCTGAGGGTGATGCATCTGCACCAAGCTCGACCTTTGAGCGCTTTTGTATTCCTTCCGGCCAGTCGCTGGTCACAAGGATATCCGCCGTTGTTGCTCCACGCAGAACCTTTGCGTCTGTCTCGCCGTAAAATGGCGGGTACCTATCCTTGGACGGACCTGCAATGATGCTGGGGTCCATCTGACCGCCGAGAGCAACAATACGAATTCCTTCGGAGGTCTTCATAGTCGTCCGTTTGCCGAGGAAATGCAAGTTGTGGCACAGCTCATCGTCCGACGACTGCAGTTTCTCGACGACCGCAGGTGGTAGAGCATGGTTGCCAAGAGCAAAGTATGTCGGCAGCGCGACCTCGATCTTGCCATCCACAAGTGACCGCACATCTGGATCGACTACATCACCCGAGCTCTGTGTGCTTGCAAATAAGTTGCCAACAATGAGCGCGAAAGCAAAGTTGTTCTTCGCGTGTAACGCATTTACTTTCTGGAAGACAGCCTGGAACTGCCCGTCTACATCGCCAATGACCACACTAGGTTGACATCAGCTTGGAACGAGGCAATGCCGCGAGACTTACATTTTCGACGCCATCATGATGTGATGATGACAACTTTTGGTGTTTGGAGCTGCCTCCACCTCGGAGGTCCTGCCAAAGTCCGCAAGCTCGAAGCACGGGCCGCCCAAAAAGTGGCAGGCGCTAACGAGAAATTTTGTGGGGCACTCGAGAAAGCAGCAGCCATCAAACGCAGAAGTCGCACCTCACACACACTATGCCAGCAATGTCGCGGGGTACAACTGGCACACCCTCTGCGAAGCCGGGCGCGAGGTCGTCCTCGAAGCCGTCCTCGAAGGTGCGGACGCCCAAACACACCAAAGGCGGCACGGTCTCGTCCCGCAACCACCGGTTCCAGGGCTTCTCGCAGCGCATTGCGAAGCTCAAAATCGAGCCTGTCCGCCGCGGGCGCAGCACCATCATCGACGATGCCGAGCTCGAGAGCACCTTCTCGTACTTCCGAGACTCCTTCTTCGAGTGGAAGGAGCTCTGTCTGGCCGAGAACTTTGTACATTTTTCGCGCAAAGTCTCGCCACTCTGCGATAGCCTTCCCCAGGTGCTCCACCACAGCGATCGCATAGTCGACCTCCTGGTGGAGTTCATAGAGAAGGGCGAGAAGTTCAGTGAAGAGCCGCTGCTGAGCCTGCTCGCACACTTGGCACACGATCTCGGCGAGCAGTTCGAGAAGCATTTTGAAAGGGTTGTCAAGACTGTGGCGCATCTGGCTGCCACGCATGCAGAGATTGAAGTCATTGAGTGGAGCTTCACATGCCTTGCATGGCTGTTCAAGTACCTCTCCCGGCTCTTGGTCCCAGACCTGCGACCAACCTTCGATCTGATCTCGCCTTTGCTGGGACGCGCGCACCAGAAGGCTTTTGTGGCGCGCTTTGCTGCTGAGTCTCTTAGCTTCCTCGTCCGCAAAGCTGGAGCCGGCTATCATCGAGACAAAACACCACTTAAGTTGATTGTGCGACATATTTCTGAGCAGATGAAGGAGCTCCAGGACAACGAGAAGGATCATGAGTTCCAGCAGGGCATTATGTTTCTGCTTGCTGACTCGCTGAAAGGCATCCAACGAGGGACACATTCCAGCGCTACGGCGATATTCCAGGCGCTCTTGACAGAGGCTTACGACGAGGACTACGCGTCTCTCCAGGCTCCGCCGCTCGAAGCAGTGCTGGTTGGCGTCACTACCGCAGTCATCCACCACACCGATAGGGAAAACTTCAAGCCAATCCTTGACGCACTCCTTGCTCAAATTTTGTCAGCAGACACACAGCATGCAGCCTTATCATCTCGATTGTTGTTCATCGTTTGCGGCGTAAGAAAGGGCACCCGGATCGCGGACTGGAAGCCTGTATTTGGCTCTCTCGAGCACATCCTCAGCAGTGCGAAGGCTCCAGCAGATCTTGAGTCTACTGAAGCATGGGACCTTCTTTCTGCGACGACTGTTGTTTTTCAGTACTGCGCCTTAGATGCTGCCATCCCCTACGAAAAGCTCCTCGAAGGGTTCACTAAAGGATCATGGGATGGATACTTCTTGCCGTTTTGCAACATGTTTGCTGAGCTTGGCGCAGAGAGGTTTAAGACTCTTCTACTACCTTACTTCAAGCGGTCGGTCGGCCATTCGATATTTCAATGTTAGTAACGTTGCTAACACTTTCTAGATTTGTTGCACAGAAGGCTCATGAGCATGGACCAGAGCTTTGCATCATCCTCCCTAAATTATACCAGAGCGGTACAATATCCGCTGGTGCTGTGCACGTTTCAGATCGCTGGCAACCTCTCTTAGACAACCCATTCAAAGAGCTCTCGCAAGCACAAATCGATGAGGAGGATCTGGCCAGATCAACATACCACTGCAGCGCGTTGCTGGACGCTCTGGAGATCCTTGCTGTTCCCGAAGACAAGACAAGAAGCATCTGGGAGGAACTCAAACAGTTGCTAGGGACAGCCGTCAAGGTTGATTCAACGGAGAATATCCGCAAGACCGACATCTTTGTTACCGGCCAAGGCTTCCAATACCTGGTTGATAAGACTGTTGACGATCAAACTTTTGCTGTCAGCTTGTGGCCCTTGCTATGCCAATCAACACCAGTATACGCACATTCTCTATTATTCTGGAAAGCGCTACTAGCTTTGATGCAGAAGAAGAAGAGTGTAATACCAACGAGCGGGCCACACATGGATCTTGTCAAGCGTGAACTCATGCGATGCCTGAGCTCGCCGTCGCACGAGCTAAGATTGACCGCCATCTATATTCTGGAAATCATCGCAGGCAAGAACGAGGAGTTGCGCGACATCATCTCTGTTGCGATGATGATTGAGCAGACGCCACTGGATCTCGAGAACCAGCGATCCATCTCAATGCGCATTGGGCAGCTGGCGAAGCTCTATCCTGACGTATGCGGCGATGAATGGGTAGGCGAGGCGCTTCCAACATTCTGCTTCGGTCTACTGCACGTAAGGATGGCATCTGCGTGGGACGATACCTGCGCAGCGTTGAAGGCTATGTGCAACACGAAGGAGGGCGAGGGCTTCGTTTCACAGATCGCATTTCAATGGCTGGGTGAGCCTGAGAGCTTGGAGAACTCTGCCAGCGGAACCACGAAGAACAGCACATCGAAGCGGTATGCAAACGAATTCGAGTGTACGAACGTGTTCCAGCTCCAGGATCGGGTCGCAAACAACCAAGAGCTGTCATACAACATCGGCGATAAGCTTGAGGCTGCGTTCGATGAGAAACACTCGCAGATACCGTTCATTAACGCCTTCAGCAGAACGCAAGCGCTGCGTCTACTGAGTTCGATACCGCAAATTGCCGAAAAGCGCTCGCGACTGCTTGTACCCGTACTGCTAGATTGGGCGCTGGATCTACCCGCTCCTACGATTGACAGCGATGATCTGATGCAAATCGACGCGCCTGAGACATCACAACAGCGCTGGTCCCGGAAAGATCAGAAGGCCATGCTCTCCGTCTTCTCGAAATTCAACAACCCCAGGGTCTTGTACCGGTCCAGTGAGGTTCGCGATGCTCTGCTAGTATTGCTGAGCAACGGCGATGTTGAAATCCAAAAGGCTGCTCTCCAAGCGCTTCTCATGTGGAAAGACCGTTCAGTATCCCCATATCAGGAAGAGCTGCTTGGTCTGCTAGATGATCAGCGATTCCGAGATGAGCTCCCGATTTTTCTCAGCGAAGGCAAGATTCAGGATAGCGACCTTGAAGAAGTTCTCCCCATCATTCTGCGACTGTTGTACGGCAAAGTCATTGCTGGCAAACGAGGACTGGAGTCAAAACGGAAGTCTGTCTTCGTCGGTCTGAAAAACAGGTTTGGCGACAGTGCGATCCATCAGTTCCTGAGCATTGCGTTTGGTCCTCTCAGTGGCGCCTCTGTTCTTCGGGACAACGCACTTGACGAAAGTTTGCTACGCAGTGAGTTGATTGACGCACGGAAGCAGGTCGGTATACTCAACATGCTCGATGACCTGCTCAGCACATTCAAGACAACATTCAACCCATTTATCGTTGATGTCGTAGACCCTGTTATGTACTGCCTTGTCAAGGCATCTCGAGATCTGCAAACGGCTACATCGGCAGAGGAGCAGCCTGCTGACGACGGCCGGAAGCTCCAGGTTTCTCTGCTTCGGACAATTCGTCAACGCGCCTTGCACTCCCTAGCTAGACTTTTCGAGAGTTGTCCGGAGTTTGACTGGTATCCGTATACAGCAGCTATCGTGCAGGAACTGGTTGAACCAAGACTGGAGCAGTTTGCCATCGAGACCGCTCAGTCGATTTCTGGTCTTCTCCGATTGTTTGCTTCATGGTCCAAGGCCACGCTGACAGTCCCTTTCCTGGTCGAGCACAACAAAGAGATCCTGATCAAGACACTCGACATTCTGGATGTTCCTTCGGCTAAGGACGAAGTCAAGCAATTTGTCTTAGATGAGATTCTGCGCAATATCTTCGCTCTCATCACTAATAATAATGAAGATCAATCAGTAGATGAGAAGCTCCGCAGGAACCGTATACATACGGATATTATTCAACCATACTCGAATGCGATTCTCAACCAAGTCGGTGGACTACTCCGGAAGAGCCCCAGCAAAGAAGTGCTTGAGTCGGGAGTTCTGGCCATCGCAGAGCTTGCGCCCCACGTAGTCGGGTCCACAGAGTCTCGTAGCATGATCGAGATCGCCACCTTTCTGATCCGACAACCATCAAAGCGAGTCAGCCCGAGGACAAAGCTTGGTCTTCTGAAGATCCTACACGAGTTCATTCAACGATGCGACACTGCAAGTTTGAGTGAACTCTTTGATGGTATCTACGATGCTGTTTGCCCCATGTTTGCCTTTTTCCAGGACCGAGCTGCTCGCATTGTGCTTTGCGAAGTGATCCAGGACCTTTCAGATACCAGGGAGGAGCTTACAGGCGTTGCAAAACTCTGCCAGGAACTCAATTCCTTCGCCAAGGGACGTGTGGACGAACCCGACTTTGAACGCCGCTCACAGGCTTTCAACCAGATCAACGAGCAGGGGTACCAGTCTTTCTCCCTTATGCAGTGGAAGCCCCTGGTGTACAACATGCTCTACTTTATCAAGGACAACGAAGAGCTGAGCATACGAGTGAATGCGTCGTCGACTCTCCGGCGGTTCATCGAAGTATCGCAAGGCGATGACTTTAAGGAGTTCATCACATCTGCGATCATACCTGGCATACAGCATGGAGTGCGCGAGCCATCTGAGCTTGTCCGGACAGAATTTCTGGCTGTCACGGAACAGTTGGTCAAGGTTCATCGCGACTGGGCGCCAGTAGCCGACTTGTTCGCCCTTGTTTCTGATGATGAGGAGGCTTCGTTCTTTAGTAACATCCTACACATCCAAGGCCATCGAAGATTGAGAGCTCTTCGTCGACTAGCAGCCAACGCTTCACATCTGCAGCCGAAGAACACCTACCACATACTTCTACCACTACTGGAGCACTTCGTTTTCAATAAAGCCGACGATGATAGCGCTGACAACCTTGCTGGAGAGACGATTCGAACGCTTGCCGCTCTGGTCGAATGGCTCGAGTGGCCACAGTTCAGGTCTCTCTTCAAGCGCTACATTGGCTATCTGACAAGCAAGGAAGACATGCAGAAGGCTATCGTGCGTCTTATTGGAGGCCTGATGGATGGTCTCAATCAGGCTGGAAGGAAGAAGGGATACGTGACTGCCTCTCAGCCTGCACCAGAGACTGACGAGGCCGACGAGACTTCCGAAGCGATTGAAGCGCCAGCTGCAGATGTTATGGACATCGACGCGCCTTCTTCCACATTGTCGAAGACACTTCCGCAGCAAGACAAGTTAACGAAGGATCTCGTCAACAATTTTCTACCGGATTTGACAGCGTTCCTGCACAAAAAGGACGAAGCCACCACCAGTCTACGTGTACCTGTAGCCGTGGCACTGACTAAGGTGCTCCTGGTCCTTCCAACCAACGAGATTGAGGGACGACTGCCTGGCGTCCTCCTCGACATCTGCCACATCCTCAAAAGTCGCACACAAGAGAGCCGCGATCAGTCGAGAAAGACCCTCAGTGAGATTGCAGTGCTCACCGGGCCGACTTACATCGGGTTCATTTTGAAGGCTTTGCGGACTGCGCTCCAGCGCGGCTACCAGTTGCACGTGCTGTCATTTACTCTCCACTACATCCTGGTCAATCTTGCCAGTCAGCTGAAGCCTGGCGACCTTGATTACTGCGTTGCTGATATTGTCGACATTGTGATGGATGACACTTTTGGCGTGACCGGTCAAGAGAAGGATGCAGAGGAGTACATCAGCAAGATGAAGGAAGTCAAGAGCAGCAAGAGCTTCGATACCATGGACATCGTCTCTCGATCAAGCACGCCCGCTCATCTTATCAAGTTGGTCAACCCCATCAAGGCTCTGCTCCTGGAACGCATCAATGCAAAGATGGTGCAGAAGATTGACGAGCTGCTGCGTCGCATTGGCTTAGGCATCCTACAAAACCCAACCGTTCATAATAGAGACATTCTCGTGTTCTGTTACGAGCTGATCCAGGAGGTGTACAAGGCCAGTGCGACGACCGACAAGGGCGACAAGACGGATCCCAAGTTGCGACGATTCTTAATCAACAGAAGAGGCGCCGCTAAGTCAGGCGCCCGTCTGTCAACATCGTCCTACATCTACAAGATGACACGGTTCAGCTTGGACATTCTCCGAACCGTGTTGCGTAAGCACGACGATCTCCAAGCACCGCAGAACATGGCCGGTTTCCTACCAATCATTGGCGATTGTATGGTACAAGGACAGGAGGAAGTGCAAGTGTCGGCTGTTCGTCTACTCACAACCATTATCAAGGTACCCATGGATGAGATGGACGCCAACTGCGCTGTGTACGTCGACGAGGCTGTACGAGCAATCAAGGGTGCGCATTCCTCCAACACCGAGTTGGCTCAGGCATCCCTCAAGCTGGTGGCTGCGGTGCTCCGTGAGCGACCCAATGTCCTCATCCGCGAGCGGGATGTTGGCCACTTGATCAAACGCCTGTTGCCCGATCTCGACGAGCTTGACCGACAGGGCGTGAGCTTTGCGTTCCTGAAGGCTGTCATGAGCCGTCACATTGATGTCCCCGAGGTGTACGAAGCCATGGACAAAGTCGCAGAGATGACGGTCACCAATCAAACAAGATCTGCCAGGGACCTTGCCCGAAGCCACTACTTCCAATTTTTGACATCTTACACACAGAGCGAGAAGCGCTTCAAGAAGTCTATGGAGTTCTTGTTGAAGAACTTGCGCTACGAGCACGTCGAAGGCAGGCAGTCCGTCATGGAAGCTTTGGATCTTGTTATCACCAAAGCCCTACCCAGATTCCCGGAGAAGGCGCAGTACGACTATCATGGTATGATGTTTTTGCCGCTGATCAACACTCTTGCGAACGATGATTCGAGCAAGTGCCGAGAACTCGCCAGTCTGCTGGTCAAGCGACTGTTCCAGCATGCAAGCGAGAAGCGGCTGCAGACTTTCACAGCTGATTTGAAGAGCTGGCTCGAGCAAGACGAGAACACAGGCCTGAAGCGCCTTGGCATTCAGTGCTTCGGCTTCTACTTTGAGGAGCTTGATGCCGAAGATGAGCCGAGAGAGCTGTCCTACGTGTTGGAAGGACTCGACTCTACTATCGACGAGTCTCTGGCCCGCCGCGATGAGGACGATTGGGAGCTACTGTACTACTCTCTGACGCTTGTATCGAAGATCTGCAAAAAGTATCAAGACGCCATGCTCTCTGCCGACAAAGAGAGCTTGTGGACAGCAGTCCAGGCCAGTGTCTCGTATCCCCACGCGTGGGTCAAGCTCAAGGCTGCTGAGCTCATGGGCACATACTTTGCCCATCTTGCGATCACTAACAAGGACGTTGGGCTAGGTGCACTCCCCCTCAAGGGATCGGGTGGCCTGCAACTAGCGGAGCAGAACATGATCCAGCTCACCAATGCATCGCTCCGGAACTTGTTCAACTCTGAGGTCTCTGAACAGCTGTGTACACAAACCGTCAAGAACATCGCGTTCCTGGCGAGGTGTCTGGCTGTCAATGGCGCAAAGTGGCAGTGGCACAACGCCGGCGATGATGACGAAGCAGAAGAAGTACCAGAGGCCGACGGCGCAGATGGAGACGCATCCTCGGACGAAGACGCTGATACGAAGAAGACTCCACCAGCAGCCATTCACCGCTTGATGATTCGCCTTTCAGGTCTCATCCGCAGAGAGACCAGCTCTATGAACGCTAAGGCTTCGACTATGAATCTTCTCGAGACAATGGCTGCCAAGTTCCCTCTTGAGCCCTTGTCGTCCTCGCTGCCGCACCTCCTCACAACACTCAACACGCTTGTCGACCCGGCCACGACTATCCCACGCGCCCACACCAACGCCTCGTCTGCATCTCTCAACGAGCCGAACGAATTGTACAAGTCTCTCATCGACAAAGCGCGGGAGATTATGAACGCGTTGCAGAAGCGCATGGGCACGCAGGAGTATCTGAAGGTCATGGGCGATGTACAGAAGGCTGTCCGTGACAGAAGAGATGAGCGACGCAGGAAGAGGAAGGTCGAGGCTGTTGCGGATCCGGAGAAGTGGGGCAGGGAGAAGAAGAGGAGAAACGATGTCAAGAGGGTCAAACGAAAGGAGAAGGGTGCTGAGCACCGGGGGCAGCGGAGGGGCTGGTAGACATGGGTGAGCGGCGTTTGTTGCATTTTCACGGCGTTGAAGGAAAAGTGTAGATGAATTGAATGATACCCATCAGTCACAAGCATTACGGTACAAAAGCGTGTAGAAAACACCGGACTGCGGTGTTTTTGACACTGCAGTCTGGTCATTTTGACCTGAATTTGCGGTGTGTTTTACCTAACGCGGTGTCCTTTACACAGCACAAAGTCCCTTTTAGGTTTAAAACACCGCACTTGTACCTCAGTAAAGCATAGCGGTACTCTTGTATGCAGGTGAGTGGCTGACCGTGGCGCAGTATTGTCATCTCTTTCGGGTTAGTGCGACTGCGTCGGACCGCATGAAACTGCTTCGTGTACACTTCAACTTTAAACAAGCGACTTTCAATTTCCAGACATTATATAGAGTTTTGATTTCTTGCTAGTTAGATGGCGCGTTGATATAGCTTCACTGGGAAAAGAGGGGACTTCCAATGATATAGAAAGAGATAGAAAGCCCGCTCGCAACAGCATCCCCTAAGCACCCCAAGTCCACCACCACCATGGCATCATCGTGGCGCACCCGCAACACCTCGCAACTCGGCACCTACACGACACTCGCTCAGACAGAGGACCCCCACGGCGAAGCACCCCCCGGCGAGCACTCCTCCGGAGACCCCCCTGCCCCCCTCCCCGCCGCCCTCTACATCGGCTCCACCCCCACCCCAGAAGACCTCCTCTTCCTGCCGCGCGTCCCCGACGCCCTGCCCCCCGGCGCCTTCCTCGTCGCCGTCGTAGAACTCTGCGAGCGCTTCGCGTACTACGGCCTCGCCGGCCCGTTGCAGAACTACATCGCCAACGGGCCGCGCGACGCCTCGGGCCTGCCCGGCGCCCTGGGGCTGGGCCAGCGCCGCGCGACGGCCCTGACCAACGCGTTCCAGCTGTGGTGCTATGTCACGCCGCTGCTGGGCGCGGTGGTGGCGGACGCGTGGCTGGGGCGGTACCGCACGATCAAGTACTTCAGCGCGGTGTACATGGCCGGGATTGCGGTGCTGGTCGCGTCGAGTACGCCGTGGAGTGTGCAGCGCGGTTGGGCGCTGCCCGGGCTGGTGGTCGCCATGGGGGTTGTGGGGCTGGGCACGGGGGGGATCAAGAGCAATGTGAGTCCGTTGATTGCGGAGCAGGTGAGGAGTACGAACGCGTTTGTGGAGGTCCGACGGGGGAAGAGGGTGGTCGTCGATCCGGAGGTTACGGTGCAGCGGATTTACATGGTGTTCTATATGTGGTGCGTACGAGAGTTGAGGTATGGCGTGGGGTGTGCTGAACTGACGAGCGCAGTGTCAATGTGGGCTCGGTGTCGGCGATTGCAACGACGATGCTTGAGCTGCATGTGGGGTTCTGGAGCGCGTTTCTGCTGCCGTTCGTCATGTTCTGCGTGGGCTACGCGGTGCTGGTCGCGGGTAAGGACCGCTATGTCATCAAGCCGCCGCAGGGCGGTGTGATTGGGAGCTGCTTCCGGGCGCTGTGGATCGCGGCGCGCAACGGCTTCGACATCGACAAAGCACGGCCGTCGGCACTGCGGCAGCGCGTCTCGTGGGACGACACCTTCATCGACGAGCTGAAGTCGGCGCTGACCGCGTGCAAAATCTTCCTCTTCTTCCCTATCTACTGGGTCGCCTACTCGCAGATGCTGAACAACTTCGTCTCGCAAGGTACGCCCCCCACCCCTACCTAATCGCCCCAACTCACCCCTGCAGCGGGCCAGATGCAGCTCCACGGCCTCCCCAACGATATCCTGCCCAACATCGACCCCATCACCATCATCCTGCTCGTCCCCGTCATGGACCGCCTAATCTACCCCTTCATCCGCACACGCCTCCACCTCGCCTTCACGCCCACAACACGCATAACCCTCGGCTTCCTCACCGCCGCCCTCGCCATGCTCTACGCCGGCGCGCTGCAATCCCACATCTACTCCTCCCCCCCCTGTTTCTCCTCGCCCTTATCCTGCCCCGACGCCCTCACCCCCGGCGCCCCCGCGGCCCCAAACACAGTCCACGTCGCGTGGCAGACCCCCGCGTACGTGCTCGTCGCGCTCAGCGAGATCCTGGCCAGCATCACGGGGTTGGAGGTCGCGTATGCGCGGGCGCCCGCGCAGATGAAGAGTTTCATCATGAGTTTGTTTCTGCTGACGAGCGCGGGCGGGAGCGCGCTGGGCGTGCTGGTGGCGCCGCTGGCGCGGGATCCGTGGCTGGGCTGGGTGTATTGCGGACTCGGGGTTTTGGCGGCGGGGACGGGGGGGTTGTTTTGGTGGACGTTTCGCGGGCTGGAGGAGGAGGAGGCGAAGGGGGTGGTGGAGGAGGGGTTTGAGCTGGAGAGCCGGAGCAGTGTTGGGGAGGAGGATGGGGCGGTGCTGAAGGGCGTGTGAGGCGGGTGGGATGGGGGGTGGAGAGGTGCAGTGGACGCGGTTCTGTGGGAGGCGCTGGTGCACTGCTGCATGGCGGGAACTGGGATGAGTGAGATGAGTGCGCCGCTGTGCATCACTCGTGCTGGTCGGCTACCTGCCACATCCAAACGTTGCGAACAAACACCTCACTCTCCCAATCACCTACGCCAACCATCGGCCTGATTCCGCAATAGACCCATCACAGCCAAGAAAACACCGCATAATAGTCGCCCCCAAGCCGCCGTGCCTCACCAGATAGCCCTACCATATGTTCAAATCCACTCTTGCCTGGATATCGATTCCAAAAATGATTGGACAGAGAGAGAATTGCTACACTGATAACAAGTAGCGACTTACCTCACAACAAATAAGACTAGCCGTGAAACGCCCTCTTCCAGGCTCGGGTACGATTACCGTAAAAAACCAGTGAAATCCGACCTGTACAATAATTACCAACAAACCTGGTTGGTCTTGGAAGAACGGATGAGATCTTTCGGGCTGTGACCCGACACACTGATCCATCAATGGAGATCTGTTTGTGCACCAGTGATGCCAAATTTGTTTTCACAACAGGCTGTACGCAAACCATGTAAGGCTCTTACGTATCAATGGTCTGTCAAGAGTTACCATAACGTCCAGAGTCTATTAGGGCTTAGGTTCTTGAGCAGGAGCTGGAGCAGAAGCAGATCCGTGCCTTCCCTCGTGCGTGAAGATCAATCTGATAGCACTGAGGCCAGGTAGACGAGCAAGGTGCGTACAAACCTACCCTCACACGGCCACCTGCGCGATTGTTTCACAGAGTCTCCAGCACTATGATATAGCCTGCACTGTGGTCTAGGTTATGCGCAGATTCTGCGGGTGTCGCCTTTTTGCTCTGCGGGTGGTGCACTTTGCTCTGCACGGCCCGGCAATGAGACTCAACGTCCCTCCGCATTCGATGGCGGTCGAATGCCGCACGGTGCCTAGCACGGTGCAGTGAAGCTTGTTTCACGCACAAGAGGCTGAAGACAAATGAGACGCTGTTTTGCATGGTTTAGATGGACATGAGCACTTGTGCTGGTTCTGATGTTTGTGGCGGCAGGGGGTGGTTGTGTTTAGTCCGTATATGCAAGTCGACAAGTGTAATGGCATTATCCAGATATGTCTTCGATGAAGGCTAGTAGTATGTGTTGTGTCGATCACGTTGACGTCGGAGTGGTGATGCTGAGAAAGACGTCGGGCCAATCACAACCCGCCATTTCTAATTGTGAAATCGGTCAACCGTTGCTTGGCGGTAGACGAAGCTCCACGACGTCAACGAGCGATTCGCCCCGACAGCAGCACAGCACAATGGCTTCGAAACTGGTGCCCCTTGCCTTCCGCAGCGCCTCGCGCGCCCTGCGAGTCCAGCGCCCCCAATGGCGCGCGTTCAGCGCCTCGCCGGCGGCCCGGAGCGACAACCTCATGGTTGTGAGTAGTTTTGTACATGTCAATTGCTCCGCTGACGCCCGCAGCACCGCGACACGGCGGAGAACAACGCCTCGATCCCGTTCAAGTTCACGGCGCAGAATGAGCAGCTCATCAAGGAGATTGTGTCGCGGTACCCGTCCAACTACAAGAAGGCGGCCGTCATGCCGCTGCTCGATCTCGGCCAGCGCCAGCACGGCTTCACCAGCATCAGCGTCATGAACGAGGTCGCGCGCATCCTCGAGATGCCGCCGATGCGCGTCTACGAGGTCGCCACCTTCTACACAATGTACAACCGCACCCCCGTGGGCAAGTACCACGTCCAGGTGTGCACAACAGTAAGCGCTCCCCGGGACCACCCAGCGGGCCCAACTCACATCTCGTAGACACCCTGCATGCTGCGCAACAGCGACGCGGTGATGAAGGCGTGCGAGGACACGCTCGGCATCCACCACGGACAGACGACCAAGGACGGCAACTTCACCTTCACCGAAGTCGAGTGCCTGGGCGCGTGCGCCAACGCGCCCATGGTGCAGATCAACGACGACTTCTACGAGGACCTGACGTACGAGACGACGCAGTCGCTGCTCAACGCGCTGAAGCACGCCACGTCGGCCACGGGTGCGCAGGCACCCGCCGAGGGGCTTGCGGGCGCGGCCAAGGTGCCGGCGCCGGGGCCGCTGAGCGGACGGCAGAGCTGCGAGCCCGCGGGCGGCTTGACGGCGCTGAACAGCGAGTTCTGGGGCAACGAGAAGCTGAGGACCGACGGAGCGCTGGATTAGCGTGGGGATGTGTGTTTGCTGGAGCTGTTGGTGATGCGTGTAGATTACTGAATACCATTTCTGGATGTACGTGTGGTTTGGATGTACGTGTGGATCAAGATGGACCCTGTTGTTTATATGTGAGACTGGTGGTAGCTGTCTGTGGTGATGGACTCGACCAGTAGACGTCAAGCATTCGCCTGGCAACACACTGCGACTGACATGGCTCTGGCAGACACGATGCAACTGACATGCATCTGACAGCCCCAACATGCATCGTGACCATTCAAAGCGTGACCTCCACAGTGCCACAGCACCACAGCCATCATGTCAGCGGCGGCTCGCTTCCCCGCTCGCACCCACGCCCGCCGCACCACGCCCGCCGCACGCGGCACGCGAGTGTCTAGCGATTGGCCCCGTGTTGTGTCAGCGTGCGGCACCCTGGCCGAGGCCCCAAGTGTTACAGCTTCAGCCAGACGCGATCGCAGACGGCCGCATGCTTCGCTGCATCAGCGTGCAGCCATCTCTCAGCGCGCATGCTCCCGGCGCCGCAGCCCCTGATGCTAGCTCCGCACTCTCGGGCCCAGCTCATCTGATCGCCAAGTGGGCTAGACGAATCAGGCGCGTTGCCGGGGGTCACCATGACTTCAGAGTCGGCCGTCGCGCGCTGGCTCGACGACACCGCCTCGACACGGCCGGCCACGTTGCTGCACCCGGGCGATGAATTCCCGCTCCGCACCTTCAGCAACCCGCCCTCGACCAGCAGCCTCAGCGACGCCGCCACCGACAGCGACGCCGCGCCCCCGCCCACACAGCCGCGCCCGGCCATAGACACCTCGCTCTTCCCGACGGGCGCGCTTGGGATGGAGACGTCGACCCGGCGGCGCTCGTCCTCTCTCACCGGCCCTGCCGCCGCCGCCGCCTCGAGCAGCAAGGAGCGCCGGCACCGCGCGCGTGACGCCCACATTGCCGAGGAGGACAGCTCGGCCTCGGACAGCGGCGAGCACAGCGCGCGCAGGGAGCGCACGAAGCGTATCCGGCGGAGGGATCACAGCGGGCATAGAGATCACAGCACCAGCGACAGCGCCAGCGACGACATGAGCGCCGACGGGCTCGACGATGACGAGGAGACGGGGCTGACCCGCAAGGTGCGCCGCAAGAATGCCCGCCGCAAGCGCCGCAACACGCTGCTCGACAACCGCATCGTGCCCGACGCCCCCATTACCTTCACCAAGGAGGAGAAGGCGCTCGCCGACCAGAGCCTGTACCGCTCGATGCTGGTCAACGCCGTGCTGATCCTGCTGTGGTAAGACCCGCGTGCGATTGAATGCCATCGCCCGCTAACCGTCTAGGTACCTCTTCTCCATATCCATCTCCGTCTACAACAAGTGGATGTTCAAAGTCGAAACGGGCGACGGCGCCGCCACCAACATCTTCCCCTTTCCGCTCTTCACCACGTGTCTGCACATGCTGGTGCAGTTCTCGCTCGCCTCGCTCGTGCTGTTCCTCGTGCCCTCGCTGCGCCCGCGCCACGACGCGCTCAACCCCCACGCGCCCGGCGCCCGTGTCGAGCCCGTCGACCCCAAGAAGCCGCTCATGACCAAGTGGTTCTACTTCTCGCGCATTGGGCCGTGTGGCGCGGCGACGGGCATGGACATTGGCCTGGGCAACACGAGTCTGAAGTTTATTTCCTTGACTTTCTTCAGTGAGTCTTGCAATATCGCTAGCATTGAACACGGCTAACAGCACAGCTATGTGCAAGTCGTCGGCGCTGGGCTTCGTCCTCATCTTTGCCTTTCTATTCCGCCTTGAGCAGCCCTCGTGGCGCCTTGTGCTTATCATTGCTATCATGACCCTCGGCGTCGTCATGATGGTCGCCGGCGAGACGGCCTTCCACGCGCTCGGCTTCATCCTCGTCATGGCCTCGGCCTGCTCGTCGGGCTTCCGCTGGTCGCTGACCCAGATCCTGCTCCTGCGCAACCCCGCCACCGCGAACCCCTTCTCCTCCATCTTCTTCCTCGCGCCCGTCATGTTCACCAGCATCTTTGTGCTCGCGGTGCCCGTCGAGGGCTTTGGCGCGCTCCAAGAGGGGCTGGCCCGGCTCTTCGACCAAAAGGGCACCGCGCTCGGCATCGGCATCCTGATCTTCCCCGGCTGTCTCGCCTTCCTCATGACGTCCTCGGAGTTCGCGCTGCTCAAGCGCACCTCGGTCGTGACGCTCAGCATCTGCGGCATCTTCAAGGAAGTCGTCACCATCACCACCGCAAACCTCGTCTTCAACGACCCCCTCACCCCCATCAACCTCACCGGCCTGGTCGTCACCATCGCCAGCATCGCCCTGTACAACTACATGAAGATCAAGAAGATGCGCGAGGAACACCTCCTCAAGGCCCATCTCGACGCGCACGACGAATACGCCCCCGTCCGCACCGCCGACCCGGACCGCGCGCGCGTCTCACTTAGCTCGCACCGAGGCGCTGCGGCGAGTCTGCAGCTCGCACCGGCCGGCACGGCCGCGCGCAGCGAGTCGCCTGCGCGCGCCAGCCCCGTCAAGCGCCCCGAGGATCTGGATTAGAGGGGCTTGTTGGGATGTTTTGTTGCGGGATTGCGTGCATTACAGGCGTTGGGCTACACGGGCGGGCAATAACCGCCCCGGATACATTATTTTCTTGCGTCGCGAATTGAATGTTCATTGCTGATGTGGTTGCCTGCTGTCGTGAAGTCTAAACTGCTCTCGTGAAGTCTAAACTGCTGTCGTGAGCCATGTCGTGAGCCGCGCACGTGCACCACCTCCACGCCCGCCGTGCAATCAGGGGCCCGCGGCGCCCGCCCCTAGCTCGTCGCCACAAGCGCCGGGCGACGCATTCCCAGAGGCTAACGCAGCGCGTGCCCGTCGCCTGCAGATAACATCACCACCTCGCCGCTCGCCGCGCACCGCCGTGTCCTCGTCGCCCGCGCTGCTGACGCTTCATCGGCGTGCACACCGCGGCCTCGTTTCGCTGTTCTTTTAAGCGCACGGCTCGTTTCAGCGGTATAAGCGCGGCGCTGAGCTCCGCCTGAGGTCGTT
The DNA here is from genome assembly GCF_020726555.1 of Boeremia exigua. Classification (NCBI taxonomy): domain Eukaryota; kingdom Fungi; phylum Ascomycota; class Dothideomycetes; order Pleosporales; family Didymellaceae; genus Boeremia; species Boeremia exigua. The sequence goes on along the minus strand of NW_025763518.1, from coordinate 1,921,289 downwards.
GAGAGACTGCTGCTCTGCTAGGCACAACACACACCACACACGCAACGATGCGGCTCACCACCTTATCCCCCGGGCTCGCCGCCCTCGCCCTCCTCAACTTCACCCCCCTCTTCGGGCTCACCCCCCTCGCCACCGCCCAAAACCTCGAAATCCTCACCACCCACGCAGTCCCCTGCGCCCGCCCCTCGCGCCCCGGCGACACGCTCGCCATGCAGTACGCCGGCACACTGACCGACGGCACGCCCTTCGACTCCAACGTCGGCGGCGCGCCGTTCGTGTTCAAGCTGGGCGCCGGGCAAGTGATTAAAGGCTGGGACGAGGGGTTGCGCGGGATGTGTGTCGGGGAGGAGAGAAGGTTGAGGATTCCGCCCGGGATGGCGTATGGCGGGAGGGGGACGGGGGGGATTCCGGGGGAGAGTACGTTGGGTGAGTCTTTTTTTCTTTGAGGGGGGGGATGACGCTGACGGGATGCAGTTTTCGAGACGGTGTTGTTGGAGATTAAGGGTGTGGCGAAGGAGGAGCCGCTGGAGGAGCACAAGGGCGAGATGGATACCGGGAATGAACCTGTGCTGCCTTCGCCTACACCTACACCTGCGGCTACGCCTATAGCTACGCCCACACCCGCGGCTCATGACCAACCCATGCCGCCCCCGCCGGCAGACAAATCAATATCTGCCGCCCTCCCCATCCCGACCACCCCCGACACCGCAGCCGCCGCCGGCAAGCACCCGCTCGATGGCGAAGACGGCAAGGGCGAATGCAACCTGCTCGGCGACTTTGCGCTGCTGGTGCAGGGCGCGCTGGGCCTGCTCGCCGTGTCGTCGCTGGCCGTCAAGCGGCTGCGCGAGCACCCGCGGCGCCCGCTGAAGATCTGGTTCTTCGACGTCAGCAAGCAGGTGTTCGGCTCCGTGCTGCTGCACCTGGCCAACATCCTCATGTCGATGCTGTCGTCGGGCCAGTTCGACGTGGCCGCGCAGACGGCCGCCGCCGCCGCCGCCGCTGCCTCCGACAAGGGCGACGAGCCGAATCCGTGCTCGTTCTACCTGCTCAACCTGGCCATCGATGTACGTCCCCCCCCCCCCTTTGTTATATATACCAGCTAAAGCTAACCCCCCAGACCACCCTCGGCATCCCCATCCTCGTCCTCCTGCTCAACCTCCTCCACCGCGCCTTCCTACACACCCCGCTCGCCAACCCCCCCGAGTCCATCCGCAGCGGCAACTACGGCCACCCGCCGCGCGCCACCTGGTGGCTCAAGCAGTCCTTTATCTACTTCCTCGGCCTCATCGGCATGAAGTTGTGCGTCCTCGTCATCTTCGCCCTGCTGCCCTGGATCGCCTGGGTCGGCGACTGGGCCCTGCGCTGGACCGAGGGCAACACGGCGCTGCAGATCGCGTTCGTCATGTTCGTGTTCCCGCTTGTTATGAATGCGCTGCAGTATTGGATCGTGGATGGGTTTATTAAGGATCCGGCGGGTGCGGAGGCCGGGTATGAGGGTGTTGGGGATGAGGACCGTGATGATGAGGACGATGAGGCGGATGAGGCGTGGCTGGAGCGGCGACGTCGCGAGGTCGGCATCGATGGGGATGAGGTGGAGGGGCCGCTTAAGGAGGCGAATCCGACGGGTGTGCCGGTGCGCAGGCAGTATGATCCGGCGGTTGATGGGGAGGCGAGTAAGTCGCGCACCGATTAGGGCACCGACTAGGGGGGCGTCTACTGGTGTCCTCACACCCAAGGCGGGGTTTGTAGTATTAGACAGAGCAAACTGTATTTCTAGGCGTTTGTCTTGGGGCGGACGCGAGTGGCGTGGTTCGCGGTCCCTTGTTGATGCTCTGTGCTCGATCTCTTCTCAATGCCTTCTGTGCTCGATGCTTTCTATGCTCGCTACTCTCCGTACTCTATGCCTTCTATACTCTCATCCCCCCCTCTCACCCCCATCTTCCTTTTCAACTTTCCCACTTTCCCACTTCTCCCCTTTTCCTCTCTCTCTCTCCCTAGTCCACATTCCCACTTTCTCTCTCTCTCTCTCTCTCTCTCTCTCTTTCCCACTTTCAACGTCGCCCCGAGTCGCACGCAGCACCCACTATGCATCGGCTCGCGGCACAGTGTGCGGCTGTCTTGCTTGAGTGTTGGATGGCTGGGTCTGAGCTGGAATGTCTGCCCTGAGTTGGATGCCTGCGCTTGAGCGTTGAAAGCACCGCACGCATGCTTCCAAAACACCGTGTGCCATGTATGCTGAGCAGGTGTTCTACAACCGCTGTGGTCTGCAACTGCCGTCTCGACAACCGCCGTGGTCTCGTCAACGTACACACTGTGCTGCAGCTGACACTGCACCGGCGCTGGCGGTGGGGATGCGGGACGCGGGACGCGGGACGGGAGTCTGTAGTCGGGAATGTACGTGGGCGCGGGGTGAGGGTGTGCGTGTGTGGATATATGTATATGTGTATATGGATGTATATACGAATATGCATAGATAGACATGAATATATGTGTATAAAACAGTGCATTCCACGCACCCTCTAACCCCCCTTCCCCTCCCCCTTTTTTTTTAAGTCTGCACTGAGAGAAGTCTCACGCCTAGAGTCTCACGCCTGGAGTCTCGCGCCTACCAACTACCACTCACTTCCAACTACCACTCACCACTCACCACTCACGCCCACTCACTCCCAACTACCCCCGCTCCCACTAACACCCCACCCCCGCCTTCTCTGCTCACCAAAAACATCCCCCCCCTCCCCCACCGCCGGACTCCCCGCCGTCGCCGGACTCCCCGCCACAGAGTCCACGCGCGCGTGCATATACGACTGACTCCTCATTTTCGGCGGCATGGGCGGCGGCGCGGGGACCGCAGACGGATTCGCAGGCGCAGTCATGGTCGCAGGCGTGCTGTGCGTCCGTTTCGGCGGCACGGGGGGCTTGGGTTTTGATTTCGCCGCTGTGGAGGCGGAGAGGAGTGCTGCGAGGGCTGCGGCGGAGGAGGGGAGTGCTGGCGCTGGCGCTGGCGCTGGTGGTGGCGGTGGTGGTGGTGCGGATGCTGATGTTGATGCTGCAGCAGGCACAGGCACAGACACAGACACAGGAGGAGGAGGCGCAAACGCAGAGGCCGCGACTGGCGTCGTGGATGCAGACGCCGACGCCGACACTGACGCTGACGCTGACGCTGACCCGGGGTGATTTGACGCCGGCACCGGCGACGGGAAGTCGCTCGAGAAGGAGAAGTCGGATGCGCAGCCCGGTGACTCGGCGGACGCAGGGACGCTCACGGAGAGATCGGGGTGTGCGAGCGGCGGCACGGGGGGGTATGTTGGCAGCGGGGTGGGCGGCGGGGGGGAGGCGGGCGTGTGGGGGGAGTAGGGGGTGAGCGGGGTGTGCGACGTCTGCGGGGAGTGCGACGGATGCGATGTAAGCGGGTTATGCGATGTGAGTGGTGAATGCGTGGCATGCGTGGTATGTGTCTGCGCCGCACCCCTCCCCACCGGCTCGAGCATCTCCCACTCAGGCTCGTCGCCCGCGCCATCCGTCGCGGTTGAGAAATCCGTCCCCGCGACCGAGCCGTCATCCGCTTCCCACGCGCGCCGCCGTGCAAGCCGGGCCTGCAGCTCTGCCTCCGCGGTCGCCTCGTCGGGGACGGGCGTGCCTGCACCCCGCGACGTGCGCATGGCCAGGTCGCGGCGCCACTGCGGCTCTGCGCCGGGCGAGCCCGCGACCGCCGGCTGCGCGACGCGGTAGTCGTGCGGGCTGGCGGCGATGGTGCCGGCGAGGCGGCCCATGGGGGTGAGCGGGGTTCTGAGGGGCGCGGCGACGGGCGGGCGGACGGGCGCCGGGCGCTGCGAGGCGTGGAGTGGCGCGGGGCGGTTGCCGATGCGCAGGTGGCCGTACTCCTGGACGCCGTGGTGGCCGGTGAGCTGGGCTGGGTCGAGGACGGCGGGGCGCGGGGCGGGCTTGGGAGGGGGCGACGGCACGGAGCGTTCAGGTGATGAGGGTGTTTGAGGGGCGGAAGCGCGGTCGCGGGCGCGGGCGAGGGCGCGCTCCATTTCGTCGTTCTGCTGCTTCTGGGCGGCGAGGTCGGCGGCGGCGCGCTGGCGTGCAGCGGCGGCAGCATCTGCGCGGCGGGCGGCTTCCTCGTCGTTGAGCGCTTGGAGTTGTTGCTTCAGGGCGGCGGCGCGCTCGGCCTCGTCCTCCTCCTCCAGCTCGCGGGCCCGGCGGGCGAGGGCGTCGCGCTGGGCGTTGAGGCTGCGCTGGTGCTCGGCCTCGTCGCGCTCGCGCTGGCGGGCGTCTTTGTCGCGCTGGCGCTGCAGCTTGCGCTCGTGCTCCTGCTTGTCCAGCGCGTCCTGCTGGGCCTGGAGGTCGGCGGCCTCCTGCTCACGGCGCTGGGCGTCGGCTTCGCGCTGGCGGCGGGCCGCGTCGCTCACCGCCTGCAGCGCTTCTTCCTGCTCTTTCTTCTCCGCAACTCTCCGCCTCTCCATGGCGGCCGCGCGGCGTTTGGCGTCGGCCTTCTTCTGGCGGGCGGCGCGGTCCTCTTCCTCTTTGGCGAGCAGCGCGCGGTCTTTCTCGAGCCGGGCTTTCTCTGCCTCGTCGGCCCGCTGCATGTCCTCTCTGCGCTTCTTCTCTCTGCGCCTCTCCGCCTCGGCCTCCTCCCGCCGCTTCTGCTCTTTACGCGCCTCACGGTCCCGCTTGTCTTTCTCCGCGGTCCTCAGCGACTCGGCCAGCGCGTCGGCGAGCTCCTGCTCATCGCGGTCCTCTTTCTCTTTCGCGCTGTCTCGCTGGCGGCAGTCGGAGCACTTCCCAGACTTCCTCCGCGTATGGACTTGCGTCCCGCGCTCCTTGTGCTGCCGGCTGTCGGGCTGGCAATGCACACCACTCGCCTCGAAGTATTCGCACTCGCTTGTGTCGATGTGGTCGCGCTTCCTATGGCCGCATTCAAGATGCGTATACGTGAATATGCACATGATGCCTAGCTCGAATTTTGATAGACGCAGCTGTGCAGCTCAGGAAATGCATGGCTGTCCTGTACATAATATATGGGTCTCCAGTGACCAGCTCCAGTGACTGCGGGCTCGCGGTCCAGGGAAGTGGAGCCATGAATGCAGCGTTAGTGTTGCATGTTGTCACGGTTAGTTGCATGCGTGGACAGCAACACCAACGTGTGAATAGCTGGTTGTCCGCCCTGCTCCACTAAAGTGAGGCGCAAGCGCCGGCGGCCCGCTGGGACCAGCACCGAGTCCTGCAAATAAAGCTGCGGATACCGCGCTGCCAACATAGCCTCCCTGACCGCCCTGAGTGGTGTCACGTGCCTCTTACCGTCCCTTTGACGTCTCCAGTCACCCCGGGAGGCTGGGAGTGGGGATCGAGTACTGCCGGTCCTGCTGCTGCGTGTGGCGGACATGCGAGTGGCTGTCGATACCGAGGCGGCCAGCCAGCACCGGCTTGCAGAGATCAGCGGTGATGTATATCGACTCAAGGGGTTGTCGTGTCAAGGTGATGAGTGTCGGCAGCGCTGGTCTCTACCGCAGACCAACAGCAGTACATATCAGCAGTATTCGGCCAGTATATTTCAGCAGGATTCGGCGCATCTACTGCGCTGGCCTGCCATCCTGCTTACAACGAAGCGCTTCGCGTTGCAGTCGAGTTGGCACCAAATGTTGTGGTCATGTCTGCTTAGACCGCCTTGACGGCCGCGTGGTTCGCCGTCCGGGCCCGCTGCGGCCCGTGCCATGCTCGATCGTCCGCCTCAGTGACGACTCCGACTCACAAGCTCCGGGGCTATGTATTGGTGTTAGAAGCCAGCACGGCCGAGGGGTTGGGTTGGGTGTGGCGGGAGCGAGCACGAAATACAGTGCGTGCGAGCGAGGTGCGCGTTGCACATCTTGGGACTACCATGCGTTGTGTAACGCCCAATACGCTCAAGAGTTGGGACGTAGGTCGCGCGGCACAGAAGGACTACATGTTTACCTGCACTTCGCTCGCGGCGCCCTCTCTGCGGCAACAGAGAGTAGCATGCAATGCTGTTCAAGTATCACCTCACTTTCCATAGTCGCTCAGTAAGAGAGGCGCACCACGTCTGTCAAGGAAAAATGTCGAGACGAGGGAGTGGACGTGTGGGCTTTGCAACGTGCATCATCTACAGCACTCTCAATTCCGCAGAGATTACTTGTACCGCCCCACAATCTTCCGCCGCTTCTCAAACGCATCCCCAACCGCACTCCCGCTCCCCCGCGGCCCATCCTCCACGGGCCTCTTGCGGCTCTTCTCCAGACTCCCGCCCTTGGCCTTGCCCTTCTTCTCCGTCAGCCGCTCAATCCGATCAATCCCGGCCCCAATCCCGCGCATCTCCTCGCCGCCAAACCCGCCCGCGCGCCCGCGCTCCTCCTTGCGCAGATCCTTCTTGCTCTTGGGCGCGAGGCGCGTGAAGTTCGCCTCTTCGTAGTCGCGGCGCTCGCGCTCCTCGCGGCGCTCCTTCTCGCTCTTCGTGTGCCGCCCGCCGTGCGTGATGGTGCTGCCGATGGAGGGCTCGGCGAGGGGCGCGGACGAGAGCTCCGTGGCGATGAACTCGTTGAGGGTGGCGGACTGCGCGGGGCGGCGCTCGCGGCGCTCGCGGGCCTCGGTTGTCGGCATCGCGATGGGCGTGATGCGCGGCGGGCGGTAGATGCCGTCTTTTGCGGGGGCGTGGTCGCGCGTGGGCTCCTCGGGGCGGGCGCGTGCGACGGCGGCTTTGTTGGGGGCGTAGGCCATTTCGTCGTCCGAGTCGGCGGTTTGGTGCGAGGCGACGGACGAGGCGTCGCTGTCGTCGGAGGCGTGGGGGCGCGCCTTTGGTTTGGCGGGCTGTGCGGCGCGGCGGGCGGCGTCGTCGGCGCTGCGGATGATCTTGTCGATGTTGTATTTCAGGCGGTTCTCGAGCGGGCGCACGCCCTTCTCCAGGTAGATTCGCAGCTCGACGAGCTTCTGCACGACCTCATCTTGGGGGTGGAGCTGGTCGCTCGCGCCGGAGGAGCGCGCTCGCAGTTTGAGGAGGATCAGGAAGACGAGGTTCTGCAGGTACGAGAGCAGCAGCTCGTTCTTGACATCGAGGAGCGAGATGCCTTCCTTGGGCGGCAGGATGTCGTCCTTGGGCAGGGCCTCGGTGGCGGATTGGATCGAGGTTGTGAGCGTCGCGAGCAGCGACTCCAGCGAATTGTCGACCGCCATTGTGATATGCGTCTGGGAGTTTGAAGTTGTCGTCGCGTCTGCATGTCGACAAAATTTTGGGCTTATCGATAGCGATGCTCCCTGCATGGGTCTAGTCTTGATATGGCCAAGTGTGATCATACCCCTAGCACACCCAGACAACCTTCCGATGCTCATGTTGCTGCTCCAGGAAGACAATGTGCAGTGGCAAGTCGAGGCAGCTCACAATGCTTATGGTTTGCTTCTCAGCTCAAAAATAGGACTTGGAGCATTTGTATGCACAGCTGTTAGCTGATTTTGTACCGCGCTCGGAAGTAAAGACGGCGACGAGGGTGCAGATCTGCTTCACCCTTGCTGTACCTCTGTATCCAAATGATTGTGCTGTCGTCGTGATTGTACGCGACATATTCCCGCCAGACTTGACTCCAGAAACTACATAGTACAACGCGCCAGGATGTGGAGGTGAAGGAGGCAGCACGTGCGCTCGCGTCGCTAGCTCAGAATTCGCGCAGCGCAGCGCGTCACCCCTCCACCCCGCCAGCCCCGCCTTGCTCCAATGGCCGCAGATGTGTCCATGGAGAATGGCACATCCCTGAGCCCGGCCCCCCATGCGGACGACAAACCGCCGGCGACGCCCAATGTGCTCGAGGTCGTGTTCGGCTCGCTGATGATCAAGCCATGGTATCCGTCCTTCTACCCCGAAGAGCTCGTGGGCCGGAAGGTGGAGCGCCTGTACGTGTGCCAGTGGTGCTTCAAGTACTCCAAGGAGCTCACCGGCTTCATCAAGCACCTTGTAAGCTCCCGCGCCCCGTGATGCGCACGGCTGACCGCTGCAGAGGGCCTGTCCGCTGCGCAGCACCGAGCCGCCCGGCACCCACGTCTACACGTCCAACGGCTACTCGCTGTACGAGATCGACGGCGAGAAGAACAAGCTCTACGCGCAGAACCTGTGTCTGTTCGCCAAGCTGTTCCTCGACACAAAGTCGGTCTTCTACGACGTCACAACCTTCCTCTACTACCTTCTCGTCGCGCACAGCCCCGCCCCCGCCATCCCCAACACGCACCTCGACGCCGATGCGCCGCCCGCGCACAACCAGGTCGTCGGCTTCTTCAGCAAGGAGAAGATGAGCTGGGACAACAACAACCTCGCCTGCATCCTGGTCTTCCCGCCGTGGCAGAAGCAGGGCCTGGGCCAGATCCTGATGGGCGCGAGCTACGAGATGAGCAAGCGCGAGGGCCGCATGGGCGGCCCGGAGAAGCGTAAGCCAGCCCCTGCGACGCAACGCGTCTGCTAACAAGCACAGCGCTGTCTGATCTCGGGTACCTCGCGTACGTGCACTACTGGTCGCAGACGCTGGCGCGTGCGCTGCTTGCGGCGCCCGCGAAGAAGACGCTGACGGTCGCGGAGCTCGGGGAGCGGACCTTCATTGTGCCCGACGACATCGTGGCGACGCTGCAGGTCATGGATGTGTTGGAGCACAAGAAGCGGGGCGGCGCCGAGGCGGTGGTGAACAAGGCGAAGGTCAGGGCGTGGGTGGAGAAGCATGGCGTGAGGTTGGAGAGCCCGGTCGATGCTGACGCGTTCACGTTGAGGGAACGTAGCCGCAGCGAGAGCGAGGAGTAGGGAGGTTAGGCGTTTTGTTGAGATACCCCGTTGTTGTTATGGTCAGATATGAGGCAGTCAACCTGCCTGGATAGAGGATGGCTAGGTAAGATACTATAAGTTGCTTTATATCATCGCTTGGCGCTTTGCTGATGTGCCTAGTACGCACTATATGCGCCGGACCTTCTTTTTTGGTGAACATTTACAGGAGCGTCTTCTTATAGTGCTCCACGGTTCTTGCACTCCGTCACTTGAATCCAACCAAGATGATGCTACGGACGACAAAATGCTGCTCGCTGTCTGGTTCAGTTCCTCGCCCGCCGATAGTCCACCGCCTTACGACTCTCATCAAGGCAGCCGCACATGACAAGCAGATATAAAGCAACAACCGCGCAACTCACACACCTCGAACCATCCGATAATCCACCGCCTCACCATCGTCACCAAGGCAACCACGGAGCAAACAAACGCGCGGGACCATATAAAGCCTTGTCCCAAGATGACCATTCTTAGCGGCACAGCCACCGATCCGCAGTTGTGCGGTGCATGCCCCAACGTCGCGACGCGACCTTCAAGTGCGCCGGATGCGACAACATGCCGTACTGCTTTAAGGGCTGTCAGATTGGGGACTCCGACCAACACGCGTTGCTGTGCGACCAGTTCAAGAATTTCTAGGGCCAGCACCAGCACTAAAAGTTGAAAAGAAATTAATTCTTAAACTTCAGTCTAATCTACTAAGATTAATAGGCTATAGAAGTATGTAACTTATATAAATAGGAAACAACTACTTAACAATTACCCTTGCTCTTAAGACAGACAGATCGTGTCTATACTCCTTGTTGCAGACCTCCCCTTCCCTTTGTATTTCCTAACTGTATTTATCCCTAAGGATCACTTTAATAACACTTCTGAGAGTACTTGGAAGTACGATCTTACATACTACCCCCGCTTTACCAAGGATAAGACAACACAACAGCCTAGCACTTTTCTAGCCTTGCACGGCCTGCTATCTTATATCACTGTGCTCCCGTGCTCCTAATGTTATGATCTTTGCGTCTGCTTAATCGCCCTCTAGTTGTAATTTCAGCGACTCCATCATTACCCTTTCTAGCTCTACCAGCACGTACACAGCTTCAGGTAGCAGAACTCAATTCTTAACTTATTTATAAGTAGTAGCGAACAACCTGTAAATCTCGACTCTTCCCCATAATGAAGCCATATACATACCGACCGCTTCTGCCCGCCAAGCACAGTATCCGGCTTGTACAGATCCTCCCGGGACTTCCTGGGACCGAGATTCGTTGCCGAATTATCGACTACACCATCCGCGATGACCGTGTCTCGGGACTCTTCGAGGCACTTTCTTATGTTTGGGGAGAAACCACGGATCCAAAGAGAATCTCTGTTGCGGACGTGGCCAGCACCATAACACAGGACACTGTGGACGGCTACCTTGCCATTACGTCCAATCTGCACGATGCTCTCCAAGAACTCAGAGATCCAGCGTTGCCGAGGACTTTGTGGATCGACGCGGTGTGCATCAATCAGGACGACCTCGAGGAACGTGCAAGCCAGGTCAACTTCATGGCGAAGATTTACTCTCATGCCGGCCAGGTGGTGGTCTGGCTTGGTCTCGCACAGGGTAATTATGAGACGGGGGAGCTATTCGCCGCCATCGAGAACGCGGCTGACGTGCTTCTCGAACCACCCGCTGTTACGAAGTCCGGTGGTAGTGATCGAGATGAGTGGCGCGTTTCTGCTGAAAGGCCTCGTGACCCAAATGAGCACGTTGCAACAGACGAGTTTTTGAACACAGCGCTCGACAGCCTGCTTCGCCTTCCGTGGTTTTCGAGGGTTTGGGTGCTGCAAGAGGCCGCTACTGCACGAGCCTTGGTCGTGAAATGCGGCGCTTTCGAAATGCCAGGCCCGATTTTCACAAACGGTGTGCAGTATCTCCTGAAGATTGACCGGCGCCCTAGCAAAGAGGGTCGGGTACTGAGTGCATCTGTCCTTGAGATGATGACTCGGAACATGTCTGCGCTGGGGCGACCCTTCAGCACACATTTGCTCAACGACGTTGGATGGGGGCAAATCGGCCATGCTCGTCCCCTGAGTGATCTTATCGAGCGGTTCTATCTTCATGGAGCCACCGACCAACGCGATACGATCTTTGCTTTGCTCAACTTATGCAGTCCTGAATCACGCGGTTCCATGCAGCCAGACTACACACTGGCGTGGACTGATATCTGGGCTGCTACTATCAGGCAGATCTTGGGATCTGAAACGATCGTTACATGTCCCACGCAAAAGCAGGCTTGCATGACACTAAACGGCTACGTGTTGGGTAGTATTTCACTATCGGACGGAACTTTCTCGACATCATCGGGTTCCTGGAGAGCGTTTGGATGGAAAGCGACTTGGGCCATCCAGTCCTGGTGTAAAAGCATTCAGGACGGCGATATCGTGTTTCTCGCAGCTGGTGCTGCGGCTCCGAGCGTGATACGGGCTTGCGACGATCACTTCGATGTCATCTTCATAAGCCTACCGCCACCTGTCGCCGCTTGGGGTCAGTTCTTGGGGGGCTCAGGGTTTGGTTGGCAAGATCTGCTTCCGTGTCTAAGGCATGGTTGCAGAAGAGCCAACCTGGTATGGGACTGGAGTCCACATTACCCCAGTTCCTGCATCGGTCATGTTCTGCTACTTGATAACGCTCGTGTAGCAACAAACGCACACCCCGATGAGTTTGCCCGTATGGAAGATTTTATCAACATAATGGCCAGCGTACCAGACTCACTACGAGACATGTTCCCTGATGCGAGGCCGACCACCTTTGCCCATATCCAACAACAGTCTGAGAAGCCTGGGTTCCCTTCCTATCTTGCGACCAAAGTAGAGATACTTAGGATGTTCTCAGCAATCCGCGGATTTCGCTTGTACAAATGGGTATTGGAATTATTCCAGGATCTGCGTTATATGCGCTGGATGATGACCCATCAAACCGGGTCTCAAACGTCTGACGAGGTGATCCTCGACTACTTCAGAAGCGAGGGCTACCCGTACCACACCATGTTCGACCTGATGCCCATCATTGGACTGAAAGCACACCTGCACAAGGGTGGCACGACGACCAATTTGCGCTTCAGTGACGCCTCAAACACAGACCTCGAAACGTACTTCTCAGCGCTACTCAACACCAATCTTGCCGATTACTTCGTCGTGGGAGAGGATCTGTACTATCACCTGCAACCCCGTATGGTGGAGCACGGGTCGATCTTGCAGTCTGGCATCACACAATACATGAGCAAAGCTGTCATCCGTCACAGCGGTACCGCTCCAACTGACATCGGTACTTCCGCTGCATCGCTACTCACACGGCCTTCTATTCAATATGATGGTTCCGAAGACATGACGACTGTCAATTTGAGAGCGTACGCCTTGATATCGGCGTGTCGAGGCAGAGCACCGACTTTGCCATATTCCGAGCTGCAAACGAGCATCCGAAACCCGCGTACACTATACTTCTGCGCTCGTTTGTTCTCCGACCGACTCGCCGACACGCAAACAGCGTACGATATCTTGTCTTCAATACTCAGTCTGGAAGCGGACGCCCCGCCCTTGTCTCTACTGCAGCGAATCATTCACTGCCAAAACGCACGCAGCTTTGAACAGTACACTGATCTCAGATCCTCTCAGGTTGGGTATCATTGGTGCACTCGAGATGGGATTTCTGCTGAGTTGCTATCAAACAGCCAAGACCATCGCGCGGAAAGCTACCAACTTCTGGTCAACTTGATCGTTCTGTGGAACCTGAAGTCTCTGCTGGTGTACATGGAATCGACCGAGATGCTGCAGATTGCGGCTACGACCGTAGACGATAACGTCCTGCCGTTTCTGAAGACCTTGCTGGAATTAGATCCCAGCTTGGATGTTCCCCTGCAGCAATATGGAGAGCTTCTGCTGGCTCAACTTCCTTTCTGTATGGAACTCCCGAACTTGCCGGAAGAAGAAGAGTGCTTCTTGGATGGGGATGGCGACTTAGAGCAAGGCGCTGAGGATTGACTGATAACTCTTAGTCTAGATCTATCCAAGAAAGATAGATCCTGACAAGGTGCATAACTTCAAAACACTATTAACGTACAAAACAGTCTTGCTGTTTATCTTAGCTAAGAAGGATCTATTATACATGGGAACTATAGTATAGTGGGTTACCTACTATACTATAGTCGGCCCAGTACAACCGCACCTTCTGGATGCAGCACCACGACCTGTCATCCCCGCCCCCGCCGAACCAGAGTCTGCGCCCGCTGCTCGGCGCGTGGGCGGCGCGCTGGCGCGGCCCCGTCATCTGCATGGCGCCGACCAAGTACTCGCCGCAGACGGAGTGGTACGACTACGATGAGCAGGACAAGGACAAAGAGCATCCCATCGTGCTGATCCCGTATGATCTCGACACGGCGGCGCTGGCGATGCACGTGGCGTGTCTGCGCTTCGTGGCGCGGTACGAGCACACGGGGCGCGCGTACGCGGTGGAGGCGGAGGGCGTGGGCGACGGGTTCGATCCGCAGTAGGGCGGCGGCGTGGTGCGGGGGGACGGCGGGCACGGGTCTTGGGGGTGTTGCAGCAGCGGAGGATGAGCAGGGGCATAGCAGTCTGTGATTCCAGACTCATAGACAATGTAGACGCACCCAAGCCAGGGCCCCCAAATAATGCAAATCCCGGGTATCCAGAAACTCCCAACGCCAAATTCACACCCCTCCGTCGTTCCGCACAAGCATCTCACGACGACGCTGACGCCGCACCCGACCCGGCCCCCAAGTACTCGACAACCCCCCCACACCGCTCCAGCCGTGCCCGCGTCTCGGGAAGCCCCTGGTTCAGCCGGCCCAGCCCCTCGACCGCACGCGCCCAGTTGCGCTGCACCTCGTCGGCGCGGGGGATGGTGGCGCGGAGCGGGTCTTGTGTATGGGGTGTGTGTGGTGGGTTCTGCGTTTCCATCTCCATCTGGTCCTGCGCGTCCGCCGTAGTATCCAATGTCGGATTCCGCGCTGCATGCACCACTACTTCCTGCGCCGTACTCTCAGCCTCAAACCGCTCCTCCCACGCGCGCGCAGCCTTGCCCGCCGTCGCCCGCCGGTGCGCCGACACCGCCTTGACGAGGCGATCGCGCCGCGCCACATGCTCGGCCAGCCGCGCGCGCAGCCGCTCGTCGAACGGCTCGAACTCCTCCGCCGCCGCTGGTGCTGCACCCCCAGTCTGCACGCCGCTCATCGTCTCCCCCTCCCCTTCGCCCTCAAACCCCCCTCCCCGCGCAGCCTCCACAACCTCAATCCCATTAACAGCGACATTCGCCCGCACGCCGCCCAGCACCCGGTCCACAAACGCGTCGACCAGGACGCCCGTCTGCGCGCGCAGATCGTCTGCGCCGTCGGAGGGTTGCGCGGGGAGGTGCAGGTCGAGCTTCTGGGCTGCGGCGCGGCGGATCAGGGATTCGATGTGGGTTAGGTCGGCGGGGGACTGGAGGTCGATTTTGCGGTGCTCGGAGGACATGTTCGCGGGTGTTGGTGGTGGTGGGGGATGCGGTGTATGGTGTGGTGTGGTGTGGTGTGGTGTGTGGTGGTGTAGCGCGTGCGCGTTTGTGTGTGGGATTTTGCGCGGTGTGGGTGTGTTTGCTGCGCGTGCACGTGCTGCGCGTGGTGGTGTGGTGTGGTGTCTGTGGTGGTTGTTTGTTTTGGTGTTGGGGTTGCGGCGATCAGCGCGGTTGCGCGCGGCTGGCGCGCTAAAGCGAGGCTAATTGTGGGGCTAAGTCATGCACCGAGATGCTGCGGCGTTGTACTCGAGCACGGCATGTGGGTTGTAGTGTGCATGTTCCTGCTTGTATTATGAATACACTTGTAAGAATTCGTATGTTCGTTTGCACATCTGTTTGTAGATTCATCTGTTGGGTTGTTATTCGACATGCTGTATAATTGAACGCAACACACATAAATACCCCCATAACGCCGTACGACCGAACCCTCAGACCGGCGCCTCCATATGTAACGCCCTAAATACACGGTACCCTTAGACTGTATATACGCCTTGACCCTCGTGATGCCTGACCGTCCCAACAACCCATCACGACGACGGGAACATGTTCTTGACCTCCTCGTCCGTCACCACAATATCCTCGACGGGATCCTGGCGGCGCTCGAGGTCGTCGAAGTGGAAATCGGCGTAACTGGGCAGAAACATCTCTGTGCATTGTCAGCCCAGCTCAATGACTCACGCCTCGCAACACATACCCTGGTTCCAGTCAAAACCCTGACTCGCCTTGACACAGGTAATCAAGCGCGGAAACTCGGCGTCTCCGACATTCACAACCGTGTGCTCGGCCTTGGAGAACGACGCCGCTGTCCGCGTTAGCTCGGCTTATCGCTTATCGATACAGCGCCGATAAGAGCTCAGCACCGCGATGGTCAGGTCAACATACACATGAGACTCGGTCTGCGGTTCTTGCCCGGGGTCGATGGGCTCGTTGGCTCGAAGCTCCCGTATGTCGAGCGCTGGTACGACGCTGGGCTCGAGGCGCTGCTGCCGACGGAGCCCGCGTTGGCGCGCTCGAGCGGCTTGTTCTTGCGCGAGGGGATTGCAATTGAGGACGACATGGTGGCAATTTGGATAGGAAATACTACTGTGAAGTGGGCGGCTGCTAAGAGAGTGGTGGTGAGAGGTATCGTGGAGTTGCGTGGTCGAGGTGGGAGTCAAGCTGCGAGGCGGCCAATCGGAGAGCGCGACTGCCTGGCGATCAATGCGCTAGGCAGCGTGCGTGTGACGGGTGCGATGATGCTGGATGATGTTATCTCTTATCGGGAGTGGTATGCAGGTGATCAGAGGGTGCAGATGGTGTACTGTAGGGTTGCGTGCCTGCATCCCTGGCTCAACGGTTATCTTCGTGGGTTGGTGTTGACATGGGACGACACTGACGTAACATGCGGTATGGCCGGAGCCTCGTCATCACCACTGGTGTGATCACGGGACAAAGAGTCTGGCACCAAGCACTCCAACATTCGGTACAAATCACTGTTCCATTGGATTAACCATCATATCGTACATGCCACGCACCCCAACCAACCTAACCCATCGGACCTGCCGAAGCATGCGTTCGACCTCGCACCTCCCAAAGCCACAGAACCCCATAACAAGCGTACAAGCGAGCGAGCGTCTCGAAGCGAAAAACGAAAAAAAACCGAGGACGAAGAACAAGACCAGGCGGGGGGGTCCAACGCTGAGATAAACAGTAACAGTGACAGTGACAATGACAGTGACAGCAGTAGCAGTAGCAGTAGCAGCGACAATTCTACACTATCCATGCCAAGCGCCCCAGCAGTGGACATCTCGCGTCTTGTCGGGGGGTAAGAGCAAGCGCGCGCCCTCGAAACCAGCCTCGCCACTCAGGGTATCCCAACCAGCACCAGCCCAAAACCCAGCAAACTCCGCGGCGCCGTAGGAATAAGTCGTGGGTGAAGATGTAGAGAGACAAGGATTACGTGCGTCGGTAAGAAGGGGCGTCAGACGGCGGTGACAACATAGCAAAAACCGGGGGTATCATAGTGTCTTCGTGGCAGCTCGCGCGACGGGACGAGACGAGTCTACCATCCCTTCTTTCGCGCGAACCGCCTGTTGAGCAGGACCAGCACCTTGGTGACGTTGAACTGCACGTATTCCAGATCAAGGTCTTCCTGGTTGTCCTTCTGCATCTCGAGCAGATCGTCCAGCTTCAGATCCAGTTCCAGGAGCCCGCGGTTGCGGCCCTTGTAGTGTAATGAGATGACAAACGTCCCCGGCAGCGGGCTGGTGAAGTTGAAGTAGATGTTAGCCCGTCTATTCTCCGGCACATTGCTCTTCTGGATGACGCCTTCCTTCTCCAGCTGCTGGTGCGTAAACTTGTACGGCCCCAGCACCTGGTGTTTCTGCTGCTTTCTTGTCTTGCCTTCAGACTGGCTTCGGACGTTGTGCAGGTAGGATTTATACGTCTCCAGTTGGCCGACAAGGTAGTTGTTGTGGTCGCGGATTGTGCGATACACCTCCTCGAGTTTTCGTGTCTCATCAATCGTCTTTTCTTTCATCGATCCCAGGTGGACCAGCTCCTGCTCGACTTCGTCTCGGAGCAGCGAGAAGCCATCGTCTTTGTCGATGACGCCCAGATCTTGCAGCTGGCTCAGCAGCTCCATGCTGCGGATACCCTTCTTGACCATAACCGAGTCGTTCTTGGTTGTTGCGGCAGCCTCGGCAATCCTGTCCAGTCGCAACGGTCTCCGGGTGATGGACGAATTGGGCGGTAGCGAACGCAGAATCATGACAAATGTGCTCTTCGCTTCCATAAAGAAGATCTCTTCTTGGGTGATGTCGAGCGCCGCAGTGAGGTCATCAAGCGGGGTTTCCCACTTGCTGAACAAAGGCAGATTGATAGCTCGGTTCTCTTTGCGCGGAAGTTGAGCCGGTGCTGGCCCAAGCTCCTGGAGAATCACACCAAGATGCGAACTGTCGTCTCTTGCCTGAAGCAAGTCAGTAACCTTGTCCTTGGCGTCGTCCCTTCGCGCAAGCTTCGAGCTTACCAACTCCGTCGCATGCCTCTCCAACAGTTGATGCGTCGCATAGACTTCGTTGAGGGTGATGGATAGTTCAAGATCCCTCTTTGACAACGCCACGTAGTTGTCCATCTCCAATGTCTCGTAGAAGTCCTGCACTTCGCAAAGGTCGAGGAGGAACTTGTTGATGCGGTCCTTGTTCTGGTGAACAAAGGGCTGGAGCTTGGCCATGTACGGCTCCTTTGCATACGACGGCTTATTGGCCAGATTCTGCAGCATCTTCGCAATGTAGGTAAGCGTGCGTTTTGGGTTCTCGGCTGGGGTTGCGTCGATCAGCATGTACGACCGCGGCGTGACAATCGCCGGATTGATGAAGCGGAGGAAGAAGAAGCCACCGATCAGCGTGCAGATTGTCTGGTCTTGCGCATCCGGGTACTTTCGTCGGGACAAGCTGCGAATCTGCTTGCAGATCCAGCGAATGCCGTAAGGCGTCTCCTCGAGGCCTTTGATGATGGTGGAGAGAAAGTTGTTGGCGATCTCCATCAGCATGTTCACACGGGGCGCGATGATCTGCTGCACCGTCTCGTTCTCCGCGGCTTGCTCAGCGGTGACGCCCTTGGGGAGGTTTGCTGGCAGTTGCCCTTGCTCTTCGAGCTCGAGGACCATCTTCTCGTACACTTTGAGCGGGTTGATCTCGAGGTCCAGGTCTTTCAGCTCGATCAGAGAGTTGATGCTGTCCTGCAACACCACCTTGAGATAGCTCTGGCCGGGTCCTCTGCGGGTATATGTGGTCATCATTCGAGACACGGGTGTGTTGGCGCGCAGCAGCGAGCTGTAGTCTGGTGTGTTGTCGAATTGGTACGTGAGCACGGACTGTCGAGGTTAGCGGTTATGTGCCAGCCTGAGGAAGGCTCATACCTGGAACATGGTCAAAAGCAAGTGCTCTTCGCGGCTCTCGTACTGGTTTCCGTAGATTGTGAACATGACAGTCTGGAGCAGCGCGTCAATCTCAGCCATTGAGACCAGTCGGCACAGGTGGGCGATGTGGCGCGGCTCGGACTGGAGCAGGAACAGGAGATTGCCGTATTTCTGCGTCTTCTCGTCGTTGGGGAACGATCCCTCCTGCAGTTCGAGACCATCCTCGAGGTGGCTCGCAACTTCATTTTGCTGTGCAGTGGTCAGTACATGCAGGGGCGATGCCGAGGCTGGCTCATACCTCCTCCAGCGCCATGCGGTTCTGGATCAGCAGCGCGATGCGCGAGTCGAGGTAGCGCACGTCCTTCTCCAGCACGAAGTTCTTCTTCGACTGCGACGAGATCTTCGCCTTCAGCTCGCGCAGGATCTTCTGGGCTGGCACGTGTCAGACACATCAGAGACAGTCAGCGGGCTCGTGCAGGGACATACCTCGGGCAAGCTCGTCTTCAATCTCGAGCTCCTTGTCCTTGGCGGACATGGACAGGTACAGCGCGGTGACGGAGTAGCGCTTCGACTGGCGCACCGAGCGCGAGCCGTCGTGCGACGACATTGTGTTCTGGCGCGAGACGGGCACAAAGGACGAGGTAGTCGACGAGGTCGAGGCCCGCGAGGGGGCGTGCAGCATGGAGACGGCCATGGCGGTGCTGGCGGGGCGACGGCGACGGGAGGTGTGTACTGGGCAGGCTGAGGGCGGTGGCACAAGTCGCGGGGCTCAGCAGCCAGGCGGCGGCACGCAGGCACGTGTGCGACGGTGTGGTCGCAGTGGCTCCGGCGCCGCAGCGGGAGTGGACGACGGCGAGGGCGGGCGCAGGCTCTCTGTGCGCAGTGGAGGATGGAGGAGCGCGCGGGCAGCGGTGGGCACGGCGCGGTCAGGGCGGGCGCGGTGCGGGCTGGCGGTGCAGCGGTGCGACGGCGTCAGCAGGCAACCGGACGGGCGGCGAGCGGATGCGTGGTGCTGGTGGGTGCGGGTGCGGGTGCTGGCAGGGCGCGTGAGGAAGTCGCGACGGCGTGCGGGGACGGCCAGACAATGCGGCGCGGCCTGCGACACGCCAGAACAGCGCGGCTCTGGGCTCTGGCCAACGGGGCGGGGCGAGCAGACGGCCTCAGGACGTGAAGCGCAAGGCGTAGGGACCCAGCGGTGGGCGGGCGGGCAGGAGCAGCGTATGTTTCAGCGCGGCCGCAACGCAGAGCACGCAGAGTGGAGTCGCTGCAGGCGGGAAGTCGCAATGGCACCGAGCTGGGCGCGCGAGAACACTCGATGGCTCAATGCAGCCAACAGCGCGCGTGGATGCAGAACTGGAGATGGGGATGCAGGAGGGGCCGGGATGCCAGGGCAGGGTTCGCATGCATGCTGCGCCCGCCGCCGCTCTGCTGAAACGGTGGTCAGGGTGGTCAGGTGTGCTCCTCTTCAGGGGGCCCTCGAGCCTAACGAGCGGGTCGCGCGCACTGTCACTCGCCGGTGCCTGACTAGCACACGTCAGGACCAGCCTGCCCCGAGCCTGAAAGGCTGAACCTCCACTCTGGCGTTATGGCTGGCGACGCATCAACCACCTGTGCGTGCGAGGGCATGGAATGCAGTCGCGGCCCGCCCCTCGCCCAGCTCTGCAGGAGGACGGCGCCGGAGCCTGCGCTGCCGTCCATTCACTGTGCGCCCGGCCCTATCGCGCCCAGGCGACGACGGCTATCGCAATTCGAGCACTGTATCTTGATAAGCTTCATTGCATTCAATACCGCCACCCGCCTGCCGTCTAGCTACTGCCGCGCATTGCGGTCCAACGCGGTACATTGCCGGGCCATGTGCGCTATACAATATACACTGCCAGCGAGCCATTCACCGAGGACCGCTTGCTGTCCCGGCCCAGCATCAGGCCCAGCATCAGGCCACTTGTCCATCCTCGACAGGCTGCCATTTCCGCACCGCATTCTTGCTCTACCCGCGCTGCACGCACTGCGAGCTGTGGATCCCAGCCCGCTCCCACGACATGGCCAAGCGAACGCCAAGTGGCGAACATGTTCGTATGGAAATCCCTCCTCCGATTACGCCGAACGCCAAAGAGAACCACTAGAGGAACAATGCAGATCTCTCCGTTAGATCGAACGAGATGACGCCATGCAGTCTGTTATCGTAACTCATTAGGTTTGAAAGCGCGTGAATACGAACTCGCCATCTGCCTCGTCCACTCGCAGGTGGCTGGTGCCTGACCCTCAGCTCAGACATTGACTTTATCTGTGCGTGGCGATCATTGCGCCCGTGCCCCGACTCGGCCAGGAATGCTTTTAGTGGGCCCAGCCTGTGCTCAGTGCACAAGAACCGCGAGCACACACATCAACCCGAAATAGCTGCGTGCATTAGCTTCCCTGTCAGAACTCTCAGGACAAACAAGACGAGCCGGGTATCCTCCAAACAGCAGGGTATCCTCTAAACAATCGCTCAAAGCAGCCACAGTCTTGCCGCGATGCGCCGTGCTGTCTATTCGCCCGGGGGATTCAATAGGAAATCCACTCACATGGAAGCCGCGTACATCCACTCGCGGATGCTCATAATTGCCGTCAACTCTGGCGCCGTCGTGACCGTCCTTAGCCCCGCCGCGCTGATAAGCGCGATCACAACCATACGTCCAAGAAAGCTGGGGACGATCGAAAAGGCCACAAACGGCAGCAGGGGCAGCCACATGGCTGTGTGGTGGCTCGCCCCCGCACTTTGATCAACACTTGTGTGCCTTTTCGACGAAAACGTCACTAGATCGGCCTGGCGCTCGAGGAAGCGACTCTCTGCCTCGTGAATAGGCTTGCGCTGCTTCATCCACGCTCGGTACTTTTCAACATCTGAAGACCTGGCAGATGGAAGATGCTTCAAGTCATTGAACGCAGACAATGCCTTGTCTACTTCGGGTCAGCGTGGACCACGATAATTGCCACATGCAGCCTGATGCGGTAAGCACTTACTGTACTGTTTGAGCTTCAAGAAGACTTGGCCTAGCACTTCAATCCTTCGCCGGTGTGCATCATTCCCGAATTGGGTATCCCCGCGTCGGGAGGCAGGGTGGCGGTGGCCCGTTTGGGCACCTGGCGATGCTTCGGCGATCTCTTGATCGAGCTGACGCAGTTCATCCTCGAGCTCGCTGATCTCGTCTTGCAAGTGGAGCAGTACACGGTGGTTCAGTTCCTCGAACTTACGGTATGCAGGTACTACAGCGTCCTCCTTTCTACCTTTCTTGAATTCACTAAGCTTGTGTGCCAGCAGCTCATAGCCGATCAACGTCTCACTGCCGGGACCCTGGACGGAACGCTGAGGGATCATAGCCATGTTGTGCGCGGCCACAGCATGTGGAGCTACAGGAGACTGCATAATATTAGGAGGCGCATGGCTCGCAACAGGCGAAAGTTGCGGATAAGCTGCCGCTGCCCCTGGTGGGTACCCGATGGCCAATGGTGGTGGGAAGGCGGCGGCAGGCGGCCATCCTGATGCTTGGCTTGCTGTCGCACTGAAGTTGGTTGGTGACGCGCCCGAATACATCCGTGGGTCATACGGTACAGCGGGCTGGATATGTGGAGACATGATACCGGGGTAAGGGACGTTGTAGTGCGGCTGAGGGCTCTGTAGCACGTGACCCGGCGCAGGCTGAGGTGCGTGTTGAGGCGGATTTGCCGGATGGCTCCAGTACGACGCGGATTGAGACGGATGCTGCGTATGGTCATCGTCGTACGCGCTCTCATCATCACTGTAGACTTCGCTCTCTTCAGCCGGTTCATCTCCTGGTCCGTGGACGAAGCTGCTCGCATACAATGGCTTTCCTGATGGATTCTGGTAGTGTCCATAGTAGGGCACGCCATGGCTGAGTGATCTCCTTGTTGAAGTTGGAGAAGTCCTCGGAGTGTCATGTGCACCTTCGCCGGCATCTGACGACTTGTCATCAGCACGAGAATCGACGGACGAGGTGACAGATGGAGACGATGCTTCCAGGACGCTCTGTGCATCGAGCTGCGTCTCCCGTCCCCCATCTTCGCTTAGAAACTGGAATACATCGGATTGCGTGGCCTCTGTATCAGCCACCGAGGGTGCTGCAGAACGTCTGCTACGCTTTACCTTGTTGCTCTTTGTTGATTTGTCTTTCCGGCGACGGTCAGACCTCTCTGTGATGGTCGTGTTGCTTTCGCTAGCCGTACTGGGCTGAGTCAAGCCAGAAAATATTGAGGCCAGGGAAGAGTTTGAGTGTTTAGCAAAGCTTCCAGCACGTTTCGAAGAACCCTGCTTTGGACGGACCCGTAAGCGGCTGGAGGTGCTGTCCTCGGAATGGCGACGGCTTGCGGCGAAGTTTCCATGTCTACTGTGCGTGCTCTCATGTACCTCAGGCGCCTGCGCCAGGTTCGGCATGTGCCCGACATCATCATCCTCCTCCCAGTGTGCATCTTCTTCTTCATATATCGGTGCTGGAGCGGCGACTGTGCTGCTCTTCGGTGCTTTCTTCAGGCTTCGGCGACTGCTTTTGGAGATCTTCGATCCTCCGTCATCGGT
Organism: Boeremia exigua; assembly: GCF_020726555.1. Classification (NCBI taxonomy): domain Eukaryota; kingdom Fungi; phylum Ascomycota; class Dothideomycetes; order Pleosporales; family Didymellaceae; genus Boeremia; species Boeremia exigua. The sequence continues at coordinate 1,898,464 of NW_025763518.1, read as the reverse complement.
ACCTGCCGAAGAGGGTGCTGCAGAGTGGGCATCGTCGGTGCTTCTGGCACGTGAGGGTCGACGGCGCATTGGGGGTGCTGTACCCTCGAACGGGGCCTCGTTGTCCGCCTACATCTCGCCATACATCGATCAGTATCAAGAGGGCACAGTTGGCTAGGAGCCACCGAGGCGCAGATCATCACCCACCATGCCACGTTGTGCCTGCCGCGTGTGCTGTCTGCCAACGAATGACGCGTTTGCCTCAGTGGATCTGATGCTGTCGACGACGGCTTAGGGCGTGCGCGCCGGCCGTAGCTGGGAGAAGGATATAGACGGTAGTGCAGTGTGCGATTTCTTGCATGCTGAAGCGAGCAGAGTAAACAGTGTGCAACGCAAGCGGGCTGTGAAGGACAAAGCAAGGAAAGCAATCGTGATGTTCGTCTTACACGTCACCGAATAGGCGTCGAGGAGAGCACACAAACAACCAGGCAGGGCAAAGAAATTCGAGCGACGTGCAGCCCTCTAGCCTGTCAGCCAGCACAGCGTGCATCATTGTGCTCGGAGCCCAAGCTTGTGGGTGGTGGAGAGGCGGTGCGGAAGTGTGCGGCTTCGGCCAATCATGTGCCGATGAAGACCGTCAAGCGAATGTGTCGCCTACGCCTTGATAAGCTGCCCCAGACGCGCCGGGAAGCTGTGTCTCTGTCACGAAGCTCCCGTCGCTGGCAACGGCTCTGATTTGAGCTGTTTGTCGCACCGGCGACCTCCGAGCCCCGATCGTGGCACCTGACCACTCCAGCTGCCTTCCACTTCTGGGCATCTAGTACCCATCATGTAAGCAGAGATAGCCGGCGCGAGCAACACTGCCTCAGCCTCAGCTATAAACTTTATGTGCACTTGAATACTAGACTGTTACCTTTGCCGCCTCTTGTGACTTGCTCGCACTCAACTACGAACACGCCTTGATTGCTGAGCTCCGAACCCCACTACTGATTGCTACCCCTCCGACGTCGCTATGGATCCCACCGTCAAGTACCTGCTCTCGCTCGGCGCCATTAGAGATCGTGCCAAGATCGTGGGGCAGGCCGCAAAGGACGGAAATCTCAACCACTTCGACGTCCACGAGGATAAGCTGGATGATGTTGCGGACTTCGTGACTTCGGTCATCAAGGTCTGTTGAACACGCCCATCCACGCTTCCCAAAGCTCACTCTGTCACTAGCGTGACTACGGCCCAGACAAGTTCGACACCATCCCGCCTCACGGCCGCTGGCAGCACTTCGAGGTGGGCGGTGTGCCTCGAATTGCTGAATTGCTGGAGTTGTGGAAGAAAGATGGCTGCGATGACACAGAGCTTACGCGCCGGTTGATTGACCTGTTCTTTGTATCCGTGCTTCTTGATGCCGGCGCAGGTGACCACTGGAAGTATGCCGAGCCCGGAACGGAGCAATCGTACGAGAGAAGTGAGGGTATTGCCGTGGCCAGTCTGTACATGTTCCTTGAAGGCGGTTACACCACTGAGAAGACCGGCATCCCGCTTGTAGATGGTACATGACTTCATTCCCCCCTGCTCGAAACAACTACTGAACCCAATTCAGGCAAGGGCCTGGCTCAATTGACAACCGAAGCCCTCGCCAAAGGTCTGCAAGTCACAGAAAGCAACCCCATGCTCGGCGTCGACTCGCGAGCAAACCTCCTCCGAGGCCTAGGCAACTCGCTCCTCGCTCACCCCGACATCTTCGGCGAAACCGGCCGCCCAGGAAACGCCGTTGGTACGTTGAACTCGCTCCTCTGCGCCCCCGACCCTCACTCACACCCCCCACAGACTACCTCCTGGCCTCCGCAACTACCTCCTCCACTCTCGACATCCTGACCTTCTGGGACCTCCTCCAGACCCTGCTCATCCCCATCTGGCCACAAGACCGCACAACCATCAACGGCTCCCCCATCGGCGACGCCTGGCCGCTGGGCGCCCTCGCCACCCAAACCAACTCCCCCAACGCCGCGGACGGCATCCAGCCCTTCCACAAGCTCACCCAGTGGCTGACCTACTCCCTCATGGTGCCGTTCACGCGCATCCTGGGCAAGACGTGGGCGAACGCGGACGCGCTGACGGCGCTGCCCGAGTACCGCAACGGCGGGCTGTTCGTGGACATGGGGGTGCTGGCGCTGAAGGCGGGGACGCTGGAGGCCGGGCTGGCGGCGTCGGGCGCGGGGCTGCCGTCGTTTGCGGCGGGGGATGATGTCGTGGTTGAGTGGCGCGCGATGACGCTTGTGCTGATTGACAAGCTGTATCCGATGATTTTGGAGCGCATGGGGGGCGCGCAGTTGAGTATGGCGCAGTTGCTGGAGGCGGGGACGTGGAAGTCGGGGAGGGAGGTGGCGGCGAAGTTGAGGCCGGAGACGAAGTCGAGTCCGATTATTATTCAAAGTGATGGGACTGTGTTCTAAAGAGGAAGAGTATATGGCAGTTGCGTTTGAGTGTCGGAAGATGCCAGACATATAGTGAAATCCACAAGCATTTGCCTGCACTCATATTGTAACTGATGACGCTGCGTTCTGAATTCTTCTGAGTGACTTGTTAGACAAGCTGTCTGCGCGGCACTGTCTCATTTTTGTAGCACAGATCTGTACCGGAAGGTTTATAACAAGTCATTTTCGTGTTCAATATTCCACGAGCTCGCTATACCAATTCCGTTGTCTTAGGACGTCAGATATTTGATATGGCATTTGTCATTCTACATGATGGCATCAAAGTGTAGAATTGAAATCCCCCTGACATCTGGATACACAACTCCTTATCACAACGCCGAGTTCAGTCCCGCAAGTAACTTATGTTCTAGCCCAATCGTGTACCTGATCCGTAGTATCCACCTCCTGAGCCGCATTCATCCTCCTCACGAATGCTTCCACCAAGCCGTCGATCTCGGGATCTTGCGCCAAATTGTGCGACAGCTCTATCATCAACGGCAAGTCGATAGACTGCAGCTTCACGCGTTCACTTTTGAGCAAGATCTTGACTATACCCGTATGGCTGCGGCGCAACGCCTGTATCAACGGATGTCCGACAGGCGGGTGACCACGTCTGATGGCTACTCGAGGTGGCGTAAGCTTATAAAGGTTTTGTGGGTTGACGTCAACCTTATGCGCGAGTAACTTTCTCATAGTTGATGTGTACTTGTACTGTACAGCAACTGAAAATGGAGTATTGCCAGACTGATCATGAACGTTGACATTGACGCGACTAAGCTGGAGTAGCGCTTCTGTCAACTTCATATTTTCTTTGGCAACAGCTGCTCCGAGTGGCGTCAGACCCTTCCTATCGCTTGCATTGAGGTCAATATCACTAGACGATAGTAGTATCTCCATTGTTGACGTGTGTATCTGCTTCGCAGCAGCTACAAGTGGTGTTTGCCCGTATACATCCTGTGCATTAATGTCTGCCATTCCGGTCTTGAGCAGCAATCTTGCTATTGAGCTGTGGTTGTTCAAAACAGCTAGATGTAGTGGTGTCTGGCCCCGGTGATTTCTCGAGTTGACAAATACGTCTTGTCGGTCAAGCAGCATTTGTGCAACGTTTTCGTTGCCTTGTTTTGCTGCCAAACCTAGAGCTGTATTTCCAGACGAGGCAAACTGTTCATCGACTATACCGCGAGTTAGGAGGTGTTCAACTATGCCTGCGTTACCGCTTTGAGCTGCCCATGCTAGTGGTGAAAGTATGGTTCCCTGCTTCGTGAGGTCGTTCAGAGTTTCGATGCTCGTCTGGTCAGTATCCAACAACAGACCCCACCCTTTATAGGCAGGTAGGCGATGTCTCACGTGTTTTTTCATTCTCCAGGGACGATCAAGAAACTCGATCTTTGAAAATTGATGTCTGACCAAAAAATCTGTCTCGCCTGTCGATTCGCCGAACGCAACGGCGATGATGTCGTAGCGCAGCTCGTCCAGACGATCGAATGTGGCAAAGTAATGTGGCAAGTCCCATTCAGGCAAGCAACTTGAAGAGATCCCCACATCCTGTAGTCTTAGCAAGAAGGCTATAGTGATATGAATCAGTTCTTGCAAAGTCTTGGTGTAGTCAGGATTTGGGGCGTGTGCGCCGTGTGCGTTTGAGCAGATGCCGAGCAGCGCATACACCATGTCCCTAGGGTCAGATGCCTTACTACTTTGGAATTTGCGCAGTAGAGTCTCCAGGTCTTGGTTTACTAACCACCAGGAGAATTTGCGGGAGGGCCCTGGCATTATGTCCAGCACGGCCTGACATCGTTCTAGTGGTCGAATCTTCAATACTTCTGGGAAAAGTGCAAAGACACGCGCAGAAACTGATTCTGTACCGCAAGCAACCCTTGCTGATCGTGCTTTGACCACTTCTTGTATGATCCAGATTCTTTCAAACCAATCTCTAAACAGTAAAGTCATAAAATCGGCTCGATATATGACTTCATCAACCCAGGTGTCCTTCTGCACCTGTAGCAGTACGTTCGACCACAAAAACTGCCAGCGCTCGTCACTTGGCTGCCAATTATTGCAAGGATGATTGAGCATCTCATTTCCGAACAGTTGCATGAGGTGGAAGGCACGGTTCGTTTCCACGGTAGCTGTGCCTAACCAAAAGATGACTTGTCTAGCTCGTTCGTAGATAGATGCCATCTGTCGTACCTGATGGCCTCTCTCTTTGTAGTCGTCTTGATTGATGCATAGAGCGTCGATCCACAGAAAGCGGTCTTCGTGCTCGAGACGCAAGTGCTCGAGAACTTCAGACAGATTCTTGGTAATGTGCATCACCTGGCCGTTGACTTTGATATTGCATGGCTTGGCAAGGTCTCCCCATGTGTATGACAGAGCCTCGTATTCCATACCATCGTTGTCGTCGCCGACATAGGCATGCAGGAGCTCGCACTCTGTCGGACCCTCATCTCCTCTACAGAGTCGGATGAGACGAAAGGATCGGCTCTCGAGGTCTAGCTCTTCGTACACGAACGTATTGGTCATGGCGATGACAAACCAGCCGTACCCTTTAGTTCACCGCCGACGAGTGGTGTTGCATATAAGAAGCACAGAAATCTAGTTTGCAGCCCTGAATTCTATGTTAGCTACGATCTCTCACTAAGCGCCTCTGAAGCCGCCTATACGTACCCGAAGCCGGTAGCAAAGTCACCATAAAGCTACAGCAGAGGTAACACACGTAACCGAGATGCTATATGACTTCGAGATTTCGCACAAAGTGGTTACAAGGCCAGGTCGACAGGAGGGAAGGCTCGTCTTATAACATGCGCTGGCTGAGCGGTGCGCTCTTGCCCAACCAGTAGCGACACAGCCGACGCACCTCGCTCTTGCGCTGCGAGGCTGAGCACATGTCAGTTGCAACCCTGCACCATTGTTGGCCGAGTGCGAAGTCCTTTGAAAGTAGATCTCTATCCTGTATCTGGAAGGTCATCTTAGTGAGGGCGCGGGTCTGCGATTAAGTACTGGCAACATCATGTTTGAACTTCATTTGTGATATTCGTGTTTCGAGATTTGTTCCTGGTGATACTGTTGGACGTATCCGCAAGTATTCTGGAGATTGCCTGCATTCCTGCCATCACGACAGCCTTCATTCTGGTGCCTACTGTCCGTGCACTAAGAGATTAAATGTGTTCTTACAACCCCCCCGAAGTTGCAAGCAGACGTGCAAGTCATTTGGTTGCTAGCTCGCCTTTGCTGCATCCTTCGTTCGAGGCTTTCTTAGCCGCCTTTGCGAGGCGTGGCTGTAGCCTTCTTCTGGAAGTGACGCTCGAGGATCTTCTTCACCTGGATCACGCTCTGTTCCTTGCCAGCTGGCGCCCGGACACTGTCCAATGTGTATGGAGGCTGCACAAGGACCGCGTCGTTAACGACGATCTGGTCATTTGCCCATCTTGTTGGGAGCCTGTAATCATGTAGTCAGCGCATGGTTCGAACCGGCTGCGGGTGCCGAAACAACGTACGTCCTAGCGAGATAGTCGAATATCTCCTGAGCGTCTCCGCTAACGCCTTTGCCCTTCTGCGCATCCTTCTTCTTCATTTCGCGGATTGTCTGTTCCTCTCGTGCCATCAACGCTGCCATGTCGACCTTCGCAATGCTTGGGATTGCGCCATCGAACCCAGCGGCGGGCTCTCGCGCTCGTTCACCGAGGCCAATGATCTCGAAAGATAGTATGTGTGCGAAGGGGATGATGTGGTAGTCGCCGGGCTGGGAGGAGAGCGAGGCGGAGGGGTTTGGCGGCGCAGGAGCTGTGTTGATGGCGATAGCGTTCGTGGTGTTGCAGGCCGTGAAGAGAGTGCCTTCGAGGACGTTGTTATTGGGCGCGCATGTGATCTTGATGCTATGCACTGTCAGTCCTGTTGCGATAGTTCAATCACGCACTGAAGCTATATCGCTCAAGCAAGGGGAGCGTACCGTGACCCTACGGCCTTGTATAAGTTCGAATCGGCATCACCAACATCCTTGCTGGCAACTCCGCCAGCCTTCAGGTTGGGCGTCGCAACCTTTCCTACCATACTCTGGCGTTTGCTGTCTGCCATGATTGTTTCCGAAAGCTCCACCAATCCTCCTGGGTCCCTCGCGACTGCTGTGCGCCGGGATGATGGGTCGCAGCCCCACCGTGTGTTCCGCACAGTCAACCACGGAGTTGCTTGTTAAAGCACAGACAGTTCAGGCTCCAAAGAGCGAGCAATGCGCAAAAGGAAACGCAAAGGAGCGACAAGAAGAAGACGGCACTGGTGTGCACGCAAGCAAGCACAGAGGTGGAGTGCAAGCGCGGGGACCTGCAGCGCGTGCCGGTGTTTGTGTTCCTGGTGCGCTTTGGCGGCCGTTACCCTGCCAAGGCTGGGACAACATCCAATGTTGCACGAGCACGGGGTCAGTCTCTAACTCAGCGTAATGTTTGTCATTGCAGAGTGTCAGGTAATTGGCACGGCAAGAGATGGTGGTGTCATACACGCAAATCGATTTCATTCTGGATTCGAGCTGTCATTTACATCGTATCCATCGTTTTCATGCCCAAATCGCAAGCAGCGCCGTGCTTTCCTCTATCACTCCTGGTATAGTTATCAAATTAAGCGTTGTAAGTAGAGGCAGAGATGTTTCCACCCCTTCCTGTCCAGTTGACGTGGATGTCCTGGCCCTCCTTGTATGTCTCGTTGGCGTATTCGGGCTTGATGCGGAAGGTGTGGGCACCGAAGTAATCACGCTGTGCCTGCAACAGGTTGGCGGGCAGGTCCTTGGCGCGGTAACCGTCGTAGAAGCTGAGAGCGGTGCTGAAAGCGGGTGTGGGGATACCCCAGAGAGCACCCTTGGAAACGGTGTCTCTCCAGCCGGACTGAGCCTTGTGGATGGCCTTGTTGAAGAAGTCGTCGAAGAGCAGGTTCTCGAGGTCGGGGTTGGCACGGTAGGCCTTGGTGATGTCCTTCAAGAAGACAGAGCGGATGATGCATCCACCACGCCACATGAGGGCAATCTCGGGCTTGTTGAGCTTCCAGCCGTACTCCTTGGCGGCGTTCTGGATCAGCATGAAACCCTGAGCATACGAGATGATCTTGGAGGCGTAAAGGGCCTGCTCGAGGTTGTCGATGAACTCCTGCTTGTCGCCAGTGAAGTTGGGGCTGGGTCCCTGGAGGAGACCAGCCGCGCGGCCACGCTCAGACTTGAGCGAGGACAAGCAGCGGGCAAAGACGGCCTCTCCGATGAGAGTGACGGGCATGCCAAGGTCAAGAGCGTTGATGGCAGTCCACTTGCCGGTACCCTTCTGGCCAGCAGAGTCCATGATCTTCTCGACAATGGCGACACCATCGTCGTCGTTCTTGTACATGATATCGCGGGTGATTTCGATCAGGAAAGAGTCAAGGACACCAGTGTTCCACTTTGTGAAAACATCACCAATCTCCTTGTTGCTAAGGCCGAGACCGCGCTTCATGATGTCGTAGGCCTCGCAAATCAGCTGCATGTCACCGTACTCGATACCATTGTGGACCATCTTGACGTAGTGACCAGCACCCTCGTCACCGACCCACTGGCAGCAGGCCTCGCCGTCAGACTTGGCGGAGATGGACTGGAGGACGTCCTATTATCGCGTTAAATATGTTCTCTGCAAATTTGGCACCTCTCCTACCTTGATGTAAGGCCAGGCCTCCTCGTTACCACCGGGCATGATGGAGGGGCCGTAGCGGGCACCCTCCTCACCACCGGAGACACCGGAACCGACGAAGCGGATACCCTTCGAGGCGAGGTACTTGGTACGGCGGTTTGTGTCGGGGTAGTGAGAGTTACCACCGTCGATGATGATGTCACCCTCCTCGATGCCACCCTCGGTCAGGAGGAGCTCGATGAAGTCGTCAACAGGCTTTCCAGCCATGACGAGGAGCATCATGCGGCGGGGCTTCTTGAGCTTGGCGCAGAACTCCTTGATGGAGTGAGCACCGACAATGGACTTGCCCTTAGCCTCTGTTCGTCGTCAGTGTCAAGCTCGGTCTCTCAATTGCGCGTCGGCCTTACCATCGGCCAAGAAACGGTCAACCTTAGCGACGCTACAGGTGTGTCAGTTTCCGCTCGTATGCAGTGTCGAAGAGCTTCCTACGTTCGGTTGAAAGCAACAACGGTGAAACCATGGTCAGCACTGCTCGCTGTTAGCTGTTGAGGTAGATGACTGAGCTGTGCAATGCTTACGCGTTGAGGATCAGGTTCTGACCCATGACCTGGACGGCATTTGTGAGCAGCTATTCTCCATGCTTTCCCTAGAGAGCACTTACGGCCAAACCGATCAAACCGAAGTCACCGACGGCCTCAGACATGATTGCAATCTGGGTGTTGTGAAGGTGATGTGTGTAGTGAGGGTTGTCTGAAGACTGATTGCGGGGTAAAGCTGCAACGACCTGGCGCGCAACGATTCAAAGCAATTGAGGGTAGATGAAGGACAAGTGGTGAGATGTGGTGGGGGTTGTTTGGAATAAGTAGATTCTGCGTCTCCGAGCCGGAAGCAAGTGGAACTGGATGTGGTAGCGCACTGGCGGCGTGGGGTGGGGCGGACGTGATGTCAACTGGGCGATGTGCCTGCAAGAATAGCATGGCTTCGGCCGCGGCCATTGCACCGACGTTTCGACACAAACATCGTATCAAGGCTTAATTTCGCCGTCTGTTATTTGTGCAACTATTCCTCCGGCACCCATCCGCGGAAAAAGCTCTGGCAGTCTTCTGATACACAGTGCTGTTGGTGCCGTTGTTGCCCCTCCATCTATCTCAGCCCTAAGAACAGCCAACGGAAAGAGGGGCATCACCGGACAGGGGTTGTTGAACAGCCACTAAGTCCGCCGATGGCTGGCCGTTAATACTCAGAGATGGCTGCACGGTTGCAGCATCGATGATCACACGTCACCACGCGTATGTAAGATTCAATCAACGGTGCATGCTGCGTAGCAGCTTGAGCGTGTTTCCAGTACCTGGCGTGGATTCTGGGGCAGGTGCGGCCGGCGACAAACAGTCACGTGAACTGTTATTGCCAAGTCCTGGCTACCGTTTGACACCACAGAGCTCAACAAATCAGTGAGACAACGCAGACCGGTCGTAATTACTCATTGCCATCGCGCCCGGCCCGCCATCCCACTCTACATCGCTCAAAGGCCGACGGGACCTGGACCGGGCGTTGCACCGTGGTGGCCCGGATGCGTTAGGAAAGACTCATCAGCCTGCATCCTTAGTCAGCACCGCTTCTGCAACTCAGCCTCATTAGAAGTCTGCGCAACAAGTGCGGCATTAACCACAACAAGAGACCCACACCCTTTCACCAGCCTTCGCACACCCCACGGTCCAAGCGCTTGGCTCCCCACAGCTGCTGAGCGAGCATCCGCCGCACGTCACCAACCCTAAGTAAGCCTTGCTTTGCGCGTGACAGGCCCTCGAAATAATCGCCGTCTTCACAAACCCTTCCCGGCCGGCAGTCGACACAGCAGCTTCACTGAGTCGCGCAACCTATCAAACCGTCCAACTAGATCGTTTGCTCGCCTTTCACGTATTCACCATGGCAAACAATAACCTGCTGCCACACCACTCTCTTCCTGCGCGACCGCCTCCATCGACATACTCGGCGCCGCCCTCACGATCAGGCAATGTAGGCGCAAACCCACAGGCAAACTCGCCGATGTTTGCTGGATTCACACCTCGCTCGGTGGTAGCGCACGCGCCGCCACAGGTGTCTGCTGGACCAACTATGTATCCGCAAGCAACTGTGAGCGCTCCTTATCAAGCTCCCGCTTACCAGTCGAGCAATGCTTACAACAGCTATGCGTATCCAGCGTATGCCGCTGCTGCACCAGCTGCGTCATTCCCACCAACTGCCTCAATGAATCGTGGTGCGAGTGGCACATATGACCCTGAAGAAGAGGCGCGCATAGCTGAGTGGAACAGCGCGTACAGCAGAGATGACGCGAACGCTAGGAAGAGTGGTATTCCTAATACCGGCCTGGCTCAGCCCTCAACAGACACCGAGAAAGGAGCTCCTGACGGCAAGAAGAAGACCGTCGTTCGAGAGGGCGGCGGCAAGAACTGGGAGGACGAGACTTTGCTTGAGTGGAACCCACTGCACCCGCGACTCTTCATTGGCAACCTTGCCGGCGAAGTTACAGACGATTCGCTTCTGAAGGCCTTCTCAAAATACCCTTCCCTGTCTAAAGCCCGCGTTGTGCGCGACAAGCGCTCTACGAAGAGCAAGAGCTACGGCTTCGTCAGCTTCTCCGACACCGACGACTACTTCCGCGCCGCCAAAGAGATGAACGGCAAGTACATCGGCAGCCACCCCGTACTGATCAAGCGAGCAACTTCCGAGGTCAAGGCGGTTACGAAGAAAGAGGACAAGCACGGCAAACACGGCCAGAACGGCAAGTTCAACAAGAACAAGAACGGTGGCGGGAATAAGCCGAATACGGTCACCGCTGCCCCGGCGATGACGGCTACGCTGCCGTTCATCCCGCGAGGCGTGCAGAAGAAGGGCAAGCAGAGCGGCCCCCGAGTTCTCGGATGAGCTGCGAGCTTCGCGTGGAGGACGTTCTTACTATAAATTGGGAAAATACGCTCAGGAGGCCTGACCAAGCTACTGCTTCGAGGCATGCGAGTCTAGCAAGATTGCCGTGGCGAGGACTAACAGAGACAGAGCAAGGCTGCGTTGCGGCGCCAGCAGGAGTTCGTGATTCGTCGTGACCGGGAGGTCTGTGATGCGCAAGTTATGGAGAGAATTTGTTGTAAGTATAAGTCGGGATAGACTAGAGAGGGTTCGGCGCATCCTAATATTATCCAGTGAAATAAAACTACTTCTCAAACAATATGAGTATTTCGCATTCACAAACTAGTTCGTGGAGGAACGTGAGTCTGGCCAACGCGATGATTCGACATTGCGAAGGACGCCAGAGAGTAGGAAAAACAGATCAAAAGAACCACCAATGAATGTGTACCAGAATTTTGCACTGCCTAACAAGTACATTATCGTCCCCATCTATACTCGTACCAACCGAGCGCCCACAGTGCATTGAATCGCACATAACCAAGATCAACACTCCGTCCCAAAGGGTATCGTCCACGGCCCGTACGCCAACCGAAAATGCTAGACTCCGTCCCATGCAGCATACAAAACAAGAGCCAAGGCCACAAAGCATGGCCCGTAGTCCAAATAGCGCAGCGCGAAACGCAACGCGCAAAGCACAAAGCCGACGCCGCAAAGCGCAACCGCGCCGCGCCAGCGTCCCAACGCTCACATATCCCCCAAGTTCAGCACGTCGTCCAGCGCGCCGTCCAAATCCGCTACATCGCCCACACTCCCGCCGTTCCAGTGCGCCATCTCATCGTCCCCATCGATCTGCATCCGATCCGTGTCGCCCGCAGTCTTGAAATCCACCGTGATGCCCTCGCCCAGCCACCTCGCCAGCCCACTCTTGTCCTGCCCCACACCATTAACAATACCATTCGGCCTGTCCCGCTTCTTCTGCGGCGCGGGATACACGTCCTCGATGCCCGGTACATCAAGGAACGAGGCGTTGATGATGTTGCCCGCGATGATGGGCGCCTGGCCCAGATATCCGTCGCCGAGCTGCAGCGCGAGGCGCAGGTCCTCCATGCAAAGCAGTTTGCGCTTGCGGCGCTCCTCCTGCTCGACGGGCAGGTCGCCTTTGGCGTCGCGGGTCAGCTCGCCGCGGTCGGCCAGAGCTTCTTCTTTCTCGACGCGCTTCTTGAAGGCCCCGGTGCGCACGTAGCCGTCGCCATTGGTGGCGACTTTGCCGAGGAAGGAGACTAGGGCTTCTTTGATGAAGGTCTCGGTCGCGAGGTTCATGAGGTCGGGGCAGTCGGGGCTGTGGCCCTGGGGGAGCCCGAATTCGTAGCATGAGGGGAGGAGGCGCGCGGATATGGAGGAGGCGGTAGGGAATTCGTGGGTTTCGCTGAATAGGGGCGCAGTGTAGCGCTTTCGAATCTCGATGTCCCAGTCTGCAATGTACGGTCAGTGCCATAGACTTGCGCAACGAATGGCCAGGGAGTTGTCCAGGAAACGTGGACGTAGGACAGAGAGTGCTGACTTACTCGTCTTGTAACCGCCCGCTGGGCCCACTGGACCAACCTCCGGCTGTTTCCCTCTCTTCATCTCAATCAGCTCGTTTACGGGGCCTAATGCGCCGGCCGCTGCTCCGTCCTGCCCTCCCACAGACACAGTCTCTGCCGCAGGTATAGTCTTCAGCCTCTTCCTCTCCCTCCTTGACAATTGCATAACCTCATATTTCAGTCTCTTCTCGCTCTCATCCCCTTGCCCCTTGACTGTACTGCTTGATGGCTTGTCTGTACTCGACACCCAGCTGGCGATACCAGCCTCAGGCACGTCGCGCCATATGTTCGCGTAGATCGCGGCGACCAGCGTATTGTGTGCATGCTCTAGTGCAAGAGTATTGAGTATCTTGCCCAGCTTGAAGCTCAATTCCTCCTGATTGAGGTTGCCGAGGAGGAATTGCGTCAAACTTGTCTTATAAGTTGTCCAATCGGTATCGTTTATTGCGCCTTTTACGGCCGAATAAAGGGGCTCGACATCGATACGTGGTCTGCGTTCGGCAGTAGACTTCTTGAGCGTAAGAGGAGGGTCGAGGTCGGGGATGCTGGAGAAGGGCAGAGTGCCTGTATTAGACATATCCGTGTCATTTGGCTGGATTGTCGCCATCTTGGCGTTGATTGAAAAGTTGGGTGCGCGCAATGGCTGGCGATGTCGTCGTTGTTGCAGTCAGGGACGTGTTTGCGGGCCGAGAGCGCGTGATGCCTGCGGAGAGCTGGTGGTCGCGAGTGGAGAGCCCAAGCGTGCGCAGTTGTGAGAGCAGGGGCTGCACGAGCTATGAGGGCTCCAAACGGATCGCGAAAGCTACCTGGTTAGCCTGATGATGAAGACCAGGCACATAGACGATGATGTGGGCGTGCGCTGATGAAAACGATGTGGTAGGCGCAGGGCAAGGTTGCATCGACGGAGGTTGCGGAGTTGCTGCCAAGCTCCGGGGAAGGAACACCACTTGGTGTTTGAGCATCACCCTCTTGGGTATAGGGACATGGGTATTCGCAACATTGGTAGCGAAGGTTGAATGTAACCATGCTAGCGAAGACTGAATTCAGCAATTTCACTATGAATTTCAATTCATTATGCAGCTTTAAACTTCATTGTTAGTCAGTAAAGGGCTCCATGAATCCGAAAACGTCGCTATGCATTTCAAATATGTTCGAGCATCATCAACTCCACACTACGCAGGAGATCCTGCTTTTCTACACCTATTTTACGTCTCGTCTACGAGTCGTCTGCAAATACATCGCCCAGCTCCACCTTCCCAACACTCCAAATCTCCCTCTCATCCTCGACCTCATCACTACTCAATCCCAATCCGCCAGAGCCACCCTCGGCCTCCTTCTTCTCCCTAGCCTGGGTGGCCAGCCTCAGCGCAATCCTCTTGAAGTACTCGTTCATGCTTCTCTGCTGCGCAGGTGGCAAGGTCTTGCCCTTGTCCGCCATGTACTTGTCAAACACAGCACCTTCTTCCTCGACGACAGAGAAGATAGTCAAGAACGCTGCTTCAGCGGACAACTTGACAGGGATCACAGGGTCTCGAACCGAGGCAAAGACAATGGGTGTCATGAGCGGGATGTGTGGGCGCACAAGATCGTTGTGCTCGCGGGCAACGGTGCGCAGTACGACAAGTGCAAGGCGTCTGGTGTCGACGGGGTGGCCAGGCTCGACCACTGGAGCAAGGGCTTCGAAGATGGGCTTAGTGTGCTCGAAGGTCTTGTTTGTCTGTTCGCTGAGAAGGTATTTGCCGGCTGCCAACACGCAGTTGTCTGAGATGACTGGCTGGCTGTGGGCGATACCTTGGCAAATAACGTGCAGAGTGTCGTCGGCGGAGTTCTCGGTGAGTGCTCCCGGAGCATCGAGTAGAATGGCGTTCAGTGCGAGCACTGATGCCTTGGTGAAGTGAGTTGTGAGCACACGGGTCTTGATCAGGCTGGCAGCGCTTTCCTCTGGGAGACAACTGATCAGAGCACCCAAGAGGCGGGCGTTGGTGATTGCCATGGAGTCTGGTATTGTGTTAGCCACGTTCCTGTCAATGTGTTGGATATATAACTTACCATCTGAGTCGTCAAGATCGTTGTCAATGAGACCCAGAATAGCGTTCCTGCTAGCCTCACTCATGTTCTTGCCGGCCTTGCTGACAACCTCGAACAACGCCTTCAACATAGCCAGCTTAACAGCCTCATCGCTAGTCTTAGATCCAGTTACAAGCTCGGCGATAAGTGGATCCACCCTGGGGGTTAGTTTGATCAGCGTACCCAACGCCTTGGCTGCACGCGCTCGCAGAAGATCTGAGGATGTGTCGGCGAGGGACTTGGCAAATGTGCGCTGCAGCTGGGGCAAGAACGGCTTGAGGAAGGTCGGAATCTTCTCAAGTAAGTTGTTGAGAGTAAGCAAGATAGCTGACTTGACTTCTGTCGAACGTTCCGTGACCACACGAATAAGGGGACCGGTGATTTGTGTGACGAACGGCTGCAGAGATTTGGCATCGGTACGGTCAATGATATCGGAGATTGCCAAAGCAGCTTGTGTGCGCTGATCGACCGATCCGTTCATGAGACCTTGCAGGAAGATTGGCAAGATAGCACTGATGCCCTTGGGCAGCGAGAAACCAGCCAAGTTGGCGCCAGCGACACCAACTTGCGACAAGGTTTGACGAGTGGAGATAACAAGCGATTCCATCTCTTCCTTACGCAAGCGCTTTGAAGTGAGTGTGCTGAGAGCTGTCCATGCTGCCTTAACAACTTCCTTGTCACTATCGTCGAAGGAGACAAGCAGAGCTCGGATGAGATCAGGATAATACCTGGAGAAGTCGACATCAGTTTCGGCGAAGAACTTGGCCAAATGCATGTCCGCGCGAGTACGTCTACGCTCGTCGTTGTGCTTGGACAGAGTCAACATCACACTCATGGCCGTGTTAAGACCATCGTACTCATCGACAGACAGCAGGACCTTATCGAAGGATGATTCGAGCTCAGACTTGAGACCCTCGTCCCTGGAGGCGATGATGTTGTCCATGATGGTGTTGAGGATATTAGGCAACCTCCTTGTCATAGCAGAGCTTGCAACTTCAGCCAGTGAGGCAATAGCGCGGGCATTGAAGCCGGACATTGGTGAGGTGAGAAGGGTAGGTAGAAGGTTGGGCAGAATGATGTTGGATCTTGCTTGATCTGTGAGGAGCGTCAGGAGAGCCGACAATGCGTTCTGTGCGTCGTCCTCGCTGCGCAGCAGATTGAGCAGGTAAGGCAAGACATGGTCCACGGCCTTCTTGCCAAAGATCTGCTGCAGTGCATCGAAAGCCTCGGCGGCGGCATCTCGTACGTCTTCGTCGGAGTCGACCAGTGCAGTTCTGACGACCTGGATCAGCGTCTTTTCGTAGTCCTCCAGCTGCTCTGGTGTAGCAGCGGAGATGAGCTCGC
This sequence comes from Boeremia exigua, assembly GCF_020726555.1. NCBI lineage: Eukaryota > Fungi > Ascomycota > Dothideomycetes > Pleosporales > Didymellaceae > Boeremia > Boeremia exigua. The sequence continues at coordinate 1,882,486 of NW_025763518.1, read as the reverse complement.
GAAGCGCTATGCAAATGCCTTGCTTGGCATCTGTATCGGTCGTGTGCAATCCTTCCTCGAGAGTAGGGAGCAGAGTCGCCAACACGCCGTCGCCAGACTTGCGCATGAGTTCTCCAAGAGCATTTCCAGCAATGAGCTTCTGCTCCATATTGGAGCTGGCCAAACGACGAATGATGAATTGGGTGAGCGTAGGGATAAGCTCGCGCAGGATACGTGGAGAAGCCACCAGCGCCTTCCAGACATTGATGGAAGCCGTGCGGACAAGACCAGATGTATCGCAACGGCAGATGTAGAGAGCAGAGAGGACCCTGTTGCGCTTCTCTTCCCCAAGGACTTCGAGGAGCGATTGGCCAGCTTCCTTGGCGCCTTCTTCGACGTCCTCGTCTTCCTTTCCGCTGATACCGGTAAGGTTGAACAGCAGATCACCAACCAGCTCGACAGAGCTGAGACGGATGCGATGGCTATCGTCTGAGAGACCCCTCTCCAACTCGGGCAGGAGCAGATCAATGGCCTTCGTGGCGAAGTTCTTGACCAAGAGGCGACCAGCACGCAGAGCGGTCTCGCGAATGGACTCAACTTCGTCCGCCAGTCCACCAAGGATAGGAGGAATGATCTTGCTGAGATAGTTCGCGAAACTGTTTCCGAAACAGGCTGGCAAGTAAATGAACAGAGACATGAAGCCTTCTCGTACAGACGCTTTGCTGCTGGAAACGTTCTGCAGAATGCTGGGCAGAGTTTCCTCGAGACGTCCAGTACCAAGACCAGCAAGAACCTCGGACAGAGCCTGAGCCGAACCCAAGCGGTCGCCAGCTCCAGTGTCTGATTTGAGAGTGGACATGAGGCTGGGAATAAGGTCAGGCAGCGCATCCTCTCCAAGCTTCTCCATAAGCGAACCAAGAGCTTTCGACGCAGTAGCTCGTGTGGTGGGCACCGGGTCGACGATGGCGACACGGAGACCAGCGACGAGAATTGGCAAGTGAGCGATGAGATCTTTGCGATCTGTAAGATACGCCAGACTGCCAATGATTTGGGCAGATTTGCGCTTGGTCATAGAGCGATCGCCTAGGCCACGCTCGAGAATGCGGACAACGAGCGCCAAAGATGGAGCATCGAGGAAATGAGCGAACTGAATCTTGATGAGCGAGTCAAGGGCATCGTCAGTGTACTTGGTCGGGTCACTGAGTGCCTTGAGTAAGATGTCAACAACGAGCTTGATCTCCGGGTTGCTGATGACCTCTCCGAAGCGCTTCAAGCTACGGTTAGCCGACGATCTGACTTCTTTATGAGAGTCCGTCAACACAGTTGTCAGAGGAGGGATGATGTCTGGCAGACTCAGAGCGAGCTGGTTTGGATCGAGGTAGGCCATGGCACCGAGAGAATCGCAAGCACCCTTCTTACTGCGCCATTGCTGTTCGTCGAGACCATCCAAGAGAATGGGCAAGATCTGTTTGACACCGTATGAAGAGAGGGTAGAGAAGCAGGTCTTGGCTGCGTCTAAGCAAGCATCACGGACGTCTGTGGTGGTGTCGCCAAAGCCAACAAGCAGCTGTGGGACAAGCTGGATGACATATGGCTCGAACAGACGCCCAAGAATGAGCGACATAAGCTCGTAAGCCAAGAAAGCGCCTTGCCGGGCGTTTGGATCTTTCTTGTTCTCAACAGCACCGTTGAGAGTGGACATGATACGGTGCTCTCTGAGGACACCGAGACCCTTGCCGCGAACAATACCAGCGAGACCGTAGGCAGCACCACGACGCGCGGCATATTTCTTGGATTGAAGCAACTGCTCAATCATTTGATCGACGTAAGCAGAGGTCTCCTGCTGGGAGGTACGGATCAAAGACGGCAGGCACTGCGCTACGGCATATTGCACACTCTCAGATGGCACACTAAGAGTGGTGAGTAGCCTTTGCACAACCTTTGGTACACGCTTGTCTCCTGCCTCCAGATGGCGACCCAGCGCACCGTAGAGAATGATGACAGCCTCATTCACTTGGTCGTATTCTGCTGATTTGCGATCAGGACTCTCGAGCGCATTCTCAAACAACTCCATGAGTTGTTCAACCTTTGATTTGGCCTGGCTGGTGATGATTGTGGTCGCAGCCTCAATCATCTGGGCACGGACTGCAGCACTCCTGTCACCGAGGGGTCCATTGTAGACCATGAAGGTGAGGAAGTCTGACAGGCCATCGGGCTTGAAGCCGGACGTCATCTCCTTGTAGGCAAGCGCGATACCATCTCTAGCTTCCCATGGATCCCGAGTATCGTTCTTGCGCGGCATGCCGTACTCGTCGCGCTCTGGAAGACGTTCTTTGGCCATCTCGACATATGTCTCCTGAAGTTTTTGAAGCAAGCCATCGAAAGCTTCTGGGAATTTAATAACGACTTCACCGATAGCACGGGCAGCTGATCGCCGAAGCTGTTTATCAAGAGACTCGAGATAAGGCAGCATCTTTACACCAGCGTCAGCACTTAAAACCAGCTCGTTCTCGCTCCAGATTGTCTGAGCAAGCTCGACGTTTTCTTCGTCATCATCATGAGTCGCAATGAAGATCTCTTCGCTGAACTTGAGATCGTTTGTGTCGAGCTCTGCGTCAATAGCCTGCAGCGTTGCTGTACGCACTGCAGCCTCAGGTACGATGGTTCCTCGAAGCAGTGCACCCAACTCGTCGTTGGTGATGTTAGGAGCCAGACCTCGGGCAAAGTCTGAAAGACAGTCCTTGATCACTTTGTAGTGCTGCTGGTAGCTTTGCATCGACCATACCAATGTCTCGAGTATGTCTTTGCGTGGTAGCCGGGTATCTGTGCCTACATATGTGTTAGCGAAGTAACAGGGATGAAGCGCTTGACATACATGAGTTTGAATGGAATGACAAAAACTCAAATGCCAGGATAAGCTGCTCATCGGCTTCTTCAGGTAATTCCTTGCCAATGCCGCCTTTCTCAAGCACAAGGAAGATGAGTGGCAGGCAGTATGCGACAGAGACAGGGTCGAGAGGACGCTGTTCGCTGAGGAAACGAAGTCGATATAGTACTCGTGTAATAAGATCTACGATTATTAGTTACGTGACCTCCGGGATCAGTGATCGTCTTACCTCCAAGAGGCTCTCCCTCATACTCCTCAGAGAGTTGGATTGAGCCGATGGTTCGCAGTGTCGCAACACCAACGAATGGTCGAATGGGTCCGAGACGTGTTGAGACGCGATGCGAGCATGCAATAAATGTTGTAGCTGGTCGGTCGCCAAGTAGCAGGCCGGCGCCAGCGCGAATGGAATGAATGAGAAGATCAACAGCAGCGCCCATCCATTGCTCTGCCTCTGTAGGAGGACCTGTAGCAAGGCTCTGAATGATGCCTACTCCACGTCTCATCTTGAGTTCTGTTGTAGCCACCTCTGACCTGATGGCAGACTCCTTGGCTAGCTGAGCCTTGACCTTCGCCTGCTCCTCAGAGGTGAGCTTCTTGGGTTTGGCGCCCTGCTTCTGTGCAAGTTGCGAACGCAAATCCTCCTCCCATTTGAGAGTGTCGTAATCCTTGGTGTTCTTGTCAATTGTAACGGGCGCCTTCTTGGACAGTACATCTACGTATGCTGTCCCTTCTGGTGTTCTGAAAATAGCTGCTTCTTGTGGACCGACTGACTCAAGTTGCTTAGGATCGAGATCGTCGCTAAACTGCTTCACTATGGCCGGTAAAGCCGTCTCAGGCGCTACGAAAGCCAGGTCGGTGTAGGCACTGTATGCTGCCAAGCTAATACTTGGAAACTGTTCGTTGTCCTTGTTCTGTAATGTGATTAGCAAGATCCAAAATTTAATGACGAAAAACCAACCTCTGTAGCCTCATTGATCACCGAGATGCAATCTTGCAGGGTTTCCTTGACAAGCTGACCAGGATCAACTCCCATGCGAAGGGAAGTATCGATCCAAGATGTCCTTGGGACCAGCTCGGCTCTTGCCAGCACTAGCAAGTTGATGGCCTGCCGGCGTAGCTGCTCTTGAGCAAGGTTGCGTCCAAGCCTCTTCACGACATCAGACGGTAAGCAAATACATCCAAGGACTGCTCCGAGCTCAGCGGAACCGTTCTTCGATGCGAACGCAGCACTATCCTTGTCTTCACGTTCGCTAGACCTGTACCATGACCATAGACCCTGGATAATGATCTCGCTGATCTTCTCTGTCCGTTCTTCGAGATAGGTCTGTGTCAGCACTTGCCTGGCGGCAGACTTGGCTCGTGAAGATACACCTTGTCCGGCAATGAAGAAAATGAAAGACTGCGCCCATGCGTCTTGTACCTCTGTGGATGTAGAGTCCTCGATAACGAAGGGAGCTATAGCCCTCAGCGCGCGCAATGCGACCACGATGTCGTCTTCAGTGGACAGCTTAGTGTACACCTTGGTGTTGAGTAGGAATGAGGGCTTCGGCTGGCTCACGAGCGATTGCGAGAGTACGTCGGACTTTTTGTAAACAGCAGCAAGTTTCTCATCCTTGGTGTCGCGGATTTTCAGAAGAAGCGCAGTAACGTAGTGACCGACGGTGACCAGACCACTTTGCGTTGCAGGGAGTGGATTCGCATTGACTTCCTGCCAGATCTCAACAAGCTTTGGCAACGTGTTTTGACAGAAGGCCAGAATGTCTGCTTGTGCGTACTGAGCTTCTGTGAGGTCCCACCAGATATCTGCTGCGCGAATAGCCCAAAGACGGCGGACTGGAACTCGCTTGTCTGCCATGCCCTTGATGAAGGCATCTGTGACAGTCTTGTCCAGAGCGACCCCGTTAGCCAGTCCAAACGTGAGATGCTTAGTCATGGCAGATACTTCAGCCACTACGGCGGGCTCACCGGGCTCCTTTAGAGCTACGGGGGCAATGCCAGCAGGGATCTTTTGCGACAGAGCGGTAGACTCTGCGAAGGCTGATAGCATCTGCGCGTGTATGACTTTTTGATCGACTCCAGACACTTTGCCCTGCTTCAAGGGATTCAGCACTTCGTCTACGACTTTGCTAATGACCGCCTCGCTTTGTGATCTGGTAGCTAGCGCGGTAAAGGTTCGCAGTGTTCCAGCACGGATCGTAGGGTTGGTTGATTTGACATTGGATAGCAACGGCTTCAGCAAGTTGCTGAGCAAGACATCTGAGAGGTCAATTGAGTCTGGAAGAGCCAGAACCATGGGCGAAATGATGTCGTTCAGTACGACTTCTGGTGCGCGCAAAAGAGCCTTTTCGATAGTCGGCACGATCTCCTTGCGTACTTCTTCTAGGGTGGCGAATGTGTCGAAGAAATCATGGAGCGCGTTCGATACGTGGTCAGGTAGCTGGGTCCTCGAGCCCACGATCTCACGCACGTAGTAAGCGTAGTAGTCCTGCTTGTGCTGCTCGAATCGCGGCTTGACGTCCGACAAGCGCGACGACACCCCAGCGATAACTCCCAGAAACACAGCGTTGCCAGCCGTGGACGCGGTGCCCTTCGCGGTAAGGGTCGCCACGAGCTTGTCGAGCGCATCCTGTCCAATCTCTTTCGAGCCCAGAATAGCACGCAGGGCGCGCCGTGTGACAACCAGCGCGGAGTGCGAGATGCGGGTAGCTCGACGGTCACTGCCTGCACCCACACATGTCTCCAAAACACGCGCATCTGCCAGCGCCAGATCCAGGCCGAATTTTGACCATCTTGCTGGCTGCTTGGCAAACTGCAGAAGCAGCACCGAGCACCACTCTACCAGCACAAATGCATTGACGTGTGCAATGCCCTTCTTGAGACACTCCTGGTTCAGGAATTTGACAAAAGGCGGCAGGACGAGGTCGCCGTGTGGGCCGTTTATAAGCGACTTGAGGACAGCGTCGACGGCGCGCCGCGATTCTCGATCGTCGTAGAGGGGATAGGTTTCGAAGAGGGTTGCTAAAACAGCCTGCAAGTCGGCAGGAACGAGAGCTGTACGTCATTCATTGTCAGTATCGCGTCTCTTGAGACCGTCCTGATGCCACCTACACTCGTCTGCCACCTGGTGCTCGAGCCGCCCCAGACTCTCAATTCGCACTTTCGTAGAGCTTGTCACAAGACCTCGGCGCAGGACCTCGCGGTCGATGGCCTGTGGTCTAGCCTCCCCATTCACAGCCATGTCGTCTCTGCCACATGGGACAGCAGCAGTGCAATGCGGGGTTGTTGGCGGGGTGTTTGTTGCGTTCGCAAAAGTTCAGATGCACGTCGGCGAATCGCGCGGCCCGGCTCGACTCATTCTATGACATCGTGAGTGGAGCGCCCTTCTCAAGGTACTCCACTTCGATAGCAGCCCTCTGCACCTGCGCTGCACCTGGACCTCTCTGCGCCGCCCTACATGCGTCCCATCAGCATCTGCGCCCCGTCCAATCTTGATCTCGCCAAAGATCAAGCCCCGATTTACTCTATACGGAAGCCCGCCTGAGGTTCTGCCGTTTTTGGACGTTTCACCTGTCAAACAAATTCTGAACCCATACACCACCGCCAGCGATGGCCAAGAAGAAGAAGCCAGCCGGCAACCCTGCACGTGGCTTTGCCACCACTTCTATTGCCAGCAAGCCCAAAGTCGAAAAAGAGAAACCTGCCGTTGAAGCCGCAGTCACAGAAACCGTGCCTACGTCTTCCAAGGAATATCCCAGTGTCTCTCTCGCAGCTACCCCAGCTGCCAAGCAAGAGGAGCCTTCTCAGCAGGAAGTTACCCCAGAGGAGCTAGAGGCTCAGCTCGAGCGCGATGAACTGCAGCTGCTTGTCGAGAAGCACGCCGCCAAGGTGCGGCGAGAGTCTCGGCGGCAAGTTACCAAGTTTGAGACAGACCGAAGAGTTCTTCGTGCACAGTCTCATCATATGGTTGTCCATGAGTGGCTTCCGAACGAAGTTTTGGAAACTATCATATCGCTAGCCCAGACCGAATCCAATGACTCGAATCGCAGGCAGGGACAACAGCAGTCTTTGCTCAAGGTGATGTCCGAAGAGGATGCAATGTCGAAGCTATGGACTCTCAACTTGACCTTGCGCGATCTAGGCTTCTCTCATGAGCAGATCGAGCCGGTTTTGAGATGGATATGCTCAGATGCCGGCGGCATTGATGTTGCATCGCCCGTCTGGGGCCTCCAAGAAGCGCTAGAATGGCTTGCACTGGATCAATGCGAAGGGCATTCTTTTTCTTATGATGAACCAAAGCCAAAGCAGTCCGCTATTTCCACTCCAGACATATCACGCCCTGGTAGGTGACAAAGCTCTTTGATGCAATGAATTGTTTATTCGCACGCACGATGTAGTGCATCAAACATGCGTCGTTGGCTTACACTAACACGGGTCAGCTTCACCCCTTCCGGAAACTCAAGCAGCGAATACAACCTCTACCAATGGGTTAGATAAAGCGCCAAGTAAAGCGCCAACACCAGATGGTCCGACACCAGCGAAACCAGATTACGATGATGTTCAGGTCAGCGACATCGACAGCGACATCGACTTAGACGAACTCGTGCCGACCTACCTGAGGATCAAGGGCAAGCTTTACGAGATTGATCCTGAGCTTGTTGAGGTCAATCCACGCAAGAAAGGCTCCAAGGGCAAGAAGGGGACGCCGGCGAAACCGGTGCAATCGCCCAAAGTGCGGAAACTACTATCTCAGCTGCAACAACTCGAATCTGATACTCTTTTTGATGATCGCGAAGCAAGCGCACGATGGCCCGCGAGGCGAAACGAAATTGCTCTACAGCAGGCTGCAAAGAGACAGCAAGAGCTGTCTCAAACAAGCACACCAAATGGCCAAAAAGAAGAGACTACGCCAGCCGCTCCTGCTCCCAAAGTGGAAGCACCCTCATCAATCAATGGCGGAGATGCCGACGACATCATGGCTGAGGCAGATATGCTAGGCGATATGTTCTCTGCGATCCCCGATGAGCCAGTAGCCAACAACACTCCGACTGAAGCTATTGAAGCCGGTAACATAACACTACGAGACTTTGGAAAACAGGCCGGCATAAGTCCCCGACGTTGCCTCGAAGAAGCAGTGCGCTCGAGAGATCCGGGGGCGCGAGTTGCATACAAACTGATTTCGCCAACTACATATCGATGCCGTCACTCAGTGACAATCACGTGGTCCAAGGAGCTGGAGGTCGAATACGATACTGACATAACCGGTGTCAACAGCTTATTGAGAGGCATCCAGGCTGCTTTTGAAGCTACCACAGTTGCCGCGATCAGTACCGATCAGAGTGAAGGCTTCATCTCTACTGCTGCCTTGTTCTCAATTTCTGCTGCATCGACCAAGGAAGAGAAGGTATACCTTCGCCTCCCTCCGAACTGGAGAGATGTGTACCGCGAACTCCTCGAACATCGCAAGGACCGCATTGACGCAGATGACCGTGAAGCTATCAAATACTATCGATCTATTGTCCAGGACCAAATAGAAACCGAAGAGTCTGACGGCGTTGTTCTTACCAACAGATGGAAGTCTCGCAACCAGGGTGGAACAAGTTCCAGCCCTTCCAATTCAGGTTACAGTACTCCTGTTGCTGAAAACCAGAGCTTCCGCAGTCTTTGGTCACAAAAAGCAGCAACGCCATCGTATCAACACATGCTCGTCGGCAGAATGAACCTTCCAGTGTACGGGTATAGGGACTCCATTTTATCGACCATCGACAAGGCCCAAGTCACAATCATCTGTGGCGAGACAGGTTGCGGAAAGAGCACGCAGATCCCGTCCTTCATCCTGGAGCACCAGCTTTCCCAAGGTAAAGCCTGCAAAGTTTACTGTACGGAGCCGAGGCGAATCTCAGCCATCTCGCTCGCACAACGTGTCAGTGAGGAGCTTGGAGAGGGTCCGAAGGACCTTGGATCAATGCGATCTCTTGTTGGATATGCTATCCGGCTTGAGTCAAAAACGTCTGCTCAGACAAGGCTCGTCTACGCCACTGTTGGAGTTGTGTTACGCATGCTGGAAGGACCTAAAGGCCTCGGTGAAATTACGCATCTTGTCATTGATGAGGTTCACGAACGCAGGTAAGTCGGCTATGACTTTCTACGCAAACCATACTGACTTTGAGTAGTATTGATACCGACTTTCTCCTCATCATCCTTCGAACACTTATGGACCGTCGCCCCGAGCTCAAGGTTATTCTTATGAGTGCGACCGTAGATGCAGCTCGCTTTTCAAGATATCTCAACGATGCCCCCATTCTGAACGTCCCTGGACGAACGTTTCCAGTCCAAACACAATACCTGGAAGACGCCATTGAATTGACACACTATGCAGGCTCCGCTGAAGATACTCGGAAGAATGGCAACGCCAGCGGCGACGATGACGACGAGATCACGTCCGAGAAGTCTGGTATCCCCAGCAAACTTCCTGGATACAGCGCAGCTACCCGCAATGTGCTTTCAACCTACGACGAATACGCTATTGACTATGACCTAATCGTACGGCTGATCGAGTCTGTAGCGTACGATCCACAGCTCAGCCGATACAGCAAGGCTGTTCTTGTCTTCCTTCCCGGTATCGCTGAAATCCGGCAACTCAACGACATGCTTACTGGCCATCAATCATTCGGATCGAACTGGCTGATCTATCCACTTCACTCTACAATATCGAGCGAAGATCAACAGGCTGCCTTCCAGCTCCCGCCGCCCGGTGTACGAAAGATTGTAATTGCGACCAATATTGCAGAAACTGGGGTGACCATTCCAGACATCACGTGTGTCATCGACACTGGCAAACACAAGGAAATGCGGTTCGACGAACGTCGTCAACTATCACGTCTGACACAATCCTTCATTGCGCGCGCAAACGCAAAGCAGCGACGCGGTCGTGCTGGTCGTGTGCAGGAAGGACTGTGCTTCCACCTATTTACAAAGTATCGCCACGACAATCTCATGATGGACCAACAAACGCCTGAAATGCTACGACTATCATTGCAGGATCTTGTCATGCGTACTAAGATATGTAAGCTTGGCGATATTGAGACTACGTTGTCAGAAGCTCTGGACCCACCTTCTTCTAAGAACATCCGGCGAGCTATCGATGCGCTGATAGAGGTTGATGCACTCACATCGAGTGAAGAACTTACTCCTCTCGGTCGTCAGATTGCAAAGCTGCCTCTGGATGCACATCTTGGCAAGTTGGTGCTGCTTGCTAGTATGTTCGGCTGTGTGGATGTCGCCATCACAATTGCCGCGATCCTGTCGTCCAAGTCGCCTTTCCTCACACCATTCGGCGCAAAACAACGCGCTGACATAGCACGCCTCTCCTTCAAGACCGGCGACTCAGACCTCCTCACTACCTACAACGCCTACAATGCCTGGCGTTCAGTCTGCACTACGGCCGGTCGCTCGGAGATGCAATTTTGCCACAAAAACTTCCTATCACCTCAAAACCTTGGCAATATAGAGGATCTCAAAGCACAGCTCCTCTCCTCCCTTGTCGACACAGGCTTCGTCCAGATGAGTCCCGACGAGCGCCGCATACTGAGCCGCTACCGCTCGACAACAAGGCACCGCACCTTCGTCGTCGTGCCCGCACAATACGACACACACTCCTCCAACGACCTCCTCGTCAACTCCGTCATCGCAACAGCCTTCTACCCTAAGCTGCTCACCCGCGAAGGCAAAGGCTGGCGCAACATCAGCAACAACCAGACCGTCAGCCTGGCCCCCACAAGCGTCAACAAGGGCACCAACACCGCCAAATTCCTGTCCTACTACCACATCATGCAGTCGAGCAACAAATTCTACAACGCACACTCGACCTCAATCGCGCATCCGCTGCCCATGGTGCTCATGGTCGCCGCCGATATGGACTTCAAGCTGCACGCCGGCGTGGTCAGTTTCCCGGGCAACGCGGTGCGGTTCGCGGTGCGCGAGTGGCGGGCCGCTGTCGCGCTCAAGGTGCTGCGGCGCAGGGTCAAGGAGATTCTGGCTGCAAGCTGGAAGAATCCAGGCAGAGTGTTAGGGGAGCGGGAGAGGGAATGGTTGGGAATTTTCGAGAGGGTGTTTGAAGAGCGGTGGGAGAAGGATGAGAGGATTCGTGAGAGGGCGGGGGGAAAGGCGAAGTGAGAGGTTGGTGTGATAGACAAGGCCGCCTGGGGGCTTGAGAATCGCATGCATGGACACAGATACTATGGTTGCAGCCAATGCAATTATGTTTCTAGCAGTGTGTACGTGCGCTACAACCCATTTCGACCTTATCTGCAGCTTCAAAGCTGTCTCTTGCTGTGATACTTCGACAAATTACCCAAAACGTTCACGCGGCTAGCTGACCTGCGCCGGCCGGGCGTAAGCCTTCTAAGGTTAGACACATGACAGGGATGGAGATGTGTGGTTCATCTTAGCGCTACCTGTGTGCTGTCTCTCTCGATCCTAGCAAATTATACTTGTGGCACATTGCCCACTCATCATTGCTACACACGGGCAAACACACATGCCCTTGCAAGAAGCCAATTTTAGCGTGCAAATTTGCCGCGCTCTCTGCAGTCCTAGAAATGAACGAAGACGTCAATTGTAGGTATGTAATCAGACTCGAATTAGGGTAAGCTTGTTGCTGGCCCGTTCACCGTTAATAGAGCCTTCTTATTAGGCACATTTATGTACATCGAAGAAGTTTAGCCTTTTCACATACAAAATCAAGCTTGTTTTCCCCAAGGGCGTTGTATGATCATAGCAAAATTATTTTCTTTCACAAAAGAAATCGCAAATGTTTAGAACTCTGATCTACTGCGGTTGATTGAACTAAAACGCTTGAGTATGGGCCTGCATCTCTTAGCACTATAGAAACCAGCGCAGCAAAATATCAAACAAGACGCTGCAGTAAGAGATGCTCTAAGTTATCTCCATGGACCATTCCTATCTCCAGGACAGGGTGTTCGTGTTCGAAAGGAAAAGTTTCTCCATAGTAGATTCGCGAGTGTTCTGGCAGACCCTCGTCAGTTCTCGAATTGACATGAACAGGTTTTTTGTCAAATTTCTCCCACGACAAGGGCTCTGGAGAGCTACTAGAGGTGTATATGATACCCCAGTCCTGTAGCGTTGTGGTTTCAAGAGCTCCGCGCGTTCCAAGGGGTTGAATAAGTCTGTTAAATGATGGTTAGAACAACGACTGTTGAAGCTGGCACAAATCACAAATTGGCTTACAAGCATTGGCTATAGAATCTCCTATTAGTGATGACCACGAAGCAAATCTGATACCATTGCTGATCTGTAAATTTTGTGGGGCATGAATGAGTACGGGGTCGGGTTGAGTCCAGATTGCGTCTTTCAACGGCGTCTACCCACAACGTACTGAATACCTAAGATACACGTAAGTTCATGACATACATAGGGGAGTTGCTGTACAATACCCTTCCCGCTCTGTAGAACAGGTCCTGCTCTGGGGTTGCAATTGGTGCGTATTCTGAGGCGTTAGAAAGATGGTCCAAAGGAGATACTGATTTGACTAACTTGGATTGAAGTGTCCGATGTAGTTCTGACAAAATTGAATCCATGGGCAGCGTATAGAAGTGGTGTTTGAGATTTGTAAAATTGGCTTGGAATCACGATCAAGCCATCTTTGATCACTGTACGAATTTAGTGACTGAACCAAGAACCGTGATAAGAGTCGTGCTTACGAATGAAACCGCCATCGTCGGTTTGCCTGTTTCGCTAACTCCACATCAGGACCTTGACCGGCTGGAACCGGCTCTGACCAAATGGCTTCGATTAGATCGTCGTTTGTACCGAAACCTAGGTAGAAATATCGCTGCAGTTCAAATGACCATTGCCACGGCGAGTAAGTTATGTCTTGCGTGCGAATTGGACTCAAATCAGCCAGGAATGGATGATCGGCTGTGTGTCCAATATCGCATTGAAGCAGCTCTGAGTCATTCCATGTCTGTTGTCCGGTAAGGACCAATCCGAGAGGCTCTTTTGCAGCGGAACCTTGAGCACTATCGCACCGTGATGGATACAGATAGCCACTAACAAATTCAATTTTAGCAGGAACTGAGCCGGACTTGTAGTCATGTGGTTCAGGCAGGATGGCTTCTGGAGCTGACACACAATGTGAAAGAGGATCCAACGAAATTGACGCTTGATACACGCTCGGCAAAGAGGTACTTCCAACTTGGCTTTCAGCATCCAGACTAGTGCCAGGACGAGAACGGTTCTCAAAATCGTTGGGCCATGTCGAGGTGAGATCGTCAAGAAGAATCTTATCCTCATCACCAAAGCGATGCAGAGATGATGGCCGAGACCACGCAATGTCGTCCTCACTTTGTTCTCTGAAGCCATGATTCCCAAAGATGATCGAATCGCGCTCGTTTGTGGTGAGTTTTGTAGAACAAGGCACAAGGGCAGCTTCTTGGACTGTCTGGTTCACTTCTGCCATGTCGACTGACCATCGCTCAAACGCCAAGGTTTCCCATCCGGACATGTCAAGCTCAAGCGCATCTATGTATTCGAGGGTCTGCTGCAGAATGCTGAAGTACTGCATACGGTCCATTGAATTCTGTTTCAGACAGTCGAGTAGCCAATCACGAATTTGTTGCACGGCTGGAACTTGCTCAGGTCGGTGAGAAACATCGCCTTCAGAGTGTGCGCGAGAAACTGCTCCAGAAATTGCAGATAAACTATCAATATCAGGCGATGGCTCCGTAAAGCATCGCGGGCCTGTGGGTATGGCATTTGGAAGGGACATATATCGTCCCTTGAGGTGTTGTAGTCTTACTTCGCATTTGGCTAGTCGAGTGAGGATGTCGTCGAAAGAGAGTACAGCCACAGATGTATCGATGTCTACCAAATCAGCTTCATCAATACTGAGAGTGTTAGCGTCAAACAGAGTAGCTATCACATTCCGTGCGTCCTTGAAACAGTCTAACAATCGCTGATGTTCCGCCTCTTCGATCTGGTACTGGAGAATTGTCGATGGTGGTAATGGGTCCTCCGAAACGACCAGACTTCCATCAACTTTCGGTGTATAAATCCCGATTCCGTCTTCTGTCTCCTCCGGGAGAAGTTGGGAAAGGTCGTACTGGTACAGGTCATTTTCGAGTTCCATAAACTCCCACTCCTGAGCGCCCAAGTTCTCCTCGACCTCGGTGATATCTTCTTCGAGTGATCCCAATCTGTTTCGACCTTCGTCGACGGCCGAGAACGCCAGGTTAAGTTCGGTCGGAAAAGGTGAGTCGATACGGTTGTAATGTTGACGCAAAAGGGTCATCAGTCTGACTTCCGCGTTGGCTGTCTGGTCACGCTGTTCCCGGACTCGTTTCCACCCCTGCACCAGCTTTTGGCGATCAACGAGCACACGTTCTCTGCTCTGCGCGAGATCCTCCTGTCGAGTTGACAATTGTTCCAGCTCCCTTCGCAGTCGTAGCACCAGTTCTTCTATTGGAGATGGGGCCCCGGCAGACACCGGTCTGAGATGACGACGATTTGACTTATGAGAGGCGAGCATCCCTCCAAACTTTGCTTCGTTTTCGCAAGGCTGCTACTGTAGGTGGTGGTCCGTTGTCGCTGCCGACGTCTTTCTGCGGAAGGAAGGCACCATCAATACAAAGACCGCCACAAAGGGTAACCCAAGGAATAAGAGTATGCAGTTTGATGCAGGAGGCCAATACGTGTTGTGAATCAGCAGGTGTAAGAAATAGAACGAGCTAGTCGTGTTGCTGGGGTCGAGACAGGGGTCTCCTGAAGCGAATCTGAGAGGAATGACGACCTTCGGAAACGCGTAGGGCAGCCATATATGCACACGCACAGCAACAAAGCGCTCAGCTGGCAAATGAACAACAAGCAATCTTAGCCTTGTGGGCGCTATCGGGTAAGCAGCCCGCTACTGCTTCGTCCCGGCTGTGCGGGTGGTGCGACGGCACGGAACGTCATTCTCCCTTCCAACATTGGTGCAACTTGGCGCATTTCATCGACCAATTGTTGTTGAGCTGCCCTGCCACCAGGTCATACGTCCATCGCTTGCTCCGCAACAACAATCAAGCTGCGTCTACGTTAGTGTAGCTAAGGTGGGGGAACCTTGGAAGCTATCAAGAGCACATGTCAATCACAGGCCACACTTGCCGCCCATCGCAGAGCCGCATCAAGGATTAGGATAAAGTGACCGAACTGTTCCAAGGAGAATGGCTCACAGCAACCACAAGGATGTCGAGCTCATCCAAACCGTGGTCTGAGTGGGTATGGAGTGAGCCACACAGAAGTTACTATCGAACAAGACACGATGCACATGGCAAGCTCCTTTCTCGACACGTTTCAGCTTACAGCTAATCTGTATCTAGGAGCTGTTGAATATGACTGGTCCCAAGCACAAAGTTCTCAGGGGCAGCAGCAGGCTGTACCTCAAACTAACGCTAGTACAACCGTCGATTTTGCACAACCGGCTGAGTATGTACAGTTTATGGTATGTGCATTGCAATGAACCGATGGACTGACTGTGCTTGAGTTCTCGTCAAAGAACTGACTCGTTCCATCCGTCAGTCCAAGCTCCCCCTGCAGTGGAGATGGCAGAAGCAGGTGAGCATATAGTGCCTCAGAGGAACGAATCCAAGCCAACCAATAACAGCTCCTGCCACCTTTGAAGGTTATCGAGGAACACCGCACTTGGGTTGGTACGATCGATTAGATCAGCGTGAGTCACATACGGTACGAAACGTTGTCGCCAACTGCTCACAGCATTAGGTTATCGTGTGAGGGAGAGAGCAGAAGCTCACAGATTCTTCAAGACCGGCCGTGTCTTTGCAATGCTGTGGTCAGAAGCTGCTAGTGAAAATCTGGCCCGTAATGGCACTGAAACCACTGGCATCACTATATGCAGATTCGGTCAGAGTGTATATTCTCAGATCCGCCGTTTTGTAGTTGTCAGAGTCAACAGGGACCGGCATTTCGTGTATGCGCTGTAAGCATGGGTTATCTTTCAACCAGTCCGTATCGGCTTCTAACACAAGCTAGCGCGATCTCCACGTATGGTGGCCGAGGGGCTATGAAGAATGGTTGTGACCCTTCAGAGCACACTATTGTACATCTCAACAATGTGGAACCATACTGGCTCCCAGGGGAGGTCAATAGGGGCATGACCAAGGATCCAATATCGATCGAACCAGTTGAACAAAACGAAGAGATGGACCCGAGATCTCGTCTCAGATGTGGCAAAATCTATTCTATCGAGTGGAATGTGAAATTAAGAGACATTGGGATGGTTTCAAGTCATGACAAGACAAAGCTGATGCGATACTACAAGGAGGGGCAAGAAAAAGGATTCGACTACGACGAGGAGCTGGATCTCTATCCCCAGCCTGTGGCACCGGGTTATCCTCAAACCGATCGTGGCTATTATGGGTACCAATAGCGAGTGGATCGACCGCAGTGCTGTACTGGTGTGCATACGTTAATTATCTCTCACTTCCACGTTTCGAAAGTCCGTTTAAATTGCTACCAGGACTATACTCTCACATGGTTACAGTGAAAGAACGAGCTCAATTTTCTATCGTTTTTTTACGACCAATATACGCTACATAGCTCTTTAATACGTCTCAAAACACTCAACTTGTAAGGTCAAAGTAATAAGCACCTCACTTGTTAATTTATCCCACCCTCTATAAAGACGCTCTCTAGAACTACAATTTTGATAGGCCAAACTACTGGCTGTAGATTCAGCATAGATACAAACAAGGAATCCGGCTAGCCTGTATTTACATTACAGCTGTGAATGCAATTTACTTTTTGTGCTGCAGTTCGCGGGCTGTGCATGTAGGCAACATTTCAATTAGTGTTTCGGTATTGCAGCTGCTTCTGCGGAACTCAATCAAGGATTTACTTCAAAACGCGAACAACGGGGGTAGAAGCTCAATTGGGTCTACATGGGGGTTCAAGCCTCCAAGACAACCGTCTCATTCCATACGATGTCCTGTACGAAGATAGTAGTGCAGCCGTAAGTCAAAGCTTGCTCTATACCCGAACGATGCCGGGGCTACACTCAGGCTGGGTTCGTGCCTTCATCCCTGTCGCCAACCTGTCCGGGAGTGCATCCAGCGAATCATGCCTTTCAGCGAGACATGTAATTTACCCTCCAGGGTTCACCGAACATATCAGCGTGAGCTTACCGTTTACGGCAAGGTGCTGCATGCACTGCAGCTCACGGGCTGATGATAGCGATGCCCATTCCAGCAGGCGAGTAAGGCAAACATCCTGGTCTGGCATCAGCGTAGTGCATGTACCACGCGCTAGGTGACGCGTGAGGCGTTTGATTGGTGCGAGCGCATAGCTCGTACATAGAACAAAGCACAGTTTGCCTTCTGGGCCAGGCAAGGGCTCATCAATATTGCCGGGAATGGTCATGTACGGCTACTGTACACATTGACTGGCACGGGACACGACACCGCGTCTGATATTACAGTTTCCGAAGGGCCAAAAAGGAGCCTTATCGGATGATTATGACTCTTACAGTATCTTGATCGAATGACAGCACACCAATAGGACGAGCAGAACTGCGAAGGCCGTGGACGCTTGTTCGCTAAACGAACGCTAAACGCTGACGCGGTGATGCAGCTGACCCCACTTTCCCGTCCCACAACGGCCCGAACCTACCTACGAAAGATCCACCATGTCGCTCCCGGGCCAACACTACAGCCGAACAGACTGCTTCTTGAGCCGCATGACTATTACCTATGTACGTTGCAAACCAAAGAATGATTTTGCCGCGGGTTGCGACAGGTCGCATAAGCTCGTGCACCATGCATCATGCTTGTTCTTGCGCCCTCGGGGTCTGAACAGTCAGGCTGCATTTATGACGCTAGCACAGCTACCTCGTGATTGGAACCAACACTTACAGTGAATGGAAAACGCCTGGATCGACACGTCAGCGGAGCTACCAATTCACACGTATCTCAAACTTGCAGTATCGAAACATGTGCTCTGACTTAATCAATTTGACGCTTATTTGTGTCTGACGTGGCTTCGTCCAAGATTGGCTCTTGAGCCGCCACTGTAACTTGCGGCATGTGTTCAGAAGCAGAAGGGCGAGAGTGTTTAATCCTTGGTTGATGAAGCTACCTGTCGAGAATATAGAACGATGCCCGGCACCTTCAGTCAGTATTGTAGTAACATGCAAATTCGATTTGGGGACCATATATCTGTTGCACCATGCGGGAGTGTGGGTGTCAATGAGGATCCACAAGTACTAGTTCCAGGGACGACCACTTTGATATCTGACTTGGATAGGATTTGCATCTGTTAGTGTACAACTAACTATACTGCAGCATGTAGAGTCCTTGTCTTTCTCTTTCCTCTTCTTCCTTCCCATATATATAACCATGTACCTACCTGAAGCATTCACAAGCCTTCTTGTCAAGTACAGGACTTGCGTACCTAGTGACCCAGGCATACCATACGACTGCTATTCTTGTAAAGAAATGACCCCGACAAGACACACAAATTGAGAAGTCATCTCTGCTCGGCCGTATGATCTATTGTGTTGCCATTATAGAATGGGTAGGACGCTTCTACATTGTGATGAGCATGGAATGGCCATCACTCAGGCTTTAACCAGGCAGCAAGAGAACTTGTATCTGTCTGCTTAGACGTCCCCAGGTTGACCCCATTCATCGAGGTGTAAGTCGCTCCTGGATACCTTCAACTGCGCGTTCACTTCCGCTTTCCGTGCTCCAATATTCCGTAATCAAATCCCTCCAACTTTCTGTGTTGATGTCCACACCAGCCTGCCTGAGGAAATCTGCATAAAGAGTCCTTTGTATAGCGTTCTCTTCAAGATGTTGCAGGATATATCGCTGTACGCGAATTCCTGTAGAGTCATTTTCGATCGAGTGGTGTGTAGGATCCAAAGGGTGTGCTACTGATCCATAATTGTTATGCGGTGATGTCTCGACAGAACTAATGACAAGTGCCGATGTGGGATCGTCTGAGATACTCTTCAAACGTAGCAGTTCAGCTCTCCGAACTATTATCTTCTGGATCAGTTCGGAGCTATATTGATCCAATGAGGAGGTAGCCGACTGTTCAGACCCTGCGACATCAGTTCCTTCGCAGTCCACATCATGAAATGCGGCTCGTTCTGCCTGTTGCAATCTCAATCTATCAAACTCAGATTCGAGCTCCTTAAGCTCGGCGGTGATTGTAGCTCTTGTCTGATCAGACTTCGACGCTACTTGCTGGTTTGTGATTTTAGCTACTATCGGTGTAATAGGAAAACCAGCAGTAGTTCCCAGTTTCATAGGTGGGGATGGGGGTGGTGGTGGAGCGGGACGTGCCACTGTCGGATAATACATGGGGGCTGCTGGTGGTGGTGGGGGTGGCCGTGCAGGACTAAACAAATCTTCCAGTTCGACTTGATAGAACTTGGCCTCTTGGTCCATGAACTTCCATTCCTCGCCGGTCACCTCTCTCTCTTCCTGCAGATGATCATCTTCCCACACACCCAAGGTACTACGCAATGCTTCAACTTTTCCATACGCTTCCCAAATGGCGATAGGTCGCTGACTTTGGTTTGCAGCATGGGTGTACTCTCTCAACAGGTTCATCAAGATAACTTCCGAATCCCCAACCTCGACTCTCTTGTTCCTTAAACGTGTACGAGAAGAACGCAGCATTTCCCGTTTGACAAGGAGTCTTTCTCTCGACATTTTCAGAGTTTCCTGTCTTTGGGCGAGCTCTTTTACACGATCAGGTAAGCTGGCGCCTTCCATCTGCGTGTGGTACGTCCTCGGATTCAACGAATATGGGAGTAGCCCCGCAAAAGGAAGCTCCTGCAATTTGACTGGGCTTTTTGGAACAGTAATTTGGCATGTCTGTTGACCTTCCAATGTTGTAGCTGGCCGCATCAAGTTCTGGCGGCCGAGCGTGCAGCCGATCGATTGGCAAAGCGTGGAATCTCGCGCGAGGAAGGTGAAGTTAACAAGAACCAAAATCCTGGATCGGCTGAAGCTCTAGTGGTTAGAAAGGTTCGTGTGAAGGAAAAAACCATGAGTTGACCTGCTGTGCGAGTCGAGCTGACGATCGTGTGGCGCATTCCGGACCGGTGAGCTGCGTGGATGCCCAGCCCCTTCCCCACCAGACCAACCGGGCTCTTGCTGCCTTACGCAGAAGAGCTTTGAACGCTTTACTATATGATCAAATATCCCTACAAGAGCCTCTCGCGCACTTAAACCTTTTTATCCCTTTCGATACACGTGAACGCGAGATTTTAGACTTATCGCACGACGGTAGTGCTGTCGCGGTCCAGCATGCAGTCATCCTGGACGTGGAGTGCAGAGCATGACGACTACTACTTTCTCGTGTACGATACAGCTGGTAAACACCATCTTGCAATCAAGTAAAACTTGCGAAGAACAGAAAGCTGACGGTTTCAGGACAACCGAACTACATTTGGGCAAAACAGCGAACAGCCGGTTCCGCTTGTTGCACCCAAGAGAGCTTCAGCGAAATTCAAACAGTAGTCGACCCTGGGAACTCGACAGACCTCGATCCAAAACCAGCTGATAGTGGTGAGGATAGAATGGTACGCCGATGCTCGTATATGCTGATCAGATACCGCGTAGTGCCTTTTGAGGTTCGACAACGGCAACCAAACTTCATCGCGGGGAATCCAGAAGCAGGCTGGTATGATGCACTAGATTCTTGTATGTTAATGAACGCATTAGAAGGCCTAATGCTTAACGCCTATAGCGTATCGTATGCGGACTGGGAAAGAATCTCGAGAGTTCTTCAAATTGGGCAGGGTCTTTTCGATGTTGTACACCGAAACAGCATCTGGAACCGAAAGACTTGACCCAAACGATGACGCATTCACTATTGTTCGCTTTGGATCCATGGCGCATACCCAGATCAGAAGGTTTGTAGTCGTCAATGTTCGAAGGAACTTCGTGCACGCTTGGTAAGTCAATGCCGAAGTGTGACATTTCACTGCTAAGATTCTAGTGCTATCTCAACATACAGGAACCAGGGAACATTTAAAAGAGGCTGCGATCCAAGTGAGCATGCTCTTGTCTACAATCAAGGTGTAGACCCTGCAACATGCTACTTTGTCGGCGAAGTTGAACGAGGACTAACTAAAGAGCCAATTCAGGTTGTTGCAGCAGATTCTACAACCTTTTTAACCAGGGAATCGCGTATCCGCTTTGGTAAAATCTACTCAATTGAGTGGAACGTTAGAGTGAAAGACATTGGAAGAGTAGTCGATGAAGACTTGTCGACACTAGTTGCACATCACAATGCAGAGACTTTGAAGTGGGATGCAGGGTTCTAGAGAACTGAGGCAGGAAGGGGGGGTATTCTTTCCAGGTGTACGGTTTTAATCACTGTTTACCAATTTTCGTGAGTTCTTCTCAACCTAAGAGGCTCAATAAATGGCCGCAACAGTCTCCGGCGGATAATCTTCTCCGCGCATCAACTCACGACTGCCAAATCTTTGTTGACACATTTTGGCTCTTTCCGGTCTTTCTTGCCGCAGGCTCTACCGACCTCGGGAGTCTACTTTAGTTGGAAAGAACAAATGTGTGCGTAAGACGACCAAAACACTAGTATTGGCGTGGAAATCACGGCTAGATCAGGCCTCAGCGGAGGTAGTGCATCATGCAGCCACTGTCACAGCCTTGCACATACACGCAACCCACCTCATCTACCCCGCTGCTTGATAGATCTTACCATTCCACGTCACTAGGTCAACGTCAAAGCCAGAACATCCGCAACAATAAATTTGTACGACTACCCCTAGTTCCAGCCCCTTGGAATTTGAATTGCACTATTTACCTGAATACCGGTTGAAGAATGTTTCAGGAAGCGCTAAGATTCCTTCAGGACACGATAAGCTCAGCCTGGCCGCGATGGCCGCCCCTCCACGTCGGCCGTTCCGCATATTTCGCAAAGGCGACGACCTCGATATAGACCATCTCGATGAGCTTCCTTTCATCCACGTCAGTCTATTAGGACACGGTCACAGTGGCACAGTAGAAAAAGTCAGGGACAATAATACTGGTGAATTGTTCGCCAGGAAGACAATCACTATACCTGCGAGTAGAAGAGTGAGATCTGAGAGATCGGATACCTTTCACAACGAAGTCCGAACAATACGAAAGCTCAGTCAACATCGGCATATAATCGAGGTGTTCGCGACGTACATAACGGAGGAGCATTTTGGGCTGATCCTCCGGCCTGTTGCGGAAGAAGGCGATCTTTCAAAATTTCTGGATAGATACTGGAAGCTTCGTCAAATATCAGCTCAATCAGAAGCGGATGATAGGCGCTTAGTTCACATGAGTGGCATACTGAAGCAGGCTTTTGGGTGCCTAGCTAGTGGCCTGGTGTTCATGCATACATCTGGTATTAGACACAAGGACATCAAGCCCCACAACATCTTGATCCACAAAGGAGCAGTCGTCTACACCGATTTTGGTTACTCGCTAGATACCAGCATGTTCAGCAAAAGTATGTCTGATGGGAAAGGTCACCTGACAAGGATGTATTCTGCCCCCGAGGGCCTCGAACAAGAGGGAAGGAACAAATACTCGGATATATTTTCTTTAGGTTGCGTATATCTAGAGCTTCTCTCAGCTCTTCGCGACGAGCCCGCCTTGTGTCCTGAAGGTTCAGATCTCTCAGCCCAGAAAGACCGCATATTTGCCGCCAGCATGGACGAGATACACACGTGCCTGGCCGATCTTCACCTTCCAGAAGGGCTGGAGTTTCTCTCTAGCATCATTGTACTGATGACAGGTGCCCATTGGAAGCATCGTCCAACTTCCGAGGTGGTTGTACAGCATTTCGCTGACAGAACAGACTTCTCTTGTGCACAATGTTGCACCAGAGTGCCACCTCGGCTGCGTGGTGAAGATCAATGGCAGTGGAGTGAGCCCTTTAAAGACTACTACATTGCCTCGTGCGATGAATCAGGTAATACATCCGCCCTTGTGTTTCTTTAAGGCAGGTCACTCATTGACAAAGGACAAACTCGGTACGAGTGGATGAGCAGATCATCTGATACTCCACAACATAGCTTATATGTGCCACGGACTGAAGAAATACCCACTGCCTCGTCAAAATTGCTACAAGCGCCCTATGCAAGTAAGTCGCTTGCACCAAGTTCATCGTAGAGTGAGGATCTCATTCTGGGTCAGCTTCCACGGTTGGCGGTGCTCAAGCTCATGATCATGGTCAGTCAAATATTGTAATTAGGTATTATATACGCCCACCTAACGAGTTACAGAATTTCGTAGTAGAGATGGTCCTGACGCTCGAACCTTTTGGGTGCTCGGTAGAGTCTTCAGAATGAAGAAATGGAGAGTCAACGTTCAGACTCAAGCTCGCGACGACACCTCTTCGCTGCAGACTTCCAGTGAAAAAGTCCAATCTGCAGTGCAGTGCTTTGTCGTAGTAAAAGTCAACCAAACTTATGTTCAGACCTGGTTCGTATTTGTTTGTGGATCAAGCTTGGACGGCCTGCTAACACATCTAGCCTTATCACAACGTATAAAAAAAAGGGCACACTTGGCCTTGATTGCGATCCTTCCAAACACACGATTGTCTTCTCGTCTGGTATCGATTCCCAGACCTGTTATCTGGATGGCGAGCGCGAGCGCGGTTTGGTAAAACACCCTATCGAGGTTGCACTGATTGAACGGACGACCAAGCTTCCACGACAGTCGCGAATCAGCTTGGTTAGCACGGTGGCTGTCAATTTTGGTGATCAAGTGAAGGATATTGGTATGGTGATACCGGAGCATCGGGAGTTACTTCGCCAATATTGGAGCGAAGAGAGAGAGGATTTCGATGATGAAGTCTGAGCCTAAGGCTTTTGTCACAAGACCTACTTGTAATATAGTGACATGTGACTGCAGGTATACTTCATAGAGGCAACGAATCTCAGAAGCTGAATCCATGTCATCACGATTTCAGGTCAGCTTTGTAGAATCGGGATATTCTACAACCCGTAGATCTGTGGTTGTATCTGCTCCGACGAGAAAAGAATTCGTTTACGCATGGTTGGTTGGATCTTTGTCTGCAAAAAGTCATGCGTACTGACCTAATCAGTGGCATCTCGACGTATTCTGGTCGCGCTACGCTAAAGAATGGCTGTAGTCCTGAAGACCATGCTATGGTATACTTCAGTGGCACATCACCAGTCTGTTCGCTGCATGAAAGGCAGCGTGGACTGCCAGCTGATGCCATCGAAGTTTGTCCCGCCGAAAGCGGAATGACTATGAATTCAGAGTCTCGCATCAATTTCGGCAAGACCGTTGCTATCGAAAGGAACATCAAAGTTAAAGATATTGGTCAGGTTGTCAGCGAGGACATGAGCGTGCTTGTGAGCTTCTGGAAGGCCGCAAACTTCGGTGATGATAATTGAGCTCTGTCGCCCAGATACGTTTTTTTAATAGGTCCGTTTACGTTTTTGCTTCAGCAGTACCTGTTGCTTAGCTTGTGTTCCATATCCGGTCATCGTTACATTCCAGGTACTATTGGCCGATGTGACCTTCCCGATGACCGAGTCTTTCACTTTGCAGGATACAGTAACGTAGGGGAAAGACTAAAACATCCTGCAGGACGCTTTGTTACCTACAACGTAGGTGATGCGTATTTGAATTTTAGCTTCAAGAGTTTTGATACCTACAAGTTCTGTGTTAAACTTAGTCGGCTCGAAGGTTGCTGATCCACCGTCTCTCTTCGAAATGAGAGTGAGTGTTTGCGAGCTGTGCCCTGCAAGCATTGGTTTGCGGCAGACGATCCGATCAGAACGAGGAGATCGATCGGTCTTCTCGTGAGAAGTGATCGTGGGTGCAAAGCTCTCGTCGCCGCAGTGTTCGTCAAGTGCATTGAGTAGCGTCTGTCGGAGATCAAATATCTTATCTGAATCCCATATATGGATACCCAATCAGTTGATCGTACTGTGATTGTCGAAGCGTAGATACTTACCTCATCAGCGAGCTCGGGGCACGGATCCTCGATCTCGTTGACTGAAGTGCTAATTCCGTCTTCATATTGGTGGAACTGGTCGTTCAGTACGATGTCATCATCTAGACTCCACGTGCCGTCGTACTCGTCGTCGTCGTCGCTACTGGAGATATCGCCCTTGTCCTCGAAGTCCATGGCCAAGTCAATTTCCGCCTGCGCAGACTGCTTCCCTTTGCCTTTGTTGATGTCTTTACCCTTCTTGGGGGTCACTGTTGTGAGGTCACTGTTGTTATTGAGTCTGGGGGAGCTGCGAGTTCTCTTTGCTGCCCCTGCAGCTAGCTCTGCAGCTCGCTTGATGGCCATTTCAATTATTGTGTTGAGCGGGAGATCGGATAATGTAGGGTAACAGATTTGAGTCTGCCTTTCAAACAGCTCGTACTGCTTACCAAATTGCGGCAGTTTAGGAAGGCCCCTTCTGCCGTCACAAGCTTGCAACTGAGGGAAGGCGCGCATTGCAGGTGTGAGAGTCCTCCCAGGTATAAAAAACTGCAGACTGTGATATGCAATATGCACTTCTTTCCCACGAGCCCAGTGAGGCTTGCAGGTGACCTGCAACCTCACACCACACCCGATTTCACTCCGCCTCAAGCGGCTCTGCGTCCTCCTCGTGGTCGTCTCCGTACTGTAGAACATTGCCACCGGCACGCTTGCGCTTGCCCAACAGCGCAGTTTTCTTGAGTACCGGGACATCATCTTTCGTGCCCCACTGGGCTGCCTGATGGTGCCCCAGAGCCAGGAATAAACCACGAATCTGATCATTGGCTTCATTGCGACTGCCTCTGTTCGCAAAGCGGCTTGCTGCTTCGCGGACCTTCACGTTGTGGTGAAATACTGCGCTGTAGTACGCTAGCTCCTGGGGGATAACAACAAGCTGCAGGAGGATGTCGCAAGTCACAACGAAACGTTTTCGCCACATGTTCGCATGTTCACCCAGTGTCTCCGTATAAGGTCAAGGCCTCGCAACCTTACTGAGTACCCGAGTTCCGTACTGATTTGTATGCACCAAAGTGTGTTTACCAAACACGACTAAACCAGCGCAACTTTCTCGGAGGATATGAGAAAATTGGAGGATGCGTTTGCAATTCTTCTTGGAGGTATTCGTTGTATGCAGCTGTTATAGCAGGAAGGAAATAGTCCATAAAATCAGGCAGCAACGGAGTCTCCCAAACAGGACCCTAACCCTAACGGCCTCTGGACAGAGTTGCAGACTCATAGCAGAAAACTTCACGAAAGTTTTGATATACTTGAACGTAGGAGCTTCTGCTGGCGAGGAGCTGTCTGTTTCAGGTGATGAGAAGGCTGTTGGTTGCGAGAGTACAAATTCGTAAAAGGCGTTTGCGAGGGTGCTGATCAGGTATCCGTCTCCTTTGAAGGGTGAGGTGGCGCCGGGTTCTACAATATCGATGGCGATTTGTGCCACGAGGGCGATGATGGTAGTCTGGAGGGATCGCATGATAGTGGACAGATGACGAGCTTTGTCTGACGACACACCGGTAGGCATGGTGTGGTGGAGGGGCTCGGTGCGAATCTTGCTTGATGTGAAATAATATGGCGCCTGTGCAATGCGAACTTGCGCGAGTATGCGGCTGGCAATGTGCAACGGCCTTCCGCCGAGGTGTTGCATGACGAAAGTGCTATATTCAAGGTCGAGGTATTGGTTCTTGAGCATGTCCGGGTACATGATGGCGACGTGAACGAAAGTGATGGAGCCTGGATCACCTGTGGCTTTTACGAGAGGCTCATGCTAGACGTTGATGTCATCTACCAAATAACCGTAGATAGCGTTCCGGATCTCGGCCGGGAGGTGACGATGGATGTAGCGTGCGGTGCTGGCGGAATAGTGGCTGGTCTCATTAACCGGGTTGTAGTGCTTGAAGATGGTAGGATCCATGATTGAGTAATGGATGTAGTGCGATTAGCGGTGGTAAGGAAGAGTGCGGAAGCGAGGAAGGTGGATCATATGGCCACGCGATGCCAAGGCACTAACTGATGTCACGTGAAAAGGAAGCAAGTGAAGGTAGAGGTGAGTGAAGGTAGAGGTGAGGAAGGCATATAACGGATGAAAGCAACTAGGTCCACACAGTAGCTCATTTAGATCAATAGACTGAGACGTACAGAAGCAAGAGAACCTCTTCGCATAAAAGTAAATGGTTTGTCATTTGCAAGACACTGAACCCTGACGTATATCAGGCAAATTCTGTCCGCCTCAGAGACTGCCTTCCATCCTCTTCAAACGCTCAAACAGCTGTACGAACGCAGCTGGCTCTTGAGCTCCGCTAATCTCGAAGCTGTCGTTGATGGTGAAGTTCGGTACTCCACTGATGTTCTGCTCACGTGCATTCTGCACCTCCTTATCAACCTCAGCTCCACCTTTCCCGTTGTCCAACCACTCCTTAATCTCCTTCTCTTCAAGACCAGCTTTCACACCGCTTTCAATCAACATTTCACGCGCTGTAATGTCCTTTTCATTCTCGAAGTACCCGGCAAAAAGCTCCTCGACAACGCGCGTCTGCATCTTCGGTCCTTTGGTCTTGCCAAGCTGGATAAGACGATGTGAGTCGCGGGTGTTTCCCGTCCTGCCACCAAACTTGAATGATATGCCCTCGTCTTTGCCAATCTTAGCGAGCATCTGTTGCATGGTTGCTACACGCTCCTGCCCAAACTTTTTGACGTATACTTCTTGCTTGTCAACGCTTTTGCCGGCATCTGGGTTCAGGTAGAACGGATGCCATGTTGTCGAGAAAGTGTCGCCAGACTCTGGGTGCTTCTGCTTGTATGCCGCTATGGCCTTGTCAAGGCGCTGCTTTCCAACATAACACCATGCTATGAAGACGTTAGTGTGTGACTTTTGTGCAATTGTGTCCGAGATACGTACGGCAGACTGTATCTGACACGATGTTGATGTTGAAATTTGTCATTCTGCTCAAGCTCTGTCTGAATGCCACGATGAATATATTCTAGGTCTGTCAACCGCGTCGAGCACCCGCCAATGCGCAGCATTGTTGCTCTTTATACTTCGTCCGACATGTGTCCGCGGTGCTGACAAATTTGTGCGGGCGGAACGCCGCCACTTCCGTGCTTCATCATCAAACCTCATCGCCAGCTTTATCCAATGCCAAACGCTGCGATCTGGCTCGCACACCTAGCAAAGACAATGATGGTGAAGTATCTGCGTAGGTTGTAATGCATGCCGACGACTAAGCGAGCTCACTTGTGCGAGATGCATAATTCTTCTTGCATACGTCAACATCCTAGACAAGGGTATGCGCCGCTCGGGTACCAAGTCCGATTGCAGTCTCAAGAGCTAATCTACATAGTATGCAGGATGCAGCAAATACTGGCTCAAGAGGCTCGGCTGGCGTAGACTACTGGGGCCGGATCACATTCGGGAATACCTCCAGGGCAGTTGTGATACGTCTACAGATATAAATGTCTAGACCAAGTCAACACACATTGCTAGTCGACTGTTCCTTTCTTTTTCGTTTGACATGAGCAAAATTCTCCTCCTCGGCGCCACAGGCTATGTCGGTGGCACTATACTGTCCCAGCTACTGGGCAGCACCGAAACCAGCCTACGCTCGTTGAATATTGACCTCCTAGTCCGACATGAGCATCAAGCCGAAAAGCTGCGCAGTATCTATGGCGAACGCATCCAAACTATTCCCTGGGTTGGCCTGGACGACATTCAGTTCACTGAACAGACCGCAACTCGTTACGATGTCATCATAAACGCTAGCTCTGGCTTCTTCACAGCCGGTGCGAAAGCTCTTGTCGATGGGCTTGCGCGCCGCGTTCAAGCAGGTCAGCCCGTCCCCTGGCTGCTCCATATCTCTGGATGCACAAACTTGGTCGATCTATCCAAGCCGCCATTCGAATGGAACGATGAACAGGACGGTCAGGCCATCTTCGACTACCTGAAGTCTCTTGATCTGCAGACACCATACCCACAGCGAACGACAGAGATTACAGTGCTGGAAACCGCAAGCCAGAAAGGCGTGCAAGCCATCAGTCTGCAGGCTCCTTGCATCTTTGGCGAAGGCTCAGGGCTGTTCAATCAGCAAGGCTTAGTGATTCCTTTGATCCTTCGATACGCTGTGCAGCATGGCTACGGCTTTAAATTGAATGACGAGGCTAACTTCGACTGGGTATGCTTGATCATGCCGCTTGAACGATGTACTGCATGCTGACCTTCCTTAGGTTCATGTCGCTGATCTGGCCAATTACTTCATTCTCCTGGTTCGTACCATCATCGAACGCCCAGATCGCGGCGTTGGCTACATCCCATCAGGAAAGCAGGGCATACTTTTCCCTACCGTTGGCCGAACCCTCATCACAGAGATCAACCAAAAGGCATTGGACGTTGCCTTCGAAGCAGGTGTCCTGCCCCGGGAGGATACTCCTCAACACAAAGAAATCCGCCTTGCGCCGTTGCAGGAAATCGCAGATAAGCTCACCGCTGGCTTCTGCGATGTTGCGGCGCGCGGATGGGGCGGTCAAAAGGCGGTCAAGGGCACAATAGGAGGTAACCTTCTAGGATGGAAGCCGACGAGACTGCAACAGGCGTGGGACCAGGACTTCCGTGATGAGTTGATTGCGTTGAGCGAGGGCCGCCGGGGCATCACCATAGCTAACTGCATTGGCGGCGATGTCAGCGAACCCTGAACTTGCTCTGGAAAAATCTTCTCTGTCCCGCGGCATATTCAGTGCCATACCTAGCGATATACTGGTTATTCCTTCTGCTGTTGAAGATCGTACCGGTGTTAGGTCTGGCGAGGGGTCCTTCATTGTCTCGACGCATCTCAAGCCAGTTTTGCACAATCCTCCCTCGGATGAGGCCCCGTTTCTAGAAATTCTTACATACGCAGTGGGTCTTCTCTTATGCAACGGTCGCGGATCGTGCCTTCGTTCGGCACGGCTGTCCCGCTTCCCCCCGCCATCAGTGGTCTGATGTGGATACTACACATGAACAGCCCATGTATACTCACCTATCGAGACAACGGTACCGTACCTATATTCATGAGATTGTAGTTGCATACTCACAGGAATCCGGGGATTTACACAGCACCAAGCTTATTTTGAGACCCCTACGAAGTATGTGTGCCCACCACGGCCTGGAGCCGCAACTGTGCCGCAAGTGGGTCACGTATCAAACCTATATGTCGGGTCGCATAACATGCTTGCACGTACCCCAAATACATCAATCACACTGCTTCCGTGGGAACGGTAATTTAGGTTTCCACATCGTTCTGCAACATCGGCACTGACTAAGAATTTTCCAGAGCTGCAGTCAAAGTGGACGCCTTGGGCAAGCATGCTCGAACCACAATCCCTCACCCCGTGACCGACCTCTGTTGAAGACCGTGTAGCAGACACATCTGTTTTGACATTTAACAGGTGAGCTCGGGAGTGCTGTCTGGATAGTCCGGAATCGGTTCGGTGTCACGATGTTAGACCCGAGAGCACTGCACGATGGGACCAAACAAGTCTCTACCTTTGCTGTTGCCATACCTTTCATCCTAGTTACGACCTTGGTCATGATACTTCGGCTTCATGTACGATTACGCCTCCTGCAGGGTGGGTTAGGTATAGACGATTGTAGGTATCGTCCGCTTGCTGTGAGGATATCAATTCTGACAAGAACAGGCTTGCTCCTCATCGGGTACATATTCACGATCGCACTCTCCATAGCCACGATGATCTGTGGATGGTATGGAGTAGGCACTCATTGTAGGCAAACTAACAGCGACCGGTCTGAGATACTGACGATGAATACAGTCAGAGACATACCTACCGAAAATATGACACCACTACTCAAGTCAAATTACTCGACTCGTCTGCTGTACACCATCGCTCTTGGCTTCGTTAAATCTAGCATTCTTGTCTTCTATATGCGGCTCGATCATCGCAAATTCACCAGATTGGCCGTTTGGTTCCTTCTGGCCTTCGTAGTAGCGTTGTCTATCACAACCTTCTTCTTTCTCGCATTTGTATGCGTTCCGCCATCCTTGTTCTGGGACTTGGTAGGACAAGCGGCAGCGCCAGAAAAATGCTTGGACCAGTCAACACAGCAGATGTTTTTCAATCTGAATGGGATATGCAACATCATACAAGATATCAGTATATACCTGCTTCCAATTCCGATGCTGTGGAATCTTCAAATGCCGCTGCGTCAGAAGCTGGCTCTTGGGGCGCTTTTCAGCGTTGGACTTATCGCTGTCGCAGGCAAGTTGCTGGATCCTATCTTGCATCCACTGTACCACTGACAATAACCTAAACAGCTAGCTGCGTACGCTTCTACTACGTCCTTTTCCTTGCCAACGAAGCCGATATCTGGTATTACATGGCCGACTCCCTCAACTGGTGCAACATCGAGATCTACGCTGGTAAGTCAATCCCCAACGACCAAAGTTCTTAGATCACCGCTGATATATCATGATTCTAGCGATTATCTGTAGCTCTGCGTCGACCTTCAAGGCCTTGCTCAAGACCTACCTACCCAGATTTTGGGGTTCTTCGCAAAGGAGCGCTCCTGAAGACGCCGACCACAGCTACGATCGGTCGGATAACGGGCGTTTTTCGATGAAACCGCATGGCACGTCCTCGTCAACCAAGTCGCACAGCAATAGGAAATATGGAGTCACGGATCTGACAAATATCGAAAATGAGAGCGAGGAGGCCATTGTGACGAATGCGAACGCACAAGTACGTGTGAGCCGACGGAAATAGTTGGGTGTATCATGCGATGTTGGTTGAGACGAGGTCGAATGAAAATGCAACTGTTGACCAGCTACTCCTGGGAGCTATCGTGACTCTCAAGAGCCCAGAGATACTGAATTTGAAGCTCGTGAAT
Organism: Boeremia exigua; assembly: GCF_020726555.1. Lineage (NCBI taxonomy): Eukaryota > Fungi > Ascomycota > Dothideomycetes > Pleosporales > Didymellaceae > Boeremia > Boeremia exigua. The sequence continues at coordinate 1,850,717 of NW_025763518.1, read as the reverse complement.
TCGAGGGACGGTGTGACTGGGCGCGCATGATTGCTAGAGAAGCCCAAAGGTAAACAACGTTTGAAAGGTAACGGCCGACACTTGCAAATGAGAAATGCGGTGGTGGCGAATGATCCCTCTGGATTGCAGCCACTGAAAGCAAATTGACGCCGGTCTTTGCGTTGTCCCAGAAAAGCGCTCTAGATTTAGACTTAGGCGGTTCTCGTACTGTGCCATGAATAGCCTTGGCAGCATATCGAATGAGGGGTTGTCAATTGTATCCGCCTGCATCAACCGAATGTGTCTGGACAATACAGTGATGAAGTGACACTTGAAGACAGGGTTCTCTCTCTTTCTCGTTCTCGGGTGGACATTATCCTTCGAACATGGCACTATCTGATGTGTGCGGTGAGCCACCAGACCCCCAGTCGCTGCCTCTGACCTTTGAGTATTGTAAGAGCGATTGCACTCCATCCAAACGGTGATGTCGTAATGAGACAGTAAATGCCAGTCTGGTTCTGGTCTATTCGTTTCTCGTGCGATTGTCGCTACAATATGTTACAGATTTTGATAGTGTACAGGGTATCGTTATGCCGGCCAGCAGCCGAAGTATAGATCTGTCATCTCACTCCTTTGGTGTTGATGTGGAGGACTGGTTCTTGTCCGTCAATCGTTCGTCGCCTGTAGGAGAGGCATCCGTGTGAAATTGTGCTGAACGTGGTGTAGAGGAGCCATCGTCCCAGAACTCGACATCGCCTTCAGCGCTCAAAGAGCCGCGCTTCACGAGGCCACCCTTCTCCTTCATCAGATCTTCAATCGTGACGGATTTATCCGAGAAGATCTATCAGGGATTAGCGACAGATCCAGTACGCCTTCCGATGTAACCTACCTTCAAATGATCGCTGATCAGATGCCTGTTTTTGCAGCCAGGACATGAAATCAAGATAGTCCCTTTGTGATAGCCTTGCTTGGACAATCGGTGTGATGAACGAGTCTCGCACACCTTGCATGTGAAAGTGAGCTCGTATGAAGGGACTTGGTCGCGGTCAAGTCGTGTTTCAGGCGCCTGAGTGGTTGTATTATTTTGTGGCGGTGTCGAGGCACCCGACTCAAAGCGTGCTGTGGAAGGAAGTCGCGACCGAGGAAGAATGGCTGAGGGGCGTGTAAGGGCTGACGTTCGCGGTGTGTGGATCAGGCGCTTTGAGGCTGCTGGAATGTGTTCAGCAGGGCGTGCCCATGCTGCTCGAGGCGCAGTTGTACGGGCGCAAGAGCGCAACAAAGACATGGACGAGCGCATGACTGTTAAGGCAAGAATTGTTTCGAATCTAGTGAGAGCGATCGGACAAGAAGCAGTAAAGTGTTTTACGTGAATGGAGCTTGACTGGCAGGTGCGGACAAAACGTTCTCCACCGAGGCACCGAACGCCAAGCGAACGTCGTCACTGCCTGCATGCGGGCACCACGGGCATCCCCACCGGACCGCATGCTGTGAACACTGACACCACACTCTCGCACCGCCTTGTCGTTCACTGCTGTTACCGTCTCTGTCTCGTCTGTCTCTTCGCTCCTGCACTGGAAAGCAGCGCGCACGTTACCTACGCCACTAGACCCTCCGCACGCCACTCGGACGCCTCCACGCTCAGCAGCGAGCGTTGGCGTACTTTTGAACAGCGCAGCAAAGTGCAAGCACAGCTCTCAACCATAGCTCTCAAGCACGCGCGATAACACCCATCCTACGGCAAACATGATTGCTGGACGTGGCAGGCAACGCATTCGACCCCCGCGTAGGGTACGTCACCTTCACTTCACCTCATCACCACAGCTATATACTGCGCTTTCAGCCGTGCCTATCTGCTTTAGACAACATTACTAACGATGGTGCGAATGCAGGGTCTGCACGGTGACGAGATCGACTTCGATAATACATGGGCAATAATCGAGGCTGCCTTCCGCGAAATTCACACAAAAAATGCTTCGAGGCTATCGTACGAAGAGCTCTATCGCCATGCCTATCGGATCGTCCTGAAGAAGAAAGGCGAAGATCTGTACCGAAACGTTCACGACTTCGAGCGGAAGTGGCTGAGTAGCGAAGTGCGCGCCGCCATTCAGCAGTTGCTATCCCCCAATCTCCTTGTGAATGCGCAGAGTTTGGGTGGCACAACTGCCAATGAGCGACGGGTTGCGGGCGAGAAGTTCCTAAAGGGTTTGAAGCAGGCATGGGGAGACCACCAGGTCTGTATGAGCATGCTGGCAGATGTGCTCATGTACATGGTAAGTCGCCGCAACACAGTAAATCTCGTCTTTTCATTGAGACTGACTGCTTCAGGACCGTGTCTACTGTACAGACCACCGCCGACCGTCGATTTTCAATGCCGCTATGGTCCTGTTCCGCGACGAGATCCTGCGTTCACCCGTCTCCGATCACGATGCGCGGCTTCTGCTCGGCCTGGTGAACCACGTTATCCTTGACCAAATACAAATGGAGCGCGACGGCGACGTCATCGACAAACATCTCATCAAATCCTGCGTGTGGATGCTTGAAGGGCTGCACGACGATGAGACTGAGGCGGAAGAACAGCGACTGTACAACGTATCTTTCGAACGAGAGTACCTGGATACTAGCAGAGACTTCTACAAGAGCGAGTCAGAGCGGCTATTGCGCGAGTCCGACGCTGGCGCTTACTGCAGATACGCTCGAAGGAGAATTTACGAGGAAGACGAACGGTGCAAACAGACTCTTCTGGATAGCACAGGGCCGAAAATCCAGAAGGTCGTTGAAGACGAGCTTATCAAGAACCGGATACACGAACTGGTAGAGATGGAGAGCGGAGTACGGTACATGGTCGACAACGACAGGATAGAAGAGCTCAACCTCGTATATGATCTCAACCGGCGAGTCGATGAGAAGAAGTCGGAACTCACACGAGCGATCCAAAAACGAATCGTTGACTCAGGTACCGATGTGAACAACGACGCCATTGCTGCATCGCAAGCTTTACCTCCTGCTCCCGCACCTGTAGCCGATCCTGCGGACAAGAACAAGAAGGTCGTGCAAGAAAAAAGCATCAACCAGCAAACGGTGGCCGCTATCAAATGGGTTGAGGACGTTCTCATGCTAAAGGATAAATTTGACCGCATTTGGAGAGATTCATTCGAGGCTGATGCTCTTCTGCAGCAAGCAGTCACCAGGAGTTTTGCTGAATTCATCAATTCGCCGACATTTCCAAGATCTTCCGAATATATCTCGCTCTTCATTGACGAGAACATGAAAAAGGGCATTAAGGGCAAGACCGAGATGGAAATCGATGCTGTCCTCGAGAAGGCCATCATTTTGCTACGATACGTGCAGGACAAGGATTTGTTCGAGCGCTATTACAAGAAGCACTTGTGCAGACGGTTGTTAATGAACAAGTCTATCAGCAACGAAGTCGAGAAGCAGATGATCTCGAAGATGAAGATTGAGCTTGGCAATAATTTTACTTTGAAGCTGGAGGCCATGTTCAAGGACATGACTATCTCCGAAGAGCTCACTGCAGGCTTCAAGAAGCATGTCGAAGGTCTCGGCGAAAAGGACCCAAAACGTATCGATCTGAACATCAACGTGCTTACCAGCATGACGTGGTCGCTCGAGACTATCAGTGGTACAGCCGACGACGGAGAAGGTCGTCCACGATGCAACTTTCCCACTGCGGTGGAAAAAGTCAAGCGTGGATTCGAGAAGTACTACAACGAGAAACATTCCGGGAGACAGCTCACTTGGCTTGCCAACATGGGGTCGGCGGACATCCGGGCTACCTTTAAGAAAGTGCAGCAGAAGGATGGGTCGTTCAAGGAGCGCCGCCACGAGCTCAACGTACCAACCTATGGCATGGTCATTTTATTGCTGTTCAACGACTTGCCAGCAGATCAGCACTTGACCTTCGAAGAGATTCAAGCGCAGACAAACATCCCAGCACCGGACCTTATCAGAAACTTGCAGTCTCTCGCTGTTGCGCCCAAAACACGTATCTTGATCAAGGATCCCATGTCCAAGGATGTGAAGCCAACTGACAAGTTCTTCTTCAACGAAGGCTTTAATGGCAAGTTTGTCAAGATCAAGGTCGGTGTGATCAGCAGCGGCAACAAGGTTGAGAGCGATCGAGAGCGACGAGAGACGGAGAAGAAGAACGATGACTCGCGACAGTTCTGTGTCGAGGCTGCCGTTGTCCGAATTATGAAGTACGTGGTTTTCGGTCTTTATTGCCCCACTCCTGCTAACAATGTCACAGGCAACGTAAAGAGCTTTCTCATCAACAGCTTATCCTTGAAACACTCAGCCAGTTGGCTGGTCAATTCAAGCCTGAAGTCAACATGGTGAAGAAGCGTATAGAGTCGCTCATCGAACGCGAGTACCTCGAGCGCATCGACGGAGCAAAACTAGACTCATATCGATACCTCGCATAGGCTGCGGCAATTTGGCGTTGTACAATAGGCGTTCGGAGAGCTTTACATTTGGGCAGATTCCCCTGGTGATGCATAGCATGGCGTAAGGAAGATCTACGACCTGGGTCAGACACAGGCGTCTACGGTTCAAACGGACGCATAGCATCAAGTCTCAAAGTCTGGGTTTATCAGATTAAAATACATGCAAGTCAAACACTCAGACTCTCGCCTCTTCCCTCCCTTTCAACCACGTGTAGGGGCCGTGAACTAGATCTGCCAGAGCACGACCGGGTGTTGCATGTCACTGGCGGGTGTTTCAAACCGAACACCGACAGAACACGCCGCTACGTTCACAATGAAACGAACTACGTGGAGATGGAAGCTCATGGTAACAAATAGCGTCAAACGGCTTAGACCGTGACCACGTTTTGCATGTCGTAGACATCATAATCAGAAATGAAAGCGTGATGAAGCACGTGAGCTCGACTGGACAATATGGCCTAGACAGCTTGTAATAGTCCAGGACCTGTGTTGGTACGTATCCAGGGCGCCGACTCTGGCGTTCCACAAGCATGCGCATCTAGAACTGATCCTCATGACTACATGCTGGTCACGACATTGTGATCTGCCTCCGATCGATCTCAATGATCTCTTTAAATCAGCCTCTCAGCAATATGACTCTTACAAGTGCTTTACTTTACTTGGAGCACCTGGGAAGCCCAACATCGTCCCTATGTAATCTTGAGTCAAGCAATCAGTCATCTTGGTGTTGGGAAATGAAAACTGGTTCGATGCTGCAACAGCGCACATTTTGCACAAGCTCTGCATAACACTAATGCATGATCAAAGTCAGGATTAATCGCTTATCGATAGCTACATTTTCTGTCTGCAGCGCCTCCCGATTGGCTCAAACATTCGACTCAAGGTATTGGTCAACCAATCAAACACAAGTCTCTGTAAAGATGTCATAAGAATTGTGGAAATCACACACACCGAGAGCGAGGGAGTTGTGGGGAGACAATTCTCGAGCGCAAATCTGAGGTGTGTGTGGGGATGCAGCAAGATCGCAACGGCGCACCTTGGGCGTCATGCTTGTGGATCTTGATGACGTTGGAGATGCAGCCGGGAGGCCCACAGACGCTGAGGAGCCGGTCCGAGACCTGGCACTCGCGTTGTTGTCAGTGCTGTGGGTTGCTCAACTTACGAGAGTACAAAGAACGTCGGAGATCGTGCAAGGAGCATTGAGAATAGAAGTGCCTGCAGCGACATCGCTGAAAAGGGGCGGTCTTGCAGAACTCGCCTGGTCAAACACGCGACTCCCAACACGTGGAACCGTGCGACCACGCTGCGGGAATTAGAGTGCCACCCTTAACGTATTGTGTTGCTTGCAGGTTCTCTTACCAGCGCTCTTTGTCATTAGACAAGGAAACAAAGGCAGTGATCGGAATCTTGCGACACGAGTTAAGCAGGAACAATGCTCAGCTACGAGCGGCATCCCCCAGCTGTGCACAGTAAGATCTCGTATTCACATGTCCCACGGTCCTCGGCGTCGGTGCGCCTTCCTCTTCAGTGCATATAGCTGCAAGGGGCGAGAACATAGCAGCCACGTTGCGCAGCCTCGCCTCAGCTTCTTTGAACTTGACTTGATGCCTTCAACAAACGACTGCTTCACAATGAAACTGCTAGAGATGCACCGGGGTGCACAATCGCGCTCATTAAATTCCCGAGTCGATCCCACAAAGGAAATGAACAGGTCGCGGGGGTCGCCAAGCGAACGCGGCCAGCACCAACATCCCAGTCGAGCAAACGCAACGAAAGAGGGACAACATGCCTGTCGCCTGTGTGGAACGACATGCAGTGGATCGATAGCGCAACATGGAGCGGCTGAGATCGACTGAATGGGTTGAGTACTCAAATCCCACGGGCAAGGCCCTGAGCAGTAACCAGAATGGTATTCGCATTTAAAGATCAACAGCTCAATCTGGAGGATGTGCGCGTGTGTGTCGCTCGTTGTTGTTGGCCTCATCCCCTGGCGGCTGTTCCTGACGGGTATGCGGGTTCCTGAGTGGTTGAAACGGCGGCGCTCGACGGCGTCAGCGCCACCGCGGTTTGCTGAACAAGTCAAGCTTTTGTCACGCCGATCAGTGACTAGCATCGTTCGTCCTCTTACAGGTGAGCGGCCGATGTCTTGTGCGCAACGCCGTCTCTCACTGGCTGCAGGTTCATTTCCACGACATGGCCTCCTTGATGCTCACCCTGGCCGGCAGCCGCCAGCTCGATCCCTAGTGCAACCAGGATTGGAAAAGTTTGTTGCGATGGCGCTCACTGCCGCTGCGTGAAAGCCTTCCAGACCTTGCCCTAGCCATGGGGTCCCGCTCTCTCCGTTTTTGTATATGAATTGAAGCCGCCCCGTACCCCCATCTCACCCACAACGTCCCAAACTTCCACCAGAGCTGTCGCTGTCTTTCCCTACGAGCATTCGCTCCCCACGTTCTTTCGAACACCACAGTCACTCCTGCTTCGCCTCAGCCCTGGTCGGCTCGTTCCCTGCGCTCTCCACAAAGTCGCCTGTCCAATTCTACCAAACTAAGATACCCACATCAACATGTCTGCCATGACCAAGCTCAGCCTTTTGGCCCTTATCGGCGCTGCCGCCGCTCACCCTTCCTACGGTGGTCACTCCAAGTTCCACTCTAAGCCCGCCGCTGGCACTGGAAAGCCGTACCCTACTGGTGGCTGGTCTGGCAACTACAACAGCACCCAGGTTCCCGCCGGTACTGCTTCCTACGAGGAGGGCAAGACTTCCACCATCGATATCACTACCACCTCTACCAGGACCATCACCTCTACCATCTACGGCACCCCTGCTCAGTCTGCCGTCGTTGAGAACGTCTCTTCCAAGCCTGCTGGCGAACAGTGCGGTCCTGCCACCGTGACTGTCACTGCTACTGACAAGTACACCGTCACCGTCACCCCTGGTGTCTCCTCCGCCTACTCCACCGGTGTTGTTACCTCCTCCATCGCCCTGCCTTCTTCCAAGGCTGGCGAGTACGAGGCTTCCAGCTACATCGTTGTCTCCTCCACCCCTGCTGCTGAGAAGCCCTCTTCTTCCAAGCCTGCCGTTGCTACTTCCTCCAAGGTTGAGGAGTACGAGGCCCCCACCCCCTCTGCTTCCGTCCCTGCCATCACCTCGGTCGCCGAGAGCGCCTACAGCACCGCAGTCCCCTCCTCCACCGCTGCGGCATCTTCTTCCGCTGCCCCTAAGCCTTCCGGCGCTCCCACATACACCGGAACCAAGCGTGGTCTTGCTTACAACGACGGCGAGCTCTGCGCTTCCTTCGGCTCCAACTTCGGTTTCGCCTACAACTGGGCTCAGACCGAGAGCAAGGATGTCGGTGCTCCCTTCATCCCCATGATGCACAAGCTTTCCGACTCCACCGCCGAGGCTTGGTTGGCCAACGTCGAGAAGGCTGTCAAGGCCGGCTCCAAGGCTGTCATGGGTTTCAACGAGCCCGATCACGTTGACCAGGCCAACATGAGCCCCGAGGTCGCCTGCTCTGCCTGGAAGGAGTACATGAACCCCATTGCCGCGTCTTATCCCGATGTCACCATTCTTGGTCCCTCGGTCACCAACGGAGGTGCTCCCATGGGTCTCGGTAAGTTTACAAACACTCCTAACTATGCTAGTTGACTAATTCGTTCTGTTAGACTGGCTCACTCGCTTCCACGACGGCTGCCCCGACGCCATCGTCCACGCGACCAACATCCATTTCTACGACATCTACGAGGAGGCCACCTTCGACCGCTTCAAGGCCCAGGTTGAGAAGGCCGCTGCTGACTACGGCAAGCCTGTCTGGATCACCGAGTTCGGTCTCAACCCCGGGTCCGCCTCTGAGGAGCAGGCTGCGACCTTCCTCAAGAAGGCTATGGACTTCTGCGATTCTTCAAGTGTCGTAGAAGGGTACTCATGGTTCATGGTCGGCACTGGTGAGAACCAGCTCAACACTGCCAGCGGTCTTTCCACCCTTGGACAGGTCTACGCCGGCTCCTCGTAGAGGGCGGCATGAGACGATAGGGCGTTTCATGGGTTTATTGTAAACGGACGATATACCCATGCAGTATCGGGTTATGTTTATTTCTTAATTTCTTTTGTCTAACTTATTTGAAAGGGGGCTTGGTGTAGCGAATTTGAACAGGGAGGATGAATGCAAACAAACAACAATCCCTCGATCTGCAGTATTATGTCGCGTGATGCGTGAAAGTAGCACATAAGGCTGATCGATAGTCTGAATGCGCGTAGTTAACACTCAGGCGACTAGGTAGTCTGGATGTGCGCAGCCAACACTAAGGCGAATAGGCAGTCCAAAGCTCCTTCCTCATCAAACGTACCACATATCGAGCGCTGGGCGCCTACCTATACCAACGCTAAGAGTTACCAAGCCGACTAAGACTATTCGACATCGTCCCGAAAGTCTGTCTCCAATTACTCCTATTAACGAGTCAAGCGTCATCACGGTCACACCCTTACCGCGGCAACATGCCCTACGGTGACTCGCATGCCCAGTAACATACCGCTCCGTACTCATCACGCGCACACTACTTTGCTACGGCAGGACTACCAATCACGTCGCGATAATGTCATAGGCAGTGCAGAGAACTCCTGAACAGTACACCATCAGCAAGCAAACAATATGGCCAACCCTGGCAGGCTTAACGCGCACGCCTATCTCGATGGGCAGAAGGAGGCGGCGCGTAGGCGTCTTGTGCGTCAGTAGCCCTTGCTATCGATGTATTATCCTTTGCTGTTCGATTCAGGTACAATTCAGACACGAAGGCCGCGCCAAGTTCGACAAGCAGGAGCAACTTCTCCAGTTTCTCGCAGCCCAAGGTATCCATGTTACGGGTAGTCATCTTCTCTCACCTCGCAGGATAAACGGCGGATTAAGGATATGAGCCAGATGTTCTACTACGCGACAGTGAAGTAGTAAGTACACACAAAAACTCCACAGAATACGTTTATACCTACAACATAAGTAATGCTTGATTAAATTTTACCTTCAAGTGATATAATAGCTACAAGTTCTGTATAAAAGTTGGTCAGCTTGAAGGTCACTTATCCGCCGTTTTTCCTGAAAATTGAGGGTTAACCATGCCATAGCAGGATTCTGGTAGGTTTGGAGACTTCCAAGGTTTGTTGGCTGTTCGCAACTGATAGAAACGCACAGCTTTGTACTGAACATAGGCGCACGCAACCCTCTGAACGTCACGTCGACAAGTACACCGTCATGGACACGGAGCCGATGGACGATGGTGCATATGCCACTCAACGCGCCTGAGTGAGCGCCTTCCTACACGGCGGGTTCATTGACCAGGCGCGTAGTTCAAGCGGTTGATATTAGCCAGCTCCAAAGCGACACCGCAAGGAGTTCACCAGCTACTATGACAGCTAGCCCAAGAGCCATGTGCACCCTAACTTGGGTCTCTAATCTTGTGGGCAATTGATAAGACAAAGAAAGAAATCTGCATTCCACACTTCTGTCTGACTGTGAGTGTATCATCTCTTGGCCTTCACCGTGTGAAGCCTTGACAAAGTGGGGCTCACTTACCGTTTCGAGTCCATGTGCAAACGCTCACAGATATTTACAGGCTCGCGTACCCTTCTTTCTTACTACCCTCGACCTCTCAACCCAGTCAACACGCGGCAATACTGAGATGATCGCACCACCAGCTTGGAAGTACTGCCTTGTCCTAACAGACTCCATGCAAGACCTCTTAATATCTATGTCTTTTGCTAGAGCTGGATACGCACAGCTTCTATAGCAGTTACACCTGCGTGTAGCTATTCTGCTCACTAAAGCTACGCTCTGACAACTTTCAACATTCCAGGATTCAAGCCATGTCTTTCTTGTGTGAGGACCCATCTGCCCTTAGATTAAACCTCCTCTCAACTTTCAGAGGCTGCGATATCAGGAAACTAGACTTGTCGCGAGCGATCCAGAGAGTGGATATCCACAGAACCCTCAGGACGAACCACTGTCGAGCGCAGAGACTGCAATGGAACGTGCCCGCAGAATTGTCGCACATGAAGGTTACGTTGATGATCGACACGTTGAAGAGGTTACGGGCGGGGCAGGAACTGACATAGGGTCAGCGGGTTGTCGCCTGTTTGCCAACGTACAGTCGGACGTCCTTGGTCAGATATACGGTGTCGGCTCATGGCTACTGAAGCACGTTCGAGGCAAATGGGCTACCATTGAATTTGATGTTAGTTCGCTCTCAGACTACCACTGATCAGAAACTGACAACTGCAGATCATGGTCCACAATTTGGTGATCTACTCCAAGATCTACCAATTCCCCGTACCCGATGAAACGGCCGACAAAATCCTCATCCGTCTCGCAAACGCTCAAGCCTGCCTTGCAGAAGCCGATTAACTAAAGGGACAATTGCGCGAGAACAACTAGACTTCCTCCAGGAAGTAGCTGCCAGCCCGCCTCGTTGCGCGATTGCAAACCTCGATATCATACAGACTGTAGATGCTGCTAGAGCAGCTCTCAAACCGCGATTCACTGACCTCGACACCGCCCACCGCCTCCGAGTATGGGGCTTTGCCGGTACTTAAGCAGACCCAGCAATGGGACAGACCAATTCGTGTTCAATGGCCGGCAATGCAGCGATGAGTACAAGTACCGCCTAATCCTAGCAGCAACCATACAAGACCTCTAGACGTCTGTGTCTTTTGCCAGATCGAGATACGCACAGCCGAGATGGTAGTAACACCTACTTGCGGCTATCCTGCTCACCATAGTTGCGCTCTGAACTACTTCCATCATTTCAGGTTTCAAGCCAGGAGAGTGGCTTTATTGCCCTGATCCGCACTGCTTTGAGAAACTCCGGCCACCACCCGTCGGGGCACGGTACACATCCATCGAGCCTCCAGCGGACGGCGCAACGTGTTGGTGTGACCCGAAGGAGGATTCTCCACCTCTCTATGGCAAGATGATTGAGGTCGCTTGCTCCGGCAGGCACAAGTTCTGTCCTGGCTGCCTGTTCGAATGGGCTCATACACGACTGGGAAATACTATCAGAGACTACGAGGAGACACAGAATCCCGAACACTACCAGAACGTACTCTGCCCACACTGCAGACAGTCTATCGACTCGATGGTCCTTTTGCAGCTAGAGTCGACTCCACACGAATGCCATTGTACGCAGGATAGCAGTGACAACGACGACGACTTAGACGGTATTGAGGCCAGGGCTACTTCAGATCCACACGAGGCCCGGCTTCTGAAGCTCATACAAAAGAATCACAGTTTGAGACCGTCACTCGACGACTTGGTTGCGGTAGCGAAGGACGTGATTGGTGAACAGGCACCTTTGTTTTGTCGAGATCAAGTACGAGTTCCGCTCGGCACAACGACAGGCACAGAGCTACTATGTACGTACCAATCACATCGTGACAACGTTGTAGGCAGTGCTGACAGGTCAGCTTCCGAGATATCGTACAGCCACTGCATTTCAATCTAGTTGCTTGGGCGTCAGCCCGGGCGTCCAATCACAACAACCCATACCAGCGGCTAGCCATGATGCTCAGCCTTGCGCGCGGCGATCGAACTTCAACGCCTCCTACACATGTATAGGTACATGTGTACTTATAGTCCTGCAGTCAGGTTGCACGCCAACCTCTAAACACCATACGACACTACAAGCTCATCGACGCAACAACCCCGCGTCTTATCTCTTTGTTCGAAGACGTCACTCGCAATGGATATCGCAGGTCTCGAGTCTCTCGCCGGCGGCCGCACAGGCGGGCATCCGTACAGCGGTCCAGATGGGGAGGCGCGGTTCGCCAAGATGAAAGCGAATGTCGTGCGAGAGTGGGAGGAGGAGCAGAGTAAGTTCTCACTGGTCTGTAGCGAGTGAGATGGGCTGACGAGGGTAGGGAAGAAGAAAGCGGAAGAGGCGGCGGCGTTGGAAAAGGAGAGGGTTCGGAAAGAGTCTGGGGTTTCTGAGGTGGAAGAGAAGAAGAGCAAGGTAGGGAGGCTAAAGACAAAGCTATTCGGACAGTGAGCGAGTGTGAGGAGTTCGAGGTGCGGCTACCTTTTGTCACTGTCTCTGCATTTCGGTAGGTGTGCAAGGTGGATCTGCTTGCATCCAATCTCCTCCTTTTATTACAGTGTTTTCCTCTCCATACGATCGATATTTTTGGCTGGCCTCAAGCTCAAATTTCCTCAGTACCCGAAAAACGTACTAGATACTTTGTCGATGAGTATCGCGTGGGATTTCGGAGAGTGATCAAACTTTTCATCAATGGTATTGACATTAAGCCATAGAAGACTTCTCGATGATGCCTGCTACACAAAGTGAAAGGTAAGTGATGGTAGTTCGCTGTGCGGCTCCAAATTTGGATAACACAGACACGTGCTTCACTCGCCATCTACGGCGGTGATACCGTTTGTCAAAGCCATCAAGTGAAAACTACGTTCAGCTATATGACCAGGTCTCGCTTTCACCTTGATGCGAACGCTTAGCGTGTTTGCTAGCGTGACTGTCTTGTTTGCCTCAAGGTCCCCACTCGATTACCTTCCCACTCACCTGCCTTTCTCCTCACTTCCACTTCAGAGCGATATCAATCCGCGCCTTGGCGGTCCTCAGGATGGCGAGCTCCCCAACGTTGTTATCCCTTCCACCGGAAATACGCAACCGCATCTATGAGTTCGCACTTACGCCAGATCGGGGAGCACTTTACCACGTTTACAACCAAGCATCCTCTGGGAAGAAGTCGTTCTTTTTTGAGCCCAGCTCTCCAGAGCCCGTCGATTTTTCGCCTGCCTTGGACGCTCAAGCTGAGTTCAACCAGCTGAAGTACGTGAACCGCCAGCTCTACTCCGAAACGGCCGCAGTGGAGTTGGAGTACTGTCGCAACCTGTTCTTCGACTATAAAGTTTCACGCGAACGTGCTCAGGGTGCTCAGGTCGTCAGCTTCCTAAAGTCGGTGTCGCCAACAATACGTGCCCGGCTATGCACGATCTGTATTCGAGATTTTGACGATGCTTCTCCGGTAAATCGTCAGTTCCATGACAGCGCGACGACCATGTCAAATCTCGACTATTTCTGCTGCCAACATCCAAATCTTAGTATTCGCTACGAGATAACCGGGTGGGTGATACGATCGACAGGTATGGGATACTTAGAGGGCTTCCTGGATGGCCTTTATTGGTCCTCTACCTTGCGTAACGAAACCTTCAGCAACACACCTTTCTCGGCCCGAATCGTTGCAATCGCAATGTTTCTGGGCCGCGACATCTCTGGCACCTATACCATTTCGGCTCGTACTCCCAGAGAATGGAAGGTGGAACTCAAGGCCAAAAATCTGCGCTTCTTCCCTGTGGCAATCGGCAGTGATGGAAAGCGATTGTCTACTCTCCCAAAAGTATGGCGTCCTGTGATCCCCTGGGCGCGTCACGAGACCGAGGCCATACACGCCCAGATGGAGCAGTGGTACAATGTTGGGCTTTGAGCGCCCTATCTAGAAAATCCCAGAGTATGGAAGAGGGTCCGAAGATTCATGGAAGCTGACGGAAAGATCTGGAACAGTGTTTGTGATATTTGCGTACAAGGTGGCATGGCTAGGAGTTTTCCTTCGTTCAGAGTGCGAAGCTCATGCGTTTGTCACAGTAATCAAAGTCAATACATACCCAGGAAAATAATGTCCACCCTTCAAGTTTATGTGCGTGATCAAGTCGTGTCTTCTCAAGCGCTGTCTCAGTACTAAAAGATCGCTACAGCGTTAGGCGGGCTTGCTACACCATGGGGTACCTAATCGCTCGTTAGCATATCTCATTTCGAAGTCCATCTCCAGAGTCAGACTCACCTTCAGTGGCACGCTACTAACAAAACATGTCCACCTTCCCAGCTCCTCTGCCTTCTCACACAACCGCTCCAAATCCCACATCTCGCCGATCATAACACCCCACCCACCAAGCAGCCACTGGTGCACAAGACCGCCGCCTTGCATATCACCTTCCCATTCTTCGCCCTTCCAGATGCCGCCGGGCTTGTTGTGGTCGCCTACGAGAGGCGCCATCTCAAAGGACGGCGCATCGCTGTACACGTCAGTACTCCACTCGCACGCAAATAGAACAGAACAGTCATAGCTCAGCAGAAGAAGAAACGTACCCAGCAACAGCTACAAACCCACTCTCCCAGATCCACCGCAGCGTTTCCTTCGTGCTCTCCACGCCCGCAAACGCCGGCGGCTTCTCCGCCAACTCCTTCCTCCCCTCCTCACTCAGCTTGCCATACTGCTCGGTGAACCCCGACCGGACCAGCAGCAGGTCCCCGTCGCGCGGCTGCACACCGGTCTGCTCGAGCATGGCCTTCAGCTCCGTCGCCGTAATCGCATGGCTGGACAACGCATTCGCCTGCTCCTTCCCCGCCTTCTGCAAGAACCGCGGGTAATCCAGAATCACCGCGCGCGCCGTGATGCCGCCGGAGTGCGCAATACGGTCGATCCCGATGATCCCCGTGGACTCGATGTCGGCCTGCGTGCGCCCCCCGTAGTAGCGGGCGGCCTGCTGGTATCCGTAGTGGCGGAAGCCGTCCCACTGGGAGGACGACTGGGTGTTGATGTCGAGGTGGTCGTCGTTGACAGTGCGGCGGGTGCCGTCCGGGTGCTTGCGGTTTTCCATGCGCCAGCCGAAGGGCGGGCGGTTGAAGGACGGGTGCGACGGCAGGTTGAGGGACCAGTCGAGGGAGATGCGCTCGCCGGTCTGGATTTCGAGGGCGGCGGCGCGCACGGTCGAGGGCGTTATCATGTTGAGCGCGCCCAGCTCGTCGTCGAAGCCGTACAGGCCCCATGCGTTGCCTGGAGGCCCTTCCTTGTCCAGAGGGAGGTCTTCGAAGGGGGGTCTGGTTCGTTGCTCCATGATTTCGGGTCGAAGATGTGAATCTGGCAATTCCGGTGTTCAATCAAGGCTAAAGCTGGCAACAGAGTCCTTCCAAAAGTCGGTAAGGAAACGAGTTGACGTCTTCGTAAGACGGGCTTTTGTATACGTATCGAGTTGCAGATCGTAAGGCTAGCCACTGGCGTCCATGAGGTTGGTGGGGTAGCGGGGTAATAACATGCATTATCCGGCAAGAGCTGGTATCATCGGTTGGTGATGTGCCGAATCGAGTGAGTAGCATAATGTTCCATGGTCATGATCATTATGTGATTAGCGCTTTATATACAAGTAGGTCATCTCGGCGTTTGCAACATCACCAACGTTTCCTAGAAGTCAGGACCCATGCCAACCCCTCTTGAGCTCGTGTTTTTCAAATGCGCACCGCTTCCCTTAAATAGACTCTGCCAAATGAAAGCCTCACTCAAAAGCAGTTCAATGTCCTTCTCGGTCCATTGCTTCGTCGGCAGTGATTGCAAGAACATCATGACTTCCTGAAAGTCCATCTTACGTAGCTGGTCAGACCACTTGACGAGGAATGCTGCGCACACATAAAGATGAAAGGATGAGAAACCGTCTTCTTCAGCCTATAACATGTCAGTACCGCAGTGCAAGGGTGGGCGGTAGCTCACTCACCAGATACGTGTCCCACATCCTGATAGTATTCTTGACAGAAATCTCGCGCATTAACAGACAGTTCATCCACCGAAAACTGAACTGTATGAATTCGACGCCTTCATTCTGCAGATGTTTTGCCAGACCATCGTCAATACGCGTGGTGAGATCTCGTAAGCTCGCTACTTGTCGCTGGATTCCTGGCTGATGGGCGATGTAATTGTCTTGTATTCCGTCGAGAAGCTTTGTCAAGCACCAAAAGGAGTCAGCTTCGACCGCATCAAGGACTTGTTTGGGCAGCTGCCCAGGGTCCATTCCAAATTCGATATCAGGATCTGAGATATAAGCACCAAGAAAAACTTGCCAGAACGGCGTGACAAGATCGTTGATACCCTGCACGTAGCCGGAAGCGGGATGCCGTATCGCCCAGACGTAGAGAATCCTTTCCAATGATCTTTGCGTCGCCTCATAGCTGTAGAGCTCGAGATGAGGGTTCGTACGCGGTACATCGATGCTGATCTGATGCCAGATAGCTTCGTCCAGGCCCCGTCCACGCCCTCGAATGGTCGATGGATAGGAAGAGGCGCCTGCCATGCCAGCCGCAACGGCGCCAGAGCTACCGGACGTACCCTTCTCGAAGGCTTGACGAACGCCTTCGAGGTATTCTTTCCTTTTGCGCTCTAATGTCGCTACTCTTCGTTCGCTACTTGTAGGCAGGTAGCCTAACAAAACCTGCCACGTCATTGCCCGCACCTCTGAGGGCACCCCTGACCACGCTGAGTCGCGCAAATCTGACAGTGATATTGTGCTTGCCTGCAATATCCTCTTGAATTTGTTTATTCGGGTGATTCGAGCCGAGTGTTCTTCGATTTGCTTCGCGGTCGCATTGGGGGCCACGGACGGATGCTCGATAAGATGCATGGAGTTCGCTGGGTCGCGCAGTATCTCCTGATACTGCGGTCTGAGTATTTTGCCTTCGATCTTCTTGGCTGTGGGGTAGCTAGGGATGCCTCGCTCTTCAGCAATGTCACCGCTGTCTATGCTTCGCCATGCCGTTGAACCTGCAGACCCAAGCCCGTTTCTGGTGTGGGCGTAGGTCCCTCCTAGGTCTTTATCCCTCGATGGGTCTTTCCGCCGCCCCTTTCTTCGCGCATTGGCTATGCTGGGGAGACCAAACTCGTCTTCATCGTCCTCGAACATGATGTCGCCATCGTCTTCGCTGGCGCCCCAATCATTGTTGGACTGCCGCAGAAAGCTACTGTATGTCTCGCGATTAGGTCGTGGCGAGATGTTGCTACTTGTTCGGTGCGGCGCAGCGCTAGACTCGCGACTATGGCCAGCTGATGGTGGCGTGCGAGGGCGAGAACTGGTGCTGGAGACGTTTCTGTCCAGGTCAGCTGACATTCGGCGCACTGTCCACGGACTGCATACAGAGCATTGAAGTTGAGTATGTCGGCATGCGAGTAGGATGCGCCGATAACCTTCTTGCTTTGTGTCGATGCGCTCGACGTGTTGGAGGTGGTGCGCCAGAAGGGAGAGTTTGAACTGCGCGCATCACGTCAGCGATTTCGACAGTGCGCGATGAAGCATGCTTAACTCACGCAGAGCGGTCTGTTGGCAGCAAAACGACATGTTAGCTACCCTCGATGCTATGACGCCTGCGGCCAAGTGGAAGTGCACGAACCGACCTGGACCATTTCCTACCATAAAACGTGTCAGCATCGGTACCAGAAACACTAAATGCGACTGCTGTCCATGCATACCTGTTGTTGCTTCTTCATCCTGGCTGCACTGGCTGCACTGGCTGCAGTGTGCGCATATGTCTCGTATGGGGCATCCCCGCCTGGTCTGCGCGTGAGGTCCAACTCCGAGCTAGAGAGGCACGTCCCCGACTCTCTTGCCCATTGTCGGAAGGGCGCTAGTGCTAGCGTGACTTCACGCTTTGCGATCTGACTACTCGGCCTCGAGCGACAGCTCTGCGGCCATCATCTGCTCTCACCGCGCCTTCAATTTCCTTTCGCCCATCTCCGCACTGACCGGCGCCAGTAAAGGGTGCCTGCGACGCGACTTCTTCCCATCTTTCCATTGCACCAACTCACGCCTCACCAGCACCATGGCTGATTACCAGGAGGAAGACCTTTTCGACGATCTGTAGGTCTCGTTCTACGCGAATATTTGCCAGTCTCGCCTCGATGGCCTACTAACCTTGGTTCAGCTACGACGACGAGCCTGCGTCCAAGGCAGCTCCCGCAGCAGCACCACCGCTGAAGGCCGAACCAGAAGTACAGCTCGAGCAGCAGGGCGCCCCGCCGCAAGAAACATCACAGGATGCTGCGTTTGCGCCCCAAGAGCCTGCCGCTGGTGGCGAGGACACGAACATGGGCGGAGCTGCGTACAACAACGGAGGTAACCAGTCGTACGACAACGCCCAGCACAACGACGACGACTACGGTCCTATCAATGTGAAGGAGGATGGGTAAGTCTCGCATCTGATTTTATGTTCACAATCAGGCGCATCATAAGGTATAAGGGGCTCCTCAAAAGGCCTACGAACATCACATCCAGTGATCTCCAGGTCTAACAAGCTGGAGCATGTGTCTTGAGACCGATGGTCCTAGGCTGTAAGAGGCTCGGTAGAACTCTGCATGGAATTCGCGAGAGTCATGCAAGCTGTGTTGCGGACATGTCGGGCACAAGCCGCGTCTTCACCAAGATTGCTTGAAGTTTGGCATCGCGGTGGAAGAGGCACGGACTTGCACGCCAGAAGCTTGCGATTCAAGCGTCCTTGAGGAGGCTGGCAACAACGCCGCAGTCATGAGTTTTGGGAATGAGCTGGAATGTGGATAGTCGACGGCTATGCTATACTCAGACCCCCCATCAGTACGCCTTACGCGAGGACTATCGCAGCTTGCCGGAAAGTTTTGGCAGCGCCTCTTTTCGATAAATACCTAGGTACTTGATAGCGCGTACCAACCACGCAAGCTGAGGATAGTCCGTCGAGCTGCGCGATGTTCTGTTCCAGACATCACCAGTCGACTCCGTAGCAGAACACAGACGCTTCATCCGAACACACTGTGCCTATTACAGGACAGACTGCCTCTACTTGCTGCACGCGTGGTGGAGAATCAGTATTTGGAATGCACTCCGTCATGGTCTGATTGGGCATACGCCACGAATTCGACATGCTGGACATGGTGCGGCGCGGACACCACCCTCGCTTAACGACCCTCGCATCTGCAGTATTCCGCGATTGGTCTTTGACCAACCTGCCCTGCCGGTGTTGTGTGCGAGAAGGACCAAGTGTTACCGCATCAAAGACCGAGGCGTCAGGCCGCAACGTCATGACGACTACAATCGACACCGTTCAATCTGGAACACTAGCGGCGAATAATTCAACCGCCTGTCATCGACACATGTATGCACCCTTGCACAACTGGATCAGCACCATCAGGAGGGACTCTGCTCGCTGAACGTCAATATGGCCGCTGTGCAAACCACATGAGAGTCTTGCGTAAACCACATAGGAGGCATGCGTCGTTCCTGGTCTCTGATTGCAAGGCTCACTTGGCCTTGCTGCGAACCGAACTCAGCTTGATGCGACAACTATAGTTCCAATAATGAGGCAACTGGGTTCAACGACGACGTGCACTGGCAACACCGGTGTCTGCTTAACCCTCGCAAGGAGCCTAAGAGCCTATGATGCGCCCGATGTCCTGTTGACGAACATTTTCTAACTGAGGTTGATGTACAAGACATCATGCTGACAAGGTGGCAGTAAAATGTTCATTGGAGGTTTAAACTGGGAAACAACAGAGGGTACGCAATCTTTCGTTCTCTCAAAGCGCATCATGCTTTACTCCCACAGCACTCCCGAAGAAGTGCACTGACGCCACATAGACTCTCTCAAGAACTACTTTACCCAGTTTGGTGAGGTCAGCGAATGTACTGTCATGCGTGACTCCGCGACCGGCCGCTCGCGAGGCTTTGGCTTCCTGACTTTCAGAGATCCTAAATGCGTCAACACCGTCATGGTCAAGGAGCACTATCTCGACGGCAAGATTGTACGTACGCTCACATCAACAGGGGCAACGAATTAACGGTATAACAGATTGATCCTAAGCGGGCTATTCCCAGAGAAGAACAGGAGCGAACCAGCAAGATCTTTGTTGGCGGTGTCAGCCAGGAAGCAACTGAAGAGGACTTCACAAATTTCTTCAAGCAATTCGGTCGCGTTGTTGACGCCACCCTCATGATGGACAAGGAGACAGGCAGGCCTCGTGGTTTCGGCTTTGTCACCTTCGACGGCGACGCAGCAGTAGACGCAACCCTAAAGCAGCCCCTTCAGATTCTCGGCAAGCCGATTGAAGTCAAGCGCGCCCAACCTCGAGGCAACATGAGGGATGGTGAGGACGACAAAAAGTTTGGTCGCAACAATAAGTTCGGCAATCGTGATGGAGGTAATAATGGAGGCTATGATAACCAGAACAACCAGCAACAACAAGGCGGCAATGCCGGCATGACGCCTGCTATGATGGCTCAATACTGGCAGCGAATGCAGCAGTACTTCCAGCAGATGCAGCAACAGCTCGCTGGTGGCGGTGGCGGTGGCATGCCGGGTGCTATGGGCGGCATGGGTGGAATGAACCCAATGCAAATGCAGCAGATGCAACAGATGCAGGGTATGATGGGCGGCGGCATGAATCGCGGCAACGGCAGCCCGAACCCACAGAACATGGGCGGCGGCATGAACCCGATGCAAATGCAACAAATGCAGCAGATGCAGCAAATGCAGGCACAGCAGCAGATGATGCCACAAGGCGGCGGCGGCTTCAACGGCGGCAATGAACAAGGTATGGACGGCGGATCTCGACCAGCGTACACAGCTCAAGAACAACTAGCCTTCGAACAACAAAAATACGAGCAACAACAGGCCCGACGCCAGCAGCAGTCAGGTGGATATGGAGGCCAGGGAGGACCCACGAGTTGGGAAGGCATGTACGACGATGCCCCTCAGCCCTCCATCCCATCTGGCCCTGCTGGCGGCCGCGGAGGCTTCAAGCACCAAAACAACAACCGCCAGCGTCAAGGCTCCTCACAGCCCCCGACCGGTCCCAGCGCTGCACCTATAAATGCGCCCACGGGCCCTAAGAATGCCGGAAAACCTGGTGCGAATTACAGGGGCGGTGGTAGAAGCAACAACTTCCGACACCAGCCCTATGGCGGTGGTCGCGGATAGAGCCCGCAAGTCAGTCCTCAAAGATGCTCCCTTTCCTTTGATGACGATGTGAGTCCTTCTGCACGTCGTATGCAATTCCTTCACTGGATGCTTGAATATCAGCGGCGACACCAGTATCTTGACCGAGAACGCTATCGGTATCTGTCTTGTTTTCGATACGGGTGGGCTTAGGAGCGCCTTCGATGCATGCGCAAGTACATGCATTCTCCAGCAAGAGACATCGACTCGACCTCCTCCCTGTCTTGATGACTATCATTCAAGTTTGAGGACCCTCCTGTTCGCACCCAGCTCTACTTCCTTCTGCGACCTGTCTTTATTACCATGTTCTTCGGCGTTGGCTTCAGGGATACCTGTAGGGTTCACTCAAAAAGATTAATTCAAACGCCACATATACAAATCATGGTGGCTCGACAGGGTGGGAATTGTGCTTTGTTTGTGTAGGATATTGGTAATCACAATGCGAAATGGTCATTTTACGTCACTCCAAGCCGTGCATGGTGCTGTGCCATTTTGCGCTCTCGGCTGCTGAGCACAATGGCACAGACTGATTTCAAGTTACTCTGTTCAGTCCAACACGTAGTGTACCAGGAGTGTCGCGACGACACTCATTCCCAAGATCGCGTTCGATGGGCAGGATGATAGAACGTCTACCTGACATACGCACCTGCCATCCTGTGGGACGCTAGGGGCAACTATGCCCCTTCGTAGCCCTATCTTCATGTGAGTATCCATGCTGGAAAATGTGAGCTACATCGTGCAACAGAGCACTATGACGGCCAACTTCTTCGAAGCAAAGATGAAGACATATGCGCCTCGACTATGCAGGTTTCACTTCAAACTCCGATGCGATGGCGTTCCGTGCTGCTTAAGGCGTCAGTGAAAGCAAAACGCTGGCGGACTCCGTCCTTCTGCGGTAAAGTCCGTCCACCACCCTCGAATAATCCCCACCTTCACTGCCTTCCAATTTTTCGTAACATAAAAACACTCGAATACCGTCTTGGTTCTTCCGATCGGGTTTACCAGTGACGCCTCTTGCTCACTCACACAGACTCATCATGGTCAAACTTACTCTACTCACCATAGTCCTCGCTGTGGTTTCAACCTGCCTAGCCAAGCTCCCTACCCACAAAATTCGCGGTGTGAACCTCGGATCCCTCTTCATCATCGAACCGTGGATGTCCAGCAACACTTGGAAGTCTATGGGCTGCGGCGATACCAAATCAGAATGG
This sequence comes from Boeremia exigua, assembly GCF_020726555.1. Taxonomy (NCBI): domain Eukaryota; kingdom Fungi; phylum Ascomycota; class Dothideomycetes; order Pleosporales; family Didymellaceae; genus Boeremia; species Boeremia exigua. The sequence goes on along the minus strand of NW_025763518.1, from coordinate 1,828,291 downwards.
GACTGCGTTGCATCTCTTGGGCAAGAGAAAGCAGATGCCGCGTTTCAGAAGCACTGGAACACCTTCATTACCGCCAGTGACTTCGAAAAGATGAAGGCCTACGGGCTCAACACCGTCCGCATCCCCATCGGCCACTGGTTCGTCGAAGAGACCATCGATCCCGGCGAGAACTGGCCCCGCGGCGGTATGAAATATCTCGACGCCGTCGCCGCCCTCGCAGCTTCGCACAACATCAGCGTGATCTTGGATCTCCACGGCGCCCCAGGCGCGCAGGTCCCAAACAACGCCTTCACCGGCCGCGTAAGCCACACCAATTCACATTGAACACCCACACTGACACCCCAAAGACAACCGAACCCGCTGCTTTCTACTCCCCCCATAACTACGCCCGCGCATACACCTTCCTCCGCAACATAACAACCCGCATCCACACCCTCCCCGCCTACAAAACCACAATCATGCTCGAACTCCTCAACGAGCCTGCCCCCGCCCACCCCAGCCTGGCAACCACCTTCTACCCCACCGCGTACGCCGTAATCCGCGCCGCGGAAGCCTCCCTCGGCGTCCCGAGCCACCGCGCCCTGGCGCTGCAGATGATGGACTCGACCTGGGGCGCCGGCAACCCGCGACAGGCGATGCCGCACGACGCATTCGGCCTCGCGTTCGACAACCACCGCTACCTGACCTACTCCCCGACCCCGGCGGAGAAGGACGCGTACCTGCGCGCCTCGTGTGGTGACTCGTTTGCGTCGCAGGGCGAGACGCCGCTCGTGATCGGGGAGTGGAGTCTCGCTATCAAGCAGGAGAAGGAGTGGAGCGATGAGTTCTCGCCGCTCAGAAAGGAGAATCAGGAGTGGTATCGGCAGTGGTGGGGAGCGCAGGTGCAGGCGTATGAGAGGCAGAAGGGATGGGTGTTTTGGAGCTGGAAGACGGAGCTGGGTGGTGATTGGCGGTGGAGTTATTCGGCGGCGGTGGAGGCGGGTATCATTCCTAAGGATCTTGGGAAGGCGAAGGACCTTGCAAAGTGCTGAGTGAGATCAGAACAACGAAGTGCTTAGTGAGATTAGAACAAGAGATATTAGAGAAGACAGATTAAGAAAGGCGATAAAGTTGAAAGTCATGTACATCGTTCTTGTGCATTATCCATGGAGCTGTGGCTCGTTTTACGTATTTACACATCATCATCGTCAACCATTAATCCACTGAAGGAGCTATCTATCTAAGGTTTGTACGAAATCCCACCTTTCAAGTGCGGGTATTGCGTGAACTAAACACAGACCTTGATCTTGAACCTCAAATACCCAGACGCCAACGCTATAATGCCAAAAGCTAAACCAAGAAGGGACCAGGCCATGAAAAACTTAATGGCCTCCTAACACCAGAAGCTTCCTGCTGCGGTCATGACGATGAGGGTGAAATAATACAGTGGACTGGTCATGACGTTGTCCACAAGTCCCGAAGCACTGTTGGCCTTCGGAACAGGAGGGGCGGACTCAGCAGCGTTGTTCTCCAGCGCTCGGCCGGTACTGGCCATAGCAGTAGTGGGCTGTGCAGCAGCCGCAGAGGCAGGAAGCTGGGTGACAGGAGCTTGCGTGGTGCCGGCGTAAGAGGTGTAAACGGTGGTGAAGCCGCGGTCGTCGTAGCCAGTCCAGACCACAGGCTTAGAATCGCCAGATGAAGCCGACTGCGAAGCTGCAGGCGATGCCGTAGAAGAAGCGAGAGGGGATTGCTGTAGATCGCTGTTAGTAAATGTTAAGGCCATTGTAGGATGCACACTGAGCTTACTGACAGGAGCTGAGCTGGGTGGAATGACTTTGCCTGAATCAGAGACAGTCCACCCGCTCGGAAGCCCGGGGTAGTTGCCAAAAGTAGGCTCAGGAGTCGGCGAGTTTGTACCGGGGACCCAGGGGTACACACTCGGTCGCTCGTAGTCCGACGAGGTCCTGGAAGGAGTAAATGGCAGAGGAGCGCCACTCGCAGTAGCGGTGATCTGAGGCGAGTCGCTGTTGATAGGCTTGTCACCCCCTGAGTAGATCACACCGCCGTTGGACTTGATCGACCTCCATGTTCCGGTGGTATCGCCATAGCTGTACTGGGACCCGGTAGAGTAGTCCTGAACCCTGAGAGACTTCACTGTCATGGTAAAGGGACCCTTTGAGTAGTCAGTGGGACCTCTGGCCCACTCAATTGTACCAGCAGCGTTGCTTGCGTCACCACCGGCCCAGGAACCGAACTTGATCTGCATGGGTGTCTGGGGATACTGGTTCTCAGCATTGGCAGGCTCGAGAGTGCGAACAGTCTGGCCATCGATCTGCCAGACGATCTGCTCCGGCGTCCATTCGATGCTGTACGTCTTGAAACCAGACTGGCTACCAGCGTCTGCGTGGAACGCACCACGGTTGTACGAGGTCGTTTGGCCCTTGCCAAAGAAGTTGGTCTGAACCTCATCCGGATCCGCACCGAGCCACTCCCAATCAATCTCGTCGAGGGTGTCAGACTGCATGACAAAGCTGCTGACTATGCCAGCACCGGGTGCCGCCTTCAAAACCACGTCGACTTTACCGAACATGATGTACCACTTCGATGTGAGTTGGGGAGCATCACCAGACTTGGAGATAGTGAACGAGACGCCATCTTTGCCGTATGTGGGGTTCGACTGGGGTGTGAAGCTGTCAGACTCCGAGGTCAGATCGATGTTGACGGTGCGAGCCAGTGCGGAGTCGGGCGGGCAGTCTGTTCGCACTGTAGGGTTACAGTTTGTGTATGTTTGCGCGACCGAAGGAGCAACGAGGCACGCTGCGGATGCGAGAGCCGCAAGAGCTCTTATAGTGGAGCGCATGATGGATGTGTGGAGCGAGAGATCAACGAGCGATACTAACGAAGGTCGTCGCGTTCTGGGTGTAGCACAGATGTATCGAGCAAACAATAAAGTTGTCGAAATAGCGAGTGTGTGCTGCGAACTGTGTGAGTAAAAGTATAGTGTAAGGTTTGTATTGACGCTGTTCAGCGGTTGAGAGGTGGAGAGTGAATGGTGTAATGCTTGTGACAGGCCCTGCAGCCCGGCAGATATATGCTGACAAGATTGCTGCCAGCCATCTGCAAGTGTCACCTACGTGTTAGTCGATAATCAAGGCCCTAAAGCGCGTCAACCGGTCTGGCGCATGGATGTTACAAAATGACGAGGCTGGCGCAGTCACCGCGGATACGGTCACGGTGGCTGGGAAACCAACCTCTTCAATCGCTCCTACCAACTTCTGGTAGGAGCTGGCCAGGAACACGCAAACGAACAGCAGGAGCAGAGTATGACGCCATTGCGATTTGGATAGCACGTATGCCCGTCAGCGCTGTAGGTAGTCCATTTAATATGATTTAATATGTGTAAAGTATTGAAAGTTGGGCGTGGTGGTGGGGGCACGGTGGCGCCATAGCTGAAGAGTGCCAGCCACACCCGGACCCCTCAACACCATAAAGTCCATCCAGACCGCGACGAGGCTAAAATTGGACACTGCCGCACCTGCATACGATTTGCATACGATTTGCCTCTAGATCGTCAATAGCGTCATCTGTCGATGAGACCCTGCATACATCGTCTTTGAAGGATTCTACCTCCCTTATTCAGCAGTTCTGAGTCACGAGGGCGCTACAATTTGTCGTCCGGTTACGAGGTCTCAACGCCAGGAACATCGAGGTAACATCACGCGGCCATGTCTCTCACAAACGCAACACCGCTAGACATTGCTCAGTCGGCTAGGGAAGGGTCAAGAGCACTTGCCGTCTTGAAGACCGAGGAGCGCAATGCCGCATTGACTGCAATCCACAAGGCGCTAGCAGATGGCAAGGAGGAGGTGCTAGCAGCCAATGCTGCGGATCTCGAGGCCGCAAACAAGGCCGCGGCTGGCGGAACGCTTAGCGCTAGTTTGGTGAAGAGGTTGGATCTGGGGAAACCGGGGAAGTATGAGGATATGCTGCAGGGCATTCTCGATGTGGTAGAGCTGGAAGATCCCAGTATGTGCCATCCAATCCTGCACCGTCCTGTGTTATATCTTCAAGTTATGAACTGACACAATGCAGTCAACAAGACTACAGCAAAGACTTTGCTCGATGATAACCTCACTCTCTCCCGGATCACATGCCCGATTGGAGTCCTCCTGATCATCTTTGAGGCTCGCCCCGAGGTCATCGCCAACATCTCCGCGCTGGCCATCAAGTCTGGAAACGCAGCGATTCTGAAGGGTGGACGTGAATCCAGCAACAGCTTTGCAGCCATTGCATCCATCATCTCCAAGGCCCTCGCAACCACAGCCGTTCCTTCCAGCTGCCTGCAGCTCGTCCAGACTCACGATGTCATTGCTGATCTCCTCAAATTGGACACCTATATCGACCTTTGCATCCCTCGCGGCGGCAACAAGCTTGTTCGCTATGTAAAGGACTCAACATCCATCCCGGTTCTAGGTCACGCAGACGGCATATGCTCGATCTACCTGACAAACGACTATCCCGCCGACAAGGCCGTCAAGATCATCGTTGATGCTAAATGCTCATACCCAGCTGGCTGCAACGCGACCGAGCAGCTTATCGTCGAGGAGTCTGCCCTCAGCACCACCCTCCCAGTCGTCGCCGACGCTCTCCTCAAGAAAGGCGTATCGCTCCGCTGCGACCCCACCTCCCTCGCCGCGCTCCAGAGCAAGCTCGACTCCCACTCCTCCGCTCTCCTGCAGTCTGCCGGCCCCGAAGACTTTGATACCGAGTTCCTCGACTACACCATCGCCATCAAAGCAGTCCCCTCCGTCGCCGAAGCCATCTCGCACATCAACGCCCACGGCTCACATCACACAGACGCGATTCTCACCAACGACGACTTCATCGCACGCTCGTTCCTCGCTGCCGTCGACTCCTCGTCCGTGTACTGGAACACCTCAACCCGCATGGCCGACGGCCAGCGCTACGGCTTCGGCACCGAAGTCGGCATCTCGACGAACAAGATCCACTCGCGCGGCCCCGTAGGCCTGGAGGGACTGTGCATCTACAAGTGGGTGCTTGTGGGCGACGCGCAGGTCAGCACCGAGTACGGCGCGGGCGGCAAGCAGTGGAAGCACCAGAAGCTCGCGGCGGGCGACGAGGAGAGCGTAGCCCAGAACGACGAGGAGCGGGAGCTGCTGAGGAAGTTCCGCGCCAGCAAGGCGTAGTAGCAGAGCGTTGGAGAAGCGGGGCCGAGCCACTATACTGTACTGTACTGTACTGCACGTGTTGCTGTAGACTACCTCCACCCTCCGCAAACAAAACGTTTACATGCTACACACCCACCACCCGTGCTCTTCTCCAGTCTACACTCACCCCCCAAACACGTGTCCAGGTACTATACCCCTCCCACCACCACCGCAATCTCCCCTCCCCATCACACCACCTTCAATCCCCACCTCATCTCATCTCACCCCCCTCCCCAGCCGACCAGCTCCACTTCCACTCCCACCCTCCACCCCACCCCAGCACCGCAATCTCCCACCGCACACCCCTCCCCGATCTCCCGCCGCAAAACCGCCCGCCGCGATCGCCGTCCGCTCATCTCGGCGGGCCCGCTGGAGGTACGCGTCTGCGGGTTTCACGTGGGGGCTAGGTAGGGCTTGGGCGAGGGTGTGGGATGTGCATACACAGTGCATGGGTTAGTGGATTGCTTACCATGAAGGGAAGAGTGTTTGGTCAAGAGTGTTTGTGTTTGGATCAGAGGGGTTTGAAATATATTCAGAGATGCATGATCAAGGGTACTGGGCCACGAGTGTCTAATCAAGGGTGTTTGAACAGCGTGTTTTGGGTTCTGGATTGAGGCTGTTTGGGGTCTTGGATCAAGGCTGGCGGACTGGGATGCTTGATCGGGGCTGTTTGGTCAAGGCTGTTGGGTCAGGGCTGTATGGTCAGGGCCGTTTGGTCGGGCCCGTTTGGCGCAAGGGGCTCGTGCGACTGCACAGGGCCCGGATCGACGGTGTGGGTGACGTCGCAAAGCTTGAAATTACCGGGACGCGGAAACTGTGGGGCGTGGTGTTTGGGTGGGGCGGGTGTAGATTGGGACCGGTGTGAGATGTTGGTTGGCGGCGACGTAGGGCCAGATGACAGGTGTGCAAAGACGTGGCTTGGATGGCGTGTTGGGGTGAGGGTGTGGAGGTGATACAATGTCTATTGCGATGCTTTGAGAGCGTGCCTGCTGTAGCACATGGCTCAGCAGACACTCAATGCCGCACATGCTTGCTATCTACCCAAGGACACTCGCATACGATGCGAACGCCTGCCTGTTCCAAAACCCCAGATGCTGCTATGTGGTATCCCGTAATGTCCCAAAATCATGTGCGCTCGTCAAAATCTAAGCCTGCAGGCCGTCTAGTCCTGCTTGTTCAAAGAGTTGTCGCCGACCTTCTTGAAGATCTGGGCACCGTCCTGGAGGCGGCGCTCCTCGTTCTTGCGGCCGTTGACAAAGTCGGGGTAGTTGAGTGTCAGCTCAACAGCACCGTTGACAATGGCGTCAACGGCCTCCACACCCAACATGAACGAGTGGTCCTGGTTACCGACCTCGTAACGCCACGAACCGAAGCGACCACGCGAGTAGATGCCCTTGTCCTGAAGCGCGGGGAGCAGCTTCGTCAGGACACCCTCACGCTCCAGCGACGGGGTGGGGTAACCGTGGTCGAAGCGGCGGTGGTAGGTGGAAACGATCTCGTCCTCGGGCTTGATCATCTCAGTGTTGATGAGGCCCTGGATGCAGTCCTTGAGCATGTTCTCCTGATCAACAGGCTTCATGCTGGACTCGGAAACCTCCAACATGATTGACCAGTATGGGCCCTCCTGGGGCTCGGTGGACTTGGGCTTGGAGCCGTCGGCAAGCTGCTGTGTAGCCAGCTTGACGTCCTTCTGAGGCTGGTTGTAGGGCGAGTAGTTAGAGAAGATGGTGGCGCGGTAGAAGGGGCAGTCATCCTCGGGGAAGTACAACCAGCACTTGTCGCCAATGCGCTCGGGTCGCTCACCGCGAAGACCGACGCCAATGACGTGGGTGCTGGAGTAGAACAAGCCCTTGCTGAGAGCCTGGAGCTCCTTGTCGCCCATGGTGTCGACGAGCGCGTCAACAGCCATGGTGTTGATGAGCTTGTTGTACTTGACAACACGGCCATCCTTGAGTGTGACGCGCTTGTCATCGGCCTCGACCTTTGTGACTGTGCTGTTCTCGCCGTAGCTGGTCTTCTCCTTGGGGAGTGTGTTTGCGACGGCGATCCAGATGCCACCGGTTCCGTCCCTGGCGGGGAACTTGAAGGTGGCGTTGGGGCCCCAGTTTCCTGCGGTCTTGTTGTGGATGATGTTGTTGATGACACCCTTAACGTTGGGCGCGGCCACACGCTCACCGAGCCATTGGCACTGCATCTTGGTGGTGGGCACGGCCCAGACCTTGTAGTTGTAGGGCCTCATGAAGAGGTCGGCAATGCCGACACCCATCTGTCGCAGAATCCACTCGTCGAAGTCCTTGGGCTTTGTGATGGCCACGCGGGCCTCGAGGGCGGCGTCAATCAGACCATCGACACACTTGGCCTGGTCGTCCTTGTTCAACATGGACAGGTTGTTCTGGAAGGGGTACGGGACCCACTGCTCCTTGCAGCGAACGTAGGAGATACGCTGGTGGGTGAACCAGTCGTCCTCGCGGGGGAGGGCCTCGTCGATAACATCGTCGAAGTACTTGTAGTGGGAGAAGATGACATGGCCACCGACGTCGTAGAGCTGCCGCAGCGTTAGAACCATACACCCAGAAGCCAATTGAGAGGGGGTGCACTCACGAAGCCCTCGGGCGTGGTGTCAGTAGAGGCCAGACCTCCGGGGGTCTCGTTGGAGTCGACAATCAGCCATGAGGGACCGTCCTGGTGCTGTTAGCATTGCCCCGCCACAGCGTGGTTCGTGGACGTACAATCTGGTGGAGGCGCTTTGCGGCTCCCAGGCCGGTAGGACCAGCACCGATGACGAGCACGTCGACGTTGCTGGGCGCTGTCAGTTCAACTCGCGGTGGCGGGACGGCATGCGGGGCGGTGAGCGTACATTTCCTCCTTGGTGGAACCCATCTTGCCTTGCAGAATTTCCTGGAAACTAGGGACTCTTTTCAGTGTTTGGCGGGCGTAGTTCAACATTCACTCGGCACTCGAGCAGGACTTGAGGCAGTTAACAGACGGCAGGTGGAGCAGTGCCAGCGTCTGGGCGGCGTGTGAAATATAGCTCTCGAGCACACAAGCGCGCCAAGCACGTCGATTGGAGGTTGAGAGCCACTGGTGGGGCGGGCCCAGTGCAGGGGGGCCAGCCGACCTGGCGCGGGCAAGTCAAGCACTGAGTGACTGAGCACGCACTGAACATCTGCATCTGCACCCGCCAGAAAAGGGGCATTGCACACCGGTCGTCTCCTCCAGACAGGCCTGCGTGGGCGCACTGATTGGCTGCCGACACTCGCTGCTGGGGCTGTCTCGAGTGTCTTGAGCGCTGTCCAGCGCGTTGAGGGCGTTGTGGCCGCTGTGTCGCCGCCCCGTGCAGGTTCCCTTGGGCGCGGGCCAGATGAAGCAACGGTGAAGCTTTGCGTCTCAGGCACAGTGCAGCACGCAGTAGCAGGACGCGCATCGTGTTCGTGCTGGTCGTGCAACCCTGCGTCTGCGGCGGCGACCTGCACACGACATGCATGGCCCCTATTGCGGCGCGGGAGGCTCTGCGGTAGCTGTTGCAAGACGCAGACACGACGTGGCCCCTGCAATCAGCGAGACTGTCTACCGAATCTATGCGAGGGAGCACCTGTTGCAGCGTTGCCAGGCTTGACCCGCTCTGGCAACGGCTCCCTCTCGAAATCTCACGCAAATGCAGATAGACGGGTGCTATTTCGGGGCCGGGGCATTTCGCCGCATGACGCTGCGATCGAAGCAGACCTGCACTGCAGACCCGCCGCGACGCGTACTCGTCGACGGTGGTGGTGCTGGGCACAGGGCCCTACGCGAGCCAGCCATGAGTCGCCCGCGGGTGCACCGAAGCAAAGCACAGCCAGATTGGCCGTCCGCTTGCGGGAACTGCTTGCGCGTACACGACGAGCAGTCCGCAGATCTGTTTCACGTCGCCTCTGGCGCGCTCGCAGCCGTGCGGCGGCCGTCCATCGTCATCTGCTCAGCGCGCTGCCCTGGCTGCACCGCGCTTCTCGAAGCAGACTTTGCTGGGCAACGGCGCATCCCTACTCTAACTGAGTCTAACGTACCCGACGCCCCTGTGCGGCGCCCAGGGCCATGCTGATTTCCGCTCCGCTCCCTCCCCTAGCGTGCCTGGCCCGGTGCTTTCACACGTCCCAACAGTCGGCCACTGGCCACTGGGGCGTTGCATTCGCTGCATGCGCTGCTTAGTGATCCCGTGTGGTGTCTGCGCGTTTATATCCAGCCTCCTCCCGTGCGCGGCGACGCATACACAAGCAGACACAACTCTTCAGTGTAGCCTGTGTAACGCCTTGTGCATCGTGCCTCCTCTTTGCGGCGAGACCCTTCCACGCTCCCACAGCAGATCGCCCCGATTGCTCGCCGGCCTTGACGTTCGCAGCGCAGTGACCACCTTCTTTTGACCTCGATTTACGACTGCGCTCGACGACACCTCTCCTCAGCCCTCACTCCTTCAACACCACCGCCCATCATGTCTCAAGACGAGAAGGTCCGCTCCTCGGTCGACGCAGCCCGCGACACCGCCCTGCCTGTGCTGCCCACCATCAACCCCGATGCTCCCACGCCCAAGCCAAACGCGCCCGCCTCCTTTCACCCGGCCGTCTATGTTGCGTATGTCGCCACACGCTGCTCCTGAGAGCACTCGCTGACGCCGCGCAGAGTCTGGATCACCCTCAGTTCGAGCACAATCGTTTTCAACAAGTACATTCTGGACACGGCAAAGTTCCGTACGTTGCAGCGCCGCGCCGTGGGAGCAACTGCTGACTCTGCCAGACTTTCCCATCTTCCTCACAACATGGCATCTGATCTTCGCGACCGTCATGACGCAGATCCTCGCGCGCTTCACCACCATCCTCGACTCGAGAAAGAAGGTGCCCATGACGGGCAAGGTCTACCTGCGCGCCATCGTGCCAATTGGCCTCTTCTTCAGCCTGAGCTTGATCTGCGGTAACCAGGCATACCTGTACCTCAGCGTCGCTTTCATCCAGATGCTTAAGGTGCGTCTATCCACTTGCCGCGATCTGGCCATACGCTAACCTGGACAGGCCACTACTCCTGTTGCTGTCCTGCTCGCAACCTGGGGCATGGGAATTGCGCCCGTCAACCTCAAGGTTCTCGGCAACGTCTCCTTCATTGTCGTCGGTGTTGTCATTGCGTCCTTTGGCGAGCTCCAATTCGTCATGGTCGGCTTCCTCTTCCAGGTCGCCGGTATCGTCTTCGAGGCCACCCGTCTGGTCATGGTGGAGCGCATTCTGAGCTCCAAGGAGTTCAAGATGGATCCCCTTGTCTCGCTCTACTACTACGCCCCTGCCTGCGCCGTCATGAACTCTCTCGTTCTGATCTTCACCGAGCTGCCCACTCTCACCATGAGCGATATCCACCGCGTCGGTGGCCTTACCCTCCTCGCGAACGCTGGCGTTGCTTTCCTTCTCAACGTCTCCGTCGTCTTCCTGGTACGTTGAAAACACCTACCTCATCTTTGCAACACTAACAGAATGCAGATTGGCAAGACCTCGTCCCTCGTCCTCACCCTCTCCGGTGTACTAAAGGACATCCTCCTCGTTTTCGCGTCCATGTTCCTCTTCCGTGACCCCGTTACCCTGATCCAGGCTTTCGGTTACAGCATCGCGCTCGGTGGTCTTATCTATTACAAGCTCGGAGGAGAGAAGCTGAAGGAGGCTCTCAGCGCCGGCAGCATGAAGTGGGCAGAGTTTGGCCAGACCCGCCCAGCGCTCCGCAAGCTGATGGTCCTCGGTGGCGTCGTCGTCTCGATGTTCTTCATCTTGGGCAGCCTTGGTCCGCGCTACGCCCCTGATCAGACTGGCAAGCTCTACAACGGTGTCCAGAGCGGTATTGGTCACGTTCTCGGCGAGAAGGGCGCGTAAGCGTCGGATACCCAAAAGCGGATGTTCAGGATATACACCACATCTGGTTACACTTCTTCAATGTTTTTCTACCCTATATTCGGAGTGGTTTGGGATGACTTGGGTTCTGGTGTCTGAAGGCATAGACAAGCGGGCTCTTGTGGGCTCGGTGTATGAGACAGCGATTTCGACTTGCTTTTTCAATTCTCGTTTCTGAGTTCAACCGCATGACACGGAGCAACGAGGCGGATCGATGAGAACATTATGCCGTATATACATAGACTTCGCAGTGCATTGCCTGTGAAGGGTCGGATCAAGTTTATATCTTGAGCTACGTAATGGTAATGGACTGTGAAGACCACGTAATCTCGCTTGAACGTGCCTAAAATGTGCGATTGTTTCTCTTATTAGAGACCAATCCTGTGAAACGTCCAAGCGTGTTCATCAACCCTGTTGTGTAGACTTCTTATACAGATCACAATGTTGCTACGTATCATTGGAAAAACTCGATTGTCTAAGAAGCAGTTTTCTAGTATCAAGGCAGCATACACACTTCATAATAGCCCTTCGACCTACTTCCCCATACCAGTGAGATACTCCTCCCACCCCTTCTCCAACAACGCGCCATCCTTCCTGAGCACCTCCTTCTCATTCCCCTCCATCCACACCCGCAGCCTCTCCCTCACCACCTCATCACTCGCGCCCAAAATCCTCACTGCCAACAGCGCCGCATTCGTACTATTGTTGATCCCCACCGTCGCCACCGGCTCGCCCCGCGGCATCTGCGTCATGCTCACCAGGCTGTCCCAGCCGTCCATATGCGTCGCCTTGACGGGGAGTCCAATTACCGGCAGCGTAGTCCACGACGCGCACATGCCCGGCAAGTGGGCCGCGCCGCCCGCAGCGCCGATGATAACGCGCACGCTGGTGCTCGCCGCCGCCTTGCTGAACTCGCGCAGCCAGTCCGGCGTGCGGTGCGCAGACGTGATGCGCACCGTGAACGGGATGTCCAGCGTCGAGAGGATCTGCAGCCCGGCTTTGAGCACGGGCAGGTCCGAGTCCGAGCCCATTATCACGGCGACGAGGGGCGCGGGGGCTGCGGGGGAGGCTGGGGTCGCGGGTGCGGGTTTGCCTTTTTGCGCATCGACGAAGTCTACCAGCGGTTGGATCGCGAGTTCGGCTTCGCGCAGCGTGGGGCGGGTGAGCGTCAGGTGGCCCATCTTGCGCCCTGGGCGCGAGGCGCCTTTGCCGTAGAGGTGGATTGAGGCATCGGAGTTCTCGAGCGCGAACTGGGCGACCTTCTTGTCGGAGTCTGGGGAGGCGGCGCCGAGGATGTTGAGCATGATGGCGGGTTCCTTGAGGCGGAGCTGGTAGGGCTTGATAGGGATGTCGAGGATGGCGCGGAGGTGAGCGTCGTACTGAGAGATGGGGCAGGCCTCGATGGTGTAGTGGCCTGAGTTGTGTGGGCGCGGGGCGATCTCGTTGATCAGGAGGGAGTCGTCCTTGAGGAGGAACATTTCGACGCCGAAGACGCCCTTGCCTTCAAATGCGGCGATGGCCTTTTTGGCGAGATCTTGGGCGCGCTGCGAGGTGGCCGGGGAGACGTTGCGGGGAGGCGTGTATGTGAGCTTACAGATGCTGTCCTCGTGGACCGTCTCAACGGTAGGGAAGGACAGGACGCCATCCTTCGTCTTGACCACCATAACAGCCAGCTCCATGCTGAAGTCGGCCCACTTCTCCGCGTACAACGGACGGCCGCCGAGCGTCTTGATTGCCGCATCGAAGTCTGCCTCGCTCTTGACTACAAAGTTGCCCTTGCCATCGTACGCTTCCGTCTTGCTCTTAAGCATGTACGGGTAGCCATAAGTAAGTCCAACCTGTTTCAGGCCCTCTACTCCTTTCCCTTCAAGATCAATGCTTTCAGCGACGTCGACGCCATACTGCTTGAGGTGCAGTTTCTGTGCGTACTTGTCTTTGATGGTGCGCAGTGTCTTCCAGCTTGGCTCGACTGTGACTTGCCCCGCTACCTCCTCAAGCATTTGCGTATCAACGTGCTCGATTTCCACGGTGACTACGTCACACTTTTGAGCCAGCTCTTTAACCTTGGCCGCATCTTTGAAGGAGCCCTCAAGGTGGCCATCGTGTGCGGATATCTGCTTTGCTGGGGAGTTTGCGACGTCCAGAACGTTCACTTGGATGTTGAGTCTGTTCGCAGCCTCAATGAGCATGCGACCGAGCTGGCCACCGCCGAGCACGCCCACCTTCCGTTGATCAGCCATTGGAATTATACTGTAATTATGGGTGTTGGTGAGTCGTCGAGGTAGTCAAGGTGATATGACTGCTTTAGGTAAGTACGCGAATCGGGGTAAAGGTCGGAGGATAGGGCGGCTGGTTCAATGTGGGGTGCTCAAGAAAATTTAGTTCGTGGATTCTTCAACGATCATGCAATTGGTTAGAGGCCATGCAATAATTTTCGTTGCCAGTGAGGGCTTTCGGTCCTATGAGAGGCCTCACTAACGTCAGATTTGATGGTATTGTGCACGCTGTACGAGCACCGAGTAATTGAAAAGCTAACATCATGCATTCACTGCAGAGGGTATAAATTCATGAGAAAATACCATGAGCCTCGAGTGCTCATTGGCTTGCGTCCATTGCATATACGGACATTGAGTATCTTTTTGTGAACCAGTCGAGGGCTCATGCCAGCCGTGATGCACGCTTCGTAAATCAATTCCCATGACCGTGACCACGCCAGCAACCCAGAGAAATCGTTCCGCTTCAAGCTTAAGCAATCGCTTAGACCTTGAAACCCCTGGACCTTCTGCGACCACGAGCGCGCTCGAACTTGCGGCCCTTGGACTCGATGTAGGGCTTCTTGTTGGTGTGGGGACCGAAGCCGAAGTGCTTGAACGCCTCACGGGAGTTCTTGGGTCCACGGAGGAGGACGGTGTTGGCACCAGTGGGGAAACGGGTGGCAACCTCGTCGATGGTGAGAACCTCACCACCGGCCTTCTCGATGCGAGCGCGGGCCGAGGCGGTGAAGCGCATGGCAGCGACAGAGAGCTTGGGGAGCTCGACGAGGCGGTTGTCGTCAGTGACGGTGCCGACAATGACGATGGTCTTTCCCTCGTTGGTCTTCGCGTTGGCCTTGTTGGAGGCGGTCGCGACAATCTTGGAGAGGGAGACAGGGGGGCGGTTGACCTTGGACATCATAAGACGGCGGAGGACAACCTTGTTGAAGGGCGCATCGGTGCGGCCTGCGTCGCTGTTAGCCCGCCGATTCCAACTCGCGTGCGCTCTGCTTTTCGAGGTTGTACTTACGGGCAAGGAACTTGTACAGACGAACCAACAACTTAACGTAGGGGTTGGTCGACTTAGGGACCTCTGTATACTCGTCAACTTCCGCTCTGGTCGAATTTCATGTTGCGTCCAAAGGACAGCTTCGCCAGCGCATTGCTGCGCCGACTCGACGGGGGTTCACATACTGCGGTGCCCGTCTCGAACATGATGGCGGTCGAGATCGATTCCCATCTTGACTGATTTTGCTCGTGGTGTTGGGAGCTGTGGGTTAGTAGCGACGATGGAAACTTCGAAGCGTGCGAATTTCGAGATTCGAAGAGTGTGGGCTTAGCCGGTGCTTGGCGGCGCCTAGCGCTGAATGCACGTGATCGTTGCCCACGTCGCTGCTCCACTTTGCCGGAACAATGTCAGCCTCAGCAATTCGAACACGATCTCTCAATATGTTGTGGAAGCCTGACAGGTTGGTTGGGAACCTCTTCCCGCTCTTCAGCGCAGCCAGAGAGTGACATTCAAACACATCGGAGCGGTCGATTCAACGAGTGCCAGTCTCCTTGGGCAGACGACCACATGCAAGCGAGCAAAAGTCTGCAAACGTCACAATAGACAGGAGACAGCTAACTGGTGATGGGATTTGTGCAAAACATGACAGGCGTTGAGCCATGGCAAATAATTCTATTCACTGCAGCTAATCTAGACCTCCTGGCCGGACGTAGTGGTTACATTCGAGCCACTGTTGGTCATAAACCGAGATGCACAGATCGTTGTGGTCGTTCTTGACCTCAACCCCTTCAACTACAGGACACCCTTTTCAACAGCGGCAGCTTCAAAAAGCTCACTTCAAATTCTCCAAGTTCCTCTGCAATGTGTCCCAGTTCGTTCCTGGCCCCGCATTGAACATGAGCCGGACATCCGGGTTCGCCCTCCTGCAGACATTCACCGCGTTCTCAAACAGCTCCGTCTGAGTTGGAATAAGCCGCAGGCCTGAACCGAGGATGATGCCGTCGAATTTCTCAGAACGGAGTTTGTTGTCTAGCCACTGTAGGCCACCTGCAGTATCGGCGTCGTCGATCTGGTAGGAAGTGACATCGACACCCGCTTCGCGGATGCGTTGCTCGTCGAGGTCGATGGCAGATTGGATCTGCTGGGGCGTGCCGTATAGCTCGCGAAAGTAGGCCGGGATGTCGGCGTGGACAGTCAAGCCAGTGACGATGATCTTGAGATCCTTGGTGGAAATAGCTGACATTGTGTTCGTTGTGTGTGTTGTACAACTTGGTACTGTAGGTGAGGACGGATATGTTGATGCTTGGACCGGCCACTTGCTGATTCTATATATCTGTCTACTTTGCATTAGTTACACCCCGCTTTCGCCGCCGTTGGAATAGCGAGTGCTCGGTCATTCGGACTTCGTAGTTAAGCTTGATCCACTCCACTGTCAAGTTATAAACCACGGTTCGTTCTCAGAGCTAGGATTTGGTAATCTACGTGGGTCAGTCTTACGGCGCCTGATCCAGATCGACTGCTTGGTCACACTAGGCACGTCAGCTCTCGGAACTCCACCACTGCGCCAAGCCCTCATAATCTCCACCTCACTTCTAGACAATTTGCAAATACTATTCTGATACACTGTCAGCGCTGGCGAGTTCTATTGTAGTATGATCTGCGCTTATAGTACACATGAAGCATAGGTAGTCCTGCACCTGACCGTTTCTACCTCCGATTCCGCAACCAGCAACGACCGCCACCACCACCACCTAGGTATCACCCTATGTACTTTCCGCCACAAAAGATGCATATATCGCAGGCCTGAAAAAGCACGCTGGCAAGTGTGACTTCAGACTCTGCTTCAGCCTCTTCTCTAGAATCCTGTGCCTGCACGAATTCTTCACTTAGGACTGGTGTGCTGCAAATACCACAGTACTTGGTGATGCCAGGCGCCTGTATAGCTATGAAACTGACACCACACCGCGGGAATTCGTGACCATTAGCGCAAGCAGCGGTAGTAAGATCTGTGAAGGGTATGGGTGCAGAGCAGAAGTCGCAGTGATCAGTCGCAATGGCCGTGCCCTCGAGTCTTGGCCTGGCCTTGATTTCGGTTTGGTTGGTCGAACTCGATGCAGCCCCCTCCGACGTATGTTCCGTATCCATAGCATCGTCATCCAGCATGGCAGCTGACTGCTCCGCTTCGTGTTGTTCCACGGTCTCGGGTTCTGCGTCTCCAAAGAGAAAGAGATTATCGATCAAGGCAACCAGCCGCTGATGGTGCATAAGGATCTCCTGGCTGAACGCCGTTCGCAATAAAGCGGAAGGTAGTTTCTGCAGCATCGTAGCGAGCCGGTAAGAAATGAGAGTTCTTGCGAGCTCATTGGAGGCAGTGTCGTTGACAGCATGAGATACCAATATGCTGTATCGGTCTCTTAAATTATTCTCCTCGAATATCGCACAAGTCTTGAAATTTGTGACGTGGTCTTCCAGGTCGGTCGGCGCGGTTGCAAGGACATCATTTCCAGATGCCTTCAGAGGCTTGTAGGCCAGCAACAACTTGCCAACAGCTTCCTCTGCGAATGCAGGCATCTGATCGGCGTCTTCGACAGTGTTCTCTGCCAGCTTTTTTAATGTAAAGAGGACACCTTCTGCAGTCGTGTTCCGAGATGGGAAGCTCTCACGAATCTTGCCGTACTGTCGTAGTGTGCTAAGCGCGATTGTTCCACGCCGATCTGCTGGCGGGCCATACTCGATCGAGTCAGAGGGGTGCAGACTGTTACACGCAGCGATGAAGTCTCCTAGCGGTGAGGATGTGAGACCCCACACTTTTGTCTTGCTGTGCCCTTTTAAATCGTTTTTGACACTGAAAAGAACCATACTATTCTCAATTTTTTCTTTCCAGTTGGGAATCTTGACACTTGTCAAGCCACTCGACAATTTCGCCACAACAGCAGTCGGGGATTGTACGGTTGACAGCAGTGAGCTGAAGTGCAGATGGGGCGAGGGCTGTTTTTCATAGTCCCAAGCTACACCCGACACCTGGTCCCAACGACCATCGAGATCGTGCTCGGCTTTGTCTACGATCGATGCATCGTTAACTGAGATAGTCAAATAGACCAGCCCTGAATTTGTGAATATTGCCAACGTAGCTTGACACTCATTGTCAAGCTTTGGGCACCAGGACATAGGGCCACTGTATCGTAGACTTATGCCTGGATATGTGACTTCAGCTTCCAGCTTGAACTCATCTTTTCTCCAGGTGACCAGTCGTCCTCTGACCTCTTCATTGGTTGCGTAGACGACAACAGATCGATAGGAATCGCCTTGTGCGACCCAAGGACTCCAGGCAATATGTGAAATAAATCTCTGCTGCTTCATCAAGTCGCCGAAGAATAAGGGGTCGGTAAATTTGGATTCCTCTCTCGGCTCAAGCGCCATGTGAGTGAACACAGTTGCCTTCCAGCTTTGCGATGAACCGAGGGTAGAAGTTGGCGAGTCTACAGACAAAAACAAAAGCTGGTTGTCATCATTTGCTACGGTGATGAATTGTCGACCGTACGATGTCTGTGTTCCCATTGTGTTGGTTGCATGAGGTAGAGCTGGCGCCCATGCAAATGATCGGACGCGAGTTCTGAGACGCATCTGTTCCTCGGCGTCGGAGGAAACATGACTGGTTTGCATAGTCTCGATTTCAGAGAAATAATCAATGAGCGCGTGATTGACCAGAAGCCTCCTGTTCCAGCTCGACTCGTCTTGAAGCTTGCCTTCAGCTGACCACATTGAGAGCACCAAGTTCGAGGTGAGCACTGCGAGAGCACACCGCCGATGCTTTGCAAGGCCAGGCGGTGACCAGGCTATGGCAACAGGCACACTCGGCGATATCTCTTCGCCGACTGAATAGTTCGACAACGGTGCAGGGTCCTTGACTGGTAGCTCGTCGCTCGAGAACCAAGGGACCTGGAGTGGAACATGCTGCCACTGTGGAACGTCGTTGTCTCGCTCGTAAGACACGGTATTTGGAAACTAAACTACTGTCAGTGATTGTCGATCGCTGTTTGGTCTCAAAAGCTCACCAGTAGTTCAACTCGTTCGTCAGAAGCTAACGCAATTATGTTGTCCTGCGACCAATCGAGCGCCTCAACACATGATGGCCAGCACCTCAGCTCTGTCACGTCCGCCATGATTGTTGGTATTGGTCTGTTGTCGAAGCGTTTGTGCTGGATTTGATCATGGCATCAGACGCAAGCAATGAAGTGCCTTTGCACGTGATGTTTGAATTAGCATGTGACTTTGCCTGGATATCACCGCAGCATATCAAGTTTCAAATCCTGGCGTAAAATGGCACTTAGGTCAAATGCGTTCACTTCGGCTGAAGCGACGAGTCGGGAGAACACAGCTCGAATCCAGGGTCCAATCTCGCGCCTTTCCCATTCGACACTAGCGACACCTTATCGATAGGTCGGCATTGGAAAATTCACTTTTTCTCTCATCGCTCCCAGCCACTGTCCCGATTTTTCCAGATATTCAAGATGGGGAAACGATCAATCTCCGAGGTCGGCGATGCGGAGCTGTCCAGAAAGAAGAGCAAGAAGGACAAATCCGAAAAGTCGAAGAGGAAGGACGTTGCGGACGCTGTCGAGACGAATGGCGATAGTGTAGAGGTCTCTGAGGCCCAGCGCAAGGCAGCAAAGAAGGCAAAGAAAGAAGCAAAGGAGGCCAAAAAAGCAAAGAACATCGAATCTGCCCCTGCGACAGAAGACGAGGATGTGGCAAAGGCAGCCAGGAAGGCAGCGCGCAAGGCGGAGAAGAAGGCGGCCAAGGAAGCAACGAGCGCTACCACAACAGCGCCTACCTCGGTCGCGACATCAGCAGTCGCCTCTCGAGTCGAATCCTCCGCTACAAGCCCCGAGCCCTCTACAGATGGCGAATACCAGGAGGACAAGGAGCTGTCGCAGCTCCCTCAGTCCGAAATCGACGCCTTCCTCACCAAGCACGCTGTTACGATCGACGACCCGAAGCCAGGAAAGTTCCGCCCAATCATAAACTTCAAGTATCTGCCCATCAAGAACGAGGCGTTTGCCAAGTTCACAACACCAACCCCTATCCAGGCAGCAGTATGGCCCTCGCTGCTTTCGGGACGGGATGCAATCGGTGTGGCGGAGACAGGATCTGGCAAAACGCTGGCATTCGGTGTACCTTGTGTACGCTACATCCAGTCCCTGCCAAAGAACAGGCGCAAGGGCGTGAAGGCCGTTATTGTTTCGCCCACTCGCGAGTTAGCAGTGCAGATTCACGATCAACTGGTCACCCTTGCTGGTCCTGTTGGACTTGGAGTTGTCTGTGTATATGGAGGTGTACCCAAGCCTCCTCAGATCGCAGCTCTCCGCACAGCTTCAATCGTTGTGGCAACACCCGGTCGCCTTAACGACCTCGTTGGCGAGGGCACTTGCGACCTCAGCAACGCCGACTACGTTGTGCTTGACGAAGCCGACCGAATGCTTGATAAGGGTTTCGAGGAGCCCATCCGTCAAATCATCACACAGTGCCCCAAGAAGCGGCAGACCCTCATGTTCACGGCGACCTGGCCTCCGTCGGTGCGTGAGCTAGCGTCCACCTTCATGGTCTCACCAGTCAAGATCACGATTGGTGACAATGTTTCCGGCGAGCTTCGCGCCAACATCCGCATTAAGCAACAGGTTGAGGTCCTCGACCCTCGGGACAAGGAGCAGCGCCTGATCCAGCTTCTTAGGCAATACCAATCTGGCAAAAACAAGGATGATCGTATCCTAGTTTTCTGCTTGTACAAGAAGGAGGCCACGCGTATTGAGCAATTCATCCACAGATCAGGCTTCAGGGTCGGCGGCATCCACGGCGATCTGAGCCAGGACAAGCGTACTGCTGCATTGGCGGCATTCAAGGAGGGCAAGGTTCCGCTGCTCGTAGCTACTGACGTGGCTGCGCGTGGTCTGGATATCCCAGCTGTAAAGGTCGTCATCAATGTGACTTTCCCCTTGACGGCTGAAGACTACGTTCATCGAATTGGTCGAACGGGTCGTGCCGGTCAAGATGGTCTTGCGATTACGTTCTTCACCGACCACGACAAGGGCCTATCTGGATCGTAAGCTTATCCTAGTGCAAATCTACGTTCGTACACTAACATCAAGTAGTCTCATTAATGTCCTCAAGGCAGCCAATCAACCCGTACCGGAAGAGTTGATGAAGTTTGGCACTACGGTGAAGAAGAAGGGTCATGAGGCCTACGGAGCGTTCTACAAGGACACTGGCGACATGAAGGCAGCGACGAAGATTACATTTGATTAGGCGTCTGAGGTCACCTTGCAGCTTGCCGTACACATCTCGTTTGCCAGTCGGCGATGCAAGTGTTTAGCTGCATTGCCCTGCAGCTCCAAGCGGGGATTGGTTTAGCATTTCCTAGCGGAGGCGTTTCGGCACACCTCAAAAGTCCCGAGTAAGACCGCACTATTGTGATTAGAAGGAGTCTATTGTGGGTTACAGAGCATCAAATTTCTACTGCTTGCGTCAGGATCACCCCATTTTTTAAATGTGAGGTCTGTGTCACCTCAAATAAACGCCGTTCATACTGTCTCTGGGTCGCCGTGAAAACATGAGCATCTTGAACGCCAACTGTTCAGCCACCAAGGCTCTGGGGCTGGCCATTCCAAATCCACGTGCCTAGCGTTCCCACACCTTTGGTAGCAGGAACGCACCAAAGATTGCACCACAAACTCTCCACCTTCCTGCACCCTCTAGCAGTTCGTCACCGCTCCCATTTGATGGCCTTACCACCTTTACCTGGCTTTAGGCACGCCTTGGTCGCAGTCTATCGTCACTAAATTGCGTTAACAGGTCATCGGTGACAGCCTGACCACGCCATTCCCGCTGCCAAGCAGTCCCACGCGAAATTGTCGTGCATTTACACGCCGTGGGTGGCATGGGCGCAGTCTCTGACGCTTCTGCTAAGGGGACCTCGGGGAAGCGTGTGGGTTCGCAGAGTGCCGCAGGGTTTCCAGTGCGATTTTGATTGGACGCTGCTGTACTTCCGGATGAGGTCGCCGACTACCACATCGCCGACTGCTGACTGTATGGCCTGTGAACACGAAACCGCGAATCCTTCATTCTGCGTCCGAACGGCGAGGGTAGACGGGCCTAATATATATCTTTCTACATAGACGCAACGTATGCAAGAAAAAGTTTTTTTTTAATTCTACGCTCTCGCTCGGTTCACTTCTCCCTTTCCTTCCACACTGTGACGACGCGGCTTTGAAGTGGACGCTGGCGATTCCCTGAAATAGTCCTTCTGGCCGCGCAAAAACAAAGGGCTTCAACCGAGTGGCTTGACCTGGCCCGCGACTGTCTGCAGTCTTCGTCTCAGGTCTTCCATTCATTCTTGCACGGTACAACTTGCATCACCGCGCTGTCACATCTGCTTCTCTCCATATCCGAAAACACGGGCTCGCCAACATGTGCAAGAAGGCAGCATGCGACACATGCAGTACGTCGCTTAACTCCGCTATCTCCCCTTAGCCTATTCACCGACCACTCACTCCGTCATGCCCGTACTAACACTACCCCCTTAGACAAGACCACTTGGTGGGGCTGTGGCAAGCACGTCTCCGGCGTCATGAACCACGTTCCTACAAGTGAATGGTGCACATGCATGCCGCGCGTGACGGTCGACGAGAAAACATATCCTCCTATGGGCACGCTTGCGGCTGCGTGACTAGATGGGGAATGTGGTTCCCTTGGGTCATCGAGGGAGAAGTATCTCTTCTCGATGATCCAGGGCATGAACGGTGGACCACATCCAAATCACCCGAAACCAAAGCCGGCAGCAAAGACATGACATCAGGGGAAGGCGAAGGACGGCGACGGACTGGTAGGGGAGCACCAGGAGCATAACAAAGAGAGAGCCGGACCCACGAAGGGGAGGGACCATATCAGTAGACAAGTGGTACGGAGGGAGCAGTTGATTATGAGCACATCACGGCGTTTTTACAGAGTGTGGGCAACGCATAGCGTACCTCGATGGCGTTTTCTTGCATTCGAAGGTTTTAACCTTCTCGAACTATCGAGCATTGATCGCAGTGGAATTGACAGCGAGAACATCGCTCCAGCATCATCATCATTTCAATATGACAATACATCTACTTCGAGCTTATCGTCCAGACTTGAACAAGTTGAACAAGCAAATAACGCCGTGCTGACCATGACCAGACCCAAGGTATCATATCGCATAACTCATAACAGACAACACAGAAACCGTGATGCACAAACTCTACCCTGATGCCTGTACAACCTTAAATCCCTCAGATAACATCTTCTGAATATCCTCGTCTTTGTGCTGGAGGAAGCCTAACGTATACTCGACATCTCGCCATTGCCGCTCGCTCTCAGCACGAGGCAGGCGGGCAGCGAGTTTATTAGCAAGCTGCTTGGCTTGCTTTTCCTACTCAAGGTTAGTAACGTATACACACTGTTGTCGGAAGTGGCTGATGGGCTTACCTTCTCGATGTACCCAGCAAGGTACTTGATGATGCGTTTGAAGGCATCTTCACTGAGCCCGTTATCAGCACTGAGGGTGCTGAACATGTCGACAAATTGATTGTAGATGGCATTGTCTTTTGTAGACAATTCGCTGAAAAACTGGCGTGCCATCTCTGCGATCTTCTTGTCCCTATCCTCAATACACTTGGCCATCTCGGCGAGCTGACCCTTGACCTTGACCTGTCCAGCCAGAATGAGGAAAGTCAACGTCTGGAGGCAGGTGCGTTTGACACTCTGATCGTTATCATCGAGTCGGCGGTACAGGAATTCAGTGTCTTGCTCGACTAGGTGATTGAAGCATACAGCCATGTCACCAAGGGCAATGACAAGGTTGCTTCGAACGATGGCATCTTGACTACGCTCAAGAATATTGAGCAAAAGGTCGAGGTTACTTTCGCAGTACTCCTGGCTAACGCACATGAGCTTCCCTAAACATAGCGCAGCTTGAGCCTGTAATGTTGGGTGGTTGTAAGAGATATTGTTGGCGCAAATTTCCGACACCAGGGGGCCAAAGTTGGCGAGAAGAGACTGTGGGCCAAATAATAGTTCTCGCTCGCGTACATGAGCAATGGCATCGGTGAAGTCATCCTCGTTGGTACCCGCCATGAGATCAAGATCATCTGCTTCAGGGTCGGGAGCAGGCGTCGGATCCTTAAGCGCGCCTCTCTTGCGCCCCTTCTTCATAGGTGTAGGCTCCGGCGCTAGAGATTTTCGAGGCGCCGTTTTCTTATCCTTCTCTTTCTCAGCCTTTCGACGCTTGAACTCCAACTCGCAGAGTTCGAGATGGACAATCTGTTTGATGGCAACGTGTCCGACAATGAATAGAAGCTGCGACAATGCTAGTGCCGAGTTCTGTTTCTTCGGATTCGGAACCTCGTTGACAGGCGCGTCAGGCATCTCTTCGCCACCATCCACATCCATAGGCTCAAAGTCGTCGCTTTTCTGACCCGAGCTTGTGTTTGGCCGGGAGGGCGCCTTTGGAGCGAACACGCGTTTTGCCACTTGTCTGATGATCTCTGAACAGAGCACATCAGGATGCTTGGACAGTACATAGATCGCACTGATTGCTTGATCTGCGACTCCGAACCATTCCTTGTTGTCAGACTCCATCTCGCACATTGCAGCCAACCTTATCAAGACAGCGTGATCGTTCGGCAGCTTAACGGACGGAGCGGGAGCTTCACCAGCCTGCAACTTTCCGGATGCAGCACTGATTCTTCGCAGAGCGACGCATGTGTAGCGAGCAAGCCCGAAATCGCGACGACCGAGTTTTCCCAAACCAATCTTCAGGCATGCTTCCATCTCTTGCACAATTATGTCGGGCGATGAGAGCGCCAACATGCCAAGTACGATGATGGCACCTCGACGCTGCCTTACGGATATGTCCTTCTTTTGGTATCCGTATATGCCCCACAGCTTCTCAATGACTAGGCTGTTAACCAGGCCTTGCTTCATCATAGTGCTGAGGAGTTGTTCAAGGGATATGAGATCCGCCGGAGTTGTGTCGAAGGTCAGACTAATCATACCTCGGGTGATGTAATTAGCGGCCTGGTTCGCGTCACAACCTGGAGGCGCATTGAAGAACAAGTCCTTGTAGCAGTCGATGAGGTGTGCTTGAACGCCTTTGCCTTCGTCGCTGTTGCCTTTGGTCCAGATAAGTCGAAGCATCCTCTTAATACCAAGCCTGGCATTTGCAATCTTGTATGCATCGATTTTGGTGAAGAAATCCATCGCTTCGATGACCTCACTCTTGTTCTTCGAAGAAAGCAGCTGCATCACCTGCTCGGCCGCGTCATTGATGACTTCGATGAACCTCAGAGCTTGTCTAACAAAGGAGCGAACCTTGTTGAACTTTTCAAGTTCTTGGACAGTCTCGCGGTCCTTCGCTACCTTTGCAGCTGCAGCATTGTGCTCTTCCGCACTCATCTCGCCTGGATCCTTTGCGACACCAACATCTGCTTGAGTTGCGTCGATCAGCATTGATTCATCGATCTCGCCTGGTGTCCGCTCCTGAAGCTCTTCTGCCGGAGGTTTCAGCGCCGCGATACTCGCCTCGATGCTCTCAAGCCCCTGTTCCCAGATTTCAGTTGACAACAGACCACCATACATATCCGCAAAGAGATGCGTCTCAACGAGTTTCGATAGCAGCTTTATGGCGTTTCGTCGTACGTTGCTACTCTTGTCCTTCAAGCTTTGTTCGGCGTAGTCTGCAGCCATCTGCCGGCGCTTGCGCGCTTGTTTCGAGCTCATATGTGGCAGATCGCAAAGCTTGACGTAGACCTGCATAACTCGGCAACGGCAGTAGGGATTAATATCCAAGAACCGCTGCTCAAGAACCTCAAAAAAAATGTCCATATTCCTCTTGTGGGCATCGCTGCGATCGTCCTGGCTCAACTTGCTGAGCATGTTGATAATATTGCCGCATACCTCGATCATAGCGCATCGCAGAGTGTACGCCTCACTGTCTAACAAGTTGTTGAGCAGCGCTCCTTGCCTGACGATGAGGTTCGGTAGCAGCTCAGAAATCTTGATTAGAAATATCGAGACTGACTTGGGGCCCTTCAAGTCTGTGGCGCTGTACTCCTTGGTACTAATATCCTTGAGAACATCTTCAGCCAATTGAGAGTAATCGTAAGCGTCGGCCAGGGTATGGAGGAACTCGGCCATAGGCTCAGAAAGGTGTTCGAAATACGTGAGGCACTGGTTAATCGATGTTTGGGCAGTGTATGCGTGACCATGATGCTTTACAGCAATACAGAGCACCCTGAAGCAGTGATTCCGGATGGCGGTATTCTTAACCCTGGCTTCGTTCTCCAGAATGTGGTACACTGGCTTTGTGAAAAGGCCAATAAAGGTGTCTCGCTCTGACGTCGTGACGAATATGCGGCCCAGTTTCAGTTTCAACACTTTGCTCACGCGATCGAGCGCCGTCTCGAGTTGTGCCGCTGCGTCCCAAGTCCCGTCCTTGCTACTTCCCGTCTTTGACTTTCCTGTCTTGCCCCTCCCTCGTGCTGCTGGCGCCGAGGCCGACTTCTCCAGCGCTCTTGTTTCGACTGCAGATATGGTCCATCGTAACAAGAAGGCGTACATTTCCAGAATGGTCTTGTGGTGTGGGATCGCATCTTGCTCTTCAGCTTCGAGATCGACGTGTACGATGTCGGCTTGTGCAGAGAGTGCAGAAACAAGCAAGTCGAGGATCTTGCCTAGAGCGGTCGGGGGTATTTGCGAAGAATTTCTGTAAAAGAGGCATGTCAGTCAATGATCTGTCACCACTTTGCGTGGAAAGGCGGGGCAGCTGGACTCACTTGAGCAGGAATTGGATGGTGTCAAAAACAGAACTGTATGTGATCGCATCTGGGTTCTCCGCCACTGCATCAACCACAGGGTTCAGCTCGCTATTGATCAAGGACAGCGATGATAGCGCTTCTGGATCCTCTTCACACTCCTGCAGTGCTTGCGGCGCTTCCGTGGTTGGGATGGTTGAGGGATCGCTGTCAAACAGCTTGATCGCCTCATTGATGTCGAAATCGACGCGCGCCTCCATGTTGCGCAGAGTCGCGTGAAGAGAAAGAAAGGAAAGCACAAAAGAATAAGAAGTGGCGACACGGCGTTGTGGCAGACCGAGTGTTGTTGCGAACAAACGGACGATGCGGGCTGCTAGTCGGAAGGCACGCTAGGGGTGTTGTGTTTATTTCTTGCCGCATTTGGTTGGCGGTCTCTGTCGCGTCTTTTAAACAATGACCGAGCCAATGCTCTCACACACGCAAATCACAACACATCCGTCTGCCAACACCCACCATGGCGAAGGCTCGTGTGTCACTGCAACGCCAGGCAGAGCAGATTGATGTGCACGAGGATGAACAGAAAGAAGAGGAAGTCAACTCCGAACTGGGCGAAAGCATGGATCCCCTCGATGAAAGCAGGCACACAGTCGACAGTAGTGATGAAGAAGTTGAAGATGCTGTCGCCGATGACATGGCACGGTTCGAAGAGACATTTGCGGGTATCACTAAGAGGTTTCGATTGATTAATCGTATTGGTGAAGGTGAGTTTACAGGCATTGGCCTGCCATATGCACGGTCACATGTTGGGGCTCACAACGTCAACAGGCACGTTCTCAACCGTATATAAGGCTGAAGATCTGGAGTACGACAAATACGACAACGATTGGGATATTGAAGAGCGCGAGAACAAGAAGTGGCCATCGTCAGAACATCGCAAACGACAAAAACGACCACATTATGTTGCCATCAAGAAGATCTATGTCACAAGCAGCCCGATCCGTATTTTTAACGAGCTCGAACTGCTCTACGATCTCAGAGACTCGGACTCGGTTTGTCCTCTTATCACTGCCTTCCGTCATCTGGACCAGGTCGTTGCTGTACTACCTTACTTCCAGCATCGCGACTTTCGCGATTACTACCGAGATATGAAGATATCTGAGATGCGTCTGTACTTCCGGAGTATGATCACAGCACTTCGAGCGGTACATCAGAAGAAGATCATCCACCGCGATGTCAAACCAACCAATTTTCTGTATAACCCGGTTCTGCAGCGTGGAGTCCTCGTCGACTTTGGATTGGCGGAGCGCGAGGGCACAGACTGGCACCAATGTGCATGTCATTTGTCGGATGAGGATCGCCGTCACAGAACAACTCACAGCGTATATGCACAGACTCAGTCCTCGGGTCCCAACTCCTCCAGCTACCCGAAGAACGACACACGAAACAGCCGCCGAGCCAATCGGGCAGGCACTCGCGGCTTCCGTGCTCCTGAGGTGCTCTTGAAATGTACACAACAGACTTGCTCCATTGACATGTGGAGCGTGGGAGTCATCTTGCTGACCATGTTATCTCGTCGCTTTCCGTTCTTCCACAGCGCGGACGATATTGACGCATTGCTCGAGATCGGTACCATTTTCGGTCGCAAGAAAATGAGGGAGACATCATTGCTACATGGTCAGGTCTTCGAAACCAACATTCCCAGTTACAGCGAGAGTGGGCACAGCCTAGAAAAGATTATCCTCTGGTGCACAGGAAGGACTGGTGACAAGACTGCGCCGAAGAAAGAGCTAGCAGATGACGAGAAAGAGGCTACGCAATTCCTCTACCGCCTCATGGAGTGCAATCCAGCCAAACGCATTACTGCTGATGAGGCCCTCCGGCACCCATTCCTTGCGAAAGTCCAAGAGGACACTGAAGTGGAAGACGATATGGACGACCTCGTCGAAGAGTAGAACGATGGACATTAATGAGGAATGCACTCACGATATGATCAAAGAACAGGAGGCGTTTGGACACGGCATTGATCGCTTAAAGCATAAAGTTTGGAGTTTTTGGCCATCTAGGGACGGCAACCTGATGAAACATTGCGATACCCTCATCCTTGTATACTACGAGCTGCTCATTGCATTGCTCAAGACGATAATACAAATACAAGGAATACGAACTCCCAGATCGTGCAAGTGCTAGGTTATGGTACAATAACGCTCGTCTTATCTTCTGCAGAAAATACAGGATATCATACACCATCACTTCTCGCGTCTCCGGATTCACACAACCTGCTTCTTCGCGTTCGCAGCCCTCTCTGCAGCATGTCTCTCCGTACGGTTCTTGATCTTCTCTGCCTTCCTCCTGTCGCGCTTGGTCTCTCTCTGACCTCCCTGCCCTGCGTGTGCCTGGTTTCCGCCCTTTGCCGCTCGTGTCTTCTCCATCTCCTGATGTAATCGTAGCTTCTCTACAGCCTCTTCAAGCGTGGGGATCTTGACACGCTGCGTCATCGCCTCATGCAGCCTCATCTTGCTCACCTTTCTCCCCCGGTCTGCCGAGCGGACATCCTTCATCAATCGCTCTTGCACCCTCAGCTTATCCAGCTCCTCTGCATTCAGCACTTTCGGTCTGTTCTCCACAGGTTCGCCGAACGGCGCAATGATCGCGGTGACAACGTGACGAATCGTCGAGCTTGTGCGGTGGCCTGAAGTGATACGGACAACGTCTCCTTCGACAAGGGAGTTGTTCGGGTCCGACACGGTGTAGTGCTTGTGCGAGGGGAAGTGCTTGCGGAATAGCTTGTTCCATTCCTGGCCAGCAATGCGGACTTTGACTGCGCGCGACATCTTTCCGGCGGATACGACGACGCCGACCTTTTGCGAGGTTATGTATTTTTGCACCAGAGGCGCGGCTGTGATGGCCTCGGTCACTGCTTTTGTTGCCATGGTGGGTGTGTGAGGTTTGAGAGCGCACAAAGATGTTCGTTGCGCTCGGCGCTGTCGATATGGCGACCTGAGCTGTGGAGAAGGGCAGACGGCAACTCAATGCGTCTTTGCTTGTATAGTCGAAGGGTTGGAATCGCCGATACGCTGACGCTGCCGCAATCGATGCACGGAGATGCTGGGCCTCTCCGCAAAAGTTCGACGCGCAGTCGGGCGCGCCAAGCATTCCTCCGATTGGCTGTCGTCTAACTGCCAGATATCCAAAGCTCCAGCGATTACATCTTCGAGTTTCACTTCGCTCTTGTCTTTCACGCTGACTGTTGCTTGCGCTGGCTTTGTTGCGGCAGTAGGTTCCTGAGATTCATGTAGCTTCTTTGATCTCTAGTCATCCCTACCTTTTCTCCTCGAAACGCTTCAACATTTCAGCGTACCACTACGGGTGCTACAGATAGGACAAGATGTTCATACGGATAGCGCAATTGGCGCTCCTCCTGTGCTTTGCACTGCTGGTTCTCGGTGCAGAAGACTACTACAAAGTATGTCGAGTATTCTCTTAAGAGTGCGCCTAAATTCAAGTTGCGCCCAGTCACTGACCACTTCTGTTATAGCTGCTAGGTCTGAAGAAAGATGCCTCCGAGCGCGAGATTAAGAAGGCGTACCGTACCTTGAGCAAGAAGTTTCACCCAGACAAGAACCCGTATGTCGAACGATCTACTTACCTCCCCCACCCCGTCCCTTGAGCTTCACTGACACAATTCAGTGGAGATGAAACCGCTGGTGAGAAGTTTGTCGCAGTGGCCGAAGCCTACGATGTCCTCAGCGTCGAGGAGACACGCAAAATCTACGATCAATACGGCCACGAGGGCATCGAGCAACATAAGAAGGGCAACGGCCCGGGTCAGCGTCACGATCCCTTTGACCTCTTCTCACGTTTCTTCGGCGGCTCAGGTCACTTCGGACACCAAGGCGGAGAGCGACGAGGACCTAATATGGAAGTCCGCGTTGCCATCCCCCTACGCGATTTCTACAACGGGCGCAAGACGGAATTCACGATTGAGAAGCAGGCTATCTGTTCTGCTTGCGAAGGCTCGGGATCTGCAGATGGACATGTCGAAACATGCGGTACCTGCGGTGGACGCGGAGCAGTCATCAGGAGACAGCAGCTCGCACCAGGGCTCTTCCAGCAGGTTCAGATGCAATGCGATGCCTGCCACGGCAAGGGCAAGACGATCAAACACCCATGCTCTGTCTGTCACGGCAGTAGGGTAGTCCGCGAGTCCGAAACCCACGAACTGGACATCGAGAAGGGCATGCCCAAGGGTGTGCGCATTACTTACGAGAACGAAGCCGATGAGAGTCCAGACTACGTAGCCGGAGATCTAATCGTACACCTCGTGGAGATGGACCCAGCACTCGGTGAACAGGACCACGAACGTACCGATGGCACCTTCTTCCGCCGCAGAGGCCCGGATCTATTCTGGCGCGAGGTACTGTCGTTGAGAGAGGCCTGGATGGGTGACTGGACACGCAATGTCACGCACCTGGACGGACACGTCGTCAAGCTATCTCGCAAGCGTGGCGAAGTTGTACAACCGAACATGATTGAGATCCTCAAAGAGGAGGGTATGCCCGTGTGGCACCAACAGCTGGAGAACAACGATGGGCTTCAGTACGGTAACCTGCATGTCGAGTACGTTGTCGTGCTACCAGACCAGATGGAGAAGGGCATGGAGAAGGACTTTCATGCCGTGTGGGACAAGTACAGGAAGAAGAGTGGTGTGGTTCTTGACCATGCACTTAACAGGCCGGAAGGTGACATCAAGATGCCGGAAGCGGATGGCCATGATGAGTTATAGAGTATGCGAGACGACTTTTTGCATGATATGGATACCCGCAGGTGGATTGGAGTCGTGGAGTTAGTCCGTGAACAGTACTGTCGATGCGAACAACGAGTAGATCTGCAATGTATAGAGCGAACAAATTCAGCAAGTATCTCCCAACCTTGGCTTTTCTCACTAAGCAGACCCCGCGCCGTCGGTTCATTTCTCAAGCTGACTTGTGCCCACTTGAGTTTTGGAGATGGGCGCGCCTCATAGATGAACCGAGGTCACACTTCGGCCCAATTGTAAGTTTGATCTGCCCTACCCAGACTCCTGTACTCCCTAATAATAGAACGTGGTGCATTGTAGAGAACTCTAATTTTGATGTTAATCTAAACTTGAATTTGAGTCTTGACTCCAAGCCTACATGTGAACTTGGTGTATTTATTCTGTCAAGAAACACGCTACAAACATACTCGCAAGTCGATCGGGTCTTGTCATACTTAGGTAGACTACTAGTGTACTCCAAACTTACTGATGATAGGTCGAATTGCAACCTGTAAATGAGGCTCTACAACTGTCTCGGAACTTGCGTGCCGATCCATGTCCTTGGCTAACTCCACACCCTCACCTGCAGGCAGCACCCACGAGCATGACTCCCGTCCCCACATTGCAAAGCTGCGAAGCTCCACCAACGATCACCATGGCGATCACACCCAGCCTCGCGTATTCTATGTCTATGTTCGTATCTAGTCTCAGGCAACATCGATACACATCGTCATTTCCCAAGTCGTTTGTTTGCTACTTCCTGCGTCACAGGTGCACCTCCTCTTCTGTTTGCTTTTCCGTTCTGCGTACCTAGGCACTCCGAAACTCTATAATAGATGGTAAACGTCCAACAACCAGGCTTCACCAATTCTCTAGCGTAGCCATGAGCAGCCTCAAGCGTTCGAGATCGGACCCACCGCCGCCTATCACTGTGGAAGACACGGCGACTGGCGAGCCGCCGCAACCGTCGCTATCGCCTACTGCAGGTAACTAAGCAGCCAATAGAAGTCGAGGCTCCGACTAACTAGCAAGCAGAGCGAGCCAAGACCTTCGATGTACGGTCGGGTTCTGCTCTCGAGGACTCGGAATCAGATGCTCGTCATCGTCAAGGTGGTCCCGGACACAAACGCAAGCATAGTCCGAACCTCCAGTGGCACGAACAATGGACCGACGAAAGCTGGCAACATGGTCGCGTCCTGATGATAGACTATATTGGAAAGAGACATAGTCCAGAGGGCAAGAGAAAGGTGGTCAGTCAGGAATTTCGTGATGTGGGCAGCCTGCGTAGGTTTTACTCGAAGAAAGACCGCTCGCAGCAGGCACTCAGGGTCATCCACGTACAGAACGCGCCTTGGGCCGTGCGCTTTCTATTAGGCAAGTTTAATATCGATGGAAAACATGACCTACTTGGAACGACCTTCAGCAGATGGGCACAGCACGAACGACCAATGGTACGAAACAATAAACCAGTACCTAATGGGAGGACGTTCCGGGCTCAGCACGATCCTTGGAGAGGCATAAGCCGTGCTGCATTCAGCTGTGACTACCTGAAGCACTATCCAAAAGGAAAGGTGCAAAATGCCAAAACTGGGACCAAAATGATGGAGCTCAACGGCTATGACACGGACGAGATGCCTTCTCATGCCTACGACGCCCTTGTGCAGCGTCTCTCGGTCTACATACAGCTGAGTTCCTCCACGCCTGGATCAGCAACCGATCCCGACATACCCAATCCCTACAACGAGGAAGACTTCGAGGACTACCAGCGCTTGAAAAAGTCTTACGGCGATGTCAACGCGAACGAGCACAGGGAGAAGTATATACCCAAACTCAACACCTTGGACAATGGCAGTACCATTATCGTCTTCGAGTCATCACAGTCTGGCGATGTTAAGGACACGCTAATCGGCGCTCGACAAGAGGTGGAATCTCGCTGGCGTCGTCTCACTTTTTATCTTTCGCGTGCGGAAGCCTCTTCTAACGAGACCTTGACAGTGCAGTGCACAGATTACATTCTGAAAGACATCTTCCAGGCTCTAGCTTACAATTGGACCCGTTTCTTCGCAGCTTGCGAGACCCACGTGGGCATCCTCGAAGACAAGATATATGACAATCCTGCCGATGAGTCCCGCGACCAAGAGCTTTGGAGCAACAGTGCCCTGTGGCTGAAGGTGGAGCGTTTGGTTTGGAAACACCGCGACATGGTCGACGACATGCGTGGCTACCTTCAAGAGCTTGCGTCTGGTGACCCTAAAGACCAGGAATGGTTGGGAAGCGCACCCTCAGAGTTTGAACGCCTCACGAACCAATGCGAGCGCGACCTTATCAATCCTACAAAAGATCTCGCGGACTTGATGTACAAGAGCGTAGGTATCCGGGATGCCCGGCATTCTCTGCAGCTTGGCCTGTCTATGTGGCGCCTTAGTTGGATTACCTTTATCTTCTTGCCATTGACTTTCATGTGTGGCTTCTTCGGTATGAATGTCGACACTTTTGAGGGCAATCCTAGCATCAAATGGTTTTTCATCACTGCTATTCCAGTCCTGGTCGTGGTCCTCGTCTTGTGGTACGGAGTTAAGCACTCACTCTCAACACAACGGCAAAACCCACTCCGTAGAGGAGTCTACGAGTCCTTGTACCAGAACTTGGCGAACGACTATCCGCACTTGTGGACGAGCCGTGGGCCCAAATCTGACATCACTATGGTTGGTACGTTCGGGCTGCTCAAATGGCGACTAATCACACGGTGGTTTGGCAGCGAGAAGCTGCACAAGACGGGCGACTACAATCCTGCAGTCGACGAATTCAGCTCCTGGTCGCGCATCAAGCGATACCTCGTTAGCCGTTGGCTGCCTGAGCTTCGTATCGTACTCGCAGACACGCTACCCCAGAGCCAACGATTAAACGACGACCAGTCTAGGAGTATATCAAGCTCAGGAAATGACATAGGCGCCATCGCCGAGCTGATGACAATCGCTACGCCTATTGCAATGGCTGAGACCGAGCCTGTCGCTGCAAGCAAGTTGCAAAGTCGCCTGCAAGCAACCCGGCTCAAGAGTCTGAGCCCGGCAAGAAGCAGAACAAGCAGTGATGGAAGTAACAGTGAGGTCATGATTGATGAGCGGGGTGTTAGTGAAGACGAACGGAGCGGCGACGAGGATAGAGACGGGGACCGAGGCAGGTGGGATAGGAGGCAGCAACTAGACGTTCCGTTTCCTATGGGGAAGTCGATGTGAGTATGCTGCTGCGGCCTGGAAAAAGTACGTGGGAGACATGTGTGTTGAGTGGCGTCTTGGGGCCATATGAGCTATTGATGACAACTATGGACTACAGGTTCACGAATAACGCCTCCAAAAGATCCCTAGAAATAATGCTATAGGGTGGGGAAAAAATGTTCGCCAATTTGCGCATTGCCCCAAATCCGAGCCTAGGGACAAATTCTGTGCCCTCGAAGATTATCCAGACCTAGAACAAGAACCCGATCCTCAATCACGACCTTCGACGCTCAAGAGCGTCCTTAGCGGTATCTCTAAACGAGAAGCCGTTGAAGAGCCAGTCGTTGGAGTGCCTTCCACGCCACGGATCGCCACCGGTCGCCGTCCTCCCACTATCTTGGAGACTTGGTCGCGGTGCTTTGGCAGGAGCTTGGCTTGGTGTAGGTTGCGAGACGTGACGGGTGTGCTGGGGTCGTGCTGTGGAGAGTTGTTCGGGCGGCAGAATCATTGATGTCTTTGTATCTGCTCGGGACCGGCTTCTTGAACGCTCGCGCAAGCGTTCGGTAATGGCGCCGAAGAATGCGCGTGATGATGGTGACACTGGGGCAGATTGAGGAGACATCTGGCCGGTTGATTCTGTGGATTTCTGGGAATCGACTGTGGATGTGCGGATTGGTGGTGTTGGTTGGAAGTTTGATTGGTCGTGTGATGACATGCTTGCTGTTTCGTAGCTAAATGACGATGCAGTGTGTGTACAGTACGATTGAAGCGATGAAGTTTGGTGAGATCGTGTCAATATGCGATGGCAATGTGCTGCTTATGAATACCAATTGAAGATGCGGCTCAAAGGGATGGATTTCAAGCGAGATATCTACAATACACGACGGTCACGACCTACCACCTTTTGCTGCAAGTTCGCGAGTTGCATGGCTAGCGGCATCGTCGTTCGAATGGGGGTGTCGGTGACCAACTTTCTCCACCCGAACACCACAGCCAATCACCGCCCTCAACGCCCCGACAGAATGCCTAATCTGTCGACCGTCCTGTCGTTCGCACCAAAATCTCACCGACTCTGACATGCGGACCGACGGTCTGGAGTGGGTCCACGAACTGCAACCGACCGACAACGCACAGAGCCCAGAGTTCATTCCTGATCAAGACTTGATTGCGATGTAGGGCAAGCCAATCAACGCGCCGCCGGTGAACAGCTGCCTTGAAACCAAGGTTTTTGTGTCACCCGCTTGCGACTCCAGCACTTGGTTGCACCCGCTGGTCTTGAGTAGGTACTCGGAAAAGACCGATCGTACGACTCCGACCAGTGTACATTGATTTCGTTTCAAACAGTGACGATTTGCCATTTCGGTTTGTTCTGTGCGGACGCATTCCACGCCGCTGCGCAATGTTGGAGATCGCGGGCCTTCGTTTCATGTGAGGGCAAAGATCATGCGTACCTCTTGCCAGATTGGTGTTGCGGCCAGAGCGCAGAAGACAACGGCGGTTCCGTGGTCATGCAGGCAAACTAACGCGCCATTCAGTGCCGCGCATACATAGTGCCGTACCATTTGACTGTTCCGGCGGTTGTGGTAAATGCGTTCTACTGTGGTATCAGGCGTAGGTAATGTGGGTGGAGACCGGGGACCAGGGAGTCGCCGATCCTGACCAACCTTTCAAATGTGTGAGTTAAGCGAATAGATATTGTTCAAAATAGAAATTCTATCACCAACTACTCTGTGCAGAACTGTAATTTTGGGGATGGGTAGTCTTTGCTTGTTAGTCACTCCAAGACCCACCTACGTTATTTATGCCAGTATTGTGATCGCACCCTACAGTATTGCAGACGCCGTCCCCAGTTGTTCAAATGTCTATGAATAGTGCTGTAGAATTTTCTCGGCGACAAAAGAAATGCATCCGTCGTTCTCTCTGCTTGGATGGGCCAAAAGGGTAGTTGGATCCATCACTCTACAACAGCAAAAAGTACGGTATTTTCCAATTCAATCATAAGAAGGATGATGCATCCTCCGGGAGTCGAACCCGGGCCAATTGCTTGGAAGGCAATTATCCTACCGTTGGACCAAGAATGCTTGATGCGAATTCGGCCAATAGTTGAATATATATACTAGAGTTGTAAACATTCATGGCTGCATTTGTCAACCATCGCCGGACCTCATCTTTCTTGATACGATCATTTTGAATGGTAGTCTCTCGCTATTTTGCTCACGCGAGTCATGAATCCATCTTTTCAAAGTATTGAACCTCAGAATACCTACCAAGATACACGGCTAAAAAATATATCAGTCCAGTAGCCCATCCTCATTCAGTCAAAACTCCTATTAAATCTTTTACCTCATGTACATACAGAGCAGACAATAGTCCATCATACATCTGGCACGGGGTGACAAATGGCAAGTCTCACGATCAAAGAACACCAACAAAAACGAGGAAGACGGCGTGTGGCTATCTCAGTATACTGTTATATTATACGTCAGATACGATCCCGTCTTTTACTCGACTGACACTATCTTGTTGGGGCAAGAATGTAATGACATTGTTGTAACTCCGCCATAACATAATTCAAACGCTAGGGATGTTTTCAGTAGAAATAGCAGCAAAACAGTGACTCTGATTGCGGAGCAGGCTCTTGAATTTAAGATGCAGCGTCAAGGTTCGGGACCTTGCCTACTTCCTGGCTTTCTCCTGCGGCCCCAATGTCTCTATTCTCTCCTTCGACCTTAACAGCATCGCCCTCCTCGCTTCCACCTCCATACTGGACTCCCTCTCTCTCTTGGAGCTGATACACAACCATCCCATTGAGCGCATGTGGATGCATCTCGAAGTCACTCATCTTCACCATGTTTCTCTCTCCTAGCCACTTGCTCCCGAGCTCATTGCACTCCGCCAGCTTGGCCTTCTTTTCTTCGCTCTGCGCAAACGCCCCGTAGTCGTCCAAAATCTCGTTGCCTACATACAGTACGGGATCCTTGCCTGCAAGGAATATGGGCAGGAGGATGTACCAATCCACGAAGGGACTGAATACAAAAGTTTGAGGCGTGATATGCGTGGCGATGTCATCTTCACAGACGTGAATGGATAGGAGGGAGAGAAACTCCTGGTCGAGGGGGGTGAATGCAGGTTCTTGGGCGTAGAGTGTTACCTCTCGAGACTTCCCAGCTGCTGGCTGTTAGTTTCCATACTAACTGCGCGTACAGAGGATGAGGGAGGCCTACAATGCGAAACGACGGACTTAAACAGGACGAGCTGCCACATAGCTCTGTGCCTGTGCTCCCAGTCACGGCTGAAGCTGCCAATGCCAATGCACACAGCATTTTCCACAGCCCCTTTGGTCTTCGCCAACACGCTCTCGAGATGCTGCGCGCACGATGTAGTGTTCCATTTCTCGGTGCGGTTGTGGAAGTCCTGAAGCAGCTTCTCAGCCGTCAGACCTTGCACCAGGTCTGTGGGCATTGAGCCTGCGTGTGCATTGTTTCTGCCTGCTTTGCCTTTCTTCTTGCCATTGCTGACAGAGAGGTTTGATAATCCGTGGGTAATTACTGTCCAGCCATCGTCTGTGTCGACTTGTTGCCGCTTCACGCGTCCGCGGCCGCCCATGTTCGAGGTACTAGAGCTTGGTCCTTAGGAGTGGCAATCATTGTCGACGAGTCATGTCGATTCAAGACATAGCTGTCATCGATTACTCGTGTGTGGTCTTTGGTCGGCGGCGACTGTCAAGCGCAAGAATATTTGGAGAATGTTGGGTGGGGCGATGACAACGTGGGGCAGATCTGGCTCAATAACTGTGGGGCGTATCGACAACTCGATCCCTGACATGAATCCCATGTTGAGTTGCTGGTTCCTCGCCGCGGGCCTGGGCAAAAAGGCTCTGCGCCACGAGCCTTTCCTGTTCCTACAAAGTCTTTCTCAGTAGTTGCGGCAGTTCAACGGGGCAACTGTTCTAGTTCATTATTG
Organism: Boeremia exigua; assembly: GCF_020726555.1. Lineage (NCBI taxonomy): Eukaryota > Fungi > Ascomycota > Dothideomycetes > Pleosporales > Didymellaceae > Boeremia > Boeremia exigua. The sequence goes on along the minus strand of NW_025763518.1, from coordinate 1,790,122 downwards.
GGTGCTAGAGACGGCCAGTAGTGCATCAAGTAGATTTCAGTAATGTTGTCTTACTCGTTTTCAGAGAAAAATATGTTTCATTAAGTATAATCGTGGGCATGGTGATCATGCTGAGCAGATGCTCCAAGCGTGTTATGTCCAGAAGGACGTTGCTGCACAAGTTCTGAGGCAAACGCGTCTAGAACATCTGCCTATTCCTCATCTCAACGGGCAAGAACACCATTACCAAAGCGGAAAGCCAGATTCCACCTGCTCCAAGCCAGAGAATACCAGAGCTAGCGTTGGCCAGCATTTGTGCGCCTGCGTACGGCGCAACAATACCTGCAATACGACCCAAACAGGATAGCATACCACTAACACTGCCGCGGTATTCAGTGTCGAAGAGCTCGGGCGCAGAGGCATAGAGGACAGCGTTGAAGTACTAGTTTGCTTCGTTAGTAATTGTTCTCGAACATCCCGTAGCACCACTTACAGTTTGCATGATGTACTCAAGTGCATTGAGACCAACGTAGCCAGCAGTGTTCTTAACCTGCGTGTACATGGCCATCGCCAGACCTTGACAGATAGCAGAGAAAACCAGTGACCATTTCCTGCCCAGGAGCGGCATCTGCACAGAGAGTAAAGCAAGCCCAGCGCCAATAATTCCAGGAGAATAGATGATGAGGTACTGCTGGTAGGTTTCGATGACGGTACCGCGACCATCGTTTACGTTGTTGCGCAACAAGATGATGGGCAAGAAACTGCCCGCCAAATTGAAGGACCAGTAGTCTCCCATGTACGCAATGCCGAGCAGGACAAAGATAAAGCAAGATAGCCTGTTGGTAAAGATGCCCTTGAGGCGACGAAGTTCTTTTCCAAAGCCCTTGACAACCCGCTTGTTCTTCTCTGTTCGCGTTAAGTTGGTAGGCACATCTTCCGGCACAACACCATCCATAGCATCGATTGCAGCAAAATGCTCGACGGTCAAAGTTGGCGGTGGCGCCCTGTTGAATTTGGCAATCTTGTGCAGAACCTCGATAGCTTCGGCTTCTCTACCTCTGGCGAGCAGAAACTTGGGCGACTCGTGGAAGGTGAAGACAAAGAAGCGGAGGAAGAAGATGACCAGAGTCACGACGCCAAGTATGATGAGGTTGTAACGCCATCCCATGTTGCTATCAACTGAGCAGCATGGCTCTCCATCCGGGACGGCTCTGCAGGACTCCAGAAGGGGCTCGCATCGCCATTTAGCGGTGGTACCCAAAGCGACAGCAGATGCGAAAACGACACCGATCGGCTGCCACATGGAGAGGAGGGCGACAAAGTAGCGGCGCTTCTGGGGCAAGAACTCGAGGGCAATGGTGGCATCGATAGGGATATTACCTCCAAGACCAAGAGAAGCGAGAAAGTAGATACCGCAAATGGCAGCATAATTGTACTTGGGAGCGGCCTATGATTTTGTTAGAAATGCCACACCGATCTCTTAACGCGGGTCCTTACCAAGAGAAGCCCAAAAATTGAAGTGATCAAACAAGTCAGGTTGAAGGCCCACTTCCTGCCAATGATGTCGACTGCAAGACCGAAACCGAGCGCACCAATAGCGAGACCGGCATTGGCGCAGGTGAAGATGATACCAGTGTCGCTGTCAGCAACACCCATCTCCTGGTAAATTGCGGTAGACGCAAGACCAACACCCTGCGACCAGGCGAGATCCAGGAAGTAACCGAAACCACAGAGAAACCAGATGCAGATCTGATATCTGCCCAGACCAAACTTGTCGAGTTCAACATTGATGAGAGCAGCCTTCTTTTCGAAAGTGTTCATAGGCTTTGCCGCGGTTCCGCGAAGGATCGCGCCTATCGACAGATCCTCAGAGGAAGCTGCCTCTACGTCATTGTAGATGGGGACCTGAACACCGCCATCAGGGTGAGAGAGTGAGCCCTTCTTCTCGTCCTCGTGGACAAATTCGTTAGAGTTGTGAGAAACCATTGTGAGTGACCTTCGATGCAAGGGAGGACGGCACAACAATGGGTTGGAGTAAGTCGCGTGTTTGGTTACGCAGGACCGCACGGCTGGGTATTATACCTAGCCGTGCCCACTATGAGCACAACGGTTTGCTAGCACTGTCAGCCTACCGCGGAGCTCACACGTTCGGATCTACGCGACAGTAGCTGCGATCTCATGGGGGGTGTTGGTTAGGCTGTCGGTACTAAATCCCATAGCTCACACCCAAGACGGCAAGCGCGTTGCTGATTGGTCGACGCATAATCGTGACGACAGTGAATAACCCACGTTACGCAGATTCGACAGGCTTTGTCTGTTCGAAAGCAGTCGGCTTGACCGTGATGTGGCGTTAGAAGAGTTTGCACGAATTTAGAACGATTACGGCACTAGTTAGACTGAATTCAATGTCCCCTCGGTGAAAGGCGCATACAGAAGGAATGCAATAGACAGTGACGGGAACGGTCGTGCCACTGGATACGCACCTGCTATTGCATGGCAGTCGGCTTTCTAATCCTTCGTCTTTGGCCTAGTCGGTAAGTACTAAAAGATCACATGTTGTATACTTCTCAGCTGTGGCTGGCGTAGGTTCATATACCGAGTTAACATTATGGTGACGATACCACGGGTACACGGCTACGCAGCGCAAACTTAGATTCTCTACCTGTCAACGTTCTGGCAACTCATTAAAATCTTTGTTTGCCAGCGTCCGGAGTCAGCTACACCGCCCTATCCGCCCGAAAATGCGGGAACCCGAACCCTTGTTATCGCGTGCAGTGATCCTCCCGTGCCATGTACGTGATGCGCCACACCGTTAAAAGCGGATAATGTTGGTTACTAAGGGTTCGAACGCCTACATTGGTCAGGCTCATGCAACACATGTTGCGGGAATAAGGTAAGAGCTGTATCCTGCAACGGGCTTTGTGATCAGATCACCTTTTTGGCCCACTTCGTGTTGTCTTCGAAGATGCTGTCCTGGCCTGGCTAGCTGCAGTAGGTGCATCGAATGTCCTTGTGGCTCGTTTCTTCGTGGGCTGCGCAGAAGCTTCCACCTGGTCGTTTTCCTCTACTTTCCGCTTGCGAGTTGTGTTGGTTTGAGCATGACTCTTGCTTATCGTCTGGCTGCCTTCGGCACGTTTCCGTGACGCATGTGTACCAGCCTCCTCATCAGGAGGTGTTGGCGGTCTGTTGATGTCGTTGGTGGTGGTTGAAGTTGGAGCATCTGCGGATGACTCGGTACCGCTGTTTCGCTGCTGCGCTACCCAAGAGAGAAGGTTCGCTTCTGCCTCCGGATCTTCCTCGTCATTTTCGTCGCCCTGGTTGAGCATAGCATCTGCCATTTCACCTGCTATATCGTCTCCAGCATCCTTACCAGTGGCCATTCTCATGGCGAAGTCTAACAACTGCTGTGGATCCATGCCGCTCAGAGGACCACCAGCTTCAGCTAGTCGGCTCTGTAGTGCAGCCATCAACGCCGCTGGGTCAATATCCATCTCATCTTCGTGTGCGCCTTCGTCTTCCTCGTCCAGTGCTGAAGGAGGAGATGCGGCTTCTGCGACGCTGGCAACCTCTGCTACATGTTGCTGTTCTCTCGCAGCTTGCACAGTTGGTGACTGAGGTGGTGAACCCCTCGCCCACTGCGGGGTGTCTTTGAGCACCTTCCTCCAATCCTGAAGCACTGTGTATGGCTGGGCACCCTCGTCCAGAAGCTTGGGCTGTGGTTCTCGATCGGCCTGTGAGCGCCAGACGATAGGTGACATGCCCAACGCTACTACCTCTGTCTCTCCTAACACCCGTTGCCTCTTCTTGCTGTGGCTTGGCCTAACGTGCCGCTTCCTCTTTCCACCTATGTTTGTGCCTTTTGCATCGTGCGCCTGAAAGATAGCGTCGTCGTAGCCATCCGAGGCATACTCGAGGTCGTTGAAATAATCGAATCTGTCCCAATCCTCGGCAGCATCTTCGTCCGCATATGTGGTAGGCGGCGGCGATGCTACAGCGTGCTCTGCCAAGTCGTCGGCTGCGATAAACTCCTCCTCGATGTAGAACCACTCCTCTCCATAGTCGGAGTAGTCATCGCCGTATTCGCTCATGATCGACTTCGTGCAGCGGGCTGCATGCGGTGCGTAGGTTGTGTCGCACTGAAGATGTGTATGCAAGGCGCCGGCGCGGTCGATACAAGTCGGTTTGATGGATGCAAAGCCCCGTAGTCGTTTGTGATAGTTGGTCTCGAGTGGAGGTCTTGGTGTCAAGGGGTTGTAGGGAGGATGACTGAGGTGACCGCGTGCAAAACACTGTCACAACAGGGTCCAGTCGCAACTCACGTCCACCTCGCACCGTCGTCATCGTGCGCCCACTAGTCCGCGCAAGCAGCTGCCGCCTCCAGCAAGCACACGTGTGCCATCACTTCCAGCTTGCAATACCCTTTCTCTGGTTTTTTACCCAATCGGGCAGTTACCTTCCTCTGGGAGCGCGTTGCAACTTCAACCTCGCGCTAGGCTGTCTCGGTTGATCGGTTCCCTGCGGGTTAAGTTGCTGCCGCGGCATTACCCCAGCTTTCTGAACGGCCTTGTCCCGCACATGCACAACAATGTTCTTTTGTAGCTTCTAATCCTACTCAATCTTCTCTTCACAGCTCCTCGCAACTCTCACCGTGACCATGCGTGCCCTTCGAAAATCTACTCATCTCTCACGCCAGCTCGTAGCTGCCAATGGCACGCGCTTCAACTCCACAACCGCGCCGGCTGCCAGAGCGCTGACCTCCGTCCTGATTGCCAATCGTGGAGAGATCGCACTGTACGGTCATGTAAAAATGTCCAAATTCCTCGCTAACGTGACCCAGCCGTGTTGGCCGCACAGCTTCGGAGTATGGCGTGCGAACGACTACTCTCTATACCGATCCAGATGCTCGTTCACAGCACGCTCTTAGCTCACCCTTCGCTGTCAACCTCGGCGATCCTTCTGCATATCTGGATGGAGACAGGATAATCCAGATCGCAAAAGACCAAGGCTGCCAGGGAATACACCCAGGCTATGGATTTGTATGACCATCAACACATCAAGCACTCTGCGACAGGTTGCTGACAAGGTGCAGTTAAGTGAAAACCCCCACTTTGCGAAGAAATGCACGGAGGCTGGTATAACCTTCATTGGGCCACCAGCTTCAGCGATCGAAGCCATGGGCAGTAAAAGGTGTGCATTGCGCTATGGCAAAACTTCAACGCAGCTGACAAGCTCTCAGTGAATCGAAGAACATCATGACAAAGGCTGGTGTCCCTTGCGTCCCAGGCTACCACGGTAGCAATCAAGACCCCGATTACCTGAAGAAAGAGGCAGCAGGAATTGGCTACCCTGTTCTGCTCAAGGCGGTCAAGGGTGGTGGTGGCAAAGGAATGCGAATTGTCAACACAGAGCAAGAGTTCTTCGATCAGTTATCTTCGGCTAAGGGAGAAGCCCGCAACTCTTTTGGAGATGAAGTGATGCTGGTCGAGAAGTATATCACAACTCCACGCCACATTGAGGTACAGGTATTCGCAGACAGGCATGGGAACTGTGTCGCGCTGGGCGAGCGTGATTGCAGTATCCAGAGGCGGCATCAGAAAATTTTGGAGGAGTCTCCTGCTCCACATCTACCGGAAGAGATTCGTCAGGATCTTTGGGAGAAGGCTAGACAAGCTGCTCTTGCCGTCGGCTACGAAGGTGCTGGCACAGTCGAATTCATCTTCGACAATGACACTGGCGAATTCTTCTTCATGGAGATGAACACCCGTTTGCAGGTCGAACACCCTGTCACTGAGATGGTTACAGGCACAGATCTGGTACACTGGCAGCTCATTGTCGCAGAAGGCGGTCGTCTGCCCTTGACACAGCAAGAGATTGAAGCGAGGATCAAGGAACGCGGTCATGCCATTGAGGCACGCATTTACGCTGAGAACCCTGACATGAACTTCATCCCCGACTCTGGGCTTCTCCTCCACCTTCGTACACCCACGCCGACACCTACAGTGCGAATAGACTCTGGATTTGTCGCTGGTGATGAAGTTTCTTCACACTACGATCCTATGATCTCGAAACTCATCGTTCAAGGACCCACCAGAGAGGCTGCGATCCAGAAGCTCCGGACAGCACTGGAGCAATACGAGGTTGCTGGCCCCATTACCAATATTGAGTTCATCAAAAAGATGTGTGTCAGTCCAGACTTCATCGCCGGTGAGGTCGAGACAGGTTACATCCAAAAGCACCATGCTGAGCTCTTCACGCCTGTTCCTCCCGCACCAGAAGTCTTTGCGCAAGCTGCTCTTGGCCTCGCTCTCCAGGAAATCTCCTCGAGGAGGTCAGACCCTTTCTCTGGCCCGCCCATCTCCGCTGCTGGCTTCGGTCTCGGCTTCCAACAACGCAAGTTTGATTTGGTAGAAACATCCGCTGACGGCAAAGGCGATGTCACAAGCACACCCGTTACCATCGTGCAAACTGCGCCATCTAAATTCGACGTTACTGTAGGCTCTGAAACGTACGATAACGTAACGAGCACATTCAGCCCAACAAGCAACACACTCACAACGTACTATCCCCACACACGTCTCTCCACAACATTTGTCCGCGATGAAGACCGCCTCACCTTATTCCAGCAAGGCAAGCAGTACCGTCTGCAGCTTGCAATGCCCAAGTGGGCAGAGAAAGCCCTTGGTATTAAGGATGTCACAAACAGTGTGTTGGCACCCATGCCGTGTAAAGTGCTGAGAGTAGAGATCGAGGAGGGACAAGAAGTGAAGAAGGACCAACCGCTTGTGATCATCGAGAGTATGAAGATGGAAACCGTAATCAGGAGTCCAATGGACGGTGTCGTCAAGAGAATTGTCCACGGAAAGGGAGTAAGTGACATATCTTTCACAATAGAGATGGAAGCTAACATTTGTTTCAGGATCTCTGCAAGGCAGGTACAGCACTGGTGGAATTTGAGGATGTTGAGAGTACCTCGTAATGGGAACGACACTAGTAAAATTACAGACGATAGATTCACTCGGTCACAAAATGAAGACACCAATTTTGCTCTGCATACCATCTGCTAAATCTCTTTACTAAATCTCTCTTTTATTTGCGAAGTCTCTACGCGAAGTACTATGCAAGACTGACTAGATACATCACCTATGACACGGTATGATCCCAACAGCGCATACCATCGTTATGCATACAGAAGCGAACAGATGTCACACACACACATACACACATGATCTCGTGAATAGGTGCACGTTCAGAGTTCTCATGATGAGGTCCTGGTATACCTGCAATTTCAATTGTTTGATCTCGCAGGTATTTCACTTGTACTTGTAGGTACCCAACAATGAAGTAAATTTTTGTCCAACACCTTGTCGCCATCTTTTCGTCAACGCAGGTACTACGCCTAACGCAGACCTTCTGCGATGAACAATACAAACAGCTGTCATGCAGAGCGCGAACACAGCAAGAAAGCAAGGTGAGGGCTGTCCGATCTTCAGTTACCGCTTGACAGTATCAGATCAGCCATGATATGTTAACGTTACCTGCATTTGGTCTCCTCTGGACTCCAGCAACATACAAGAGGCTGAAGTAAGGTCAAATTCGACAATGTTGGCACGGTCTGATTCACTGAATGGAATGAATATGCAAGTAAAGGACATGCATAAAATCAGTTTTGTACTCGCCCCCGATCGCACCTGACAACTATGTGAACAACTGTTTGAGCTTGACCCAAGTCTAGAGACATGCTACATGGAGATATTCTTAGACTCAATATCGTATATTCCATCCCACACGTTTGATCATCTCAGGCCTGGGTGAGCACTTCTGGTAAGTACTACCGCATGACTGCCTCAACAACCTCTTGACGCCAGCCTGCACTGGCAAACCATGCAGCGGAATAATTGCAGGAGCGTAATATCTAAACAGTAGTAGCACAGCACGACATCAACACACAATAGACCAAAGTATCACAGTGAAACTATTCACTGTCGATATCAGCAGCATGGCTAAATTATCAATGACTACCGCGTTACGTACGTCGCCCCAGCCTTAGGGACCACTGTGATTGTCACAACACTTCACATTCAACAAGTCTCCAACGCCTTTCCAATTTGTCCACACGCAGTGTCTAAACGATCCTCAGGCGAACACTCCAATACTCCAATCTGGGCATTTTCGCCAGCGTCGTGCGTGAGCGAAGCGGACTCTTTGATCTTAAGTAGGGCCAGAAATCAAGTGCGTTCGCGTATCCAAGTGTGTGCTATCATAATAGCCATGTCTGACTCGGACGGTGTGCGGTCGTTGCCTGAGCCTCACTGGGTATGTGAAAACACGTCCAGAGAGATCTCCATGCTTTGCTACTCCAGGTCATGACATTATCCGACAATCCAGAGGGCGAACTAGATCATCTGTGATCGATACCAGCACAATGAAGGGGGATCCATCGAGACCCCCATCTCACTCACTTGTCCACATGGACACATCTCCAACTCACCAGTCCGAACTTGCAACTTCCAACTTCCAACTTTCTATCCTATCTCGCAGGGTCACCGCAGCTCGCACGTCCCGGTCCTCACCGGACAGATAATCCCGTACGTATACCACCCACATCGTACCACTTTCCAGACAACGCTCATATCCCACGTCTTACATCCTAAATGCGAGACGTTTCAACACCGCTATTGTTCTAGGCGTCATCTCCACAGACCCACTGTGTACGCTGCTAGTAGTCTGCTACATAGTTGTGCAAACTCAATGTGCGCGGAGGATGCAAGCCCGGGGAGATCTGGCGAGCTGCACCCTGCAAGTGCACTACCCGTTCGGCGTGTTTAAGATCTTGATCTTTGTTTTGGACAGCCAGGCCCGCACTTGCGCGCAACAGGGAGCACCAGGGCCGCAGCGGTGCTGGGAACCGCGCATCGCTATCTGATCGGTGGGCTGGGCGCACGCATCAGGAGTTGCTTGCGCGGAAATGGCCGCATGGACGCCGCCGGCAGTTCGGTGTCTTCTGGGGCGCTGGCCTTGCGCGCTGGCCTGGCTCCTGCGCGTACGGCGCTGTGCGTGTCGCGAGTTTCCGTCCAATCGCTGCCCGCCGTGGCTGCAGTGAGCAGCGCTGCGTCCATCCGCTGTGATGACAGGCATCTGGGCACGTTTTGGCAATGACAGGCCGCGGCCCGGCAACGTCCGCCTGCATCCCTGTTGGCCGTGTCCAAGGCCGAACTGGTCCACGTCGAGCTTGCTTTTTAGAGTTTACGGTGGCGCGCGATATCGTGCGGGGCAAACGCTTGTTGCGATCGTTCGAACGGCGGTTGGGCGGCTGGTTAGTATGCGTTCACGGCCAGCGTCACGAACAAACTCTCCTGGTTGGTCGATGCACAACCAATGAGAATGATGTTGGGACTACATACTTCAGTCCAAGTGAATTCACTTAGGTAGGCAATGGAGTATACGAGGGTAAGAGTTAAACCGAGAAGCAGATCAGGTGGAGCCCTGGCACGGCTCCTGCTCGATGCAATGCACTAAAACAGCAACAGAGAAAGGCACGCTCCATCTGGGTCTCCAATGAGTTAGCAGTGCCTATCACTGATGACATTTGGTTTCGGAAGCAAGTACCCATGTAACCCGCCTTCCCAAAGCCTATCTCGGGCTGATCTCAAGTCCCGGCGCACGCGAGAAGTTCGATTTGTGCAACCATCGTGCCTAAAATATACAGGGCCGAACAACTCGTGTCACGCTCGTGCACAGCATGTACAACGACGTACACAACGTGTCCACGAGACTCTACACTTCGGCCCTTACAGAACGCGGGTGCGACCCTCCTTCACTATCTTGTCTTTGTTCCTGTTTTCAGACCAGCATGACCCAGCTTGTCACTTGTCAAGCCTGTCAGCCCCGCACCAGTTGTATCTAGGATCCCATCTATTAAGAGTCTGCACTGAGAAGTAGGCCGACGACGATAGTTTTTCAATGGAGGCGGTCAGGAGTAGGAAAGACACGATTGGCCAGTGGATCCCCAATCTGTCGCGCCGTGCCGCTTCGTTACCGGTCATTGGCTGTACAGTATCCCGAAGGATTGTGTAGTGAAAGAGGACCAAGTCTAGATTTGAAATTATAGAGATTGCGTGATATGAGGCCGCTGCATCTGGGTACGTGCTCCGGGAGCTGATACACCCGTTTCGTAAAAATTGTGCGGCCGATGCTATCAGGTCATGCTCGCGAGACCACACAGGATGGTCGTCGTCGCTCTTGCTGTGGTAAAATTGCATGCATGTCGCGTTTGAGTGGGCAAATCGTGTAATCTAAGTGCATGTATGTATTTATGGCCGATCAAACAAGACCGGCCTACCGAATGATAGCGAACACGAAATTATCATCTAGCAAGAAACGATCGGGAATACACCGACTCCTCCAATGACTCGCTTGGAATGCACAACCATCCACCTTCGTGAAGATTACATGCTAGTCGTCAAGCTTCCGTAGTCGCAGTCCAACGCCGATGTAGAACAGAATAGACATATCTTAGAGTGCTTGCAAGGAATCGTTACTTGCGGACAGGGTATCTAATGCCGATGTAAGGGTACGTAAATGTGCCCGAGAGCTTGAGAATCGAGAAGGAAAAGCAAGATAACCTGAAACATCAGGCAGTATCCTGAGACACTTTGTCGGACAGTCTTCAAGAACAAGGATTTGTCCTGAAGGCAATGCGTCGAGTGTCAAAAGCGGCAGCCTTCCCCGGTCGTTCTGTAGGGGGTCCCTGTTCAGTGCCGGAAAGGTGGGGCCCGCAACGGCTGTCCGTGACCAGGGCTTGGATCCTGGCCGTTGAGCGGAAAGCTCTTAAGGAGAGCCATCGCGCCTCGATTTCTTGTTTCGCTCGATTCTGTCATTCCACCTGCGCTTTCCGACACGGGTCTCAAAATGTGGCGCTACTTGGGTCACGTCTTGGCCTTGGCCCATCATGCTGCTTCGCATCTTATTGCGATAGGCATCGACTGTCCATGAGGTTAGTCTCAACAACATTCTATGCTTGCGACAGGTACTTACGAGATTTTTGCAGAAACAATGTCCTGCCTGCGAAGACACGACTCTGGCTCCAGCTCATGCGATAGCCAAGGTCGTTCAATGTAATCTCCTTCGAGCGCTTCACCCTCGTAAGACGCGGCTTCGGTACACGTGTCTCACCATCGAGAGAAGGCACGATGACCGTGGTTGAGCCAGACAACGGAAAGCTTGGATCACTCTCAAGATCTGGCTCGTCTGCAAAGACCTTGCTGCCTCGCGGGCTCGCTGGTGGCGAGGTCATCTGCATGGCGAAGTAACTGCGAGGGAACACAGAATTGGACTTGCGGTAAGAGTCTGGCATCTCCTCCATCTTAACGGTGTCAAGAGTGACTCGAACACGAACTCGAGTGCCTCGCTGTGCGTCATCCACTAAGATGAACTTACGACGCTTCGACTCGGGTAAGTCGCCGAACATAGCTAGCTTTCTCTCCTCCTCATCCTGCTCCTGCTGCTTTGATGTGGAAACACCAGTCGCGTGCGGTGGCGGAGGATACTTCATATCCTCGTGATTGGGCGGCAGACCGCTCGAGGCCGCCACTGATTCACCCGAAGGGAATGTGGGGTAGAAGTTCTGCGTTTGCCGAACGTCGGTCGGAGACTGTGTCCCGTTCGGGGCTTGATGGTGATGTGTGTGCGCCTCCGAATATTCATTGCCTGTGAACAAAGAGAAATTAGCTCGCACGTCCCATGAAATGTGATCGTCCCCGCCTTCTGCGCTAAACCAACAATGTGTGCATCGGTGTGATGCGGGGTGTATACAAGCATTGCGTACAGGCATAGAGGGTAGCTACTCCGAAGGGGTATTACATCAAGGAGTGTGTAATATACATGCAGTGCAGAAAGGACAGAGGTATCATTTAACATCCAACAATTGCGCTTAACACATCAACTCATCTGGTGAAACATACCGCTAACATCATCCGGTCCTCCCTGTGGTCCTCCTGGATGATCGTGGTGGTGGTGCATCTGTGGGGCACCCATGCCCATGTTCGATTGGCGAGGCGGTGCTGCCAAAGCTGCCGAGTTGGGTACACCGGGTGCTCCTGGGCCACCTGGACCAGCCATGTGGGCACCGTGTGTGTTAGACTGAGCCTTTCGTGTGGTCATCTTCGCCATTCTCCTGACGCGGCGACTCCTCAGTCGAGGATCTTGGTTGCTGTTTCGCCAGCTGTCGACTGCACGTTGAATGAGTCCGCGCTTGCCCCTCAAGCAGGGGTTCAGTTGTGCCAATGCCCAACCGACCGTGTTGCACTCAGTCTCGTAGTGGAGACGGTTGCCCTTGTATGAATCCTTCGCGCAGCATGCGCGAGGATAGACACAGTTCTCCGTCTTAAAATCCGCGGGAAGCTCTTCGACATTGATCGACTCTACGTCACATCGAATGGTATACTCCATCTTCACGCGATCGCGTGAGTACTCAAAGGCAATCCACTGAACACCGTTCTGATCCTGTCGTACGACAAGTGGTGTTGTCGCCGGAATAGGGCCAGGCGCAGCGTTGGGGTTGACGCCAGGACCTGCAGGCGGTCCCTGGTGCATGTTTGGCGTACCAACCGGAGGTGCCTGAGGCTGCTGCTGTGGCGGGCCGAGACCTGATGGTGGGCGCTGCAGCGGTGTCTGCGACAAAGGCGGCTTTGGGCTTCCAGTCATACCTGGGGTACGTGGGTGAGGCTGGTGGGGGTGCTGCATATGCTGGCCTTGCTGGTGTGACATCAAAAGAGGGTTTGATGCCATGGGTTGTTGTGGAGCTGAGGATGGGTGCTGGCTGTAAGGTGATTGTTGAGGCACAGGTGCAGAAGCGTACGGTGTGTAGTACATTGACTGAGGCATCTGGCTTGGTGGCTGGCCGTAAATGGGCCTTCCATGCTGGTCGTGCTGTGGTGACTGAACAGATGCAGGAGAGTTAGACTGAGGTGTGTGATACGAGATCGGAGGGAACCCCGACCGGTTCATGGTTGCGGCAGCCATGAGCTCAGGTGTTTCTGTGGCATGTTAGAATTGGTTGGGGCTTGTTTACTGGGCGGCGGTGAAACGCAGAGACGCGTTTACGCGCTCGTTGGACGCGTTTTTGCACGCGCGCGGGGATCATAACACATACCTGAAGACGAGTAGTTACTCGGCGCACTGTTGGTGCTGTAAGGACTAGGGTGCGCCTGATAGTAAGGGACCTCTTGCTGTTGCTGCTGCTGCTGCTGCTGTTGCTGCGGCGGCGGCGGCGGACCTTGGATCTGCTGCACGTAGGGCGACTGGTGAGGTGGAGGGCCTTGAGCCTGGGAGGGATGAGGGGAAGGGTAGTGTCCCTGAGCTGGGCTCTGGTTTGGCGGTGGCTGGTGGGGGGAGCTGGGGTGCGGCTGGTGATGGTGTTGCTGGACCTGTCCAGGTCTAGGGTGTTGCGGGTGCTGAGGATGTTGTGGATGTTGCGGGTGCTGCGGGTGCTGTGGATGGTGAGGATGATGGTTTGGCGGCGGCAGGCCCTGGGCCGAGTGGGGGTGATGCTGTTAGGCGGACGCGGTCAGCAACAGTGCGTAGGAAAATAAATGTAGAGGGTATAGGCAGGCTGTGATGCAGCAACAAACAGACGAGGGGTGCAAGGTGCAAGACAATGAAGCGCAAGCTCAAGGCCGGGGTGCGGGGCAGGGCACAGTGATGTGCGCGCGATGTGCAAGGCGGCAATGATCTCTAGGCGAGGAGCAGGGTCTGGAAAGAGACAGGAAGGTAGGGTTTAGTTATAGGACAGGAAGGGCAGGCTAGCAGTGTGCGCGGCGACGTTGACAACACAGAGGGCGGTGGGAGCGGAGGTCAAGCTGGCCGCAGGGATCCCGCTGCGTCGCGCTGAGTGACAAGACGCGGCGGAGAGAAAGCAGCGCGACGAGGCGCCCAGCAGAGGTGCGACAGGGTTGACAGGGGGTGGTGGTCGGGGAACTTGGGTCGCAGCCCTGCTACGGTGTGTACCAGGGCCACTTGGCGGGGGGAGGGCATACCATGTAGGCTGAGGGCGCGCAAGCTGGGTTGTGCTGGGAGCGCTGGCGGGGGGGGTGCAAGCGTGTGGCCGCGGCGTGCAGAGGCTGCTGCAGGCTGCAAAAGGAACGAGGATGAAGCCAACAGCGTGACAGCGACGGATTACCGTGGGCGCGCGAAAGCTCAAACTCCAACGGTCGAGGGTGCCAGTGCAGAAGGGCCGATGTTGGGGTGCGGCGAAGCGAGTGTATGCGAGAAGGAGAGGGCAGGGAAGCAGAGTCGACTCACCATCTTCTGCGACGCTACAGGCGCCGGGTCTTCCTTATACCTCCGGGCCCTATCTGGGGCATGCGACAGCGACATGTTGATTCTGGTTGCGCGCTGGAGGTCGAAGGATGCCGGGAAGGCTGGTCTGAGCGCCGGCCGACGAGGGTCAGAGCAAGTGCAGTAGCGCTGGCCTGCAATTTCACGCGCAGCAGCAGAGGCCGGGCAGGGAGCGCAGCAGAGCAGAACGCCGAGATGGCCGTGAAATAAACGTAAACGGGCTCAAACCGCTAATGCACGGTCGGCCGTGGTGCTGTTTTGAGCGCGCCAGCCCGCGGATGCGTGTGCGCCGGGATCAGGGATCGCCGGTGAATACACGACGACGTTGTGCAGGCAGCCTGCGAACTGGCTGAAGCCTTCGACGCCGGGCAGCAAGCAGCGACGGCTGGCGCAGCCGAGGGCGGTGAGCGCGGTGCACGCGACGACGACTCGCTGCGCTCCAGGGCTGCCTCACTGTTCGCGTTCGCGTTCACGTCCACGATCGCCGCACGTCGAGCCAGCACTTGGCGCTGCTCTCGCGCCCGCGGCAGTTGCAGCAGCCCAGCAGGCCCCAGCGGACGGCAGCAGGTTCCCTCCGCAGCAGGCCCGTCTCTGCAAGCACCTGCCGCTGTTCGTCGACGGCCTCGCCCCGCGACCTATATCAGCGCTGTTATAGATGCAGCGCGCCCTCGACCTGCTTATGCGTCTCCAATTTCGCCCCTGCAGCAGTTACTATCTTTTGCACGCACACGCCCCAGCCTGCGCACCGCTCGCCGCTGATACGCGTCACTCTACATGTGGCGTAATATCTGTCGAGTCTCTAGTGCACCGTTTGGCAGTTGCACCAGAGCCAGCGGCCCACCGCCGCTGCCCCTATTGGCTGACGCCGCCGGTGAGTTAAGTTGAGTTGGCGCCCAAAACGGCGACGCTACCAGCTTCTTAACGTTGCCCAGCAGGCCTCTATTGGCCGAGGCACGCCCGCTCCGGATCGCCCACGCGATGCAACGAGCGGAAATGGCTCTCGGGAGACGGGATGGCAGCAGCCTGCCAGCACCACGCTCGTCCACCACCATCTGATCGGCCCTGGCACTCGTGAGATCGCGGGGCCATGTTGCCGAAACATCCCAGAGCAGCACCACGATCCTCCAGGGGCGCTCTCACGGGTCTGTGTTTATGCGTCGGGCCCATGCGTGTCGCTGCTGCTTGGGACGGCAATCCGAGTAAGATTGCTGCTTCATGCTGAAATCGGTTTCCACGAACAGCAACGCGAATCACCACTTGCCCACTCGTCACTGTGAATCAGCACTGCAGCAGCGTCGGGCCCTGAGAGCGTAGAAGAATTATCTCGGTGCCATTGCCTCACCTGCTTCGGTCGCAATCGCAGATTGCGCTGCCGCCCCGCCTCGAGGCTTTCTCATGCCGTCTTCTGCTCGTCCTCTGATGGAACATGATCCGCAAAATCTGACACACGACACGCGGCCCATCCATGGACCGAACTCTTCAAAACTTTGGTTGACGGGCTTCGAGAAGAACATGTAACAGCCACGTCGAGGGCGCCATGTAGACACACACTGCTCCCTGTCTGCGATCGTGACATGGGACCTTGACCTGTCCAAACTGTAATGTTCCGAGCGAGTCGTTCGCAGCGGGGCGCGCGCGGAGAAACCCTGAGGGCAGTGCTGGCCTGGCTGGTCGACCAGGGAGATAGAACCCTAAATCAACGCCAGCCGTTCTGACAGCCTCCAGCCTAAGCAACACACTTTCTGCTCAACGGCCGCCCCGTTCCCTCAAACCTTATGCTTATTGTCACTATGCCCACCAGACCCCAAAATTACACGCCTCTATCCACAATCTTGTACCTGAGGATTTTCTGCTGTGGGTGTTCAGCAGTATGACCACCGTCAGCCACGCTCTTGATCCGAGTAGCACGGTCTCTGACGAGCTGCAGGTCGATCAAACGCAGCTCTGCATCGACCTACTGTTCACAGCAATCCAACGTCCAACATGCAGCGCCGTGCAGGTCGATGGTTGTTCAGATACAGATTAGCGGCGACGTGCATAACGATATCAGTCAGCTGTGGTGTCTTGTTCAGGCCTTTCTGCCGCGGGACATCTGTCAAGAGCTGTCACCCACCCGTGCAAGGTCATCTGGTCACCGAGGCCGATATAGTTAGCGACGGCCCGCTGCTTCTACCGTTCAATAAGGCAGGTAAATCTCAAACTAGCCACTTTGACAGTCGCGACTACACACACACAGCCTGGTGGCTTGCGTATCGAGAAAGTGATTAGAGTTGTTGCATCGTCGAGTTTGATCTCATCGCTCAAACCGCTGGTCTTTAGCGGCAAACAGGGATAAGCTGCTTGAACAACGGCCGACGATCGCAGACAGGGCAAGGGTGCGGCGCTATCACCCATGCATCCCGAGTCGTCCCGCAGCCATGCCTGCAAAGATTACGTCGCGAATACGAGTTTTCACCGCATGTCCAGATTTGACCCAAGTTGCAGACATTCATGATGGTTGATTGAATCGATGGGTCTACAACTGGAGCTGACATGAAAAAAAAACTTCGACCAGAAAACAGATCACGGATTGATGCGCTTGATTGGCTGCGGTAACGGAGCGTCGCATTGCCCTGAGTCGCGCATGAAAGATCGGAGATCAATCGGCAGTGGTCGTGACAGCCAGCTAACCATTAGTGCAGTAGCAATGATCTTGGCTCTACAACTATTTCGAGAATGATAACGCTGTACCAGACAAAGTCACTTGATCTTTCACCGCGAAATTCTTTTCAACCATACATTTCAAGTACCGCTGCTTCCGGCCCCCATCCATTCTCTAAATTGCACAACGAGTCAGCAAGCTGTAGAACCCAGGCTGTGGCTTTGCTTTGAGGATCGCCCCAGGCACCCTCGACCTTGCTTCCCGCAAACCTCGAGGGTATCTGCGCCTGTTGTTTGGTGGCATCACATGCCCAAGCTTTGGTGGGCTTGCGCAAGGTGGCTGGCATGTGGATCAGCTGTAGTTCCTGACGGGGCTGATGATCCGAACACGAGCGCAAGGATATGCACCTTGATCGCACTTGCGAAATGTCACGGCGCCACCTGTCTCACGATTCGGGCTCGACTCTCTTGAGAGTGCTCCTCATTTGCTTTGAAATCGTACACTGCGCAACCGAGCCCTCTTCTCAACGTTATTGCATAAGCGTGGATCCTGACAGGCGACCAGAGATCCCGTGATTGGCTGAACACGAGACCTGCTCTTTGCCGGCTTCTGTTTCGATACAAGGGTCGTGCCACCCCAGACAGCATCGGCCCACGCAACAAGGATATCCCAGCCCCAGGAGGGGCATACAACACACAAGACTCGATTCGACGCCTCTGATTCGAGCGGGCAATTGGAGGACATGGGCTGATTTTGGCAGCTCATCTCTGCTGGATGAACTCTCCATGATGTCAGCATCCTGTGCAGCCTGGAGACAAAGCCGCCGAGCCGTCCTCCTCAATCCCCGAGGTTCCAGGCCCTGCTCCACGCTTCACTCTTGTTAAGCTTGAACTCAAGTCTGCGCGGATCTCGGACACGATGTTGCTCTGTTCGAGCGCTGTTTGTCGATCATTATGCCTTGCTCATCCGAACGCGACGCTCATCGGTTTCGTATCTGGGTCTGTTGCACTGCAAAAAGCAAACAATCGATGTAACCGTTTGACTAAGCAGACCCATAGTCCTGCACCCAGGCACGTCCGAGTTGCCAGCAACGCAACTGCAATGTAGGAGATGAAGAATTAACAACATTGGCGGCAGCTTTCTTATTGGTGCAGTTGCGCTCAACTGGAGGCATTCAGCTGTGATTTGGAAGCCTCTTGGCCGTGCTAAAGGATACTTGAATCCTTCAAAACTGCCAAGAAGCAACTCGGACGTGTCTGGGTGCAGTATTCGAGCTCCATCTTGGCAGTGGTGCATTGACTACATCAGTAATACTACACAACGACCGAAAGACGTCCTGTTACTTGAAGTTATGATGCAATGAGCCTGTGCAGGATCAACTCAAAGCTCAAAATAAGCTATCACACCACCTTCATATTATCTGAATTTTGCCCGTGTGCATTCTTACAATCATGGCATGGCAACCAAGGTGCTAACTTCCTGTTAGTACCGTGCAGTACCAGTCTATCTGTTGGGCATCAGTGCACA
Organism: Boeremia exigua; assembly: GCF_020726555.1. Lineage (NCBI taxonomy): Eukaryota > Fungi > Ascomycota > Dothideomycetes > Pleosporales > Didymellaceae > Boeremia > Boeremia exigua. The sequence goes on along the minus strand of NW_025763518.1, from coordinate 1,771,641 downwards.
TCACTTCCCCTTCAAGTCCGCTCCCATCGACATCTGATTCGTGACATCACCCAGCGTTTAGTTCTTGGGAATGAAGCGTGCTGGCTTGTCTGAGAGAAAGTACGGCTGTCATGCTCCAAGGTCTTCATGGAATCATTCGTAAGCTGTCGCTGTGAATAGAATCGCTGATCTTTCTAGCGCCGATCAGGTTTCTTGCTAACACAATCATATTGAGATGACATGCAAGCCCAGCCATGTCATGTGCATCAAAGTAGTCGTTTACTGCCCTGACTCGGACCTCGCGCAGAGAGCAGAACGGTGACAATGCAACGTCTTCAAGGCTGGAGCGCTTGGACCCGCTAACCGGATGATTAGCTCAAGTGTGGTCGATCAGAAGTGCATGAAGCAAATCACACTACATCATGATGCTAACACCACCCCGGCGACTGCATTTAAGGCATACGTACTATCTTACTGTGGCTTACCCTTCATCGCCTTAAAGACAGACCATCAGCGTCCTCATCTCGTGATCTTTGACCGCACTGTCCTCTGTGCACGTTTCGCCATCTTAGCGGGCTTCTAGCGGGCTTCTAGCGGGCTTCCACGGGCAGCCCTGCAAGGTGCTCGCCCATGCCTTCATCTCGCTACATGCGGGATGGAATGATCACTCAGGCCATCCAGATACGATTCATAATTCCTCGATGTGGTAGACGCTATGTAGTTTTGGTACCCGGCGCGCGCATGTCGCGCAAGCACAGAGCTCCATTGCATCATTGTTGAAGCTCGCTCCATCCTTCGCGCACACTTTGATTCCGGCGCCAAATGCCGAACTGATGATCTTCTCCAAACGTAAAGGCCTTCAGTATCCACACCAGCAAAGCACAGCTCACATGTCCTTATGTACGCTAGCATAACTGCTACAGTTGTCGTTTGCGAAACACGTCGTGTGTATCCCTTTCACGGCATGTTCCACGTCCAGAGCGTTGGACTCGATGAGCAACGAAAGCGGACCCTCCCCACGCGCCTGTGTACAGCTGTGTCACCGCCTCGCCCATTTCGTATGTTTCGCAACATCTCCCCAAATCTGGTACCGAGTCGGCAGTGGTGATTGAGTGGCTGTATACGACACTAGTCGTCCGGTCAAACGCTGCACGCTTCTTGACGTTCCAACACACCGCTTCTGGAATCCGACTAGACAAAAGGCGGTGTTGCCATACACCGCGACTTGCGCCCAAATAGCGGATACCTACCGGTAGACCCAAGTGCCGGCCGTTGCTTGAAACGCTGACAGGTGTTCGAGAATGTTTTAGCGTCGCGGTTTCAGAGGGCTGAACGTCGCCCTGAATTGCATGCCAAACGTCGCTCGTAGGCTCAGACAAGCATCCACATTGTCGTCCCTACAAGACCGGGTTTCCTGGAGCCGCTGTCAAGGTCGATTCGTGTAACGCGCAACGTCTGAGCAGGTGCTGCCTATCTACTTGGTGCGTTGAGTCAGTCTATCGCGTACATACTTCCATTTCGTTGCTGCGCAAGGTACACCTGGTATAGTGGGCGTGCAGAAAGAACTTCCTGAGGACCCACTGGATCTGATGCGACTGAGAGGTCGAGCGTGATCAAACTTGGAACGCATAACCTTGGGCAAAGTTTCGAACTGCACCTACCTATCCACAGATCGCGTCGCGTGCACTATGTCAACCTTCCAATTCTCAGTCTCTGGTTCTAGGTCGATCCTGATGCCCGAGCTGACTTTCATCGGCTTTCTTGCCATGAAGTTGTGAGTATGACGATATGATCTTGACGAGGCCGCAATCGCTGCCCAACGTCCCATAGACACTAACGCAACGCTCTGGTTGGCATTGAGTTCTATACAGCGCTACTACTATCACATTTCTGAAGCTCGCTTACGAGATCCAGATATTGGCCGGCATGATCCATGCAGCTCCGGTTTCCTTCCTCGGGAGTGACATTCACTATCTCCAATACCTTCCCTCTCTCTATTGCCAATAGCCGTCCTCCGATAAACCGCACATGTTGAGCTCAGCATGAGGAAGGTGCAAGCAAAATGCACCTGTACACAGCAACTTAAAAGCAATTTCCTCAGCTGCCACCCCTGCACACTGTGAGACAACCGGGGATATCCTGCCCAGCACCGCGGCCAACTCACCTCATCTACCCAACCCCGCACGCCCACGCCTCACTTCCGACGGGCGCGTCTGCGAAAGACTCTGTGTCCCGGTTTTCTGCCCTGTCTCCGTTCAGTGTGCTCTGGCCAGCCGGAATCCTTCCGGGCGTGGATCGGATCTGAGCTGCCGCAGGCCCAATTGGTGGATAGGCAACACGCTCAGGGTGAGTTGACGCGTCGATTTGTGGGCACCGGAGTCATCAATCTGGGACTGGCGCCAGGCGGTTCCAGGGCTGCAGCCACTCGCGGGCGCTCGTGCTGTGGACGCGCTGCCGTGCTCTCGAGGTTGGACTGCCGCCGGGTTCCAGACAAATGCGCGTCGGACCATTTGTGCGTCGAGGGGTGGGGATGGGTTCCGCGAGAGGCTGGCGTTTCAGTTGGAGATGGTGGTGGGTGGGTTGACGACGGTTATTCGTCGGGTGTGCTGCAGCTGGTTCTTCTCGATGACTGACCCACTGCCAGCTCTATTCTGGGACTCCGATTAGATTGCGATTATCTCTGGTTCGTAGGCGATCTGTAGGATGCTGCTCAAACCCACGCAAAGTCCTCCTGAGCCCACCTGCGAACCTAATTACAACTGAACAGGCTCGGAGTCATCAGCCGATATCGATGACGAGTATCTGGTGGGACTCGAGGTGTATCTCAGGGTTACAGCACTCAACTACGTCGACCAACGGTGGCGAGTAGTATCAGTGAAGCGCAATATACCTTCTGAAGTCACACACAGTCTCCACACCTCTCCATAACCTTCCACGTGAAACAGTGGGCCATGCGGCTCGGCCAAACCCAGGCTTTACACCTGGTCATGCCATCGTCTCCCTCGGGGCAAGTCAAGCGCGCACATCCAGCATCGTCGACTCCCTCGCTACCGACCAGCAGCCCCTGGGAAGTGGATGCAGCAAGTGGATGCAGCAAGTGGGTAGCAGGAAGGGGGAAGCAGAAACTGGGAAGCAAGTGGGTAGGCCGCCGATTCAGCTCCACCCCGATGCCCCTCTGAAGTCCGATATGCTCAAGTCTTGTGCAGACTCGCGTTGTGTATGAGCTCCATGACACACAAGTCCCCCACCGTATTGCCTTCGTCCCAACATGTCCACAGTGCAATCTACCTGAGTCGATTGAGCAGCCCTGGTCGTACAAGAAATAAGTTGGCAGTCTCGACCGTGTGCTTCGAAGCGGTGCCTGCGTTCTGCAGCCGACGTTGTAGCACTGCGTTGTAGCATGTCACTGCGCTGTAGCATGTCACTGCGCTGCCACAGAACAGAACCGACGCGACTCAACGATGCTGTCGAATTGCTGTAATCACACCACCGCGGCGCGAGAGTCGGGCGTGCACAGTGCCAGTGACGGTTCCAGCACGATGGCATCGGGGGACCCCACGATATCGTGAAGATCTCGCAAAGCGACCCTGGGCTCTGCCCGAGCGTGCCAATACGCCGTGGGAGAGCAGTCGAGAAACTCCCCTTGCGCGTAGCGGTGTCGTCGATCAGGGGCGTTGTCGTCGCATAGGCCTCGCGTTCTGTTCTTCATCACCGGGGTGGCTGGAGTGGACTGGTGTCAGTCAGTGATGAGTGTTGCGTGCGATTGATGAGGGGAGGGGGGAGTCACTGCTCGACGCTTGGGCGGGCGATCATACACTGAGGTGGTGAGAGCTGCTGGCATGATGTCTGGATAGCAGAGCACTCTACTGACGAAGAGACCACTCCACTGACGAAGAGACGTTTCTCACCACCACTGAACTCGAACTTCAACGCTCACACGCGCACCGCGACACCGTGCCACCAAAGCACAGCTTGCTTCGATCTCCCGTCTAGAAGGCGTGCAGCAGAACAGGAAGCACCCGGGTCACCGCCTTCCCACGCCGTCGCATACCAAACAGCCGTCCCCAGCCGAACGCGCACTCAGCTCGCAAACGCACCCACAGCCGCCTCCTCGACCTTCTCGCCGCCAGGCACAAGCCTAACACCCTCCTCCTCCCCCTCCCCACCCTTCTCCCCCTCCCCACCCTCTCCCTTCCCACCCTCCCCCTCCCGGGCCAAAACCGCATCCCTAACCAACCTCAACCCCTCCACCGCAAACCTAACCATATTCCCCTCCCTTCCCTTCTCGCCAGTCTCAACCTCCCTCTCCACGCCCCCACCCTCCCAACAAACCGCCAACGCCACATACCCCGGCGTCCTGTTCCTGCTCTCCCCGCCCGTAGGCCCCGCCGTCCCGCTCTCGGCAACCGCATACGTAGCCCCGAGCTTCTCGCGCGCGGACGCGGCGAGCTTGCGCACGACGGCGGGGGTCGGGCCCGTGTAGGATGCCGTGTCGGCGGGCGACCAGCCGACGAACGCGGTGCGCGAGGCGAGGGTGTAGAGGGTTAGGCCGCCGGCGTAGAAGGCGGAGGCGCCGGGGAGGGCGAGGAGGGAGGCGGAGATGAGGCCGCCTGCTGCCTGGGGGAATTGGTTAGGACGCGTACAGGATCGGGGGGTGTGAAGGGGGGAGGCGGACTGTTTCGGCGACGCAGAGGGTGGCGTTGTGTTTTTTGAGGAGGGTTGCGACTTCCTGAGCGATTTCGCGGAGTTCGGGGGGTGGGAAGGCCATGGTGGGGACGGGTGGTGGGATGGAGGCGGTGAGGAGTGCGAGACGATGGTGTGCTGTGCTGTGGCGTGTTGGGCAATGGGATTGCATATGAGGATGGGAATGGGGATTGGTGATGTTCTGTATGGAAGCTCCGGAGCAGTCGTGACGACATGTGGGGTAGCTCCACGACCCCGTTGAAGCTAAACCGCCCCTCTAGTTCGCAGCCCGGTACACTCGACACAAAGGCATTAGTGACGCGCAGAACAACCACGCGGTTGAACGGGGTATATTCACTACCACCCCCCTTTTCCCTAGCCTGACAGCCCCAAAGCGCGGAGTTTCTCGCACACCAACCTTAACACGAAACACCGAGATAAGACACAGAACCTCCATTCCCGATTGCAAGCCTAAGGATAAATATAAATGATAGATAGCCACCAGTAACTGTAGAGCGCAAAGATAACCGCCCTCGCTGCACTGCCAAGAAGCGAGCTACAAACGCCTTGTATACCCAAAAATGCCATCCGAAAACCGCCGGACAACCCATTGTGAGCTCTGGCGGCGGTGCCACAATAGGGCAGTGCAAATCAGTGTAGTGATGTGATGGTACAGGGCCGAAGCTGGCCTGCTGTGGCAGAACAAGGGTGTGGATTAGGTAGGGTGGACGGGCAAAAGCGCGTGTCGTGGTCCTCGTGAGCCAAAGTGTTGCTACTTTCCAATAGAGTCTGGTGTGACTCCCTCATGACGGTGCCATGTCCACCATCGCTGCCTGCTCAAATTGCTCGAGACGCTTCAATTTCGCGGCAAGTTCGGTGAGGATGTCGCCCATGGGGCCGGCCTGCTGCACCAGTGGTACTGAGCCGATGGGGCGCATCATGTGTCGGAGGGCTAGAGTAGTAGCACATGACTAAGTAACTGTTAGTCGTATCCTTATTGTAATATAAGTGAAACATACCTCAATTCTCGAGATCTGATGCTCAACAAAGTTGATCAAGAATCGATCCGTGATCTCTCCTCCCCTGGTCTTCATGCGCTCAAGCAGTGCTGTTTCAGGTGCCTTAAGCTCTGAGCTGTCCGGATTCTCGAGAGTACTGCACAACATCTCCAACCTTAGGCTTAGGTTCCAGAGATCCCACACATCTTGCGTATCGATTGTGAGCTGGCTGCCTGGCATCTTCTGACCAACAGAAGCTTCCTGGGTGGGTGGTGCTGCCTGCTGCTCAAGTTGGCTCTGTACAATGAGACGGCTGGCGAGCGAGTGTGGGTACATCAAGTAGATGTATTCTGGATTCTCGAGTCCTTTGAGGCGGCGTTCACCAAGGTCCTTAACTTCGAAGCCCTGGCTGCTCAAATTTCGTAGTTCCTGTCTGATGAGCTGGCTGTAGAGATCGTCGCCGTACGCTTCTTCAGAACCGGTGGAGTTGCTACGATCACCTTCAATGTGCGTTTCAAGCAGTCGTTGAATCTCAGCGATGAAATCGGAGGAAACCGTTATTTGTCCTCCATCGGCCACGGAAGAGATACGCGACGCTCGATTGACCATGGGGCCAAAGTAGTCCATACGTTTGGTGACTGGATCGACTTCACACACGGGTCGACCCCAGTGAATTCCCATGCGAACAGAGAGACCACGGAAGATGACGTTTCCATCGGCGTCAACTACCTCTTGCCCGTTGACACTGCTGAGGATTTCCTGTGGCCACTGCACTTCCAGGAGCTGGCTTTGAACTGTGAAGCACCAGAGCAACGCCGAGGTGACGGTCCGGAACGCGACCATAAACGCGTCACCTTCAGTCTTGACCTCGTACCCACCAATGATGCGTAATTGTCGACGCATGAGTTCGTTGTGCATCTTGATGGCAGACCTCATAGCGATGGGGTAAGTTTCCCAGAGTAAAGTCGAGCTCTTGATGTCGGTGAACACCAAACTGACTTCACCCGTTGGTGCATCCACCTCCTGGTCGAGTCTCGCAAGCTTCGAATCGTTGACCATATTCCTCGCCCTCTTGCCTGGCCTGCGATTGACGAAATCGTCTGACGAGCCAGTAGGTCCCATGGACATGCTGTGCGTGCGGAAACGGGCGCGTTGTTTACTCTTCAGGTCGCTGACTCCAAGTAGCATGACGTGGATCTTGTTGGTCGCACCGAACGCGATTGCAAGATCTCGAAGCTTTTGAGCAGCCCGCATGAGATCATTGCGTTCAGACCGTGCTACATCGACAGCAAAATCGGGAGTGAGGTACTCCCAGAGCTCTCGAGAGGCAACCAGAATCATCTCATCCGTATCGCCTAATGTGAGATTGACGATGTGTGGCGAAGCAATGACAGAGGGAGACATCTGTACATAGCCAAAAGCTCGTGATACCTCGAGCACGTCGTTCAGTTTACCTTGACGCGAGACGAAGCCACCAGCTTCTCTGATTCTTGCCCGCTCACTAGGCTCGGCCGGATCGTGTTTTCGCGTGAGGATCTTGTGTCCGCCCTCTGACCGGATCAGTAGCGCTTGCGCATCACCGACGTTGGACATATAGAGCTCCATCTCTTTCAGATACATGACTGTTGCCACGCAACCAGAGGTCAAGTCATCGTCCCCAAGCTCAGGCACAGCACCCCGTGGTTGTGTTGGCGGCGTGTAGGCGTTCTTGTCCAAGGACTGGGAGGCAGCCGTAGCCAACTCCTTGTTGAGCACCAAGTATGTACGTCGTAATGCATCGACCGGAGTTTCGTCCGCTCGTAAGCGATCCAGCTCATCGGCAAATCGGTCCTTGAAGTTGTCGTACAAGAACTTGGCAATCTTAGATCCTCCACCAGCAAGGGGCTGAGCATCAAACAGGCCCAACACTTGCTCGTCGTCGTGACTGCGGAAGCGAGGTACGACCATATCCATAGTGGAAATATGTTCTGTCCTGCCCAAGCTGTCCGCCATACCGTAAGCCATGGAACCTACGGCAGACCCTGCTGTTCGCACTCTCCGGTCTTCTGTCTGTTCGGGGACTGATGGGATCATCATGGTGACATCCATCAGACCCAGGACTCGTAGGCTAACGAGTGCCGTGAAATCTGTCAAGTCACGACCCTCGCGCATAGCGGCTCCACTCCCACTATACGAGCCGCTGGGTTTGATCTCCAGTCGCTTGTTGCCTGAAAGATTGAGATAGCGTAGCTTGTGGTTCCAATTCCAGTTCCAGTCGTAAGGCCAATTGGACACATTGTACTTTAACTGATTGCTGGCAACATCCAAAACAGCGAGCTGCGCAACTTTACCAAGCTCGGCAGGAAGCACTTGGAACTTGTTGTTGTTGATGTGGAGCACTTTGAGTGAGCCAACTTCTTCCAGATCCTCTGATGGTAGCGAAGTCAGGTCATTGCCAGAAAGGTAGAGCTCAGCAAGATGCTGCCATCTCCTGATAGTCCGTGTAGGAACATCGTAGATGAGGTTATAGGACATGTTGACAATTCGCAGCTCAGGCAGCAGGCAAAGCTCGTCAAAAACGTTGTCCTCCAGCCTGTTGTCAGCCAAGAAAAGGTGGCGCAGAGAGCCAGCAAAGGTCGTGACCATTCTACTAGAGAGGCTGGAATCTTTACGGGTCATCGGTGTTATCGTGCCCTCGGTTGTTGTGCGCGATGCTGCGGATGGCTTGCGTGCTGTGCTCGTAGTGTTGAAAGACGCCATCGATCCCTTTCGGGTCGTAGATGCCGGCGAGGTTCCTGCACTCAGATAACTGCCTGAAGCCTGACTAGGGCGTCGATTCTGAAAATCTTCTAATTTACCGAGCTCTTCGTAGCTGGGGCTCGATCCAACGCTTGGCGTCGCTATCGAGTGCGATCCGTCCAGTTGTGTGCCGCTGTTGGCTTCTGCTGGAGGTGCTGTGCCCGGCTTTGGGAAAGCGTCGAGGACGTTGGAGGATACGTTCAGCGTCTCCAATCGTCGTGCGAACCAAATCTCTGGAGGTAACCGCCCAAGATTATTCTCTCGCACATCCAGATAACGCAGCTCTACAAGACGCCCAATCTCAGCTGGCAGTTCATCCAAAGAATTCCGCGCAACACTCAGATGCTCCAACCTGTACAGTCTGCCGATATTGTTCGAAAGAGATGTGAAATGGTTCTTGTCCAGGATGAGTTTTGTGAGCCCAGTGAGCTTCTGGAACAGATCCTCGGGCAACTGGGCCAGCTTTGCAGACGCAAGGTTGAGCACACTCAAGGATGGCACCGGTCCGCTCAAACCAAACCGCGTCACAGGATTGTGATTCATATGTAGAACACGAATCTTGGGGAAGAATCCTTCGAAGGCGGAAATCGAGTTGTGTCCAATCATGAGGAACTCTAGGCGCGGCAGTTGCGACATGACGTCCATACTGTCAAGTGCGTTGAAGCGCACATCCACTTCGCGTAGGTTGACCAGGTTACTGAGTGTCGGAGGGAAGCTGCCAGATAACTTGTTATTGGTAGCCCACAACCTCTCTAAGCAGGTCAATTGGCCTATTCTAGGAAGACTAGATATCGAGTTGAAGCTGATGTCGAGATCAACAAGCGTACGCACTTCGCAGAGGAAATCAGGAAATTCCGTTAGAGAGTTCGAGCTAAGGTTCAGGCTTCGAAGAGCACGGTACTGCCCAAAGTAGGATGGTAGTGAGGTTAGTCCATTGTTCGACAATCGAAGGCCTTGCAGGCTCTGTAGCTTTTGTAGCTCCGCCTTTTCAAGCGTCTGTAGGCAATTGTTGGAGATGTCGAGCATGGTAAGTCGGCTCGCCATGCTCAGACTGGGTGGCAGTCTCCTAGCATCGTTGCTGGTGTACTTGATCTCTCTAAGGTTTGTACAAGCTTGGATGAAATCTTTTGGCACGTCGAGGGACAAGTTGCGAGAAAGGTTTAGGGAAATAATCTCAGTGGCCTTTTGGTAGAGCGTGATGGGGATGGTGATGAGATTCTTGCCTTGGAGGTCGATATGGCTGAACTTTTGCATTTGCTTAAAACCTGGGTCCCTCTCGAGACTTGAGAATCCGCTCATCTTGGCCGGTAAGAATGTGAATCTGCAGAGGTAGCTGTTGTCTTCTCGCCCAACATCCTCTAGACGGTCCAGTTCCGAGTATCCAGCTTGCTCCAAAAGCCGTTTCTGGATGAGGAGGGGTCTCTCGTTAGAATCCAGCTGTCGCGAGGTGTCATGTTTTCGCATCACGATGTGGTAGTTATCCAGCTCGTCTTGGAGTACAGTCTTCTTGCCCAGTATCAGCACGATCTCGGCGACAGTGGTATTAAGCGTAGCGGACAAGGTGGCAAATGTAGAATCGGCCCTGAATATGCGCAAGCAGTATGTCTTGGTGTCGTTCTGCTCTTTCGCTGCTACCTCGGGTTCGTCGATCGACTGTTCGCGCACTTCATCGTGTCGTTTAACAGCCCAGGAGTCTGGTGCATCCCACGTGTCGTCCTTTGGCCCCGGCTCGTCCTCACCAGTCAGAGTGGTGTGTTGTACTTCACCGGTCGGGGGGGTCATTGGGGGCTTTTGCGGGTTTACAATGCCACTCATGTCGTCCAGCTTCGTGTCTAGGAACCACATAGCTTCGTTGCCTGTGGTATCTGCTTTGGCTTCGTTTGGATCCTTTCCTTTTGGTTCGGGAAAGGTCATTTGACGCTTGTCTGAAGACTTGTTGAACGGCAGCCGTCTGTGCTCCTTTTTGTTGTCTTTGACAACGTTGCTCGGACCCTTCAACTGCTCGAACGTGGATTTCTTCCTTGATATGAAAGAAGGGTTGTTTGGATCCACACGTGCGGACGGCGGTCCGTTCATGGATGGGGCAAGAGAGATCTGTGACGTCCCGGCCGGCATGTTCTTGAGATTCTCCGCTGCTGGATCTGTCTTGTCCTTTCCACGCAAGCGCGCGAAGAATCGACCGGGGCCTTTGCTGGTGCTGGGTGACTGTGACTGTTGAGCTGCAGACTGTATTGTCATCTCCGAGTACGTGCTTGGAGTTGGACTCGATGCGCGCGGTATCAGACTCGTCTTCGAAGCGAATGCAGAGTTCAGTGCTGATTGCTGTGGCTGATTCCGTCGCTGGTTGTAAGATTCTTCGCGACTTGTGGCAGGCCGCAGAGGATACGGAGCGCTGATATCGCCTCGGCTGTCAGGCGCGGTCTTGTTCTCTTCTTTGCTACGGTGATGTCGATGCCCGGGCAACCTCGAGGTAATCTTGTGTGTGCGGTGACCTGACTTGGTGGATGTTTGCTCTGACGATCGCCGGCGTCCGTTCTCTGTCAAAGAGGGGGGGGCATCCTAGGATTGTTAGTGAGTTGAATGCGGAAGGTGAATGCGAAAGGGGCGTTTGCCACGACGTGCGTAGGGTTATCAAGGTGAATGCCGCGACTGGTTGTGCGTGCTGAGAGCGAAAACGTACCTGGGGTGCCTGGAATTCCCAAGGCGTGACTTCCGAAGAGGGCTGCGGTGTCCGTGGGCGCGAGCTGGTGGGGGAAGTAGGCCTCGAGCCGTAAGTGCCACCGCCGTAGGCGTTCCCCAACGAGTTGCCACGATTGCGAGGTGCATGCAACGACTGTGTTTCTGCCGCCTGCGACCTCCCGTTCAAGGTCGGGTCCGAGTTCTGGCGACCTTCTCCGGGAAAGTCTTCGCCAAACACGTTCTGCAGCTTCTTGTGGAATCCGCGACTGAAGCTCGACTTGGAGCCGGTGCTGCTGACGGTCATGGCGCTGGCGACGGACGGGCGGCGGTCGTCCTTGGGGAAGCCCATGGCGTCTTCCTGGACATTGACGCCCACGGCAGCGAAGCCGGGCGACAGCTGGGCGGCGTCGTCGTTGTCCGAGTCGTTGAAGAAGCTGTTCCAGACGCTGTTCGCCATGTTGGTGCCACCATTGGGGCCCGACGCCCACGGGGGATTGGCTTGTGCGCTCGACGCGGTCGGCGGGTTGCGCGAGATGGACGGGACGCGGCCGCCCGAGGTCTGCAGCACGGCGAGGTCCTTGCGATAGTCACGGAAGTCGTTGCTGACGGGGCCGTCCCAGGCTGGGGCGCGGCGGGGCTGGTGCTGCGGGTCTTTGGGGGGAGGGGCGGGAGGCACGGTGGTGGGCGAGATCTCGGGCTCCTTTTCGATGCTGCATCCAAGCGTCAGCAAGGCTCGTGGGCGGGCGATGGGCAGGCGACGGGCAGGCGATGGGCGGGCGCGGCGGCGGCGATGCGCGTCTGGCAGTGAGACAGCAGGGCAGCGGCCGAGACATGCGTCGCCAATGGCTGCGAGTCACGGCCGTGGTGCGTCTCGCGCGCAGCCCGATCACAGCCAACCCGCTCCCCGCGCGAGCACGGCCGACGCCGGGCGCGCGGCGCAGGTCGCAGGCCACAGGCGCAGGGCGGCGGCAGGGCGACGCGGCAGAGGCGATACGTACGATGCATTCAGGTCCTTGGACGTCTTCACCGAGACGGGGGTGCCGCGCAGGGAGCCATGGCGTCCGTATGGCCGCACCGTGTCGCTGGTGCGCGCGCTCCACGAGCTGTCGGCGCTGCCCTGGCGGTTGGCGCCCGACTCGTTCCTTGTCATGGCCGCGGCGGGGGCGGCGGTGTTGGCGGACGCGACGCGCCGGCGGGGCGGGCGATGCGGAATGGGCGGGCGCTGCTGGGTCGTCGGTCGGCCGTCGTCGAGGGCTGCGTGCGCCGGGGGCTTAGGACGGCTGCTTCATCGAGGCAGGGCGCCGCGGCCGATGCACCTGGGGCTGGCCGGACGGGCGCAGGACGGACACAGCACAGGGCGCGGCAGCGGGCAGCGGCGGGCAGAGGGCGGGCAGCGGCGGCGGTTGCAGACAGACGCAGAGACAGCTGCGCGGCGCAAAGTCGTGTTCGACGTTCGACGACGGGAGCTGCGCTGTCGGCGGCCAGGCTCCACTCCAGCCGGCCTGCGGATCGAAGCGCGCCACCGTACCCGGGGGCCCTCGCCGCCGACCAGCATCCTCGCTCGGCTCCCGCCTGGAACAGCAGCCCCTCCACGGCCTCCCCACGTCGACACTGTCTCTGGACACTGTCTCTGCGCACCGTCACGCCCGCCGCCCGCCGCTTGCTCCCTCCTCGCTGGCGTGCCTGGCGCTTCCATTGGCCATTGGCAGCCAGCCCCGCCGCGTCGCACGTTTGGAGCTGCGACGTGCACTGCAAACCTCCCCCGCTCTGCGCACAGCCATTGTGGCGTCCCCCCGCCGTGGTCTGCGCGCTGCCCAAAGCAGAGTTAGCACACTGGCGCCAACCACTGCTGCCCGTCCTGTCTCGCTGTCTTGCCCGCTCTGCGCGACACGCAAGACAGCGGGCGACATGGTTACGAGCTGGGGCACTGCACGCCTGCCCACTCCACTCCACTCCGTGTCAGATCAGCCTCCAATGTGAAGTCGCTTATTCAGTGTCCCTCTTGCGTGCGCCTCGTGTTCGTTTCATCGCGCCCGTGACTAAGCACCTGCACATGCGTGCAGCCATCATCCATGCCGTCACTGCGAGGCACCGTGGCAATATGGCAAGCACCGGCTCAGGCTCCACGGCCTGCCGAGACCATGACACTACCACTCGGCTGCACATTCGAATCGAGTTTCCTTGTCTGCTCCATATCGCATTCTCGCGCCCACATGGCAGTGCTACACATATCCACCATCGAACCTTCCATCCCCCACTTCTAGCTGCATTAGGTATCAACCATTGTTGTGTCTCAAGTACATATCCGGCATAATCTTACATCCACATCTTCCCAGCCACTGATCTCAGTCACACGACGCTGGCAGGGCCCAGTCTACTAAGACTCCGTCTCCTAAGACTGACCACCGCCCCCTCCTCCTCCCAGTGCACGCAGTATGTCTTGCAGAGATTGAGCACCCGCTTGACCGCCGCCCTGCTGCGCATTTGCATTCGGCGCTGGGGCCGCATTCTGCGGATACTGCCACTGCTGTGGGTATCCGTACTGGGCCTGAGGTTGAGGCGGGGGTGGTGCTGGTGCCTGCACCGGTTGCACGTATTGCTGAGGCTGAGGTGGGTGCTGCGCTTGAGCTTGCCCTCCCTGCTGGCTCATGGCCCCAACCACTTGGAACCACTGTGCCCATGCAGCCCAGTTGGCTTGCTGGTTGGGTGGTGCCTGTGCCTGTGCCTGTGCCTGTGCCTGTGCAGGGGGTTGCGGGAACTGTGTAGGGGCCGCGTACGCTGCCGGCGCTACGGGTGGTGGAGCTGGAGAATATGTAGGTACCGGCGCTGCTGGCTGTGCAAATTGAGTTGGCCAACCGGCACTGCTGTTGTTTGCATAAGAATTAGCATTCGATGGGCCAGTAGGTACAGGAGATGCATGCTGCTGCTGCTGCTTGGGCTGTTGCTGTTGCTTAGGCTGCTGCTGCTGTTGATGTTGTTGATGTTGCTGATGCTGCTGCTGTCGCTGTTGTTGCTGCTGTTGCTGCTGCTTTTGCGGTTGTTGCTGTGATTGCTGCGCCTGTTGTTGCTGGTTCTGCTGCCTTTCATGTGCCTCGCGTTCGCGCTTCTCCCGCTGTCGCTGCTTTCGGTTCTTGTTCTTGCTCTTCGCTGGCGGAGAATGCTGTGGCTGACTGGACTGCTGGCGCTCTTGCTGTCGAGCCGGTGAAGCTGAAGTAGCAGCTCGGTTATCTGGTCGCGGCACGCTCATCTGACGGTTGTCCTGCTGCTGGTTCTGAGCTCGTCCTCTGTCAGCTTGCTTGTTGCCACCACGTCCACCACGGTCGCCGCCTCCTCTATCACCCCTTCCACCGTGTGCGTCTCCTCTACCTCCTCGTCCGCCGCTGAAATCGCCACGTCCGCCGCCAAAGTCACCACGACCGCCAAAGTTTCCTCGCCCACGGAAGCCACGACCGCGATCGCCCCAACCCCCGCGACCCCGCATCATTCCTCTGCGAACATGGCTGCGGTCCTCAATTGGAGCACCTTGCCCAACGATTTCCTCAAAGTGACTTGGTCGAGCCAATGGCTTATACATACCCAGGTCCTCGTCCTCGTCATCGCTGTACTTGAGTCCGCCACCTTGATATTCGTTGGCCGACGAGAAGTAAGAAACAGGCTTGTTAACATGACCTCTTGGTCCAGTGGGTATGGGTTTCGGCTCTGGTTCTGGTTCTGGCTCGTTCTTTGCTTCTTGTCGGGCCTTCTTGGCCTGCTTCTGCTGTCGCTTGAACTCAGCCTCAGCCTCGTCGTCTGAAAATTCGACGTCGTTCGTTTCTTCGTCGTGAAGGTTCGATGCGTCGGTGTGCTTCTGCTTGCGCAAAGGTTCGGTGAAGACGAAGGTCGAGTGTGCGTCAACGTAGTAGATCGTGGTGTCTTTGGTGATGCCTAGAGCTGTGATCTCAGTGGGATCGTTGAAGCCAACAGAATACCTGGGCTCTTCAATACGGCCGATTTGTTCAGAGACTTGTCCAATAATGGTGAAGTCTCGAAGGCAGAGTGCAGATCCAGACTCAAGTACCTGGTAGTCGCCAGAGGTGCTGGCCTTAACGAGCACGAGATTGTCGACAATGTTCTCAATCTTGCCTAGTTCTGTGATCTGCGTCTCGTTGTCGACCTTGATGTCTGGTTTCTCGTACTTCTCTTCAACCTCGTTCAGGGTCTTCACTTTGGCCTTGCCAGAGGCGCCACCTTCGTCAGCAGACTCTGCCATCAGCAGACGGACCATCTCCTCAGGGTCCAGGAGCTCTCCATCGTCTGCCTCATCGTCAGAGCTGTCGTCTGAGCTCGACGAGTCTGAAGACGAATCCGAGGCTTCTGAGTCGAGCTGCCATTCTGCCTCCTTGTTATCCCTGTTGGCTTCACCAAGGCGTAGGAACTCGGCTTTGCTCTCGTCTGCTGTCGGCTCTTGAGCCTGACTAGCAGGTGCAGCGGTAGCAGGCTCCTGCGCGGTTGGTGCGTCGACAGCTGGGGCGGAGTCTGTCACGGTCGCTGTGGCATCGAAGACGGACGAGGTAGTGGTAGTAGTTGCAGGAGCATCTTGCGCAGGTGTCAGGGACGCGGCATGCAGAGGACGCGACGGCTTACCGTGCTGTGGAGCCTCGTCCGGGGCCTGCAGCTGATTGGCCACAGGCGGCTCGACTGCGCTGGTATCGTGGTTCAAGGCCTCCTCGTCTATGAGCTCGCCGTCGCCATGTACCGCCGTGCTCATAACAGTGTCTGCGTCGATCTGTATGGGTGGCTGTGTGACAGTGGAGTCGCCCAGGGAGCCGAGTCCTGGCAACGAGAAGCTCGATGGAGCAGGCGCCGTCGCAGTGAGCGACGCTGAGGTACCATCATGAGGAACAGACTGCGCGGCAGCCTTGACAGGGGTAGTGTCGTAAAAGTCGTCGTCCAAATCATCCACGGGCGAGCCTGGCGCATCAAAGGAGGATACTCCAGAGAAAGGAGCGTCCGCCTCCAGCCGCGCCCTCTTAGCCGGCGGTTCCTGAGAATCAGACATCGCTGTATTCTCTACAGACTTTGAAAGCACGCGTTGTTCGCTGCTGTGGCAGTAACTGCGGTTTGCACCCGGCTGCTTAATGCGTGCGGTGATATGTTCTGGTGAGCGTAGAAACGTTGCCATTTTTGACCTGATGCGATCCACGCAAGCGCGGCCTTGGCGGTGCCCCCTTGCTAGCGCCACCGCCTTAGATCGGTCGGTGACGGCATCTGCGGCAAGGGTAGCTCTTCCACTGCTCAGCAATGATCTGAGAAGCCATTGAGACTTTATTCTGGCAGCTAGGTGTTATTCAGTTTCGCAGGTACATGGACCTTCTTATTGCGCGTCAGACGGCTACCTTGGAGCCGTTCGTTCTTGCCCCGTGGACTGTGTAACTGACCACTAGTCCCAGATTCGACACGATGGCAACCCCAACATCGAAACAAGGGGCGCCCGTTGCGTCCAGGTCATCTGTGCGTGCCCAAAAGTCGCCTCACGAGATCGAGCCTATCGTTGCCTTCTACATCTTCGCTGCCGCCAATGTTTTAGCTGCCTTTTTCGCACCAATTCAAGACTGCGATGAAGTCTTCAACTACTGGGAGCCTACGCACTATCTGAACCATGACTACGGATTGCAGACGTGGGAGTACTCTCCTGAGTATGCTATCCGCAGTTGGACATACGCTGGCATACATGCGGTCATCATCAAGTTCGGTATGATGCCCCTTCGATTCTTTGGGTTTGCACGGACAAGGACTGCAGAGTTCTACTTTCTACGCACCTTCCTGGCAGTCATTTGTTCCATATGCCAGACGCGCCTCTATTCTGTGGCTGCAAAGACTTTCAACCCGCGCGTCGCACTATTCTTCATATTCGCAATGGTTTCTAGCCCAGGCATGTACCATGCTGCACCAGCATATTTGCCCTCAAGCTTTGCTATGTATATGACGATGCTGGGCTTTTCCGCGTTCATGGACTGGAGTGGCGGTATTAGAACCGCCCAAGGATTGATGTGGTTCGGCATAGCAACAGTATTGGGATGGCCCTTCGCCGGAGCTCTCGTGCTTCCCTTCGTCGCGGAAGAGGTGTTCCTGGCAATCATTACTGGCCAGGGAACGGAGTGCGTCACAAGGCTCGCTGACGGCTTCACTCGATCGCTTGTGATTTTGGTGAGACCCTTGTCACTCAGACTGGAACCTTCACTGATCTCTCTCAGGCAGTGCAAATGGCCATCGAGACTTTCTTCTACAAGACAGTCACTTGTGTACCGTGGAATATCGTTATGTACAATGTGTTCAGCGGGGGAAGCAGAGGCCCTGACATCTATGGTGTTGAGCCATGGCACTTCTATGTCCGCAATCTGGCCCTGAACTTCAACATATGGTTCTTCTTGGCGCTTGCAGCACTACCTTTGCTCCTCGTTCAGCATCTTCTGCTACAAAAATCGGTCTCCAAGCAAACGTTGTTGCGTAGCGTCGTCTTCGTCAGCCCCTTCTATCTTTGGCTCGGCATTTTCACACTTCAGCCTCACAAAGAGGAGCGCTTCATGTATCCCGCATACCCTGCCCTGGCACTAAATGCTGCCATCGCACTACACGTCTTGCTTGCGAATTTAGGGTCGACCGATCCTACCCGTCTGGTCAGCAAAATCCCACCACAGGTAAAGCTCGCTATGGTTAGTATTCCACTGTTGCTTGCCTTCGATGTGGGCGTTCTTCGAACTATCGGCACTCTTACGGCATACCCGGCACCCTTGAAGATATACAAGCCTCTCCACCAAGCTGGAGTCAGTAAACCTGGAGATAACGTGTGTCTTGGCAAGGAGTGGTACCGATTTCCCTCGTCATACCTGCTACCCGATCGTGTTCGGCCCAAGTTCATCAAAAGCGAATTCTCAGGACTGCTACCGGGTGAATTCAGCGAAGCAAATGCAGGCGGGTTTGGTTTGTATCCTGGCACATGGCTCATACCTTCTGGTATGAACGATGAGAACATCGAGGACCCAGCCAAATACGTATGTTTGCACAAAATCCTGTGCGTACCAAACTGACACAACGCAGACAAGTATCGAACATTGCAAATTTCTCGTGGACTCTAGCCTTCCAGGCGTGGCGCCAACATCCCTCGAACCGGACTACATCGCAGATACAGAGCACTGGGACATGTTGAAGTGCGAACCGTTCCTCGATGTCTCACGAACACACTTTGTAGGCCGCTTGTTATGGGTACCAGATCTTCCGTTTGTGCCGGAGCAATACCGCCGTAAGTGGGGGCAGTACTGTCTGTTGCAACGTAAAGACCCCGACACAATCAAAGTCGCATGATCTGAAGGTTCGGAACCTAGATTGAGAAACGGATCGGCAGATCTGATTTCATAGGTTGAATCAAAAGCACGGCAGGGGTCCATGACGGATAGCCTATGCCAGAGCATAGTGTCCCGTGATCCTCTTGGCCATATGAGAGGAAGGAGAGCTACAGGAGCTGCATAAGTAGATTTTGAGCCTATGGTAGCGATCACAGCGCCTTGATATGGACCCACATAGCAACCGACGCTAACCAGGTGGGGTAGTGCGGTCCCCGTTCTGTCCAGATAAACAGGCATTGACGACGACTGGGGCGTTCCCACAGATTATGGGGTCAATCAAGAACGTTATCGCCATGTACAAATACACGAAGCCATGCAAGATAATCAGAATTATGTCATGCGGTACTAACGTACGCTGTTTCCTATGAAAGCCGCAGGCACCCACCACCACTATTTATATACACGTACGTTTTGAAGGCTTCTGGCCGTCTGATCAGACAGGTTCAAGAATTCGGAGATGTCTGTATTATTGAGGCGAAGTCAGACGCATATGGGGCGACTTACGGAGGGTTTCCAACACCAGTGCCATACAACTCTCGCAAGCGTCCAAACAACACTGCAAAATCAAACTATTCGGCCGAAGCTGACCCTGTATGCTGGACTTGCCATTTTGACAATTGTCTGGTTCGGTGTTACACTCGCAGTCCGACTGCGTACCCAAAGGCGCCAACTTGACACACCCCCAAGGACCCCCGATCTTGAGAAACGCTCACCATTCAAAGCAGCAGAACGAAGTCCCGGAGGTATTTACCCTCAGCAGTCTTTATATACGTGATCACCTGACCTTCCCAGCATGGCCTCCATCTTCCTTCCGGCGTCCAGTAGCCACGCCCTATCCTTCCTGGTCTCTGGATTCAACCAAACCGCTCCCTTACCGCCCATTCCGCTACGGCCCTAAATACAACGTAACTATGGGTCTCCGCACCATGCAATGGGACGACTGGATTGAGCTTGATAATGAGTACCTCAAGTACCACTCCCTGAAAGCCACACGGATTGCCGAGCGCGGAGAGAAGTGCTGCAAAACAGCGCCTGAGGCATGGGATGCAGCACTCGAGCTACTCGAAGAGCTTTGCGCGTACCTTCCCGAGAGATACCCAACGCTGTTCGAGCGACTAGACGGCAAAGGAGAGGGCGTGAAGAATCTAGCCACAGGCGAGACAATCAACATCCAGGAGCGACTCGAAGTCGACAAGGAAGACCCCATGCAAATCTGCGCCCGTCTCATCCAGGACGACCTAGCCATCATGATCGAGGTGCGCACCCCCCAGCCATGCCCTCGATCTCCTCGCTAACCCCACTCACAGCGCCCAGACGGCCAGTACTACCTCCTCGCAGGCACCATCCTGCTCGCAGGCTTCTGGCGCCTGGAAGACAAATTCGGCATGCCGCTGTCCGAGATCCACACCTCGGGCGACGTGCCCCAGTACAAGGAGAAACTGGAGCGCGGCATGCTGAACATGTTCAAGCGCCTGCAGCCCGAGAAACCGGTGCTGAGGAATAATTACTTCATCCAGGTCGACGACAATCTCGCGTGGAGTGCAAGTCTGGGCAGCGAGGACGCCGAGGGGATTAATTGGGCGAGTGCGGGTAAGGTTCAGGGAGTGGAACATGTGCACTTTCGCAGTGAGAGACAGAGCTTGAGAAGGTATGTGGAGAGTTGATGTTTATGCGTGGATTTGAGTCTCGGTGTTAACGGAAAGCAGACTCCCACGCTCGGGCGGTATCGTGTTCACGATTCGGACGTACTTTCATCCAATCGCGGACATCTGCCAGGAGCCGTATGTCCCGGGCAGACTGGCCAGTGCGATGCGGAGCTGGGGTGATGATGTTAGTCACTACAAGGGCAAGGCGCAGTATGCAGATGCAGTGTTGGGGTATCTCGATGCAATGCACCAGAAGCAAGTAGAAGCTGGTTTGGACCTAGAGAAGGAGGACGAGGTCCGAGCATACCCTTACTGAAGACTATGACTACTTCTATTGGTAAGCGTGTCCCTCGGCAGGACGATCTGCCAACAGCGAAGTAAATGCGCAGTGTCGTACGATCTGGCCATCTTTCACCTCTGCAAAATTCCCACTCACGTCTCCCCACTGTACAGCCTGCAGCCACGGATCTGCCTCGTATCGCTTCAGATGACACGCCGCACTGATGACAACGCTCATCGACATCTCACCCATTCCTGTACTGAGCCGGCGGAGCCCAGCCATGCAGGTTGTGATCACCATCATGACGATGTTTACTGCAATGAGTGCTATCATTCCAGCAGCGTTGTAGCCCAACCGAACCATTTGATCATTTGGGTCGACTTGTCCATCCCTCATGCCATCGAATCGCGCCATGAAAAGACTCTGGGAGCACAGATAATGCAGCGCTGCACTGAATGCCATAAGTGGCAAAGCATAACCTGCTGGCAGCGTGAGGAAACGACTGCTACGCTGTTGACCATACGGGCGTTCACTGATCCTAAGACCCTTCTTGGAGGTTGTCAGCCGCTCGAATTCCTGTGCTATCAAAAGTTTGCTCCAGATGTTGGTGTAAAACACGTAGAGCAGGGAGAAACCCAGTTGCGGAATATTGGCCGTGAGGATCGTAGGTATGATTACTGAGGATTTGGGATCGTCGTATCTCAGGTTGGCAAGGGACTGGATGTTCGCTCCTCCGAAGCCACCGTCGAATGCATTGCCGTTTGCTTCAGCGATGGCCCAGTAGAGAGTGCCGCTGACGATTATTGCATAGGCTGCTGATATGCCCACGGTAGAGAAGAATTCTGTCGTGTTGGCGCCTGTCCACCATCGGGGGCGAGTATTGGTGTAAACCTGCGGAGCATAAGGAAATGTGATAGTCTCCTTCTGTGCGGGACCTATCAGCCATCGACGCCGACTTTTGTTGATGGCGTGAGGCATATCCAATGCTGGAAATCCGTGCTTACGGATCTGAGCTGAGGACACGAGACACATGTCTTTGGTAATCGGATCGCTTTTCTTGAGAAACGATGTGACGGCGTCACCCAAAGTGCGCAGAAATTCGCCATCCGGGTGGGTGAAGACGAGAACTGCAATCGCCGCTACTTTGATGGCGCTGAAAACGACAACAGCAAGCATAGTGTAGGCGTTGAACTGCAAGTGGCAGAGCTCCGGCGCGATTCGGGCGTAGCAATGGTCTACAGGATGACCATAGACCGTCCAATTCTGAGCATTCCAATCCTTCGGCTCGACATACTTGCGCGCGTAGTTTCTACTACAGCGATCGGTATTCTTATAGTTGCTCGCAACCAGCTGGTCGTGACACACCCAGTGGAATGGATCCTGATTTGTATCCATCCTGTCCTCACTCAGAGAGCGCTGGGGATAGCGTGTCCACAGCACTGGAGCATCGGTCTGAACGGTCTTAGAAACTACAAGCACATCGCTATAGCTTTTCATGAAGCCGTCGATGAAGTTGTGGAAGCAATCTTGGCCTGACAGCTTCCAATATGCATGAGCTCCGCTGGCTCGTGCATAATCAAGGGCTCGTTCATCTGACAGATCGATTCTCTTATCGGGATCGCGTACGTCGTCAAGGAAGTTCGCTACCATAGTGTCATTCTTAATATCCCAGGAGCAATCAGCACCATTGCAAAGAGGACGACCCTGGGGCCACTGGAATTGTTCGGTCGGAAAGCGTAGTGCTGGCGAAGAGTTCTCCGGCGTGACTTGGAACGCCGTGTTATTCAGGAAGTCTTGGCTTACGACCGCGACTGCGTACTGGTAAGTCTCCGTGGTTGTGAAGAAGACGGCATTGTACCTGTACATCTGTCAGTGGATTTGCAAGGCTATGTTAGAAAAGCTTACACCAGATGAAGAGGAAGACTTGTAAACGCGAGCACGCCCCATATAGCTACGTGCATCCTACTCACGTAGGCCAAGTTCCTCCAACTTTGTGTTCCTATCTCGAGCCATTTACCCTTTGTGTGAGCTTTGTCTACTTCTTTTCTCGTTGGCGACGTCGTCCCCTGCATCGCATAGGTTGAGGCACCAAGGATCAACGTTGAGATAACGTTCAGTCCGACCTTTATTGCCATCTCAATTCTGCCGATCTCCGTGCAACTAGATTTGCGAATGATACCGGGAGCATGTGTGCTGTTGAACTCGAAGAACAACCAAAGGAAGACTGAAACATTGACGAGCAGAGCTGCTAGACTGAACATGAACGCGCGGAGCAAACCAGCACGCCATCCAGCCAAGAAGTTGTTATTGATGAAAGAGACTATGCCTGTCCCCAGACTACGGCGCTCAAGATCCTCAAGTCGTTCCACCCATGTCTTTCGGTGAGTGATGGTGTATCTCGGATAGCTAGGGCCTCTACCCATGGATTCTGTGTCTGTGTGAAGGAGCTCAAACTCGCCTTTGCAATGGATTTCTGTGTTGCCCTTCACGTCGAAATCAGCCTGGGAGGGGTGAGCTGGTAAGATGATGTCATGTTGCTCTCCTGGGTCTTGGTGTGGTGAGCGCTTATAGCGCTGCGGCAGCCGCATGATACTCGACACGGCTCTCGCTAGCGTTCTCCAGCCGTGCAGAACAGACACAATGCTCAATCCTCAGGCGGTGGAAGGAACTAGAGGCAAATTTTTGATTCCATTGAAGAGAGAAGAAATGATCAAAAGTTCTGGCGCGAGGGAAAGGGGTTTGGGTTGTGATTGAAATTGCAAACCTGTGCCACAAGCGACTGGAGGCTTAAGTAAGTAGGATCGAAAACACGTCGGCGTTGTCTCTAATTGGTAGACTTGTGGCTTTTCGAGCCTATCTGTAAGCTTATTGGCCGTATTGACACGAAGGTGAATCCTTCAGAAGTGCCAAGCGGCGGCTCATACGCGCCTGTTGTCAGTAGGCGCCTAGTACCATCCCATTGGTACACGTCGACAACGTTGACGCCAGACAAATCATAGCGCATCCAGCGAAGTCTTGCAGGGACTACTCGCGGTAATGCATTCGCCAGACATGGGCCGCAGCCGCGATTACAGCGTGAGTCCTGCAGGTAGTCGCTAATTAAGCGCACGCTTCGCCCATAGAGTCTTTGCGGGTGTAGAGATCCAATTGAGATGTTTCATAACCCTGAAGTCAAAGGCCCGAGTCGTCCTGAAAGCAGAGTAGATGCCTGTCTCCATTCGCGGCTGATGTGGGCCTCCAATACGGCGGTGAGTACGGGGAGGTTGGCTTGCACAGCCGCACGTGCATTGCAAGGGCTTTGAAGCTAGAACATGATTAACTATGGAATGTTTCGTCTCTTTTTGTTCTAGATACTCACTGACAATGTGTTGTGGTTGTAGAAGACTTCGTGTCGTCCCCGCAGGATGCACTAGCGTTAGGCTTGTACCACACTTTCCACTCACATCCTATCATCTCGTTCCTTCTCATCAAAATGCCATGTCACAAATATCCTAATGGGCTCTTCCTTCCTGCACTGCAACGACACTGTAAGTGCAAGCTTGTATTCCTGATTCGTGGCTTGCATCAGGTACGACGAGAAAGATCTGGCCAATACTCGTTAAGTAGAAAGCCCTGCGATGATGTACTGTATATATACGAGTGTCTCCGACGACCATTTTGCGAGCTTTGAGGATCCAGAGCAGTAAAGAAATATGTCTGCAATTCGTCTGCGTCATCCACCTAGTCAGACACACAGAATAAGCGGTACTATCGTCCCTAATGACTATTGCTACTCTTCCGCGGTAACTTATTCAGTATGTAAAATAGCTCGTTAGCGACGCTCAGATGCAGTAGAGACAGCTTAGGTCGTTCAGTCGCTTCATCGCAGTCGTAAATCCCGCGTTCTCTTACCTATGAACGCCCATGGTAGCGATAGAGCGGGCAGCCACGCCAAAAGAGTTGGGAAAACGTAGACGAAAAAGCCGGACCGGGCTCGATAAAGCGATATGTCAGGAGTGTTTTACCTTCTTCTGGGGTAAGGAACGTGACAACACGAATACTATGGTTTCATTTCATGATGTTGTCACAAGCACTGCATATCCTCCCCTTACGCGATTGCTTACGGCGGAAGATAAAGCCTGACTGCCACTTGATGTACCTTAGCCTCACTGCCATTGCAATCTTGAGTAATAAAGTATCCGTCGGTGTCGCGACTTCCTGTTTTGTTTGTTTGGTTAGTCATAATGTAAACACAGGGTCCCTTCATTTCCACAACTGGACCTTGTCGAAACACTCTCACCGTACACCCAACAACGCTCCACTCACTGCACGCGGAATCTTTGAACGCCCAAAAAGGCTAGTAACATGGCCGCCGATGACCAGTCACAGGTGCCCAGCGAGATCGTATGCGACTCGCTGGCGAAGACAGAGCCCATGTCCTCACCTCCACCTTTGATCGCAGATGCGCCCAAGGCGATCAACCATGGGGAAACCAATGGCCAGCAGAGCGATGCTGATTCCCTTCGTAGTGAGTCAATGCCTATTGTTATACATTACTTCTCTCACTTGGGTACAGGTGAACTGCAACTGTCCTTCTTGGAATACTCCACGCTCGAGGATCGTTTCAAGAAACTTCAGCGTCAGCACAGCGAGCTCCAAGACCTAGCCTCCGCATACATCGAGGTCATTGGAGGCTTCTCTTCTACAGGCGGCTCGATGGTATCCATCGACCAGCTGCAGGCAGAGGCTGGTCGTGAGGGCCTGAGAACAAAAGCCATCGAGGCCGACATGTTCAGATCGCTCGTCGGAGAAGCGGGTGGGTTGTCGGCCTTGATGTCCCAGACGAACACGATGAAAATGCTTGTTGACAACGTAGGGGGACCTCGAGAGCTCGAGCAGTTTGTCTCGGATCTTCGCACGATTCGAGACGTACTGTGTGATTTCAAGGGCTCTCAAGGTCTCGTCGGGTTCGCTTCGGAAATTGGAGATCTGCTCAGAAGCAAGCACATCTATGCTGAGCTTCAGTCTGAGGTACTGGGACCTGAGGGTCTAAAAGTCAGGGCTGCCAAGTACGAGAAGCTCGTTCAGGCTTTCAACGATGTACAGAACGCCACATCATCCAAGCGATCATTTGCCGGCACTGACACCATGAACCCAGCCCGAGCTCGCATGATCTTATCCACGCCTCTCGAGGCTGACCCGGACCGTGATTTGTATGAGGCACCACTGGCAGTAACAAAGCGAAACAATAAAACCGGATCGAACAACACCCCATTGGGAGCCTCTCAGATACAGCCTGTGCTGAAACGGAAGGGGCTTGATAACAGTGCACCAGGCATTCCGGCGAAGCGCCCTCAAATCGACCTCGGACAGGCCTCGGCCCTTATACGGGCCTCTCTACCTGCTACCACCAATAAATCTACGAGACGAGACTCGAGTCAGTCGATTGTGAGTAACAGCCGAGCTGTGCCTTCAGCGCTCCGGGCGGGTCGGGCTATGAGTACAAGCAATGTATTGGGAGCCGGAGATTCTCGGCCTCAAGTACAGACAACTACAGCTTTACTCAAGTTGCCCGACTGGATGCGCTCGGATGTTGGCTTTGGAGATGTAGGACTGACTTCCACGCCTGGAATGCCTAGGTTTTCGTCCATGCCACCAAGTCAAGACAACTATACGAGATCAGGCTCCGTCTGCTTTTCTGCAGGTATTCCGAACAAGACACCGTCTTTCTCAATGCGTCAGCCTCAAGGAATGCAAACAGTATTGCAGGCGACAGCAGCAACTCGGCCCGAGTCTCGCCACCGACTGACTGTACGCGAAGACTACCTTATACACGAAGTTGCATGCTGGGTGGGCGCATCGGATGCCTCTGTATCCTGGGAGGGTTGTGGTGCTTCCTTGAAGAGAAGCGTTCAAATCCCCAGTGATCTGCTCGCAACTTTTGCCGAAGAACTCTTCAGGCACATTCCAACGGCGAAGCATAGTATGTATGAGACGATGGCACCTAACCAGTCCACATGTGTTCTTAGGTAAGCAAGCACTTGCAAAGCAGAGGTATCCACTGACATTCGTAAAGTTTCCTAGTCGATGGCCACATACCCTCCGGTTTGGCAGAGGAGCGGACCGCATGCAGACTATGCACACACCACCGCAGACCCTGTGCTCTCTTGCAGGATGTCAGCGGTGTGCGAACGATTATCTTCCTGCCGCTTCGCCAACATCTTCGGGAGGGCGTGAAGTGGGTTGGAAAGGGATATTGGATGCGGGAGATGCACACGGAGTAACGAGTAGTGCATTGAATACACCAGCAGCCTCCAGGGAGCTCGTGCGATCGCTTACGAATACCTCAGTATCGACGCGCATCACCGAAAGTCAAGGAGTCCTCAACCTGCGCTGAGAGCTGGATTATGTAATATATCCGAGTACAGCTTAGGTGAGTAGGTGTATGAAAAAGATCTGGCCGTCTGGTCGTTAATCATTGTCCTCGTTACGTAGAACTGCGTTGCAGCAAACACCATGACAGCTCGTCCATGGTCGCTCCAACCTCACATGATAATACCTGCTTCCTCTATCCGATGCATGTCGGGCATTCCCGGGTCCAACTCATGACCATACCCACCCTCTGGTCGTTTCAGTGCTGTCCCCTCTTTCAGGTACAATATCAGCCTATATGCAGCGTTACCGTTGAGGTAATAGCGATGTAGTTTCTTGCTCCTTAGGAAGCCCAAGCGCTCATAAAGCTTCAAGCTCGCGGTGTTCGTGATCTCTGTCTCCAGAACGATCTCGTCTGCGTCCCGGGCGGCCATGGCGTCAATGGCCATGCTAACCAGTTTTGAGGCGATGCCCTTCCCGCGATAGGATTCCTGAACGGCGAGCATGGCGATGTAACCGCGGTAGGTGCCGGAGCGATGGGGCTCAAGCTTGGATATGATGACGCCTATGAGGTTGGAGTCTTTATCGAGTGTCTGACAAGTTATAAGCGAGAGCCTCTATGATCATCGAGGGTGACATACCATGAAGCATAGATCGCCCCATTGGTACAGAAAGTAGCGGTACACATAGATGCTGTAGGGCTCGGAAAGGTCCTTGCCGATCAGCTGGCGTATGGAGGGCAGATACTGCTCCTCCTGCGTGCCCTCGTACTGGGCATATGACAGGTCAGTCGTCTCTGGAGTCGCGCCAGGTTCTCTCTCAGCCATAACGCGCAGCACACACGGGCAAGCAATGGGACGTCAGAGTGTTCGGGTTCCGAGTCGGAACGGCAGAGCGCAGCGGACTCCGTCGACCCTCCAAGCGGTAGCGTAGCGGCCTCGGTGCAACACGATTGGCTGAATGCGTTGGGCTTGAAAGACGCCGATCACATGCATATGTACCGGCGCCCTCGGAAGCTTGGAGCTTGCATGTGCTAGAGTTTTGTTTTCTGCACAACCGTCTCCCAGCGCAGACCCTGAGAAGCACGCCGCGAGCTTATCACCATGTCTTTTCTGAGACGTCGCTTTGGCGGCGGCGGCGATACGTCACCAGAGCTCTCCCGCGAACCCTCGCCTGCACCAGATGCCTCCGGACGACCATCAAATTTGCGCGTCATCACCGCCGAGCAACTGCATACGCTACAGAAAGGCAAGGGAAAGCATGGCAAGAGAAAGAACTTCTGGGTGTTCGGCCTGGGCGGCGTGTTCGGCCTGGTGATTGCAGCCTTTTTTGCAGGCAACAACGATCTCTTCGATTTGAAGAGCATAGAGGGCATGAATCTGGAGACCCTGATGGAAGCTCTGCCTGCCAACTTTGTGACAAGCGCACAGCAGCTGCAGGTACGCACATGTCGCACGTTAGTTGGACGAGCGCTGATTGACCAAGTTCTCCGTGTAGAAACAAGAGCGCGATGCCGTCAACTACGATTCCTTTGCTATAGGCATGCACGCGCGCGAGCAGGGCATTCGCGCCCAGCACCCGGTCATCATGATCCCCGGCGTTATCTCGACTGGCCTCGAGTCGTGGAGCACAGAGGAGGGCGCAAGGCAGTACTTCCGGAAGCGACTATGGGGCTCGTGGACTATGATGCGCGCCCTGGTTCTCGATAAGCCTGGGTGGAAGAGGCATATCATGCTTGATAAGGACACCGGTCTCGATCCGCCAGGCGTGAAGCTGCGAGCAGCACAAGGGTTCGATGCGGCCGATTTCTTCATCACAGGCTACTGGATCTGGAACAAAATCCTCGAGAACCTCGCCACCATTGGCTACGATCCCAGCAATGCCTTTACCGCTGCTTACGACTGGCGCATGACATACATGAATTATGAGATCCGCGACCAGTACTTCACTCGTCTCAAGTCACACATCGAAGTAGCCAATGTCGTCTCTGACAGGAAGGCTGTCTTGCTCTCCCACAGTATGGGCTCGCAGGTGCTGTACTACTTCCTTCACTGGGTCGAAGCAGAGGGGTACGGTAACGGCGGAAAAGACTGGGTCGAGAAGCACATTGACAGTTGGATCAACATCTCTGGCTGTATGTTGGGCGCTTTGAAAGACATGCCTGCGGTCCTTAGCGGGGAGATGAAGGATACAGCGCAACTCAACGCGTTTGCTGTCTACGGCCTCGAGCGCTTCCTGTCCCGCTACGAGCGCGCTGAGATCTTCCGCGCCATGCCTGGCCTATCCTCCATGCTTCCCTTGGGCGGTAATGCGGTTTGGGGCGATCACACCGGCGCGCCGGACGACGCACCGGGTCAGAATGTTTCCTATGGAAATTTCATCCGCTTTCGCGACCTCAACAACACAACTCCTTTGACCTCACAAAACCTGACAGTCGAAGATTCTCTACCCTTCCTCTTCAAGAACAGTGAGCCCTGGTTCAAGACCATGATCCAGAGCTCCTACTCCCATGGCGTGGCCCATACCGCCAAAGTTGTCGAGGACAACCAGCACATCCCGGCCAAGTGGATCAACCCGTTGGAGACGCGCCTTCCGCTTGCCCCCAGCTTGAAGATATACTGCTTCTACGGCATCGGAAAGGAGACGGAGCGCGCATACTACTACCGCAGTGATGAGGATCCGCTGTCTGGGCTCAACGTCACACTAGATACTGGATACACTGCGGCTTCGAACGGTGAGCCAACAGGTGGCGGTGGAAATGGAGGAGTCGACCACGGCGTGGTGATGGGCGAAGGCGATGGAACTGTCAATCTGCTAAGCTCCGGGTATATGTGTGCCAAGGGGTGGAAGATGAAGCGATACAACCCTGCAGGTGTGCAGGTCAAGACATTCGAGATGAAGCACGAGCCTGATAGGTTCAGCCCTAGGGGCGGGCCCAATACTGGTGAGTCTGCAGATTGCGCAGAGTGCGATCGTGTGCTAATAAGAAACAGCGGATCATGTGGATATTCTTGGACGGTCGTCACTGAACGATCTCATCCTGCAGGTTGCTGGTGGGCGCGGCGAACTGATCAACCAGACGATCCACTCGAACATCCTGGAGTACGCCGAGAAGGTCAAGATTTACGAGGAAGAGGAAGGAGGCTGGTTCGGCCAGTGATGTCGTTCTTTGGTAGGTATGTTTCGTGGCGTTGCGGCAAGACGGTGGACTGGGAGGTAGACTCATTTCCAAGATATCCTATCACATGTCTTCTAATTAACGCTCTAATTATATTCAGTTGAAGAGTTGCGACACTCTATTCCATACACGGTCCAAAATCATCAGAACAGGAGTGGGAATCTCATGTGCTTGTCGCGTGGTGTAGTACCGCTTCAACGGACGAGCCGTTTGCCGTCCAGATCACCCTCATGACTGCCGCATGCAGCAGCTCACCGATGTGTGGCCATGCAGAAATCCCACGTCAAAGAGCCCAGGCATGGTAACGTCGCGTGCTGATATACTTGGCAATCGGATGCTTTTACCGACACGTGATTTCGGAATGCCACTTCGGGCATCGATCTTCACCCGCCCAGTGGACAAGCCCCGTCCAAGAGCCGCAAAGCCAAGGCAGCACCACCACCGTCATCGACCGTTCCTTCAACAATCCGTAAGCGCCAATTCTGCACTCTGGACCACTCCCATTGGCCCTCATGCGGCTGAACCATCAGGCCCTCCGCGAATGCAGGCCCTTGACCTCTCACCGCACGCTAACGCCCGCCCTCACACTCCGCCGCCAAGTACATGCTACATCCCGCCCAGCAAAGCCAACAGCCTACAAGGATCCACTATGACATCTGCTGAGAGTGCTTTCCCACGCCGTTTTGCGACGTCCTCCGCTTGGCATGGACACCCCGATGCCTGATCTCACGTACGGTTACATGTGCCAACGCCAGTGCTTTGTGTGGAGAAAGCGCCCATGAAGTCGCTGAGCGCCACGGGATTTGGGCGGAGAAAAGCTGGGGCGCCGGACCCACGTATATAAGCAGCTGCACTCTACTCCCCAGCCCTCTGTGTATCTCTTGATCTGATCTGCTCCCGTGTCCATAATGGCGAAACAAAACCCCGACATCGAGGCTACCGACCCGGACGTCTCGCTGTCTGGCAACAGCAGCAAGTCCGATCTCAACTCGGCCTACCACACCGAGCATGCCGCCCCCGCGGGCTACCAGTCTCACACCGCCCGCCAGGCCTCCGTCGCGGCGAAGCTGCGGAACCCCCTTGCGGGGCTCTCGGAGCAGCAAGTCATTGCTGACGTCGACGCGTGGTGTGTCGAGAAGGGCCTTGTCGAGCACCAGGATGCGTTCCGCAAGGGCGCGCTGATCGCGCGCATGGGCCAGCGCGACGACGGGTACGAGTACGTCGGGCAGCTGAGCGAAGAGGAAAAGGCCATCTTCCGGAAAGAGCAGGCAAGCCGCTGGTCGCAGCCGTTCATGCTGTACTTTCTCGTAGTGCTGTGCGCAGGCTCCGCGATTGTGCAGGGCATGGACCAGACTGCTGTGAATGGCGCGCAGCTGTTCTACTTCACTGAATTCGGCATCACGGACGTCTGGCTCCAGGGTCTGCTCAACGGTGCGCCGTATTTGTGCTCGGCGCTCATCGGGTGCTGGAGCAATGCGCCGCTGAACTACTACTTTGGTCGTCGTGGAACGATTTTCATCTCCTGCATCATCTCGTTCATCACTGGCATCTGGATGGCTGCAGCGAACAAGTAAGTTATGGAAACCGTGGGTGGGTGCAATATCCTGACGTCTTCTAGCTGGATCAACCTTCTGTTCGCGCGATTTGCACTGGGTTTCGCCGTGGGTGCGAAGTCTTCCACTACGCCTGTCTACGCTGCCGAATCGGCACCGAAGAACATCAGAGGCGCACTGACTATGGTGAGTTCACAAGACAACGAGTACTACCAGACTCCATCTAACTCATGGAAAGATGTGGCAAATGTGGACTGCCTTCGGCATCATGTTGGGGTTTGTCGTCTCCGTCGCCTTCCAGCACACCACCGTCCTCGGCGAAGGCTCCCAGTGGCGCTGGATGCTGGCCAGCACCTCGATTCCCCCGCTCATCGTGTGTCTGCAGGTGTACTTCTGCCCGGAGGTAAGTCGGCTCTCACACCCCCCGCATCACACATCTAACCCCTGCTAGTCGCCCCGATGGTACATGGAGAAGGGCAAATTCGATAAAGCCTTCGACGCCCTGTGCCGCTTGCGCAATCACAAGATCCAGGCCACGCGCGACATGTACTACGCGTACAAGCTGCTTGAAGTCGAACAGGCCGAGCGTGCGGGCAGGTCGCTGTGGAAGGAGTTCTTCACCGTGCGCCGCAACCGCCGCGCCGCGCAGTCGTCCTTCTTCGTCATGTTCATGCAGCAGTTCTGCGGTGTACGTGTGCCCTGACCGCTACCCTGAAACTCAGCTAACAACCCTCCCAGGTCAACGTTATCGCATACTACTCCTCCTCCATCTTCGAACAAGCCGGCTTCTCCCGCTCCGAGGCCCTGCTCACCAGCATGGGCACCGGCATAACCAACTTCCTCTTCGCGATCCCGGCCATCTACACAATCGACACCTTCGGCCGGCGCAACCTGCTGCTCACCACCTTCCCGCTGATGGGCCTGTGCCTGCTGTGGTGCGGACTCTCCTTCTTCCTCCCCCAAGAACTCGTCGACGGCGAACTGCGCCCCACAACGCAACGCCTGGGCTCCATCGCGGCCGCAATCTACACCTTCATGGCCGTGTACTCGCCCGGCGAGGGCCCCGTGCCGTTTACGTACAGCGCCGAGGCGTTCCCGCTGCACCTGCGCGACATCGGCATGTCGTTCGCGACCGCGACGTGCTGGGGCTTCAACTTCATCCTGTCGCTGACGTGGCCCGCGCTCGTCGAGGCGTTTACCCCGCAGGGCGCGTTTGGCTGGTACGCTGCCTGGAACTTCTTCGGCTGGGTCTACTGCTACTTCCTGCTCCCCGAGACCAAGAATCTGACGCTCGAGGAGCTGGATACCGTGTTTGCGGTCGGGAATCGCGAGTTCGCGGGGTACTATACGAAGAAGCTGCCGTGGTATTTGAAGAAGAATGTGCTGAGGGCAGATGTCGAGCCGTTTCCGCAGCTGTTTGATCTGAACGATGATCCGATTCCAGAGGGTGCGGTCAGGGGCGGGACAAGTACGCTGTTTGGCGAGAAGGCGCCCGTAGATGGGGGCGCTGTGGATGGTATTGTGAGGTAAGAGGGGATTGAGGAGTGAAGAGTAATATGGTTGCTTCGCGGTCAGAGTGTGTAGTTTCAAGTCTGTGAGGGATGATGTGAAATGAGCTAGATACCCATCGTTATGGAACAAATTCTTAATCCACCCTTAATGAAAACACTAGACAACAACTCTGCAGTGACATGAAGGATTGAATTGAATTCTTGCATTCGAAGCCGTAGCCAAATGTTGAATCCACGTTGATGTGTGGAAGCGCTCTAATGCAACGCTCTATCAAAACCCAGCTATAACGCCAATGCAATGCACCAAACTCCATCGCTACCCAAGTATTCACACTAGTGACTGATGTACTGGAACACCGCGCTAACCTCATTACAGCCCTCAGCCGTCTCCTGTCTGAGCAGAAGATCCTGTATCTTGCCCAGCGGCCCCGACGCTCCATCATTGACGAAATGGTTCCACGTACTCGTATCACCGTACAGCATAGCCGGGGCCTTAATAACCTGGCGGCCATCCTCCTTGCGACAGCGCTTGCACTTGAACGTGTCGTGCGTGTCGCTCGTAGTCGTGTCTCGGTACTGGAACAGCTCGCGTAGCGAATCGAGACTGAAGTGACGCTCGACATCCTCTGCCGAGTCGACGACACAAGACGAGAGCGACTGCTTGTGCGACTGGCGCTGGAAGATCTTCTCCTCAATCGTGCCAGTCGTCATGAACCGGTAGACGAAGCAGTCCTTCTTCTGCCCGTCACGCCACACACGTGCAAGGGCTTGCTGGTCGGCAGCAGGGTTCCAGTCCGGGTCGAATAACACGAGTCGGTTCGCGCCAATGAGGTTGAGACCACAGCCTCCCGCCTTGGAAGACAGGAGGAAGACAAATTCGGAACCCTCGGGGTCGTTAAACTTGTCCACTAGCTTTTGACGTTTGCTGACGTTCATTGTGCCATCAAGTCGAAGACTTCCGTAACCGCGAGAGCGACAGAGTGCGGCAAATACGTCAAGAGTCTGTGTGTAGTTGGAAATGAGGACGATCTTGTCGTTCGTTTCGGCGCGGATGCGCGCGAGCATACGATCGAGCACAAGCATCTTGCCAGAATACCAGACCTTGACATCGCGGTCCCGTCCTCGAGCATCCTTAGGGACAAAGTCTGCCGGAAGCTTGTCCTCACAGCCGGGGATGTCTGATGGAAGGTCGAGAAGGTCAGGGTGGTTGCAGAGCTTCTTCAACATACCAATAGCCTTGAGAGGCTGCGAAGCCTTGCCCCTCAGCAACATCTTGATCTCAGGCGATTGGAGGAAGTGGTTGTAGAGATCCTTCTGAGCAGGCGCAAGGTTGCAGAATACGACATGTTCGTACTTGACGGGCAAGTACTTGGAGAGAATGTCGTTGGTACGACGGATGATGAATTTGTTGACCAGCGTCAGAAGCTCCTTGAGGCACTCGTTACCCTTCTTCTGATCTTCATCTGTGCCATCGGCGTCGCGGCCTCTCAGGATGGGAATCTCAAACTTCTTACGGAACTCCATTCGCGTACCAAGGTAGTTGGGGTTTGCGAAATTGAGCAACGCAAAGTATTCAGACAAATCGTTCTGGATGGGCGTGCCTGAGAGAATGACACGTCGCTGCACATTCAATCCGTTCAACGCTGTAAATGTCTGGCTTTCTCCGTTCTTCAATCGATGCCCTTCGTCACAGAGCAGCAAGCCGATCGGGGTCTGGCCGAACTCGTCGGCGTAAAGGCGAAGCGTTTCGTACGAGACGATAAGAACGGGTCGAACCACAGCACGGCCAGATGCGATGGACCACTGGCGAATTTGTGAGATGAGCTCCTCCTTTGTGGCTTTGCCGTCGATGGCGAAAGGATTAATAGCATCTGGACCTAACCATTTCACCAACTCGTTTGCCCAATTTCTTACCAGACTGGAAGGACAAGCAATTACACACTTCTGAATCGTGGGTTTCCCAGCGTCGGGGGACTGCTTGAGCAGCGTCCACATGAGAGCAATGCATTGCAGTGTCTTGCCGAGGCCCATTTCATCAGCC
Organism: Boeremia exigua; assembly: GCF_020726555.1. Lineage (NCBI taxonomy): Eukaryota > Fungi > Ascomycota > Dothideomycetes > Pleosporales > Didymellaceae > Boeremia > Boeremia exigua. Next base: position 1,736,582 of record NW_025763518.1, on the reverse strand, counting down.
ATGATACATCCATTCGCGTTTGGGTCGATCAAGCCAGTCGTAGCTCGATACAAGAATTTCACACCTTCGACTTGATGCGGACGCAAGACCTTGGCTAACCGTGGGTCGATTACGACTGGCACTCGTGGTCGCTCCTCGTCGACCTTCTTCTTTAACCCGAGAATCTCGGCGAGACTCTTGTGCACTACCGGCGTGTCCATCTCTTTCCTTTCCTCCTGGCTCATCTTCGGAATCACCTCTTCCTTCGGAGCAGGCTTGTCGTCGACGGTAGGATCATACAAGACAATAGCAAACTCCCCACTCGGATCGTGCAGTGGCCGTGCAACAAACACAGCGCCTAGCCGCATACCCAGAAGTGGCGCTGGTCGATTGGCATTGTATGATGTTGTGTCTTTGACTAGCATAGGAACAGTGAACCTTGCTCTGAACGCTGTTTCCTTATCCTTTGCTTTGAACACTGGAAATCGATTGATATCGCGGGTGGCAAGCGCTAACCGATCATCATTGGAATATGGCTTGTCGACCTCGTTCTCGCCATCGGCGCCAGCATAATCGACCTTCCGTCTTTTCCTTGTAGGCTTCTCCGATAATCGTGTCGATGTTGCAGCCCCGGGGCACTTGAAGGGTCTGTGCAGGCGTTCTGTGGATTGCGGTGTAGTGCCGTACAGACGCACTACAGGCTTCGCGGGGGTGCATTCGCCCGTCTTGAGAGCTTTGGGACGTTGCCTGTTTGTGGTTAGTTTTCCATTGAATCGTCGCTGTCGCAGAATACGTACATTGTGGAATTAAATCGCAAAGATAAAGAGTAACAGATGCTGTGTAAAAATGTTGACTGGCGCGGGCGAGTGGCGGCAGGCGCCAGTCGCGACGCGTTCTCTTGGCATCGCGCTATCACGTGGTTGGCGGTGATGCTGATGCATTGTCCCGGGTCGACACTTTTGTATCGTAGTAAAGACGGAGGAGACCCGGAAAACCACCAATTGCTTCCAAGTGTGAAAGAAGTGTGCGTTAAAGCTCACAGCTACTTTGACATCAACCCGGCAAAACTTTTCTCCACCCTGTATCGCGGACCAGCATCATTGACAGCATAGCACCCCATCACCACCAAACACAATGGCGAAGAAAGCGATATCAAAAGACCAAATCGTCAAGCTGATAGTCGGCGCGGGCCAGGCGTCCCCCTCGCCGCCCGTCGGTCCCGCGCTGGGAAGTAAAGGAGTGAAGAGCATGGATTTCTGCAAAGTCGGTCCCCTCGCGCACCCACGCCTGCGCGCCTCCACTCACACGCACAGGAATTCAACGCGCGCACCGCGCACTACAACCCAGGCACCCCGATCCCCGCGCGCATCACCGTGCGCCCGGACCGCTCGTTCCACTTCCAGCTGCGCACGCCGCCCACCGCGACACTGCTGCTCTCCGCCGCGGGCGTCGCGCCCACGAAGAGCAAGATCCGCGGCGCGGGCAATGTACCGGGTCCGCTGAATAATCACGATGGGCAGAAGGGCAAGACCAGCGCGAACAGTCCGACGGTCGGGAATGCGGTGCTGGGCACGATTGGGACGGTCAGCTTGAAGCATGTGTATGAGATTGCGAAGATCAAGCACAGCGAGACGAGGTTATCGGGATTGAGTCTGGAAGGGATTGCGAGGAGTGTTGTGGGGCAGGCGGCGAGCTTGGGGGTTGTGGTTGTGCCGTAGAGGGACGGTGTTGATGTGTACGATCATGGATGTAATGCGGCGTAAAGACTTCTAGGGCAGATTTTCTACGCGTGTCTGTATATCATTAGAGATGAAGGCAGCCTGCCATGTACGCAGTATGTACGCGACGTATAAATCTGCAGCTGATAGATTTGCGGTATCTGAATCGAACCGTTGGCCTGAGGCAAGTTCTTGAATGATTGAACTGCTCGATTTCGTCTAGTTTGTGATCAAAGCCATCGAGGTGGATTCTTACCTATACTCCGAATATAGCACATTTCAGATTGAGCTAAGTTTGATACAAAGATAATTATAGTCCTACAGTATCTTGTCCAATCGCGAACGATGCGCGAATGACTCGTAAGTAGCTCCCTCAACGAGGAGCCATTTAGAAGGTCATTGATTATGAACAGTGATCCGTGACCGACTTGGGACGGGAGTTATATCTGTCCTCCAGGGACTATGAGAACCCGTAAACTCCACCTTGCTCCTGAAACTTCAATTGGTGGTCCCGGAGATCAGCCCAAAGTCTCAGCTCCGTCTCTTCGTCGATGTTGGCATTCGGATCGCTCGCCTCGGGACTAGCCCGTTCCAGCTTATTGAGGATTTCGAGGAACTTGTATAGGTATTCCTGATGCTGCTGAGCGACGCTGCCTTGCCTCTCTGTCGGTACTTCTAATAATGTACTCGCGATTGAGCGGATCTTTTGAGTCTGTGCAAAACGTTAGCTACGATCATCGGCACTGAAGGGAATATATAATCTCTTGAGCGAGAAGTAGACTTACGAATGAATCACCGTTCGGTTCCATATTGACCATATCGATACTGCCGAGTACCACCAGCAGGTCCTTGACGACAGCTTCACGCTCATCGGCCATGATCTTTTCGAGGGCTTCAGCCTCTGTCAAAGAACTGGGTACAAACCTGTCCAATCCAGTCGACAACACGCTTGGGGAGCTATGGACATTACTTTGCGCTTTGGCCTTGGCCTTCTCCTGAAGGGAGAAATACTTCTCCACGAGGTAGGAGCGTGTAGCTAGGTGACTAGCATACACGTTGGCCTTTTGGATTTCGTAACGTCGCACGTCCGGTGTCCCAGCAGCAAAGGTATTTGAGATAGGGTCACGCATGCTGTCGAAGTCTGGCAGAGGCGGGAAATACTGCTGCTTTGGCTGTGCAAGGTTCTCCTGCGCATCCTTAGACTGAACCTTCAGTACATCTGGAAGATTATCAAGGATCTGCCTGCAGCGATGCAAACCTTGTTCGAGTATGCGCTGCTGACGATCCCAATCGAACACCTCGTCCATGCCAAACGCCATTTCAGCGGTGGAGAGTGAGGAGTACGATAGGAAAATGCGTATGTTGACATTGAAGCCGGTGATCAGCGGGACAACGCCGGGCTGCTGGGTCTGTATCTCATCAGGGAAGATGTGGATATCATCCACTTCAACAGGCAACGGCGGCAGAGGTTCTGTTGAAGTAGCAGGCGCAATTGTCAGCTCGCCGAACGATGCACCAAGCTGCTGTATTGTCCTACTCGATGGTCAGAAAACGTGAATGACGTCACATGCATTTTGAACATACCGCACGCCCACAAAGACAGTCCAAAACACCCTTCGCCCAATCTGCTCAGTGATGTAATCCAACTTGAAGTCGCGTGTGCCATCATGGTTCGGCCCGTTGGAGCCCCATGCACTTGGTACGGCTCCGAGATGTGTGTAGCCCTGTTCCTGGGCCTTGTGCAGGCCGAGCGAGCGAATGATGGTCAGACACTCGGCGAAGTAGAGGCGCAGCTGACGCCATTGGAACACATAGGCGCCGGTCAGACCCAGGAAGTAGCTCGTGCAGGCATCATACACATTCAAGCCAGGGCGGTCCAGATAGCCGGGACCTCGCGCCTGGGCACAGACTTCGCGGCACTTGTCCACCAGCGACAGATGCGAAGGGTAATCGTGGCGCGTCTGCGTCTTGAGGTGTAGACGGGGCTTCCGTGGAAACGACGAGACGAGGGCGGCGATCATGGAGGCCAGCAGAGCGAGGAATGACGGATTCGAGTAGTCCTCGCGGCGCGCCCAGGCTTCGCGAAACGAAGGCTCATGGGGGAAGGGGCATAGCGGGTGGATGTACGTGAAGAAGTCGTCGATCAGCGAGTTCATGGTGCTGAGAGGGCATATGGACTCGGCAGAGAGTTGGGTGGGGTTGGACGACTGCAGCTGGGCCAGGGCATGGGCAGCATTGGTGGGCGACTGCGGCGACTGATGGGCCACGGTAGGGCTTGTATCCTCTAGACGGCGCTTCTTGATGGCTTCAGCGTGGCGGTTGGGCGGCCCCCGTCGCCTGCTGGGGCGCTCGAAAGTGCATGGAATCTCCAGGGCCGAGCAAGCGCGACACGGCGGCCCCGACTCGTCGCATTTGACTTTGCGGATGCTGCACGAGTCGCACGCCTTGCGCAGGCGGTTCGGCTTGTTGCTCTGCTGCTGTTGTTGCTGCTGCTGTGGCTGCTGCGGCTGCTGCATGGGCGGTATCGGCGCCTGCCCGGGCGGCGGACGCGGATCGGTCAGGGCATGGTTCGCGTGGAGGGCCTGGGCCTGCAGCACCTCGTTGATGTTCTCGAGTTTAGGGTAGCCGGCCTCGGGCGGCGCTGGGTAGGGCACGACGCGCGGCGGCTGGCCGTCGAGCAGCTGTGCATTGGGGTGCTGTGGGTAGATCGGCGCGTAAGGATGAGGGGCGTCCTGATCTGGAGGAGCTGGGTACGAGCTCATGGCGGTGGATGCGTCGCGACTGATCCGACGTTTACCCTCACGCGCGTCAGCGAGAGGCGTTAGCTCAGACACTCGCCTGGATCAAACGGCAGCCACGCACGCAGGAACGGCAAAGATAACGACTCCAATCTAGTGCTTGGCCTGCTCCACTCGACTTCCAGGGTTCTACCCGCGCACTCCGATAGATATGGGTTCTGTGTGGTCGTAGGAAAGGTCTGCGGACAGCATCGAGTGCCCAGCGCGTGCATGGACGCATGCGGAGGCACGCTTAAGATCGACGTGGATGAGTAATAATTCCCCGGGTCCTGTGCGTCAAGGTTACGACCGCACTACTCCGCATCATCTCGAATTGCAGAAGCATTAGAAGCAACAATACAGTCGTGCATGTGACGGCCACAATCAAGCGCCGGCTCCTTCCCTGTCTGCCCGACTGTGTCACAAAGCATCAGGCTTTCCCCTTCTGGCTCTTCGCGGCATCCCACCGCCGTCCTTCCTCCTTCAGCTTCTCATCATCGGCTCTTGCAAGCTCAACGTGCGGTATCATGAACCAAGCCGCGACGAATGCCAGCGCGTTTAGCGCTGCCCCCACAATGAAGATTATCCTAAACCCCCGCTGGTAGGCTCCTGACAGCGCCAGTCTTAACGTTTCGGTGCGCGTGTCACCAGCCGTCTCGCTGAACCTTTCTGGGGAATCGAGCAATAACTGTATCTCTGATCTCGACAGCCCATATGGTGTGAGCGTTCTACGGACAGCGTTGTTGATAATCGTCCCAGCCACGGCCAGACCAATCGTACCTCCGAGATTGCGTATGAAATTACGGAAAGACGTGACGATTGCCATATGCTTCCGTTCAACGCCGGCTTGCACTGCGATCAGTGACGGTTGCAGCGTGTTGCCCAGCCCAAGACCCGCGAGCAAGCCGTACCCAATCTGCTTTCCTAACGAGGGGCTGTCCAGCGTGGAAAGCAGACCCAGGCCAATCGCCCACACTGCCCAGCCTACAAGGAGACACTCTCTGTAACGGCCCGTTCTGTGTACAACGAGACCAGACAACGTGCTAAACAGAGCTGTCGACTAATTAGCACATGAGAAACTAAGACTGTAGCAGTTTACTTACTCTGCGTGAGCGTTATAGGCAACAGGAGTGCTCCCGCTTTAACAGCTGAATACCCATACACGAGCTGGTAGAATGTCGGAATATAGAAGACCTGGACCAGGAAGTTCCAACCGTTGACAAACATCGTCACCATAGCCCCGTTCACCAATTTCGAAGTGAAGATGTCCACTAGCATCGTCAGCTACTATCAAAAACGGACATTGCAGACCTACTTGTTACAAGCGGTACCTTCGTGCCTTTCCATTGCCACAGTAAGAAACAGAGCATAATGACGACGCCCAAAACCAAGGTCGCAATGACATGGGCAGATGCCCAGGCGTATTCGCCGCCAGCCCACGTCAACGCAAGCTACGACAATCAGTAAGGACAGCGTGATAATGGGACAGACCTTACCACAAGCAACGCAGACCCAGATAATGACAGAAAGACTCCAAAAAAGTCGATTGCAGCGAGTTTACTGGAGGTATTAGTCATGCCCCTGCACGGCCGCATGTACTCACTGTCTCCAATTACCATGCACTTTTTTCAAAGGCATGAACAAGAAAACGCAGGCAGTAGTGACCACACAGAGAAACAAATTCATGCGGAAAATCCATCTCCTACATTCCAGTCAGTACAGACTCGTACAAATCACTGGGAAGAGCCTACCAAGATCCACGGCTTTGAGAGGCGATTGCACCACCAACTATAGGCCCAATGCCATTCGCTAGAGCAACAACAGATCCCTACATAGTGAGCTTCTGTCTCTCACAAATAATCGTTACGTCTTACAAGTATGCCCTGGTACTTCCCTCTCTCACGCAAAGGCACAATGTCACTGACAATAAGTTGCGCCACCGTCATCAAGCCCCTAGAATCATCAGAACAAACTCACACAACCTAACGCCTCTATAGCTTACCCGCCCCCCACGCCCGTAAACGCCCGAAACACAATGAGCTGCAGCGACGACGTCGCCAAAGACGCCGCCAGCGACCCAAAGAAGAAAATACAGATACCAGCCACCAGCAGCACCTTGCGCGACCAGATGTCAGACAGGCGCCCGTACAGCAGCTGGAACGACGTCGAGGTCAAAAAGTACGCGCCGGCTATCCAGGCGCTTTCTGAGCTTGCGTCCAGGTCTCGGCTGACGATTGTCAGGCTGGCGGCGAGCGTGGTCTGGTCCATTAGTGCGAGGAGATCGACGCTGGCGCAGGCGAGGAAGATCTGGTCAGGTTGTTAGTGGGGAATGAGGGGGGTACTGCGGTCTGGCGCACGGTGATGATGGTTTTGACTGGGACGTAGTGGGTCTGCTCGTTGAATGCTGGAGGGTCGTTTTGCGACTCGCTGGTGACGGAGGGATGCTCGCTTTTGACTGGGGCAGGAGGCTCGATCTCTGGATCTTGCACCATGGTTGGAGGGTCGGTTTTCATTGTGGCCATTGCTGACGGTTCCAGTGCGATGAGAAGTGAGACGAATGAGGTGACGGAAATAGAGGGCATGCGGAGATATACAAAGAATGTGACATGATGGAACACTAGATCTAGACGCGGTAGCGGACGTACAGCCGCACGGCAGTCCTAAAAGCGGTGTGGTAAGTTCCACTAAAGGCACCAGAATCTTGTCTTGCTGACCTGTCAGTCTTCCGGCGTGCATGCTTCAACGGCCGTTGGAATCACCGGCCGGCTACCGAATCAGAGACCAGATGGCAGATTCAGCTTGCCGAGCAAAATGGACGGCTCTGAAGGTTGCAATTGCTTGCTACGAGCTTCTACGCCGTCACGTCGTCCCGCTATTGCATGCATCGAAGTCAACATGGTATCTCGGCGTCAAGGTACTCTTACGCATTGCGGCAGCTGTAGCTCTGAGCCAAGCTTGAAATGAAGCTTGGGGCCAAGAGCGTGGCTGGTACCTTGATGATCGAGTAGTGGAAGATCCCATGTCGTGACGGAGTTGTCACCAGGCGTCATCGAGCACTTGTTATAGTGAGCGGCTGGAATATACTTCCAACGTCTTTCCGAGTAACTTCTGGTGCTGCTGCAGTAAAATCTCTGACCAGAGATACATACAAGTAACGAGACAGGCGAGGAAGGAGTCGTAAGCTTGCTTCACAGGGGTCGATCCGTTAACCTAAACAGCACTAGTGTATTCGGCTTTGGCAGACAACAATGTGCTCAATGCCTTGTAACCACCAGAACAACATCACTCCCTCCAATAAGTTCATTCCGGAGGTAGCCTCGAGGAGGAAGTTACGTGCATTGCCGATCTCTACATCAAACAGGACCTTCTCAAAGGGGTGGTCGACCTCCGAAGTTTGCTCTACACGTATGGGTGCACGAATGGAGTGACATCCGATGAGCACCTAGAGTGCCGCCAGCTGCCCGTCTATCACGAGATTTCGCTTCACCATGAGATCATCTGTCTTGGTATCCAGCACAATGTGGAATTGCCGCAAGTCACCACCTATACGCATGACAAAACAGTGAATTATCAATCCCGGGCCTATCAGAGATCCCGCTCCAGCGCCACCCATAGACTTTAGTCGTGACCATGCGTCTTCGACGATACTTGACGCAATTAAGATGATGTGCAGAGCCAAGGGATGAATGATAAAATGAGAGCGTACCTCGCCTGCCGTAAAGCAGAAACAACCATTGTAATCACGCCCATTGTCTCATCTCGACCCCATGGCTGAACGAAACCACCTGAACGCCTATTCAGGCCCCAATTCTATGCGGGACTACTTCGATCCGGACTGTCAGCCTATGCTCCCTCTTGTTGAGATTCCACGATCTCTTAACCCATACTATGACGATGGCGTGAGGATACACGCGAAGATGATGTCCATGCATCCTGCAAACAATGTCAAGATCATGCCAGGTAGGCCAAAACCACACCGAGAATTGTCAGGTTGTAATTGTTACATGCTGACGAATGCCGCAGCACTGAACATGTTGGCACAAGAGGTCGACCCAGCCAAGTCAAAGACTGTCATCGAATACAGCTCCGGCTCCACTGTCATCTCTCTGGCGCTCGCTTCGCGCATCAATCATGGTATACAAGACATACGCGCTTTTCTGAGCAACAAGACTTCACCAGCAAAACTCAGACTGATGCAATTCTTCGGCCTTAACGTGTACGAGCACACACTCTCGTTTCTGAATCAAACACTCGACTGATACCTAGATAGGACACTGTTCGGCGGACCATCGCAGCCAGAGCCGCTCGACGAACGTGGTGGAATTCATCGAGCCAGAGTATTCGCTCAGCAGGATCCGTCGGTTCTGAATGCAAACCAGTACGAGAACGATGCAGTAAGTCCTGGATTACATCGTCAAGTATCGTCTAACCATGAGTTTCTTAGAACTGGCAATCCCATGTGAGGTGGACTGGCCCACAAATCCATGAACAGCTTCCCCATATCAATGTCATCTGTGCAGGCATGGGTACATCAGGCACAAGCACCGGTCTTGGACAGTACTTCAAGCACGCCAAACCTTCCGTGACGAGACTGGGGTACGTTATCGCCACAACATCTGGAGGCACTGCTGATACATAGACACAGCGTCTGCACTGCAGCCGGCGACCGAGTGCCCGGCCCACGCTCGCTCGCGCTTCTCAGCCCCGTGGAGTTCCCCTGGCGCGACTCCGTCGACGCGATCGAGGAAGTCGGCTCTGTGGACGCGTTCGGCATGTCGCTGAAGCTATGCCGCGAGGGCCTGATTTGCGGGCCATCGTCAGGTTTCAACTTGCAAGGTACCTGGTCTACTCCTGCATACTGTACTCGAACCGCAACTAAACCCTCCAGGACTGCTCACTCATCTCGGTAAGCGCAAAGCCGCAGGCACTCTCGGAGAACTCGCTGGCCCGTATGGGATCATCAACTGCGCCTTCATCTGCTGCGATCTGCCCTACCAATACGTAGACGAGTATTTCGACAAGCTGGGCAGCGCGCCCTTTCCGCCTATCCACAATGAAGTACGCCCCCCCCTTCTGAACCCCCCTTCTAAACCCCCCCTCTAACCACTCACCCAGAACCTCGCCGCCGTCGACTCGCACCGCTACGACGCATCCTGGGAACTCACCCCTTCCACCGCCCTCACCCAATTCGCCGACACCCACCCCACCCCCGGCGCCACCCTCCTCGACCTGCGCAAACCCGCCGACTTCGCCGCCTCCCACGTCCCAGGCGCCTACAACCTCCCCTTACGAAGCGCAGACCGCAGCACGCCGTCCCCCTTCGCCGACGCCGCCGTGCTGGACGCCCAGTGGCGCGAGCTCAGCGCCGCGTTCACGCCGGACCGCATCGGCGCGCATGAGCTGGCCGGCCGCGAGGTGTTTGTGGTGTGCTACGCGGGGGACACGGGGCGGGTTGCGACGAGTGTGTTGCGGGCGCGGGGGATCAGGGCGTTTAGTGTGCGGGGCGGGCATGCGGCGGTGGGGAGGGAGGTGCCGGGGCTGAGGATGAGTGGGGTGGGGAGGGGGTTGCGGAAGCAGGATTGGCTTGGGGAGGAGGGGATGGGGAAGGGGTTGAGGGTGGATTCTGTGAGTGAGGTCGTTGTTGGGCCGCCGTGAGTGGAGGTGGCGAATGGCCTTGGACTTCTGCGTCTTGGGTGAAGCTGAAATGGCTTCGAACGGTGATGACACGCAACACTCATCGATGTCATATGTGTAATCAGCAAAATTGAAGGATAGTGGCAGATGCATATTGCATTGACGGCTTGAAGTATGTACAGATCGAATATCTACAGCGAACTCATCTCTCGCCTCGTCTCCCCGCATAATCCATCTAGCAGGTGAACAGCGCAGGGCCGGGGACGGTGTAAGTCTGGGCCTTGTACGAGTCGTATGTGATACCGGGGTCAGTGGCCTTGTACGCACCGGGGAAGCTGACGAGACCAGAAGGCGTCTTGCTGCCGCCACCGGAGACCTTGACTTGATGGCAGCCGGGGTAGAACTGTGCGCCAGGGTACGAGTAGGCGGAGTGCAGGGCGATGATCTCGTGGCGCACAAGGTAGTTGCCGGAGGGAATGCACTTGGGAACCGTGTAGGACACGACGCCACCAGCCTTCATGGTGACTGTGGCGCCCCAGGTGTTGGAGGTGCCTTGGCGACCTTCCTGCTGGACCTTGAACCAGACGGCGCTGCGGGATGTTAGTGGTAGGTATGTGGATGGGAGGGGAAGGGCACGTACGCGCTACCGGGCATGTAGTTGTTGCAGCCGGCGTCGGGGCACTTGGCCATGTAGGTTACGGTGGGACCGACGTGGCTCTCGGGCCAGATGGTCCAGTAGAGGTCGACCTTGGAGCCGGCGGCGACATCAGCGTGAAGCGCAGCAGGCTTCGAGCCGACGATACCACCCTCGGTGTAACCGCCGCACTGGATATCGGCGGAAGTCACGTCCTGGACCGGGCCATTGCCCTGGATCTCACGGGATATGCGCTGAGGGGCCGGGCTCATGTAAGGGTCCTGGTAAGGCTGGTAGAAGGTGAACTCCTTGTTGCCAATGGTGGCGTTGTTGACGTAGCCGTGGCCGGCGACGGCGGTGGCGAACGCAAGAGCAGCAGCAATGTACTTCATTGTGAAAGGTTGGATAAATCTACGGTCCTGCGTATGAGAATGGAAGCGACTGAAGAAGCGAGTGAATATAAGCTGGGGAGGCTTAAAAAGAAACGAATGTATGTGGTTCCGGTGCTGAGTGACCTGGATATCCGGAATAGATTGCGCGAGGCTGTCATTATATAGTACTCATACCTTATTTCAGGACTTCAATTAACGCCATGTACGACGCTGCCATGGAATTCTAGATGGGAAATGCCTGCTGGAGATCATGAAGGACAGCGCGTAGATTGGGCGAAACGCGCTAACAGCGGGTTTTCCCTGTTCCCTCCACAGTCGTGGAGGCGTCTGAACACAGCTCCGGGGCAAAAGAAGCTGTAAGCACTTGAACATGCAGTGGTGCTAATCTGGATCCTGGTAGCGACACTGAGTCGAACAGCTGCCACCTGTGTGAGGTCGAGAACAGGTGGGAACGTTGGTGACAGCGGCCAAGATTGAAACATGATGGAGTCGTGAAACAGAACCTATATCGCGGAAGGGGCATTTCCGGTCATCTCATTGGTGGCTAGCTTCAAACGCTTGGCAGATGTATCAGCTCGTAGATCCCACGTGACCTTATGTGCCGTTGACGGGGTTCATTGCCGGAGAATAGATTGGCTTCATATTGGGTGCTGTCTCGTGTGCTTAGACGGAGTGCCGACCATGACAGCAGTGATTGATATAGATCACGAGTATACAATGCTGCTGTCTGATACCTGGGAAAATGCGGGTCGCAATTCAACCTCGTCGGCGAGTGCGGGGCTTGATTGATTGCACTGTATAAAGTCTCAGCCAAGGTGGGAGTCACAAGCCTAGGGGTTTCCATGGACTAACAATTAGGTCCGAGAAGAGATGGATTGAGTGAGACGTGGTGGGCGAGGGAGGGTTGTAATATAAGTTGTTCTGCTCGTGGCGCAGGTGGATGAAAGCACGCAAATCCGCTCAAATATGCTTGCGAGAAACGTCGTCTCGGTATTCTGATACTTCGATGGAGATAGGGTGGATTGATCGTGGTAGGGTCTCTTGGCGATGATTCCAGCGTGTGCTTTGTATCACTACGCAGTGGGCTCTGCCTCGAACCTCCTTGCTCCCTCAGGAATTGGCACAACCGCGCTTCTGCAGAAAATGTGAATCCCTCCAGTCCAGTTCAGGTTTTCGATCAGGCCAGCCTTGATGGATACCACGTCTGGAGTTCCCTTCTCCAGGATACGCATGTGCATGATGCGACTCCCACAGGCTTTGCAGAAAAAGCATCGCTTTGTTCGCCCACTGTCACACAACTGATCATAGTGAGTGACGAATTCGCTTTCCGGCAGTCGGAAGAACGGGAAGACGGCAGAGGTGCCGAAGGCGCTCGCGGACTGCTTGCGACAATCGATACAGTGACAGTGAAAAAGCCTCAACGGAGCCGGAGTAGGTGTGGTGCACCTGAAGGAGCCACAGGCACAAGAGACGTCCATCTTGAATCGAACTGGTGCGGAAACAACAGGATCAGACTTAAGGAGGGGTGATGTTCTTATGTGTGTTGGTCAGCACGGGCGGCCTTGCGTTCGTCAATACGGTTGTCACTTGTGTCATACGTGACGATCATCCAGGATGTGAGATGGCTACGATAGGAAACACTGGATGATGCCTGCAAACAAGGAATGATCGAGATGCCGACTGATGGCAGGCGTGGGTCTGAATCGTGACGGAGCTATCGTGCTGCGGCTCGAAGCTTCTCGCGGAAGTGCCCCACTTGATCTCACATCCCACCTCACCCCGCGCAGTCCTCCAAACATTGTTGCAGCCTCAATCAGCTCCACATAGCAACACACACACCAAGTCCCGTAGATACTCCAGGATGGTAATCAACTACAGCAAGTGGGTATGTATCTGGAAGTCAGCCTGTCTTTCGATGTTTACTGACATGCATAGGACGCTCTCGAGCTCTCCGATGACAGCGATATCGAAGTGCACCCAAATGTCGACAAGAAGTCGTTCATTCGCGCCAAGCAAGCTCAGATTCACCAGGAGCGCGACCACAGAAAACACCAGATCAAGACGCTGAAGTACGAGCGCATAATAAACGATGGCCTTACCGCACGCATTGCCCGCCTGCTCACAGCGTTGAAGTCGCACAAGGACAAGCTTGCAGAGGGCGCCAACGAGGATCAGCTGGTGTTCCAGGCAATGATGGAGAGTATGTTGGACATGAAGGAGAACGCACCACCGCCACCTCCAGAAGGTGTACACGAGCACATCAAGGACAAGCCTACGTACCCGCAGATGATGGCGAGCATGGTGGACATTGTAAAGAAGGAGATCGACGCAAGCAGCAGTACAGATTCGCGATACGACCAATTCATTGTAGGGCTAGACAAGGAGAAGGGGCGAGTCGAGGATCTTCAGAGGCAGCTACTCGCGAAGCTGGCAGAGCTGGAGAAGGAGGAGAAGAGGCACATTACAAGTGACGATCTTACTGAGGGCTTTAGCTACTCGGCAGTCAAGAAGGAGGATCAGAAGAAGGCCGCAGCCTCGTCATCGAAAACAGAAACAGTCGAGCTCCTTAACGCACCCAAGCGCCCCGAGGCCACGCGCACCGACACAGCCGACTCTGGCGCAGACGCGGACATTGAAGAAGGCACCGCTGTTGGCGACGACGATATCGAAGCGTCCCCACTCGCAAAGAAGTTTGGCGCGATCAAAGTAGGCGACTGGTACGCCTGCTTGCAGTTTTTGATGCAGCACTCGGAGATCCTCAAAGAGTCCGAAACCGACGGCCTCCTCGTCGAAGCCTTCAACTCTGAGCTCGACGGTAAGCCTAAACACGCCCGCCAGTGCGTGCACCAGGGTCTGCTCTTGCAGTACTGCCGCCAACTTGGCGGGCGCCAGGGCGTCGAGCTCTTCTTCAAGCGCATCCAGAGCCGCGACCACCAAGCAAGCAAGATGTTCAACGACGACGTCGACCAGACCTACTACCGCATCAAGACTCGCGCAGCCGAGATCCTCAAGGAGCGCGAGGAGAACCCCGAGGGCGCCGGTGTCGAGCAGATCCAGCTCCACGCTGTCGACCCCGGTACCACCATCAACATCCAGGTCCCTCCTGCGACGTCCACCGCCGAGGACCCGCGCGAGCGCGATATCGAAATCATGGCCCGCGGCATCTTCGAGACGTTCCCGCCGGGGCTGCAGCGCGCGCTGGAGACGGGCAAGCTGGACGAGATCAACAAGGTGCTGGCGAAGATGAGCGTCGACGAGGCTGAGGAGGTTGTGGAGAAGCTGGGCGAGGGCGGCATGCTGAGCGTCGAGCAGGGCGTGATTGATGCGACGACTGAGGAGGGCCAGCGGACGTTCGAGGAGATCGAGAGGAGTAGGAAAATGCCGGGGGACAAGGTCGAGGCGACGACGGACCCGGATACAGGGGACCCTGCGTAGACGCGGGTGATGAATGCGCGAAGACATGGTTTTAGCACAGGCATGGCGTCTCCTATCGATGTTCATTGTACAATATCAAGATAATGGTATCTACGAAGCACGTACGACACAACTTCGTACCCTTCAGAACGATTCTGTGTTGCGCCTCTTACACTTGCAACAGCTTGCCCCCCATCGATCACGACGCAAACCCAGTCGTAGCTCCACAATCCTTCACCCCTAGATCAAATTCCCTAGCGAATTATCGATCCCCTCCATATCCCCATCGCCCGCAAACGCCGCATACTCGTCCTCCACCTGGTTGCTCATCTTCCGCTTCTTGACCCCCGCCTCATACGCATGCTGCCCGTACCCCGCGCCATCGAACCCAGGCCTCGCATGCTGCAGACTCCGCAGCAGATCCTGCGCCACATTGGGTGCGCCCAGCGTCGTCGCAAAGTCCGGCAGCGACGACGCATTGCCCGGCGCCGGCGCCGTCTCAGGCACCACGGGATGCGCAACCGGCTCGGGCAGCACGTCGTCGCCGATATCCGGAACGGGGTCGAAGCCGTGCGGCGAGCCGACGGGCGTGAAGCTCTCCATGGGCGGGGGCGTGAACTGCTCGACGTCGGGGCGGTGCTGGTCGGCGGGCGGGGTGGACGCGACGGGGAGCGGCGCGGCGGAGATGCGGTTTGTTTCTATGGCGGAGAGGCCCTGCAGGATGGCGTCTTCGACCTGGCGCTTGCGGGACTCGATGGCGTCTTTGCGCGTTTTGAGGTCCGCGGCTTGGGCGGTGTCGGCGTCGAGCTTGGCTTTGTTGGTTGCGAGGAGGGTTTCCAGACCCGCGATTAGGGCGTGCCGGGCTTTGATGCTCTCTGCGACTGCGCCTTCGGCTACGGCGAGTTTCTTGACGAGGGTTGATAGACCGGCGGCGTGGACGGGCGCAGAGGGGATGGTGTAGTTGGAGTTGGTGACTTTTTCGTATTCCTGGTTCGCAGTCGCAACTGTTGGTTTTGTTGTGAGGTCTGCCTTTTCAACTGATGTTGCCAAAGGAGCGACTGGCTTGAGCTCGGCCGGCACTGAAGAGCTCGAGAACAGACTTCCACCGAGGGCAGGTTTGCGACCGAGAGATTTGGACGAGTCGACGTCGTTCATGGCCTTCTCGATGCTCTGTTGAGCGGCCTGGTTGAAGATCTGTCGCTGTCTCCAGACCTCCACAACTCTTCTGATCTTGTTCTGGATCTCGTGCGGTGACCCTTTGTAGGCGACTGTTGTGGCTTCGGCGATGATGGGTTCGTAGGCTCTGAGAAACTCCTCTTTCTTGCGCATCTTTGAGGTCTGAGTGATTTCTGTTCAAGTATAAGCTTGACTACTCTAGCTTGTTGGCTTTCGATAGCTTACCATTGGCAAGGTAGATGAGAACCAGCTTCTTGTTTGGTGGTGATTCCTTCATGCGCTGCAGCCACACTGCTGCAATGCGCTCGGCGTGTCGTCTGTACAGCCATAGGTTAGCAAGGGTTCGCAAGTGGCGGTCATGCGGTTCGAGTTTGCGTGCACAATCCAAGTAGGCGAACTGCTTGTTCACGCCATATTCCCAACTAAGACGTCTGTATAGAGGGGATGCTTTACCTGTGAAAAAGGATCCACTGGCCGACTGTGGAAATGGAATCTTGTGTCTCATTGAGCGACGACAGCTTCGCCTTCAGACTGTCCTCCGTAAAGGCCATGCTGAAAGTATCACGCGTTGACAACAATAACTACTGCAGACAGGCGCTCACGCGAGCAACTTCACGAACAGGATGCTTTGATGATAGCGTGTGCCGAATAAGAGCTTAGGTGCACCTTTCCAGCCTGCAATAACTGCCTGTGTTTGCTGCACAAAGACCTTGATGACGTGTAGAGGATGGATTTGATGGAAGCTGGAGGTGAAGCTGCGGGCGCTAACGACATGTTCGGCGATACGTGTCCGGGCCTCCGCGACTGCCAAACGCCAAGGGTCTCCTCCTATGCGGTCAGTGAGCGCAACTATCGGGCAGCGACGTAAACAATCAATTGCTGTCTTCCCCACCTTTCATCGTCCCCTTCATATCGCATACTCACATTCAACATGGCGGATCGTTTCCCTTCATTAGACGAGTTCGACGCTGGTAGGCTCCACTATTAACCCAAGACGAGCTCCATGATGCTAAACCACGACAGGTCAGAGCGAAGCCCGCGGCGATGCTACCAACTTCGAAGCTATCGGCGATGATGCCGGCGACGACTTCCTCTCCCGTGAGCGCGCAATGCTCGGCGACGATGCGGATCTGTTTACGTCTGAGAACGACAAGCTGGCAACAGTCGAGGACGGCGACGACGACCTGCTTGGCGGTGACTTTGGCGGCCAGACCAATGCCGATTCACAGGAGATGAGCGGCTTTGAGAGCTCTTTCCCAGCGATCGACACACCCAACCAGGTAAGCACGCGCTGCAGAACCACACTCGATGCGCTCGGCATGTGAAGACAGCTGGCAGCATTAGAGGAGGGTCCTCGGCCACCACTATACCTCAGGCAGCACGATTCTGACTGCAGTAGCACATGGCCCCAGGCGGCACATTCACAGGGTCCTCGCTTCCCTTCCTCCCCGGCCAGCCCACGCCCTCGTTCACACCCCAAAGGTCTAGCTCGCCAGAGCCCGACGTCATCCGCGAATGGCGCGAACGCCGCGACCTGCAGATCCAGCACCGTGACGAGGTGTCCGCTGAGCGCAAGGCCAAGACCATTCAAGAGGCCCAGCAGAACATCGACGACTTCTACGAGAACTACAACAACAAGAAGGAGAAGGAGATCGCCAAGACACGGAAAGAGGCCGAGGAGTTCCTTGCCAACCGCGACGACACAACTGCCGGAGGAACAAGCTGGGAGCGCATTGCTAAGCTGGTCGATCTGAGCGGCAAGGGCACAAAGGGCGGAGCGTCGGGCAGCGAGAAGGCGCGCTTCAGGGAACTGCTGCTCGCCCTGAAGAAGGACGAGAAGGCCCCTGGTGCGACTGGGTATTAGACGGCTGACAGGTCGCGCGACGGGTGCGAAAAGAGACGCTACATGATGATCATTTCGGGGACGGTTTACGCATGACTTTGGCAAGTCCGGGATACCTGGATGCGGCTTGGAGTTCATGGATGGGGGGCTAGGCTACCTCGCACAACTATGTTAATACCTCATTCCTCGATTTCATGGTCTGGCTGTGGTTCACGATATGCACTGATCATTCCCAATCTTGATTTCAGGATTCCATCTAATGTTTATCACGACAGCTTTACAAGTGTCCATATCCCCTCCAACTTCAATCACTGCGCGTGTGACATGTATCAAGAAACACTGCTTCTTGTGCTTGTTGCCGGTTAACCTAGAAGTGGATCAGTCTCCATATGCATTTAGCTGAAGATGTCTGCGATATCCTGAGCCACTGACTGACATCGGGCACTAAGGCAAATCACAACACGACACTTGTGCACCCTAAGTCCGCATCAGAATCACTCTCCACATCACAGAATCCCAAAGACGGCAGATAGCTAAGAGGGTATAGTATTGATGAAACCAGCCAGCCGCGACAGCGCTCGACCTGAGCTAAGAGATCATATAACTCCGTCGCGCGGGGCTCGCAGATGCTACTTCATAACAGTCGTGAAAGGGGACAAGGGATATCAGTCTAATGCAAAGGAGGGACAACCGGCTCGGCAGATGACGATCACGACTCGGCCTCCTTGGTGCGGATGGGCAGTTCCTGTTTGAATTCCTGCTGCGCCTCCGCAGCAGCTGCGGGGTCTGACTCTGTGTCTTTTACGGGGACGGAGGATTCCTGCTCGGCGGGCGCCGCGGCGTTGGGGGCCTCGGTTTGCGGCGTGTTGAAGCGCACTTTGCGGTCGGCGGTTTCGGAGATCCTCCTAAGTTCCTTCACGAACGACTCGCCCCACCAGGCGCTGGTGTACTTTCGGACGTACTTGGACAGCTTCTGGTAGTTGAGGTTGCGCTGCTCGTCGCCCATGGTGACGGCGTCGTGGATGGAGTCGGCCAGTTCCTCGGTATTCCAGGGGTTGACGATCAGACTGCCGTTCAGACTCTGTGCGGCACCGGTGAACTCGGACAAGATCATGACTCCGTGGCGCTTCTCCTGCGTGGCGATGTACTCGTAGGACACCAGGTTCATACCATCTCTTGTCGAGGAAACAAGGCAGACGTCAGAGACTGAGTAAAGAGCGATGAGCTCGTCGAAAGAGACCGACTTGTGCATGAAGTGAATGGGCATGAACTCGATAGTGCCGAACTTGCCGTTGATGCGTCCGACAAGCTCGTTGACAACGGCGCGGAGGTTTTGGTACTCTTCGACATCTTGTCGGGAGGGCACTGCAACTTGTACGAGGACGACCTTGCCAATCCATTCGGGGTGCTCGGTCAGGAAGACCTCAAGAGCGTGCAGCTTCTGAGGTACACCCTTGATGTAATCCAGGCGATCGACACCAACGATGAGCTTGACGCCCTGGAATTTCTTCTCGAGAGCTGCGATGCGCTCCTGGACCTTGGGCTTTTGAAGGCCCTCGTCAAACTTCTCAGGATCAATGCCGATGGGGAAAGCGCCGACGGTGACAACCTTGCCCTGGAACTCAACACCGTTCGGTGTCGTTGCAAGACCCCTGCTTCTGTTAGTTCACATGGTGGGTTCTTCTGAGGTGCTGACTTACAGAATGCGCGAGCAACTGCTGAGGAAGTGACGAGCGTAATCGTATGTGTGGAAGCCGATCAAGTCACAGTGAAGTACGCCGAGCAGGATCTCGTTACGGACTGGCAATATACGGTAGATCTCGGAAGAGGGGAAGGGTGTGTGTAGGAAGAAGCCAATCTTGACGTTCTTCTTTGTGTTACCAATCTCCTCGCGCAGCATGGCAGGCATAAGCATGAGGTGGTAGTCGTGGACCCAGACCATATCGTTATCCTGGACATCCTTGGCAACAGCTTTCGCGAAGAGGCGGTTGGCCTCTGTGTAGCCCTCCCATGCCGACTCGTCGAATGTGATCTCACCGGGGTGGTAGTGGAAGAGCGGCCACATGATAGCGTCTGCGAGGTATGGTCAGTCTCGTAAATCCAGAGGCCTTATATATAGATATACTGACTTGAGAATCCGTTGTAGTGACGGTCTGCAAGCTCATCGTCAAGCATAATGGGCACGGCATCGTACTCGGTCTTGAGCTGATCCTTGAGTTGTGTGACCTCGTCCTCGGGGACTTCCAGACCAGGCCAACCATACCACTGGAAGGTGGTCGTCTTTGAGAGTCCACTCAAACCACTGACCAGTCCTCCGGAGGACATCGACATCTCGTACTTGCCCTCATCTGCACGCTTGATGGTGATAGGCAGACGGTTGGAGACAAGGAGCAGACGGCCCTCATTCTGCTTCTCGCTCGCCCGTCTTGTGGGTGTGTCCGACGACATATTTGCAAACGATATATATGGCGGTCGAGGTGAGGTAGGGTGTAGGTAAGTGGGCGCGGAGTATTGGAAGTGCGTTCACCAAGAGGGCGCGCACGATGTCGAGCTGTCAACGGAAGCGCGGCGCAAACAGATGTTGGGCAACTGTCTATCGCAGGATTTAAGAATGCAGGTCACAGGAAAAAGAGAGATTTCCGTGAGGTGCGAGAGTGACGAAAGGATGATTTTGGTTGTAACAAGGACCCGCACGATACAGGAAGTGGGTTCCAGCAGAATCGACGATTCGCCAGAAGAAGAACAACCAAGGCAGAGCGCAAAACCCGCTACAGTCGGAGGTGGAAACACGGCTAGGTGTCCTAATCTGGGAGAAGCTCAGGCTCAGTGGCTTGCAGTAAGTGGTGAGGGGCAACGATTATTTTGCGGATTGTTGATGCAGCAGCGCAAACTCGCAAATAGCTGTGACGTCGGTCGAGCTCCCCGCTGTGGCTCCAGGCCAAGTAGTCTCACATGGGGCGGTGAGGCGGGCCAGATGAGCCAGTCCGCGCTTTCTATTTGCCCACGGTTATTGCACAGGCCCATGGCAAAGCAAAAATTGGGCACAAGTACATGAATTGTGAATGCGGAATGGCATTCGGCCCTGCTATGCGTGGTGGCCGCGCACTTTGCGATGCACGCAATTGGGCGATCCCCGCGGCGCTAGGGTGAAGCTGTTGGGCGTTCCTGCCTTAAGCTCCCGAGCAGATGGGCGCTAACCACCATCATTGCTGCGCGTCAGTCGCGTCGAAGGCAAACATCACTCGACGTCGCTGCAGTCACGCGCAAAATGTCTGATACTGAGCAACCTTCGGAAGCAGCTGTTCTGGAAAAACTCAAGGACATTGTCATTTCGCTGCACAAAGCAGGCAACGCCGATGAGTTGACTGTCAAGCGCGTGCGGACACGCGCAGAGGAAGCTCTTGGCCTTCCTGCGGGTCTTCTGAAAAGCTCTGATTGGAAACAAAGGAGCCAAGATGCAATCATAGGCGCAGTCGTGAGTGCATACGTTCAGATTTAGAAGCAACATGTCTAAGAATATCGTAGGACAAATACTGCGGTGATGAACCTGAGCCCGAGCCAGTGAAGTCAAAGCCCGCGCCAAAAGTCTCGAAACCCAAGGCGCCCGCGAAGAAACCTGAACCCAAAGCTGGAGACAAGCAAGGCGCGAAACGGAAGGCGGCAGCTCCTAAGAAACAGCCGCAGAAGCGAAGGAAGACCACATCTTCTGAGGATGAGCTGTCAGAGGAGCTCTCTGAGGCTGAGAGCGAACCGGCGACAAAGCCAGCTCGGAGAGCGAAGAATGTGGTGGAGGATTCGGGAGAAGAGGAGACGACACCAAAGAAACCCTCAAAGAGGGCGAAGCCAGTTGTGGAAGACGAAGACGACAGCGACGCCGAGCCTGTGACAACACCAGCAAAGAAGAAGACATCAGTTCCGGCAGACAAGGGCGATGTCTCGGAGAGCGAGCTGTCGAGTCTGCTTGACGACTCGCCTGCTAAGAACAAGCGGCAGAAGAAAGCACCAGCTGCGAAGAAGAAGGAACCGGCCAAACCGAGAGCGAAGGCCGCGAGTAAAGCGACCGACGATCCAGACCAGGCCGAGATCAAGCGCCTTCAAAGCTGGCTTGTCAAGTGCGGCATTCGCAAGGTCTGGTCGAAGGAGCTCGCCAAATGCGACACACCGAAAGACAAGATCCGACACCTCAAGGGACTGCTGTCAGATGTTGGAATGGAGGGCAGATTTTCTGACGAGAAGGCGGCCGCGATCAAGGAGAAGCGCGAGTTCGCGAAGGATCTCGAGGCAATCCAACAAGGCGAAGCCTCATGGGGCACGACCGAAGACACTGGCGGCAGGCCAAGACGGAGAGCTGCTGCTAGACCAGTACCTGTTCAGAAAATTGAGTTCAGCGATGACGATGAGGAGAGCGAGCAAAACAACGACGATGGGGACGAGTCCAGCGACAACCCCGATGACGATGATGAAGATGATGACCAGGGCGCGTCGGACGACGATGGGGGCGATGACAGCGGTGCAGACGACTCGGAGTAGATATTCATCGCTGGGCTTCTTTCAGATCGGACGAGGTTACTACGGTATTACAATCGGCATTCTTGAATTGGACAGACACGTGTCGCTAGGTTCCTGGTTCAATTAGGAAAGTCGATGAAATTTTACAACCCTTTGTCGACTTTGATGCTAAATACCCTTGCTGACGCTCCAACATTCGACAACATCGCTGCTTCACAAATTCACATCTAGGAGACACCATACCTGGCTTCAGCTTATCAGCTCTTATTCCTGCAGTGAGTTGTTACCGCAGCGATGTGTCCTCGGCAATTTCCGGTCTTGTCAGGTCTCCTAATGACATCGTGGTCAATGCCTAGCTTGCCGTGATTACGTATATTAAGATAGCCTGGAACAGTGAAGGCAGCCTTATACTTGTGAGTTCCTACTCTAACTGATATGGAAAATCGTGTATGACCTACACTTCTGGAACTCATGAAGCAATTTCCTTACGAGTACGAGCGTTTTAGGTCATTTTCCTAACCTCATTGCAGACTGGCCTGGAAGGCTTCGAGCTAGGTGTTGTGGATATGCAGAGAAATACTCTTGTCTAAATAGGCTGTATCTTCAACCAGTGGGGGTGGGGTATCAGGTCCAGTCTTGGTGTAGACCGGCACTGGAAATATCTGACCGCAACCTAGGCGAGCACTGTTTCTTCGCACGCATGAATCCAGTAGAGTATGCAAGTTCATGACCTTCGGTCTTGACTTTTTCCCCTCAATGCTATCCAGAGGTGTGAGTCGAAGACTAAGAATCTGCTTGCTTATGCGTCCAGGTCCTCCACATGTCCTGCCCACCGGCACTAGGGTCGAAAGTGTGACAGTAATCCGCAAGTTTCGCCGTTCATTCATTGCAATAAGCGCAGCTTATACGCAAGCCTTATTCGTTCTATCCTTTGCCTCACAGTTTCCCTGGGTCGTTACGTCACAAAAGTGAAGTGAAAGTACCGTTTGAGGCTTGGCAGCAGCAGCCGCAAATACAAATACCTTCCACGCCCTTCCAATTCCCACACTATCGAAACAACAATTTCAGCTCAACACTCTACTGCCATCACGTCGAAAAGTCTTCTCACAGGCAGGCATGTCTGCAGAGCCTTCGGCGGCAGGCGACATGTCTACAGAGCCTTCTGCGCCTGGCGCAATGTCTGACATTCCGGCAGAATACACTGGGCCACTTCGTATCCTCGACCTGCCATCTGAGCTACTTAGTAGCATCTGTTCTCACCTCGACGGCAAGGACCTGCTTAACGTTCGACGCGCCTGTCGATCACTCAACCAAAATTCTATGTCTTTCTTTGATCCATTCTTCTTTTCTCACCTGGAAGCCATCATTCACCTTTTGAGTCTTTCGGTCCTCCTGGAGATTGCAAAGCATCCACGGTTGTCCAAGTATGTCACGCAGGTCACTCTGTGTGGCAAGTGGACATGCAACGAATCTCTCTCCCCCAGCGACCAGGCACACAATGATCTCCATGACGGCAATTCCAAATCAAGCCAATATCGGAGGACATTGCAAGATGTGCTTCAGGCTCTTCCGAATCTAACCAGAATCAACGTTTGCTCGGACTCAGAATTGAAATCTAAAGCGAATTCGCCACCATCTCTCTCTTGTGGACTGGCTGGCTTACAGAAATCGTCGGGTTTCAATTTTCGTTTCGGTCTTGATCATGATTTTGAACGCTGTAGTCTGGTGTTTCGGATTGTGCTGCCTCTGCTCACTAAACTGGACCCCGAAGGATTGATTAGGCTTCACGTCGTGTTGAGTGCACGGCCGGCATATCCCAAAGTGCTCAACCCGCTGGAGTTGAGCGCGGCGACGTGGACAAACGCTATCAAAAAGAGGGCCGTGACCATCAAAGTTCATGGGCACATTGAACCCTGGTGGGTTGGACGATTTTTACACACTGCGACCAACATTCATGACGTCGAACTATGGGGTCTCGGCCGCGTAACCAATGATGACTATCCATTCAGATTCCTGAAGTCTCTCAGTTTGACTGGTATCTTGTCGTGGTCCGATCTCAGACGTATATCTCTCCGAGATATGATCTTGGATCACGACTGCTTTACTGCGTTACTTCGCACCCACCAACGAACCCTCGGAGCAGTGCAGCTCGATAGTATCGGCATTCACCTCGGTACTTGGCGTGAGTCCATCGAAATCCTCTCCACGATGCCAAATATACATGTCCTTCAGGTCAACAACCTTCTGGAGCAAGACGATCACTCAGGGCTATCCAACGATCCACACTTCCTGGAGGTAGTGAGATGGGGTGCACTCGATTATGCAGGTGCTTTCAAGATCCAAGGGACGTCGAAGGAAGATAACTTCACTATTCAGAACTCGCTTTGTGTTCTTCTTAGTGATTACCGGACATTCCCTCTATACCCCACTGGGATGCCGGTCATTTCTCAGGCCTGGATAGAATATCACCATCAGGTGGACTTTCGAAAAGCCACTGCGGCTGCAGCGAATTTGGTGGTACACAATGAAGGCTCAGACTGTTCAGATGACAATTAAGGAGACCATTTTCTCATCAACAAAGCACCCGGACTGACGGCACGATGGTGGCAAGTGCATTAGAACTGGCTCTGGAGGAATCATAGGCTCAAAGAGAGGACCTAGCAACTATTGAACCCCGATTTTTGGGCGGTTCATGAAACTTCTTCCTTTTTTCAAGGCGCAAATGACGCCGATACAGCTGATCTGCTACGGAAGAACCGAAAAATCGTTAGATATAGCTTCACTGAAGGAATTCTCCGTATGAAAATTGACCGAATTCAGTACTCACTGCGACGTCTCCCAAGCACCGTCGTAATCATTCGTTATTGTTCAGTTGTGTGGTCACGTCGTCTTTCCACTCTCTCCCACACATGTCGAACACACGCACCCAGAGAACTTCCTCCACTTAGGTAACGAACCTGGCAATGCAAGTAGATGATGTAGTGCTAAGAAGTAAGCACGGGTAAATACACGCTCCATCAATCCCACTCGTGACTCCTGTCTACTGCCCCAACAACCCCGCCCGCACAAACTCCACATCCGCCGCAGTCCCACAAACCAACCCGCCCCTCTCATCCGTATCCCGCACCGCCGTATCCAACACCCGCGACCCATCCCGCGCATCCAGCGCCGCCCCGCCCGCACACTCCACCACCAGCGCCACCGGCGCAACCTCGTACAGCCGCCGCAGCTTCGCCGGACTCTGCCCCGTCACCGGCGACATGTACACCCCGTGCCCCTTGACAAACGCATGCACCACGTCCGGCACCAGCCCGCCGCTGTACCGCAGCGTGTACTTCTGCTTGACAAAGTGATTCACGAGCGCCAAGTACCGCGGGTCCTCGGCCGCAGCACGCAAGTTCGCGGGCGCGAAGTAGCGCGTCTTGGGCGCGGAGTCGAGGGTCACGCTGGGGCGGACGACGTCGACAGCGCCGTCGTCCGAGACGCGGACTTCGAAGGCGGTTCCGGGTGTGTCCGGCAAGCGCAGGGCGACGATGGCGGTGGTGCGCGGCCCCAGGACGCCCAGGATCGAAGCGACGAGGCTGGTGCGCGGCGGCGTGGAGGATGATAGTGCGCTGCGGCCGTCCCAGATGCCGATGATGGTGCCGACGGACCAGTTGGGGCCGATGATGCTGCTGCCGTCTAGGGGGTCGAAGGCGATGGTGTACTGTTCTTCGCTTTGCTGGGTGCCTTGGTACGCGGGCTTTTCGATGGGGTCTTCTTCGCTGCTGGCGGTAGTGATGGAGGGTACTTTTGCAATGGCATCGCGGATCAGGTTTTCGGCGAGCACATCGACGTTGAGTTGGTCGTCGCCGAAGTGGTTGGCGTTGCCGGCGAGCGAGACAGATGTGGATCGCAGTGCTTGAGCGATGCTAGGGAGGGTTTGAAGGAGCGAGGGGATTACTTGTTGGGCTAGAGCGGTGCGGTTGGGGTGGCCTGAGATGAGGGATTGGAGATGGACATCTAGAGGTGTAGATTGAGACATGGTGAAGGAGGAATGTGATTGATGTGTCCAGGCAGATGAAAGGTTGTAGTGCTTGTCTAACTCAGATTTTATATCTGTTGATAATTGGATATAAGAAACATTGACTATGCAGAAGAGTTGGCGTCATAGTGGGGTATCGATAAGGGCTTTACTAGCGTGTGAGGGTGGATACTCCGTTCAGCCTCATCAGCCTTACCATTAAACACTTGTGGTAGTACTTATAGCATCTTCGACAAGGCCAATTTGAAACTCAAATATGAGTGGACTTAGTTTGGAGGAAGTCTGCATTCATGATAACCATCCTGCTTTCCGGCAACGCAGCTGAGAAGAGCTATACTACCTAAGTGTGCAGCAGAAGGTGGTGCTCTTCACGACGTACCTCCTCATGTCTGTGCACACTCGCCGTCAGGTACATGGAATCACCCCAGAAGGACTACATCTATTGTCAGCCATGTCTCTACAAAATTCACACTTCGCTTACCCTGCCACTGCCAGTCTTTCATAACCCCTAACCAATGCAGATTCCCACGCACCGTATAATCGATCGAACCCGATCGTGTAATAGTATCAACACCCTTCTTAAACGCCGCAGAAATCGGAAACGAATTGACCTTGCGGACCGGCATTCTCGCCGGACCCACAGCGGGACAGCCTCCCGAGCTGGGCGACCCGTCCCCGGATGCAGTCCCGTAGGCTGCATTGTGCGTCGGGCTGATGGCCTCGCCCTGAACGAGGTCTTCAGGCGCGCGCGACAGGCCACGCGCGTGCCAGTAATCGTCGCGGCGTTTCCAGACTTCTTCTGTAATTTCTAGGGCTCGCTCCACGATGCCGGTCACTAGCCGCTTGGACATGGCTTTCCATCGGTCGCGCACGAAGTCCCGGTCCTCGGCTTCTACGGAGTCGTTACCGGCTATGATGAGGGGGAGAATGTGGACGATGATTGTGGGCGAGGAGAGGGGGATGGTTGCGAGGTAGACCAAGATTTTCTGCGCGAGTTCCCCATAAGAGGTCTGGTTTGGAAGTTCAGGAACAGTCTGGTAGAGAAGACTCAGTGTCGACCAGCGGTAGGCTTCAGCGGTCTGGATGGCGTCCGTCATCAATTGCGAGTGGTCTTCGACGGTCTCGAGATCGACGGGTGGCGCCCAGTCCTCAATGATGCGCTTCAGCTCGAGCGCCTGTGAGATAATCGCGGGCGAGTTGCGATACGCGTTCCTGACCCTGACCTTGCACAACAGATCTGCGACGCGTCTCATGATCGGGAAAAACGAGGTGCAGTACCCCATCAGAGGATCCAGTTTCGAAGTGCTGAAGTCCAGACGGCCGACAGTAGCAGCCACCAGACTCTCAGGGACTGGTGGGCACAGGTCTAGGCATGTGAATCTGGCGATTACATCCATGTATGTCCAGGTGTTGTACAGAAACTCGAGGCGCGCTTCTTCTTGCTGTGTGTAAGCACCAGAAATCCGATTCTCCAGCATCTGTTGCAACAATATGCCTGCACCCGTAATGTGTGTCATGCCAGTGGTTGCAGATTCGCTGTCCCAGGTTTCGGCGAACCCCAAAGCTAGTGTTGCTGCCAGTGCTGCGTCCAAGGGAATCTCGCTCTTGTTGATGCCCTCCGAGAGCAGGTGCGCGCTAGTGTGCAGATGCCGTTGGCCATCAGTGCGTAGCTGAGGCTGCGCCTTGCTGGTATGGAAGCAGGTCAAGGCTGCGAGAGCGTGGTACAGCGCCGGATATTGCCGTGCCATTGGCCAAATGACAGTCTTCCAGGGATTCTTCTCAGAGTCTTCTTCAATTGACAGGTTGTGACATGTGGTCTTGAGGAACAGCATGTCTATCTTTTCTCTCTCATTCGCTGAAACTTGAGGATTTACTGCGTCATCCTCGACAGATTCGCCGAGAGAAAGCCCCAGTTCCGCTGGCATGATCGGTGTTGTAGATAACGAGTTGACATAGTCCTCCAGAAAGTAGTTGATGTTCCAAAACGGAGGCCCGTAGTCATGTGTGTATGATTGCGCGTTGACTTCAGCCGAGAGTTGGCCAAGGTCTTGTAATGGGAAATCCGGATTCAGAACATTATCGGGTTGTAAGAACGGTGGTGAGGTGTGAAGACCGACCTCTAGCAGCTCCAAAGACTGGGGAGTCGGCAGGCTCCGAGATGTCAGCATCTCAGGATCAAGAAAGGTGAGGTCCATCATGCCCTCGGAATGCGATGGACCGGATGCTGTCTGAAGTTGAAACTCATCTGCACCACCAGGGTCAATGATGGGTATGGCGGCGATATCGCCAATCTGTGACTTC
The DNA here is from genome assembly GCF_020726555.1 of Boeremia exigua. Taxonomy (NCBI): domain Eukaryota; kingdom Fungi; phylum Ascomycota; class Dothideomycetes; order Pleosporales; family Didymellaceae; genus Boeremia; species Boeremia exigua. The sequence continues at coordinate 1,708,181 of NW_025763518.1, read as the reverse complement.
CTAGATCCCCCACTGGCTGTCCTCGGTCGGCTCGCTGGAAATGTGTACTGTCTTGGACTCTTGACGATAGCGCTGTTCTTCTTCGGCTCTCTTGCGGTTTTAAACCTGACATCCATCCTGTAGCCACCGCATTCTATGCGGCGACGCGCACATTGATTACATGCTGGCTTCGTCTCGTCGCACTTCACCCTCCGGGACTTGCACGTCACGCATCCTGTAACATCAAGGAGTCAGTTGTTGTTGGTGTGGCAACTAAAGCGCAAACTCGGCTTTCAAAGAACAGACGAAGACGAACATGCCATTGCGACTCTTCGAGAACTTGTGCCTCGAGTCTTCAGCACGGCCGGGTACCTTCGGTAAGCTTGTCCGACGCGGTTGTTGTTCGTACTCGACCTCGGTTGGTGAAGGTACCATAACGATTAGGTGGTAAAGGCAAAGCCTGTAGCGAAAAGGAAGGGCTTTCCGGGGGCGTGCTGTATAAGGGAGCGGCAAGGACTGCAATGCTCAATCTTGGTGTTATCTCTACTGCTAGTTGCGAGACCCCGCATCCGAGAACGGCAAACCAAACCAGGCCCACGTGATGTCTCGTGGCAGTCGGGTACATCGCCGTCGCATCCTCTAACATCGCTAGACCTCTGATACATAGAAGTATGCTTGAGGCATTCTGTAAATGCGGTCGTTGTATGTTCGTGTAGCCGGCAAAGGATTCCACACCTAATTCTGTAGTGCAGATCCAATCAGGGGTGCACGCTAACACGCGCAGAGCTCCCGCTTTTCCAGAGCTTGTCTAGACTCCCATTGCGGCAGCACCATCTTCCGGTATTATCGCGCACTGTATCTTGGCAGTAAGCGTTCGAGAAGTCGGTCTAATGTTGTTACCTGGATCTTGGGAGACCCGATCGGAGCAAGAACGATCCGGCGGTTGAAGGCGCCGCCACACCGCTGGAACCGTCACGTCACTGTCGCTCATTGGGAGGCGGCCGTTAACGCCATAGCCGTTGACATCTTTCTTACAACAACGCCCGATGGTCGGGCAAAGTCGTTGCTCGTCGCAAATATGCCAGGGATAGTTTCCGACATGACACTGTCAGCACTCCGCGGTCTAGGTGGATACGAGCCAAGCCGTTTTTGTTGCAAGCGACGCAGTCAGATAGGTTTGCGCACCAATCAGAATGCGCTGCGAGCGAGAACGAGCTCTTCTCTAACCGATACGGCCAACGCGGCAAGGACCAACCCAAGCGGATGAAAGACGGGTGCCTACGATTCATCATAGTGTAGGATTGAAAAGCAGTGCTGCCCCAGGACGGTTTCCGGGTTTCGCTATTTACAGAGCCTGTCACTTCCATCTCATCCCAGGATCCGCGACCCCGGTCCATCTTGACTGCGACCCTGTCCATCTTGATCGCGACCAATCGCCACGATGGTCTCCACACGTCTCTCTACACTCGCCATACTGGCCGGTCTTACAGCCCTTGCCCTTGCAGCAGAAGATAGACCTCGTGGAAACTTCAGGCAGTGCACCGAAGTCACACCTCAGTGCCCTGCCATCGCATCAACATACGGCTACTACCCCATCCTAAGCGTCAACGCCTTCCTCCTTGCCCTCTTCGCCCTCTGCTGCCTGAGCTCCCTAGTTGTCGGCATCTGGACAAAAACATGGACCTACACCATCGCACTGGCCGGAGGAACACTGCTTGAAACCGCCGGCTACGGCGGCCGCATCCTCATGAACGGCAACCCGTGGAGCGACTCCGGCTTCCGCCTGCAAATCGTCTGCTTGATCCTGGGCCCCTCGCTGATCGCCGCCGCCATCTACCTCACCCTCAAGCACTTTGTGCTGTACTGCGGCCCGCAGTATTCGCCGCTCAAACCGCGCCTGTACCCCTGGGTCTTCATCGGCTGCGACATTGGGTCGATCGTGCTGCAGGCGTGCGGCGGCGGCATCGCCGCGTCCGGCGGGAACACCAACATCAAGCTGCTCAACGCGGGCAACAACCTCATCATCGCGGGTATCGCGTTCCAGGTCGCCACCATGGCGGGGTGTGGGGTGCTTGTGCTGGTGTACATCTGGAACTACCGCAAGGGCAGAGCTGTGAAGGGCCAGGTGCACGAGAAGAGCGCGTACCAGCTCGGCAAAGACCAGGGTACCGTGTCGCTCGGGAAGATCAAGCTGTTCGCTGCTGTTGTGTGTTTGGCGTACGCCACCGTGCTTATCCGCTGCATCTACCGGTTGCCGGAGATGGCGGGCGGTTGGGGTAACCCGCTGATGCGCAACGAGAAGGAGTTTTTGCTGCTCGATGGCATGTGAGTCACCCTATCTTTCTCGAAGTGTCTTTGGGGTTCGCGTTGCTGACAATAGTAGGATGATTGGTATTGCGTGCACTGGCCTTACCGTGTGCCATCCGGGCTTCTTCTTCCCGCCATTCGCGGCGTTCCGGGGTGGTAAGAGGAGGACTGATTCCGAGTCGACGTAGGCGCTTGATCGAGATAGACACTTGCACTAGATACTAGGGGCAACGCTTTTGTGGCCTTTCAGTGCTTGCTTAATTATAGACACCGTTGCCCGTCGTGGTTGGCGGTACCTACCAGTCTAACATCTTTTCATGATAGGTAGATGAGCATGTGTAATCCTTTTCTAATCAAATTCATACCTTCTCTTCTCCTTCACCGAAACAGACCCCTGGTAGCACCGCTCCATCCACGCATCAGCCACGCCTCACCCCCGCTATTCCCACTGCACAAAACCCACAAACACTCCACTCCTCATATCAACCATACCAGCACGGACCTTGCAACACCACCTACCCTTCCCATAACGTGAAAGCAGAATGAGCTGAACTGCGCCAGCCTCTGGATAGTCCTCACGCAACAATTACAGAAGAAAACATAGGATTACCCCCAGAACTTATAGTGCCTTTAGGTTGACGTCTGCTCGCACACTGCTCGCTCGTGTCGCTCAAGCCTCATCGACCCCTTCTGGTGCGACGTCACTGTCCCAACAAGACTGGCCTCTGTGGCCAACGGTGTTTTTGGGAAGTGCTTGTGCGTGTGAATTGAAATTTGAGATGCGTTTTCGAAGCCAGTCTGAGTCGTGGGCAGCGTACTCAGAACGCGCACACTGCGAATCCAAGCACGACAACGCTGCGCGCCACGCTTTCGCTACTCGGAAACCTTACTTATTAAGCCTACAAACAGCCTACAAACATCGTAGCAGTTAACCAGTCCGATTGTACACACGCGCTACACTTGGTCACTCGCCGCACTCTGCCCTACTCCCCACCCTCCTCCTCCTCCCCATCGTCCCACTCATGCCACACCACAGGCGTAATATCCTGGCCCCCCACCGCCGTCCCACCAAACTCCAAATACCCCGCGGCCCCCGAATACGGAATGCGTGCGATCTCCTCCCACTCGCCCATGACCCACACGCTCTGCATCCCCATGATCATGTGCTGCAGGACATGGCAGTGCAGCATCCAGCACCCGGGCTCTGTGACGCGCAAGCGCCAGCAGCGCCAGCCCGAGGGCTCTTCGGACGCGGTCTTGGCCGCGTAGCGGTACAGGTTCGTCGTGTCTCTGAGCACAGGACTGTAGTTTGCGAGCCGCGCTTCGTTGGCGGCTGCGTCGTATGTGCCGTTGCCGGCGCCGCAGTCGTAGTAGTGCGCGCCGTGCAGGTGGAACGGGTGGTAGTCGACGCCGCCGTTTGCATTCACAGAGGATCCCGTGTTTTCGAGCACGATCTCGAGGACTTCGCCGAGTTTGGCGGGCCAGGCGAGCGAGAGCGGGTCCCAGCCGCCGTTGGCGAGGGCCGCGGTGTAGTTCGGCATCGCGGCGGGGCCGTTCTTGTAGATGTCTACGAGGTAGGGGGGCGCGGCGTAGGATTTGTCTTCGGTCCAGTTGAGCCCCTCGAGTTGCCAGATGATGGTGGATTGCTGCAGTTGCTGGTTGGTGATGTGGACGCGGCGGGTTACTTCAGAGGCGAGGGGAAAGGCGTTGGGGACGAGGGGCTCGAGGGCGTATTCGAGGAAGTCGTAGGTGTTGTTGGGAAGCTGCAGGGGGGTGATGTGCGAGGTGCTGGTTATGCTCGGGGCTGCATTCGAGTAGCGTAAGACGCCGAAGCCGGTGTATGTAGCAGGACGGTCTTTGGTTTCGAATTGGATGGCCCAGTCGCTCTTTCCATTCTCACCACTAATCTCCTCTGTGGGCTTGGTGGTTAGGAGCACGTCAAAGCGCTGGCCGGACGTGATCTGCATGTGCCCGACAGGATAAGGCTTCGTGTAATGTCCATCAGCGGCAATCACATGCATATCTGCATGCCCCTCGATGCCAAAAGAGACCATACTGATCGCCGTTGCTCCCACGAATCGCAGCCTGTACTTCTTGCAGGGCTCGACGTCGATGACTGGCAGTGCACAGCCCTCACGGCCAGCGCTATTTGCAATACCCACTCCATTTAGAAGAACTGCATTTACCTCTCCGCTCCACACGAACGGTGTGGCTGTCAGCCCATGCTCGATGACGTGATCGGATTGGTTGTAGTAATCCTGCAGAAAGATTACGCGTTCCTCATCGTACGCGTAGGGAGGAGCTGCAGCATCTTCGACAATCAGCGGTCCCGATGCAGTCATGGCCTGGAATCCGACGTGTGAGTGGTAGAAGTAGGTCCCGGAGTCTTCCAGCTCAGGGTGAATCTCGTAGTCGAAGCAGTGGTGTGGCGCAATGGGCCACTGCGTGACTGGCGAGCCGTCGCTGAAGGGAGCAGTGCGTTGGGTGAGACCGTGCCAGTGCTGGGGATGTTAATAATATAACCGACATGTATGGAGAGATTTCTACCATCGTAGTGTTGTACGCGTCCATGTCGTTGCAGACTCGCACCCAGCTCGTCTTGCCGGGTGGAAGGCGAAGCTCCGGGCCTGGCGACGTGCCGTTCACCAGGACCGACATGCGGTGTTGGCATGCCACAGTATGATTTTCATACGTGACGCGAAGATAGAAATCCGGCGTAAAGGACTCATCGTGAACATGGAGGCGGGAAGCATTCACTGTACTGGCCACAGAAAACGCCAGCAGCAACACAGAGAGAAAAGACGACAACATCTTGAAAGAAATTACCTGATGTGCACATCTGGCGATCTCCCTCTTCTAGGTTATATACGTTGTTTGCATCGGTCCTTTCTAGAGTTCTCACCCGCCCCGCCGCCGCATCCGAATGGAGGCTGACAGGTAGCACCAACATAAGCCGACGTTTCTGAACATAGCACAAGCACCGATCATAAACCGACTTGCACAATCGCTTGCTGCAGTTGTGCCTATTTGTGTCGCTGCAGATCTTGTATTGCGATTCACCTGCTTGGGTTCTGCACTGAGCACATCTGGTACCCTGCATTGCGTTGGGCATAGTGTTTCGATGCGCGGGTGGTACACTCGAGCGCACAATCTCCGCAATAAAACCTTGTTGGGTGTTGTTGTGGTAGGCAGATCCCGCGGCCCGAATAGCGGCAGTCGGTTTTTGACTTCGTATATCGCCGTGGATCGCGCATCTAGTGAACGTCGCCACACTTCTCCCCGCAGCGGCTGGAGATCGTTAGTTGGAGCATGTTCCCCAGAATTCTACGCCTGGAGGCTTGCGGGGTAGTATAGCTCAGCATCGGCGTCTCGCCGATCGGATGTCGGGGGCCTCTGTGAAGTCTAGTCTCGCTCGCGCTTCAACTGCACCGTCTCGAAGAACGGATTCTCGCTCTCCACCTCTTCCCCCTGCGCCACCATCGTCCGCTCCGTATCCCACTTGTACAGCCCCCCCTTCTCCGCTACCTTGAGCGCCATCCCGCGATCCTCCCCACTCATCGTGCACACCCACCTGTGCACCCTCCAGTCCCCCCTCTGACACTCCGCCGAGCAGTACGCCGCAGTGCCGCACCTCCCACAGCGGTCCAGCGGCTTCGCCGCACCCGCCGCGCCACACGCCGTGCACTTGCTCAGATCGAGTGCTGCATACAGCAGCAGCGGCGCCATCGCAATCCCGTCGCCGAAGATGTCCATCGGCGCATACTCGACATGGAACGAGTGCTTGACCCCCTTTGCCGCGTCCCAGCACCTACTCTTGATTGCATCCTGGACCCAGCGCTCGCCGAGCCTATCAACCAGCTCCGCGGCCTTGACGTCGCGCTCGCCCAGCATGCTCTCGCGCGTATTCGGCACCCAGGCGCCGCGCACAACGCTGTCGTTAGAATGCAGAGCGACGTTGTACGTCAGCATGACGGCCCAGTTCTCGCCCGCGGCGTCGAGCGTGCCGAACGTGACTTGGTTCCCCACGCGGCCGATCTCTAGCTTCTTCGCTGCGGCGTCGGGCGTGGGCCCAGGCACCGTGCACGTCCATGTCAGGCTGAACCAGGCATCCAGGTCCAGGAAGGCTTGCAGGGCGGCGGGGCTCCAGCGGTACAGCACGGTGGCTATGCCGTGCGGGACTGATGGCGGCGTGGAAATGCCCGTGTTGAAAGAGTTTTCCTTGTAGATGCTGAGCGGGTGGCCGTCTAGTTTAAGGGGAACATTCGGGTAGTCTGGCAGCCTGAGGTCAGGCAGCGCGTCGAAATGCAAGATCATGTTTGTGTTTGTGAGTTGGTGTAGTTGAGAGGAACGTAAAGATATGTGGGTGAGTGGGGCGATCGCCAGCGCATGATTGGCCGGCGTTTCGAGACCTCACTCGATGCACTACCCAGGCACTTCGCAAGCCCGCCATGCCTTGAGGTTCTGGCTGCACAAGACAACACATGGTGTGTGCTACATGCCACGAGCAATATGGTCCCCCGCAATCACCGCCACGCAGAGCCACCGCAAAGCACAACGTCACCTGAAACGCGACCCCTGCACCGGTACACCACGCGGCACGCCCCGCCGTCAGCGCCCCGACACCTCGGGTACCAGTGCCCGACCATCTCCAGCGACCCCAAGGTTCTTCCTCTCTGTCTGCCCCAAGTCCCAGATCCTCCGTACCACTTCCTCCATACCACTGACGCGGTCCATGACGCCGTGACTGCTCCGCGACAGCGGGTCCTAGAGTCGAGGTAGTAGTCGAGACGTACCACGGGTGCAGGGCTCTGGCCTTTGTACCCCGCTCGAGCGCCCCGCGCTACTTGCTGTGGGAGAGTCTGGTGCTTTGGTTGCGTGCGGTCGCTGTAAAGAGCTAGCAAGTAGAGGTGCGTGCGAGTATTTGAGTATGTGTGTGTGAGTGAAGGGGGGTGGTGAGTCGCCATGCTGACGTAGGGGCGGATCAGCGTATTCCGTAAGCACAAGGCGATGGAGCCCGAGCATGTCTGCGAGATTGTCAAACGAGGCCCACGAACACACGGAGCACGCAGTCAACAACGCAGTTGGAAAAAACGTATCGATTTAGATATCAAACATTAAGTAAGTACGACGGCCTAGATATATACACCGCGCCCACCGCTCAACCACCCCTCTCTACGAGGAGATCTCGACAATCGCGGGTCCGGCAAGAATCGTGTCGTCAGTCGCCGCAGTGTTGCAGCTCGTCAGCACAACGTAGCTCTGCCCGGCAAAGCCCTCGGGGACAACAACCTCATACCCGCCGTCGACCGACTTAGCCTCGACGAAGGTCGGCCCGGTGACAGCGATGAACGCCGCGTACACGGTGCCCTCGACCTTGTACCCGGTGGTGCCGAGCAGCACAGTGGATCCGCTCTTGATCATCATGTCGCTGCTGGACGCCGACAGGCTGGGGAACGCCTTGACGGGCAGCGCGGGGTTCTCGGCGGGGCAGCCAGTGATGAAGCCCGCGGCGAGCGTGTACACCTCGTTGTAGGACAGCGGGGCGTCGAACGGCTGCGCGAACGGCGCCTGCTTGATCGTGTTGCGGATGTACGCGCTGTGGCGCGCCTCGACGGTCAGGATCGAGCCCGCGGCCGTCAGGTACGTCTTGGACATGATGTCTGCGGCGGCGCCGAGGTACGCGCTAACGCCGACGCCCTCGAGCACCGACGCGGTCGCCAGGAACGACTGCACGGAGGTGACCCCAAAGGCGTAGGTGCACTCCTTGACGGGGACGGCGCCGGCGGCGGACAGCGCGCCGGACAGGAAAGAGACGTGGGTTGCTTCGTCCGAGGCGATGGTCTTGATGCGGCCATACACCTCAGCGTCGAAGCCGGCGGCGGAGAAGTCGGCCTCGGTGAAGTTGGCGAGGCCCTGGCGGTAGAAGGTGTTCTCGAGGTGCTCGAGGGTGAGGGCGTAGTTGAGGATGACATCGTCGGTGGGGCCGTCGGCGCGCTTGGTGGGCGCGGCAGAGGCGGCGGCGGCCAGGGCAGCAATGGCGAAGTTGGTCTTCATTGTAATGGAAGTATGGGGGATGGAAGATGGGGTGTGAAGGGGAAGGTGGAGGAGATGTGAGTTGGGATGATATCAGCATCAACAAGGACGCAGCCTTACTTATACCACAATCCTCACCCTCAACTGCACGGCGACTTCTCCTTCGCGCCCGTCGTCATGTCCACCCCGCCCCTTACCACTACAGGCAACGACCTACAGCATCGCGGTACAGCTCCCATCCGGCGCAGCCCAGAAATTTCGAGCATCGCGCTGCATTCAGCCCAAGTCCTACGTAGCTAGGCCGCTGCTCCCAAAAGAGGAATTTGTAATGCCCCAGCGCCCAATCGGGCACAGCCCAGCATCGTCCGCCCCAAAGCAGGCAACCCTCAAGTCTGTGAGCCGTCCCCCGCAAAACCGCGTCCCCAGCGCCGGAACCCTCGCTTCCGAGCAAAAAAGTGTAGACGCCTGTGCAGTGACGTCGGGGACTAGGCCAGGAGCACGCGGCGTGTGATTGGGCGGCTGTTTTGAATCGGGGCTGGCGCGGAATGCTAGGCTGCTTGCGGACTGACGGGCTGCGTGGAACGTGAGGGTTCCGAGCGAAGTTGTACTACTGGCGGCACTTGCCTTGGGCATCGCAGCTCGCGAGCGCAATGATTTGCAAAGCTGGTGTGGTCGCACGGGATGGCTGGCGGGAGGGCGAGGTGCCGGAGATGGACGGCCTTGTTTGAACGCAGCGGGCCATGACTTGTGTTCGAATCTTGCGGCGAGATGGCGAGTGGATGCTTTGGGTCGACCTGGGCATTCTTGTGACCAGGTAGAGTTTGAGAAGGGGCGTTGTGGTATATTACAAGTCCGCCTCTTGTTCGTTTTCTGAAAGCGCTCGTCGACATCTCAGTCTCAGTCTCAAGTCTCTCGTTACACACCATCTCAGACCATCATCTTAAACCACCATCTCAACAAGCCTCCCTTTCTCCCACCATGAAGTCCCTCTCCATCATCGCCGCCGCCGTCCTCGCTGCAGGCGTCACCGCGTAAGTCCCCCCAATACCCTTGCTCAACCCCCCCTAACCTCCCCCAGCCAATCCCCCTCCATCACCACCACCATCACCGCGCACGCCGGCTGCCCCACGGGCCCCGCCGCCGACGTGATGGTGACCCGCAGCAACGCACCGGTGCCCAGCTGCGCGGCCGGCAACGGCACCAAGCCGTCCATCGTGACGATGCCGGGCTACGGGCCGCCGGCGGGCAACGCCACGGCGACGGGCAGCATGGCGCCGCAGTTCACGGGCGCGGCGGGCAGGACGGTGGTGTCGGGTGTGCTGGGGGTGGTTGCGGGGTGTGCGGTGTGGATGTTGTAGGTGGATGAACGCCGGGGGTTAGTCCGCGTGTCGGGGGAGGAGTAATACCAGGAGATATCCTTGCTGTACATAGCGCGCGTTGTATGTGCTGTTTTGGTCGTTGCAGGTGGCGCTCGGGTCGCTACGTGCAAGTAATACTATGCCTTTGTCATGAATCCCTTAGGATGCCGGCTGTTCTCTTCTCTTGCTACCCTACTATCACGCCACCCTACGGTCGTCCCACCAAACACCGCCTTGCCCTGCGGTACCCTGCCCTGCGGTGCTCTACCCTGCGCCGCTCAGCCCTGCGCCGCTCAGCCCTGCATCGCCATGCATGGCCCTGCATCACCACGCGGATACACGACATAGCCGCCACTGCGAGCCGCGCGGGGGGTGGGGGTGCAGTGTGTGCTACGATCGAAGACGGAACGGGCGGCGCGCGGGGAGTGTTGCCGTGCGTGCGGTGTACCGTACTGCCTTTTACTGTATTGCCTGTACGCCCTGACTTGCGGTTGACGCTTCTCCTCACCGCGCCTCCTCCCTAACGAATCCCGAGCCAGATCCTTTGTGCCGCGGGAGCCACGCATCACTGGAACGCAGCGCGCGGGCTAAGAAAAACTATACATGCTCGCATTTGTGTTTGTATGCTCTTGCTATATGCACCGACAGCGCCAATATCTACACATCCATGTCCGGGTCCATCTCGGAACCGCTTTGCTGCACACACCGCACTCATTCACAGAATATACCTGGTTGCGCCGACCGCGCGCCTTTGTCTTTGTCTTCGCCTTCGCCTTCGCCTTTATGTTCGCCTTCGCCTTCGTCTTCGCCTTCATCTGCCTCATCGCATCGCATCGCATATCGTACCAAACGCCTCGAAACGCCTTCACGCAAGAACCAGCCATGCAAGTGTATCCGCTCCCAAAAAACCGCAGATGCCCAGAAACCAGTCAGCAAGGGGGACAGAAACCGCAAACGCGCAACTAAGGGGGAAGCGCCGCCCAACGCCGAGCCGTCATGCAGAGCCCGGAGGCGGGGCTCTCATTAAAGTGTCGCTAAATATCGATTGTCGAAGCGGGAAGCAAGGAGATTACGCGAAAGACGGCAGCGCGGCGCCGCCGCAGTCCGGGATCTTGAGGCCCGGCTTGAGGTTGCGGTTCACGTCCATCAGGCCCCATTTGTCTTCCCACTCCTTGCCCTTTTCGTTGTAGCGGATTTTCCAGGGCTCGTCGAAGGCGGAGAACCTGGTTGTGTTAGTCGTGTACATATAAATGAGGTTGTCTTAGAAGGGTGGATGATCATCACGGCAGTACTCACCAGAAGTACTCGGTCTGGTTCTTCAGACTCGGGCAGATCCAGTCCTCCATGAAGAGGTTCATCTCGTCAATACCAGCGACCGATCCCCCGGTGCACGAGGCGGCGCCGCCGCAGTTTGTGCCGCCGCCCGATGGCCAGCCAACCTCGGCAATGACCTGCTTGATGTTGTTGTCGTTGGCGGTCAGGGCGACGTCGTTTTGCTGCCAGAAGGTCCACGTCCAGGCCGCGGCGTCCTCGACGGAAGTACCCGAGAAGAAGGGGTGCACGTTGGACATGACGACGTCGACCTTGGTGGCCATGTCGGCGGTCCAGTTGTCGCCGAGATCGGCCATGGCGACGGGCAGGTCGCACTTGTGGCTGGTGATGTTCTGGCGGAAGTTGGTGATCTGGGTGAGCAGCTGGGCGACGGTCAGATCCTCGCGGTACAGAACCTCATTACCGATGATGATACCCTTGAAGTAGTCGCAGCCGTACTCGTCGAGGATGTCCCAGGTCTGGGCGATCTGGCGGTTGTTGGTGGAGTTGTTGTCGTCCAGCCACACGCCGAGCCAGATCTTCATGTCGGACAGCTCCAGACGCTGGATGGCGTGGATGACCATCTGGGTCTGGTTGCAGTCGGTTCCGTAGAGCCTGATGGAGTTGGTCAGCTGTGACATGACGGCGACGTCGCGGGTGATGTTGTTCTGCGAGGGCGCCACGGTCAGGCAGTCCGGGCGCTGCGAGTTCAGCGGGGTGTAGTCCATGCCGGGGAAGACCTTGTGCAGGTTGGCGTTGTTCATCAGGGCCTTGATCTCGCTGGAGTCCTTGTTGAGGTCGTCCTTGTTGTCGGAGGCGACGTCGCCGGCGCTGACAGAGCCGTGCTGGCCGTCGTGGCCGCTGCCGCCGTTCCTGTTGAGCAGGGCGCCGAGGACGCCGCCGAGGATGGCGCCGATGACGATAAAGGCAATGATTGAGATGGCGATCCACATGCGCTTCTTGCGCTTGGCGTGGTCGCGCTTTAACCACTCGGACTTTTCGGCGAGCAGCTCAGAGTGGCCGCCGATGTGGCTCCCGCTGCCGTTGGCACTCCCCCCGTTGATGTTCGAGACGGCAAAGGCAGCGGCGCCACCAGCAGCGCCGGCGCCCGCAACACCGCCGGCAATGGACGACCCCGGCGAGCCGTTGCGGCTGCCGTCGCGCGAGACGCCAAAGCCCGGCACGAACGAGCGGCGCTTCTGCTGCGGCGTCTCGGGCCCCATGCCCCAGTCGTCGTCGTCGGCGAGGTCGTTCGGGTTGATCTCGGCCATGGCGTGGGCGTTGCTCATCGGGGCGGTGCTGTAGCGGTTGTAGGGGTTGTCGGTGAAGGGGGCCGGGTGGGCCGAGTTCATGCTGTGCAGCGAGTGGTTGCTCGAGTACATGCCGGCGCCGGCCAGCGGGACCTGCGAGCCGTAGGAGCGGTTCGAGTACATGGAGCGCGGCGGCAGCCCGCTGTCGTAGGGGTACTGGTCGTGGAAGGGCGTAGAGCTGGGGCTGCGGCTGGGCACGCCGAGCGGGCGCGGGTCGCTGCCGGGCGTCGACAGGTCCGAGTAATTGTTGGGGTCGTGCTGGAACGACGGGCGCGACGGGAAGTGCTGGCTGTCGGCGTGGGCTCCCACGGGCACGCGGTGGACGGGCGGCGGCGGGGCGTCGTCAAGGCCGTCGGCGGGCGAGCCGGGCTGCGCCAGGAAGGGCGTCTCGGACTGCGAGTGAGCCATGGGCGCGGCGGAGGAGAGCGAGCGTCAGCGAGTGCGGCGAGGCAGCGAGCGTGGGTGCAGCGAGCAGCGAGGCGGCTGAGGCAATGGCGCCGCCGGTGGGTCGCACGCAAGCGGGCGCTGGGCGGCGGGCGGTCCGAGTGGGAGCGAGCGTTCGCAGCGGGCACAAGCGGCGGGCGAGGGCGATGGCGAGGGTGATGGCGATGGGAGGCGGGCTGCGGCGGCGGAGAGCAGCAGACGGGTGTGGACGACGCCTGCAGCTTTTCCAGGTTGCAGGTTGCAGGTTGCAGCGCCCAGCGGAGAGGCTGGTTGGTCTCTTGGAAGCGGCACTGCCCCTGCGCGCTATTGCCGCTTCGGTCGCCGCCATCGTCATGCTAAACCTCGCAGATAGCAGGGCCTCTGCGCACGGCCGCCCACCACCGGCGTGCGCTGAGCCTGCTATCGCTGCTCGCCAAGAGCGCTGCTGAGTCTGCCTGTCTGTCCGTCCTCGCGCTACGCCGCTCCGGGTCGCGCGGCACACGCCCGCTGCGAACTCACGCACGGCGCGCCTGCTGCAAGGCCCCAACCGCAGGCCTCAACCGCAATCTCTCGTATCTATCGAATGTCTACTCGCGACGACGACCCGCCCGTCGAGGGAGACGGGCGTGTTGCACTGATCCTGATTGCCGTCGTGATGCTGCTGCCACTAACACCCCGAGTCCTCAGCAGCCCCAACCCCCAATACGAACGACACGAACCAATACCGCCACAGCAGCGTCGTAACCATGCAGCGATCGCTGGTCTCGCGCCAGCCAGCTGCAACGTCTCGCCGTTGCTGTGTCGCCGTGCCGATCGGCGCGTGAAACACACCCCGACACCGACCGGGACAAGACAGTGTAACTGTCGCACGCCCTCATAGCACTTGAATCCCTCACCAGTCGCCACTTGCCCATTGCTCACTCCCAACACTCCAGACCAACAATTCATAACTCTAACCCACCCCTGCCACTCCGTCGCCAACTTTGCCTGCTTGTTGTCGTGGACGCGTGTGCTGGCCGCCGCTGCCGTGACAACCTGACTCCAGCTGCCACACACCCGTTGCCAAGACACGGCCGGCACACGAGAGAATTGCCGAATCAGGTTTGTGCGCGCCTTGCCTGATACAGCGCCGGCTGGTTTTCTGCGACATCAACAATACGGTTGTTGACTGACATGGTCGTTGTGGAGTGTGGACGGCGTTGTAGTACTTGTAAGGTGAGTCTGGGTAGATGCGACGTCTTTAGAGTTGCGTGGCACGCTGTGCAGGGTGAGGTCAGGTAGGTCAGGTAGGTCCGTGACAAGCAAATACAGTTCAGCGACATTGACGCAATTGAACTCTCGCCAGACCGATGGACCTTAATAAACCCCTCTACCTTGCAATTGCAATACAGCGCTGCACGCATTTCAAACCCTCCGTCAGTCCACGCCTCATCTCCCGTTACAGATGCCATCGATCCAATCCAATCCAATCCAACCCTATTCAAAGAACAACCAACAAACCACCTCAAACACATGAACTAAAGACAAACACAAAGAATCCCCCGCCCCCTCCCCACCCCCACAGTCTCCCGCCCAAGTGTATGGCAGCCTTACCCACTGTACCCACTTCTCCTCCACGCACGCGTTCCCCACACATCCCCACTTCAATGCCTCTAACCCAACAGCCCAAGTCTAAGATCAGCGCAGTGTTGCTGTTTTTCTGGTGGTTGATGTGCGGTCTGCGTCGTCTGGTGTGCAGTGGTTGACATCCGGCATCTAGCGTGCGGCTTTGGCGTTTGATATCTGGAATCTGGAATCTGGAATCTGGAGTCGGGAATCTGGAATCTGGAGTCGGGAATCTGGAATCTAGTATGTAGTCTCCAGTATGCAGTCTCCAGTCTCCAGTCTCCAGTCTCCAGAATCTGGAATCTGGAGTCTGGAACCCAACACACAGCATACACCATCCCTATCCCCTCGCAGTCCCAGCCGTTAAACGATGATCATGGGTAATCTATCTACTGTGGACGGGGATAGCTGCAGAGGAAGGCGAAGACGAAGACAAAGGCGAAGACGAAGACAAAGGCGAAGACGAAGATGAAGACTAAGACTAAGATGAAGATATAGAAAGCGCAGTACAGAAGACTAATGTACTGTGTACTGTACATACTTCTGCGCGGTTATCTTGTCTTCTTGTATAAAACATCTTGCGTCTTTACCCCCTGGCTCCTGGCTTCTGGCTTCTGGTCTAAAGCCCTAGCTTCGGCACTGCAGCTTTGAGCTTCAGTCTGTAGTTCCTGACTTATAGTTTGTAGTCCCTGGCTTCTAGTCTGTGGTTCCTGGCTTCTATTCTATAGTCCCTAACTTATAATCTACAGTTCCTGGCTCCAGTCTACAGTTCCTGGCTCCAGTCTACAGTTCCTAGCCGGTGTTTTAGGGCAGGGCCTGAATTACAGCCCGCACAGTCCTGCAGCATTCCCAGGCGCTCAAATTCTCCCCTACTCTACAGTCACCACACACGCCAGCCACACACTCAACCCACAACAACCGCAGCCTCCACGCTACAACCCCCCAAGAAACCCCAGCATCTCCTCAACAACCCTCTCGGGCTGCTCCTGCTGCGGCCAATGCCCCGCGCCCTCGACATACCTCACGCCCCTAAACTCCGCACAAGCACCCTGCAACCCCTCCAGCACCCCCGGCTCCTGGAAATTGCCCCAGTCACTACGGCCCGAGATGAATATAGTCGGACACTCAATCCGCCGCCCGACAAACACCTCGAGATCGCGTTTCCGCGCGGGGTCCGTCGTGGTGCGGTACCAGTTCAGCGCGCCCTGGAAGCCCGTGCGCGACCACTCTTGCACGTAGACGGCGAGGTCGGCGTCGCTCATCCAGCGCGTCGTGGCGGAGGCGTCCTCCGAGGCCATCAGGGCGGCGATGGCGGATGGCATGGTGGCGGAAAGTGGCATGATGTAGTAGTGCGGCATGCGGGCGAGTTCGGGCGCGCTCCAGGCGGCGAGCGGGGCGGGCGTGTTGGCGCGGTAGGCCGCGGATTTGACGTGCAGGTAGCCGCGCAGGAAGGCGGGGAGGCCTTGGGGCGGGTGGGCCCAGTCGGCGGCGGCGGCGGGGGTGCTGTTGTACCACTTGTAGTGTTTCCGCGGGGGGTCGAGGGCGGCGAGGGCCGCGTGGATGTCCGCGGGGGCCGGGGGCAGGGCGGCGCCGTTGCGGGTGTTGAAGGGCAGGGCTGTGGGGGGTTTGAACGGGTGGCTCATCATGATGCAGCTGCGGAACAGGTCGGGGCGGAGCAGCGCGCACAGGCTGGCGGTGACGGCGCCGAAGTCGTGGCCGGCGATGCAGTGGACGGCGCGGTAGCCGAGGGCGCACACGAGGGCCACGACGTCGCGCACGGCGCTGGTCAGGGTGAATTGCGACATGTCGACGCTGTCGAAGGGCGACGTGTCCCAGCCTGTGGTGCGGCCGTAGCCGCGCTGGTCGAAGGCGACGACGTAGTAGCCGGCGTCGGCGAGGGGGACCATGATCTTCCGCCAGGAGAAGGCGAGCTCGGGGTATCCATGGGTGAGGATGATCAGGGGCCGGTCGCGCTGGGGAGTGTGTCCAGCTTCGAGGATGTGGAAGGTGAGGCCGTTGGACGGGCAGTGGACGTAGTTCTCGGTCACACCTGGAGGCAGTGGCAGGGGGGGAAGATCAGACATGTCGGTGTTGATGTGTATGGTCAAGTAATATTCTGCCAACTAATGTCTGTTCAGCTTTGTTTAATTCGTGTATTCTGGCATCAATTCACTTTACACGTAGATCAATCACGTTCGGTCACGATCTGAGGATGGATGCGGGGGTGACGTGCGTCGGCTATGTATCCGCCCGCGTCGAAAAGCTTAAAACGATGTTCAAGCAATTACTGGGGCATCTTACAGCCTCGTGCGGTGCACACTGTTCCACGGCGTGTGGGCGGAGCAGGACTGCATTGTGGCGCTGGCGGCTAGGACACCAAGTGCACGTTGTCAACAGGCGACTAGACACGTACAAATAATGTGCTTCTGCATCCTACTAACGCTCAACAACAAATAATTGTCAGAGCGACGGCGCGGTGAAGCGTGCCTGGAAAACTGGATCTGAGGTGAATCGGGCTACGTCATGACAGCTAGCGAGCCCACTCGAGGCGCCGGCGTCTGGCAGATCGTGCGGGTCGCTGTGGTTCGCTGCAGCTGCACATCAGGTCCGTGTGTCCGCCGGCGGTGCGTCCAGGCTGTTTAGTCAACAGCGAGGCCTTGCAGACATGGCACGGGGACGCCTGACATGTGTGCGCCGTGGTGTGGGAGACGTGGAAGATGCTTGGGAGACGTGGAAGATGCTTGGGAGACGTGGAAGATGCTTGGGAGACGTGGAAGATGCTTGGGAGACGTGGAAGATGTTTGGGAGGGCGTGGAAGATGCTTGGGTGTTTCGCTGCAGGGCCCTGTCGGGCAGGCAAACGCTGGCAAACGCTGGCACGGGCACTGAATCGAGAACACGCGTGTTTGGCTAAGGCGATGCGCTGTTTGAGCGTGTTTCCGCCGTCGCCGCAGGCCATCACTGCTGTGGTCGACGAGCCAAGGCTCACGGCCCTCCGCTCTAGACGACTCGCGGTGACGATCAAAGCACCTCGCGCCGCATTCTGCCAACTAAATAGACAACCGGCCCTCCACATTCTTTGCACCCCTACCGTCTCTCGATTCTTGCGCGCCCATCCCGACGGTGCGCTGGCCGACGTCTCTTTGTGCACCGCGCATACGTCACCGATTCCCCGGCTCGAATTGACCCCGGCATCCCGTGGGCACACGATGCAGTGCAGTCGTCTCGATAATTTCTAATCAGCCACGGCCATGTTCTCCCGCCGCCGGAGGGCTGCCTCCAACCCAGTAGGCGCTGTTGTGTGCTGGCCATGCGCAATGCTAACAGCGACAGCCCCAGCGATCCGCGCCCAGCGCATCCGCCTCGCTCGCGGCCACCAAGGCCTTTGCGCGCAACCAAGAGTCGGACGCGACCCTCTCCAACGCCGCCGCCGCCGCCGCCCTGCGCTCGCACACGTCGAGCCCGACGCCCGTCGGCGAGCTGGTCACCAAGCGCATGGTGCGCCGCGGCTCGACGTCGTCGCAAGGAGGCAGTCCGCGCCCGCCGGGCCTGCAGCGCCAGTCCAGCTCGGGCTCCATGACAGAGCGCTCGTTCCGCAACCCCTCGCCCAGCGGCCCCGTGCCGCCCGTGCCCGCCGTGCCGCAGCCCGCCAGCAACGTCCACCGCCGCGCCTCCAGCCTCGAGCCCGTCAGCCGCGGCGGCTCGCCGACCCAGCGCGGCGGCGGCAGAGGCGCAGCGCCGGCGAACCGCATACAGCGCGTGGGCAGTCCGCTGGCCCAGGTGTCCGAGGAGGCCCGCGACCCGCGCCAGTCGGTCAACTTCTCGCGCCCCATGTCGCCCGCCCTGCCCGCCGCCAGCGCGCCCGCGACCAGCCACGGGTGGTTCGCCGGGCCCGTCGTGAACCAGGAGGCCGTCCAGCGCATGGCCTCGACCTCGCCCCCAAAGTCTGCGGCGCCCCCGAGCAACACCTACCTCGCCAACACGGCCCAGGCGGTGCAGAACGCCGCCAGCCGCCCCGTGTCCACCCACTACGTGCAGCACGGCCAGGAGGGCGCGCGGCTGTCCAGCGGCAGCATGCGCGCAAAGCCCGCGGGCACCGCCGTGCAGTCGCGGTCCTTTCTGCCCCCCAGGACCCAGTCGCCGCGGCCCGTCGACCCCAAGTCGCCCGATGCCGTCTACGACCCCTCGACGCGGACCTTCATCCATAAACAGGACGCCATGACCATCCACCGCGAGCAGCACGAGCAGCCCGAAGAGCCGCAGCACTACCTCACACAGCACCTCCAGTCGGCGCCCCTGCAGGCCGGCCGCGGCCGCACGCCCAGCCCGCTGCGGTACTCGGTGCAGCCCGAGCAGTCGCCTCCTCGTGCAGTGCAGCCGCCTCGCGCAGCGCAGTCGCCTCCTCGCGCAGCGCAACCACTCCTACCCGAGCCCGTGGCCGAGACGCAGCGATTCGAAGAACTCCCAGCCACTCCACCCACGCAGCCACGACAGGAGATCGAAAACACCGCCAGGCCCCGTATCGAGCCAGTCAGCTTCATCCCCGTCGAAATTGGCCAGCCCGCTGAGAGCCAGCTGTCGCCGCAGTTCGCAGCGAACCAGGACAGCTCGTATCCACGCATCGACACAACGCCCAAGCCAGCGTCCAACGAGCCTGTGGCGCGAATCCGCGACAACGTCCGCACCGAGAGACAAGCCTCTCTCAGCCCAGCCCGCCACGCCACTTTTGCGCCAAACGCGAGCGTACTCACTGGCCTCAAGCACGAGCCGCTGCAGCGCTCTATATCACCCGCCAAATCTGCCTTGAAGTCGTCGCCGTCCGTCTCCCGGCGCAGCAACTCCCCTCTGGGGCCAGTCTACAACAAGACGGCCTCCGTGAGTGGAGCGTCCGACACTGCCTCTGAGAGCGGCTACGGGAAGAAAAAGAAGACCGTCCGCGTCAGTTTCGAGCAGGAGCCCACCATCGCAGGCCATTCCGCGTACGGCGACATGGACACGCCCGTCTCGCCCGCAGGCCCTACACCCTCCAAGCCCGTCCCAGCCGTTCGCGACGAGTTTGAGGATTTCATGCAGCCCCGCCCCGCCCTGCCCTCGTTTGGCAGCGTCCGCGACACAGCCCGGCCCCGCGACGAAGAGGATACGCCCGAGAAGGTCACCGAGACCGTGTCGACACCCATGTCAGCATCCGTGGCGTCCGTGGGAGAGCCCGTGGATGCTTCGTCCGACCTTGGCCTCGGCCACATTGTTGCTCAAGATTTCGCGGCCAAAAACGCGGCCGTCAGCGACCCGCTGCCGCCGCACGTCACGTCGGTCGAGGGCAGTGGTTATGTCTCCGACTCGAACTATTCGTCGGATGACGAGTCGAGTGTGACCAAACACGCCGATCCGGTGTCGGCCGCGCAGTCGCAGGTCTTGCCTGATCCTGAGCCCAAGTCTCTTACAAAACCGACGGCAGAGCATGTTGCAGTACCGGCAGAGCCTGTTACACTACCAGCCGAGCAGCCCTCTACACTACCAGCACCTGATACCCTGCCAGCGCCTGATACACTACCAGCAAACACTTCTACACTACCAGCACCTGCTACACTACCAGCAATCTCGGAACAGGTTGTTGAAGTGCCCAACATTGCCGTCCTCCCAGCGACGCCCAGTCCGTACCTGCACCCTGAGCCAACATTCCAAACCTTGTCGGCACCCGGTGGCTGGACCGACGATGAGGACATACAGCCTGCCACAACCACATACCCGCCTGTGACATTCGCGCCGATCGAGACGCCCGCTACGATGAAGCAGCAGTTCAACGAGCCACCCAGAACCCCCAGAACCGACGATGACATCTCCGACGACAGCAGCGTGTACAGCGACGCCTACGAGGACATCTCCGAGGACCAGGGCGGCTTCGGCAGTATTAACGCGATTGTCGAAAGCCCGGTGATCGGTTCGAGTCCCGGGCTGTTGGGTTCCAAATGGGCCGACAGCAGCGTCACCGACAGTCCCATGCCGCAGCCCAAGGGCGATGTCTCGTCGCTCGCCAAGGACCAGCTGGACACCTCCACAAGCGACTGGGAGGCTGCGCGCGCGCACTGGAGCGGCGTCAACCGGCCCAGAGACCACGCTGACCCGCAGATGCCCACGCAGGCACAGAGCAATGCTGCTCGTGTGTTGCAGGCTCCTGTGCAGGAAGCGGAGCTTCGAACGCGCACGGCGCCGCAGACTGCGACAAAGGCTGTTGAGACTCCGCGGGTATCCATGTCGGAGGCACCGCGAGCATCCATGTCGGAGGCACCGCGAGTATCCATGTCAGAGGCACCAACGAGGACATCGATATCGTCGCCTGCGCAGACACCAAACAAGCCCCTCAAGTCTGCTCTCAAGAAGACCACGCCATCGCCAGCACCCGCTCCGGCACGCGCGCAAGCGCCCAGCTCGGGTGTGCCGCAGATGAGAACAAGCATGCGCGGTGCTGCACCCAGGGATGGATCCTCGGGCTCACATATGCGAACCACAATGCGTGGCAACGCAAGCCCCGGACCACGAGCTGCACCTCAGATGCGCGCAAGCATGCGTGGAGACGCACCGACAAACAACATGGCGCTTGCCGCGTCTCGCCAGAGCGCGCCCGACACCAAGCCGAGGGGTGCGCTGCAGAAGAAGCACATCCCAGCTGCTGTGGCTGCCCGACCACAGAGTCTGCCGGCTTCGAAGGCCCCAGTGCCGACTTACGACAGCGACTCCGACGCGTCAGCAAGCAGCTTCCAGCGCAGCCGCGCCCGGCGAGCGGGTGGCGGGGGCTTTGCCAGAACGTCCATGAGAGGCCCGCCCGCAGGACCTACCATGAGAGCTTCCGCGCCCGCCCCAGCCCAGGTCCGATCGATCTCGCCGCCCAAACCGGCTCAGAACCTCCGCCAGTCCATGCGGCCATCGTCGCCCGAGCCTGTGAAGTCGTCGAGGTTCAGCATCAGGTCGCTGTCGCCCGCAGGCCGCTTCCGCAAGAAGCCAAAGGACGAGCCTCCCCCGCCGATGCCGCAGCCAGCTGCATCCGTCAAGCCCGTTGCATTCGTCAAGGCGCCCAAGGAGAGGGCAGCTCCCGCCAAGACCAGCACGTTCAAGAGCCGCTTTGCCGACTCCAGCGACGAAGACGAAGACCGCCCCAGCCGCTTCCGCAGCCGCTTCGCCGACTCCGACTCGGACCCCGAGCCCTACGAGCTGCCCCCCGGCCTGACCCCCGTGCGCGGCATCCCCCGCAAGGCCGGCGAAGAAGACGGCGACTCGACAGACCTCGAGGAGGAGGTCGAGCAGACCCGTCCGGCGGTCCCGGTCCCGGCGGTCACCAACGGCCACACCAACGGCGCCCAGGGCGCTCTCCTAGCCACCGGCTCGCTACGTGACAGCAAGCACGCCCCCTCCCCCGCCAAAGAGAAACGCGGCTTCTTCGGCCTAGGCAAGAAGAAAAAGACGCCAACGACACCCACCCCCGCGCCCACCCCCGCACACCCACACCCCGCCCCCGACTCCCCCTCCGACATCCCCGCGCCCCCGCCGCTCCGCCCCCGCTCCCCCGCCGGCCCACTGACCCCCATCGGCGAAGCCGACGACGACGACAAGCAACTCGCCCCGGCCTCGCCCCCCGTCAAAGCATCTCCCCGCTCCCCCAAACTCCAGCGCCGCACGACGCCCGACTGGCCGCTCGCGACGCCGCCGCCCATCGACGCCGCCACGCGGCCCATGAGCGCGGATGGCGCGCCCAAGCGTCCGCGGTTCGGGACCAGGGGGAGTGGGGTGTCGACTGCTACTGCACCTGCGACGGGGACGGCGGCGGCGATAGGGACGGGTTCAGTGGGGGGTGTTGGAGCGGTGCTCGATGCGCAGGGTAGGAGTGTGAGCTACGGGCGCTCTGGGCGGAAGAAGAAGTTCCAGGGGCTGAGGCGCGTGTTTGGTATTAATGACTGATGTCCGTCTGCGGTCCTGGGTCTGGGTCTGGCTTTGGGTCTGGGTCTGACTCTGGCGCGCTGGCGGGCGATGGCGAGGGCGAGTCACGATACCCCGTTCTTTTCCCGCACACACACGCGCGTTTCCGCGCTCGTCCGCTCTCTCATTTTCTTATCTCTTTGCTCTTTTTTTTTTCTGCTGGTGGGAGATACCATATACACAGCGCGAGTGCGTTTGCTACAAGGCACGGGAGGAGACTGATATGCGCCGTGCATGGAGCGCGATGTGGGATGATGAAGTGCATGCAGCGAGGGGGGTGGAGTGAGGGGGGTGGAGGGAAGCGGAGGTAGAGTAGCTAGAGACCCGTGCGGTGGAGGCGGGTATGTAATTTCTAATCTGGAATGATACCACACGCGTGGATTGGTGGTGTGGTGTGGTGTGGTGTCTACAAGTCGAGTACGGCGGTAGAAGAGAGTTGTTGCATTCGCATGCGAGCGATGACAGCCTCATGCAAAGGATCAACAATGGTTTGAACAGCTTGTAGTTATAGCAGTACATCTATTATGTTGGCCTTGTCCTACGGAAAGCGTGCTGATAGCTCGCCCCTTCTCTGCGTCGAGATCTTGACTAACCGCCTGGAAACATCCGCGCTGCTACACTGCAGCTCGGTTACCTGAGCGTCCCCTTTGCAATACTTTGCCTGGTCGTTAGAATGCGTCTCCAGCTCGCCTCCGATGTACCGGACGCTCCCTTGCGATACTTCGTCTGATCGTCTGAATAAAGGGGTGTGTTCTACGCGATACTTTGTCTGATCGTCAGAATGCGTCTTTACCTCCCCTACCAGAAGGCAGGTTAGCTAGCATTTTGCGAACGTCATTTTGCAGAGTTCACCTGCTACAAGGACCTCACGAGTTGGAGTTGCAGGCAATCCAATCATATCTCTCGTCACGGAACCGCGACACGCCAGCCATGCACAAGGCCAATGTTGACGACCAGACCAAGTATTGCAAGGAGAAGAACGCCCAGGGAGCTTGAGTCTTCAAAAGCACGACTTGAGGTTACCTTTGAATTGCTCGTGGGGCTTGTGTGGTGCCCTGTTTGCTGATGGGTATATGCTTCAGATAATTGGGTGTTAGTCGCAGCTGTAGACCTGTGGTCAGAACTTCCACTTAAAGTGTATGAAACAATGGCTGGGAACTAAGAGCACTGGCTGTCCAACATGCCGTACGGCCTAGGAGAAGCGTACCTCAAAAACTTTGACGCACACACTTGACCAACTCAACATTAGGGACGATGGACGTGTATTAGGGCGGGCGAATTTTGTATTACGATTACTATCTGCACCCGTCTGCACCGCGTGCTCTGCTCAGCTCCGTCCCGTTTCTTTCCTCCCCTGTCCCGTTTTTCCTCCTCTGTGCCGTCCCGTCTTTCCTCCTGTGCTGTCCTCTACACTCTACGCGGCTGTCACGCTCACGGCGTCGAGCAGGAAATAGGCCACCGCATCCGAGGCGCCGGTGCACGTAGCCTGGAACTTGAGGTCGACGGAGGTGGCCGCGGGCTTGAAGGTCGCCGCGTACGCGTAGTACGTGAGATCTTCGGTGCCGGTGCCCTTTCCGTCTTCGTTGTTGAACTTTGTGATGTCTTGGGTGAAGACGCGGACAGCGTTTGCATAGGCCGAGATGGTGCAGGTAATGCTGCCGGTCTTGCTGTACGGCATGAGGTAGAAGTTGAGCGAGTAGGATTTGGTGCTGTCGAGGGCCTTGCTGAGTTTCTGCGTCAGGCTGTAGTCGGTGCCCGTCTTCATGTTGTACACACTGCGGGTTTGTCAGCGGGCATGGTATAATATAGCGGTGAGAGAACTTGCATGTAGTCGCTTCCGCATTTCGCGGCTGGCTGGTACTCTACGAGA
Source organism: Boeremia exigua (assembly GCF_020726555.1). Classification (NCBI taxonomy): domain Eukaryota; kingdom Fungi; phylum Ascomycota; class Dothideomycetes; order Pleosporales; family Didymellaceae; genus Boeremia; species Boeremia exigua. Next base: position 1,684,018 of record NW_025763518.1, on the reverse strand, counting down.
TAGACGTTGGCGTTTGACGGGGTCCAGGAATCTATAGTCCCTCGAGAGCCACTGTTTGTTTCGAAGCTGGGGTTGGAGACCAGATTGGAAGCGCTGTTGATGGCATCACACGATAAAGCGGGTGGCGTTGGTGTAGTATTGGGCACGACGGAGACAGCTAGTTTGGATTAGCGTAGTGATTGACGGTTCCGCTCGAACTTACCGTTGACGTTGTCACTGATGGTGCCGGGATTCTTGGTGCCCTTGAGGTAGCATGGACCAGGCTTACTGCCTCCAACGAAGGAAGCAGCGACACACTGTGCGTTGGCCGCACACGCTACCGTACAGGCTTTGAGGCTCTCGGCGGTTTGGATACCGATGTCACCTCCGTAGAAATCAGTTCCACATGACAGCTTGAAAGTTCGAGACCCGTCGCTGTATGTGCAGCCGTTGTTCGCGGGGCAGGTAAAGCTTGCAGGGCATGTCGAATCAGTGGGAGCCGGAGTAGTCGAAGCCCCACGGTTTGTGACAATAATGCCAACCACATTTGCACTGGTGATGTCAGTCATAGAACTGTACTGGGATCCGAGGGCCTACTTTGGTAGCCCGGGCTTGAGAGTGCTCTTCAGATAACAGTTCTGACTCACGAAGCTCGCGGCAACACAACCAGCGGTGGCAGCGCAAGCATTGATGCAGCCAGCCAACGTTGTAGTCTGCGATCGTCAGACCTCGTCAAGGATATTATCGACTTCAAATTACTTCTGCCCGTTGCAAGTCTCCTCCAAAGTAGTCAACACCACAGTTGACTTGGAGAGTCGCTCCATTGCTCGTCTGGGAACACTTGTCGTCGGTTGGGCACACAGGTGCAGCCGGGCAGGTGCCCACTGCTCGAAGAGCAAGCACTGAGGCTTGGAGGATTGCGGGGATCATTCTGGAGGACGTTTTGAGACAATCGAAGCTCAGATTGACGTGGTCAGCGAGAGATGCTGGGTATCCTCAGTGTCCCGAACTGCTTATATAGAATTCCGGAGAGTCTTCCAATCATACCTTGACCAGTAGCATTAGTGAATCTAAAGCCTCTACCACCGCAAATACTACTTGGAGCAAGCCACGGTATGCTTCGCTAGGAGGAGCTAAAGAAGCAGAATCAGAAGCTCTTGACATGGTCGCTCATCTGAGCTGCAACAAACCACGGATACGCTGAGTTCGGTCTGCATCCTGACGTCAGATGCGTATGTTTGAAACCACTGTTTCTGGGGAGTCTGTTAGCAGCAGCGTAGAAGCTGATGACGACGATACTTCTGGACCGTGATTGAAGTGGTGGGGTACTCGGTCTCGACGCGGCAGGCTCTGTGCGATTACGATAACGTCGCGTCACCATCTCCTTCTATGCACTCTTGATGCTTCCATGCTGAGCTTCAGCATATCGATACTGGTGACCTTGTGGGACAACTGTGGGGCAAGCTCAGGCTATCGACCGAAGAGCTACGCGGGGTCAACCAGGGAGAACCGGGGCAACTTCGACCAACTGTGTCTTGTCGAGAAGCTATATGAGTTGCTGTGACTCTCTGTAGGCCGTTGGTAGGACTTTGTTGTGTCACCCTGCGGCTTGCCTTTTCAATATCCGTCCTCTTGCTTCAACTTGGAAGCGTTTGGAATTAAAAATCTAGTGCTTCTGCGTGTACATTTTGATGGATTGATCGGAGTCCGAATATGTCATATATGCGACTAGACGACTGTTTTGCGGGGTTGCATGAGGTGTACCATTGCAACGACGGCTCAACAGGTGACCGGAAGACAACCCGAAGAAACCGCGCACTGCTACGAGGAACTCTGCGGTAGCTGACACTGTCTTGTTGTACCCTCTGGAGGAATTGATCATCAGCAACAGGTGTGCTCGTTGCTTTGGTGCAGGAGAGTGCTGTCGGAGTCTGTCGAAGTCGAGATTTGATTCGTGTTGTGATGGCGTCACTGGTGGATCCCACCTTCCTTCTCCAGCAAGCACCCCGCCATCAGTAGGGCGCAGGGCGTGGGGCAAAGGACAGCAGTGCAGCATGCTCTGCGCGCCTTTTGAGTGAACAACAACACATCTTGAAAAGAGCTGGTCTTCGAAAGCCTGCTGTGCTAAACACTACAACAATGTCGGCCGCATTCGACATCTCGACAGCTCGAGAGCGCTTCCCCGCACTGCAGCAGGATCAAGTGTTCCTCGACAATGCTGGAGGGAGCCAAGCACTGGGGACTGTAATCGACTCGTAAGTCGATATTGATTGACGGAGAATACCGTGCTAACGAGGTGCTAGTATCACTCAGTACCTGTCCAAGACCAATGTTCAGCTGGGTGCTTCGTACCACACTGGCACACAGTCGAACACGAAATATGAGGAGGGTTATCAAGCCGCTGCGAAGTATATCAATGCAGGCCGCGATGAGATTGGTATGCTCAGGATGCACATGGGATGCCCCTGCTAACCGCTTGTAGTGCTAGGGGCCTCGACGACCCAACTGTTCATGAATTTGTCCAGCGCCTTGATTCTCAATGAAGGCGACGAGATAATCCTGTCCAAAATGGAGCATGAGACAAACGTAAAGCCGTGGTTATTCATGGCTGACCGCCTCAAGCTCAAAGTGACGTGGTGGCATTCAGATAAGCCGGAGCTGAAGCTGACTGCAGAGAACCTGAAGCCGTTGCTGTCTCCGAAAGTTAAGTTCGTGGCCTGCACACACGTCTCAAACGTGCTTGGCTCGATCCACGATGTGAAAGCGATTGCAGATGCCGTGCATGAGGTGGGTGCGCTGTTCTGTGTGGACGGTGTGAGCTTCGCGCCCCACAGGAGAGTCGATGTCAAGGCATTTGGCGTTGACTTCTACGCATTCTCATGGTACAAGGTTCGTAAGCTCGCCATTTATCTGCTCATACCCGCTCAACAGCACAGGTATATGGCCCCCACATCGCTGTACTGTACGCGAGCAATGCCGCTCAAAAGCATGTCAAGCCATTGGCTCACTTCTTCAACCCTACCAAGACACTCGAAGATAAGCTTGGTTTTGCGGGATCCAACTATGAAGGAGTCCAGGCAATTCCTGAGATCGTGAAGTATCTCGAGGGTTCCGATAAAGCGATCACTGAGCACGAGGGCAAGCTCCAGAAGATCCTGCTAGATTTCCTGAACTCGCGAGACGACATTACTGTTCTTGGGTCAACATCTGCCGATTCCAAGGAGCGAGTGCCGACAGTTTCGTTTGCCGTAGAGGGGATCAGCCCCAAGCAGATTGTGGTGGAAGCCGAGAAGATCTCGAACTTTGGCTTCAGATGGGGTCACTTCTACTCGAAGCGGCTGTGCGATGAGATTTTGAAGCTCGGTCCGGAGGGGGTGACCAGAGTCTCGATGGTGCACTACAACACTGAAGCGGAGATCCATGGTCTAGTCGATGTGCTGAAGAAGGTACTGCCGTAGTTTACAAATATACCTTCACCTCCAATGCTGGCTGACAAAGAGTCAGGCAGCCGTCAGAGATGACATAAGCTGATCTCCGTGTGTAAGCGGTCACCTTAGTTTCGTTGTTGCAGTTGATCCACACTGAGTCTTCGGTGCCTAACGGAACGGAAGGTTTCCCTCGGCCCGATCCGCGGGGTGCGACTTCACATAAGAACAGAGATCATCCAACTGCACGACCAAAGTCAAAGTTTAGCACCAACACACCAAATCCAATCAATCGTCTTGATCAAAATGGCTCCCTTCAAAGTCGCCGTGTACCTCTACCCCGCAGCAGATATCCTCGACTTCAGCGGCCCAGTCGAGATCTACAGCATGCGTCCGGCCTCTGGTGATGCCATTTTCGAGGTCAAAACATTCGGGCACCACGAGCGTATCACGTCGGAAAGTGGGACCATGGTCTATGTGCCCAACGGAACATTTGAGCAGCTCGAGGCCGATCTCCAGGACTACGACGTGCTCGTCATTCCAGGTGCGCAGTTCGAAGTGTTTGACAAACTACTGCCATCCAAAGAGGGTAAGGAGCTCACGGCACTCCTCCGCAAGTTCACGAGTCTGCCGCCTCGACAGGAAGCCGGCACGCGCATCCTGCAATCTGTCTGCACTGGGACCTTTATCCTTGCGGCCTCGGGTGTGCTAGCTGGTCGGACCATCACCACGCACCATATGGGGTTCGAAGAGTTGAAGAAATGGGCTGATTATGCGGCGGGTGGCGATTCGAAGGTCAACATAGTGAGGAAAAGATGGGTCGATGCAGGCACCACGGAGGCCAAAGTACGGATCATCAACGGGGCGGGCGTCAGCTCTGGTATAGATACTAGTCTGTGGATTTACGAGCAACTCGCAGGCAAGGAGCCAGCGGACTTTGTGGCCGAAATCGCTGAGTTTGAGCGCAGGGGAGAGGCCTGGGGCTTGTAGAGTCAGCGTTAGAAATGGAAAGCTGTGTGCTGATCACACGATCTTCGATTGCCAATGCTGTCGTAGTGCTTCAAGAATCGCTCGACAGAGCACCTGTGTCTGTGCCGGCAGAATCGGCCGCTGCTAACCACAAGCACGCCTAGTGGTGTGGGTCTTTGAGTAAACTAACGCGCGACCGCAACGGCCCGCGCTCGCACTCGCACTCGAACCGCACCTCACAGCGAACCAGAAGCCGGGCGTACGGAATTCACCACCAATATCTGCAATATGCCCCGACTAGGGTCTAAGAAGTCCCGGCATGGGTGCAAACAGTGCAAGGCAAGACGTGTAAAGGTGTGTATCGTGCAAAGCTAGCACACCTGTATACGTGAAGTCGCTGACCCCTTTATAGTGCGATGAGAATCGGCCGTGTGGCGCATGCGCCAAATACCGCGTCGAATGTAGTCTACTGGAGGGCTCGCTATCAGAGCGGGCGGATGTGTCACGAACGCCATCAGCTGGCTCGCCAAATGGCGACACGATGGACACTTCCACTACGGCCTCCGCGTCGCCACCGGCTGCATCGGCAACACCATCACTAACGTTCAATCACCACTATGATCATCTTCTGACATGCCCAGAAGCAACCTCTGGGGGCTGGATGCCAGACTTGGAGCTCATGCACCATTACACGGCACATGCTTACATGACCATGCCCGGGCCGGAGATGTCGAAGCAGATCTGGGGTTATGCCGTGCCGCAGGAAGGCTTCAAGCACCCATACCTCATGCACAGCATCCTGTCATTCTCGGCAAATCATCTTGCGTATATCAATATACCACGAGCGCAACATTATCGTATGCTCGCTTCAACACACCAAACAGCGGCCCTGACTGGCCTGAACAGAGCGCTTGCAGATCTCGGACCAGCAAACTGTCATGCTCTGTTCGCCTCAGCATCATTGACCATCATGAATGCCTTTGCAGACACTCAAACGCACTCGCGGGAGGCACTTGTGGACATCTTTCAGCTTCTCCGGGGCATGTCCTTTGTCCTCAACACAGCTGTACCGTGGATTGAGAACGGGCCATTTGCTGCCATCGTTCGGTCAGCCAATGGTGACAGCAAGCCAACAGCACTACTGTCCTCGTTCCTCGTCGAGGTCCAAGCGGCTGGGTGTCCGGACCCGAACGAGTCGCCTGAGAGCCAGGCCAGCCGTATCAAGGCGGCAGATGAGCTGCGGGAAGCGCTGCAGTACAGCATCGAAACATCGGGCCACGCAGCTCTACGGGCGGCGATGACTTGGCCGACGAAAATCACTGCAGAAATCCTGGAAGTGATCAAGGAGGGTTCAGACGCCAAAGTGCTTGACTTGATGAGGTTGTACTGCCGGCTCCTCGAGCTTGCCAGCATCGAGTGCTGGTTCCTCACGGGGTGGAGGGGCATCTCATCGCGGATCTGAATTTGGAGACGGAGCTACCAAAACGCAAGACGAGTAATCACGCATGGCAAACGTTCAATTCTCGGTGCACGCGCCGACCACGGCGTCCATGTTGGACTGTTCAAGTCAAGCTGAAGTCACGGCGATGGTGCAGGTCGGGCCGATGCTCAAGAGTGGCTGCTCGCCGAGGCAGCGGTGCGGGGCCGACGCAGGATCAAAAGCCGAGCAGCCCGGCGTCGGACGGCTTTTGAGACGACGACCTCCCACGAACTGCGGATCAACGATGCGGGATGGACCTGACTTCCCCACCGCAATCCGCGCCTGACGCGCCGCACAGGGCCAGCATCCACGAGGATGACTCGGCCAAGGCCAAACGGGCCCACCAGGCCTGCCTGAACTGTCGCAAGCGGAAGAGCCGGTGCCTGCTGTGAGTGCCCGCGGCCTTGTGCGCACAGCGCAGCACTGACAGACGGCGGCCAGCGACGAGCAGGGCACCATCCCGTGCCTGCGATGCAAGCGCGACAACCTCGAGTGCGTGCTGGGCGGCAGTAACCGCGGCGGCCGGCGCGTGCGCAAGAAGCGCATCGACTCGGACGCAGCAGGCCCCGGCCTCCCCTCGCTGGCAGCCACGGGGCCCGACGACGGCAGCTTCCACTCGCTCGGGAATCTGGGGACGTGGTCGCACGACGCGTCGCACGACGCTGCCGCCGCCCAGCAGTACGGCGAGCACCCCCACGCCGCCGGCTCCGACTCGTCCAACACGGACGAGCTGGCCTTCAACAACCTGCAGAACCCCTCGGACGCCCTGGGCATCCTGGCCCAGGTCGCCGGCGAGACGAGCTCCAACGAAGAGAGCAACGCCGCCATCAACAGCAGCAGTGCAGGCGCGGCGGCGGTCGTGGCCGGGCCTCTGGCCATGCATGCGCCGCCGCTGTCCTTCTCGTACCCGCTGCTCGACCGCGGCGTGCTGACGGTGCACTCGCTGTGCCAGCTGCTGGTGCGCTATCAGCAGAACTACCACCCCTTCTACCCGCTGGCCCCCGTGCACGCCTTCGACACGGCGCGCATGTCCGACATGGTCCGCAAGGAGCCGCACCTGCTCACTGCGATCCTGCTCATCGCCTCGAAGGACCTCGTAAACGAGCCGCACATCTACGAGGCATGCACCGAGCACATGAAGGCCCTCGTTGCCAACCTCGCCGCCGGGGGCGACGCGGGCATTGAGGCTGTCGAAGCGCTGCTCTTGCTGGCCGAGTGGGCGCCCTACACGCAGCTGGGCTCGGCCAAAGTAGGCAAGGGCGAGGAAGACAAGGAGTCGTGGATGCACGTGGGCATCGCCCTGCGCATCGCCTACTTCCTCGCCCTCGACAAGTACTCGTTCCGCTTCGTCGACAAAGACAAGGATTCGCAGCAGCACAATCGCAAGCGTCTGATATGGACTGCTGCCTACGTTTCCGATCGGCACATCAGCATCCGCATCGGGAAGGCGTTCTGGAGCCGTGGCCCTGGGCCGCTCACCACCCTCCGCCGTGAAGACTACCCTAGCCTGATACCTACAAGCCCCAACATTGAGGACTATGCGTCGATCTTCCAAGCAAATCTTGAGCTCACCCAGCTCTTCTCTAACGTGCATGATACCCTGTACAGTAATCCTGGCGCGTCCTTCCGCTCCAACATGAGCGGCAGCTACATAAAGTTCATTGATGATTTCCGTTCTGCCATATACGGCTGGAAGAGCGTGTGGGGCACACTGACCTGCTCTCCACCACTGAAAGCATGCCTCCTCATGTCCTATGACTACCTGCGCCTCTACACGAATGCATTTGCCTTCCAAGCCACCGTTCTCCGCGCGCTTCCCTCCGCCAGCAACTCCTCCGAACCTCAGTCCTCGTCGACCAACCTCGGACCCCAAGCTCCGCAACGCGTTTTCGTGAACAACGTCGGCGCTGTTGGCGACGCCCGCTTCATCTATGAAGGTCTAGATGCCGCAAAAGCCATCCTGACCACCGTCAACAACTTCGTCTCCCCCGAGACCAGCCTCCGCTTCATGCCCCTGCGGTACTTTCTCTACCTCGTGCACGCCGGTGTCTTCCTCTACCGCGCGCGCTGCACTGGCGTCATCTCCGGCGACGAGGACCGCGCGATACGAAATATGATCCAGGAAACCATCTCACGCATGCAGCGCAGCGCCGTCGGCGTCGAAGCCGGCATCCAGCACCCCGGCTCGCGCTACTCGCAGCTCCTAAAACTGCTCTGGGCCAAAGTCCCGCGCAAGGACAAGAGCAGCCGCTCCGCGTTCCGCCACCCGGGCACCAGCGTCGCCAGCAACGCCGTCGACCACAACGGCTTCCCCGTGCCCCCGCCCACGGGCACCACCGCCCAGAGCCCGCGCACCAGCTCCGTCGGCACCGGCGAGAGCCCCGCGCTCACAGAGCAGATGGGCGACTTCGGCTGGACCGATCTCAGCGCCGTCAGCGACTTTGCGATGCACGGCAACAACGGCATCCCCGCCGACGAAAGCGCCCTGTGGAATGGGTTTCTGCCGCTGGATCTGGGGTGGAGCGCGAATGGGTTTAGTCTCGATGGCGTGGGGTGGGAGGGCGGAAATGATCTCGGGATGTTGTTTTGAGGCCGGAAAAACGGGGGTCTAGGCAATGGGAAAAGGGGTGGGGAAAAGCGTAATAGGATGTGGAGTCAGTGTAATCCAACCATGCGTCAAGAAAGCAAGCACCATGTAAAAATAATTCTATACAACACCCTCAAATGACACTTTTTTGTTCAGGCTGCTTTCTGCGGCGAGCTTCAGTTATTCGTTTTTGATACAGAACTTGTAGCTGTTATAACACCTAAAGCTAGAATTCAGCTGGGCACTACCTGTATTATAGGCAAGAAAGTATCATGTAGAGGTTCTGCGCATTCTCCCTACGTTGCTGTCGCGAGTAGAATATCCGCCTCGTGGCCTTGCTGTGCAGTCTGCCGTTTATCCTGCAGCATAAGAGGCCACCCTGCCAAGAGCGTAAGGATGCGTCAGGATTACTATACAGGGTCTCGTGCACGTTAGAGAAGAGCTAGGTAAGCTTAAAGGTAGCTTAAAAGAACAAGGCATAGTCTTCTTTATTAGGCAACTTAGGGATTAAGCTAGGGTCGTCTTTACGGCAGATGTGTATAGGTTGGTTAATGCTCTTTGCGGAGTCGGTTTGGTTTGCTAGAGCTGTGGATTCCCTTTATTAGGTACTGAAGCGATTGATACTTTTCGCTGAACCAAAATGACTCTGCGACAACATACTAACTAGCTACAATAATGACTAAAGCTAAAACTCGGTTCAGGCTTCCCAGTCGTCTATGATCCGCCCCTTGACCCGGAGTCTATATGCTTCCACTGGGTGTTGCTCCAGACACTTCGCCACCGTGTTTGAGTGTGGAACTTATCATCAGATGTGCTGCCGCTGGGCACTGCGAGATCAGAGACACCCAGGGGCAATTAATTGGCTGTTCGATACCTGCTTGCAGACGCGGATGCCGCTGGTAAGGTTCTCCGTATTGCACACCCGGAGTCAGTTGATCTGCTCAGGATATAACAGACAGTGTTTAGTAGGTACCACCAGGCCATGTCAGGCTGGAATCGTAACAAAATGTACTGTTGTGTCAAGTCTAATCTTGTGTCAGATCTACTCGTATATCCTAGGTATACCACACCTAAAAAAAGAAGTAGAGGTGGTGTTCCCACCTCCTGCAATTATTCGGTAGAGCTGTTAGGGGGAAGGAAGCACGCTATAACATTTACTCTAGAGTACAGCGTGCTTACAATACTGTAGGAGCTTTCTTGCTTAGGCTAGAGGTGTGTGAAAGATACCTAGTTCTAGGCTGCGTTTGCGACATACTAGGAACCGCAGGAGGAGAGTGCCGTTTCGTAACCAACAGCCTGCTCATTCCTTTCTCTGACACAACCTCTACACACGTCTATGATACTATACCACGCCTAACACCGAGATTTCTACGTCTCAGCCTTGAAAAACATCAAAAGTTGACATGGATCAGACACCACTCTTCGCACAAGCCAGCAGCACACCCGACTCCACTGCATGCACCACCACGCCCTACATCTCTTCAACCCTTCAAAGTCCCCCGTCACGTCTCCGCGCTACACACTACCGTCCAACACGTCTAACACGCTCTGTAGATAAGCAACCACCCAGCTCCCAGGCGCAAAGACCACACACCGCCACCCTACGCCGTCTGGCCCGTCTGGGGTACTGTGCTAGCGCGCCTCTCCCGCCATGCAGGGTGGTCTGGCTGCGTCTGCGGGCGAGGGCTCCTGGGCTGGCTATTTGCTAGGGGGGTGTAAGGGTGGCGAGGTGGAGCGAGGGCTGGGTCTTGGGGTCTTGGGGTCTTGTGTTTGCGTTTGGAGGCGAGGTTGTAGACAAGGTGATTGGGTGGTGGGGAGAGCGGGAGAGTTGGGGATGCTTGGGTGCGGTCTGGCTAGGGGTGGGAGTGGCTGCTGCGCAGTGTGATGATCACTTGAGGTTTGAGGGTGGTGAGGTCTTGGTGACGCAGGGGTTGGTCACTTGCCACAATGTGGTGGACTGTATAGAGATGGGTGCACAGGTGAATAGGACGGGTCGTTTTGTGGGCAAATAGTAGAGAGTATGAGATTGATACTTCACCTGAGTGGAATGCTTCATACCTTATGAGAACAGAGGTGTAATCCAGACCTTTTTCTTTCTCGTTATTACGACCAAAAGAACAAATGCGCAGGAAATGAAAGGCATCAGTAGCAACAAAAGAGATTAGACGATCTGCTCGTCTGATCGGGCGGTAACAATTGAGCCATAGTGCCCATCTCCGAATGTGTGCAGTGCAGTACATACTCTACAAATGATTTGTAGATCAATTGATCGGGAACCGATGATAGGCGTAATGTAGACCAAGTAACGTCCAGAGTGGGACAATGGTGCTTGATACCTACATGAAGATCTTGTGAATCTTCATTCGTAGGTTGAAATCGTGATTTTCGATCGATTGACGACTTAAACGAAGTGGAAGCCGCCGCCGGACTAGAGACTGGTGTTACTGATCTGTGTTGATCACTCGAAAGAACGCCACACGAAGTATCAGCCATCAACATGTGACCATCTGGACGCTATGGTGAAGTCTCGTAAATCGTGAAACTGTAACATGAAGGGATTCAATATTGTAGTGGAGACGAGGCTGGAGCGCCTTGTCAGGCGGACTGTATCGAATGTGTTCAATTAATCGTGTTGAGGGACGCTCCTTACCTAAGGCTAAGTGTAGTCCGTAGCCAAGACCGCAACAGCCCCTCAAATCGCCATCTTCGAATCCCATTAAGTCTCAACGCCCCACCACCAACCGACTGCGCGGCAAGCTCTAGATCCCACCCTAAACACCTTAACACGTGAGCTTATGCGCTTGCCAAGGTATGCTTGCAGTTATGCACGGCCTGATCTTTAGCGCACCGACAAACCTCCCGCTGGTTGCATCGCAACCAATTGAAACAGACCTACATTTGCCGGACTTGCACCAACACGTCACGAATACTCACTCTTCATGCACAGAATATCGCTAGAAGCCCGCTAGAAGCTCTCGTTGAGGCCCTCAAGCTCAAGCCTGAGCTCACGAGCATTCTCTGGAGACCCCGCGGAGGGGCAGCTGGAAGCTCTGGGGTCGGCGAGTGTTGGGGTAGCACGAAGTGCTCTTGTGATATCGTAGTTCTAGCAATACAACAGGGATACTCAATTTGTATGTGCGCGAACCAAGAACAGATACCGCTGCTACGCACAAGCTTTGCGGATTGCGAGGATTGCAGTCGAACGTCGTCAGTGCGCCTATTCCCGACAGACAGCTCCCAAGAGTGCCGTATTGCGAGCCAAGTCTCTTCCTCACTGTTGGATCTCATATCATCATGGTTGGGAAAGCCACAGATACAGCTGGTCATAATCCCTCAGACTATAGCAAGCCGACTTGATAATACCGAATCAGACTCGCACCTGACGGGGCCACCAACGCCCATAATCGACTGACCATCTTCATAACCCATGTCGTTGTCTGTTCCAAGCGTCGTAAGCCAAGAGGCCTATGCTAGGCTCGACTGCCGAGCGGAGAATTAGCGCAACGAGACCTCCCTAGGCCTTTTGCGGTAGTACACCTCGCCTCCTGGCCAATGCCCGCCACCAAGCCTCGCCTTGCAGTGCTTGTATACGTCTTGGGGGTTTGCTGTCATGAAAATCAGATCCATATGCATGTGCCCACTGAGATCACGCAGATCTGGGCGGGAGGGGCAAATTTCTAAGTTTTGATCCACGATCTACCCACGAAACACGGAGTCCCCGCGCTTCGCGCAGAACCTGCTCCATTTCGTGGGTCCACTATACTGGCCAACTCCGTGGGGTTGTGTCGTGGAGATTGTTGTGGAGCCCCAGCTCTCTGGACTCGTTCACCTTGAGGCTCAACAACGCGAGTGGGGCGACCTGGGGACAGACGCATGCACTACCTTAGCTCGATGAGATCTTTATTTAATTGGCTACTTCTGTGCTTCAGCCGCGAAGTCGGCTGCACTCTCGGGGGCAAACTTGTGTGCTAAGGGACACTACTCCGGTGCTTGTCCAACCAGAGCCTTTCTCCACCGAAAATTTGCGGATACTGGGGTATCGTCGACGGATCATCGCAGTAGTGTCAGGCTCTAGTTCCCCTCTAGACCTGCATTGCGGCGGTGTTCAACCAGCGCCAGCCCAGGATCGTTGGCTCGTCAAGTTGGAGTCTGGACGGCACCAGCCATGTCGCGATGCACATCGCGTGCAAGCTGGGAGAAGATATATATCCAGTCGAGTATGCCCTCGTTGAATATCATCAGCTTCAAGCTTTTCCAGCTTCTTCAGCATCTGAGCATTGCTTCATAGATCTGCTTAGCTCCTGTCTACCTTCGCACCTCACAACTACTTTTCCACATCAAAACCTTTCCACCCCACAACTACCTTTCCACAATGGTTCTCGGACTCGGTGGCTCTCAGGAGCCCACTTTGGACCAGGTCCACGAGCAGCAAGCTCGTCGTCCGTCCACTGTCGAGGTCATCAACGAGGATGTCCGCCGCAAGAGTGTTGACAACCGCGTCGTCACTGGTGCTTCTCAGTTGACTACCAGGCAATCCATCATTCCCGTTGCTTTGGTCACACTCCTCTTCTTCCTCTGGGGTTTCGCCTACGGTCTTCTCGATGTCCTCAACGCTCGCTTCCAGGTTGCGTTGAGCATCTCTCAGGGACAGTCATCTGGTCTCCAAGCCGCCTACTTTGGTGCCTACTTCATTGGTCCTCTGACATACTCTGGTTGGTTCCTTCGCAAATTCGGTTACCGCTACACCTTCATGCTCGGTCTGGGCATCTACTGCGTCGGCGCCCTCATGTTCTGGCCCTCCGCTGTCAAGCGAAGCTTCGGTGGCTTCTGCGGCTCCATGTTTATTGTTGGCTCTGGATTGTCCACTCTGGAGACCTCCGCCAACCCTTACATTGCCGTTTGCGGTCCTCCCAAGTGGGCTGAGTTCCGTCTCGAGCTTTCTCAGTCTTTCCAGGCTGTTGGCTCCGTTGTCGCACCTGTATTGGCTTCATTTGTGATTTTCAAGAACGTCGGTACAGACGGTAAGAGCTTGGAAGCCGTCCAGTATGTGTATCTTGGTATTGCGGTGTTCGTGGGAATTTTGGCGGTGGTGTTTTACTTCGCTCCCATCCCCGAGATCACCGACTCCGACATGGCCGACCAGGCTGAAATGATGACCTCTGCTACTGGATACGTCGATAAGCCTCTTCGCAAGCAGTACACACTCTTCTTTGGTGTTGCGGCTCAGTTTTGCTACGTTGGCGCTCAAGTCGGTATCGCCTCCTTCTTCATCAACTTCTTCACGCAGGCACACCCCAACCTCACACTCACCGAGGCTCACCACCAGGGCGCCAACTACTATGCTATTGCGCAGGCTCTCTTCGCCGTTGGTCGTTTCAGCGCTGCCGGCTTCATGTACGTTGGCATCAAGCCCCGTATGGTCTTGCTCGTCTACCAGACCGCCATCATGATCTTCCTCGCTGCCGCCATTGGTGTCAACACTGGTAACCCTAACTGGGGCGGAATTGCCATCCTCATGGTTGTTCTCTTCTTCGAATCTTGCATTTTCCCTATCATCTTCGCATTGGTAAGCATTCATCACTGTCCTCACACCTCGAATCATGTCACTAACTTCGGCACAGACTCTTCGTGGCCTTGGTCGTCACACCAAGCGTGGAGCTTCCTTCCTGGTCGCCTCCGTCTCTGGCGGCGCCATCGTTCCCGTCATCCTTGGCAATGTCGCCGACCGCATCGGCACCCAGCGCGCCATGGTCGTTCCCCTGGCTTTCTTCCTCATCGCCTGGGCCTACCCCATCTACCTCAACATCTACAAGGCCAAGGAGCTCGACGCCTACACCGAGTCCAAGGTCGGTACCGCTGAGGAGGGCACCGTCGACTTCGACTCCATTGTCGCCACCAAGGATCTTGAGGCTGGTCGCTACGAGAAGGCATAGATATCTTCTACTATTTGATTTCCAGGAGTTTGTGGCACGGATTGGGATGATACATGGAATGGCTTGTATGGGATTGTATATGGCCCTGCGAAAGACTCCTGATAGCCGGATGGAGCCTTGTATATAGACCGGCTTTGCATATACGCTCTCCATACCCCATGATTACACGATTACGAATGAGAATGTCTTTTCTAAAACCTTCTGCCTTATTTTGCATCATTTCGAGTCCCTCTTCTTATTTGATGATCAACTCACGAATTTTGGCCCAACATTAGGTACTGAGCATTGAAGTCAAAGCAGCCAAGTGCGAAGAAGCCGGCCATGACACGACCCGAAATACTCACTCTATTTGACAACATAGGGACGAACAAGGAATCAGATGGATCGGAGGAATTGGACGCTTGTTGGCGACTAGCGTCACGATGAGCCGCTAGCATATTTCCAGCGAGGAATGTCGGGCAACGATACTTGAGCCCACTACAAGTCTCTACCTAGTGATTCAATATATCAGCCCCCTCACAAACATTACCACAATGTTAGCACACACTTTTATTATGATATGTTCAGAGAGGGAGTGTCGATCTGTCGTCACTTGTGCCCGGGGTCCAGAATTCATTGATGAATCCTATTCCAGCACTCTCGCCAACTCTTGTTCAAGCGCCCAAAGACCATACAATTCGTGTATATAACACAAATACCAAACACAGGTATCAGACAAAAATGTATAATTAGAGAGCTACAAACGATCAATGTCTAGGCTAAAGACGACTCTTCTAACCCGTCTGTCTACACGTATCCCCCAACGCCATAAACGCCTTCTACACTAAATCAATGGTAACGATGCGATCTAAAATCAAAAACATACTAAGAGACCATACAGTGACACATAGAAGCCTGATACCTGGACAACAGATCATCGCGCGCCTATGCGCCAAAACAAAGAGACCCCTAAAAGAGCAAGAATAAAAAGCAAGACCGGAGAATGAAAAGAGGAGATGGCGTTACATCTAACGCTGAATACCACAAATGGGGCAGAAATCAGCAGTCAGATCCGAGTTCGCGGCGCCGCAGTTCTCGCATATCCATGAGCCGGGCGCTGGGGACCCCGCTGGAGCTTGAGTAGCGTGTCCCATAGCGGACTGTAGCCACGCACCGGACTGCTTGGTCCCTTTGTTGCAGATGGGGCACTGATCGTACCAATCCATGTTCCAGGAGTAGCACTCGCTGCATTGCCACATGTCTGTGGGCGGGGGGTTGGCGGCGCACTGGTTTTGGGAGGGCTGGTGACACATGGTTGGTGGTGGATGGGGTGAAGGTGTAGTTGGTGTTTTTGGGTTGTCGTGTGGAGGTTTGTTTCCTGGGACTGGACGGTTGTGTTGTTCCAATGGTGTATAAGAGATGTTTGAGCAGCAGAGTGGGTAGAGAGTAATCGAGGGATGGTGCTTGGTTGTTTGAAATGGTTTGAAGGTTGTTGTTCAGTGTTGTGAGCGTGACTGAAGTGATGTTCGTGTGATACTGGTGGTTGATCGATGCTGAAGTTGTTGATGATGATATGAAAGGAGAGAAGCAAGACGACTTATACTCCGACAGCAAGATAGTGAAGCAAAGAAAGTGTCACAGTCAACAACGTAGACAACACTCATTATGCCCTGATCCCTGGTGTTGACCCTGATGTTGACCCTACCAGAGGGGCGCGCAACAGTGCCCTTCCAGCTCGAAGGTCCTCTCCAGCTATCCTGGTGAGCATCGTGACTTCTCCAGACGGTGAAGCTCTAGCAAAGCTTCATCCCTTGGATGGTCTGCATCCTGTCATTGCCCACGCAGGGGTTGCGTTGATGTCGGGGTCGCCGTCATAGCGCCGCTGTTGTCGAGGACCATAGTGACTCCGAGGGCCATGTGATGGCTGTAGTGCAGGCGAATAGTGCACGGAGCGGAATTGCAACTTCAGCCCTACGGCATGCATCTACTGTATGTTTGCACGGACCAGCCTCATTGTGCCCACGATGCAAAGCCACAGCCACACCGCAAGACACGGAGTGACGCAGTGTCGAAGACCCCTGTACTTTATGAGAGAAGGCGACGGATCGGACCGAAGCCACGTATAACACCATTCTTATACTCATGTTAGTGACGACTGTCGTCTTTGCCCTTCTCTTAGTGTACTTCATCGTAACTGGGAAACCGGAAGAATTCCTTTAGCATGAGAACGTGCTCGAGCAAGGATTAACAAGCTGGAATAGTTTCATTCTGTTTGCTTGGTCTCTAATACTGAAATGAGCTGTATCGATAGTTTGGTGAACCTACTAATCGTCCCTTACCTGCCACAGGCTCATAGGCCTGTCTGCCGCGCGGAAAGGGCGTCACTTAATGTTACACAAGATGAAGTGCCCACCAGGCCAGGCTGTACAGAGCCCTTGACAAGGCTACCACTTTTCCCATATCCGAAAAGGGTTACTACCATCGTCATTGTGGTGAGCGCCTCGTTTGCCTGCTCATGTCCGCCTTCTCGCATAGCGTCAACCGCAAAGAAGCGGTGGCGAGCATCGTGGTCACGTTGTGCTCAGAGGGCGAACGAGGGACCTGCCCAGTACTGTCAGCAATGCATGGTCCTTGAACAGTAGGTTCGTCTACGGAATCGGTTGCCGACAGACGTTCAGACAACGACGTGACTAGCGCGCAACCCGTCCACCCCTCTTTCCGCATCGAGCAACCCGAAAACCGAGGTCCTGCGCAACACTCACACCCAATTATTTTGCCGTGGTTCAACAATCCAACTTGATGACGCGGGGCCCCAGACTTCCCCCCAGACGTTTCCTTCACACGACCCACATGTTATCCACTTGCTCGCTAAGCATCGTATCTTTGTGTGCTTCTCGCGAATCAAGACCGCCTTGTCATTAGCGATCCACCGTGGCGCTGTCTGGGCGTGCGTCAACGGCAAAGCAAGTGGCTTGGATAACGGTGTCGGGTATGGGTAGGCGACGACGTCAGTACATAATTGTTGCTGTTGGAGACAACAGCGCGTGCTGGAGATGCAAGAAGGCGTGGATATTGACGGTAAAAGAACAGCAAACGTGAGCCGAGGACATTCCGTGAGTCTGGGAAATGCATGCTTTAGTGCCGACATGGGAGAGATGCACATGGCTCCGTGATGAGCAAGGTACATTTAGACGACGCGACTGCAAGCGTGAACGCATTCAAGAAAGATCGACATCGGCTGTTCACCGATGCCGGCTTAGTTTGACGTCGTTGTATACAATACTGCCCTTCCGTCCCGTTGCTGTCTTGTCCCAGTGCCTGCTCTCTTCTCCACCATCCGATAGCCACCATGTCGGAGAAGCCCTCCCACGAGCGCATTTCGCGCGATATAGACGAATCGCCAGTACGCAAGACATCTGTCTCACGCTCCATAACTGGGCATGGCGATAAGGGCAAGAGCAAGGCAGATGAAATTGCGCGCATCGACAAGCTGGCGACCGCACCTGGCGTTACGGCGGAGACGTTCGCGCATCTGGACGAAAAGAAGATACTGCGCAAGATGGACTTGCATCTCATTCCCATGCTCGCTCTTCTGTATCTCCTGAGTTTCCTTGACCGCGGAAACATTGGCAATGCGAAAATCGAGGGTCTGGTGGAGACACTGGGTATGACTGGCGCGCAGTACAATTGGTGTCTGACCGCATTCTTCTTCACGTATGTCTTCGTTTAACCCTGAGGGCCCTGAACACCCCAGCTAACGGGTGTCAAGATATGCCGCCTTCGAAGTGCCCAGCAATCTTCTTTTGAAGAAATTGAGGCCGTCCGTCTGGCTGCCGACTATCATGGTGGCCTGGGGTATCGTCATGACGTTGATGGGTATTGTCAAGAACTACGAAGGGCTGCTGATCGCGCGTATCTTCCTTGGAATTACAGAGGCCGGCCTATTCCCAGGGTTCGTCTCCCATACGCATCGTTCATGTGATCATTGCTAATCGAGTAGCGTCGCGTACTACATTACGATGTGGTATTGTCGCCACGAAGCACAGTTCCGACAGGCGCTCTTCTTCAGCGCAGCGTCTGTCGCCGGAGCGTTCTCAGGTCTTCTGGCATTTGGAATCGCCCATATGGATGGCGTTGGAGGATTAGAGGGCTGGAGGTGAGTTGATTCGGTTCACTGGTTGAGTGATGGCTGACACTGTGTAGATGGATCTTCATTCTTGAGGGTATCCTGACTGTCCTCGTCGCTATTCTCGCCTTCTTCACGTTGTACGACTTTCCGGAGACAGCTGGCTTTTTGACTGAGGAAGAGCGGGCGTTCGTCGTGTTCAGACTCAAATACCAGGGTGCATCGAATGAGACAATCAATGGCCAGCGTGTCGCGCAGGACGATACGTTTCAGTGGAAGTTTGTCAAGTCTGCATTCTTGGATTGGCAGATATGGACCAACATTTGGGTCTACTGGGGTACGTACTCGATTGCCCTTACGTTGTCCAAGAGGCACGTGCAAAGTGCTGCTCTTCTCCACGAATCGACGAGCTTTCTGAGGCTGCGCCTCAAGATCGAACGAAGCATGTCAAGTGGCAAACAATGCGACTCTCAGATCTCTGAACAGCAGGTGTAGGCTGTTAGAGAAACTCTTCTATATCGAACTGACAAAACGCAGGTATCGTCTGCCCCTTGTACGGCATATCGCTCTTTTTACCCTCGATCATCCGCGGTCTGGGCTACACATCTTCGACTGCACAGCTCTTGACTGTGCCAATCTACATCACCGCCTCTGTCCTCGCGATCGCGGTAGCTTGGTGGAGTGATCGCGTCGGCAAGCGTCACCCCTTCATCCTCGTTTGCCTTTGCATCATGGCCGTTGGCTTCATCATGTGTGTTTCAAGCGGAACTCCTGGTGTAATCTACGCAGGTGTATTCATTGCGACATGCGCTCTCTATCCTGCGTTCCCAGGAAACATCACCTGGCTATCAAACAGTGAGTCTTGCCCTACTTTGACCAGACCCGAACTTTCGATGCTGACACAATGTCAGATCTTGCTGGATCTACAAAGCGCGCTACAGGCCAGGCCATTCAAATCGCTGTTGGCAACCTTGCAGGAGCCATGGCCTCCAACTTTTATCGCACGGAAGACGCCCCTCGATATGTCCTTGGACATGCTCTGGAACTTGGGTTCATCGGAGCAGGTATAATCGGCCTTCTTGTATTGGTGTTCAATTACAAGAGGATCAACGCGAAACGGGAACGTCAGCTGGCGGAGGGTGCGCACAACGGGTATACTCCCGAGGAGCTCGGCGAGCTTGGTGATCGTGCTATGACGTTCAAGTATGTCTTGTAAACGGCTGTGTCAGATGCTGGATTCTGCACATTAGATGCAGATACCCACGAAATGAGAAATTTGCTCAGTAGTCTTGTATGCCAGTTTCGCCCGTCAGGACCTTCTCTTTCCCTTCGCCGTCCGAATCAAAGTCAGATTCCATGCTGTCGAAATATGCATCCTGAATGTCTCGCTCCTTCTCATCATCATACTTGTCGTTCGCGTCTACAGTCTTGTAATCGAAGTCGTCGTCCGCGCCGCTCAAGAAGCGCTGTGTCATCTCATCCATCCACCAGGTCTTGCCCTCTTCTTTTGTCATCGGCACATCGTCCTTGTCCTCTTCCATAATCTGACCTTGTGGCCCTCGAGTGTATACGAAGAGCGACTTCGGATCGGTGTGAGCGAGGGCGTCTTTCTTGGCTTCGGCGCGCCACAAGTCGGTCGACATCTGGCCTGAAAAGCCCTTACGCTGTCCTTCTGCCTCGCGTTCTCTGGCAGTTTGGAAGCGGCGAATGAGTCGGTCGTAGAGCAATGGGTCGACAAGTTCGAGGGAGGAGTCGTCGAAGTATTCGGGGTGAACTTCTAGATAGCGCTTTCGGCGGTTTTTCGCGACAAGACTTTGTGCCTTTCCCTCCTGCTTTTGGCGCATCTGGTCGCGTGCGAAGACTTCGTCTGCGTCTGCTGCATCATCCGCATCCATAGGCAGAATCTTGCTGCTGTCGGCGGCATCCTGCGCGCTCGCGGGTCGTAGAGGTTGTGGTGCCATTGTCGGAATGCCGGTCATGTATGGCATTATCTGCAGGTTGTTCGGGCCAGGGTGTAAGCTTACTGACTTGTGCAGTGGAGAACGAACGTCCATCTAGAAAGTGTGTCTCGATAGGCAATGACGCCACACGTCGCGCTACGCCACACGTGCAGCTAGCGTCGAACGTGCCTCGGGCCCCGAACCACTCGAGGATGTTTCATCCGTGCATCAATCATCTGAAACATCTCGCTAGACCAGGTGTCCTTCCATCCCCTTCAATTCCTAGACGGTCATCCTTCCTCGTCCCTGCCTTGTCTCCTTCGCGTTGTGTATATTACGCTGCATTGTTTCTCCCGCAGGCCGAATATACTCACGGATGCACGGTCCGTCAGGAAGTCGCCTAATAACCATCTGTTCTTTGTGCATACTTTTTCTTACTCCATAACTTGAACATAACATACACCTTGGACATCTAAGAAAGAGCTGGATTTTACGTCTTAGAACCATGTCAACGAGACAGAAGAGGCAAAGTAAGCCTAAGGCTTCAGTGCCAGCAGCGCCGCCAACACCCACAACACCATTGGATGCAGAGCGTCAGCCTCAGTATCTTCCAGCGTCAGCCCTTCTTAAGAATGTGACTCGCGCGCTGGCCCTAATTCTCATCGCTGGAGTGGCATCTCCGGTATCGCAACTCAACCTTTCACCTGTCTTTGGGTCAATTCCAGCATCATTGCATCACCAGCAAGCAATGACATTGACGGCCCTAGGAGGACTCGGCGTCCGGCGATTGCTGAAGGGCTATCTATCTGTGGATGTCTCTGCATGGGTCACCGTTTTGGCGTACTGGATACCCCTTATTCAGTGCTATCTGTTCCCACACAGCACTCAACTTGGCATTGACTATGGTCCTTTGATTGTCGAGTCACTCACGTACTTTCCTTTACTGTTCCTCTCTATGTACGCTGTTTCAGACCTGCTGGACACGGTCGACTTCTCTCGATGGGATTTGCCTTCTGCGCTCGGCGATGCAATCCTACCAATGTCTTCCTATATTGGCGTGTCATTCATCGCTAGAATCTTTGGCGGACTGCTTCCTACTGTCATTGGACAGCACGTATATTTGACGCGCGTTGGCTTTCAGATGCTGCTTGCATCAGCGTCTGCTTTCATCACCCCTTCGAAACTTCTGTTCCTGGCCTTTCCAGCAATTCTGCACACGCTCTGGATCAACCCTCACAACCCAGCAGACCAGGCTTTCCAGTCGGCGAATTCGACTCTTGTAGCCACTCACAACTACACGATCCTCGCTCGCCAGGAGTCGCTGACTGGCTACGTGTCCGTGGTCGAGAACTACGCGGATAACGCTTTCCGCCTGATGCGTTGCGACCACTCTCTCCTCGGTGGAGAATGGCTCGTCACACCCGAGTCATACAAGAAGGGCCAACGCCAGAAGGAGAGTATCTTTGCTGTCTTCGTCCTTCTTGAAGCCGTTCGTCTGGTCGAGAACCCAGAGCTTGAACCCATCGGATCCATCCCCCGCGCGTTGGATGTCAAGCCCACACCAGAATCCGAGAAGTCTGCCCTCGTCATCGGTCTCGGTATCGGCACAGCGCCCAATGCTTTGATCAAACACGGGCTCAACACAACCATTGTGGAGCTCGATCCCGTTGTCCATAAATACGCAACAGAGTTCTTCGGCCTTTCGCCAGAGCACACAGCCGTCATCTCCGACGCCGTCCGTTACGTCGCAGACACATCAGTCTCCGCCCCGAAATCTTACGACTACATCATCCATGACGTCTTCACCGGCGGCGCTGAACCCGTGTACCTGTTCACCACTGAGTTCATGCAAGGCCTGCACGCCTTGCTGAAAGACGACGGCGTCGTGGCCATCAACTATGCCGGTGACCTGACGCTCGGCTCCACCAAGCTCGTGCTGAACACCATCCACGCCGTGTTCCCTGCCTGCCGTCTCTTCCGCGACACGGCCGCGCCCGATGACCATAAGGAAGGCGACAGCGATTTCATTAACATGGTGATTTTCTGCGTCAAGAACGACCTTGGTATGGGAAAGAAGGCTATTGGGTTCCGCAAGGCCACGCAAAAAGACTTCCTCGGCAGCCTTGCGCGCAGGAATTTCTTGCAGCCGAGGGAGGAGTTAGAAGTCAAGTATGAGTATACCGAAGGTGCAGAGGTCATGGGCAGGGCTGACGTCGCTGAGCTGGAAGCGTATCATGAGGAGGGTGCTGTGAGTCACTGGAAGATTATGAGGTCGGTGTTGCCAGCTGGTGTTTGGGAGATGTGGTAGATGGGAAAGCTGTGAGGGGCTTTACGCCCCTCGAATCTTGTTGTAAAGCTCAAGATGTTCAAAGTGTTCTAATTACAGACCTCTTGGTCCACTTGGACCAACAATGAGGTGTTTCGTGAGCACTACTTGTCGGCATAATCAACATGTTTTCAGACTCGTTGACGAATGTGATCTGGACGATGTCATAGGACACTCTCTGGGGCGCAGGCTCGGACTTTTGTAATGAAG
Source organism: Boeremia exigua (assembly GCF_020726555.1). Lineage (NCBI taxonomy): Eukaryota > Fungi > Ascomycota > Dothideomycetes > Pleosporales > Didymellaceae > Boeremia > Boeremia exigua. Next base: position 1,661,064 of record NW_025763518.1, on the reverse strand, counting down.
TGCATGTTGGTGCAAATGTAAAGACAATACTGCGTTGGAATTACTTGGCTCTAAGGAAACAAGTTGGAATCTCTCAAGACAGTGATTATCGACTTACACCTTCCTGCACTTACATCCCGAACTAGAGGATGATAGCAGCCGGCACGATGAGCTGAACACACCGCCTACGGTCCATCTCCTTCTTCAACATCAACAAGCACGTCGCAACAACCACATCCTCTTCGACACCCATCTTCCCACCTACATCCTCGCCCAGCTGTAGCTCACCCCCGTTCCCAGCGCTACAGCTCTTACTCCCCAACGTCCTCGTCTCATCATTCCGAATCAGCTGCGCCGCTCTCACTCCCTGCACACTAAGCAGAAGCGCAGTCCCCGTCGCACCTCCTGAACCAAACCCCTTCTCCCTCTTGTACCGCCACTCGCACGTGCGCCCATCCGGGAGCATGAAGATATGGTTCCTGCTGGTCCACTTGGACAGCGTCTTGATCTCGCACCCCTCACGATCCAGTCTTTGCAGTACGGGGTCTCTGCCCGGGCCAAAAAAGTACTCGGTCCCGATCAAGCGATTCTCCTCGGCGTCGGTAAGTGTGCAAGTCCCTGAGCAGCTTTGTGCGCGCGTCGATGTGTACAGTAGAGTACCGTCTGGTTTGGTGACTGAGATAGAGCGCTCGCTGGTTGAGATGAAGGGGCGCACGATGCCGATTCCTCTGGCGTTGATGAGGAGTGTTTTGGTGAGTGTGAAGGGCGGGGTGGAGACGGCGAGGTTAGTGTCGCTGGCGATGGAGACGGTGTCTGCAATTATGAGGTCTTTTCTTTCTTCCTCAGAGAGTGTGGAGATGTCGAGTGGTGCTTCTTCTCTGGTGGTGGTAGTTGTACTCATGGTGGGTGGAAGGAGGCGAGGTTTGAGGGGATGAATATAAGTCTCCGTTGTTAACTACGTAAAACTGAGACTGAGCGTCGCTTCATAAGTAGAGAATATTTCACCAGACTCGGTAAATTTCTTGAAGACTCGTTCTCGCATTTTTCGTATACTGGTCTTCATAGGCGTTCTCGTGGTGGTAAGGCTGAGTCGTGGAGGCTGAGCGCGATGCGTGATGTAGCCAGGCATTGTTCATTCTGCCTTACCATAACCGCTATCCAGTTAGTGCTGACATGTCGTGATAGTGTTGAATTAGTGCTGCCGCTGCTCGTCTTTTTGGCTGCGAGGTGCTGATGTGAACTATTGCAATGTTCCTTCCCAAATGGAAGAACGTACGGATTTCATACAAACCTCCAATAAGAGACATGGTTCTGGAGCGCAGGCGTCAGCAGTGATGGTGTATCCACGTGCTTTCGCCCCACAGTCCTATCCTTATAGCATGACCAGTAGTACATCGAAGGAAGAGATACATTTCGCGACAATCATTTATTGACTGTAATCAAGTTCAATCGGCAATCGTGTAACGCAATCATAGGAATCCGTAAATTCTGTCTGAAGACTTTCTTAGGAGAGTATGTGCTTGGACAAAAACTGACTCGTGCAGAACTGCAAGTGACTTGTCGATTCTCTACTCGCTGTTCAGAGCGTGCAATGAAACTCAAGATACACAAGCTACGCAGTTTCGAATTGATTGTGCAACAGACACTACCCCTTCTTCAGTAGCGCGAGATGCCCGCCAGCTGTCACCGTATCACCCGGCTTCACCAACAGCTTCTCGACTCGTAGCTTGGCGCCATCTGCTACTGCCGCGTCTGGGGTCTTTACCGCGATCTCGAGCTTCATGGCCTCGAGAATGGCAATCTGCATTGTTAGTTCGTGCTCGCAGTCAAAGTGCTGAGATGACTTACAATACTCCCTTCTCCGACTGTATCGCCCTCCTTTATTTCTACTTTCCATACGTTGGCATCTACTGGCGCTTCAACGGAAATGATGCTCGGATCGTCCAGAAGCTTTTCGACAGTAGATTCATCGACTTGGTTTTCAGCCTTCTCTTTCTGCCAGCGCTCAAACGATTCGTTTTCAGCTTTTGTCATCTCTTCTTGAGCTTCTGCTTGCTTTGCGCGTATTTGTTTGACCTCCTCAGTAGTTTCTTGTAGCAGCTTGTTGTGATCTGCCATGCTGAACTCAACGTCATCATACTCAAATACGAACTTGCCGGCTCTGAATTTCCCAAGCAGGTCATCAAGCTCCTGTTCGCTGACTTGGTAGTAAGTGAGAATGTCAAAGTCTCTGAAGATCCAGGGCTTATTGAAGCCAGGTTTCTGTGAGTAGTAATCAAAGCAGGGCACTGTCCGCCCAGTCATCTGGTACCCTCCTGGCGAATCAACGGGGTAGATTGACATGCAACTTCCCGCCCAACCGACCGTTCCTTCCGGTGTGAATACGCGCGAAGGGTTCATCTTCGGTGCATTCATGCGTTGTCGAGGATCGACTGGCAGAGATACCGTATTACCGCAGAAGAAGCCTACAACGACTGCCATGAATTGACCGTTCAGATAGATGTCTTTCAACTGCTGAGAAGTGAAAGCATTGTTCTTCGCAACGAAGGAGAGGTTGTCAGGGAGGTATGGGGCGTGAGGACGCTGGTTGGTCATGTAGCGCTGAGTGGCTTCGTCCTGGAGCTTCGATTCGAAGCTGATCGGGAGTTTGAAGACTCTTGTGGGAACTTTGGTCGATCGTAGATCGCCGAGTCCTTCCTCGATCTCCTGTAGATGCGACACAAGCTCGCTCCGAGGTAGCTTGGCGCCATCGTAGTAGACCAGAAGCGTTGTGCAACAGCCAACTGTGTTGTAGAGATTACCCTTAACCTTTTCAGGTGTTTCCGAAGAGCGTAATGCATTCTCAAGCGCTGTGACACGACATCTATGGTTAAGATCGAAGGACTCGTTACCGTACTCGACAAGGAGATGATCATCCCCACCCTATACGACTGTTAGTCTGATTGAGAGCAACTTCATTGCATCTTTATTACCTGGCGATACCGCACTTGAGGAGTGTCGTTTGTTGCTGCCTTCTCCCAGATGACTGCTTTCCCGATCTCACATTGATGGAAATCAACGTGCCCATGGAGGATGTCGATAGCATCAAAATTGCTCTTGCTCTTAACGGCTCTCTCGATCGAATCTAGGAAGTCGTCGTTGCGTTTCCTCTTCCTGAGAGCATCTTCTAAGCCGATCCTAACATACTTCAGTGTATTACCAGCCTTGAGCTGTCCGAGCTTCCACCAGTCAGCCCGAACAATAGTTGTACTGCTTGTGAAACCACCAAAGTTGGGACAGTCAACAGGAAAGATACATGGATCGTCGCCCGTCCAGTTCAGTGTGCCGAGAGGATACCCGTATTCAACCAAGTTGCTGGGATGCGCGCCACCCTCGCCACCGTCAGATCTCGCCCACTTCGGCACAGGTCCAATGAGTCTGATTCCACTACGAGATGCATTGTGAGAGACCTTCCACTTTGTATCGTAGATCATTTTGATGTCTTCTGGCGCAAAATAGCCTTCGTCGTGTGGCCCCACCATTGCTGAGATTTCCCAGTCCATTTTGTAACTCAGACGCAGACGTTCTGGGATTGTCACAGTCTCGATATCGGTGGGCAAGTCTGCCCTGATCTGAAGTAAATCTCCAGGCGCCAATTGTCGACCTTGATACCCGCCAATTGCCACCAAGGGAGAGGTCGACTTGGAACCAAAGTAGTCAGCCACTGATGGCAAGCCACCGTAAATAGCGAGGTAGGAACGGCACCCTCCCGCAGTAGTTTTCCCGATCTTGAGTGTTTGTCCAGCTCCAATCTTGACATTAGTCCACATTGGGAACTCGTCTCCGTCCAGCGTCATGTCCATAGGAGCACCACAGAGTGCTACAATAGCAGGCCCGACAAATCGAAGTTCGGGTCCACTTAATGTAATCTCTAGACCTTCAGTACCGCGCGCGTTACCAACGAGCATGTTCGCGATTTGGAAAGACATCACATCCATAGGTCCCGAATGTGGTATGCCCTTACCAACTGTTGGTCGTCCTGGAAGATCTTGAATGAGGGTGTAGGCGCCAGCTGAGATTACATCAATCGCATGTGGAGCGAACTTGAAATTTTCCAGAAAGCTGGTCATTGTGTTGCCAGAGGTAAATCTGGAGTCATCCAGTATCTGTACAAGAAATTCCAGGTTGGTCGGAGGTCCTGATAATGAAGAACCCGTCAAGAGCTCTCTCATGCGCAGAATCGTCTCGCTTCGAGACTGCGAATGAGCCATTGCCTTCGCTATCAAAGGATCTATGCATGATTAACTCTAATCAAGCCTGCGGTCTTGTCCTACGTACCGTAGTTGGGTGTAATGCGTGACCCAGTGAAGACCCACGTATCGACACGGCTGCCGGGCACATCTTTCCACTCCACTTTTTGAAGTAGACCTGGTGACGGTGCATAGTCTCGCAAAGGGTTTTCCGCGTAGATCCGAGCCTCAATCGCTGCACCGGATGGCTTTGACGGCTGCATCTGCTTGAGAGTTGACCCTTCTATGCCACCCTTGCCGGCAAGCTGAGCGTCTGCTTGCCTTAGCATCAAATCCACTAGGTCGATGTTGTAGCAGAGCTCGGTTATGCCGTGCTCAACCTGAAGCCGTGTGTTCATCTCCAGAAAGAAGAAGTCGCCTCTTTGGTCGTCTACAAGAAATTCTACCGTCCCTGCGCTACCATACTTGATGGATTCTGACAGTCGCACGGCAGCGTCCCCAAGCTTTTGTCGCAGTTCAGGGTGTCTCTCGACAAATGGACTGGGACATTCTTCAATAACTTTCTGGTGCCGTCTCTGAATCGAGCATTCTCTCTCGCCGAAGTGAACAGCTTGGCCCAACCCGTTGCCAAAGACTTGTACTTCAATGTGGTGGCTAGCTGGAAAGTACTTCTCGATAAATACGCCAGGGTTTTTGAAAAGCGTCTGCCCGCGGGACTGAACCATTTTGAAGCCCTCACGTACTTCCTCGGTCGTGTTGCAAGTGACAAGGCCCATCCCGCCACCACCGCCTGTTGCCTTTAGCATGACAGGAAAACCTATTCGTTCGGCTTCTCTTGCAGCATCTTCCTCATCCTTGACGAGACCTTTGGTACCTGGAACGACGGGCACATCGGCTTTAGAAGCTAGGTCTCTGGCTGTGTGTTTGACACCAAATGCTTCAATCGCCTCTGGTGAGGGCCCAACCCAGACGAGGCCAGCCTCGCTCACTTGTCGTGCGAAAGGTGCATTCTCAGAAAGGAATCCGTATCCGGGGATGATGGCATCTGCACCCTTCTCTTTCGCAATCTTCAAAATGACTTCTTCATCTGTATAAGCAGTTGCATTGCTACCAGGTAGAAGCACGGCATCGTCGGCATCTCGGACATGGCTGGACGCTGCGTCTGCTTCTGAGTAGATTGCAATGGTCTTCACACCTAATTTCTTCGCGGTCCTACAGATTCGGACCGCAATCTCTCCACGGTTGACAATTAGCACAGTCTGCAACTTCTCCATTGCTTGATGTCTACTTGAAAGCGACTGTCTCAATGCACGTATTTGATAGCCATCGACCCCGCGCCCGCTTCCGCCTTGTCCGCTATCTCACGAGTCCACCATGCCGGCAGTGACATGAGCGCGGTCCCTAATGCAGTTGGTACCTTGGGCCGTTCGTGCGCCATTTATGGTAGCTCGATGCGATGCTGTACTGCGGTTGGTGACGGTTGAACGCGTCGACGTCATTAGAGCGCGGATGAGAAGAGGGGTTCTGTGATAACACCCGTAGAAACAGACGCTGGACCCACGACGCTACGGCCATAGCACGGTAATACGACATGGATCAGCGCTTTGGGCGGATGAAACATCGCGAGAAATTATGAGATTACCTTTCAAACAAGACACTCACGATGCCGGCCAGCAAACATCCTGTAAAAATCAACGTTGATCTGGGCGAAGGGTACGGCAACTTCAAGTGCGGTCCAGATGAAGAGCTGATCCCATTGATTGACTACGCCAATGTGGCGTGCGGCTTCCACGCTGGGTAGGTCCAACTCATTCTCAGTAGAATGAGTTCCTCCTGGCTGACGAGATCAGCGACCCTTTAATCATGCAACAAACTGTGCGTGAGTGCAAGAAGAACTCAATCGCAGTCGGAGCACATCCTGGCCTGCCTGACATCCAAGGATTTGGCAGAAGGGAAATAAAGATGTCGCCCGAAGAGCTAACGGCGATGACGCGATATCAAGTGGGTGCGCTCAAGGCTTTCCTGGACGCCGAGGGCATGCCATTGAATCACGTCAAGCCGCATGGAGTGCTCTATGGCATGATGTATAGAGATAAGGAAGTCTGCAGGGCAGTATACGAGGGCGTCCCTAAGGGAACGACCGTATTTGGCCTCGCAGGCACTTTACACGAAGAGGTGGCGAAAGAAATGGGTCTGCCGTTCGTTGCGGAGCTATACGGTGACGTTAAGTATAGTAAGGATGGAACGTTGGTCATTGACAGAAAGAAGAAGTAAGTGTGTACTTGGCAAACATCTATGCCCCTGATTTAACAAGTTTCAGACCCTGGAAACCCGAGGAAGCTCAAGCACATATCAAGAGCCAGGTCGAGCATGGATCTGTGACAGCGGTCACGGGCGAACTGGTGCAATTACCGATCGGCGACCATCAGGTGTCGCTCTGTTGCCATTCGGATTCGCCGGGTGCAGTTGAAATCGTCACGGCAGCACGCCAGATCATCGATCAGTTCAACACGAAGCATTTCTCGTAGTCACGATGCATTAGAGAACCGAAATAGTCGTTGCTGACGTTCTTTATCGATAAATCGCTCGGTCAGCTCGGAAAATGCGAGCTGGCATCTAATTTTAGAGACCCGAGGTATGGACCAACCTGTGGCGCACCACCGCAACTAGCTCAATCATCTCTGGTTCTCGTATGCACAAAGTTGACTCGTGCTGAAAGAAAAGTGGACAGCAAATTTTGTATATATGGCAAACTACGATCCCCTACTCATGCAGCACACAGATCGAACACAATTCAAATACAATTCAGCATGTTTTGCTTTCGCCGTTTCGTACCTATTTGGACCGTGGTCGCCGTGATCACGCTGCTATTCTTCATCACTCACATCCGCCCGGAACATCATTATCCTCTGGAAGAAGCTGCGTACTATCGATCCGTTGATACGCTCTTTGCATCAGAGAAAGAAGCACTGCTAGAATGGACAAGGTCCACTAAGCAACTCGAACTCAACTGGGAGCCTGTTGGCCCAACAGTAAAGTGAAAATGTCTCGGGACACAGAGACATCACCAGACTGCACCGGAATCAAACTCCGAGAGACGAAAGGAACCGACCATGTAGCCGAACCGGCCTGATGACAGAGCGATGTATCGCATACTACCGCAACATCCATACCACAGCCAACGCAGAGCCTCCCATAACCTTCGCGAAGCGCACCGCGACCTTCTAGCACCACCAACTAGGCCCCAATCGACCACAAACGGCCGGTCCTGTTGCCTATTTCGGCAACCCAACTCCGCAGCATCGAAGACAGCACTATATCGGAGAATACTCAAACGCACGCCATGTGTGCCATCGCAAGGAAAGATGCGCAGCACAGCGGGCAGCAAGCGACGAATGCCCACGGTCGCAAGTTGGCGGTTCATCAGATCAGGCACCGTTTGCGGAAGGACCAGCGCTTGGCTGCGCTATGGAAGCGAGCTGACGCGTCGGAGCTGGACCCGCAGCGCGCTGGGCGGCGCGCGGTGCTGGGAAAGTGGCGGGGAATAAGGCGTACCTGGCGATCGGCGTCGAGGTACGAGGCCGTAGGTTTCGCAGAGAAACGGGGATGGGAGAGAGTTTGAGTAGTGGGGATGGGATTGCATTGTCGATCTCTGGAATCTGACTCGGAATATACGTTTTATCCCATTTTGTGAATCGTTCGTGCCTGCCACGTCCATATGTTATTCACCGTGCGAGTGCCACGACTGTGTGTGTCAAATGAGTGCGTGCCCGAGTCGATACTAAATCTCTGGATTGGTAGATTTTACTTATGACTGGTTGTGATTGGGTATTTCTAGTCGCGACATAGTCCTGTATGGGAGACCACTCGCTCTTACGTGTATTTTGTGTGCATAATCGACTTCTGCAAAGTCTGAGGTTATCAATTCTCGTCATCACTCTTCCTCAGTATCCGAGTACTCATCGCGTTTCCTCACATGCCGTTCAATAATTCTCAGCAACTGATCGATCTGATACGGCTTAGTGACAACGTCATTGAAACCGCACTGTCTCATCTCTTCCACCTGCTCGAGGCGCGCATTTCCCGTAATCGCAATCATGGGGATATAGTGAGTAAGCAAATGTTCTTGCTGGAGCTGCCGTACACGGCGCGCACAGGTCTTGCCGTCCATAATCGGCATCTCGATATCACATAGGACGATGTCAATTGTTGGGACAATATCGCTGTCTTTCTTAGTGTGCACAGGGTTCCAGGTGGAGCTTGCTATGAATGCAAGTGCTTCCTCGCCGTTGTTTGCGGTGGTTGTGTCGTATCCATGTTTCGTGATGAGTTTGCATAACAGGCGTTGGTTGATCAGATTGTCTTCAACGACGAGAACGTTTACCCGTGAAGACGGTGGCAAAGGTGTCTCGACCCCGGGAGAGTATTGATCCAGCGGCTGGGCTTGTTGCATTGCTGGCGAGGTCATGGTTCTGTGCAGCTCGTGGCCAGCCATAAATTTGTCGAGTGGCGTGATTGGTAGCTCCTTTTCTTCGCTCCGACGGACTTTGACGTAGAATTCGAATGTGCTCCCGAATCCAGCTTGTGATCTGAGACCTATGCGTCCACCATGCAGCTCAGCAAGGTTGCGCGAGATGTAAAGACCTAGACCGGATCCACCGAACTGGGTATGCGTACGAGGTGAAGCCTGCGCAAACTTCTTGAACAAGTTACTAGCCTCCTCTGGGGTCATTCCTAAACCACTGTCTTTAACGGAGAAAGACAAGTAAATGACCTCGCCCTGTCCCCATTCTGGTCGGTTGGTGGGGTCCTGATGCTGATCGCCTGAGATCACGTACTCAGTGCTCAGGGGCTTGTTCGCTGGCTCTTCCAAATGTGCATTGAGCGTCATCTCGAGATCCCGCTTCTTCCCTTTTTTTGTAAACTTGATGGCGTTCGATAAGAGATTGATGACAATCTGTGTTACTCTATTGGGGTCGATCATGATACCCTTGAGATCCAGACGATTGTAGCCCTCGGCAACCATGAAATTTGTATTCATGCCCGATGCTCTTATCTCAGGGGCAAATAGCCCGATAATCTCCCTAAACATCCTGATGGGGTTTGTGCTTTCTGGGTAGATCTGAAGAAGCCTCGCGTCTAGCTTCGATAACGTCAAGATATCGTCAACAATCCGTTTTTGGTGGTTGGCGCAGTATGTAATTGTGATCGCTAGATCAAGAGACTCGCTCAACGCTTCGGCTTGTCTTCGATCATTCTTACAATTGTCTAGCTCGAATTTGATGTTCTCCGTGAGTTCGTAGGCGCACTGGAATATGGCATTAAGAGGGTTTCCTTGAACGAGATCAGCGGAGTGGCAGCATGATTTGCTCGAAGTACATACTCATCTCGTGCGACGTCACGTCCAAGAAGTTTTCTTGCTGTCGCTTCTGTTCTATCGCCTCGGAAAGTTGCGCAGACTGCATCTTTTCCGCCCATTTAACAGACGATATGTCGGTGATACAGCCCAAAGTTCCTTTGAGCCTACCATCATCAGAGTACTCTGGCTGAAGAATACCCAGCGCGTATGTCCGATCTAGCATCACTTTCGCACCATCGCCTTTGGAGGCCCATGGCTTTTTGAACTGAGCTTCAAATGTGAGTGGCCCCTCGTGTCTCGAGTCGGTGTAACTTTTCCACGTTGCAAGCATATTTGCAACACCGTCCGGGTGAACCATTTCCATCCAAGCTTTTGGCTCAGCAAGTGTCTCTTTGGATATCCCGCATATTTCCTCGAAGGCCGTGTTACAGAAGGTCAAAACATCTTCGGAGTTGAACATGTACACCCCAACAGGCGCATCTTGTGCAAATCGCCAAAATCTCCTGTCCAGTTCAGATGCGAGCTGTTTTCTGTGAGTCTCTTGCTCTTTGATAATACCCTTGGCTACATTGATTCCGTTCTCGATCTGCCTTGTTAGCAGCCGTAGAAAGGATCGGTAATCTTCATCAAACTTTCTCAGCGGACCGGTCCCGATGACCATGACAGCGGCTATGCTGTCCTCGACGAAGCACTTCAATGGATGTATGACGATTTCCCGAGAGGGTTGCGCACCATGGTCCTCCAGCTGCTTCAGGGTGGTCTGACTCAAGCTGTCATCAAATATCGATAGAGTAATCAGCTCACGAGTTGTGCAGGCGTCAAGAAGGGCGCGATGAAGACCAAAGTCCACCGTACCGAGATCGCCCGTTTTTGCTGCACCCCTAACCTCCTTACTCATGCCTGCGGTAGCTTCCAGCACAAATTCCAGTGTGTCATCTTTAGCCTGCGTACTATAGATGGCTGCGAACTGAATGTCACTTGTGTGTTTGTCAAGTACGGCAGCTGCAGCTGCACACAGATCGTGCGTCGTGTACATCGTCGCTACTGCCTGGTTGGTGTCGGCCAAGATCTGTATTCTCCGTTCGGATACAATCTGTCTCGTTCTTTCAATAATGCGTGTGGTATAGCCTACTACGAAGCCATCTGCATCAAGGATAGGTGCCAGCAGAAAGCTGAAGAAACACTCTTGCGAGATACCGTCACGCACAAGGATCCGTCGCTGTTTCTCTTGCTCGACGTACTGACCAGTTCTCTTCATTTCATCAAACATCCGATGATACTCTGGCCACTGTGGAAAATTTTCTTTGAGAGGTCGGCCCATCGCACGTGGATGCTTATCTCCGACGATGCCTGAATAAGCTTGATTATAGAGTAGGGTGCACTCATCTCCCCAAACTATGTTGATCGGGTCCGAAGTTGCCAGAGCGAGCTCGCATGTGTGTCGAAGCGCAACCGGCCACTCGTCAACTGGGCCAACTGGTGAAGACGCCCAATCATACTGTCGCATCCATTCGAGATACGCGAGGTCACACAAGTGGCCATTGGGTTTCACGGCTCCCAACAGGAGCTTTTGGCCATTTGTCTTGGCAAGGGAGGCAGAGGCATTGGAAGTCGCGGGCGTGTGTGGGACTGATGCTTCGATGCTAGCAGCAGCATTCGTCAAGTGCACCACCTGTGAAGACCCGGTGCCTTCACTCTTGTTCGGGCCATAATGTTCTTCTGTTGATACGGCTATGAGCCATTTGCTGCCGACAATCGTGACTGCCCAAATGATGCCACAGAATGAAGCAATGTAGGTGTTCCGGCCTGTCTGAGAAGGTCTGCCGAGAGCAATCAGATCCGAATCATCCGGGCGTTGCAATCGCTCAACAACCTCCGTGTGGAGAGGCCCCAGTCTTGACAATGCAGGATTGGTGTGCGCAAAGATCGAGTGTTGCTCTGCCCCCTGCAACGTGTGGTCTGTATGCGAAAGGTGCGCTACAAACGTCGGCTGCGCATTCGAATCCAGATATTCCAGGAGAAGCGTAAGCGGGGCTTCGGCCATGATTGGTGTAAAATCCAAGAGAAGATGCCATAATCTGTTTCGCTGATAGTCAAGAGCCTATGTCGACCCTCCTTTTTCGTTGCTTAATGTCATGATGCGTATTGGAGAGTAGAATGAGAGTATTCACTATAACACTCTAGGAGCAGTAGCGATTTGCATAGAGCGGCGAGTTTCATGCGACGGAACATTGCTCGCTACACGTAATCTGCATTTTGCGCTAGTTCAGTCTAACGAGCCGGCCTAGGCTAGCAAAGATATGGGTGGCACACCTGTGCTGTCTCTTTGTTGTGGAGACGATGGCATTGCTGATGGCAGGAGGTCGACGATCGAACACCTTCAGTTGCTCTCTGACCATGAGAAAAGAAGGACTACTATGGGTCAGCGCCGCCAATCACCTGTGGCATTCTATGATTGGACGTCATCTTTCTCATAACAACAATGCAAGGGCACGTGAACTTTCCAGGCGCAATCCACGCGCTTTGCGCTTTACGCGTTGCGTTTTGCTGTAGCTGTTAACCGGTCACAACATCGGCACCCGGCCCAGTGGCGAGGACCCAGTGTTGTTAAGATGCACAATCCGATCTCGTCCACGGGAGGGCCCGCGCAGGTTCAGGATTCGATTTCCCAAACTGCTCACAGAGTCCGTGCTGGACTGAAGTCGTTGCGAGTGCACGATCATGCACAAGAAGGTCAGATGTCCCGATGTCACGGTCAGTGAATATCTTCTTCTCGACTTGCTCGGCATTTGTATTCGGTAGCGGAATTCAGCTCTACCGTACCAGTACTGTACACATTACCCCCCTCGCGTGCGGAAAGAGCGACCCTGCCAAGGCGAGCGGTACATTTCGGAGCACTTTTTGCTGAGCACCGATCATTCACCGAGTGAGCTACCCCACAATCCGCCGTCTTTAAGTGCACCTTGGGACTCGATTGACAGTGTTGTATCCAGTCTCTTTTTGACAGCGATTGCGATTGTCAAGTCGGTTTTCCATAATGTCTTCACCCTTCGCGACGAAGTACGTCACCGGCGTTTACCTGCCCTCGGCTGTCTTGCTGATTGGAACCGCTGCGTTCAAAAGCGAATGGATTCCATACGCTCTTGCTTTGACAGCCATCTTGACCGGTGCTGTCATTTTCAGCAGCCAGGGTACGTCCAGCGAGCCTCAATCAATCGAAATTGTTACTGACAGCACCAGGTGGTGGACGCAAAGTGTTGAAGCCTGATGTTTTCCAAGAGTTTGAGCTTGGGGAGAAGACTGTCCTCTCCCACAACACAGCCATGTAAGTCTACCACTCCGCTCTAGCTTTCCTGACTCTGACGCGCGCAGTTACCGCTTCAAGCTCCCCAAGGAGAGCGACATCCTCGGTCTGCCTATCGGTCAGCACATTTCTCTTGCCGCCACCATTGAAGGCCAGCCCAAGGAAGTTGTTCGCTCGTACACCCCCACCTCCTCCGACAACGATAAGGGCTTCTTCGATCTCCTGATCAAGGCCTACCCCACCGGCAACATCTCGAAGTATGTCGCAAACCTCAAGATCGGTGACAAGATGAAGGTTAGGGGCCCCAAGGGCGCCATGGTCTACACCCCCAACATGGTCAGGCACTTCGGTATGATTGCAGGTGGAACCGGCATCACACCCATGCTGCAGGTCATCAAGGCCATCCACCGCGGCCGCGCCACCGGCGACAAGACCGAGGTCGACCTCATCTTCGCAAACGTCAACCCCGACGACATCCTGCTCAAGGATGACCTCGATGCGCTTGCCGCCCGGGACCCCAAGTTCCGCGTACACTACGTCCTGAACAACCCACCTGAGGGCTGGACCGGTGGCGTTGGCTTCGTCACCGCGGACTTGATCAAGGAGAAGCTTCCTGCGCCGGCCAGCGACGTCAAGGTTCTGCTCTGCGGGCCCCCACCCATGATCGCCGCGATGAAGAAGGCGACCGAGAGTCTGGGCTTCACCAAGGCTAAGCCCGTTAGCAAGCTCGAAGACCAGGTCTTCTGCTTCTAAATGGGTCATGAGGAAGTCTGTATGGACTCGAATTGTGGGGGGACGGGCGCAAGTATAGACATGTACACCTTGCCTGTGTAAATATTCAACACTTAAGCGTTCGCGCAAGCGAATCTAGTCTGAAAAGTAATGTCACGTACCTATTCTGAACCCAACCTTTCCAATCCTAGTCAAAACAGACACAATATTAGCAAGGAAGGATAGTCACACATCTATTGAGGGGGAAAAGTGAGTCTAAACGCTCAATTCGCTATCTAATGCACCATGTCTAATGTGACCGACATTTATATAATCCACTCTACTGCTTGGCGCCGTGCACGAACAGCCTCTCGCCAGTAGTCTTCTGGAACTGCTTCTCGCCGGGCTCACCCGCGCGGCCACCAAAGACCAGCTGGGACCTGAGCTTCCACTCGAGAGGGACGCTCCAGTGCTCAGCAGCCTTCTGGTCGATGATGGGGTTGTAGTGCTGCAGGTTTGCGCCGAAGCCCTCGGCCTCGAGCGCCACCCACAGCGCGTACTGGTGCATGGCGTTGGTGTGCTCGGACCAGTCGCCGAAGTGGTGGGCGTAGAGGGGGAAGGCCTTGCGCAGGTTCTCGACGGGCTCGGGGGCTTCGTAGAAGAGAATCTAAGGGGGTGTTAGTTGACGTGGCGCTGGGTGGCAGGGTCGGTATGCGAGGCTTGCGAGGCTGCGCGAGGGCGGGGCTTGCATCATATGTGCATGTGGGGCCTGGCAGCAAGATTGTGGGGCTGCGACGCTCTCCCACATCGTGCATTGCGCTGCGCGCAAAGACCCTAACAGAAGAAGAAACTGGCGCGACTTACGGTTCCGTACGCGGCCCTGAAGCCGTTGATCTTCTGCTTGGTGCCGTCAAACTTGTCCTCGGGGGTGAGGGGCTTGAGGACCTCAATCACGTAGTCCCAGAATTGCTCGTGGTCCTTGTTAAGCAGGACAACGAGGCGAGTGGACTGGGAGTTGAATGAGGAAGGGACGTGGAGAAGAGCCTGCTCAACAAGCTCTGTAATCTTGGAGTCGGAGATAGGTGCCTCCTTGTTGAGCTGGTAGTATGTGCGGCGCTCCTTGATGGCCTCGAGGACCGACTTGGTGAGCTGGGAAGAAGCCATGGCTGGAGCTGTAGTAGAAAAGGAGCTTGAGGGTATCAAAGAAGAGGCTGAAGATGCAAGAGAGGGTCTGGAGTGTAGAACAGAAGACGGAGCAGCCACAGTGCTTTTGTAGTTTGAACTGGCCCCGCGCACCACTCTTCTAGCAATATTTCGAAGAACTTGCGCCATTGAGCCCGAGTCTGGAAGCGGTGTAGTAGTCGCCGGAGTCCCACGTAAAACCTGTACCGGCACTTGAATGTGGGGGGTCAATTGCTGCAGAAAGAGTGCCAGAAGTACGCCAAAGACCAGGCCTGTTAGCAGCGATCGGGCGGCGATGGACATGGATGACGTGATAGACGGCAAAACTTAACAGCGAGCGCGACAAAAGCTGATGTAACGCATGGACATTTGACTCCGGAACAGTCGCGCCGACTGCGTGTCTCCTGAGTTTAGCATTGCGAGCATTTGTTGATTCAAAATGCTTAGCAAGCGGTTGCTAAGGAGAAGCTCGTGGGGCGGCTGCCCGGGACTGTGCAACATCCGTGCTTACCTAGCGGATGTGGATGTACTGTGTAAGCTGCGCGGGCTCCTTCCGCAATCCACGCTTGCAACCTTATACTTACATGCAACGACACACCTGTTAAATGCTACACCCCTTTTCGTCAGAGACAATGTTTCTTTGGACATTGTTACCTCTAGTTTGAAGCCTTCTTCCCTCAAGTCTGAGATGATGAGAAGTTGGAATGCCCACATTCTTAGGAGGAGCTAGTTTGGACTGTGATCTACGATCACCTGTATACAGTCGATGAAGCTCAAATAATCCTTGAAGCAGCCTGTGGCGCCGCCATAAGGGCTGAGCAGTCAACATAAGTTCCTACTCTGTAGGATATGTCTGTCAGTCATTACTGCAAGCCGTGGTCCTGGCATACGGGACGGGTAAGCCTCCAGCTGTTATTGTAAGTTGTGAGGCGACGAGTTTGGTACTCGCTCGGCCAGGGTGGCCCCGCTGGACGTATACATTGCTGGAAGGTGTGCCATCCACGAAGATGATGGAATCGTGGTACAAATCGAAATCCAAGCTGGTAGCGATTGAGATATTGCGGGGCTTATGAACTGGGACGGCACAGTACATCGAGCCTTTTGAGATAGCGATGTTAAGTCCGCCAATAACCAGGGAAATAGCCCGTTTCTACGTGTTTGCAAATCAGTCCAGCCAATATGTTCTAAGAAGGCATCAGAGTGTCAGGTATTATGCTTGAGTTGGATATGCTGCATTTGTACCGCCTTTCTTAAGTAATCAGCCTTGTGAAGCTTGGGCGCCCCGCAATGGCAGCTGCCGTCAGGTCCAGCCCTCACCCCTCACAGAGTACCGGCATGGCCTCCTGTGCTCTGTGCTCTTGCGCTCTTGATAATCGATATCGCACATTTCGGGATTGGCGACATCGTGGAAAGGCGTTCAAGATCGATAAGACGCGGCTCGGCATGGTCAGCCTGAAATTCGTTGCGCGGCCTCCCTGGTTTATTCCGAACAGTCGTATGCCGCGAGGACGAAGAGTTCACGACTGGGAGAGCGCATTCCGAGTCAGATTCTATACCGTCGCAATACATCTGTGACTTATATAAAGTGGGGAATGCATGTCTCGCTATCTACCCAGCTGTCCTCCTCCGTCCTTCCTCAACCCCACATCTAGCTCCCCTCAACCTATCACCCACAATCGCAACATGAAGCACGAACGCGCAACGCTCCCCTCAACTACTTCGAGTAACTCTTTCTGGCACAGCGAGCCTAACGAGTTCTTGATCGGACACCGTACTACCGAAGAGCTTCCCGCCAAAGCTGATATCGTCATCGTTGGAAGCGGTATAACTGGGACATCGGCTGCTAGGTATCTCGCCGAAGACAAGAGGGCCAAAGGCAAAAGCATCGTACTTCTCGAAGCCAGAGAAGCATGCTGGGGAGCTACCGGCAGAGTGAGTCGGGATATTTCATCGATGACTCGATAGACCAACGAGCGACTTGAATTCCTATTGCATTGAATATCATGCGGAGATACAACGCTAAAGATGACTGGCTGATCATATCCTCAGAATGGTGGCCACTGTCAACCCCTACTCTTCGACCGTAGCGCCGAGGTGGCTGCGTTCGAAATGAAGAACGTTCACGCAGTTCGCTCGTATATCAAAAAGAACAACGTCCCTTGTGAATGGCGGGACGTGTCTGGATGCCGCTCCTTCTGGACAGAGGACGTGATGAGCGAGGCCGAGAAGGAGCTTGCGCGTCTTGAAAAAGTGGCTCCGGAGTTGAGGAGTTTGGTAACCATCATCCGTGACAAGGAGGAGCTGAAGAAGCATCGAGTCTCCCCTGAAGCGGTAGGAGCGACACTCAGCCAGGGCGCTGCGAGTCTGTGGCCTTACAAGTTGGTCGCATTTACCCTGGAGCAACTTGTCAAAGCGGGACAACTCAATCTACAGACCACAACTCCAGTCAATGAGATCACATCCGCGGATGGTAAGCATACGTTACATACCAACCGCGGCACTATCAGCGCGAAGAACGTCATTCTTGCTACCAACGGCTACACGTCAGCCCTTCTTCCTCATTTCGCTGATCTCATCGTTCCCGTCCGCGGTGAGATGTCAGCCCTCCTGCCTCCCAAAGGAAACACGATTCTCCCCGACTCGCATGGTATGGTAGCGGCTTTAGGTCAACCGGCTAGCAATGACGACTACCTCATTCAAAGGCCGTTTGAAGGTGTACCAAACCCCCGCGGACATCTCATGTTTGGCGGCGGCCGCGGAGCGGGTCACCTCCCTGCCATTGGTGTATCAGACGATAGCATCATCGATGAAGACTCAGCAGCATATCTCCGCAGCGCACTTCTAAAGGTCCTCGAGCTTGACGGACAGACAGAAGGTCTGACTGAGCTTAAGGCAGCTGGTCAATGGACAGGCATCATGGGCTACAGTATGTGTCCTTTCTACCTCTCATCCGTGCTTCTGCTGATACGTCATAGGTCGTGATGACCACCCTTGGGTTGGTAAGGTGCCAGACCGGGACGGGCTGTGGCTTTCTGGCGGATACACAGGACACGGTATGCCAAACACAACACTTTGCGGCAAAGCAGTTGTGGATATGCTACTTGGAGAAGAGGAAGGCCACGAACTCAACACCCTTCAAACACAGATGGTCCAGAGTGGCGACATTCCAAGCAGCTATATCTTGACTAAGGAGAGGATCAAGCAAGCTAGAACGCTACTTACCGTTCAACAACAGGATGAGCAAGGCGTTCGCTTGAGTGGTATAGTTTAGACATGGTATGCAAAGAGATCGATACATGCCAATTCATTCGTGATCCGTCATACAACACTCAGACTTTGAAGTCTCTTTGCAGTTTCACGCCCTTCCACGTCTGGGAGCGAGTCAGCTTATATTCTCGTTGTACAGCATTTACGGCGGTCTGCCAAGTGCGCCCTATGGGCATCCCCGCCAAAGCTGACTAATACCAAGGCCTACCTCTATTCACACTAGGTCGGGCGGGACATTCCAAGGTCTCTAGATACAGTCATAAACCTCACTGTACCGAGTGTCACATTTGACAGACCTGCACCATCTAACCTTTCTGAACACCTTCATTGAGAGTACTTCCGTTGTACCCATACGCAAACTAGACACCGTTTATCATGTCCGCTCCTAAATTGCCAAAGAACTTTGGTGTCGTACTGTTCCCGGGTTTCCAACTGCTCGACGTTTGTGGTCCTCTGGATGCCCTCAATGTGCTCTCAAACTCACACACTATCAATCTGTCCATCATCGCCGCGACCCGAGACCCCGTAGGAACGCAACACGCCCTGCAGGACCAACAGGGCTCGAGCTTCGACCAGCGTATTGTACCTACGCACACTTTCAACGATGCTCCCAAGGATCTAGAGGTCCTGATTATCCCCGGTGGCTTGGGTAACAGAATCGATGACAACATGAAGCCGGTGGTTGAGTACCTGTCTTCGCTAGGCTTGGACTCTGCATCACCGAAGCATCTGAGGGGTGATATCAAATGGATCTTGACAGTGTGTACTGGGAGTGAGATCCTAGCTAGAACTGGTGCTCTGGATGGCAGGAGGGCAACGACTAACAAGAGGGCTTTCAACCAGGTATACATTTAAATATGCATCCTATAGGCTTTTGAGTACTAACGGGATGCTTCAGGTCAAAGAGAAACACCCCAACGTAAACTGGGTGGCCAAGGCGAGATGGGCAGTGGACGGAGAATTCTGGACAAGCTCCGGCATCTCTGCAGGTATCGACCTGACCTTTGCTTGGATGAGCGAGGTGTTCGGAGAAGAGACCGCGTCGTACGTTGCTGATCGAAGCGAATACGAAAGGAACACCGACCCAGATAATGATCGGTACGCAGAGCGATGGGGTGCTGTTTAGGTTGGTGGAATCATGCCACCACTGCCAGCTCAACACTTGAACCAATGCAGATTTTTTGTTGTCCGTCGATTCAGGACACTGCTTAATGAAGTAACTAGATGTATTTAAAATTCCTGATTTGCTGACTGATGTCCGAAGTACGACCCTTTTGGTTTCTCATGGTCAGTGTTCATACGAAGTCCGACGCGCAGTCCAATGTCCTTCAAGAACACCAAATCAACTCAAGATTAACGGAAAATGAGTAATCGACAGCTTTGGCTGAACTCCATGACGAATCTGGGATAAAGTGTCGAAGCTCCTTCGATTTTTCTTCCACCACAACAATCTACATTCACTCTTCAGCATCAACAACATCAACAAAATCAACAAAATCAACAAAATCAACAAAATCAACAAAATCAACAAAATCAACAAAATCAACAAAATCAACAAAATCAACAAAATCAACAAAATCAACAAAATCAACAAAATCGACGAAATCGACATGGCACCAATCAAGGACTCAATCGTTGCAATTGTTCTACTCTTCGTCGCAACAGCTGTCGCTGCACCGTTTCCAGGCGCTTCTACCAATGCAAACGATCCCTCCTGCGCACCCGGAGGAAACTTCGACTTGAAATCGTTCAACCTGCAGCTGCCCACTGGTAGCGCCGGCAAAGTTGACCAAATCACTGGCTCCAAGCTCTCCGGATGTGATGGCTGGTCATCATCAAAATACTTTTACACCTCTCCGTCCGGTGCCTTGGTTATGAAAGTGCCTTCGCGCTCTGAATGCGTAACCACGCCGAACAGCAAGCACTGCCGTACCGAGCTGCGAGAAGCCTCACCAAGGTCTTGGGACCCCAAGAAGAATGTGAATCTTCTGAAAGCAAAACTGTCGGTGCCCAAGCCAGACAACTCAAAGTACGGCACCGTGGTTGGGCAGGTGAAGGTCGACGACAGCATCTCAAAGAAACCCGTAGCGGAGCTGTTCTACAATCGCTCCGGCACATTGACCATCGGTGTTTCCCAGATTCCGGATGTCAGCAGCCTCAAGATGACTGAAGTGGGGCGTGTCGACGTGGGCAAGACTTTTCAATATGAACTGAGGTACGAAGGAGGTAAGCTCAGCCTGCAGATCGACGGTGGAGAGAAGAAGATCATGAGCATTGGGAAGCTGAGTAGCCCAAAGAGCTACTTCAAGGTCGGCAATTACAACCAAGGAAGCGAGCCGAGCGAGGTGGTTTTCTACGACATTAAGGTCACGCATGGCTGAGGTCCATTGTTATGGTGAGGAGAATAATCGCTCTGGTAGCGATCAGGTTGTTTTTGTAAGATATATTGATGTTCGCACGTTGTTCCGTAGTCAAACTTGTTATACTCTAGCCATCTGAGCAAATGTTGTAGAAGATGTTTGCATATCAAAGAGCCCAGTGTCTGCGCGTTTGTCTGAACCGAGTCCAGCGTGGATATAACGACGTATTGGTGACTGTCAAGCTGAGAGACACTTACCGGGAGACTTCTTCCTGCATCTGAACTTTATCAGTGATAGGTACTCTATGTCGATTCGAATGTTGTGCTCCTCGTGTCACCTCGATCCGTCCTCTGCCAGTTCGGCGCTTTGAACCCATTTAATCATTCTCGCATGTAATCTCATCGTAACTAATCTGTCTTACTGACCCGACAAAGCTTTGGAGAATAGACGGTCAGACAACCCTGACCGCAACCGGCCGTTGTGACTGTCGCATGCGCTTGGCAGTCTGTTAGTAAGTGAAGGACGATGGATGACGTAATGCTCGGTCATCAGCCGCAGCTTCCGCAACGCTGTCGCATATAGATGTGACACTGTTGGATACTCCTGCCGTGAACTAATATAGCCAATTGCCCTCAAGCAGAGATGTCTGGGTCATACACCGATGATACTAGCGCGGGGGAGCGCGGTGCATTCCAGCTACGTCCTCGCCAGGACCCAGGTGAGGGCTCAGAGCCCAAGAAAGAGAGCGTTGAAGACGACACGGTCAATCCGAAGAATCAGAGGCTGGCTTCTGGAAGCGGAAATGGACCGACAGATAGACGATCTGCGACAGGGTACATGCCGATTGAAGACTATGGACTAATTGGGAACTTGAGGACGTGTGCTATGGTCGCCACAGATGGTGGGCTCGACTACATGTGTTGGCCCAACTTCGACTCACCTTCAGTGTTTTGTCGGATCTTGGACAAGGACAAAGGCGGCCACTTTACTATACATCCGAACCACGAAGACCTCTGTACAACAAAACAACACTATTTGCCCGGAAGCAATGTCCTCCAAACCCGCTATCTGCAAGAGGAGGGTGTGATGAATGTAGTGGATTTCCTGCCGCGACCGAATGATAAGAGCATGGACGCGCAGTACCATACTCAAGTTCTTGCCAGTAAACATACCGGAGAAGTACCCGAACGAACAGATTTGAGAAAATGGTTGGTACGCAGAGTCGAGTGCATGCGTGGAGAGATCGACGTGAATGTTGAGGTTCGTCCAGCCTTCAGTAAGTTCATGAAAGTTCGTTCTTTTATGCTCCGCTAATTACCCTGTAGACTATGCACAAGATGAGCATACGACCGAGATTCTCAACTACGGCGCCCAGGGAGAGCATGATCAGAGAGTTGTGTTTAAGTCGAAGAATTTGTCCCTGCAGCTGAACACAACCATCGATTGTGGCGAAGACGATACAGCTTGTCCCAGGATCGTTTTCGTGAAAACACCGGGATCTGAGCTTGGAAGTGCAGTCACCACTAACTTCCGCTTGTCTGAGGGCCAAGCGGTTTCATTCATCTTGAGAGATGCTGATGATCATACCCCGGATCACATTGATACTGATCTGGTAGATAAGCTGCAAATGGACACTGTCAAATTCTGGAACAGATGGATTGGCGCTTCGAAGTATAATGGCCGCTGGGATGGTGTCGTGAACAGGAGTCTTCTAATACTCAAGATGCTCATCTTCGAACCCACGGGTGCCATTATTGCTGCGCCAACTTTCTCATTGCCAGAGGACTTTGGAGGTAAGATTCCGGCTCAAATGTTGTAAGTTCACTGGCTGACTACGAACACAGGTACACGTCAGTGGGATTATCGTTTCAGTTGGGTGCGGGACTCATCATTCACAATCTACATCTTCCTCCGTATGGGCTACAGCTATGAGGCAGAGGCTTACTCAGGCTTCATGTTCCAGCGTATTGACGAGGCTAAGGAACGTAAGATGAATGGCCTACCTATCATGTTCACAATCAAAGGGGAAACAGATATTCCGGAGATCGAACTCGGCCATTTGGAAGGCTACCGGGCTAGCAAACCGGTCCGGATTGGCAACGGCGCAGCGTTCCACGTACAGCTCGATATATATGGAGAGTTGATGGATGGCATCTACCTTCTCAATCGGTTCGGGAAGCCTGTTACCTACGACCAGTGGCTGCGTGTACGGGAGATTGCAGACTATGTCTGCGGAGTGTGGAAGGAAACAGACATGTCAATCTGGGAGGTTCGCGGCCAGAAGCAGAACTTCGTGTACAGCAAGATTCAGATGTGGGTTGCTATTGACAGAGCCCTGCGCCTTGCAGACAAACGGGGCTTCCCCTGCCCCCACCGCCAAGAGTGGTACAAAGTACGCGATGAGATTTGCGAAGAGGTTATGGACAAAGGATACAACAAGGAGCTTGAATGCTTCATTCAGAGTTATGAAGCTGACGACGTTCTGGATTCGGCTGTGCTGATAGCGCCACTCGTTTTCTTCATTGCACCTACGGATCCTCGATTCCTGAAGACTTTGGATCGTATCTTGAAAGCGCCAGAGAAGGGCGGCCTTACAAGCACAGGCCTCGTCTACCGGTACAATACCCTAAAGAGCGACGATGGCGTTGGTGGCCGAGAGGGTGCCTTTTCAATGTGCACGTTCTGGCTCGTTGAAGCTCTTACACGGGTAAGTACAGTAGGCTTTTGGCTATAACCACTAACGTGAAGCAGGCGGGCGCCTATGATGACAAATATCTGAGGAAGTGAGTACTCGTGTTCTTCGAGCATACTGCAACTGACGCAAAAAAGGGCTGTCGACATATTCGAAAACATGCTGAGCTTCGGTAATCACCTGCATATATTTTCCGAAGAGATTGCGCGCTCTGGCGAACAGCTTGGAAACACTCCGCAGGCTTTCAGTCACTTGGCCTTGATTTCGGCAGCTTTCAACTTAGACAAAACGCTGGCAACGCAACACAGACGGTAGATTCGTCATGCTTTTGTTGCAAAATCTGAACATGAATTTACCTGACGTGGATGTGTCACATGTGGTGATCCAGACAAAGCCAGGCGATCATCTAGCTGCAAGCAGCGGGCCGCGGGGGCGCCACGATCGTGTCTGGCAGGGCGACCCCCTGAGCTAACTGGCTGTTCGTTGTCCCCATAGCGCGCCCGCCACATTCTAGGCAAGTGTCCAGCCAAATGTGTTGGAAAACCTGCAGCAAGGGCGTCATTGTGCGGCTCCCGACATAGACTCATCCTAACCTAGAATCCTGCATTCCGCATCAAATTTACCACTTCCCGTTCGCAACAGCACTCCCGTCTTGCCACTCCTGTTGCGCATTGTCAACCAGCATACCTCACAAACCTACCCTCTGCACAAGCGCCTTCAAAATGTCCGACTCAGAGACCAGCAGCGTCTCCAACATGTCCATGCCACCCACATCGCTCAACGGCTGCCTCGTCCGCGACTTTGGGTACCAGACAACATCAGCACGCTATCACGGCGACCACTCGCCCCAGAACAATCCTGATCACATCATCGACTACGACACGCCCGAGCACTACGAGCGCGCGATGGAGAATGCCAGGAAGAGCCATGCCATCTACATGGGCCAGGTGCCCGAGAAGAAGGGAATCAAGCGCGAAGGCTGGACGAGGTTCATTCCCCGCAAGGACATGCTTCCCAAGAAGGGAAAGTGGATGCCCTGGTAGAAAGAACGATTTTCGAGCCGGCAGGTGCGAACCGTGACGCCCTTTCGGCCCGCCGCTTCTGACAGGCGGCGCGACACACGACTCTCGGGCAAATCTGCAGAGACCCGCGAGACCCGACGGTTCTCGACGTACACACTACGCGTTGCGACGCGCGCGTTTCTGTGGACCGCCCGGTGCGAGGCACCCACTTCCGAGTCTCCACCTCCACAGCGTCTGAAACCTCTGTTGCGCGCTGCCAGCCGTCGGCACGCATATCGACCACCAACGCCGCCACTGCTGTTGTACTGCATACCCACTGTTTTCTAGCGTTTGATCTTTCGCGCAACTTCGCGTGTGTTCTGGACCATCTTGTTTGTTATATATACCCGGTCCATCCATTCACCAGATACCCGGATCTTTCTTCCCATTTGTACTTCGTGGAGCGTGTGCGATAGATAGCTGTAATGATAATGCCTGCATCTTGATCACCAAATACACCACGTTGTGAAACCGCAGACATGAGGTGGTGCCAAAGTGCTTTAGATTGGGTATGTACAATAGCTGACATTTGTCTTATATGTGGTCTTATATGTAGTCTTCTCCATCTATGGCTTCTCCGCCTGATCTCCCTTGTCTGTTGCGTCGTCCTTGTCCGTGAACATCGTCTCCTGCGCACTCCACAACTCACTGTACAATCCGTCTCTATCAATAAGCTCCTGGTGCGTACCCTGCTCCGCCACCCCGCCCGCCTTCAGCACAATGATAACATCGGAGTCGTAGATGGTGCGCAGCCGGTGTGCAATAAAGACCGAAGTGCGTTTCTTCTCGCGCACGAGCGAATTGATGTGTGTTAGAAGGGCTTGCTCGGTGTGCGTATCGAGTGCGGATGTCTGCCACATGTTAGTAAAAGCGTTTCAGTGGAGATATAAAAAGGGGAGAAACGTACTGCTTCGTCGAAGAACAGGAGTGGTGGGTCTTTCAGTATGAGCCGTGACACAGCAAGCCGCTGTTTCTCGCCGCCGCTGATCATCAGACCGCGCTCGCCCACCATGGTATCGTATCCGTCTGGGAACGCGGCGATGGTGTCGTGCACGTGCGCGCGTTTGGCAGCCTGGATGATTTGGTCCTGGCTCGCTTCCATGTTGCCGTATTTGATGTTGTGGCCGATGGTGTTGTTGAACAGCGGAGTGTCCTGGGGAACGACGCCGATGGCCTTGCGCAAGCTCTCGAGCGACACGTCGCGGATATCCTGGCCATCGATTGTGATGCGGCCCTCCTGGACATCGTAGTAGCGGAAGAGCAAACGCAGGATCGTAGACTTGCCGCAGCCGGACGGGCCGACGACTGCGATCTTCTTGCCGGCGGGGATGGTGAGGGTCAGGTTCTTGAGGATGGGTCGGTCGGGACGGTAGCCGAAGGAAACGTTCTCGAATCTGATCTCGCCCTTGGTGAGGGTGAGTGGTTGGGCGCCCGGCTTGTCTTCCACGGCAACGTTGGTCTTTTGTAGGCTGAAAAGGGTGTCCATGTCCAACAGGGACTGGCGTAGCTCACGGTACATGGAGCCGAGGAAGTTCAAGGGAACAGAGAGCTGGAAGACAAGTTGATTCACCATGACGAGGTCGCCAACGGTCATGGTTCCGGTCGCGACGCCATTGCAGGCAAGATACATCATGGCTGTCAGCGCCGATGAGAAGATGACGTTCTGTCCAGAATTGAGAAGAGCGAGAGAGGTGGCAACCTTGATCGAGGCCTTTTCATACGCTGTAAGAGCGGCGTTGTAGCGGCCGACTTCGTACTTCTCGTTGTTGAAGTACTTGACAGCTTCATAGTTGATCAAGGAGTCGACGGCGACAGTTGCCGCCCTGTTGTCAGCGGCATTAGCCTGCTTCCTGAACTTGGTGCGCCACGATGTAGTCAAGATGGTGAATGCTGCATATGTCGCCATTGTGGCGCTCGTAATGAGGGCGAATTGCCAGCCATATTGGTACGTCTTGGAACAATCAGCAGATGTTTTGACAGTCGACACGACCTATTGCTTACCAAGATGCCGCAAACCAAGGATATCTCCAAAGCTGTGGGGAGTATGTGGAACACCATGGATGACAGTAAGAAGCTGATGGCTTTAGTGCCACGGTCAATGGCTCTTGTCAGTCCTCCAGTTTGTCTCGTCAAGTGGAAGTTCAGATCCAATCTCAGCAGGTGCTCATAGACACTGCAAGCTACCTTGCGAATGGCCTTCTGTGCTACACTAGCAAACACAGCATTACGAAGTTCCTGGGACACAGTTGCACCGATCCTGGTTAAGCCGTCTACTCGCTTTAGTCTTGCTTGTGGCAGAATGAATTGGTATTGCTTGGTGTAGCTTACAGGCCATGATCATGGAGCCTGCAACGGTAGTCGCAGTGCCTCCAACAGCAGCAAAGTCTATGTTCATGGAGTCCACAATACTCTTAAAGTAGAAGGGCACCTGCACGTTGAGCAGTTTGGCACTCAAGAGCAATGCTACACTCAATCCAACTCTGAATCGAGTTCCATAGTTGTCTTTCGGCCAAAGATACTTGGTCATCTCCTTTATAATGGTCCAGTCTGCCTTGCGCTGTTCCTTGTTGCTCAAGTTCCTTTCACCAAGCAGTGGATCAATGGCCTTCTCTACCTTCGCTTTCGTTATGGCTTTGGCAGAGTCTTCGGTGGGTTTGGCAGCTTTGGCGGCCTGCAAGGCTTGCTGTGAGTCTGGCGCGGGCCGCTGGCCGTGAACATCTTTCCTGTGCAGCGGCGAGGAGGTGAAGACGCGGGTGGAGTGGTAAAGTGGGTGCGGGCGCAAGAGCAGGCTCAAGCTCGAGGGCTGAAGGCCCGGCCGGCTGGCGGCACGGGCAAGCGGTGGTATCAGCATGGCGAGCTTCACATGTTCGGGTCGCGGAGCTTCAGGTATGAGGATAAGAGCTCTAGCAAGCCCCAATGGTGTGCACGGAGAGCACAGTGATGGTGGGATGCCTCGGCCATCTTGCGTGCTTGAGCACCGGGAAGTCTAGCTTGCCCGCGTGTTTGCAGCGTTTGATTCGACGTCGCCCTCAGCCCTACCGGTATGCGCTGCAGGCCGCAGCTCCAAGCTATTGCTTCGCACGTCCAACACCGATTGCACGCACGCCAATTGACAGGCACAGCCATGCTCCGCTCGGCTGCCTCGCCCTGGAGAAGTGTCGCACACCGCGCCGGTGCTGCGACCGCGCGAAGACGATGCATCAACATTTCCGCGACGCACACGTCCACCGAGCCTGCACTCGACCAGCGCACAAACGTCGATGCTGCGGCAACACCAGTGGTCTCGCCTGGTATGCACTGATAACACGGTCTGGCGCATATAGTTGCTGACCATTGCTAGATGCACATTTCGAGGTCATCGGCACGCCCTTCTCCCTCCTCTCCGTCTCCCTCTCCGCGTCGCAAACCCTCTTCACCCGCCGTGGCACCCTGATCGGTTTGAACGGCAAGTCGGAAAACACCTTATCGACCCTCTCCTTCCTCGAGCCGTTTAGGCGCGCGCCCGTCGGCATTCCCTTCCTCTACCAGAAGATCTCCTCCACCACCCCAGTCACAGCATTGGTCTCCACCAAGTCGCCGATATCTAGTATTGTCACAGTCAACCTTGATGGCAGGCAAGACTGGGTCATCAGCCAGAGGCAGGCGCTGCTGGCCTGGACAGGCCACACCCTCAGCTTGAAGCCTCAGTACAACGTGAAGCTGGGGCTGGCGCATTGGGGCAACACATACATCACCGGACGTGGTCTGCTCGCGCTCGCTGGGAGTGGGCAGATTTACCAGGTGCAGTTGAAGGCTGGCGAGAGCTATGTTGCGCATCCAGCGTAAGTCATATTTTGGAAGAATTCCTGGTCTCCTGTAAACTCACACAATCCAGCAACGTTGTCGCATACACAGCATCAGCGACACCGCCAATGCCTTTCCGATTCAAGTCGTCAAACTTCCGCCTCCAGGTCCCTGATCTTGGGTTCGGGTCTTTTGTGCAGAACGCCAAGTTCTTCAGAATCATGAGCCAAACAACAACATGGCGTGCCCTCTCAAGAACGTGGTATACTCTCAAGACCTGGATGCGGCGATCAATCTGGGGAGATAGGGTATGTCATGTCTACTCTGACACAGTTACGTTGTGCTGACAATGTTCAAGTTATTCCTCCGCTTCGAGGGGCCAACAACAATGCTGCTTCAGTCTCGTGCCTCGCGCATCAGCGACGTCCTGACATTGAAGGATGTCGACGAGATCGCCGAGAGCCAGCCTGGCGCTGTACAGGATGCCGTGGACCGCAAAATCAAGGAGGAGATCAAGCAGATTGGTGCAGGTACCACCGCACCCGGAGCTCAGGAGAGCTCTGTTGGTACCGTGAAGTACGCAACAGTCAGGAGTGGAAAAGCTTCTTTTGAAGGCCCCAGTACACCCGCATCATAGGGTGCTTTGTACAATATGTAAAGCATTTTGGCACTTTCTTGATGGTGCAGCAGCATTCGACGGGCGAAAGGTTTATGTCTGCGTATTCGGTCTCAGTGTCGCCGTTGTTGTGGCACAAACATCCTCATCTGGAGTTCCTACTACCAGATGACTTGCTTCAAATTGAATCCTGGAAATGAGCATCCAGGGCCTTGAAATTGCAATAAGCAGCTCTTCTGGGCCTACGTCATCCCGCCAACTTGCAGATCCCCCAGCCTTCGTTGCACTCCAACACCAGAAGAAGCAGTGTACAACTGCCGATCACATCACCTCTCCCACGAGATAGCATTCACATTGTTCGCTCTAATCTCCAATTGATACCCCCACCATATCCCACCACCCACCCCTCCCCCCGTACACCCCCCACAATGTGCATCATGCGAACCTACGAAACCCGCGGCCCCGGCGTCCTCGACCCGCCACCGCGCCGGGGAAACTACACCTCGCACCCGCCCGCCGGCGTGATGCGCCTGCCGCGCGAATGGCGGCGCTCGGCCTCGTACAGCGACGAGGGGCGGTATGTGGTGGAGCACCACCACCGGTTCGTAGCACTGTGATCGTAGCCTGTGTGGTTGGCATGCTGATGGGTCGCAGACGGTCGCAGCCACTTGCTGTCGAGTACTATGAGGAGCCGCGGGCGAGTAGGCGTAGCGTGAGTCGCTCGAGGCGGGTGAGCGATGTGCGGAGGAGTGATGTGCGGAGAAGCGACTTGGAGTTTCGCGAGCCGAGGCGGAGTACGGGGCATGTTGATGAGAGGGTGGTGAGGAGGGAGGTTAGCCGGACGCGGTACTGAGAGGCGGCGGCGCTGTTTGTTTGCATGTGGTGTGAAGGTGCGAGCATGGTCTGTTTGAAGCGAACATAGAGCGCATAATTTTTGGTTTGATTAGACAGTACAGTCGTATATTTGCATTGGATTTATAGAGGTATCAAGTGGGCTATGCTCTGCTGCTAGGAACACCAGAGAGCTGCCATTCCTAGCCTGTATGCTAAACACCGTACTCCTGACAAGTCAAGTTGATGTGGCCAGCTGACCAACTGCCGCCCGCTCCATTTTGTAACACAATCTGCAATGCGCCTCCAGTGAGAAAGAAACAGTAGTGCCCGGTATCAGGCTGAGGCTAGAGCCAGGTCGATGGCAAGAAGGGTAGTAATACATGGACGCTTCCGCGCGCCGAAGGAGCTGCTCACTGTGGATGCTCCATCTTAGGTTGCTGCTGCATAGGGTTTTGGCCCCAGTTCTGCTGCAGACCTGCGCTGTTGGGCGGTTGTGATGTATTCGAGTTCATCCGTTGTGGGCCGCCAGGCGACTGCCTTGCTGCAGGCTGGCCGCCCTTCCACCCGGGGAAAAGGCCTTGCAGTCTGAGATATAGCTTGCCAAGCTCCTCGTGTGTTGTGGGCGCGGACATTATCGCAGGCCCAGGTTGTACGGGCTGTCCTGGCTTGGGCACCTTCTCGGCATTCTGTGCCAGATAAGAGAGGTTGGCTTGTAGGCGACGGACATAGCTGGTGAGTCAGCAAAGGGGCAAAAATCGCGACAACAAAAGCACTCACTCGATGTACTCTTTGGATGGCTGTTGTTTGCCCTCCTCGGCCACTCCTATTTGGCCGCCCTTGCCCTGAGTCTGGAGGCTGGTAGCCTCGTTGATGAGTATGCTGTTGATCTCAAGGAGAACCGCGACGCGCTCGTGGGCTTTCGCCGGCGTGACGGGCGACACAGGCGACTGTGGCACAGCCTTGATGGGCGTTTGCGCCTGCGCAGGCTCACTCTTGACCTGAGATGAGAGGTTGAAGTTCATGGGCTGCTGCTGACCGTTGGACGACGGCAGGGTGGAGGGCGACTGCTGCGGCTGAGGTGTGGCATAAGGCTGGCCTTGGTTACTCAGGGCCGGCGAGGCGGTCTGGCGGTTCTGGGCGAACTGCTGATGGGCCGGCGACGGCAGCGCCTGTGAGTAAGGCGCGCCCGAATACGGGTTGTGCTGCTGCTGCTGCTGCTGCTGTTGCTGCTGCTGCTGCTGTTGCGCTGCTCCACGGCGGTCAGCGTGCTGATAAGCAGACCAAACATCGAGCCGCAAGGCGCAAGCCGCAGGCCTCAAGCCAGGCCCGGGTCAGGGCACGTCAGGGCAGACGCGAGCGCGAGCGCGACACAAGGTCACAAACGGCAGGCGCGTACCGCTGCTGGCGGCGACGGGACGTCATTGCGTATTGAGTGCTGACATACCTCGTGCTTGGTGAAGCTGGCCCTGGGACATGGCAGCTCCAGGCTGCATCATGGCGCCACTGTGCATGCTGTTAGGGAACGAGGCGCCTTGGCCGCCATTGGGGAGACCGCCGTAGGAGAACGCGTTGTTTGATTGCGCGAACCGAGCTTGTGGATCCGAGTTGAAGAACTGATTCTGCGGGGAATGTGTCGTAGTTTGGCCAAGGTGGGCGGCAGAGGTGGAGAACCCAGCAAAGGTGGAAGGATATTGGCTAGATTGGAAATCCATCGGACACACTGCGACTCATTGGGTCGCACAGCTGCGTTTAGATTGGATTTGTGGTGAAAGAGATAACGTGCGGTGAGAGGGACGTCCGGCGCTCGCAGATTTGCGCGCGCGCCACCCTCGGCTGTGCGCAGGCCGCACCTTCAGCATCTTGAATAGCAACATCACGGTCGCCGCTCGCGGTTTTCAGCGCATCGCATCGTGGGAACGGCAGCAGGACTGAGAGTAGCCTCACCGGCGCATTACCGCGGAGACAACCGGCAACATGTCTTGTCACGGTCGATTCCACGCACATCAGCTTTGACCACCAACCCTACAATGATCCCTGTCATTCAGATGATCCACCTTTGACATGCTTCCAGATCCGATCCTACGGTCCGTCGCTCACTGGCTGCCTGCCGTTGCTACCAGTCACTAGCCTGTGCCCTTCGAGACAATCGACGGCCAGCTGCATCAAGGACAGCCGATTTTTGGCCAGTGGCTGCGTGCCCCCACAGAGGTCGAAAAGATCTCAAGCGGGCGTGACGTCTCCGCTGCCGTGTGACTGCCTTACTGGTAATCCTTCCAAGCGTGTAAGCGAGCTCCAGCTCATCACGCGGGTGCTGCTACGGGCATTGACGCAAAAGGGCCCGTTGGTCCAGCCAAGGCTCGCGGTTACTGCGTACTAGCGGATGTGGCTGCAGGAACCTGGGACATCAACCTGGAAACTTCCCTTCTAGGCTCGATGCGAGAGGGACGGCGTAATGATCCGCGCCGGGCCTGAGGGCATGGTTGCAAATGCAATCTAGGTAAATTGACTTACGAAGCGATGCTGGCGCCGAACAGTACAACTCTACGCTGTGGCATGATATTGCTGGTTAAGACGGTGTTTACTGCCCCTTTCGGGCCTGCTCTCACAGAAAGTTTGGAGTGCAATGCAATGTTCAAAGAAAGGACAAACGTCAGCCGCGATTTTGATCGGTGAGGGTATGTAGGTTCGGGTCTACTAATCATCCGAAAGCAGTCTCATTTCACATGATCGTATTAGTAGCTTGACTTCAGGGCGCCACCTTATCACTGCGTGTTGCTTCTGCTCCCGAGTCGAGCCCTTGTGCCCGAAACTGCTCTGTTGCTATACCATTGAGGTACTAGCAGTCTCAGGATGTACGTCTTTGTCAACGTCGACTCTAATGGAAGGTTTCTGGCAGACTGAAATATACATTCCTTTCCTGCCCGTGAAGCTTTCTACACCGTCTTGTATGTCTACTTGGCCACATGCTCAGTTCCGCGTGACAGGAAGCACGCTACCATACGACTATTTGTATAGTCTACCACGAATTCAGACATGCAGGTGAGTCTCAAAAGTGACTAAAAGGTTGACAACAATATACGCCTCAGGGAAGCGCACGGCTCGAGGTAAGAACTGTGAAGCGTATTGCGCAAGATCTACAGCATGGGGCATGAATGGAAAGAAACAATCGCTTTGATACATTCACGTTGCGCACACACTCTCTGTATTGTGAAGACATAGTCTGAGGTTGTGGGTTGAAAAGTCAGTGAGGCTGCATCTTCATCCAACTGATGTCTCTTTCAGAAGAGTGACAACCTGACCGCGCACAAATTTTTTAGAGCACTTCGGAGTTCGGCGAGAGTCGCAGATATATTAGATGTCTCTGTAAGCAAACTTCCGTGTCCTCCAACTCGGTGTCAGATTTGAGCTGTGCTCAGAGACACCGTCGATACTCAAATATCATTAAGTAATAGGGATGACCACGCGGGAAGGAAAGTCTGCGAGTAAGAAGTGTGCGTGGAATTTCCCACGTCTTCAAAGGCATTCGGGTCTATTAAGAGCTTTGATAGAGTTTTAAGTGACTTGCAGCCATACGGTATTCCGTTAGAGATAACGCAACGACAAGTGCGGATACAGTAATTGCGGAACGATGAAATTAAAGATAAGGGTATAGCTTTGAAAGCGGAGAGGGTGTTTCCCTGCCCTGAAGTTGGGGTATCATGATGAAGAACTCCAACGAAAACGCCGTTGAACCTGTTGTCGTCCTTGCAGTGTCAGACTAAGCTGAAAGAAATGTCGCTGGTCATCAGTCAAAACTGAATCGCTGGTCATCAGTCAAAACTGAATAACGTTAGTAAAGTCGTTATGATCTGTTATCATGCAAGTACGTACACCTTTGACATGATCAATGGTCTTCCACTGCGGCCAGCTCTCGCTTGAACTTGGCTCTTGACCACAGTGAACCACTCAAGTAAGCAGCCACTTGCTCGTCACAAATTTTCTGCAAACAAGCATCTGACTCTTTTGCTCTCAACCCCCTTAGCGTATCATGAGTAGGACTTACTCTCCTTCTCAATATTCGTCTTGGCTGAGGTTCTGGTGTGAGTATTGGTGTGTACCATACGGTCGATGGAGATGTGCATGTCAACTCCAGCGAACGCCTTTGGCAGTAAGGTGAAGTTGGCGCTGAGCTCAAAGGTGTCGACATTGATGAGACCGAAGAGGATGTGCTGCGCCGCGATGACTGGAGAGAAGACGTTCGTGATATGTTTGCTGAGGAGACAGAAGGTATATAGATCGGCGATTGCGGTTCCACCACTGCATAAGCTGCGCAAGTCGGAGGCAGCACTGTTGGTCTGCTGAAGAGAGGTTTAGGCACAAGTTCCACCTCAATATCGAAGGCATCTCCGTACGGTAACGGTGGAAGTGGTTTGTCGTAGAAGTGATTTGTTGGTGCGCGACATACAGTTCTGATACCCAGGTTGGAACCCATGGTGTACTGAATTCGTATATTCTTCTTGGAAACCAAACCTAATAAAGATTGGCGATCACGTACTCTTGTTAATTGTGCATGTAACACAGCATGCATGAAAGCTCAGACAAACCTACAGACAAACCTCGTCGCGTGGGCGCATAATGGGCTATAAACAAAGAGGCGGGTCGCCTGCCACCGACGACTGCAACATCCAATGTACAAACAAGTCAGTGGACCTATTTGCTCACCGTGCAGCAACTGGAAGTTCAAGTGGAGCAGAAACAGATCCCTTATTGGGTGCCATGACAAAGTTGGTTGTCAGTAAAAAGCTGGCTGGGACGAAGAGTGTGGCAGTGGCTGGCATCCTGCTGGGATCGCCTGCCCTGCATCACAAGCCGCTCATCAGGGTCTGGAGAACAGCACGATAAGATTCGTTCACATGATGAACTGGCGGGTTTTTGCGACGCGTGATCACCGTTGGGCGTAGAGAAGCTTATGGCTGAAGATGAGTGAGCGTTCGTGGTGGTGTGCAGGAATCCAGCTGCAGACCGCCCAATGTTGGAGCCGACGGCTGCTTCCCGAAATTACGGGCACGTTGTTTGCCCTTCATGATCGCGAGCAACAGTGCCATTGCAAACCGTTGAAGAGCTTCCTTGCTTCATGACGTTCGTCATAATTGCTATGACTTTGTTTCTGTGATACGTCATAAGCAGTGGCTTGCGCACAAGTGGTGGGGCAGGGCCTTGTCTGGAAAGTGGGCTTCAGGTCTCGACCTAGGTAACTCTGGGACACATATGAAAATTGATGAATCCAGGATTGTCTTCTTAAAGAAGTAGAAAAGCTACGCTACGCAAAGTCAATGATCAGAAGTGCTTCTATCCCGCCTGTTCTGTAACGCGAGAGGCATGCAACAGCAGAGCATTAGAGCAGTAGCTTCGAAATCAGTTGTCCTTTTCTCAGTTGTCACAAATGAACTCGACATTTAATTTTTCAGATAACTCGTTCAAGCGTCCACCCATTCGCAGTCAATATTAGTTCGTACGCAACCAGAAACCGAACCATCCTTCAAGTATGTCGTGATATTACAATCATGTATCTTTCCCTATCCGTCAAAACCGTATGCAGTCAAACCGTGACTGCGTCATGCTGCCCAACCATGTAAATGCCAATGAAAAAAAAAGGTGAACGCCTGGTATCGTCTGTACAGTATGCAAGTAGTCATGCGTGAACATTAATCCAGCTCCCCAGGAAACCCTGTCCTCCGTCCCAGCTCCCCCAGGTTACTAAGGGGGATGCCGAAGTCATCTTCCTCCCACTCATCTTCTTCACCACTGGACTCCCAGGAGCCGGGTATATTATTAGTTCGTCGAACACGATAAGTGGAAAAGCGAAAGCCTTTGGAAATGCTTGCTGCTATGCGCAGCATGAGCGACACAAGGTGCTGCGGAGGACCAAGAACAATCTCGCAGGTCTTGCGGACCAGAGCGGTGGCGAATTTCTGATCTGGCTTTTGCCGGGTAGGAAAGCACAAGTTCTGCGGCTGAGGCATTGGAGAAAACGCTCGTCGCGGTGAGGCGCCTGTAAGCTTTCTCATGCGGATCATGTCAGGCGGCGTAGGCACATCCAACGAAGGTTGACCAAGACTGTCTTCATCCGAGTCACTCACCAGTGGAGGGGTGTGAGGTGCAGATGAGGGACGTACGTCGATCAACGGCGTTGTGATCGGCTGTAGTGGTGCGACAGATGCCAAAGCAGCGGACTTTTCGGCGTGATCTGTAGATGTAGCTCGAACAGTGAGCTCTGAAAGGTCACGGCGATGCCTAGCTCGACCCCTCGTATTGTCCTGCTTTGGTAGGCTGGTCGCCCAAGGGTTGAGTATCTCAACCTCAGCATCCAAAAAGGGTGGCGAAGGACTTCGGCGAGCTGTGTGGAACGAGTAGAAGGAGTCTGTACTTGACAATAGACTAGCAGCATCCGTGGAGGGCTTACGCTCGGTCACTACTGGCCGAGTACTAATCTCCTGCACATTGTTTTTCTCTTCATGCTTCGATATTTCTGGGATGCAGCCCATCATGGACACTGATGACAAAGACCTGTCTCTTGTTGCATGTATCGGTGCAGTGACTGAACGTGGGCTTTGAAACAGCTGTGCGCGTTCAGCTACTGACAGCCTCCGTGGGGCTTTTGGTGGCGGTGTATTCTCAAAGACGGTGCCAGGTGTTTCGGGAATAGGTACGTCACTGGCATCAGTGTGAATACTGGACCGATCGTCTTCTTCGTAAGAGGATGTGTTGGCTGATTCAGAACCTTCTTGCAAAGGTGTCGAGGGCCGCGGCCCGTCCTCGGGCATCCACGTCTTGTCCAAGATCCACTTCTTTGCTTTTTGTGTCGGCCTTTGAGAAGGGCGTTTGCGCGGAGGCGTCTTCGGGCGTTCGGGCAGATCAGCTTCGAAACTTCGTGTGAATGGACACTGGGTCTTTTCGTACTGCAAGACCTGGCTTAGCACTGACTTGAATTGCTCGATCTTGGCCTTGTCCTCATCCGTGTCAAAGGGTAGCTCCATGCGATAGTACGAGTCTTGTCTGATTCTAAGTACAAAGACTGACTGTCCGTCTACACACCAGCATTGTGATCGAGGGAAGATGGTGTGCAAGAGGTTGCCAGAGTTCAGGAAGGACACATTGGATGCTGTCACGCGGTAGATGCGCAGGACACCTGTGATCTCGTGTTAGTTGGGAATACGCTCATCATAACATGACGACATACCAACAGCAAGAGTTCGCTCAGTGGGTGTTTTCCAAGCGACATGATTTCCTCCGCTGGTAGCCGAAACGCCTGCAGATGCAAAGGAGACGATCCTTGAGTGCGGACAGACGACCAGCGTCTCTATACCGTCGGCGCTATTCGTTGATGCTGCGGCTGGTGCTGGGCTACTTCTTAATCGAGCAGGTACTGTGAATGAGCGGCGTCCATGGTGCAGCGGAGGCGGCGCGTGTTCTGGAGTTCTCGAGGGAGCCAGCGGGGAGGACATGGTAGTTGCTCATGCATGCATTTCGTTTTCGTTGTGTCGTGCTACGTGTCGCTCGTACAGCACAAGCAGCTATGCAAGCGTCGTACGTGTCTTCCTGTTGTGTTATTTTGTGTTGTTGGCGCTCGAGTCGTTAGGTTGAAGCGGCGTGCCTTGCTCTTCGAACGCTTGGCGCGAGGTATGAGTTTCACGGGATCCACTGCGATTCAGATGTCAATCACAGAAATGACGGGGTCCACACAGGCGATCACCGTTAAGTTAGCCTTTCGGAGCCGAAGTTAGTTACAAGCAACGCGCCGAACGTTTCTATGTCAACAGTCAAAATGCAGACCCATAGCTCTAGTCTGCCTGGACCCTGAGCTGACTGCGTCTTGCCCGGAAGGGGCGGGTACGTCATTGCGCTGCAGCTCCACTGGTTCGCACACTGTGCTCTAGAACGAGTTTGCTTTGCTGTCCTCACCAGTAACATCAACTCACTGAGAGCTCACATCAGCCAAGAATGTCGAACTTCGACCCCAATGCGATCTTGCGTGGTGCGCAATTGACGCTAGTTGGAGGTATGAGGCACTCACAAACAGCGTTGCTGCTTGCAGTATTGACATGTGCTACAGTAAATCGTGCACTCCAAAATCCAGGTCTCTTCACCTCTGACCACTACCGTCAAGCAGCAATCGCTGTAGCTGCTGGAGTCGCTATTCGAATCCTCGTATCAATACCTGTATGTGTAACCCGCGTCTCGAGCACCCCGATGGACACACAGCCGAGAGTTTGGCCCAAACAGACCGCAGGCACTCTCTGTTCCACTCTTCAACTCCTCAAGACAGTCACTATTCCCCTTATCTCTATATCTGTCTACCGAGTATGGTCACTGACAAAGCTTCCACTAGATTGTTGGCGTCAGGATACTACTATGGATCGTCTCTCTGTTCATAGACAGGAACAATGTCACTTGGGACGATAGCGTGATAGATGGACTGCACTTCCTTGAGCATACCGTTCTCCAAGTGCCTTTTTTTCTCATGACCATGATGCGCTATGTCACACCAACCTTGGATCGAATGTAGGTAACAACCCCTCGTATGACGTCTGGTATGCTTACACCATGGTCAGGTTCATGGATTCCCTTCAATGGGTCGACCACACTTATGTGCAGAAGCACAAGTCTGAAGATCCGCACAATCTTCGGGCAATGTACGCGCAGAACCTCGAGCAATACCCCACCCACGCGCCAAAGGACCCGAACGAGAAGAAGAAATCGATAAAAGATACTGTGATATTGATGGCTGTCAAGCAAGGCCGGAAAGCTGGCATCTCATTGGCTGTGTTGGCATTGTCATACCTACCGTATGTTGGCCAGTTTGTGCTGCCTGCTGCCAGTTTCTACACCTTCAACAAGGCAGTAGGGACCCAGCCTGCGATTGCTATCTTCGCAGGCTCTCTTCTGCTGCCACGACGATACTTGGTTTCTTTCTTGCAGGCCTACTTCTCATCTCGTACGCTCATGCGTGAATTGGTATGTTGTATCCCCGCTTTGCTTCAATTGGCCGACATTAACCATTCTTTCAGCTGGAGCCATATTTTGCGCGCGTTCGCTACAACAAGGAGCAAAAGAAACTGTGGTTCAAGGATCGCGCCGGTGTCCTGTTTGGCTTTGGCCTTGGATTCTACGTCTTCGTCAAGATTCCGCTCGTTGGTGTCCTGATCTATGGCTTGGCCGAAGCATCGACTGCATATTTGATCACAAAGATCACTGAGCCACCTCTACCACCAAACGAGGCTGAGAAGTTCAAAGAGGACTCACTTCACTGGAAAAACAAACACGAATTCCTAGAGTTGCCATGGCAGCACATGGATGCATACAACGTCAGCATGCACAAGCCTGGCTTCAAGTCGGATGTTCGCCAGACACCGCGAAAGACATTCAGCTAGACATTCTCTGTTACCAAAAAGGAAGCTGCTTAGGACGAAGCTCGCTTGGAACCGAGCTTGCTATTACTGTAGTGCCCCGGCCAATCGCCAGGAGGCAGTGACAGGAGCCCGTATTGGGCGCTTGAGGCGTCGCTGTGACAAGCGCGTCGACTATTGAACCCTTAGCTGCCGCTGTATGACGATGACATGGGAATTGGAGGACGTGGCTTAACCCCGTCAACTCCACCTGCGGGGCAAGCTTCTTGCCAGAAGCAGTACTTAGCTCAGTACAGCTGTTCTACCCGACGATACGTAAACATTCCCTATCAGCTATCACCAAGCTTATCAAGCTCCTTGTACACGGAGCAGCTGAGCCGCCCGAGTCCGGTTCCCGTCTCCTCGGAACGGGTACGGTATCGAGATAGCAATTGATGAATGTAACTACCCCGCGCCCATGATTGTTATAGCCGTTATACCCCTCTGAACGTGAATTTGGTCCTCGCACCCACTCATTGCTTCAATCTATCTATTCACGCTTCCAATCATCGCCTACTAAGCTTCTCTAATCATTGTCATGGGTAAACAAGGGCTCAGGTACGCTGCCAAGGTTGACCTCGATCAGCCAGCAGCTGAGCAGAATGTTCTCCACGTACGAACCCTTAGTATCTCGCAAGACTCCCTCCTTTATTAACAGATTTATAGAACCGGTGGCACCCCGACAGTAAAGTTCCACTCCTCTGTTCCAATGGTGCCCCTCCTGACATGCCGTAGTCCCTTCAATCGGAACTATCAAGAACAACGAAGTCGTCAAGATCGAATGCGTGGACTGGACAGGCGGTCAAATTGGCAACAATGATAGTGCTGATGACATGCGCGACGTTGACCTCACCAAGATCCATTATCTCACTGGACCATTTGACATCGAGACAGCGGAGCCAGGTGACGTCCTAGTATTAGAGATCCAGGATGTTCAGCCCTTGGATGAGCAGCCTTGGGGCTTCACAGGTGTCTTCGCTAAGGAGAACGGAGGCGGCTTCCTGGACGAAATCTATCCTGAACCGTGAGTTACTGTTCTCGCTGTTTCCCGCTCGTCCGGTGTCGGCGCGTATCACTAACACCACTCCAGTGCAAAAGCCATCTGGGACTTTGAAGGCATCTTCTGCTCCTCGCGACACATCCCCGGCGTCCGCTTTGCCGGGTTAATCCACCCTGGTATCCTGGGCTGCGCGCCCTCCGCGGAGATCCTCGAGACTTGGAATAAGCGCGAGGGCGAGCTGATCGAAGCCTGCGCAACCACGCACAACCGCGTTGTTGCCGAGCCGCCGCAGCCCAAGAATGTGCACGCCGGCTCTGCTGATAAGGACTTGAAGGAGAAGGTGGGCAAGGAAGGCGCGAGGACGATCCCCGGACGCCCCGAACATGGCGGCAACTGTGATATCAAGAACCTCTCACGCGGTTCTAAGGTGTTTCTCCCTGTTCATGTGAAAGGGGCAAAGTTCAGCGTGGGCGATCTGCACTTTTCGCAAGGAGACGGTGAGTGCGCATAGTGGGCCAAGCTGAACGGCGCTGACATCCTCCAGGAGAGATCTCTTTCTGCGGTGCGATTGAGATGGCAGGTGTCATCACGATCAAGTTCTCTGTCATGAAGGGCGGCATCAAGCAGCTGGACATGAAGAGCCCCATCTACATCCCCGGACCCGTAGAGCCACAGTTTGGGCC
This sequence comes from Boeremia exigua, assembly GCF_020726555.1. Lineage (NCBI taxonomy): Eukaryota > Fungi > Ascomycota > Dothideomycetes > Pleosporales > Didymellaceae > Boeremia > Boeremia exigua. Next base: position 1,620,579 of record NW_025763518.1, on the reverse strand, counting down.
GGGAAGGTACATTTACTTCGAAGGCTTCTCGGTCGATGAGCATGGCAAGCAGCACTACCTGGACACGACGATTGCATATCGACAGACAAGTCTGCGGGTGATCGAGTATCTGAGACGATATGGTAAGTCACTAATTTCCTGACCTGATATCTCATCGAAGGTATCGCAGACATTGACTCGGTCGCAGGTTACAACGACTACCAGATCTACCTTTTGCTCTCTTGCGCTCCAGTTCAGGGCCATGTGGCTGGCATTGTTGACATTCCCAACGCATGTACGACTATGGGCCTGCCAATGGACATCTTTGACTTCGACATCTCGCCGCACATCCCGGCTGAGAAGCGAGATCTGGGGTCTTGTGCATTTGCAAGCAAATAGAGAACCGTGGCTGCTCTTGATATAATGAGATCCGCCAATTGCTCAGTCTACACTTCGCAGGGGGTCTCCCTCTTTAGTCATTTCCAAGAAGTGGTATGCTCGTAAAGTAGTCAAACTGCCTGCAACGACAGCAGGTGCTTATATGATTTCTAAAGCTTGCTCAAGACAACGCCAAGCTTACGTGACATTTGACAAATATGTACGATTGAGCATACTGCAATATGTGGTTGGTACGCAGCGCTGTCGTTTTGGAGAGCTGTTCAGGGGCGGGGCGGAAGCACTCAAGCGCTCAAATACTTATCGGACGCAAACCATCGCAAAAAACTAGATAGTGTCGGAGAAGTAGCCTCTTTGAAATGGTGGAATTGGTCAGTGCAGACATGAACAACACTAAGCTATAGAGATCGCTTTCGTTGACTCGACTGCAACGTTCATCCTGGCGAAAACATCGGCATACGTGCATGCCGAATGATAATCCAGATATTGATCAGGATTTTGACTCACGGTAGAGCTTCAAACTCAATGAGAAATGTAGAGGAATTATCTCGAGAGAAATTTAATTGTTATTTGACTAATCACAAAGCAATCCCAGGGAAGAGACAGCCCTTCAGTCTGCTTCTCCGCATCATCCAACTTATTGATGTGTCGAAAGGCGGAAAGCCAATTATGATCCAGCGTCACAATGGAAGAATCACAAGACCTTGTCTACAGCGGAGACTAGTGTACGGTCAGTGAGACTCTGCGAAGGGAGTTTCAGACATACCGTTCAAACCAGTGTTATCAGGCTCAACGTGCGCCTCCTTGACAGCACCGTTTTCGATGACAAGGGCATAACGCTTGGAGCGGTCACCGCCAAAGATGGATGCAGCATCAAAGGAAAGGTCAAGACCCTTGGTAAAGGCCAGGCTGGGGTCTGCGAGAAATCGAATCTAGTAATGTAAGCACATTGTTACGGAAACAAGGATGCCGCGTTGACTTACACCGCTCGAACCCGTTGGGTCCAGCGTCTTTCCCCATGCCTTCATGCTATGCCAAGTCAGTGACAAGAACTTAATGTCTAGCATACGAGGCGATAGTAACACAGGCCAAGACATATGCTTGTGTGGTAACGCCACAAGTACCACGAAGGCGTCTCATGCTGCAAGTGATAGTCACGTTTGCATCAAATTGAGAGCAACGGGTGGCACCCTCATCCGAGACAGTCTCAGCAGTCGAGGGATATTGAGCCTAATTGCACGAACTAAGCAGCTGCTCGAGCTCACTTACACAAAGCTGTCGTTGACAGAAACAACAAAGACCTTGCCAGCATCTTTGAGTTTAGCAGAGTTGATGTACCCGGGAATATGGGTCTCTGAGCAGGCAGGCGAGTACGCGGCTGGAACTCCTGTTCACGACAGTTGATTAGTCAAAGCAAAAACGAGACTGCATTTATGGTGGAGGATTCAGTGGCTTACCAATGACGAGACCTTTACCGGTTTTCAGCTCGTCGGCGAGGTTGACCTTGTTGCCAGGCGAATTTTCCATCAACTCGACATTGGGAAGCTTGTCTCCCACCTTGACAAAAGCAGGGGCCGTTGCATGGAAAAGGCGGCGGCCGGCGACGGGACGCACTAGAGACAATTGTCGGGCAGCGAACATGATAGGTAGGTATATCAGATGGGGGCTTGATTGCAGATGGGGGCTTGATCACGGAGGTTTGGTACCGGTGGGCCGTACGGATTGTCAATGTCGTTGGCGGCAGCTCTGCAGATTGTCAAGGTGGGATCGGCCAAAAAGCTCAGGCAGCCACGTCTCTTAGTTTGGTGGAGGTTAACTTGGTCCAAGCGCTGCGCTGTACAAAGTAAGGGCATTCAACGCTGCTCTTGTGTTTCCCGCTGCACCTGTCACTAGGAGCGCGAAACTAGGAGCGACAGCCCCGCGGAGCAGATGAGGCTTACAGGAGCTCGCTGATAGTGCGTCTGGCAGCGTAGAAGCCGATGCAGGCTGCCTTCTAGCTAGTTTGCTTTTAATGCGGATCGTCGCGCAGCGGCGTTGGCTGAATCGTCATAGCCTGTGCCAAGGCCTACGGTACAGCAACTCGCCGACAGAAGACGATCAGACGGAAGACGATCAGACAGCTGGAAGCGTGAATGGCATACTTTGGCAGCGCGACCCTGTACCGATACATTTCGGCGTGTGGCAGCTGGCACTCGTCGTTGGGCGTTACCCTCATCTCCTGCCAGGTGCAATTTGGGTGTTCCAACCCAAAGCCCTCGAAAGTACCCTGGTCAATACTGCGCTCGGCGCGCTAGCGGCACTGCAGCGCGCATTCCTGTTTAGCACTGCTAACCTGCTTTAGGGCGATTCCTAGTGTCAAAGAGCCCGCTCTAAGATGCCGCGAGCCCTGCCCGTCAGTCTTTTACACTCAAAGGTCCAGATCCCCCATCGACCTCTTGTTCCCCATCGCCTAACTGCAGGCTCGCCCATGCTGCGGCATTACGACATTCGGACGCCCGATTCTTGTGCCCCAGCTTTTGACATATTTCTGTACCCAGCGTGAGCCTCACGCGCCCACAGCATCGCGATCGCCTTGAGACTCCCTATCAGCTGCAGATCTGAGGCATTGGGGATTTAGTCGCCCCAAGCCTCGACGCGCAAGTGCTCTTGCACTTTCCAACCGGAAATAGATTCTTGGAGGATCTGCTCCTGATCAAATAGCCATATATATTGGACCCAACGCTTTGCGCGTAACATAGCAGCCATGGATTCAAACAGCGCCGGAGGCTCCGGTTCGAGCAACTCCAGCGACTTTGTACGTTCGTAATCGCGAAGCTCCGTTTACCCAATGCTGATTAAGGTCGCAGGTTCGCAAGCTTTACAAGTATGTCAACGCCAGATGAGTTGGACCAATGCACGCTAACGCGCGCAAGGATGCTGGAAAATCCCAGCGACGAAAGCGTAGTCAGATGGGGGAACGACGGTGACAGTTTCGTCGTGCTTGAAGTACGTTGATGCGGCCCGATCAGCCCAAGAAGGAACTACTAACATCCCCAGAACGAGAAATTCACCAAACACATCCTTCCCAAGCACTTCAAGCACAGCAACTTCGCCAGTTTCGTTCGCCAGCTCAACAAATATGATTTCCACAAAGTGCGACACAACAACGAAGAGAACGGTCAATCACAGTATGGCCCTGGTGTTAGTGTTCTGGATGACTTTTGACAGTCGCCCACGCTAACAACTTGCAGGCGTGGGAATTTAAGCACCCCGACTTTAAGATGAACAACAAGGACGCACTCGACAATATTCGCAGAAAAGCTCCCGCGCCGCGCAAGCCCAACCAGACGAGCGCGGATGAAATCGGCCTGCCTTCACAACAGATGGACATGGTCAGCGGACAGTTGATGGCAACCCAGGCTCAACTGCACACTCTGGAGCAACGATACAACGAACTCAGCATCCATCACTCAATGCTGTTGCAGGAAGTTATTGGCCTTCAGAAGACCGTTGTCAACCATGAGCATGTCATGCAAAACGTAATGACGTTCTTGCACGGGGTGGATTCCCAACAGCGGCGCAATAGCAAGCTGCTGTTCAACGGATCAGCAGCACAGAACGGAAACGCCGAGCCCCAGGCACAAGCCAACGACGACGATCACCCAGCCTCTCCGCTACAGCACGCTTCTAAGCTTCTCAGCGAAACCAATGCCGACGTAATGTTGAACCCCAGGAACCTGGAGCACATGAATGAGATCACCATGAGGATGAACGGTACGCTGACAACACCACCACCGGACCTACTACGTGGTAGCACTAGACCTACCAGCCGCGGACCACCCTCGGCCACGTCAACCGGCTCGATGCGTCTTGACAACCTCGACAATCTCGTCTATCCTGTTGGCCAGAACAATGGAATCGACCCAATGTACAGCGAGCACATCAACAACATTCCATACGCAATGCCACCCAAGGCGCCGGAAACGAGTGAGGCCAAACCCGTAGAAGTCAGGAAGAAAGGCCAGTTTGCAGACCCTGGATGGATTCGTCCGCCGCAGATTTTGCTGGTTGAAGATGACCCCACGTGCCGTCGCATCGGAAGCAAGTTCCTTTATGCTTTCCATTGCGCCATTGACAGCGCTGTAAGTGTGATCATGATACATGGTATAATCTTGTAGCTAACATTGTGTAGCTTGATGGACTTGAAGCTGTTAACAAGATGAACGCTGGGTCCAAGTACGATTTGGTGCTGATGGATATTATCATGCCAAACTTGGACGGTGTCTCGGCCTGCCATTTGATCCGACAGTTCGACACGACGCCGATTATCGCCATGACATCGAACATCAGAAGTGACGACATCTCCATGTACTTCCAGCACGGCATGAACGATGTACTACCGAAGCCATTCACGAAAGAGGGTCTACTCCACATGCTTGAGAAACACCTGGTCCATCTGAAGAAGGCGTCGCCGCACGGTGAGGCGATGCCGGCACCTCAACCCGTACAAGTACCCAGGCAGCTTATGCTCAAAGAGGAGGACTCGCCGGCCAAATCGCCTGCAACCGTCAGCAACTGGAACTCGCCGAACCAGCTGCCAGGCGTTTCGCCCGTCGGAAGTAATATGCCGGACGAGTACGCACAAGGCCTGCAGGTTCAGCCGCCGCATCATCCGGTTCCTTACGGTGTCAACCCTATGCAACCGGGCATAGGATATGGCGCCTCGGCTCAGATATCGATGCAAGCAAGACAACAGCAGCAACAACTTCCCCCGGGAGGTCATCGAAGGCAAATTTCCGACATATCGGGAGGCGACGATATGACCAACCCTGCCAAGCGACAGCAGATGTTCCCACCGCAATTGCCACCGCAAATGCCACCACAAATGAACCCCATGCAGCCGAGACCGCGATGAAAGCCTCAAAAGGAGAGCAATTGCGGATCCCACTCGTGGCCGAACTTCCAAGTCTTAAAATGTGTTGACGCTCCGCATGCGAAGGGCTCACTGCGGGCGGACAGTCATTTGAAGAAGTGTAGTAGGATAGTATGGAAAAGCAAGAAATCCCGGACCCCGGACGCTCTATGAGTTGGAAATCAAACCAACAGCGCAGAGGTTTGGAAGGGTCTTCGCGGGCCGATAGGCAAATTTGCTTTTTGTTAGGAGGGAGTTCAAGGACCAGGCATTGTCCAATTGGCAGTTCGTCAGGAGGCAAACGCTCCTTGGTGAGACACGGGTATACTTTCATCGACAGGCCCAGGCCTGTGACCGATGAAGACCCTTTTCGATAGAAGAATCAAACACCAAATACAGCATACATACCTATGATGCCGCGATGTTGTAAGATATATTCTGCGTTGTAAGTCGTGTCAATGTATCAAAGGGATCGCACCTGGGCGCCAAGCGAACAACCAATGGTAATTTGAGCATCACAATCTCGTTGCCAGTCGTAGATCACGTTTAACGCGTACTCAATGTTGACAGGGATTATGACGCGTCCCGGGGGAGTGTCGTTGCAATAAGCATTGAAGGCAGTGTTCTAGATCCTCACGTCCGCCCTCGTGGGACGCGCCTCGAACTGCGGGAAGACGCAGCGCAACCTGACCCCACAGAACGCTAAACACATGGGTTTCCCAGGATTTCATGCGACCCTTGTACGATTCGTATGAGTCAGCGATCGCTCCGCGGCCTGACAGTTTTGAAGCAAGCCGTAAACTTTTTGGCGTATCGATAACACTGCGGGGCGTGACTCCGCCAACCTTTTGCCAACCTTAACCAGAATTGCGACCGCAGACTACTCACGAATAACGCCACACAATTGACGATGCCGCCAAAGGGAAAGAAGGCCCAAGATAAGGGCAAAGCCGGCGAGGAGGAGCGCGAAGACCCCCTACAGGCAGTAGTACGTAGCAGTGCATGCAAGCAGGTGTACATTGCTAACAACGTAGATTCTTGCGGATCCCTTCGAGACACGCTTCAGCCCTTTCACACTTGAACGACCGAGGGTCAGGTCCCTCCCTGGGTTTATTGCGCATCATACTGACGAGTACGTAGTGTCTGTTGCCCCTCGCAAACACCCCGCTCATCGAGTACACATTCGAGTTCCTCGCCAATGCCGGAGTCGAAGAAATCTTTGTGTACTGCGGCGCCCACAGGCAACAAGTCGAGGAGTACATCAGTCGCTCCAAATGGTCCGCGCAGTCGTCCCCGTTCTCTAGGCTGGAGCTCATCCAGTCGACGTCGCACTCAATAGGCGACGCGATGCGCGACCTGGACAGCAGGAGCTTGCTCGTCGGCGACTTCCTCTTGGTCTACGGAGATGTCGTCAGTAACCTGCCGCTGGAGGGCGCCCTCGCTGCACACAGAGCGAGGAGAGTGAAGGACAAGAACGCCATCATGACAATGGTGTTGCGCGAGGCAGGCACAACACACCGGACCAAGGCTCGAGGGGCGAGCCCAGTGTTTGTTATCGATCCTGAAAAGGACAGGTGCCTGCACTTCGAGCAGATGCCAAACCGCGATCAAACACACTTCCTGTCCATAGACCCTGAGCTGCTTTCAGGCCACCAGGAGCTTGAGATTCGACAGGACCTCATTGATTGCGGCATTGACATCTGCACACCAGATGTCCTTGCCCTATGGAGCGACAACTTCGATTTTCAAGCCCCAAGGAAAGGTTTCCTACACAGTGTGCTCAAGGACTACGAACTGAACGGCAAGACATTCCACACGCACATCATCTCCGATCACTACGCGGCCCGAGTCCGGAACCTTCACGCATACGATTCGGTCAGCAAAGATATTGTATCGCGCTGGGCATACCCGCTGTGCCCTGACAGCAATCTGGTACAAGGACAGTCATACCGGCTCGGAAAAGGCAATATCTACAAAGAGGAGGGCGTGATTCTGGCGCGCGACTGCGTCATCAACTCAAAAACAGTCATCGGACGGAGCACTAGCGTTGGAGACGGCAGCGTGATCACAAACAGCATAATAGGGCGACATTGCCAGATTGGTCGGAATGTGAAGATCGATGGCGCATATCTGTGGGACTACGCAAGTGTCGGAGACGGAAGTGTCATCAAGAAGTCAGTCATCGCGAACGAGGCGTCTATTGGGAGGAACTGCGTCATCGAAGAGGGAGCGCTCATCTCGTATGGCGTGGCTATCGGCGAGGGCAAGACTATCCGTGGAGAGCACAGGATCACACGTGCCAAGCGGAGAAGGGAGAACGATCAGGAGCTTGTCAGGGGCGAGCCAGATGCTGAGGTAGTCGGGAAAGGAGGAGATGGTTTTGAATTCCATGACTCAGACGAGGATGATGAAGATGAGATCGTCGACAGTCTCATCTCTTCCGGCCCACGTACGTACCAACGCAGCACATTCATGCTTTAGCGGCTAACAACAACAGTGTACAACCTCGCCAATTTGTCCCTGGAATCGATCTCCACCCTGAACTCGGACTCGGAGGCCGATGATTACGAGATACGACATGACAGATCGACAACAAGCAGCTTTTTGTCCGTCGGCTCTCAAGACAGCCAGCATGCTGCGAACTTCGATCACGATGCTTCTGCCAGTATTTACGACTCACTCGTCGAAGGCCACGAGTCCGCCAACATCCAACTTGAGCTCACGGCTCTGCGCATGAGTACAAATGCCTCCGATCACCAAGTCCGCCGCGCAGTCGCAACTTCCTTCGTCAAGCGTGTTCATCAGCTCATCAACTCTGGCGATTCCACTAAGATTGCTGTCGCGAGTGTGTTTGGGCAACACAAAGAGCTGATCGACCGCGCGATTTTCGATAAGAACCAGTCCGACAAGGCAGACCAGGTCGATTTCATGCTGTTGCTTCAAGCCGAACTATGCGGCAAGGAGAGCGGTGATGCTATCCTCCTTAGCACCGCGACGAAGCTGGTCGAGCTGGATTCTATCGAAGAGGAGGGGATCATCCAATGGTGGGAGGACGACAAGAGCAGCGAGAACGAGGACATGACGAAGGTGAGGGTGAAGACAAAGTCTCTGATTGATTTCCTGCAGCAGGAGAGTGAGAGTGAGAGTGAAGAAGACAGTGAAGAAGATGAGGATTCTGAGTAGACAGGCTTGCAAATAGACCGCATTCTCCACCTTTGTCGATCCTCGAGTGTTCTGCGTACCTTGAGGCTGTACTTAGTAGAGCAATTCCAATCAGATCAAAGATCGTTAGGATGTCCCTTGCAGTATACCACGTTCAAGCGGTACGTGCATGTGATTTCGAGACATGCGGCAGCAACGTGACCAGTAGCAGGGCCCCGCAAGTCGACCCCTGGAGACGATTCCTAAACTGCCGAGCTTTGAATAATTTGATTAACCTACGTGAAGGTAGTAAGGCCTATAGCACTGATCTATGCTGCAAGAAAAATGCAAAATAGGCCGCCACAACAGCTCTGAGGCAACTGCGGCGAACAAATTCATTGCAGCCTTCGCCGCTTCCGAATTCGGGGTCTGTGCGCGGCGACGCCAGGGTGCCCGCATCCACCCACCCCAACTACGCGCCTCTCGAGCCGTCCGCCGAATCTTGTGACATAGCAAACCGCTGACCAATACTTGGGGACCGTGAATACTTTCAGTTGCTTGACTGCCTCCTCGGCGCCTCCTTGTGTCACCAACGAGCGCTTATCACCACTCACCACTTCCACCGTTAGCCTGGTTCCGTCATCCGGCGGGACAGGCTCATATTACACCACGACGCCGCCGACTGTCAACAAGCGGAAGGCTTCTGAGGCAGACATCACACTCAGCCCTTCCGAAGAGCCTCGCAAAAAGACTCTGAGGTCTCCAGAACCACCATTTATCGCCAACCTACCTGCTACGCCCGCCACAAACGCCTCCGGCACGATGGACTCCGATGATGACTTCAACAGCTCTATGAGCGGGGAAGACTTTGAGGATCAGGACAGCGATATGGGCATCGAAGACGGTATGTGCCCGTTCAACCGACGGCGGGGCTTGTAGGCTGACAGACGATCGTAGACTCCGACTTCGACATGGACCAGGACGACGTTGGGTTTGAGACACAGGATAAGGATATCAAGCCTACGAGACAGGCTCACGAGGTCGACTTCAAGGTGTTCGATCCTGCACAGATACAAGCACAACAGGACGGGCAAATCGATGAGCTATCGAGCATACTGTCGCAACCACCAGAGGCATCCGCAATACTTCTTCGATACATGCGCTGGAATAAGGAACGTCTGATCGAGCAATACATGGAAAAGCCGGAGGAGATATTGGAGAATGCAGGGCTCGGACAGGATGCTCAGACCAACCCTCCGAAGCTACAGCAGATCAAGGGCTTTTGCTGCGACATCTGCTGCGACGACAGCCCGGACATGAGCACCTTTGCGATGAAGTGCGGGCACCGATTCTGCGTAGAGTGCTACAAGCAGTATCTCTCGACCAAGATCCAAGACGAAGGCGAGGCTGCGAGGATAAGATGTCCCGGTGAGGGCTGTACCCGCATTGTCGATACAAAGTCTCTGGATCTCTTGGTTTCCACAGATCTCCACGATAGGTGCGTCATACAGACATGACCAGTCAAGCCACCGCTAACACGGACAGATACCACACGCTCCTCACACGAACGTACGTTGACGATAAAGAGAACCTCAAGTGGTGCCCCGCACCCGACTGTAAATACGCTGTACAGTGCGGTGTGAAGAGCAAGGACCTTAACAAGATCGTGCCAACCGTTCACTGCGACTGCGGACACATGTTCTGCTTTGGATGCACCTTGACCGATCACCAGCCAGCGGCCTGCTCCTTGGTAAAGAAGTGGCTGAAGAAGTGCGAAGATGACAGTGAGACTGCCAACTGGATATCGGCCAACACGAAGGAATGCCCGAAATGCGTCTCGACTATAGAAAAGAACGGAGGCTGTAACCACATGACGTGCAGGAAGTGTCGACACGAATTCTGCTGGATGTGTATGGGTGTATGGTCAGAGCACGGTACCAGCTGGTACAACTGCAACCGCTACGAGGAGAAGAGCGGCTCGGACGCGAGAGACGCACAAGCCAAGAGCAGGCAATCGCTTGAGCGATACCTGCACTACTACAACCGATACGCCAACCACGAACAATCGGCGAAGCTTGACAAGGACATCTACCTGAAGACCGAGAAGAAGATGCAACAGTTGCAGAACTCCACAGGCATGTCGTGGATCGAAGTTCAGTTCCTGGACCAGGCGTCACAAGCGCTTCAGCAGTGCCGACAAGTTCTGAAGTGGACGTACGCGTTCGCGTACTACTTGGCAAGGAACAATCTGACAGAGATTTTCGAAGACAACCAGAAGGATCTAGAGATGGCGGTAGAGAACCTCAGTGAGATGTTCGAGAAGCCAATCGACCAGTTACAGGGGCTCAAGGTTGAGATGATGGATAAGACGTCATACTGCACAAAACGACGCATCATCTTGCTGAACGATACGGCCGATAATCTCAAGCAAGGTACGTAGACCGAGGCTCCGCCCAGGCTGCAGCGAGTTGCGGCGCTGACGTGGTGGATATTGCGGTATTGAGACAGCTGTACTGACACCCAACAGGCAACTGGGAATTCATCGTATCGCTCACCTGAGCACTAAACCGGACTTCACAATTCAGTGCCATCACGCGTTGAAATCCTCACAGCCGTGTTCGAGGCTGAAATGATCATATGCATCGCTGCGCCGACGCTATGCTGGCCTCTGGGACTGCGAGGTGGCTCGCTCGGTCCAGAACACTTACACATACATTGCATTTTTTGGTTGAATTGGGAGTACAGGGAGGCATAGTGGCACTGTCAGGCGTTATGGATGGCGACAACATTTAGCGACCAGGCATTTTCGGGACACGAGAGAGTTGAAGCAAACGACTCTGCTGCACTAGGCATGTGGATTGTCGGGTTCGTGCCAGGCTGTTGGGCTTACATAGCTGATACAAGGATTCATTTCATTGCTCAACAGTGTGCATGCATCCACCAAGCGCCATCTCGATTGATTGTTGACACACACACACACACACACACACACACACACCCAGCACTCGCTGATAGCCTCCACCCCGCACCTGCCCGCCTCACACCACAACCCAATCCCACACCAACAACCTTCCCAAAGCAAACCCTCTCCTCGCATGCATCCCCCCATCCAAGCCAGTAAATGATGTCACTCCCACGCCCCCCGGCCCACCGCCCACCCGCACGCCTAGCCGAACCTTATCCGCCTCCGGGCCCCCTCCGCATCGGCCTCAACGACCCGATCCTGCGTGCAGGACCCTGCGCGTGCGACGCGACGCGAGGTCGCACAGCTGCGGGGCAGGGCACACGCGCGCCTCGGGAGCAGCAGCGTGTGGTGCGCGCACGGCGGCGCTGAGTCGCCGGGTGCTGAGTCGCCGGGTGCTGAGTCGCCGGGTGCTGAGTCGCCGGGTGCTACTCGGGAGCGGCTTTGCGGGTAAGGCTGCGGGAGGGCGGGGGGTATTAATATCTAGAGGGCTGTCGGGGTGGGTGCGTGTAGCGTCTTTTGAGTCTTGTTCTTCGGTATGGCTTCTGCGAATGCACGTGTCAACGGTGTGAACGGTGTTAATGGGACTGTGAATGGCAATGGGGTGGCTCCGGGCGCGGTGCGCGAGTGCGATGTGCTCATTGTCGGGGCGGGGCTGTCGGGGATCAGCACGCTGCACCGCGTGCGGAAGCTTGGGATGCGGGTGCACGTCTTCGAGGCTGGTAGGTTGACGTGTTGTGTGTTTTGGGTTGTGTGCTGACGCATCTAGCGGCTGACTTTGGCGGCGTGTGGTATTGGAACAGGTGAGTTGAGAACCTTACGGCACTGGAGATCGATCGCTAAGGGAGAAAGGTATCCTGGTGCGCGCGTCGACTCGGAGACGCCGTTCTATCAGCTCAGTATCCCCGAAGCATATAAGGATTGGAATTTTTCGAAGCGTTTCCCGGATCATAACGAGCTGAGGGAGTATGTTGCGCATCTCGACAAGGCACTTGACCTGCGGAAGGATGTGACGTTCAATTCGAAGGTCAACAGCTGTACCTGGGACAAGGAGTCCTCGCATTGGACTATCACGACCGAGAATGGGCTGACGGCGAGGGCCCAATTTCTGGTTATGGCGACTGGACTCCTCCACAGGCCCCACCTGCCGTCATGGGAGGCCCAGGAAACGTTCAAGGGCTCGATCTATCACTCGTGTAACTGGCCGCGAAAGTCGGACCTCACAGGGAAGAAGGTCGCCGTCATCGGCGCGGGCGCAACAGCAGTGCAGATCGTGCAGGAGCTCGGTAAGCAGGCCTCGCACCTCGTCAACCTTGTGCGGCGCCCGTCGCACTGCCTGCCCATGGGCCAGCGCACCTGGACCCCCGAGGAGCAGCGCTCGTGGAAAGCCTTCTACCCGATGCTCTTCAAGACGGGGCGTGCCAGCCGCACAGGATTCCCACTCGACCGGCCGAACAACACGACGCGCGTGCAAGACGTCAGCGCGGCGGAGCGCGAGGCGCACTTCGAGACGACCTGGGCGGCAGGCGCGTTCCACTTCAGCATGATGAACTACAGCAACGTCGTGACCGACAAAGAAGCGAACCGCATCGTGTACGAGTTCTGGCGCAACAAGGTCCGACAGCGCTTGACAGACCCGAAGAAGCAGGCGCTCATGTGTCCAGATGCGTCGACGTACTTCTTCAACACGAAGCGCACGCCGCTGGAGCACGATTACTACGACGTGCTGAACCAGCCGAACATCGAGGTCGTGGATCTGAACGCGCACCCAATTGCTGCCTTCACGGAGAACGGGATGCGTCTTGAGGGCGAGGATGGCGAGAGAGAGTTCGATGTCGTCGTGTGCGCGACAGGCTTTGATTCCTTTACTGGGAGTCTGTGCAACATGGGGCTGAAGAACAAGGACGGCGTGGACATGAAGGACGTGTGGAAGGAGGGCGTGCGAACGTACATGGGCATCATGATGAACGGATTCCCGAACGCGTTCATGGTGTACTCCCCGCAGGCGCCTACTGCGCTTTCCAACGGGCCGACCATCATCGGTGAGTGTTTCTCAGTGAAGGGGTCTGTAGGCGATCTCGTCGCTAACACGGAGTAGAGTGCCAGTCGGACATGATCGTCGAGACCATTGCGGCGCTGCGGAAAGAAGGCAAGACGAGTATTGAGCCTACGAAAGAGGCCGAGGAAGAGTGGAAGAACAACATGAACGCAATGGTCGAGCACACGCTCTTTCCATACACGAATAGTTGGTGGAACACGTCGAACGTCCCTGGGAAGAAGGCAGAGAATCAGTCGTACATTCTGGGTGTTCACTCGTATGAGCAGGAGTGTCGCGAGAGGCTCGAGAAGTGGCAGGGCTTTGAGATTGCTGCGGCGTAGGTGGATGGCGGTATCTAGACGTTGGTCACACCCACGTAGACGGTTTGGTTTGGAGCGACATGAGACGAAAGGGGAAGGAAACGGAATGTATTGGATATCTTTGAACTTTTGACGAAACGCCTCCTGATGCCGTGCAGCCGTGCAGCCGTGAACGCCGTGTTATGCAATGGCCCAGTGAGTTTACAAGGCCTCGAGCTCGAAGTCGTCCACCTTGTCGCGGTACTTCATGATGTTGCGCTTGATCTTGGACGAGTCGACCCAGGTGACGAAGTCCTCCATGTTTCTAGGATGGTCAGCATGTATGCAGGTATTCATCACGGCACACTCACCTTGTCACTAGGTAGGCCGGATCGGTGATGACGGTGGTGCCGACGCGCACGTGGCCCTGCTCGATCATCTTGATGGCGCTCGTCAGGTGCTCGCTCATGCGCAGGCGGGCCATGACGACGGGCAGGCGGCGCCGGGCGAAGGCGCTGACGGTGACCTTGTGCTCAATGTCGCTCAGCTTGCCGCGGCCGCCGCCGCCGGTGCCCAGGATGCCCATGTCGAACAGCTTCTCGAGCAGCTGATCCTCCTGCTTGCGGCGGAACGGGTCGGCGGGGTCGAGGTTCGAGATGCGGTGGGCGAGCTGGCGCAGCGAGCCGCACAGCTGGTTGTACTTGCGGTAGTCGTCGCGGCCCTGGATGGCGTAGCGGCGCATGACGAGCGTCTCGCGGTGGTCATTGTCGGACTTGTACGTGTTGAAGTCGACCTTGCGCAGCAGCTTCTGCTCATGGTGCTTGAGTTTGCGCGTCATGGCGGCGGCGTGGCTGGGTGCAGTGCGTGCGGTGGTGGTCGCTCTGCCGCGGACTTCAGATTCAAAAAGTCGGCGGGCAGCGGCGCTAGACTGGCGCTAGACTGGCGCTAGACTAGCGCTGCCGTCATGGCCCCTCCGCGGGCCCTGAGATGCTGCGAAACTTTTGAGTCAAGGTGTGGGCGCGGTGACTCTTGCGCGGCGCTGCTTCTTCACAGTCACCGTACACGATACTGTACACCACACACACGCCATGCCGACCGTCCACCTGCTCGACTACGTTGCCGGCAACGTCCGCTCGCTCGTCAATGCCATCGAGAAGGTTGGCTACACAGTCGTGTGGGTCAAGTCGCCCGCCGACGTGCCCGCCGCAGATGTACGCCCCCATGCGCGCACCGCCAATTGACCCGCGCTGATGCAGACGCCGCGTAGAAACTCATCATCCCTGGTGTTGGCCACTTCGGCCACTGCATGAGCGAGCTCGCCGCCGCCGGCTACGTCGAGCCCGTCCGCGCCCACATCCGCGCCGGCAAGCCGTTCATGGGGATATGCGTCGGCATGCAGGCCCTGTTTGAGCGTTCGGAGGAGGACAGCAGTGTCGAGGGTCTCGGCATCGTCCCCGCGAGCCTGCGCAAGTTCGACGACGCCGACAAGAGCGTGCCGCACATTGGCTGGAACAGCGCCAACACCTCGCGCCCCGGCGACGTCACCGACGAGTCGCTCTTCGGGCTGCGGCCGACGTCCAAGTACTACTACGTCCACTCCTACGCCGTGCCCTACGAGGAGGGCAAGCTCGAGAAGGCCGGCTGGCAGGTCGCCACGGCGCGCTACGGCGGCGAGGAGTTCATCGGCGCAGTGGCCAAGGACAACATCATGGCGACGCAGTTCCACCCCGAGAAGAGCGGTGCCGCCGGCCTGCGCGTGCTCAGGGCCTTCCTGGACGGGCAGAGGTCGCAGAAGCTGCCAGAGGTGCCGTCGGCCGCCGACACAAAGGAGGGTCTGACACGGCGCGTCATCGCGTGTCTGGACGTGCGGACAAACGACCAGGGCGATCTGGTCGTCACAAAGGGTGACCAGTACGACGTCCGAGAAAAAGACGGCAACGCTGGAGTGCGCAACCTCGGCAAGCCCGTCGAGATGGCTAAGAAGTACTACGAGCAGGGCGCCGACGAGGTCACCTTCCTCAACATCACCTCCTTCCGCAATTGCCCCGTCGCCGACACACCCATGCTCGAGATCCTGCGCCAAACTAGCGAGACCGTGTTCGTGCCTCTGACCATTGGCGGCGGCATCCGCGACACCGTCGACACAGACGGCTCCAAGATCTCCGCCCTCGACATCGCAACCATGTACTTCAAGTCGGGCGCCGACAAAGTCAGCATCGGCTCCGACGCCGTCACAGCCGCAGAAGAGTACTACGCCCGCGGCAAGAAGCTCGCCGGCACCACAGCCATCGAGACCATTTCGTCCGCCTACGGCAACCAGGCCGTCGTCATCAGCGTCGACCCCAAGCGCATCTACGTCGCCTCGCCCGACGCCACCCCGCACCACACCATCCAGACCGCCACGCCCGGCCCCAACGGCGAGCAGTACTGCTGGTACCAGTGCACCATCAAGGGCGGCCGCGAGGGCCGCGACTTCGACGTGCGCCAGCTGGTCCAGGCCGTCGAGGCCATGGGCGCCGGCGAGATCCTGCTCAACTGCATCGACAAGGACGGCAGCAACAGCGGCTTCGACCTCGAGCTGATCGACGACGTCAAGGCCGCCATCAAGATCCCGGTCATCGCGAGCAGTGGCGCCGGCAACCCGGGTCACTTCGACGAGGTGTTTGCGAAGACGCGCACAGATGCGGCGCTGGGCGCGGGCATGGTGAGTTGCTGTGAGGATAATTGTGTTGGGGCGTTTGCTAATGCATGTAGTTCCACCGCGGCGAGTATACCGTCAAGGACGTCAAGGACTTCCTGCAAGATAAGGGGCAGGTGGTGCGGGCGTTCGAGGCCGAGATGTAGGGGGTTATTCGTACATAGATTTAGAGAGGGGTATAGTAGAGAAAAGTCAATATACCTGGAGTTGGGCTTGGCCCGTCGATCAAGCACCGCGCTCCCAAGAGTCTGAACGTGAAACCCGTTGTCTCAAGACACCACCCTCACTCCTCGTCATCCTCCTCCTCGCTCTCGACCTTCTTCTTAGCCGCAGCCTTCCTCTTCGGCGCAGCTCTCTTCGGCTTTACATCCTCCTCCGCATCCACATCCTCCGTCTTCAACTCCACATCCTCTTTCTTCTTCCGCACCGCCTTCGGCTTAGCATCCTTCTCCTTCTTCCGCTCCACCTGCCCGCCAACCCTCTCCCTCTCGCCCACCCCCTCCTCAAACAAACCCTTCTCCAGCTCCAAAAACTCCTCGCTCTCAACATCCATCCCCACCAGCCGCTCCAGCATCTTGATCTCGCGCGCCCACACCCCCTTGTCCTCGACCTTCTTCCCACTCGCGTCCACCCGCTCCGCAGGCGTCTCCAACACCATCGGCAGCCCGTGCATCCGCGCGTCGTTGACCAGGTTGTGGAACGCGCGGAGCCCCAGGTACCCCGTGCCCAGGCGCGCGTGCAGGTCGCGGTAGCTCGCCAGCGGCGCCTTGGAGTCGTTGACGTGCAGCGCGCGCAGATAGTGCAGGCCGATGGTGTCGTCGAACTGCTGCAGCACCGCGGCGTAGCTGGCGGGCGAGCGCAGGTCGTAGCCCGCGGCGAACACGTGGCACGTGTCGAGGCACACGCCGACGCGGGATTTGTCGTGCACGAGCGCGATGATGGCCGCCAGGTCCTCGAACGTGCCGCCGATCGTGTTGCCCTGCGATGCCATGGTTTCGAGGACCGTGATGACGGCGCCCGTGGCAGGGTCGGCGTGGGCTTGGTTCAGGTTCGCGGCGATCAGGCGGATGCCTTCCTCGCGGGTTGTGGCGTTGGCGTTGCCCGGGTGGAAGTTGTACAACTTGATGCCGAGGGTGTGGCAGCGAACGAGGTCGTTTTGGAAGCAGTCGTAGGCTTGTTTTTTGCGCTCGGCGTCCGGGTGCGCGAGGTTGACGAGGTAAGAGCCGTGGGGGAGGCAGGAGTGCGCAACGTCGATGTTGTGGGCTTTGCAGCCGTCGATAAAGAGCGTGGCGTGTGCTGGGTCCATATCCGGGTTCTCCCACTTGCGCTGGTTCTTCATGAACATGGCGAATGCATTGGCACTGCTGGGGTTAGTCGGGTTGGTATAAGGAGGAGCGTGAACATACCCTATGTGCAATACATTATTAATGGCATTATGAACCCCTAACCGGCGGTCGCCAGGGCCGCGTTAGTCTGTGTTCTCTTGTGTTGTTTGGGGTGAGGGTGAATAGAACTAACCTCCAGCGACACTGACGTGGGCGCCAATGCGAAGTTTGGTGTCGACAGTGCGCTCTTCAAGCGGTGCCTCTGGCTCCTTGCTCTTCTTCGCACGGGGGGCCCTCTTCTTGACGGTCTTCTCGACTACAGTTACAGTCTTGTTTGCACTCTCATCCTCGTCTGCACTTTCTTCGTACTTCACTTTGCTGGCGGCAGCACGCTTCTTGCGAGGTGTCTCAGCTGCTACCTCTTCGTCCTCCTTGACCTCTGCAGGAGCTTTCTTGGTGCGCTTTGTGGGTTTCGCTGTAGTCGTGACGATGGGTTCGGCTTTGCGCTTCTTGCCATTGGCCGCAGCCTTGACAGCCTCGGGAGCTGTCACTTCCTCTGGGGCCGGAGACAGGGAAGAGTCTGAGTCTTCGGCGATCTTCTTTGCCATTGTCAATGTATTCGGTAAGTGAGTTTGTGTCGCGGGCGTGGCAAAAGTATGTATGGAAGCGGGTCTGGTGAGGTGAGGTGGTAGGTTGAAGTGAGAGGCAGCTAGGCGACAAACGGACTGGTGAAAGTGAGAGCTGTGCAAAGTGAAGGTCGTCGGCCGAAGCGAAGCTTGCCACAGTTGTAGATTTGACAGAGCTTTAGTAGCTAGAGGAAGACTTCTGCTTTGAGAACGTTGCACGGATGGGAAACGAGCGTCGAAGTCGGTGCAGGAAGTGAATGGAAGGTGCTCGGCGCGTACTCGAGACAGTGATGACAATCCAAGATGCGCGAAAGTCAGCAAAGAGCGAGGTGTCGACAATGACTTCAACAAAACATTACTCTGCATAAATTGAGTCTTCATACAGATGAGCAGACTCTGGTTGTCCAGATTTTGATGCAGGAACGGACCGCGACTCGGTCAAACGTCACCCGCGTGGCATTCGCGAAAGCACGTGTGGATCTCCCCGCGGATTGGACCCTTTTGGCCTGTCTTTATCGATAAGACAACACCAAAAATTATTGCACCATCCCACCAACACGACGCCTAACGTTCACACAGCTCGACGTCCTACACAACTGCAATTCCCACGATGCCAAAGGACAAGCGAAAGCACGCCTCCGGCGCTGGCGACGCCACGCCGTACTCCAAGCCCTCCGCCAAACAATCCGCCGCGCACTCGATATTCAAGATGGACAAAGACCTCGGTCAGCATTTGCTCAAAAACCCCGGTGTGGCAGCTGCAATCGTACAAAAAGCGCATCTCAAACAATCCGATCACGTCCTCGAAGTCGGTCCCGGAACAGGAAACTTGACGGTCCTGATCCTCAAGGCTGCGAAGGCTGTTACAGCTGTGGAAATGGATCCTCGAATGGCTGCTGAGTTGACAAAGCGTGTACAAGGTACACCGGAGGGAAAGCGACTGAAGGTCATGCTCGGCGATGTGATCAAGACGGAGCTCCCTCGCTTCGACGTCTGCATATCCAACACGCCCTACCAGATTTCGTCGCCCCTCGTCTTCAAGCTGTTGAGCTTGCCACACCCACCCAGAAGCTGCATTCTCATGTTTCAGCGTGAATTCGCCATGCGTCTGTTCGCCAAACCAGGCGAGAAGCTGTACTCCCGTCTCTCAGTCAACGTGCAGATGTGGTCCAAGGTCTCGCACATTATGAAAGTCGGGCGTAACAACTTCAACCCGCCGCCACTGGTCGAGTCCAACGTTGTGCGCATCGAGCCGAAGAACCCGCGCCCCCAGATCGCATACGAAGAGTGGGACGGCCTCCTGCGCATCGCATTCGTACGCAAGAACCGCACGCTGCGCGCCGCCTTCCTCGGCACCACCGCCGTCCTGGAGCTCCTCACGCAGAACTACCGTCTTTTCTGCGCCCAGAACAACATTGAGATCGACGACACGCCGCTCGACGCCGACGAGATGGCCGCAGAACCCGATACCATGGACATCGACGACGACGACTTCAAGGGCTTCTCCGACCCCGACGAGCCGGACGATGAGCTGCCCGATTTCTTCAGGCAGCTGCAGTCCGAGTCGCGGAAGAAGCACGAGAAGGGCATGCACCGCAAGAAGAAGGGGCGTCTCAGCGAGCTGGTGCGCGAGAAGGTGCGCAAGGTCCTCGAGGACGATACCAAGCTCGCCGACAAGCGACCGAGGTTGTGCGACGAGGGCGACTTTTTGAAATTGTTGTATTCGTTCAACCAGGAGGGCATCCACTTCAGCTAGATGGCGGTATCAGATGAGAAGAGCATTTGCATGGCGTTCTTGGGGTGGGCATGAGTGTTGGCGTCGGGGTATACCAAA
Source organism: Boeremia exigua (assembly GCF_020726555.1). Taxonomy (NCBI): domain Eukaryota; kingdom Fungi; phylum Ascomycota; class Dothideomycetes; order Pleosporales; family Didymellaceae; genus Boeremia; species Boeremia exigua. The sequence goes on along the minus strand of NW_025763518.1, from coordinate 1,600,390 downwards.
AAGCATGGCGTTGTATGTACAATCTTCAATTACGAGGATGGATCTGGTTTGCACTCTGTCACAGAGCTGCATAATACTGTTGCCACACGATATTGTCAAGTCTTGCGTGTTCAATGCGATGACAGTTGAAACGTTAGTTGATCTTCTTCTACTCCGTGCTAACCATTCTGCAACCTCAATTTACCTAGGTTTAGCTTCTAGTCTACACTGATCGTGTCATACTTATCACAGCTTCTCGCAATCACATGATCAAGAAAGTGCCTGTCCATATTTCTCCATCTGTAGCCTGTGCTGTTCGCTCCGGTTTGGTAATTGGCCGATACCCTTCGCAACTCCCGTTCTGATTCGCAGTTCTCGGCTCGTATAGTTCGTGATTGGACGGTTGAGGCGAGAAGTCCTGTGCGGTGTCAATACCTTAGCTGCAACGGCTTCAGAAGACCCGTTCACATTGGTCTTTGTCTGCTGAGCAACGTCGGTTTGAAGTTGTGCAAGCTTGGTTCCTTGATTTGTTGCAGACATCCTAAGAACGGTGACAGCAGAAAGGTACAGGTGTATATGTGATTCTGAAGAATGATGGCAGTGTTTGTATTTTGAGTTACTTGAAATGTGCGATCCCAGTACTGTACAATCCAGCCTCAGATTGTCTCGGCCTGGCCCTAAGAGTATCCCGCAGTCTTTCATGGCAGAGTTAGCTGCGATTTCGGAACCTCGCTTCCACGGCACCTCGATCAGATAGTTCCACTGTGGAGATGTGGACCCACGCAAGTGGCGGATCGATATGTGATGGTTTACACTCTAGAATGTAATCGATGGAACACTACGTGAGTCAGGGCGCATGGCGCGCCTAAGACGCGGCACGTCCATGGTGAAGTGAGGAACGACGAGGTTAAGTCAACGCCCACTGGCGCTCGAAGTCATACGAGGGCGGCTCGGTGAGACCGAATGCTCCATGAAACGCAAAATTAAAGGCTCTATCTAGAGAAGGATCTTGCATGAATAGGCATCAACCGTCAGTCATGCATGAACCAAGCAGCTATTCGAATGCCAAGCAGTGCGTGGTGTACGCGTACAGCGTTGAACTAAATTTGATGACCTATAGACTGGCATCAGGCTTTGTTCAATGCTTGGACGGAATCCTTCGTTTGATGTTTGGACTAGGTCAATGGTGGAAAATCGGTACGCGATTCGGAGCGGTTGACGAGTTGCATATGCAAGTTGAACACTCACGCACCCGGATCACAAACGAAGGGGACTGGAAGGAGGATCGGTGAGAATTGCTGTGATTACCACATAGTGACCGGGTGGTACGTTTCCACAAGCGAGGACGCGGGGCAATGCGGGCCACTTAGAAGGACAACTGTAGAGTTGTACCTATTATTGTACGCGGCTCATGCAGTGGCTGTCACAAAGCTTGAGTTCTCAAGCTTCTGCAGGAACCATGCCGCTGTGCTCGGAACAGTTGGATCCCGACAGATAGGATCGCGCATTATGCAGATTGACGATTGACAAACCAGGCCACGCAGGGCCGAAGGGGAAGAAGTAAACGACCGTAGGATCTAGACCGGAGGACTTCGCTGTCGTTCTACACAACTGGCGGGCAGCGTGATACATTTACAAGAAAGCTTCCTTGACGATCCAATGCACAGCGACAGGCAAGATACTTGTGCATTACGATATTGGCGAGTGATAATGCCTCGAGTGAGTCCCAATAAGGCTGTACAGCGAAGCTAAACTGTTTATTCGGTGATATAAAGCCTTCTACACCTCTGGGCACCGAACCTAAGTCTATCAATAGGTTGCGCGCTTGCCGAGAAGGAGCCGTAATTAGGTCGCTATAAATATCAAGGCGATGTGATTGATATCAACTTAGACTACGCTGTCATATACTGTGGACGTGCTGGTCATCAAGCAGGTGCCAGCTGATCCCATAGAACAGGAGCAGGGTTATTCCAACGCTGTGATAAGTCAACGTATTTTTCGACCACCGCTGTAGCTGCTGGCATATGCTGGCGACAGTGAAAATAAGTAAGTGTGCATTTGCTAGACCTGGAGTAGAAGATAGCCACGGAGGTAGCCATGCAGGGATATCGCGATTGGAGAAGTGCTCCGAGATATGACAGGCCGCGATAGCCGTTGGGTATGCCAGCTTGCAAGCTTCTGAGCTTGAGGTATTAGGGCGCTCCGGGTAACGCTTTGAAGAGCAGGCCAGCCAATGAACCGCCGGGTGGGAGTTGAAATTTGGTACGGACAAGACGGACAGTGGACCGTTATAGCAAGCTAGTCAGCGGAAGGGTCCGATCCAATAACTGCCAGGGGCAGAAGGTCGAGAACATTGCAGCTATCCAGAAGGGTGTTGACGCTCAAAAGGCGGTTGAGTTGGTCAGGAGCTAGTTTTGAGAACGGGAAAGCGTGAATGATCACGTGTCGTTCGACGGGTCGGCACAGCAGCCGCTTCCCTGCCGTCTCATAACGACGCTTTTCATTATCATGTGAGATCACCTCTAGACGTGCTCAAAGTCTTGCAATTTGTTCCTCGCTGTCTGCGGTGGACGTTTCGGCGTCAATTCTTGTCTTGGCATTGCCGCTTTCCCGTTCAGGAGTCATGCTGCGAACATGTGATCTCTGAACATCTTCAGGTGGGACTCTGCACTCCGAACTCCAGCATCGGTGTCCAGGGCCAGCCCTACACGCTTGGACTCCGAGCTAAGCTTTACCCGTCGTTAGGACCCTGTCCGTTAGCCACAACGGGAGGGGCCATCGTTCCTGGGTAGTGCATCATACCTACAAGTCGCATACTCGTTGACACCTCTGCCGTCTTGTTGTCGCCGAACTGTAGTTCCGACCGAAAGCTTCGTCCGTGTTGTAGCTTTGATTGGCAAGATGGTCGGAGTGCCTAAGGTACGTATGCTACAAGCAATAAAGTCGGCCCCCCTGGCTGACCCCAGCGAAATAGTCCACAGGGTGTCTGATATGTAGGAAGCGAAAGATCAGTAAGTGTGTTATTCTGTCTGTGAAACAACGAGACTAACTTTGGGTAGAGTGCGGTACGACATGTGCTACAACGGATCAGCAGATGCTCATGGCCATTTTCTAATAGCACTCAAGACGAAACCTGGCCAACATGCCTCAACTGTCAGAAGAACAGTAAATGCTGTCCGGGTCCTCCGGCACGACATACTTTCAAGGACCTCGGACCTAGCCTTATCTCAGGTGTGAATAGTGTACAAGCTGCCAAAGGCCAAGCGGTCGTACCAGGTACACTCATTGGTTCTTGTAGAAACCAGACATTGATAGTGCGACAGATCACAATCGGCGATATTTGACCCAGGTTCACCAAACTGCTTTCGCAGACGGCTCAACATCACACAAGTTCAGGATATCGCCACAAAGAGACACACCCCATCAAAGAAAACTCGCAGGGCGATCAGCTTCGACGCGCTCAGCAAGCCTCAGCCGATCTCGTTCTCCTCGATTGCCTTTACTTCGACAGCCATCACCATCTCAACAACATGAGCTCTCTCGTGCCCTGATAGCTGCAACAAGTGCGGGTTGCATAGGGCTCCAGATGTCTCTCTTCGGTCCTTTCATTCAAGAAGTTCCAGCTAGGATTGGTCATAGTCCGGCTCTCGATGCTGCAGTGGCTGTACTCATCAACACTCACGCCTCTCTCATGTACAAAAAGACCTTGAATGATATCGCCAGCATCAATCTGTATCTACGAGCGATTAAGATGCTGCAAAACTGTCTGGACGACTCTCAAGAAGGAATGTCCACGAACACGCTTTGCGCTTCTGTTCTCCTCGGGCTTGTTGAAGTACGTTGTACCCTACCGTCGTCAGCCTTCTTAAAATTGACCTATCTGTTAGGCATTAGCGGGACCTCGAAAGGGGAATCGGTACCTGGCTCATGTCGGCGGGGCGGGTCGGCTTATGGAGCTCCAAGGTCCCAGACAATTCGACGATCCTTTTGCAAAGGACATACTACGATTCAACAGAGGTGGCATTGTAAGTGCTTGATTTTGTTCATTCACCGACATGTTGCTCATGACTTTCAGATTGTTTCTGCTTGTTACGAACGAGAGCCATGCTTTCTTGCTGCGCCGGAGTGGCGAGATGTTGCCTTCGATCACAGTGGACTCGGCTTCGACGAACGACTACACACTGATCTCCTCCGGGCTTTTGCGCAGCTACCAGCCATACTCAAAGACTTGAAACAGCTGAACACCGACTGCATCACGTTTGAAAACACAGCTAAAAGTACGCGTAATGATTCGTGCGTCGATCCCAATCTTGATCTTCAATTCGACCTCGAGCTTAGTCGTAGTCCACCTACCACCTGCCCTTCGCTCGATTACTCAGTTGACAGTTTCGACAATATCGAGTTTCCGTCAGAACTACGCAATGAGGGGTTGCCCAATGGCGGCGTGCCTCTGGCTTACATATCCGCGCGCGAAGATGTGCTCTGCAAGGTTCAGAACCTGAGAAGCACGTTCTGTGCGTTGGGTATCAATATGAATGCCAAGTTCAACAATGGCACAACAGTCACCGAACTGCCCAGTGTTGAAGAGGGCAATCCCATAGCGACTGCCTATCACTTCAGTAGCTGGCGCGACAATGTCGGATACAACAGCTTCTGGGCGCTCTGTATCATGGTGAACGAGTATCTGATAAAGCTGCTTCCGCCCTCTGATCCTATCATTGGCATTCTTGAGGCAGAAAGCCGATCTCTAGCACTTGAGATCTGCAAGACATGGGAAGAAGCATGGGCAACGAAACCGATTGGCGCGCTACACACATCGTTCAGCTTCGTCATGGCATACGAATACGTCACTCCCAGAATACAAGAATGGATCTTGAAAGGGCTAAATGCGTTACTGGATTACCAACGTGTAGACGCTGCAGCCTTCCAATGGACCGATGAAGTGATTAGGATGATGAGTGGGAAGCTTACTGGTGACGGTCAGAGCACCCTCTTCTCTAATGTGAGTGTCATGAAAGAAGCGCAGTAGCCACGCTCACGACACTCTAGACCCTTGTTGGGTGTTGATGATTTTTATAGATGGACAGGAATGGAAAAGAGGCGCCCGGAGTCACTTGAGCTTACATCAGTGTCTGGCAGTCACTGACAACCGATCGTTTTATGACAAATACCCAATATAGACTGTAAGAATTATTCGCTACTTGTACATCGTCACTTCGTAAAAGCAGGTTCGTCTCCAGCTTCCAATTTGAAACGCGCTGGGACAATACCGATATTCGCCAACACTGAACCTACTACTTTCCGTACTCAATCCCACATCTCTTCCGGCATTCATAACTGCCCCTCACTGCGCCAGTACCAACATCTGGAATACCTTTGCCCATCTTTGCAGAGTCGAAGTTCTGGTCGCCAAATGCAGCCTGCTTCATCATATCAGGAAAAGCCCAGACACCGTTGAGAGCATTAAGCGTTCCACTGTCATCGCTGTTCAGCGCACTCAGAAGAAGAGCCGGCTCGCAGCCTGCGGTCTGTTAGCACACGTCCAAATACTGGCTGTGGAGGACCCACCATTGTTCTGCATCGTATGCAAGCTGCCTTGAGGAAATATTGTCGCGCGGAAAGGTAAAATGTCCACCTTCACCGGACGTACGCCGTTCTCGTTGACCATCCAACTCGTTGTGTTTCCCGTAATCGCGATCACGAGGTTGTGTGCGCGCTGATGGAAGTGCGGCGGTAGCATGCTGCAAGGTCCAAGCTTCAGTAGAGCATAGCTGATGCCGAGGCCTGTGAGTGCTGGGAAGGTGGCAGCGTCGGCGGTGATGACGGATCCAACTTGATCGTTGAAGTCTTGGTGGTTGAAGAAGTCGTAGTACCAATCAGTGTCCTTGGCAAGGATCACATGTCGGTCATAGTTGGTTGCTGCCATCTTGAGCATGGCATTTAGATTTGGGTTGAGCGATTTGGCAGCGCTTGTCGAGGTTATGAGGGAGAGGAGAGAAGTGAGAAGAACAACAGGTGTGTACATCGTGTTGTAGCTTCGAGATGAAGGTTGGAATCGGAGAAGATCAAGAGTGGTCTTTAAACCCACTGTGGGAGCTTGTGTTGCTCTGGTAGAACTCGGTATCTTTGTACTACAAGCACGAAGTGTGTAGCGAGAGACAATCTTGTATTCAGATGAGCAAGAATCTTGACATGCAGGTGATCGTTTGACAATGGGAAGATCAATTGCGCTGTGTATCCGTTGCGAGAGAGCGGTATATATAATCGCTTCCAAGCGCAAGGCTGCCAACATGCTCTACGCAAAGCATCAACATGGCTGCTGACCGCCCCCTCCAGTCTGTCGTAATCTTTTCAGCCACTGTTACTCTGCCATGGAGGGGCGCCCCTGGAACAATGGCCACTCATTGCGCGCCTTCGAACAGACAAGATGCTCTGTACGCAAGCTGCAGCAACCGGCTTTCTTCCGCTTTTTCAGACTTCCCGTGGTTGGACATCTATATAGACTTAGAAACAATACAGGAAGATCTGAATCGAGATCAGAAGTAATATTACGGTCTGACCCACTGCCGATGCTTGTTAGGTACCTAAGTACCTTGACCCGTCTCACATCCTCCGAACCCGGTCAGCGGGCCGATTGTGGTAGCTGCAACACTAACCGTGCGCACAGAAGAACTGGTTTCATGAAATGCGTGTCGAGTCCATGCTGATTGATGGGCTGAAGATCTCAACCGAGGCAAGACTGGCGATGTGAGGCATGCACGAACCCGCGTATCCCTAGTGTTGGTTACAAGCGCGTGATTGACATCGAGCAATCACGAGTCCAGAAATTTCAAGCAATCGGCTGGCCAATTTAAAGGGTGGTGTTGTACATGAAAGAATCCGGGGACTGTTAAGGTTAGAGTCAACAGGGGCGTTCATGAAGGGGGTAAGAGACAGAGTGAAGATTAGAGGCACTGTACCTAGCTGGTGCTAAAGTTGGATCTACGACATCGAGCCCTAACACCCCTGTTGTGAGCACGTTGGTACGTTGCATTGCACAGCTGCCTGGATGTGGTTGTCGCAATGCGTGACACTGAGTGGTGGTTCCTGTGGACGCATGCGTTCTGTCACGGGCGCCGTTACGGCTTGGCCAACGGATATTCGTTCACGTGAAGACCTTGAAAGTGGAACGTCGACTCTGGGACACACAGCGGTAGGTGACACGATGGGTAGTTATGGCGCTTGCCAATCGCGTTGTGGCGTCGTTGCATCGACCGTTCCTGCTCGGTCGCCTCGTGCGCCACTTCATTGGAAATCATTTGTCTTAACACATTAGTCCATCCCTTGACGTTCAGCAAACGCAAGTAGTTGTATGGCAGAATCTTGTGTACCTGTTTTACCTCGTTTCTGTCACATCAGGCGAATGCGTCTGAAGGCAAACGTGTGATTGTGCTTGAGATCCTGAACGTTGCCCCGTACGCTCCTGGATCGAGACGTATTAGCATCTGCTTCAGGTAGATCTAGACAATGACGACTTATTGATGGGTGGTACATTGTGCGGTGCTATTAGGAGTTGTTGCCATTGTCAATTTATTCCCATCATAAGCGCACCTCGAGGTTCCCATGAAAATCACAGTCTCCTCGAATCACTCAAAAGCCCATTAAACAGGTGTCCAACTGCGTGGGCCTTGCGAACGCTTACTGGTGGCCATTGTAAGCGGTGTTGCGGGCCATCAAGAGTTCTCCATGACTACGTCTTGCCGGCCCCCATTTCTGCTTCGAAGCAGATAAGACATGACGCCCCATAGACCCCTCATGGCTTCGGAGCGATCATCCACGTTGAATAAATCAAACCATCGCGTCTTGTCAAGCTTAGGTGAGCACCAATCAGGGTCCGATGGCTGAGTCTCTGGCAGCTTGCCATTCGTGAGGTATTCAACGTATGCTGAATGCACGTGTAGCTTCAACAAGCGGATGTGGTGGTTCAATGATGAGACCATGAAGACCTGTGCACATGTAAGCAGGGTGTGAGTCCTTGTGCGATATGGGTAAACGGCGTACATCGTCCCACTCTGCATCTGATTCTTTGCCAATCGCTTCATAGATCACTTTGGGATCCCAGAGAGGGTTCCCTGGTTTGACGATTTTCCACACTTGCACTGGTGTTGGCCGTCGCCGTGGTCGTGATCCATCAGCGTTTCTCTGCAGAGATTTCTCCTGGGCACTGGGCGTAGTTTCGGTGCCGTTTGCCTCGCTGGATGCTACGCCATCTTCGACTTCGCCTCCCGGGCCGCCTCCCCAACGCTCTTTCGTAGCCCACCACTTTCCATCTCCAGCGACACGTTCGACTGTACCTTCCCTGACACGCTCTTGAGCTAGCAGCAACAGGCCTCCAAGTTCACGGATGGCATCCAAGTTTGACTCTGCGTCTAGATTGCCAGAAGCTCCGAAACTCACGTCTGGACGACACTGAATACCTAGCACAGGCCCTTCCATCCAGCCCTGCCGTGCTTTCATCCGATCTTGGGGTCCGCGCCATGCCACAGAGCTCATGCGTATCGGAAAACGCACGTGCTGCAGGACCAGAACAGGGGGCCGCCTGTGCTGGGAAAGTGTAACTCCAAAGGCCCATGCAATGGGCTCGACAAAAGCCCGGACACATTCAATTCGATACTGATCAGGCATCTCTGAACCATTACCGATACGATACCCTCGGTACGAGCCTTGGGACATGTCAACCGGCTTACCTTGAGGTTCCGTGTTGATTGTGTTTCGAAACCTAGATGGTGCAATTCTGGCAGGCAGTACCCTGCTCGGGGCGATTGATACTGTTTGAGCAGCAGTGCCGGTAGATCCTCCGAACCCGTTCGCGTTGACAGGTTGATCCAATGTTTGGTCACACACCGCTTCTGTCTTTGCTTTCTTACGAGGCTCGCCCTCCGTTGGGGAACCAAACCCACTTCCCATCTTTGCAATCCAATCGGGTTTAGTTTCAGCATGTGTTTCTTGATCGTTGCTCCTGTTGTTCTCATTGGAGAGAGAGTCCTTCTCAGCAGCTGTACTGTCTGTCTCCGGATCCGGAGTACGATACTCGTCTAGAGAGTTATCCCAATAATACGCCATATTATCGAGACCCTCCCAGAATTTTCGAAAATGCGCTAATCGCAGTGGTGCTTGACCCCCAGTGGCTTTCCGTGTCAGCGTCGAGAATGCGTCATCATTGTTGAAGAGCAACTCTCGAGCGCGGACGTAGAATTCTTTGCGATCCGGAACCCTTCTACCATTACTGAGGAGGGTGACAACAGGCTCTCCAGTTGACGGCTCTTGCTGATCTGGTGCATTCAGCCACATGGCAGGTGGCATGTGTACTGTCGCATCGTGGGGCAGCGACGATAAAAGCGTTTCGAAATCACACTCGGGTTGGAATGTGACATTGAGCTGCGCCAGAGTCTCCTTAGTGACGTCGGATGGTTTCCTCAAGCCGAGAAGCTGTTTGGTGATCCCTGTCACATTGGCCCTACTCCAGGATGCTGGCGGGGATTCTGTCGAGGGTATGGGTGGATCGAGCGCCGGGAAGGTCGCAGGTATCGGTCTTGCTGGAGGAGGCCGGTCCTTTTGCGTGTCATGCTGCCCCGCAAGAAGGTGCCCTGGACAGCCTTACATCAGCGATACTGTGACCTGTGCACCCGTCCCTCAAACGAAACGCGTGTGATGCTGAGGGGAAGAAACGAAACGTGACCACAACGCGTAGATTGCAACCTTCGCCTGACGCATTGTTGAGAGAAGCCGCAAGCCGCTCCCAGAACTATCCGGAGATGAGTATCTTGGATTCGAGAATGCCTTCGTGGCATATAGTATGAAGGCGACAAAGCTCGCGATAATGACGTATGGTAAGGTACGCGCGACGATGACGCCAAAGGAATCGCGACAGGTACGTACCGCTGAAGTTGAACATGGTCGTGCAAGAGCACCGTGAATCCTAGATGCCAGCAAGGATAGATTCGGGCTGCTAAAGTGAGGCTGTTGCAATGGTTGATTGTGTCTTCTCGGTGCTTGTCGACCCCAGATGGCAGGTGCGTTCGGTTGCCATTTCTGCGTGCATGCAGCTGTGTCTCCACAACACCCCAGGAGATTCGCACAACGAAGCTGATCAGCACTCAAACCACATTGTATCAAGAAAACTGGCCCTGTTACCCATTGACAGATGTCATGTCATCGCTAGCATGCGCGCATCTTGTCGGCCAAGGCTCTCTATAGCCTCTATTGTAACGGGCTTTGCGGGGAGTTGGCACGACGAGTTTGCTCGTTGATCTTCAAGCGATACCATTCGGAGTACCCGGAGAACCGAGACGCCCTGCCTACCTCAAGAAGCTTCGGCGGAGCTGCAGGATGGGTCCGTCCGTCACGTGGGCGGGTGGTTCGCAAGTCGCCATGCAGCCCCTCTTCCTTTCAACACCACCACCTACCTCCGGGTGTTGGCCTCCGAACCGCGACACTATTTCACGATAGTGTCGGTGCGACATCTTCACGGCCTGGGTGGCTAGCTGAGACGACCCTGGCGCCAATGTGGATGACGACGAGGCCTGTAGCGCTTCAGCTTTGTTATAGTCGCTGCTTGAGCGGTATCTGAAGCTGCCCGCGTTTCAGGAAGACCCAGGCGCACCACCATGTGCCAACGGGCGAAAGTGCTCCGACATGCGTTCGAACGACTACTGTCAACCTCTCTGTGAATCCAATTTCCAACATTGCCAGCGGCAAATTCTCTTCTCCTTGTTAATATGCTGAAAGCGTCGACGGCGCTTACATCTCTTCATCTCCGTCTGTTTCTCTGAGCCCTGGCAGGCGTTTCTTTCATGCCTGCGCCGCCTGCATGGCCTCTCCCCAAGAGTCGATCACGACGGTGAGCGGGAGACGATGTACTCGCTCCCGTGCCCGTACAGCGGCTACCTCAACCTCAACATCCACACCAGCAGCAGCGCCAACAGTGGCCGCTCCAACCGAACCGAGCACTACTTCCACGGCCGCAGCAGCCCCAACACAACAGACGGCTGCTGGTCCTCCAGGGCCCCAAGAACCGCCACTGCAGCCGTCGCCTCCATCGTCGGGGCCGCCTTCATCGTCACCGCCGCCTCCATCATTGCCGCCCCCATCGCCGCCACCTCCATCGTCGCCCGCACCCCCAGTATCGACCCCTCCCGTGGAAGCATCGGCCGCTGTGCCGGTGCCGGTGCCTACATCGCAAGTAGCAGTATCTTCGGCAGCAGGTACGGGTAACGCAGTTCTCATATCGCTTGCGCCGACTTCTTTGCCTGCAGTCCCCGAGCCCGCAGCACCAGCACCAGCACAAGAGACAACAAGTCCCGTAGCTCCTTCACAGCCTAGCGAACCACCTGTTCTCCCTTCACAAGTTGCTGCCGCTCCTGCACCTCCTCCTGCAAGCATAGCACCAACAAGCTCTGACACAGTCGAAACAGCATTACCTTCATCACCGTCGCCATTGCCACCGGCGTCGCCATCGCCATCGACCATTGCACTCCCCGTTGCGCAACCATCGGTGACAGGGTCGGCTGGAGTCAGAAATCCAACGTCTGTTCCTGCAGTCCCCGAGGTCGATCAGACCGCCACATCTTTGCAAACACCGTCGTTGATCACTTCTGTTGCAGAGTTGCTCTCACAGACAAGGTCTGCTAACTTAGGCAATCCTACACGCGACCCGGTGGGCGTTATTGGACCAGAGCAGGGCTCTCATAGTGGTGGAGTTGGACACAGTGGGGAGGGCCATTCCTCGCATAGTGGTAGTGACCCCAATATTGGTGGTATTGTTGGCGGCGTTGTCGGTGGATTTGTCGCCCTGGCTCTCTTGAGCGCTCTTCTCTTCTTTTGCCTGAGACGGCGCAAGTCGAGAGAAAACAACTGGAATGAGAAGAGCGAGGAGTCATCCAGCTTTATGTCGACACTGAAAGCTGTACCAGCAGGCTTTGGGGTGTTCATCGCGAGACTCCGGAACGAGAAGACAGGACCCCTGGACAACCCTTACCAACGACATCAGCCACGTTCCAGCGTTGGGTCCGTGTATTCGACTGCATCCAATGGGCATAGCAGATCCCTTAGTGAGCTACAGGGACAGTCTGCTGCAGGCGGTGCCTTCGTTCGCCGCATGTCAAGTAGGAAGAGCGACCGCAACCTATTGCGCAAAAAGACAAGCAGTGTGTCTTCGCAAAACCCCTTCATGGGGATCAGCGAGGAGCCAGTCCGGGCCAACAACATCGGTCAAGATCCTTTCGCAGACCAGGTACCCGACACGCCTAGGAATCTCCGCATCTCCAATCCCGACAAAATCGATGACCTGGCTGGTGGACTCATCGCACCACAGCCCGCAGCAACGCCTCGTGTAACTCGCGACCCCTTTGCGTCGCTCATCGATGAGATCGACGGTGCACCTGACTGGCTGCGAGATTCCAAAATGACAGCCAGCTCTGCCTCAAATCACCGACGCACGCAGAGCACCGCGTCAGCATTGAACTCCCACCCTCCCTCCTCGGTATACAGCAGGGACCCCTTTGCCGACCCGTCACCCATCCCACCACTCCCCTTCGCCACACCACAACCGCAACCGCCCACGAGCACCTACTCCGCGTTCCCCTCCGTCCGCGAGTCCAACTTCGTCTTTTTCGGGGAGCCCGGCCCCAGCCGCCCCGGCACTAATGTCTTCACCCCCGGCCTGCCCAGCAACCCCGGCGCCAGCCGCCCGGGCACCGCCGCCTTCTACGCGCCCATCGCCACGCCCCTGGCCACCAGCACGAGCCGCATGGACCGGCAGTCGGATCCGTTCGATCTCGACAGGCCCGAGGTGCTCAGCTTCAAGGGCATCATGAACCAGATGCGCGACAGCATTGCGCGCACGGCGACGGTCAAGAGCCGCCGCACCAGCAGCATCGGGGGCTGGTTCGGCAAGGACGCTGCGCCGGGCGCGCTGACGGGCGCGAGTGTGCGGCGGTGACGCTGACGACGCGTTGCGCGTGGTATTGAAGCAGGGAGGAGAGGGGAGGGGAGAAAAAAGCACTTGATGTGCCCACCACGCGTGGTTGTCACGATGGCAGGAAGCGTTCCGTTGGTCCCATCGTCGCGGTAATTGACTTACTTTCCTTTTCACATGCGTATCCGCAGTATTATGTCGCATTATTGGCATCGCATTGCATATGTTGTTGTATAACGTCTATATCCCCATGAGTACCTGGAAGAGAATGAGCACGCTACGTGCACTGCTGTAAGATAGGGCCACCTCTCGTTTGGCCAGAATGAGCGATGATGAAAAATCGAGATTGAATGATGGACCATAATCTTTCCTCTAATTCCTCGAGTGAAATTAGCTGTAGTGGGTCACGATTCGTACATCAAGTGTATGTGTATCGTGCATGCTTTCATTCATTCATGTCATTTAGTGCTCTCTGACAGCTCGCTATTTGGGCAGCCAATGTAGATTCTGCACTTGACTGTCTTCCTGCACTCGTCCCCAGCCTCGTCTAGACCAACTCACTGGTGACGTTCGAGAACTCGCCCTTGTTCAGCTTTGTGTCCCAGAAGATGGGGTTCGTGTCGTTGAAGCCGTGCTTGACCCATCCGTCCTCCTTGACGTGGTACAGGTTGATGAAACCACCAGAGTATGCGTCGCGGTGGGTGGCAGCCAGGATACTCCTCTTTCCGAGCTCCAGCGCCTCGGCGTCCTCGAGATCGTACTTGTACTCTGCATCGAGCACACCGTAGGCGAATGTCTGACCGGAACCGACACAGAACAGGTTGCCGGCGAGGCGGGTACCGTCGCTGTCAATGTAGTAGAGCGCGGGGCCTTCTTGCGGGGTCACGCCAGCACACATGGTACCCTAAAAAGGTGTCAGAAGAGCAGCCAACCAGACGGGTGAAACAAAAACCAAGGGAAACGCACCATGCTCAGTCCCATGCCCTTGTAGGAGTAGACCAAGTTGGACAGGATCTTGGATGCTGCAGCGACGGAGATGCGGCGCTTGTGTCGGAGCTCGTGGAGACGGCATTGCATGCCCAAGTATGCTAGCCAGTATTGGCAGTCCTGTTCCGTGTCAAAATAGCGTTCTAGATGTGCAGAGCTGCTTGCTTACGGCAGCGCCACCGGCCATGGTCCCCAGTAAACAGCTGTTGATCTCGATGACCTTCTTCACTGTCTGACTTGCTATCCAGTTGCCGGCCGTTGCTCGCGAGTCGGTCGCTACGATGATGCCGCCCTTGAACCGGAAGGCGAGGGTTGTGGTACCGTGGGCAATCTTGATAGGGCAGTTGGGGTTGGAGTAGTCGTCTGTCATCGCGCGGAGCCATGATTGTGCCTGGTCCGTCAGCATGTTTGTAGTTACGCAGGAGGCGGGTGCTGTACCTGGGCGACTGGTGGCAGGGCAAACTTGAGAGACAGCTCCGGCGCGCCGCTGTACAGCTCGAGCTGCTGCTGCTCGGTCTGGCCCTCGTCCGCATCGATGGGGCGGCTGTACTGCGCCACTAACGAGTCCATGGTTGCGGCGCTGGTGGTTTGAAGAGCTGAGGGTGAGTGACGCGGCGGTGATGGTCAGCAGAGTCGATTGTGGCGGGAAAGCGGGCGTGAGGTTGATGTCGCGGTGCTGGAGCTCCGGCGACCTAGCTCGTTGATGCAACTGCCAAGCCAAACCGCCGCAACGACGCGGCGGTTGCTGCCTTCCCACATGGACACTACATCGACTACATCGACTACATCAACTCGACATCAACCAAGTGCTACAAACTAGCCATGTATCTGCGTCGACTACCGTGACTGTGACTCGTTCTGCACCGGTGTATTAGACGTCCAAGCTGCTATATGTCCAGGCTGTACCAAAGCCTTAGTATGCGTCAGGCCGAGGGAGACTGCTGCACGCCAGGCTGACTTCTTTTCAATCATTTACGCAAATCAAACAGGTCTGAATCTGCCATGTTGCTACTTTTAGGGTGCGTTGAGCAGACCAGAAGCACTCCATGGCGACGTCAACATCATCACATGGCCCATGAGACCGCTGGTCATCCAAGACACAACCACCACCCACGCGCCACTCCTCCACCCTCACCAGCCTCCGTCATCCGCCCAAATCCTCGAACTTATGTTCGCCTTCCCGAGCTGCAGGCACCAGCAACAATCATGCAGGCACAAATGCTTGCCACCCTGTCTCATCCAGCTTGACTGCGGGAGCGCTATGCTTGTGCGTGTGCCTCACACTCCCGCATATGACGCCGACGAGTGATGCAGAAAGTGGGTGTATAACCATCCGTTGAACGCCATCATGGCTGCAGGCAAGAGCAGGATTTGGAGGACTCGTCTTCTGACCCTCTGTCATTAAGTATCGAGCGCCCCTCGCATCTGCACGCTTTCAAATGTCTCGCCAGCATAACCACTCTTCTCATCCGTACCGGGTGCTTCCACCGTCCTACTCATACAGTCCGGCCTTCTCCTCCTCAAGCTACCATCGCGCAGCACCACCAGCAAGACTCAAACCGCTTCCCTCGCGCTTCGACTACCCCAGCCACACCCCCCGCAACCATGTGCTGGATAACCCTCACCCCGACCAAAAACAAGCGAAAATCGACGTCCTCAGACTGCTCCTCTGCGGACATCGTGCGCGTCCACCATAGCCCCAAGCCGCGCCTCAGCGACATCAGCATCTCGCTGCCCAGCACCGTCGCATCCACAGACCATCACCACCACCACCACCACCCGGACGCTCTGCACCTGCACCACCCGCATCTCCCCGCGCACCTGCACCCCCACGCGCCCCTGCCCCACGGCCTGCTGCAGCACCACCACCGGCACCCGCACCTCCACCCCATCCACCCGCTGCACCTGCACCCTCTCGCGCCCCTGCACGGCGCGGGCAAGAAGATCCGGATCGAGGCGCCGCGCCGCGCGGCCCCGCCGCCGCCGCCCTCATCATCATCTTCTTCCTCGTCTTCATCAGACGCCGCCGCGCCCTGTGCGCCCGCAGAGCCGGTGTACCGCACGCAGATTGTCGAGCCGGCGGCCGTGCGCGCGACGACGCGGAGCGCGCTGCGCGAGGTGCGTGTGCGCGGGGGCGTGCGGCGGGTGGGCGGGTACGACGTCGCGGGGCGCAGTGTGCCGTGGGACTGGGACTGCGTGAGCAGTACGGTGGGGAGCAGTGTGCGGGGCGGTGGCGGGGGGCGGAAGGGGCGGCGCAAGAAGGGCGCGGGAGGGGGGCTGCGGTATCCGCCGTTTGGGGGCCTGGAGCGGTGGCTGTAGCAGAGCGATGTAGGGACACGGGACAGGACGGGACAGGACGGAAAGGGACGGGGCACGCGGGGCGGTGGTGGTAGTATGTCTCCTTGATGGCAGTGATGTGCTCATAGCTTACTTTCTACATTTCCCGCGCAAAACGACAAAAAAACAAAAGTACCACGGCTCTTCAGAGCCGGCAAGTGCACCCCCCAAGCCTTCGCCCTCGCCCTCGCAGCGCAGAAACAGAAGCATAAGCAGAAGTAGAAGCAAGCATACGCAGAACCCACAAAATATGACCAAGACGGAAACGCCGCCCTACCCCACAACCCAAAAGACTGTGAACCATGTGCAAAGGAAAGTAAGACGCCGGTGCAATATACACTATCCCAGTGCATGGGTATAAGCAACCAGACTACAAACCCGGAAAAGTGCGCCTATGCATACCCCCCGAAACGCCTAAGAAAGCAAAGAGTACGCGAAGAAAACAGAAGACCTGGGGCGCGGGCGAGCCTCACACGCCGGCCTGGGCGCGCGTGGGCGTGAGTTGCGGCGGCGGGTGCGACGGCGACGCGGCCGAGGTCTCGCCGCGACTGCGCCTGCGGAGCCCGTGCTCCTCGGCTTGCAGCTGCTTGATGAGGTCGCGGCTGGCCTGGTCGAGGTTGGGGTCGATGAAGTCGAGGTTGATGCCCATGCCGAGCGTCATGGCCATACTCAGGCCCTGCTCGAGCTTGACACTGTCTTTGCTGTCGCGGCGCCGGCCGCCGGGGGTGGTCTTGGGCGTGCGGCTGCTGCGCTGGGCAGACTTGTGGGTCGAGGATGGCACAGTGCGTTGAGGTGCGGTAGGTGTGACAGGAGCAATGAAGTCGGAGCCGGTTGTGAACAAGTTGTGGATGGTGGTAGGCGAGGTTGGTGATGGAGCTCGCACGTGGCGAGGCGATACTGGGGAGGATATCGGGCGAACTGCATCGTGTTGTGCTGGAGGGTAAGGCATATAGCCGTTCATCCGGCGGCGACTGTTCCCCTGCTGCCTTGGCTCGAGATACGGCAGTGGCCCTGGGGTGAGCGGCTCAACACTAGGCCCTTGACCGTTTGTTGTCGGGTACTGGACACCATCCATTGGTTCGTGACTACCACGCTGCTGCTCGATGGAGGACATGATCATGTCGCCTGTCTGTGAGTAAGAGGGCGGCATGCTAGTTGAAGGGTACTCATCGTGGGAGTATCCCTGGAGTGCTGGGTCGATAGGCATAGGCTCGTCATCTGGCCCGAGTGCTTGCTGAGCGGAGTACGCGATGTCTTGAAGTAAAGAGCCACCCATGTTGAATTGGGAATGACGCGGATGATGCCCGTTGCTGAACCCGCCTTCGTCAATGGAAGACTCCTGCTTCACCCTCTTAGACATCGTAGTCGTATCGTCTTCGCTGACACGTCGTCGTTTTGCTGCAGAGCCACGAGGCACAGGAACTTCATTTGCCTTGATGGGATCGACGTTGCCGTATTCGTCGTGTATGCAACGGCGCTTGCTCTTGCGACAATCGGCACATGCTTTGACTCGACCAGACTTCAAAGCGTAAGGGTCGCCATTCACGTCAGCCATGATGGGTCCACCATTCACAGGACCAGCCGCAGTGGCCGTGTGACCATCGACGATGGAGTGGTCGCTCAGACGGCGTTTGACAGAGATACCGTACGAGCCAGAGAGGTCAATGGTGTGCATGCCAGGCTTTGAAGAGTCTACAAGCTCGTCCTTGTGCTTGCATCTGATCCGTCTCTTCCGGCAGGCATCGCAAGCAACACGCTTCGGGCCCAGCTGAGATGTCTTCGGGGTGGTAATGTGAGGATTGTTCGCGCTGGGACGGAGAAACCCGGTCATGGGAGCAGCAGAAGAGGGCGTAACAGGTTCGGCCATAGCGTTGGTGTCGACCATATAATTGGGGTCAAATTGGACTGGTGGCGATGCGTCGTATGTCTGGACAGATTCTGGTAGTCTGTCCAAGTGCATCTCCGGAAACTCATGTTGGGGCTCTTGTTCAACCTGCTTCATCGGAGAAACCGTCGATCGTTTCTCGTCTACCTCAACTAGTACGGACAGTGGGATATCAGAGATAGCCCAAGCTGGAATGGTTTCGTTGCCACGCTTCCACGCGATGAACATGGCGAAGTGGCGTTCTAGGACAACTGGATCGCCATGACCCTTCGGTATCGATTTTGTGACTGCGTTGCGTGTCCTTTGCGGCATCTCGATCTTGTCCAGCGATATCATGACAGTCCTGTGGATGTAATTCAACACATCCGTGAGTCCTTCGAGTTCGTGTTTGGGGTAGTACCGTCTGTTGTAGTTCGCCGGGCCAAGATGCGAGTTGTGGCCGAACTTGTCGGGCTCGCAATATATGGGTATGTCGCGCTGGAACTGCTCGCCTCTCTGCAGAAGCTCCTGCACTGCGTTGGGGACTGGATCCTCTTCGAGATATTTGATGACTGTCAACCACATGATCTTCTGGAAGAACGGGTAACGGAACATCTGAGCCACTTTGGTACTCTTCTCGACTTCCAGGACCTGAAACTGCATGCCGTAATGTATGCGAGTCAGGAAGTTGCCACCAATGACCAGGCTGTCCTCTGGTGTCCAGACGGCATGGATCCAGCCGGATGGAATCAACATAGTATCTCCAGGATAAAGATCCACGCGATAGCACTCCTTGACTTGCTTGCCAAGCCAGTCGTGGCCTTGATTGGGCGAGAGGCACCAATCTTCGTACTTCTTCATGTTCTGTTTCGTTGGTGGAATGAAGAAGAAGACTTTCTTGCCCTTCACGATGTGGTAGTAGACTGACGAACCACCAAAGTCGATGTGGAAATCTGTGAAGCAGTCCGCGACGGACATCAGACAGTAGAACTGCACAGGCGGCGGCGCAAACTTGTCGTCTTCGCGCCACACAGAGTCTTGCAGGTCCATATCTCGCACAACCTGTGGCCGCTGAATCAGCTTGCCTAGCCGGCTTCGCGAGACTTCCAGGCTGATGACATTCCGCACCGGCTTTTCGCCTTGTTGCTCGTAGTAGTCTGCCCACTTTGACATGGTCCACTTTTTGGCCTCGCCCTCTTGCGCCTTGACGTCGATGACTGGCACCGTCTCGTTCGGTCCATATAGCTCAGCAACGCGACGAACGGTCAGACCTTGTGGTATGACCATGCCCAGCTTGTCTTGTCCGTCGTCGGCGATCGTTTCGTATTCGAAGATGTCATCTGCTTCGTCGTGCGCCGACTGGGGCTGTTCGCTGGATGTGGCGGATTCAGGAGCTGAGTCGGACGTCGACCAAGGGCGAGGATTGAAGGCGCCGGGTATGAGGATGGGCTCGCGGAAGCCGTTGCTCTTCTCCATGTAGTCGGCCGAGACCAGCTCAGGCGGCATGCGTGCGAATGTTTCGGGCGTGAACGTGAGGTCTCCGTTCTTGAAAGCGGCGATGTAGTGGTGCTCGGGATTGTCGTCGGATGTTCTCAGGAGGCCCTGGTTCAAGCCGGCGTAATCAACGGTAGTGTGAGCTCTGACAGATTTGCGAACCTCTGGGTCAGGTCAGACTTAGTACTCCAAAATGCGTCGGTAGACCTACTCGTTGTTTGACCGAATTTGGGTCTACACGGCTCGCAGTAGAACTTATTCACGTCTCGTACCTCGCGCTCGCTGTTGAACCCAGCGCACGCATAGTGGTACCACTCCTTGCAACCATCGCATCCGATCCACTGCTCGCCGTCACCAACTTTGACCTCCGAGTCGGACGACTTGCACGAGGCGCATATGAGGTCTGGCTCGGCGACCTGCTGGGCTTTGGGCCGCCGAATCGTTTCGACGGCCGGTGGTGCTGTGGTGAGCAGCGTCTGGAGTGGAGCAGACCGGGCGCGCACAGCTGCAGAAGGTATATCAGTGGTCGGCAATGCTAAAAAAGAACTCGAGAAGGAGCGGCGACG
Organism: Boeremia exigua; assembly: GCF_020726555.1. NCBI lineage: Eukaryota > Fungi > Ascomycota > Dothideomycetes > Pleosporales > Didymellaceae > Boeremia > Boeremia exigua. The sequence goes on along the minus strand of NW_025763518.1, from coordinate 1,580,208 downwards.
CGCGCCGAATGGCTGGTCATAAGGCGGCGTGATGGTGGTGGACGACGCGCCAGACGCGCTTGCGGTCGCGGAGACGCCATTGCTCAGCGGCGATGGAGCGCGATCAGCGGCGCCCTTGGAGCTAGTTGAAGACGCGCTCTTGGATTTGGGTGCGGCCTTCTTCCTCCTGCTGCTGGAGGGGGTGTTGCGGGGGCCGCGCGGCTTGCCCTTGGGCCAGCCCTGGTGCTTTTTCGGCTTTGCGTCTTCTGAGGTGGCAGTGTTGGACATTGGAGGTGGAGGGTGCGCGGCGGAGCTGTCTTCCGGCGGTGTGCGTGTCTGGACGGCGGGCGCAGGCAATGTAACGTGGGCGGGAAGCGAGGGCGGGTCTGGGACGTGCGCGACGTCAGAGGGACGGGGCAGCGGCGCATGGTGGACCGCGTGCTGCGCAGCCACGGCGTGCGGACTCACCGGGACGGGCAGGTGCTGTGCGAGGTGGGGAGAGGGCAGCGGGGGGTATTGCTGTGGATAGGGCGGGGCGACCTGCGAGACGCTCAACCGCTTGGCCGTCGAGGGCGGCGTCTGGGCGGTGTGGGCCGAGACCTGGAAGAAGTCGAGCAGCAGCTGAGCGTCAGACAAGCGTTTGTCAGGGTTGTGCTCCTGCTTGGGGTGGGGCGCGGCGTCCTGGTACATGCGCATGCCCGTGTCCACCATGTGCTCGACGTTGTAGGCCCAGCCCGGGTTGTGGCTCGTGGCGGGCCGCGAGTGCTGCAGGCCGTACGTGGGCGACGAGGCGCTGTAGAACTCGGAGCGCGCGCGCTTGGACGGGCGCTCGTCGTACGTGTAGGCGGGGAAGGCGAGGGCCGGGGCGCGGTCGGCGTGCGGCTGGGCGAGGGCGCGGGACGCGGGCGAGGGTGCAGCGTACGAGGCGCGGCGCGCGTGGTCGACGTGCGGCGGGCTGGCGTGCTGCGAGGCAACGGCAGCGTCGGCGAGGGCTGCGATGGGCGAGCCCGGGGCCCAGGCGTGGGCCGGGTGTGGCTGCGGCGGAGGCTGCGGCAGCGGTGGGAGCGCGCGCGTCGCCGGCGGCAGAGCCTGCTGGGCGGCGCTGTGGACAGCACTGTGGGCGCTCGCAGGGCCGGCGGCGGGCGCGGCGCGGCCATTGGGGTGTCGGCGCGGTGCAGCGGCGTCGTCTTCGAGGCCCGCGGGGTCTGCTGCAGCAATGGGCGCGGCTGGCGGCAGCACGGGCGACAGCGGCTCAAACGGCGGCGGCGGCGGGGTCGCAGGGCGCGCCGCAGGCAGCGGGTGCTGCGCCTTGAAGCAGGTTATACGGCGCATGGCGGATGGCGGCGCGGCGGGTATGGGCGTCGTCGCGGAGGTGAGGGCTCGGGCCAGCGTCTCGGGGCGGCGCAGCTACGGGGCGGCGCGGTGCGGGAGAGCTGGGCGGGCGGGCGCGGGCATGTCCTGCGGCGAAGCAGCTCGGGCGCAGGGCGAGCGCGGCACGGCGTGGGCGCGGGGCGGTGGGTGGTGGGCGTGCTGGTGGTAGAAAGAGGCAGAGGGTTTGTGGGGGAGGGAGTGCTCGCGCGAAGGCCGCCGAGCGCAGCAATCACCCAACGGTCCCGGCGGAGAGATGCGGCAGGGCGCGGCGGTCGCAGTGCACGGCGGACAGCTTGCGCAGGAGGCAGGCAGGCAGGGTGCGGCAGCAGAGAGCGGCGGCCGTGGTTGCGCTGGGGGGTGAGCTGCCGGCGTGAGGCCCTCATTCGCTGCCGCAGTCGTCTCCGACTGGGTGCTCCTCACGGCCACCGCCGGCCGCGCTGCGCTCCAGCTCCAGTGCGCGACCATCGCAGCGCTGCAGCTCTCGAGCCACTGCGTTGCTCCTCGCTGCTCTGTGCCCACTGCTCTGTGCCCACTGCTCTGTGCTCTGCTGCACCGCCGCAGCCACTGCGCCGCGTCTTCATCTCCGCGACCTCCCCGGCTGCTCATCTCAGTCCACGCGCCTTCCCGAGTTAGTCACGTGACTTCTTGGCCTTGCGCCTCATCTGCTACCCGCGCTGGTCTTACTACTCGTCCACCCCACGCCGCTCTTCCGACCGTGCACCCATACGCCCTCTCGAACACTCCACCACAGTCGCCAAAGTATGAGTCGCGGTGGAAAACTTGCCCCCGAAGTCAATCGGTGAGTCCGCCGCACGCCATGGCTGCTCGGCCAGCCTTTCGCCGTCGCATGCATGCGGCCTGTCCACACGACCTCCGCTAACTTCCGTTTCCATGTAGAGCTCTCTTCGTAAAGAACCTGAGGTCAGTCGCCCGTGCACCGTCGAGGTGCGCCATTACGGAGCCTCCACTGACTGTCGCAGCTTCAACGTCACTCCAGAGGAGCTTTTCGACCTCTTTGGCAAGTTCGGCCCGGTGCGGTATGTCGCCTGCTCTGCCTGCTAGGCCGCTCCCACTGCGCTCACCTTACTGATCAGTCGCCAGCCAAATCCGCCAGGGCATCGCCAACAACACCAAGGGCACTGCATTCGTTGTCTATGAGGACGTAATGGACGCAAAGTCGGCTTGCGACAAGCTGAACGGCTTCAACTTCCAGAACCGTTACCTCGTCGGTACGACCCCTCGTGCGCTCTCTCGACGTGTGCGGAAACTAACACGCGCAGTATTATACCACCAGCCAGACAAGATGATCAAGGCCGCAAATGATCTCGCCGAGCGCCAGGAGAACTTAGAAAAGCTCAAGCAGCAACACGGTATCGATTAGCATGAGGAGAGGCCCCAGGAAACGGTGAACTCGCGAGAGCGAATTAGTAATAAATATCCTGCGGGCCTCAAGACTGATAGCGTACACTCGAAGCATTCATCCGACGGCGGCGGCGACCACCCACGGTCGTCTACGACAAGTTCGGCACGTACGAAGCGCTCCACATCCATTTCGAAGGACGCCTCGACACCGCCCGGCCGCGACCGCGACTGGTACGGCGTCAAGCTGTCCATCAAGGGGCTCTGGAAATCAGTTATTAGGGTTGGCGTTTAAGGAGGTCATGACACGTTTACGAACGACACATGCATGGGTGAACTATGGTTTCGCGTCTTTTAACAGCTGGGATGGCTTTTTCACGCATTTCAATCTGCCCCGTTCGAGGCTGCATCCACACATATAGCAGATAGCCGACAGGCTTTGAGCGATCGATTCGCGAATACCATCCAGTTCTCTTTGGACGTGGCGTGCCAGTCGAGCATGAATGTGCCGTGCTGTGTTGTACTGCGCTGTACTGTGGTTTGCTGTGCTGTGCTCCCCCTCCCCACCGCATGACAGGTTCCCACACGCCCAGCACAGCCGCGGGCCAGGGTTGTTCCATGGAAGATCGTCAGCTGACCTACGCTTCTGGGGAACGTCTTCCGAGGACTCCGCGCAGGCACGACGACACGCCCCACGATAACACCGAGGTGCGGACTACATACGTAGCTTGCAATGACGATATGCCTGTCAACAGTGGGACCCACGACCGAGCACGCAGCAGTCATGTCAAGTCATGTGTCAATGCAGTGTATTGTATTCCGCTGCTCCGCCATGCAAAGGGGAGAGAGTTGGCAATCGTCGCCATGCTGTGCTCGCTATGCCAGTTTTATACAACCCTGACCCGCCCGCCTTCCCAGGGCCGAAGATGAGATGGTCGCGAAAGAAAAAAAGTTCCCAGCCAGAGATGTGTGCGATGATATGGTACAAATCCGCTCAAATGAAAACGCCTTACATGTCCCAACACTCGGACAAGTGTTCCCTTACCCAGTCCTAACCAGTGTCCGTGTGCATATCTATCCTTGTGAATCATAAACAATGAGCGTGAACGCCGACTGCGTTCCGGGGGCGCCGTTTTCCTGTCCTTGCGCCGGTTTGATACTGCCTTCCTTCTAGCACGAGTCGTCGCACTCGTACAGTGTGCAGTGGTGGTGACTGGGCTCCAACACCTCCAGCAGCGTGTCGAAGATTGCACCGTCGTCCTCGTCTTCGTCTTCGTCGAGCCGTCGTCGGCGCGCAGTCGGCGTTCTGTCGCCGTCCGACTGCGACGCGTCGTTCTCCGAGTCGAAGCCGCTGTCGTCACCAGAGAAGCTGACCATCTCTGCAGCGCCGGCGTCGGCATCAGACTCGGACGACGACGAGACACTCACTTCATCGCCGTCTGTGACGCCGTGCCAGCTCTGCTCGCCATCGTCGTCGTCGTCAGCGTCCTCGCCATCATCATTCTCCTCGGCACTGTCGTCATCAGGCTCTGTATCTCCTCCCTGGTTGTAGCCGCCAAATGCTGGGCCGCCAAGAAATGGTCCCGATGCCGGTGTGGCATATGCAAAGGCGGCAGGGTTGCTGGTGCGGGTCACAGACCGTTGACTGGGGCGGCTGGTGACATCTGAGCTTGACCTTGGCAGAGCAGGGTGTGTGAAGTGAGGGGATGGTGGCTCTCGTGAGCGTCGAGGAGTAGGGTTCCAGATCGTGACGGGTCCCATCTCCGGGGCAGGTACCTCTTCACGTGGTGACGATGAGCCTGTAATGCGTCGGCGCTTTAGTCGAGCTAATGGTACGCCCAGATCCTCCATATGCAGTGGTTGTGAAGCCGGGTGCTTGGAAGGAGAGACTAGACGGCGTTTCGACGAGCCAGGGGCTTCAAGAACCGAAGTGGATGCAGTGCGACCAAGAGACCTAGGTCGCTGTGGCTGGAACAAACTCAGAGGCGAGAGTGGCCGCTGTTGCCTGTTCTTCAGGATCGAGCTGGGAGTGAGAGAACGACGCCATTGTCGGTCAGCCGGGCGCATTGAAAGCTCGAGTGATTGATGGCTGCTAAACGAGGATTGCACACTGATCGGGGGCGCATCGTATGCGGCATTGAATTGCCAGCAGGCCTCCTTTGCGTCTGCTTCTGGCACAGGCGGGCCCTGCTCATCGGTACCTTCCATGTTCTCATCCTTGCCCGGCTGGTGACGAGGTAGCTGTCGCAGCTCTTGCCACGTCCATGAGCTGCCCATCTCGTCGCTGCGTTGCACGTATGCCTCACGCTGTGTGACATAGAGCCTCCTCTTCCCGCCCGACACTCGCATGACCACACCAGCAGCGAGAAACTGTGCCGACCACAGCGCCGAGCTGGACATCTCACTTGGAGTAAGAAATCGAAGCTTGGATTCTTTCATGACCTTGCGCAGTGGGATGAAGGCGGCTCTCAGGGCAGGATGTGTGGCAACCATCTGGTCTTCATCCCGGTCGGTGAACTGCAACCACTCCATGACGTCGCTGAATGCGTGAGATAACGTGGCCTGGATATCCCGAGCATTGGCGCTGTGCAAGGTGACATTGCGAACAAATCCGCGACTGAAGAGGCGCTTGTAGACAAGATTGTTAGCTCCACTGGCCTTGGGATACAACCAGTCGTCCGTCGACCCTGAGGCCCAGTCGCTGATGGCTTGGCTACTCCATCCGCTTTCGGTGTCACTGAATATGCCTCTGGCACCAGGATGGGGGCTCGAGTCGGTGTCGCGCAGGCTCTGCAGGACCTGGGCTGGTTTCTGATTCCTGGCTTGTGTCCACTCCTCGGAGTCCTGGGTAATCTTGGAAGAATCATGCATTGGCTGGTCAGGTGAGAACCAGATGCCGCGCAGGTCACGGCCCCAAGGCAGCAGCACAACCTCTACCTCCCAAGGATTGAGCGTAGTAGGGACGGCGGCGGATTCAAGAACCTCTAGTCGGTCCTTGATTTCGCCGAGCTCAGCTTCTTTGTTCTTGCGGTCCATAGCAGCGAGGACGAGCGCTGATGTGGTTGTGGACTGCATAGAACAGCTGGAGTTGAATGAGCCTGTGCCGTTGTCAATACGACGTCTGCTATATGAGACGCTGCTGCCGTCAGCATCAAGAGCTTGATGCATCTTTTCATGCTCGTCCATGCGATATTCAATAGTGACGAGCCTGTCATCATACATCTCAAGAGTTTGGTGGAGATCTTCTGGCTGAACGTAGTTAAACGATCCGCCTTCGAGTACCTCCAAACGGTGACCCAGTTCTCTCATAGTCTTGGCCACATTCGGGATAGAAATGAGGAGATTGTGCAATGGAGCAAGGTAAGACACCAACTTCTGGAGGTCTTGAGGTGAAGCGGCCCGTAGGACATTCTGAAGCTGCTCTTCTTGTTGTATCGAAGGTGACCTGAGGTGATAACCGTGTACAGAGGCAGCGTCGGTGAGCTTGTTAGGCGGGCTGAGCGGTCCTGGCTTACTCGAAGTCAGTCGAGACAGCGTGTCAATCAGCTTCTTTCCTTGCTGCACGGCGTTGTCAACAGCACCAAGATCGGGCGTGCCACGAACGCTAGGCGTCGCGACCTCGGTCACACTCTGTAGGAATTCGTGCGGGTCGAGCGTGTTTGGGATCGTATCACCAGCGACATCAAGCACGTTGCGGTTGAAGTCCTTGATCTGCTCAAAGGGACCGCGGAGGTCGCTGAGAAGCCTAATCGAGTCGGCTGGCACAGAGTTATCCCTGGTAGAAGACCGCTCTGGTTCGCTGAAAGCTTTCTGGAGTGGTGGTGGCACATTGTCATCGGCGATGGTCGGGGAGGCAGACTGCTGACGGTTAATACTTCGCATACTTTCCATGTTCAACATTGAAAGACCGAGCCCTGCAAGACTTCCGCGAGGCTGGTTCGCAGCAGGCCGAGCTTCGTCGTTAGCCGCTGGGCGCCGGTCATTGGAGAGCAAGCACATAGAGGGGAGTCCAGGCAGGCCAGACGAGCTGAGCTGCGAAGGAGTGTCCCGACTATGCAACAAGCGACCGGGTCCATTGGCCTCAGAAGCGGCTGATTGCTGGGGTCGCTGGCTATCGCCATGAAACGACTTTTGTATCCGCTCGTCGTTGTTACTCTGAGCTTCGTCTACATTCACTTGCTGCCCCAAGTGCTTGGTGCCCATTTGCATAGCAGGAGTCGGCTGCTCCGGCGCGCGCGGCGTTCTTAAGTGGAAACAGGCATGATGTCCACAGACACACCACGGCACGCGCTCACTCGTAGGGCGGTGTAGGGTGCTACCGTCATGGATTTCGGCACTGCTCTTGTCCCAAAACTGATCACATCCACAGGGGCCAACGGAGGCATCGCGGTAATTGCAAGGGCCGTTGGGAAGAGCGCGTCGAGGAGGGGGGTCCCGTTCGGTAGCTGGGCGGTAGAAGATGCGTTGCGTGCGAACCGTGTCTGGCTCTGCGAACCCCGCCATGAATGCCAGCAATTGGGCATCCCGCGAAGGGAGCGCGCGAGTCTAGTATTGGGACATGATTGCGCAGGACCTATGTAAAGAGCTGCCATGGCATTAGCAGCGCGCTGTACATTTTCTGGCGGGGCCGAGCGCGTACCGAGAAAGTTGCGGGCAGGAGACGAAGGAAAGAAGTTCCTTCGGGGGGAGCACCAGGCTTTATAGGTTCGATGCCTGACGATCGAGCCTTATCGCGGACACGGGTGCGCGGTTTTGAGTGGGCCGGGAGGGTAGGGTGGGGAAGGAACGGCGCAGAGTGACTTTCTGCTCGCATGCATGCCAGCCATAACGGCGAGCGCTCAGCCCAAGACAGCGGACGGGCGGTCCCCTGTGCAAACTATCGTCGCGGTCTGATAGGCTAGCCGGCGCTAGAACATGGGGAAGGCGCGGCTGCGCTAGGCTGCACTGAGCCGGCCTTGGATTACGAACTCAATTGTCTGCCAGATTGCGGAGGCGTTCACGCGCTTGCCTGCTTTTTCAATAAATGTGCACGTACAGCCTGCGACATGCTGCAGAAGGCGATTGCACGGAAGCAATCGCCATGTTCTTCCGTGGAGGCAGCAGCCCAGACGCGGCCAGCAGTGCATTCGCGCGACAAGTAACTTTTACCTTGCTCTGCGCGAGGCCGCTCATTGGGCACTATTCGCAGGACCATGCTGCTTGCGCAGGCGGGACCGGGATGCGCGTCCCAGACAGATCTTGGCCTGACATTTGGCGAATACATGCCAGGCAGCGAGACTACGTGACCTGCTGTCGCAATCGTCTATAAGATGGTGTGCAGACGTAAGCCTTGCGTGCGCGTAGAGCGTGCGTGATGAGCACAGATGAAGAGGGTGCAAGACGTGAGGGATCGCGACCGTTGCGCGACGTGCCTGAGCTGTTCCAGTGTAACATTATTGTGGACACAGAAGCCGTGCGACACCCATGGAGTCGCACACAGCGGCAGGAAGGCAAGAGCGAACGTCATAGCTGGGCCGATTGTGCTGACCGCTAACATTGCGCAGGTGTATTCGTTGAGAAGCTCATCACACTGCCGGCCTCTTGTTTCACGTTCATATTGGTTTTTCCCTACTCCCAGGCCACTTTTGGATAGCTTTGCTGCTCTGAGTAGCTACATAGGCTACCTACGTCTAATCCTTACCAACATTAGCTCCTCACCACATGCAGCATTGCTCCTTCAATTTACGATCGGAGGCTAGCATGACCGCGTACTGCAGCCATCAGGACCAACCCACATAATTAGCACTGCCCTCGATAGGTTGCGTGGCAAGGCCTTATCATCCTTCCCCTTCGACACAGCATGTATCTCGGTCACGAAAGCGTCAGCATGTGAACATGTGCCGTACACGCTGGCACCAAGAAAGGGAACGGTTCATGCACCCTCAGATTTATATAACCGGTGCTTGATCATGGACAGCTAGCTAATTTGTTCCCGTCCACGCGCCCTCTTCGTCTCCTCTACTTGAGTTTCTTCCCTGGGTGACATGGGTTGTGTCCTCCTTACAAAAGTAGTGAATCGAATTCGAAACGGTCGCTACTTAAAAGAGCATCTCGTGTCAGAGGACGCTACGATGTCGCTACAGAGTGTCGGCTTTGATACGTCGAGAAGGGTGCTATTGCTCGAACAAGCTGGCCCGTTTTTATATGCTTGGTGAACCCCAACTGCGGCCGTGAAGGTGGTATCCTTGGAGGGCGTCAGTATCGTTGCAGGAGTAGAGGATCGCATATATGCGCAGGAAGATGTGTGATGAAGTGTTTTTATTGTTGTTGATAATGGTGTGGTGCTGGGTCAGACTCATTCACCTTCGCCATCAGCCTCAGCAAGCGTCTCGACCGTGATACACTCTATGCAAGTCTCAAACCATTCTCCTCAGGCTTGAACCATTCTCTCAACAAATCCTGGAGGATACCGTTCGCACCCTGCTTCGCCTCATCGCTGGTCTTTCCTTGGCACTCAATATAGAGCTTGATCTTCGGCTCGGTACCACTACCCCTAACCGTAAACACCGCACCGTCGTCCAGCTCGCAGGTGATCATCTGGGCAGTGGGATCTACGGGTAGATCAGGCGTGTGGTCATTGCTCTTTGAGTCATAGCCTAGCGTCAGATCCCTCCAGCGCACGATCCTGCGGGGTCCGATGGTGGTGGGGTGCGGGTTGCCCAGTGCGCGGATGGCCGTGAACACTGCTGTTGTGACTGTTGGCGAGGGGGACACAAGATACGTATTGGCGTCCTCGAAGTAGCCGAGATACTCGTAAAGTTCTTGTAGCTTGGTGTAAGGCGTCAGGCCCTTCTCAGACCACTGCGAGGCGGCGGTCAGAAAGACGGCTGCAGCACTGATGGAGTCCTTGTCGTGGACCGTCTGGGGGATCATGTAGCCGAGTGCTTCCTCGAACGCGTATGCGACGTTGTAGCCTTGCTTGTCAAGGTCACGTGCTACGTTCCCAAGCCATTTGAAGCCTGTCAATGTTTCTGTGAAGTGGAAACCCTCCTTCTTTGCCAACGCAGCCAGTGATCTAGAGCTTACTGTAGAAGCCAACATAGCGAGCTTCTCGCGAGGTTTCGAGGATGGGTACTGTTCAAAGATATAGTGGCCAAGCAGTAGCCCAAGCTGGTTGCCAGTGAATATGTGCCAACGGTCACCGACCTTCTCGGCCGCAGCAAGTCGGTCAGCATCTGGATCACTGGCGAGGATCAGATTCGCTGATGCGGCATCAGCTGTCTGAATAGCTAAGTCTAATGCTCCCTTCTCTTCTGGGTTAGGGAACTTGACTGTAGGAAAATCGGGATCTGGCTGTGCCTGTGCTTCTACAACAGTCATTTGCGACGCAACTCCCAGAATTTCAGCGCAGTTCTGCATGGCTGACAGTCCAACGCCGTGCATTGGTGTATATACGAACTTGAGATCCGGGCTTAGCGTAATGGCATGCTCTGGCTGCGCGGCGCATAGAACGGCTCTACGATATTGGTCTCTGACCAAATGGAGGGAGCCCTCTACCATGAGGCTCGGCTCATCTATGATGGACGTGTCCCAGGTAACCGGCTTGAGATTCTCCAGAATGGCTTGCGCAATTCCAGTATCGTGTGGCGGGATAATCTGGCAGCCATTGGACCAGTATACCTTGTATCCATTGTCTTTGGCAGGATTGTGGCTTGCGGTGACCATCACGCCAGCGGCGGCGCCCAGCTCTCGTACTCCAAAAGGTACCAACGGAGTGTGCGATGGGGTCTCGTACCACCAGACTTTGATGCCTTTAGCCACAAAAGCGGCCGCTGTGAGTTTCGCAAACTTCTCCGAGTTGTGTCTGGCATCGCGACCTATCACTACACCTCGCTTCTTGACGTTCTCTTCGGACTTCAGGAGATATGCTGCTAGTCCTTGGGATGCTTGGATGACCGTGAGAGAGTTCATGCAGGCAAAGCCGGCTTGCATGGGACCTCGTAGACCAGCAGTACCAAAAGCAATTCGATTCCGGAGTCGCAACTCCAGTTCGGTCGTGTTCCCATGATGCAGCAGCTCGTAGATCTCGTCTCTTGTAGTCTTGTCCTCATCAAGCTCCAACCATTCCTTGGCCAGCTCTTTGATATCCTTCGCCATGGTGATAGAATTTGTTGATTGCGAAGATGTTTGGGAACAGAGGGAAAGAAAGGTATCGAGTGCTTATTAGCGCCCTTGGCTGGTGGCTATGACCAAACGGTTGCAGTTCTTGCAAATCTGGTGATGGCGGAGGTGGCCGGGCTCAGACGGAAGGGACACTGAGGTCAGCACCTGCCCTATTCTGCAGCAATAACTCAACTTTCACCTCACTAATGTGCAGCTCGATCGTGTTTTCCGAGAACGTACGATGCAATACTAATCACTGGAAGCAATGCGGTGCTCATGCCCTCAGTGTTATAAGAGGTGAGCGCTGAGTGGTCGAAAACGGCCGTCTCCACGTGGGGCACTCCGCCACGACGCTGTGCCCTGCAACTCTCAACAGTGGTTCGACTTGATCACCCTATCCTCGCCCTTTCTCGCGTGAATTCAAGGTATTTTCAAACTGAAGCTTCTCTTCACATTCGCTCGGAGCATGTTTTGAACTCCCGATTCATTTTTGCCTTCCTGCACATTTCGACTCGCACTTTTAGCTTTTGTGTAGCTCCGCCCCTTCCCGCGTCGCAACAATGGACGCGCAAGCACAGAGGAAGGCCAAAGTCTTCAGTCGTAGGGAGATTGAAGGACAGATTGCCAATGGCAAAGCTATCGTCATTGTAGACAACAAGGTCTTGAATGTGGGAGCTTGGATGCCATACCACCCAGGTGGTGATAAAGCTATGTGCCATATGATAGGAAGGGATGCCACCGACGAGGTTACTAGGTGAGTAGGAGCTCTGCGTTCCACCACCACTGCTAATAATCAATACAGGTTCCATTCCTCTCAGACACTCGAGCTTATGAAGCGCTACCAAATCGGCCGCATCGAAGGACGCTGGACGAACTTCCTACCGCCGATCCAGGGTGGAAAGTTCAGGACACAAGCGGAGCTCGAAAAGCTCTCGGAAGAAGAATATTTGGATTCGTGTTCTTCCTCAGACCATGAGACTGCCAGTTCTTCATCATCCGCCAGTCAAAGTCCAATTTTTGAGCCGGCAGACAAGGCATCCTCGGTACGCCAACGAAATGCAGCCAACATCGCACGCGCTTCTTCGTCTTCGTCCATTTCCTCGATCGGGGAAGAAGATATGGCAAAAGCCCCGAGGATGTCTGTCCTTGACAGACGCACGCAGCAGGAGCTAGACTTCGACAAGGCGAAATATCCCTCGACGGACGCAGAAACACAGGACAAGATCACCCAGAAGTACCGCGATCTGCAGGAGGAGATCCAAGCACGCGGACTGTACAACTGCAACTACACCTCATACGGTATCGAGTGTCTGCGTTACGGGACGTTCATTGCGCTGTTCCTCTATGCTCTTTACTCGGGCTGGTACATCACAAGTGCGATTCCGCTCGCTTGCGTCTGGCACCAACTCACTTTTACGGTCCATGATGCTGGTCACATGGGCATCACACACGACTTCACGACCGACACGACCATTGCCATGTTTATTGCCTCCTACATGGGCGGCTTGAGTGCGTGCTGGTGGAAGTTCAACCACAACGTCCACCACCTGGTTACGAATGATCCTGAGCACGACCCCGATATCCAGTACATCCCCATCTTTGCAGTCACCCACCGCTTTCTGCAAAGTCTCACCACGACGTACTACGAGAGGGTGATGGAGTACGATGCAGTTGCCAAAGTTCTGGTGCGCATTCAGCACTACACATATTACCCTATTATGATGTTTGCACGTTTCAACCTCTACCGGTTGTCGTTGGAGTACCTTGTGTGTGGGAAGGGCCCGACGAGGGGACCCGCGTGGTGGCACCGCTACTTCGAGATGGTTGGCATGACGGTTTTCTGGACCTGGTACGGCTACGGTGTCGTCTACAAGACCATGCCAGACAACTTCAGCCGGTTCTGGTTCGTGCTCATCAGCCATGCTCTCACATCGCCCTTGCACGTGCAAATCACACTGTCACATTTCGCGATGAGTACTGCAGACCTCGGCATCCACGAGTCCTTTGCCCAGAAGATGCTGCGCACGACCATGGACGTCGACTGCCCGCAGTGGCTGGATTTCTTCCATGGCGGACTCCAGTTTCAGGCTATCCACCACCTGTACCCCAGGATCCCTCGGCACAATCTGAGGGAGACGCAGAAGCTAGTGCAGCAGTTTTGCGACGAGGTGGATATTCCGTACGCGCTGTATGGATTTGTGGACGGCAACAAGCAGGTCATTGGCAAGCTGGCAGACGTGGCAAGGCAGGCAGCCATTTTGGCCGAGTGCCAGAGGACGCTTGCAGCAGAGGGCGATTACGGGATGCACTAGGCGGCTGAGGCAGATTCAAGTAGATGATTGCAAACACAGGTGCTCGCTGTTTTCCCGTCTGCGGTGACGTCTCAGCGCGCCCGGATGATGCGGCCAAATGAATTCTGGGCCCTGGTCCTCTTTGCGTGCAGCACTGCGCGTGGGAGGGTGACACGTGTTGCGCTGGTGGCGCGGGCGGAGCGTTGCTTCTGCACAGACGGGAGCAGGCCACGCCTAGCCAGCAGCCCTATCAGATGCGGCAGGCCTGTGCCGGAGCAGGTTGCAGACTGTCGTCGCAGGTCGCAGGCCGCAGCTCGCAGCCGCGGCGGTGCGAGCCAGGGCTGCGCTGCAGTGGCTGCACCGCCCGTTCGCACGGCTGAGGCAGTCAGCCGCGACGCAGCGTCAGCCGGCAGGCGCCCCAGGTGCTATGTATGTTGCGTGGATGAGGTGAGGCGGGTGGTGCCTTGTCGCGCTGTTTCCGGACCGCCAACGCATCCGTCTCGGTTCCTGGTAAGCGGTGCTGCGAGCCACTCGCTGCTCGGCGGCGCGCACATCCAGTCTTACACATCACCCCCCCAATCCCTCCCTCGCTGCCAAATGCACCTGTCCTCGCCGCGCCACGGACCCTCTGCTGCGATAGCAAATTTGGCCGTCCAACGGGCGACTGCCGCGTGCTGGCGAGTGTCATTTCAGCGCTGACCGCCATTGCTCGGTTACCGTGCGACTGCGTGCCTCGACTTGACCCGGACACCCAGTGCACCCAGCGCGCGCAGCATGACAACGCTGCTCCGAGCGCGCCTGTCACCTGAAGTAAACGATCCGCAGCCGACATGACCTCGCCCGCTGCTGCTTCGCTGGACGCGCCGTTCCAGAGCATCACAGGCGCGGAAGAAGTTGCTGAGCCGGCGTCGTCATCGTCCACCACGCCGACGCCCACCACGGCCGCCTCGACGCGCGACAGCTCGACGTCCAGCCAAGCCTCGGTCGTGCATGCCCCGCCGCCTGGCGTGCAGAGCAGCCCCGCGACCCAGCTGCCCTCGATGCGCCGCCAATCCCTCGCGCGCGACCGCTCGCTGAATGCGTCCGCGTCGCCGTCGCCCGCCAACTCAGCCCTCAATTCGCGCGATGCCTCGCCCGCCCGCAGCCAGCGCCCGTCCAATCCGCCGCCAGGCCCCAGTGCCCGCTCGCAGTCGCAGCTGCGCTCGCGCAAGAGCAGCGCCGACGTGAGTCCCAGCCGCGCGCCCGCCACCAGCTCGCCCGGCCTGTCTGCCGCCGCCATCCAGCGCGCCCTCTCGTCCGCCAGCATCCCGCAGCTGCCGCCCACCGTCGCCGCCGACGTCGCCCGGGCCCCTCGCCCGCTCAAGTCGCCCTCGGCCGCCGTCTCCGGCGACAGCACGCCCCACTGGCCCGTCTCGCCGCGCATCAAGTCGCCGCCGCCGCCCGACGCCCGCTCGCACTCGCGCTCGCGCCGCAACTCGCTCCGCACCCAGGCCAAGAAGCCCGACCTTGCCTCGACGCCCTCGATCGTCGTGCAGCACTCGTCGCCGTCGCCCGCGCCCGTCGCCCGCGTGCCCGTCAAGGAGGACGTTGCCACGCCCGGCGAGGAGGACATGCCTGTCATGAGCATGAAGGCCCCGTCCCGCGGCGCGAGCGGCGCCGCGCCCAAGCTGGAGACCGTGCAGGAGTCCAGTCTGCCTGCAACACCGGGCTTTGACGGCGTGGAGCCGCATAGGTAAGCTTTCCCCGCAATGCCCCACTCTTTGTCATGGCGACGCACGATGCGGCTGCGCACGGAGCGAAAAACTATGCCCAGCCACCCGTGCTAACGGCTATCGCAGCTTCGCGCCCACAGCAACCACCTCCACAGCATCGACAACACCCAGGAAGGCCGACGAAGATCGAAATGACGTCAGCTCGTCAAAAGTTACCGAAGACCTCAGCAGCCGACCAATCATGTACGCCAACACCGGCAGCGGCAGCGACAGCGGCACCAAGAATGGCGGCAAGGGCAAGATGCAGGAGCAACGGTCGTCGTCCACCCACCGGGTGAGCAGCCACGTCTCCACCAAACCCTCGTTGACGTCGCTGTCGTCCCGCGCCCGCGACCCACCCCTGCGCAACATGACGGTCGAGACCGAAACTGTCCCGTCGATAGCACAGGCCACCATCAGCAACCAGGATCGCTCCGTGTCAGGCCGTGTCGACGGCAGTCTGCGATTGAAACCCAGCAACGAGACAATACGGCCCAAGAAAGAGAGGCGGCCCCCGAAGCGAAAGGCGCCGTCAATACACTCCGGCACCGGTAGGTCTTCGCAGCTCCCCTATCACTACCAAATCCCCAGCAGGCCCGGCATGGTGCGTTCGAACACTGCGTCTTCGTACGGGAGTCAGATGTCACTCCGCTCCTACGACGACCGGCGATCGATAGCGACCATGTCACCGCCTGCCAGCCCAGAGATGACCGTGTCTGCTTATGCTCCGTCGTTCAGCTATTTTTACTCCAATACTAACTCAACTTCCCGCAAAGCTTCATCAAAAGCAGATGTCTTTGAACAGAAGGTCGCCAGCGCTGTCGACGAAGCCAACTCTTCCGACTCGGATGCTACTTTCATTTACGAGTCCAACCCACCTGAACAACAACAACCTCATCGCAGCCGGGGCGGTCACCATTCAAGGACACCAAGCATGACGTCGATTGCGAGTCTCGCTGATCCACGCCTTGCCATCCGCAACGAGCATAAGAACCCCGGCAAGAAGAGCAGCATGAAGTTCACGAACCCTTACACCAACCCGAACCTGGACCTCGACGGCCTGGAGCGTGGTGAGGGCACAATACGATTGGGATCTGGTCGCGCTGGCACAGGCAGCCACCACCACCACATCGGAAGACATGGACAAGGCCGTGGCGCTCTCGGGCACATCTTACTCAGCGACGACGCTGCTTCAATGTCACAAGGCTCACGTGGCCGCGGCCCATCTTCCCGACACCCATCGCAGCCGAACAGTCCTCGATTCCACAATTTCTCCATTCAGAACGGTATCGTCGCTAGCAACCACAAGTATGGGGAGTTGTCAACATACGACATCGATGCGGGCATTGTGGCTGACGACGAACGCACGCCGCTCATCCCATCAGCCCGAAGCCCTCGCATTCGGACACCACGCCGCAGAGACAGCGTAACGTTCAGCAGCCTTCAACGCCAACTAGATCGCAGACAGCGTAACGAAGGAGGATGGTGTCGTCGATTTGCCGGATGCCTAGTTCTGTCCATTCTGCTACTAGTTGTTATCTTCAGCTCCGTGGGGCTGGTGTTTGCAACTACTAAGCCTCTCGACAATGTCAACATTCGCCAGATCCGGAATGTGGTTGCTAGCCAAGAAGAGTTGATCTTGGATTTGGTCGTCGATGCTATAAATCCAAACATCATCGGCGTCACAATTACCGACATGGACGTCAGCATCTTCGCGAAAAGCAAGCACGTTGGCTCAGACCAGTGGTGGCACCAACACGGCAACGGTCCGAAACACAACAATGAGGAGGACTGGCAGAATATTGACGTCGACGTCGCTGAAGCATCCGGCAAAACGCGCGACGGCGTAGACGAAGGCACGGATCCTATCGCAGATCCAGACGTTGGCGAGCCTCGTACCATGTTGCTTGGCCGCATCGACCACTTTGACTCTCCTCTCAATTTTGATGGCTCATACTGGCATCGACATAATGCTACGTCGGTCGGCGAAATTCGCCTGACACACCCTGGGAGCAAAACCGAGGCTGGCGGAACAGAAAGATGGGAAGAAGTCTCGAAATATCCCTTCCAATTGCTTGTGCGTGGTAATTTCAAGTACCAGCTCCCACTCAGTACACGAGAACTCAAAGTCATAGTCGGCGCGGACTACCATTATGATCCGGACGCCGAGAAGAGGAGGTTGGTAGAGGCCGGTGCGAAAAGAAGGAGCCTCATGCAGACTACAAGTGCTGCCCCACCCATGTCACCGGGAAGATACGACCGCAGAACGAATCCCGTCACTCTTTATCGGTAGAAGTTGCATACCCACGTTGTACACCATCACATCAGCACCAGAACTCTTGAGGGGCCGCAGCCATTTGCGGTTCCAGATATCACGGCCGAAAGACATCAGATACCCTCATACAAATGAGTTCACGACCCATAGACTTACAATATCCGGACAGCGTTCCGCCCCATCCGCGAACCTGGCCGCATGATCGTCCTCACTTTACGGCGTCACAGCCCAACGATTTCCTTGTGCTCTGCTTTGCTCTGCATTTAGTCACGTCGGCCTTTTGGAAGGTCGGCTGCATGTATACGCTTTGGGTGCATCCGCAATGCGCACGGATCTAATGCGTTTCAGCGAAGGTGTTTGTAATTGTTGGACACTGGTCATTCTCTACCTTTTCAAGAGATGGTCAAGCTGCTTTTTTGATCTTCTCCCCATGTGAGCGTTATTTAGCGACACTACGTTTTTGTACCAACCCCTTTCAAACATTGAGCGATTGCATCGTAGGAAAAGAATTGGAATTTGCCGCGCTCATGGTTGAGCTGCGCATCACTGCTTGCACGTTTGTTCGCTATTCTGGTGTGATTATGTCAACTAACACTCCGTACAGGGTGGTTATTCCTCCGGTTGATAGCTCACGGGTAACCATCGAAAGTTTGGCCAATCCACAACAGCTGCGACACCCTCCTAGAGCTTTTGACTTGCTAGATGCATGCCGCGCCGGCACACTGTATCAGCCCGATGTGTGACCCTCCTGTACTAGCTACGCCACTCCGCACGCCGGCCCAAATGCTCCGATCAGGAAACTACCGTACTTTACACGGACTTACTTTGTCTCTAATATAGTTCACGCATGTGGCTCATGCGGGGTGCTTAGAGTTTGTCCAGTTCAGGAAAAAGATGATCAGAGTTATCCCGGTGAGGCACTCTCGGTGCATCTACCTCCACTCGTGTACCTTGGCAAGATCAGCGCTACCTTCTATATTACAGGCTCCCTGATCCCGGCACATTGGCTTGCTAGGCCGGTAGAACTGCGCAACTCTTGATACCAGGTGTTCTCACAATGCGCCTTCGTCAACTTCTTTCTCCAGCAGTGTGGGCCTTGATAGCTACCAAAACACAAGCATGCACCACAGACGATGACTGCAGTCTGAACGGCCTTTGCCTTCCAAACACTGGCGCAAATACAACCTCTGTCTGTCAGTGCGACCCTGGCTGGTTTGGCTCTGACTGTGGGCGTGTTGACCTCGCGCCTGCCACCAGATACACAGGCTTCAACAATACCAAATATAGCGCACCGGATCACTACAGCAACCGTGGCAACTCGTCCTGGGGTGGCCAAATTGTGCAGGATCAAGGCGACCCAAAGCTCTTCCACTTGATCTACGACCAGTTTGGGCATGGGTGCGGGCTCAGCGGGTGGCGGCCGATGAGCTTCATTGCAAGGGCTGAGAGCACAAGTGGGCCGCAAGGACCGTACATGTGGAAGCAGAATGTCACTGGAAGCTTCAGACACAACGCGTATGTCTACTGGAGCCCAGCGGACGAGAAGTATCTGCTTTGGAGTATTGGCGTAGACGTGCCGGATCCCAAGCAATGTGGTGGCATCAACAAGTATGTCGACTCTCCTGTGCAGCATTGAGTGCCGACATCAGACACTAACTCTGTCGCAAAGAGCGCAGTGGCCAAACAACATCTCCGTTTCCGCAGCACCAACAATCCAGGGGCCTTGGAGCCCGTTCAAGATCCTCGTAAACGGAACGAACCCAGCTCCAGCACCCCTGTGGACCTCCGACGACCCCACAAGCGAAACCGTCCTCGTGGCCGAAGATCTGAAAATCTTTACCGCGCCTTCCTACAACGGCCCGTACAAGCAGATCTTCACCGCCCCGTGGAATACCTCCGACTACTCGCCCACCTGGGCCGAAGATCCCTTCGTCTGGCGCGACAAGCGCGGCAACTGGCACGCCCTCGCCCACTGGATGGTCGACATCTCTGAATTTGGACGTAAATATCCACGCGTTGGCGCGCACATGTTCGCGCGCAACCTCACAGGCCCATGGACGTTCAAGCTGCAGGAGGCGTTTAACTCGACCGTGAGCTTCACCGATGGGAGCGTCGAGACGTTCAATCGTAGGGAAAGGGCGAAGCTGTTTTTTAGTGATGATGGAGAGGTTACGCCGTTGTATATGGTCAATGGCGTGCAGAGGCTGGGGAGTACGACGGAGAGTTATACGTTGATACAACCGGTGGGCACGGCGTGGAGGGAGTATGAGAAGGGACTGGGGTTTTGAAACGTGGTACATTGTCTGTACATTGTTTAGGGCCGATCAAGCCATCTCTCGTAGTACATGAAAAGTGGACTGTACTCGTTAAATCCTCCGCAAGTGCTTCTGTATACCTAGCCCGTGATCGCTAGATAAGGAATCCCTTCCTCATGAATCTGTGCGCCCACTAGTTCTTATAAAGGTGGGGCACTACATCCTGACATCTTACGAGCTTGTGGAGGGTCTACATCACCTTCTCCATCGGCTATATTGCGAAGTACCTCCAATCCAAGTCTTCGGGCCGAAGAAAACACCACGATCTTCATGAGCGGGACGCCAGAGAAACCCCATGATCTACGCCAGCAGCGCCATAGCGCGGCATCGACAGAGCCACAGTCTCGTGATCTGTTTCTCGTAGATCCTCTGGCCGAGAAACGCTCCAAAGCCATCGATCGAGCCCTCGAGCAAGATGCGAAGGTTCGCGAAAGACAGTTCAACGTGCTACCGCTTGGTGCATTCTCCATGAGAGACGTAGTCAAGCAACTGAAAAGCTGTAGTAACACTGGCCTGACAGAGGCAGAGCTGATGGATTACCGCTACAACATTCACCAATGTGTCATTGCCTGCACTAAAGCGCTGGTGGGCGTGGTAAAGAATTCTGAAATCCAGCTGGAAGAAGACGTCAGCGATCGCTACGGCTTTCTATGCGATTTCATCACGCTCCCCCATGTCGATGAAGCACTCAACGAAGAGGCCGGTCACGCCATCGATGCCTTGTGGAAGAACCCCTCTGTCAGCGCCGCCTTCCACTCCAGCGCCAAGTACGACCTGAAAGACTCCTCCGCATAGTCAGTCACCAACACCCAGCCCAACGCAGCACTAGACTCACCCCCCCCCCCCAGCTTCTTCCACGCCATCCGCAGAATCGCCGCCCCGGACTACATCCCCACAGAAGCCGACATCGTGCAGTCCCACAAGGGCATCCAGGGCGTCTGCTCGCACCGCATCCTCGCCCACGGCTCAACCATCAACCTCATCGACGTCGGCACCCAGCGCTCCGAGCGCCGCAAGTGGATGCACCACTTTGACGCCATCACGGCGATCCTCTTCGTCGCCGACCTCGCCTGCTACGACCAGGCGCCCTCCGGCACCAACGCACTGGCAGCGCAGATCGGATTGTTCGACAGCGTAATCAACAACAAGGCGTTTGCGAACACCATCTTCATCCTGTTTCTGAGTAACGTCAGCGTGTTCCGGGCGAAGCTCCGCAGTTCCCCTCTTGCAGACCACTTTCCGGATTTCAAGGGCGGTGAGGGCGGTGAGGATGGGGAGCTGGCGGGTGAGTATGTGCTGCGGCGCTTTTCGGGGGTGAATCGCGGGGGGCGCAAGTTGTATTCGTATCTGGTGGATCCTAACGTGGCCTCGAATATAGAGCTCGTGGTGGCTGCGATTAAGGACAGTGTGCATTGAGTATATTGATTGGATGGTAATGTTGCTTGACATGTTTGGTCTGCGGCTGTGTCCGATCAGGGCGTCTCGACTCCTCGGGCTTGGTCTCGGATGTCTTTTCAGGGAGTATATTACGAGGGTGGTATTTAGGCTACGACTATTGATGGAACACTTCTCACCAAAACTAGTTTGCTGGGACATTGTGAATGAAAATAAATCGAGATACTTGCGTATCGGATCATATGTGTCGTATATACCTGGAGGAGAACTAGCCTCTACATTGTAATGGTAGTGAGGGTCACTTATGACTCGAGTTGTAACGTGGTTAATGAGTGGCAATATCGTATAAATAATGTAACCGCTGGACCAGAAGCTCAGCCATCATTGACGACTTCTTTCTCTACGTCTGTTCGAGACATCTCTCTCCCCCTCAGCATCGAAGCAATATCCTCAAACCCGCACTTTTGTGCCAATGCAACGCTACTGATTACTTCCCAGTCTGTCTTCCACGTAGACTGCGCGCCAATCCCAGCATCCGCCCCACTGTCAAGCAACAACTCTATCAAATCTCTCTTGCCCCCGATAATAGCGAAGTGTAGCGCAGTCATTCTTCCATAATACATATAATCACCTGACGTGTTACCCTTGTACGTGTCAATATAGCACGCATCAAGCAACGCTCCTCGCTCAATCAGATACTTGGAAACCTCCAGTCGGTCCAGTATCTCTGGTCCGCCTGGGGTGTCGATGTACGCGAGGGCTGCGTGGGGCAGTAGATTCGTGCCCGCGACCACAGCGCCACGGTCTACGAGCAGTTTGATCATGGCGAAGGGCGCATAGCCTACTGCGCGCTGCATTGTGGTGTGGCCGGACTCCGCTTTGGAGTCTGGTTCGGCGCCCAAAGCGAGACAGGCGTCGACGAAGTCAGGGTGTTGCAGTACCAGGCTTGGAGGTGTTAGCGAGGAGCAGGTCAGAGCGTGGTGTTAGTGTTGCATGAGGACGTACCTGATGGCTGGGGGGCAGTGGCTGTTGAGCGGCCGGTTGATGTCCCAGACCGACTCGAACAAGGCTCTGAGAGGAGTGAAGTCGCGCCTTTGTTTCGCAGTATGGACGGCGAGCGACATGACACTGTCTTGAATGTCTACATTGAACGATAGTAGCATCTTGAGCACTTTATCCCAGTGTTTCAAGATTACAACGACCATTAAATGGCTATCGTTTAGTATTTCCAGGGCAGCGGGCTGAAGAATGCTCGGATTCGATGGCTCTCTCCAAGGTTCTAGGAGTTGCTGCATAGTTTGGAACGGTTCCTCACAGTCCTCAACAGTCCGTAGCTTGTATGCCAAATCGATGATATCCTTGACAGATCCTGAGGGCTTACTAGCCATCTTCTCTTGTTGTCTGTGGAGGTTTCCACTCCTGTATGATGGGGCGGGCGCTGGAGAATCTCAAGAGGAGAAAGAACCGAAATGAAGGAAATTCTGCCTGTCCAAGTTTTGTATGTGTTGTGGTCAGAATGCTGCCGGGGTCACTCACTTATAAGATATTAGGTATCCATGAGCTAGCCCATTCTGTACTAGCTCTTGGCTGTCGAGGGGGAGGCACAGCATTTGATGGCAGGTATGTCTCATACCGGAGTCCGAACGATAAAGGACCGATTTTGGCGCGTGAGTGCTAGTAGTTGCAGCGAAGAAAACATCTATTAATGAACGTACAGTACGGTGTCAATTAAAGTGAAGAAACTCTTCCACAAATTACGCCAAACACAAAGGTCGTTTAGAGATACCAGATCTTTACTTAAGGTAGACTATAGTGCAAACGAGCTACTGCTTTATGATCCCTTCTACCTCATACGGTAGAAGGTGGATCTGTGCCGTAAATGTGCATTCGGATTTAGACTTGAAGCTGCAACATCTTTGGAGGCACAGGTATCAACCCGCCTACTGGTAAGTGATGGAGTTCCGCTGCCCAGTACCATCTCCGCATCCTAGGCGTTGATTTGGTCAGTTTGGTGATATTTCACCTCTCTCTAAATGCTATGAAATGCTCATACACGGTTAACGTTACTGTTGCCCACAACCTTATCCTTCTACTTCAGTTGCTGGCAATTGAACACCCGTCTCCCAAGTCCACTTGAACAGAAACTCTACTTACTCTCTTCTTCCTTTCTTCCAAAACCATCATGCGTTTCCTCAACATCACCACTGCCATGATCCTGGCTCTCGGAACAGTGAACTGTCTCACTATCCCAGAAACCACGTAAGATCCCAACATATGTGGACGAGGGCACAGTCCTGACAGAAACAGCTCACCTGGCTTGATTCCAACAATCTTCAGACGCGCTCCACCGAAATGTCCAGCCGGAGACAAATCTTGTCAGGTCGGAGCCTGCCCCAAGATGAAGACTGTCTTGCAATCAAAGCCGCCAGCAGCTTGTCCACTTCCAAAAAAGAAGCCAACAACCAGAACCCAGCGGGCTCTTGAAATCACCTCAGACTTATTGAATCGCGCAGTAAAGGGAGGAACGAAGCCGAAAAAGCCTGTCCTACCTGCGTGCTCGCCAACACCGACGCCAAAGCCGACACCCAACAAGCCTACCAAGCCTACCAAGCCCTCAAAACCAAAACCTTGCACTGGAAAGAAGTGCAAGCGTGAGCACTCAGAGCACGATCTAGACAACACTTTCGTCAAACGTGCGAAGAAGATAATCGAGATGGACGATGCCAAAGTCTATAGCTGGCGCCCCAACGATGAGATTGAGACGAGGTACATCAGCGTTTGTTCGGTTCTAGTAGTCTACAACAGGAATAAGGTGGAAATGGCACACATACCACAAGCACGGGAGATAGGGATTCGCTTCACGCCAGGCGAAGATGTTATTAGGGACCTTACGAGCAGGCTTGCTGCTGCTTTTGGGAGCATGTCCGGTGCGACTGCTCTGTTCCTTCATCACTACACCTTGGACGATGAGCGCGTTCAGCAGATCAGCGATTGGGCCAGAGCACAGGGTGCCACTCCAAAGATCGAGACTTTCGAAGGAACGATCCCAGGTAGTGGCGTTTTCAATATCCGGCGCTTCGACGATGCCTGGCCTCCTTATTACGGTCTTCCCCTCTAAGTGGCAATGAGAGGTTCGGGCTGAGCCTGTTTAACGGGAACTTGCTGAGTACGTGGGTTGCAAGTCGTGAACACTCGGCCTTACACGACGCCTTTGGAATAGATTTAGGAGCACATTATTCGAACTCAAACCGAGTATGGGCTCTCATGTTTCAGGGAAAACAGCGGATAAGCAACCTTCAAGTTGAGCGGCTTTGACATGAACTTGTAGCTGTTATGGTACCTAAAGCTAGCGTTAACAAAAGCAATATAGAACTTGTAGCTGTTATAATACCTAAAGCTAACATTAGAAAAGTATTACCTATATTGTAGGCAGAAAAGTATTCTACATGATCTTCTTGTATTTTCCGTACTTTGCTGTAGTAGAGTGGAACACTTAGCTCACACCCTTACACAGTTGTCCGCCATTTGTCCTGCAACGTAAGAGTCGGGACACACTACCTCCATATGATCGATGGCGACTTGGTGACGCTACTGCATCTAGACCAGCTACTCGACACTTTTGTAGGATCCAAACCTTTCTTGTCACAGCCCAGAAGCCAGTTTCTTTCAAGTGAACGGTCTGACGTGTCTGTGTGCAGTATATGCCCGTTCAATTTCTGTGTAGACGACGACGGTGCTGTGTGCAATCGCCGCTTGAGGGTGTTGGTGTACAATGGACTGGAACTCGGACAAAGAATGTGAGTCAAATGCTGCGTCGTGAGGGTAGTCTTTCCCATATAGGTCAGTCATATACAAACCCTAAAATCTCGAATGCTTTCTGATGCGAACGTATTCTTTCCCACTCGGCTCGTCGTGCGGCGTGAGGAGCACTAAGACGTTGTCTCATATCTTGCGTCATCCTCGTCATGCGTATACCCAACTATTTCTCCAGACTACAGCATTGGTAGACACTACCAAACGTGCCCTGACTCAATTCACTACCTGTAATTCAGTCTGGTCCCTTTAGTAACTCAACGCTACTAAAGCATTATTTGAGAAGATCTCTGAGAATATGTGGTATACAGTCCAAGTTAATATAATCAAAGCAATCTCGTGCCTCTTCATACGTCTTCGTTTTTGTGTTGACGTGCAGTGGTACACGTGCATACTTTCCACGTTTGACGATATCTTCACAGAGCTAGCAAGCAGCGATAGCACCCGGGGCGTTCTCGTCCTTGGCTTCGATGGGCCCATAGCGTTGCTTGTCCACGGCCGACTTATGCACCCCACCAGCCTAGAAAGATGGCGTATCCGAAGTGCGGAGCCGCCGCGACAGCTTGGAGCTGATGCCGTGAGATGCGGGTAGCCAAAAGAACCCTTTTAGCCGCACAGCACGGTATCATTTCGGTAGATACCCACTACCAGGTCTGCGGTTACATGCACGAGCGACCATCGAACAAGACACGGTACCTCCTCCAAAGTGTTGATGGTGGTGGTGATTTGCTGCGTCTGTGATCGTATCAGAACAGCTGGTGCAGACGTCGGCGCCAGCTGACTTGAGGCTGAAAAGGGGCACCAGGCGACGAGCGCCATCACCATTTACTGGCCCTGTGCACCCATGGCGTCCTTGCTTTGTTGGCAAATGGTGTGCGCGGGACCGTGTTGCAATTAATGTGACGTGAAATAGACCGAGACACAACAAGGTGCCTCTATCAGTGCGTCCGGTAGCTCACGAATGGCAGCTGCCAAATACGGAGAACCGTTGTCAAGGCGTGCTGGGCTACTGCAGCGTCGCGAAAGACCGGGCGGGACCTCTACGTCAAGGGAACATGGGCCTTTCGTTCGGCTCGCTGCGCTAGCATTTTGGGGTTCGGTCATCATCAAAACTCCACTTCGCCGGAGATCATAGCTTCAGACGCCGCCCTCGCCCATTGCGCCGTGACCTGTTGCTCACAACACACCGAATCGACTGCCACTGAGTTGCCTTACATGGCCGATCCATTCGACGCATAACAACAGCTCCTGCTTTCGTAGAAGCGCCAGCCTGTCAATTGCGCCGCTGCAGCTACCGATGAGCTCGACATCGGTCTCCACCTCACTCTCCTGCTCCCGGTGAACGTGCAGCCACTCGAGTTACGGAGTACATCTCTACACACATTGCCTTTTTGGTTGTGAGTACCGACGACTCAAGACTTGCACATTACCTCAACAATGGCTGTTGCGCCAGCTCAGCCAGGGACGGGCGCAAACGTACGTCAACAAACCCAGTACAGCTGGCAAGCCTAAACTCACATTGCAATCGTAGCCCCTCAGCGTACCGAACCCCACAAAACTCGACAAACTAAGGGAAGCCGTTGCGCAACCGGTCGTTGCGTCCTTCATCGCTGGAGGAGTTGCTGGCGCTGTTTCTCGAACCGTCGTTTCGCCCCTCGAGCGCCTCAAGATCCTGTTCCAAATTCAAAGCGTTGGCCGCGAAGAATACAAAATGTCAGTGCCAAAAGCGCTGGCAAAGATGTGGAGGGAGGAGGGCTGGAGAGGCTTCATGGCTGGCAATGGAACTAACTGCATACGAATTGTTCCCTACTCCGCTGTGCAGTTCAGCGCATACAACGTCTACAAGAGGGTGAGTAACTCCTTTTCGCCACTTCGTTTTGTTCGTCTGGGATTTGAGTTGCTGGACAAGCTCTGCTGCGAGTTGCGTTTGGGCGGGTGGTCATGGCCGTGCACGTGAAGGTGCAGAGTCGTACAGCAATGGAGGGACGCATTGTTCGAGACTTTCAGGATGTCAACACACGCAGCGGGTACATACCGACTGCGATCTCATATCTGACAACTTCAGTTCTTCGAGAGCGAACCAGGCGCCCCACTAGGCGCATACCAGCGGCTACTCTGCGGTGGCCTTGCTGGCGTCACATCCGTATCCTTCACATACCCACTCGATATCGTGCGCACCAGATTGTCCATCCAGTCCGCGTCGTTCTCCAGTCTCCAGAAGGAAGAAGGCAAGAAATTGCCAGGCATGTGGACGCTCTTGGTGGGCATGTACAAGACAGAAGGTGGACTCCCCGCACTTTATCGAGGCATTCTTCCCACCGTGGCTGGAGTGGCCCCATACGTCGGCTTGAACTTCATGGTGTACGAGCTGGCACGCACACAATTCACGCCCGAAGGCCAAAAAGATCCCAGCGCGATTGGCAAGCTGGGAGCGGGTGCTGTTTCCGGCGCCGTAGCGCAGACCATCACATATCCATTCGACGTGCTGCGACGACGCTTCCAGATCAACACCATGAGCGGCATGGGATACAAATACGCAGGCATCGGCGACGCGATAAAACAGATCGTCATGACAGAGGGTCTCCGAGGACTGTACAAGGGCATCGTGCCAAACCTGCTCAAGGTCGCGCCCAGCATGGCAAGCAGCTGGCTCAGCTTTGAGATGACGCGAGACGCGCTCATGGGATCGTGGAACAACGGCTTCTTATAGAGCGCATCATGATTGGCTTCCATGCCAGCACCAATCTCCAGCAAGGACTAGAAAGAGACAACGATACAGTACAACGCACAAGGACTGCATTGCACTGCTGCATGGGGGGGGGGGGGGGGTATATAGGGCTTTGGTCTCGAGACTTCACAGCGATGGCGTCGGCGTTCTGCTGGTATCTAGCACACAACCAGTCCCTCCTTCATTGTCATTCCAGGTAGACGGGAAGAGGCGGCTTGTACCAATATAGTCAGGCAGGTCGAGACGGCGAGCACAGCACATGCAAAGCAAATACTCAAACTGATTCAATCATGAAAGGGCTCAACGTGCATCGGTAGATGTACGTCGGCGTAGATCCGTCTTTGTGATCCAGAATCAGATCGTGTGCACGCGTACGTCAGAGTCTGGTTCTGCGCTTCCCCACAACCTTGCCGGAAGTGGCGTGATGCTCAGCTCACACCAGCGTGTGCTACAGATCCAGATTGCGCCGAATCTCGTTGATATAAGATCCCACGCTGCTCCTGGACGGACCGAGTCGCACCCTTCTTGTCACATGCAGCAGCGTAGTCATCATGGTACTCTCCTCTGTGACATTATAAGCACTAACGACTTGGTCAGGTCGACACATTGGCACATGTCGCTTCTTTTCATCTTTTTATTCATAGTCTGTTGTTTACACTAGCCAGCTCCAATCCGTGATATCTCAGTCTCGAGCCAGCCACAATTTTACAAACGCCGAAGCTGTCCTAGCGGAGTTGAGAAGCGAAAGGCGTGATGGTGGTAGCACGCAAGGTAGAGTTTTCAATATAGCTCCACGTCCCAGTCGTTCCAAAATTTCATCTCCACGTCATGTTCCCCCCGTCTCCTGGTATCAATATCATTCTCAATTTCGGGTCTCCTTCATCCCATGTCTACGCGGTAGCGGAGACAGTCTCAACCTCGACCTTGGGCAGCGGCGCAGACTTGCCACCGAGGTCTGTTGCACGGGCATTGGGGTTCTTGGTGTAGTAATTCGAGATGGCGGACTTGATTGCGTCTTCTGCGAGCATGGAACAGTGAACTGTAGAGTCAGTAAGGTATCCAGCACATTCGAGAGTAGAAACTTACGCTTGACAGGCGGCAGGCACAACTCCTTTGCAATCTCGGTGTTTTTGATCCTCGCGGCATCCTCCAATGTCATACCCCGGACAAGCTCTGTCAGGTAGCTCGAGCTTGCGATCGCACTACCACAGCCGAATGTCTTGAACTTGACGTCGCTGATGGTGTTGTTGTTGGGGTCGACGCGGATCTGCAGCTTCATGACGTCGCCACATGCGGGCGCGCCGACAAGACCGGTACCAACGTCCGTGTCGGTCTTTGACATGGAGCCAACATTGCGGGGACGGCTGTAGTGGTCGAGCAGTGCTGCGGATGTTAGCTGGTTGTTCTGGCAAATTGCGCGCCAGTGATGGGTGGAGTGCGACTCGGAATCGTCTCCGACGACCCTTGCCACTCCTACTCCATCGCCGTCACTGCGCAAAGATGCGACTTATCTTTCTCGTGGTATTGCCGCCTGCCGGCTGCTGATACTGTGGGTGCTGCTGTGCGGAGGGGCGAGGCGATGCTGGGTCTGGCGGCGGTTGCGAGCACTCGGCCGGCCTGGGCGGGAACTGCTGCTGCTACTCTCCTGAACATGGTGGAAGAGTGTATGTGTATGGTTGCGAAGTTTTTTGGGTTATTGCAATCGATTGAGTGCAATACAGGGTCGAAGGGTTGAAGCGTGGGTGTAGGTGGTGGTCGTGTAATGAGTGACGAGGGTCAAGGGAAAAGATGTCACTTATCGCCTCTGCGAGTCTCGGCGATGTAATCCAAGCTTGGACGCAACCCCACACCATCCGTCGGAGAAACGATCAGTTCACCGAGCGGCGAGCGCGATCTCCGGGCTTCGTCTTATCAGATGAACCACGATTGTCATCACATGCACAATCAGATCGAGCACCGAGCGCACAGCTGGCTTCAGATGAATATTGTAATTTTGTATCTTGACGTCTTAAGACTGCTTCATGCCCCCATCATCACTCTCGGTAATGTCCCTTTTTCGATGTGGCAGGTTCAAACGCACCAATCGCAATCAACTCCGCACCCGCTATGCTAGCTCCATCAATGCACCTAGACTGCCCGTCTTACAAACGCCTGAAGAAATACACATATGCAAACTTCTTCATCTCATCGATATCGGCAGCCTTAGCTACCTTCTCGTCATTGAAAAGAACCCAAGCAGTGTCTTGCACGTCAGGCTGCTGCTTGCGGACAAACGCAACGTAGTGCCCCGCATGGATAGAGCTACCCTTGTGGCACACAATAGACTGTAGCTGGAAGTTAGCAGGTAGCTTGTCGCTTCCTGCCTGTAGCTTCTCCTGTGATTCGGCAGGTGCCTGTTCATGTCAGTTTGTAGTAAGATGTGTCGACGACATAGACTTACCCCTGCACTTGCGTCGTCACCAAAGTCTCCGGCGGCCTCGGGATGACTGAACAGCCACTCAACAGCACGCTCCATATCTCCTCCAGTCTCCTTGAGTGCTTGCCGAGCCTGTGGAGCATTGAAACCCATGCCGCTGAGCATTTCGATCTTCTCGGGGTCGACTGCACTTGGAGCACCACTGCTGGACTTGTCTGCGCCAGCGTTGAAGTCGACAGGGTCGTCGATGTCAGGGTCTTCCATGTGAGCGAAGAGCCAGTTCGAAGCGGCTTCTGCGTCCTCGTTGCCAGTAGCATGTAGCGCCTTCTCACATCGCACACGAGGAAAGCCCATGGCTTCAAGCATCGACAATGCAGCCTCGTTTGGCGTCCACTTGGCGGAGCTGCCAGAGTCTGCGTCGTCAGGAAGCACTTCTTCGCCATCCTGTAGACCGCGTGATTTGTATGCGTCGAATGGCATCGCTTCGTCATTGACAATGACCGGAACGTCTTGTTTCGTGGGCACCCAGTTGACGATCTCGAAGCGGCGAGCGTTGACAGCCAAAACGGAGGGGAATGTCTTGAACATACTTCTCTTCGTGAAGCCATCTTTGCTGCCGCAAGCACCACATGTGAGCTCAACTACCTCTTCGGCCGTAAAGATGTCAAGACATTCCTTCAGTGTGACAGACTCGAACTCTTCCTTCTCCTTCTCCTTGCCTTGACCGTCAGTAGCGTCCATCTGCGCATCTTTCGGCACTCTACGAATCGGCACAGGAATCGATATGTTCTCCTGCTCGTCAGATCGATAGCGTACTCGTTTGCAGCCGATGCACTGTAAACGCTGCTCCATGACGAATCTGAAAGCATCGACGGGGTCCTTGAAAGGTGCGACATGCTGGGACCGCGAGATAAGCTTAAGCAAATGGAGTAGCAGCTCAAATGCGTCTTGCTGTCGCATTGTGGAAAATTCTGCATGTCCTCGTCCGATCAAATGCTTCAGCATAGCCGGTGCCAACCCACGCTGGTGTGGAGCCTCGGGTGTATCCTCGGTGACAACGACATCGCTATCTGGCTTCGAGTATCGACCAGAGATCAATCCGTCAGCGATTTTACGAAGCTGAGTTTCCAGATCCTCGGCAGGGAGCGCCGCATCCGGTGGTCCTTGCTCAGGAAGGTAGTATCGATCTCTAAACTCTGGTATCGCAAACAACGCTTGCAGTGTGCTGTTAAGGTAACAACTGTTGCCCAGGTTCTTCAGTCCAGTGAAGTCCGAGCCGAACAAAGGCTTCAGCTCTTTGCCATCCTCTGTCGTCATGGAAAACTCCCATCGCAAATTCTGCTCGACTTGCATCTCCGTTAAGCTCTTCTCTGTCTTCACTCGGTCCTTGATGTTGATGCCCCAGTGTGCCAGGTGGTCCGGAAGCTCGGGGTCGATTCGCTCTTCGTCGCAGGCGTAACAGTAAATGTCTGCAGTTCCGTCTGCAGTCAGAGAACCCAGCTTGACAGCAACGGGATGGCCTGTCGTCTTCGTATGTCCTACACCGTGCGAGTTGCCACCGACGCCACCAAATTGCTGTCGCCCACAGCCAAGGTTGCCACAAGTCAGGCAAAGCCATAGATTCTCGTTGAGATCACACTCGGAACAATGTCCGAGAGCCCCAGACTCAATCTGCCTCGCATCCTGCTGTTCAAGGCACAGTGTATGCTCGCAGGCAGTCATCTCTTGCTCCCATGCCTTCACTTCCTCCTGCCTAGCAAAGGTGTTCGCTTTTAGGACAGCCTCCACAAGCCCTGGGAGCTTTCCAGAGCTCTTGTCTACCTCATCAACGTTGCATTCGTAGCACTTGACCGTGGTGGTGGTGTCGTAGCGGTCGGTTTCGGTCTCGGCGGCGATGGAGAGCTTCGTGATCTTCGCTGGGGGTTCGTCACGTGAAACCTGTTTGCGAGTGCGCTTAATGTTCAGCACGAGAGGGTGGTTTGCGCCCGAGATGTGGATGAGGGAGTGGCCTCGGTCGGCTGTACAACCACCGTTGAAGCAGTATAAGCACACGTCGAGACCGGTGGGGTCGTCCTGGCCACACGTCAGCTTGAACAAGTACAACACTTCGGGGATACTCACGATCGAATCGAAGCACTGCGTGCAATCCTCGCGATATACAGACTGGTTAGGACCAGGCGAGCGGAGCTCTGTAAACATGTAAATACCGCTGCAGCGGGGCGAAAAGCAACGCGGGGTATTACCTGGCGCATTTACGTGCACACACGCCATGTTTCGTATTGTGATTCTAGAGTTGGGAGAGTACAAATGTTATGGAGAGGCCAAAAGAAGAGAAGGCCGGAGGCAAAAGAGGCAAGAGCAAGAGCAAACACGCTGTGGCGTGCCTGCAGTTGGTCCCTGGATCGGCATGACGGAGCTCCGTCATAGCTCCATCAAGTGTGGGGCAACAGCCTCCCCCTCGCGCTGTGGGAAAGACACCCGACCATCTGACTACGCTGCATACATAGTCTCAAAATTGCCATTATCTCTTGCAAGAGAACGTGACCATTGCCTAGCCCATCCTATTGTGGTTAAGCCAAAAATACATTTTGAAGAATTCCCATGATTTAGGCTATGGTACATTCGTCGCCTCGCAATATGTACAAGGCCGAATATATTTGACATCCTATCATTGTCATCACTTTATCGTAGAAGCAAGCCAATAGTATGCAGATTCAAGCTTGACGCTGTTTGAGGGTTCGAAAGGCTACGCCTGACGCCACGCGTGTCTAACTATACAACATGGAGTATCTATAGACAACATATCAAGATGTCGGGTTCAAGAAATAAGATCGACAATGACTGAATACTTCCAGACAGGCGCAAGCGATGGCCACATAAACAAAGCCAAGCCTCGGAAGCCTCCACACTACAGCTGGGACCATGTTTAACGCCCCCTCACACAACTGTATGGTCCCTACCTCATCTGCAAGACCCAAATTTGTGCAACAGAGCAATAATGTTGGTGTTTGCATCCAGTTGTGAGGACCCCCCAAGTAGCATCGACAGCACTAGCCAGTACATCGACAATGACAGTCATTGTCCTCGCCTTCCACGTATCCCGTGTTCGTTAACGGCGCTACTTAGTCGACCTTGATCGACCGGTAAATCCTGAGCGTGAAGAGCCAGCTGGCGAAGAAGCCAATCGTACCTGCCATTCATGTTAGCACTAGACTCTGTACAAAATGAGCATTTGACTTACCAGTCAGCACAAACACCAACAAGCTCAGTAGCGCCGAGTAGCCCAGATA
The DNA here is from genome assembly GCF_020726555.1 of Boeremia exigua. Taxonomy (NCBI): domain Eukaryota; kingdom Fungi; phylum Ascomycota; class Dothideomycetes; order Pleosporales; family Didymellaceae; genus Boeremia; species Boeremia exigua. The sequence goes on along the minus strand of NW_025763518.1, from coordinate 1,547,083 downwards.
CACAACTCCGCTCGTCCAGCTCAAGAAGCTGACATCTTTGACCCAGTAGAGTAAACAGCTGGCAAAGACATAGAACGCGCTCGCTCCTGCAGTGAAGAAGCTGCGCCACTGCCAATGATAGTTCTCGGCACATAACAGGAAGTAGATCATCAACACCGTAACCGCAGCGGACGTAATGATCATGAGTCCAAAACAGATGAACAGGAAACCAAACATATAGTAAACTTTGCTAAACCAAATGGAGTTCATGATGAAGTAGAGCTCAACAAAGATGGCGCCAAAGGGAAGGATACCCGCAAGTGCCATTGAGGGAATCGGTCGTAGATAGCCGCCGGAAGGAGGGATCTGACGGGGGATCTGGTTTGTGCGGACGGGTGGCTCAATAGCAGCTTGCTTGAAACCTAGCCAAGATCCCGCGAAGCTGAGAGGAACCGAGATGACGAACCAGATCACTACAATGACGAGCATCGTAGTAAAAGGAACAGCGCCCGACGCGCCACGGCCCCAGACGAAGAGATTGAGCAGGAAGAATGTTGCGAAGACTACAACCGGGAGGGCGAATGGTGTGTAGAAGAAGCACAGCTTCCACTTCTCGCCATGGAAGAACTTGTAAGTTCGCGAGGAGACGTAGCCGCCAATGATGCCGAAGAGAGTATAGAAGATGATGATAACGGTTCCGAGAGCGCCACGGTTGCTGGGAGACAGGAACCCGAGCAGAGCGAACACAATGGTCAGCGCTGTCATGGCGAAAAGCTGGGCTCCGTTGCCGAGTAAGACTGACAGGAACAAAGGGTTCTTTGGTGGTCTGAAGACATCGCCATGAACCAGCTTCCACCCTGAGTCTTCTGCTACACCGTCCTCCACGTCATTGTCCAGACCGAAGTCGTCAAGAGCAAATTGATCCAGACGGTTGTACCTTGCGATATCCTTCCTGAGCGTGCGAACCAGGATCGTGCTGACCATGCCGACGAGGAACACAACAATGACAGCGGAATTGATTAGAGAGAACCAATGAATCTTCGGGTCATAGACGTGGAGGTACTTGTCCCAGCGTGTCGCAAACGGTGTCGGGCTAAGGCGCCAGTAAACACTGTAGGTGAAATCGACCTTATCGCCCTTGTCCTCATTCAGGATGATTGGAGTCTGCGCGCTCTGGCATTCGGATTGTTTTGGGTCCTTCATTGAGTAAGGGTCCACCAGCACACCTACGACCCGGAAGTTGTTCGGTCCTGCCTCGTGGTAGTCGATAACGATATCGTAGTGGTTGTTGAAGATCGGGTTCTCTCCATCCAGCAGTCCAAGCGCAAAACCAGGACTGTAGAAGGGCAGGTCGGAGTTGGGGTCTTTCAATAACTGCGCAGCCGGCAACCCGTCTATCAGCCAATTCAAATCATACCCTTGCTTGATCTTATTGTTCACGAATACGGCGTCTTTCGAATCGTACTCCTGCGGCCCACACAGCGCCTTGCACGTCTCATTTATCCCCATCTTGAGCTCAAACGGGCTGTCTTGTATGCGGTCACCGAACAATATGCTGCCCAAGCTCTCCCTGACGAATTTCGGTCCATCTTTTGGTCGACAAAAGTGGAAAGGCTCGTGATAGTAATCGAACGAGAACACAGATCGTAGTTTGGGGTCGTTTTGCGAGTCGGCGGGTGTTAGGCGGTTGACGAACAGCGGTACTGTGTCTCCTTCTTTGTAGGACGTTGGCGCAGTTCCTGGGAAGTAGAATCCGGCGACCGGTGTTGGCGCAAGCGCTAACAATGATGCTAGGACTGCGCCAGATGCTGATATGTCGAGTCTCCGCATCGGGGTTTGTAGTTTGTGGTGGCGGACAGGTGGGGATACGCGCAGAGTGTTGCTGCGATACGTTGCCTTCAGCACAGCCACGAGGTGGCCGCGGAGACGGATGGACGTGCGTCGACTGCAGGCGAATGATGATATACAACTTGTGCAAGAACAATCACTACAATTACACGTTGTTGTCGCGCAGCATGGAGTGCGAACTGGTGGAGGCTTGCCAAAGCAATGATGTTGGCCACAAGCTACCTGTCCCAAGCTCTACGTGACACACGCCTGGAATTACGCGTCATGATGCCAAGGTAGGCCACCCGCCACGATATCCCTGGATTTCGGCACAGCGCGTGGGAGGCCCTCTTTTACGAGCAACTCTCGCATTGACGAGTACGTATGCAAGCAGTTCACAGTCACGTCTCGCGGCTGCATGGATGATGCTGAACGAGCAGCCCAATGTCATTTTCACCTTGACGGTTAGCCAACACAAGACTGAATTTGGATATCCATGTATTGCACAGTTAAACCAATGCAGCAAGTCATATCTACATCAGTCATGTCGAAACCTGCGCCTAAGCGAACAGACTTCCACCTCATGCAGCATGCCTAATAGATGCATGCCAAGAAATCCCACGACGCAATGTGGTATCGAAGAAGTCACGAACAAGAAATAACAATAGCACTGCCGCCTATACCAGCCCGTCGTAGAGAGACAGTGCTGATACGATCGTCTCGTCACGCTTGGAGCCCTCTTTAAACTCGGCCATGTCTAAGCTGCCGTTCTCGTCTTTGTCCATCATTCGGAAGATCTTGCGGACGCGCTTCTCTGGAGTGTCTTCGTCTTCGGGGAGCTTAACCATGGAGCCGACCTACGATCGTCAGTACAGAGATCGGAGCAGATTGGGCTTGACATACCATCTTGTATATGGCCTCTACAATTGCTAGCATCTCCTCGTAGCTGATCTTGCCGTCTCCGTCGATGTCGTACAGCTGAAAGGCCCAGTCAAGCTTGTCCTCCATCTTTCCCCGACTTGTAACGCTTAGCGCGCAGATGAACTCCTTGAAGTCGATAGTACCGGATTTGTCTGCGTCGAAGACATTAAATACATAATCTGCAAACGATGATGGGTCCCCGAACGGGAAGAACTGTTTATAGATCTTCTGGAACTCTTCCTTAGTAAGCATGCCGGATGGGCAGTCCTTGAGGAAACCTGTGTTGCTTCAGCGATCGCACGACCGAAGTTGTAGCGCCCTGCATACCCTTGTACCATTGCTGCAATTCTTTCTTGTCGAAATGGGTTGCCTTCTGCAGATCGGCCAGCTCCTGCTGCGAGAGCTTACTCTGGCTGTAGTAACATACAATCAGCTTTTGGTTCTCTATCTTAACATGCTCCACAAAGCTCCGCAAAGACAGCTCTTTCCATAGCCCGTTGACGGCATTTGTAAGCGCAACGTGTTGGACAGCCTTGTAGTGCGCATAGGCCGGATCGGAAGGGTTCGGTATCTCCACATGATGTTGACGCGCAAACTTGAGCGGCGGATGGTGCCGCTCAAGAAGAGGTATCTTGGGCGAGCTGGTTGGCGTCTGGTGCACCGACATATCGTAGGCCGGGGAGAGTTGCGAGGCTTGTACTCGGTGTTGCGGGCGACAGGCTTCGTGCAGTTCTCGGTGGGGCCTAGGTATGACCGCCTGTTGCGTTTGTGTGTGTGAAGTCCATGGCGAAGGTCGATGGGTCGTCTCGTGTGATTATTTTGACGTGCCGGCCATATCCAGGTGGAGGGAAGGCGTCGCTCGGAGCTGAAGTGGCACACGCAAACGCCCCGCGCTGTGAAACATGAAGAGAAATACAACTTACGATTTACCCATGTTGAAGAAAGACGTCTAAGGGAGCGTCGCGAAGCACAGGAGGCGTGTGGAGGAGGACGACGAGAGTTCGCAGGCAGAAGTCAGGCGCCGCAGCAGAAGCGTGCGGGTTAGCTGTCGTGGCGGGGCGCTGAACCGCGGGCGCAATCGATTGGTATGGCGGGGTTCAGGGCAGCTGGGCGAGGCGCAGCAGCAAGCGCTCAGGAACAGGTACGGTTGCTGATGCGAATTTTAGGTCACAGGGACGTGAAGATCTGAGGATGCTATCAAGGGCAGTTGGTGAACGATATATGTGGTGGTGACGAATGAGCGGCGCCAAATATAGACTTGAATCCAGCGTCGTTCCAGCTCTCGACTGTGTCCGAGCACCAGCACCCCACCGGACAGCCAACGCCCTGTCCAATGACCTGTGGCAACCGCTGCTAAAGGAGCTCGACACGCATGGACGCGCAAGGATACGCAACAGCTCACTGCTGGACTGTGACACCCCCAAGGCACCTCGGCCACCCAGCTGGCGGCATCTAGCGCTCGCTGCGTTTTATCCGTAGCCCTACGCTGCACGCTGCACGCTGCCCACGCGACTTTTAGCTGCGCGCAATTTGCCGTGCCGCAGTTGTGCATTTCGCTGGCATACACAGTCAGTCACGTGCCTTACATCGCAGTCGCCCAGAGCCTTGCACCGTAAAGCTTGCAGACCCTAGTACGCGCTTGTTTGTACCGCGGAACGCGCTTCGCAAACCATGGACGACATCTTGCAGGCGCAGTTCGACCGCGTAGAGCAGGCCTTGGGCACCTTGGTTGACTCCATCGCGTCATACAACCCGAATCCTCAGGCAGCAATCGACCTTGTTGCCGCCGACGACGGGCTCAGTCATGGTCTTGACCAGCGTAGGACTACACACCGTGCCTTAAGAATACACGGCTGATGAGTAACAGTCGCCAGGCACCAGGCAAATCATGCACGCCTGCACGCCCTTCGTACGGAAGCTGATACGTTAGAAGAGCAGCTCAAATCGTCTGTAGCAGCTTTGGCGGGCTTGCGCAAAGAGCTCTCTGAGACGCCGGCGACGATATTTCCTGACAATTCACGCCATGTGCCATTCGATGAGCTGCTCCAATACGCAAAGAGCATCTCTAAATACACCGTCCCACCAACCTTCCGCGAACGTGTACCTGATGCGAACAGCGCTACGAGTAAAGACAAGGAAGCCGATGAAGCTTCGGCCAGCGCACCAGCGACAAACGGCTTGAGCACGCCCACGACCGCAACAGCTCCCGTCGATCCATCCAAAGACAGCACAGAAGCACAAAAGGATGACGAAGAGACAGGCGCGGCAGTGCCGGAAATAACCGCAGAGGAGGAAGAATGGCTGAAGAAGCTCAAGGATGGTGGTTTTGCATGGTATCCCTGGCCAGACAGTGATAAAATCCGACGGGGCAACCTCTGGAAACTCTACCACTACCGCGAACAGGGTCGCAATCTAGACGACTTCAACATTGAGGCATACGAGGAAGAGGAGAGGAAGAAATTCTCGGATGACGTGCCGCCTCAGGCGCCAGAGGAAGTACAGCCAGAGCCGCAGCTCCTGGATCAAAGGCCTCAGCAGCAGCCGCCGGCTCAAGCTGTCCCGGCGGCTCCAGCGAGAGCTGGGTTCACACTGTTTGATGACATGGAGTCAGACGATGAATGATGGCGGACGATCAAGTGTCATATGTTGATTTCATGGTTACAGCTATGCAACTTACAATCAAGTAGAATTAGCTCACACCGGATCGTTGAACATGCGTGCCGTTGACGCAAGTGAAATTTTGGGTTCCTTCGTGTTGACTACAGCACTTCACATGAACAGTTAAAGTGAGAACCACGCAGAGCGTAGCGACAGGGAACGTGTGAGCCGAAATATGTACTTTGACTGAGTATCTAATCTAAACAAATGGAACGCTGTGCTCGAGGAAGCCAAACCAAATAACTGTTGTAGGGGTCATCAACATCGTGAACGCTCGGTGAGCCTATCATACACGCTGGCTCATGCCATGGTATGCGGGGGCTTCGTGCTGATCGATGTATGCATGCGGCTGTTCTCTATTCGACCTCCAGGCTGGGTTCTTGGCAATGATAATGATGGTGATGTATGCCAAACCGCGGAAGATGCTCGACATCCATGCCATGGCCACGTAACTATCCCCTCTAAGACCAATGGACGACACCTGGAGCGAGTCCATGATAATATTGAGCAAGCTATTGCCGAATAGTAACGCAATCAAGACTGCAATCCATGCAACAAAGGACTGTTGGTATGTTAGTTGATGTGATATTCAGATTGCTTGGGATACTTACATTACTCGCACTGTTTCTCTTCTTGAGGGACCGTGCTGCAGCTATCGATAGAGCGCCAGAGGCCAAAATGCTAATGAGGAACACAGCAGAGAACGCTAGTGTCACATATAGAGGAGACATAGGTGAAATAGAGATGTAACCCCGGAAATAGGCTCTACTGAAATGCCAATAGAGGTAGGCCACTAGGACGACAGAAGAGAGGAGGAGACTGCCTAGAACGAAGAGGTCGATCCCTAAGGCAATTCTAAGTGATGATGGGTTGTGGCCCAGTTGTTTGCGCAGCATAGTGTTGAGAGTGTAGATGACAACAAACAGCAACAAGAACGTGTTGATGCCGGAAAACACATTGATTGCGATGTTTGTGTCGTAAATGCGCCTGATATCGACGGATATCTCGCATGCTAGGAGAGTGGCCGAAATGAATGCAAGGGCTTGTTCGCTTGTGTTTGTCAGCTCTATGTTCGATAGTGACCACTTCTATGTAGTAAGGAAAGCCATTGACAGCAATCAAGCCATAGGCCCTAACAAGCGTTCAAAGAGAAAACAGACGTTCGTATATATGTCTGAATGATCTGTGGTTCCGAAGGGCCTCGAGAGTGTAGAGAGCTCGCGAGATTGCAGATTCATCACCTGATCCCCTTCTATTATGCAAGTAGAGAGTTGTACTTACATAAACATAAACAGCAAGGCCAACATGTAAGGTATGCCGATGAGGTGTTTGCCAGGCCCAGTCTTCCGGCGAACAACGCATAGCGCGATCACTGTACCGAGATACAATGCGAGCATGACCACCATGCAGGCGTACATTGCGTAATCTGATTTGTTGTAGTAGCCATAATCAGACTGGAAACACCTCGACGCGGAGTCGCCAGAGTTTCTTGCCATATTAGTCGTGTTGGGAGAAGTTGACACAGTCTTGCTGGATGGTCGAGTAGCAGTGCTGTAAGATAAGCTGTAGACGAGGTAGCAGATCACCCGGTAGATTTATACACAAGATGAAATGCGCTCTTGCACTGCCCACTTGCTGCCACAGCCTTGACATGCCTCCTAGTTCAATATAGTTTTACGAATGACGAGAAGACCGATGAGGGGCCTAACCGCCAAGCTGAGAGGAGGCTTGACAACAACTCTCAGATGTTCTACGCGATCTCATAGGACTGCGAGAGGACTTTCAAGACTGTGGAGGGCGCCTGATAGTTGCATATACGATATTTCCACAACATGATGTGGTCGTGACACGTTCCGTACATGTGCCAATGCGCTGTACGGGATTGGCGAAGTCTGCTTAGATCCATCGCTTTGGTGTTTACCACGCCGAGCGAGGCTGTGCAGCGCGAAACCGGTCACTGAACAGGAAGCAGAGGTCAAAGCCACCACCGGGCAGACTGCTCCCAACATCTGCCCGGTGAACTATTGCCGCACCTGTTGCCAGCACATGCCAGACTGCATGTGGCTTGAGACGGGGAGGAGTAGTCACGCAGGGACTTGCACTTGCCCTCTCCAACATAACTTGCAATGACCAGAATTCCCGCACACTGGAGTACAATTCGAATTTAGTGAAGAGGGTACTAGCAGCAGGCCCGGCAACAAATTGCCGGGCACAGGTTGGATGAGGTCAGGTGTTGGCAACAGTTTCGGCAACATTTTGCCGGGTACATACCCAACGGCACGTGACTGAACATGGTTAGCAACCTTTAGAAGAGCATGAAAGTAGAGCAGTACAACTTACTACTTGTACAATTCGAGATAATGAAGAGAGTAGAACTGTTCCGAAGATGGCACTCTAGTGCTTTTAACATCTACCCGATGGTTGATTACCTCATCCAACCTGTGCCTAATGAGTGATTGCCGCTGCCACCATGCAGGCACCATCATTACATCATCGTCAAGGGCGGAGTACCGAACCTCCGAACCACCACCTCACGGTCCTTCTCGTTTGGTCCGCGGGCCTCAGCGGATACAGAATCGCGTGAGCTGTACAAAGATTAAGTTTCGCCCATAGCATTGTATCCTTTTGCCGGTTTTTGTAAGCACATAATGCTCGATGTTGCCGTCACACGAATCCGCGTGCAGAACGACTCGCGTCCAAGCTCCTTAACACATATGACGACTGCCTGAAGCTCAAACATTACACACCTCCGCAACCTTCTGAGAGCGGTTTATACACCAGACAATGCCGAATATCGAATCCGAACGCCGACCCTCGGTCACAGCGCACGCGCTCGATGGTCTCGCACATGTACCGCGGATCAACAGGGAGGGTTCATGGACACCAGAGGGTTCATCTGACATGGACGTTGATGGTGCCACCCAACTGAGAGTCTCCACGAATAAGGCTGCCGCCGGCAATCGAAGTGGGAATACAACCGCGATACCGTCTGACGGTAGCGAGGACGGGGCGTACGATGGCAAGGGAGATGAGAACAAGTACAAGGTGAAGAGGAAAAGCATTCAGGTTTTGATCGATGATTCGGGCAAGAAGACCCAGCATAGTCTCACGGCTGAGGACTTCCGCGAGATCATGCATTCGGGTATGCAGAAGGAGGTGGAGAAGCTTAGCGGAAAGTCCAAGGCCAGACTTCGAGACTTGGTCTTCACCCGCCAATTCACGACATTCGATCGTCAGAACCCAAGCGCCTCGCAGTCGCCGTTCCATGGTTTCTTCACGTTATTCTGGATTGCCATGGCACTTCTGCTCACACGTATCGCAGCTTGGAACTATAAAGAGGAGGGTTCCATCTTTGGAAAGGCGGAGATATTACACTTGATGGTAGATCGCGACCTGTTCGTACTCTTGGCAACAGATGCAGCCATGTGCTGCGCAACCAGCTTTGGTTTCTTTTTGCAGAAAGCCATTGCGGCGGGGGTACTTATCGTGGAATGGCTCCGGGTGGATCATTCAGTCCGTATGGCAGCTGTTCTTCACGGGATTTGTTATATTCTGGACTTTCTGGAGAGAATGGCCTTGGACGCACACAGTCTTCGTTGTTCTGCACGTCTTTGTTCTGCTGATGAAGCAGCATGCCTACTCATTTTACAACGGTTATCGTAAGTCTATCCCTTCTCTCTACCAGCCAGTGATTGACTATGTACTAGTATCGCGCGTGTATCGTAGACGCAATCTTTTAGAGCAGAAGATCCAACAGCTGGACGGCATAGACGCACATGAAGGGCCTTCGCCTACCTCGCCAAGTGCAGGGATATTGGCGGCCAGTGGCGTGGACAAACCAAACAAAAATGGCCTGACACACCGGGGGAGTCGTGGCCCAAAGTATTCGACCGACTTCTCAACGGAGGAGTCGCAGATTGCATCTATCGGTCACGCGATTGAGGATGGTGAGCCCCTTGACGCAGAGCAGATTCAAGCGTTTCATCGTATCCTCACGACCGAGATTACCATATTGAACGACGAGCTTCGCGGCAAATGCACAACGACCGACAACATGTACCCAAACAACCTATCGCTACTTAACTTCGTTGAGTGGACCTGCTTACCTACCCTGGTCTACGATCTCGAGTACCCTCGCCAGGAAAAGATCAACTGGTGGTATGTTGCCGAGAAAACGGCTGCTACATTGGGCGTCATCTGGGTCATGATCGTTGTGTCGCAAGCGTATATCTACCCTGTTGTCGTCGAGACCACACGACAGAAAGAGGCAGGCATGTCGCTTGATGAGCGCTGGAAGGAGTTCCCATGGGTAGTCAGCGATATGTTGTTTCCTATGCTGCTCGAACAACTCCTTTCATGGTATGTGATCTGGGAGTGCCTTCTCAATGTCTTGGCCGAAATCACACGGTTCGCCGACCGCGGATTCTACGGCGCTTGGTGGAACAGTGTAAGTTTTGACCAGTATGCGCGCGACTGGAACAGACCAGTGCACAACTTCCTGCTGCGCCATGTCTATCACTCGTCGATATCGTTCTTTCATTTATCCAAGATGCAGGCGACCTTCTTCACTTTCCTCCTCAGCGCCATCGTCCATGAGGTGCTCATGTTCTGCATCTTCCACAAGGTGAGAGGGTACCTCTTCACGTTTCAGTTGACGCAACTTCCTCTTGCTGCGTTCATGAAGACCAGTTGGATGAAAGAGAAGCACACGCTAGGCAATGTGATCTTCTGGTTTGGTCTCTTCATTGGACCCAGTGTGATCACAAGTCTGTATCTGATAGTGTAACGTAGCTTGCTGTAGTCGAATAATCTTCAATCAAGTCATTACCACCACAGCGCCTTATGATCTGTGAAGCCTTCCATGTTAGCGTTATGGCTTGTCGGAGTTGCATGGTGTTTAAGGACCGGATTACTTCCTCAGACACGGTATGTAACAATGCTTGCGTGAGGCTACTATATAGGAGGCTCGGACTTGATGTCCACTGATTTAGCAACATTAGAGCCATCGTTGATGAGGCACTCGTTTGGTCGAAAATGTCCCACTCGGAACCATTTTGCCGTTGAATTGCTGTTCTTTACATGGGTATATCATCTGTCTGCTCATTCTCCGACCGCTTTCGCACCGCTCATTCGAATGACCTGCCCTTGCATGCTCCCTCCACTATCTTTCTTCCACCCAAGAACATCATCGCTGTTTTTGCCCTTGATTACCATAAACGGAGCTGGAAACCCGTTCTGCGCCGCACCACCAGGCCGTCTCGCACCTGAGATAGCGAGTCGTCCTGATGCATGGTCGATGTAACCAGCGACAAACCCCTGCGTTATGAGAGCTGCGCAGATGCACTCGGCTTCGGCCGCATTCACCTCGTGATTGTACGGCTCGATCCCTTCGAGACCCGCAAAGTCCGGATCAACGTATGACGACTTCGAAACTGAGGCGTGGTCCTGGAACAGGTGGCCAAAATTACGATGTCCAGGTATGGCACCCTGCTGTGCCATCGCTGGATTCTTGATCTTCGCCCGTGCTTCGAGGTGAGCAAATGCCACTCGAACAGCATTAAGGTCGAGGACAGCGGCCTTGCTCGTGTTCATCCCGCCTTCTTGGCCGCCTTCCTGCCCAGTCTTTCTGTATATTGCCCGGAACAACGACCGCCAGACCAGGACTTCGCAATAGTTACCGATCTGGTAAAAGATCCGGAACTTCATCAGCCAACCTGCAGTCGAGCTGGAGAGATCTGGATTTGTAATGCGGCGGAACTGTTCGAGGTTACCAGACTTGATGGCTTTTGCTATTGGACTGAAGATTTCTTTCAGGCCTTGCGCTTCGGGCAATAGATAGATGTGTTCTGTGGGCAGCCGGCCAATGATCAGGTTGGACGCGATCAGGTAGATGAGTATATGCCGTCGTTGCTTGATAAATTGTGGCGATTTCGAACTGAGGTCGTATGCATGATCCAGTACCAGCTGTGCCGCATAGAAATTCGTGTTGGCGAAATGATAGCGGCCAAGGTAGTAGAGGTACGTAACCTGCTCTGGCTTTGGGTACATGTGTAACGGTGGCGATGAATTGGTAATGTTTCGGAAGATCGTTTCGCAGCTCTCCGGCTTGTCGGCTTGGAAGAGAATCTTTAAGCAAATGTTTGCCATCTTGTAAATTCCTAGCTTCTTGTCCTGTGTGCCCACACGATCGTTCAAGCATTGAGTAAAGGCAACCCGAACGACGTTAGCCGCCTTTTCTGATAATGACTCTCGAGAACCCTCATCGGTAGAAGTGAGGAGGTGCTGAATGAGCTCCGGGTGTTTGTCCAACCCTAATGCGACTCGAGAGAATACTCTTGCGTAGTTGACAATTGTCGGTAGAATCAAGACGCCCTTTATTGGGTGTGTCAGTGCGCTGTTGGCCTGTCTTATGGATATTAGCACTCCGTACATGAACCAGTTCACTTGCTACTTACTCTTGCAAGTCTTTGAGCCCTTGATAAGTGTGCAACAAATTGGCCAAATCCATGTCTCTCAGGAAGGTCATCCATCCAACAAGAAACGTGACCATTGCATTCCAGCCTTGCACCGGCTTCCCCTGCTCGTCTTCATACTCAGCTGTCTCTGTGACGACTCTCCGCACTAGCTGATCGAGTCGGCTTTCAGAGTTGTGTGCATTTTGCGGGTAGCTGGTCTGAAGCGACTGCACAAGGTCCTGGTAGATCGGCGGAAAGGGAGGCTCAAGCAGAACGATGGACGCGAGCTCTGCAGCATTACGCGTACGTATCGCATTGTTGACTGCTGTGCAAAGCTGTGTCTCAACGCCGTTACTTTTCTGAGAAGAGAACATGTTTGCGTGCTTGAGGTCACGACACCTCGCACCCGGAACGCGTCCAGTATCTTAGCGTCCTCGCTTGTGGTCGCTCATCCCTGCTGTAAAAGCGGGCCATGTGACGGAGACCTTCAGTGTAGATCTGCACAACTTGCGTAAGTACATAGACATATAGAGGACTACATTGCCTTTTTACTTCACACTATATATTGTTGTCTTTAGAGCTGCCAATCTCTAAGCTCTAGCATAGTTAAGCTGTTTTTTGCACAGGATCACTTGTATTCTCGAAGCTGTTGCACTGTTTAAGGAGATAGAACCCAGAAACCAATGTCGCATGTCATGCGCCTTGGTGATCTACTAAAGTTGGCGCGAGATTGACAGCACAGATCTAGACAGGTTTTGACTGAGGATATTATCACAAATACTGGCCAAAACTTTATCCAATCACTAGCATTAACCAGCAAGTGATCTCGGGCGTTGTGGCGGAGTGGTTATCGCGCAAGACTAGAAATCTTGTTCCTTCGGGAGCGTAGGTTCGAATCCTGCCAACGTCGCGTTTTTTGCCTCCGTACGTGCTACAAGTGCAATGCGTCTATCTGTCTGTCTTTTTGCGCGTGAAAAAACTTGGGTTCGTCAGCCAGATGACCAGTGCAACTGACTCATGAAAATGGTACTTTAGATTACTACATCTCTATAATTCTATCACAGCACGTTCAGTAACTAGTGACCGCTTCTCGTGTGTGAGCTCAGTGATCTGGCCACGAGCGACATGCAAGTGCTGAGCCTGCTGATTAGCAGCCAGAACACCCATTGCTATTCTGGCGGACGAGACGTAGTTGGTCTGCGTCAGTGTTTTGTTCCAAGTGGTGAGGGACTCGCACGCGCCGACTGACTGTCTGTTGGAGTCCACCAGCTGTCTCGTCGAGCCTATCAATTGGGCTATCGTAGATGTGACGAGAGTATCTTTCAGGGATTGACTGCGGCTCGCATCGGCGAGGCTTTTGTTTACGTCGACGAGCGTGGCGATGGTGATTGCGGCTACGATATCCTCTTGCTGCCGTGGTTGACTAGCAGTCTTGATGAGCTCCATTCTCTTCATCACCTCCGCCAGTTCGGTCTTCATCATTTATCCCATACCAGTCTGCAGCACGATCTGTGCCGCCAATCCCTCCTGTCGCAGTCGATTGGCACTCTCATGCATCCTCTTAATTGTGTCCGCCATTTGAGTATGAAGGCCAGTTACTTGTGTAGTTATCTCGGTCTGAATGTCATCTACCCGTGTAGCCAGTTTTTCAACTCGGGTAGACATCTCTTCGTCTCGTATGCGGATGGCTGCACCGAGAGGCTTGATCTTCTTCGTCCACAGACTGTTGATACCGATGATCAAACCCCTCGACAGGTCGCAAGTCTCATCTCTGGTGGCCTGGACAGTGCTGGTTAAACGATCTCACTCGTCTATGGGTGGCGCTTTCGAGGAACTGATCACGCACAGCGAGTATCTCCTCTCGCGCCGGATCGCGAGCGTCTCGGAGATCTGTGCGAATATCGTTCATAGAACTGCCGATACTATCGAAGCCAGTAGCGGAGGCGTCGGTGTGCTTCTCCACAGTGCTCCTGATGTCTGAAAGGGAGCCTTTGACCTGATCAATGTCGCACTGGAATGTACTCAGGGTGCTGTCAGTGGCTCGGACTTGATCACCGATCTTCTCAGTCTCAACTCGAACCGAGGGTATTTTGGTGTGTATAGAAGCTTCGAGACCACCAAATTTGGGTACAGATGACGCGTTCATGTCTCGAACATTTGTTTCGACTGCATTGAACCTCTCGGTGGAAATGGTGCAGTGAGCATCTGACGTCTCCAACTTTCCGACCGAGATAGTGAGCTGTGCTGCAGTTGCCTCAGCATTCGAAACTGCTTCTGTGCGAAACTCCGCCATGAGCGTCTTGGTACTTATCACCAACGATGTGGCGGTTGTCAAATTCCCCTGGACGTCGTCGAGTTTCGTGCTGACTCGGTAATGTGCCAGTAGTAGAGGCGGCAATAATGTGTGGGAGATGGGGGAGTGAGAGAAGGGCATCATCGACAGAACGAGGAAGACAATAAAACGCTAGCGCCTGCCACGAACTAGAAGAGAAGTCGCAAGCGAGCGTCGACTGCGACGCGAGCCGAACATGGTGTATGGGAAGGAGCGCATGAGCTCACCTGGAACCTCAAAGCAAGTTCAAATATCCTCTTATTGATCAAAAGCTTCAGCTCCCTATGAGATCGTGCAGATGACCTTGCCCTTAGTCTTGTTCTCCTCTATCAAACGGTGCGCATCCTGAATCTGCTCCCACGGAAGCACCTTTTCGATGAACAGCTTGAAAGAACCGTCCTTGAACTTCGGTAGTGCATGCTCAACCAGTTGATCCCTCAACTTGCCCTGGTAATCCTCATCCCTGCTCCGCAAGCTGCTGCCCACAAACGTGCACCTCTTCAAGATGAACGCACTGATGTCTGTTCCCTCAGGGACCTGCGTGCCGCCCATAAAGCCAAGATTGACAATTACGCCATCTTTAGCCACCGCCTTGAGGTTATTCTGGAAGTAGCTTGCGCCAATGAAATCAATGATGATGTCTACGCCCTTGCCATCCGTGGCTTTGAGAACCTCGTCGGCCCAGTTCTGCGTCGTGGTATTGAATGCAGCTGTTGCGCCGAGCTCTTTGACCGCAAAGTCGCACTTCTCGTCCTGGCGGGCGGTCGCGTAGACTGCAGATGCGCCGTCCGCTTTCGAAAGCTGGATTCCAGCGATCGAGACAGACGAGGCTGCGGCGTGCCAGAGAATGGACTTGCCGGCTGCGTATTTGCCTACTAGGTACATAGCCTGAGTTGCGGTGATCCATGTCTACCAGAGGTCAGCACTCAGGTTTACTCTGGGCTTGGGAAAGGCTGTACCTCAGGGATGCCAGCACACTGCTCCCATGTTAACTCCTTTGGCTTCCTGACCAGCATGTGTGTCGATACGGCAATGTACTCTGCGTAGGCGCCGCCGTACGCGAGTCCAAAGACCTCATCTCCCTCCTTGAAGTTCTCCTTGCCGCCACCTTCGGCACCCAACTCTGCGATCGTTCCTGAGAATTCTACACCGAGAACTTTAGAAGCACCAGGTGGCACAGGGTATCTGCCTTCACGTTGGAGCAGATCCATGCGGTTTAACCCGAACGCCTTGATCTTGACGAGGGCTTGCGACTTGCCGAGCTCGGGCCTGGGGACATCGGCAATGTGAAGGGCCTCGATTGAACCCTTGCCGTTCTTAATATCTAGGAATTGTTAAAAGGCGTTCTCACATGATAGAACATTAGTCTACATGCCTACTGCCTTCATCGTGTTGCTCATCTTGTACGGTTTAGATGCGGAATCAATGGACAAGGAGGTCGTATTGAACGATACTTGTACAGGCAGAAATGCGTGCTAATTGTTAGGCCTGAGCTCTAGCAGGAAAGAAGATCTGTAAGCTTGACGTAAATGTATTTTCCGAGGCAGTTCCGGCGTCATCGGAACGATTGGTAATGACGTTGGTGGGGCACTTTCGAGAGCGGGGCAACGCGTCAAGCGGATGCTTTCAAGCGACTACGTACTCAGGTAGAAACATTCACAGAGGCGCTCCGACATGTATAAAATTGGTAGAATACCGGGCTGCATATTATACCCCATTTTAACGTTGCTACAGAATCGTACCCTTTTTGTGTGGAAATTGAACAACAACAGCGCTTAGTTTACGAACAGACTGCCGCTGTTGTCGTCGATGTCGTATTGCTTAATGAGTTGTGCCAGTTTATTGGCTTCCTGGGCGTAGTTGAGAGGGTTGATGCTCATCACCTGATAACGGGGCCTAGGGAATTAGCAGCTATCTTACAAACACATGGAATGAGACTTACTTGGGCTGATCCTGATATGTCTCCATCTTAGCCCGGAGCCTAAAGTTAAACGTCTTGCAAGTAGCTTCCTGCATGATGTTCAGGAAGTTCCCCGCGGTGTTGTTCTCCTCGTCTGCTTCCTTGATCTTCATTGCTTCGTTGGCGGACATTCCAACAACGATTTGTCCGACATCATCGAAGCAGTTCAGCCACAGAGTACCAGTGTGATCTGCAACATTGACGCTCAGTACGTAGCGGTATGTTGGCTCAGGGAACGATGTCTGGCACTTCTCACACCACCAAGAGCCAGGGTTCTCTTCAATCACCTTCTTGTTGCATCCTGGCGTCGAGCACGCCGGGTAAGCAATAGTTGTGTTTTTCACGTATAACACGGAAGCTCGCAGGTTCAGATAGGTTGGCTGATCTTGAAGGTAGCTTTCCTCCTCAAGAATCTGAGAGATGAGCTTGGTCTCATTCTTTGAACCTCCAGAAGATGAAGCCATGTTCTGATGAGTAGAGAAGGTAGCGTTCTGACCAACAGCGTTGAACCAGCCTCGCAGTTTGTGTGCCTCGTCGATATCAGGGTCTAGCATCATTGAGCCAGAACTCAACAGACTCAGGCTTCGGCCACCAAAGTCAGAGACCTTGACACCTTTGAAGGCAACAATCGACTCCAACGGTGCCTCGAAACCCTCTGCTGTCTTGCCCCAGATAGTAAGACGCACTGAGGTTTGACTGTCATCGGCGAGTGTCAGTTCTCGCTTGGAGAAGTCTTTGTTCGTGTTCTTGGATGTGATCGTGGACACTTCACCAACCTCCTTCAGCACACCGATGGTGTCGATAGTCGTATCCTTGTCCACGGAGTTGAGGTCACCGATCTTGGTAAAGTTGAATCGAATCTGAGGCTTGTTGTCCTGGTCTTCTGCCTTCTCAACCTCGGTGTCACGTTCGAATTGCAGCTCGTAGTCGTTTGGCAGATTCGAGTACTGTTTCTTCGCAAGTGTGACTCGACAAGGTGCGGAGATGTAGTACACCACACCTTCCTCGAAGATGGGGTACAGCCTTTCAGCAACCTCCGTGAAAGCTGTCGCACGGATCTCGCCAGTGTCATCCAGCAAGTTCACACTAAATAGCTTGCCGGTGCCCTTTGCGTTGTGCCACTCCTTCATTTCGCCCTTGTGTGTGCACCGAGCTCGAATAGTCCACTTGTGAGCATATGGCGAAAGGGACTCGATCGGGTAGAGGTGCGGGTGTGTGGATGTGCTGGGGTTGCTCTGGTGGACGGGGAGCGCCCTCTGCTGTTGCTGGGGCGCAGGAGCTGGCTTGTTGCCGTAGAAGTTGTTGCCCGAGATAGCATCAGGCTGTTGCTTGGGTTTCGAGTCGAGGGCCTCGGGCTGGCCGATCTTTTCGAGCTCGCCGTACTGTGAAAGAACATCGAGCTCCATGATGATCAAAATGCTGTGTACGAGTCAGCTGTGTTGCAACGATCGTGACTCGACCATGCATACTTCTTGTCTTTGACCTGCTGCGGGTTGTATTTGAGTAGTCGGACTATCGATCCTTTCTTGAGCTTGCCAGAGGTGACGATCTCATTTGCAGCTACAAGCGATTAGTTCTGCTCCAGAATGCGGATGTAGGTGCAGGACATACTGGTCGCAATCATCGTCTGTATGAAGTTGCGAACATCACTCAGCACAACACGGAAGCGCTGTATCGCGTTTGCCTCGCCCGCCTTGGGCTCCATAGTCTTGATCTGCACGCATTGCAGGACGGGGTGCTCCACGAAGCAGCCGCTGGGCTCGAAAATGCTCCTACCAGAGTTCAGTATTTGCTAGCGCAATGTCTAGACTTTACATACCTGATGGCACCCTGTGTGATTGCCTGTTCTGCCATGTTGGATGATGTGCAGTTCGGACAGTTATGGTGGTGTTGTGTCGAGGTGGCGGCACAATGAAGTTCCAGGACGCGTCGAGCGCGTTCGCGTTAAGTGGACGCTAGTGATCTGTAGGCACCAACCCCGCCACAACCAAGCGGAGACCCACTTCTATGCATACGTAACTGGCTCAATTGGACCCTCGCTCACAGCCATAGACCTCACACTACATTACATCACACAACAACACCATGGCTGACATTGAAGTTGCAACACGAGCACCTGAGAGCGATGCACAGGAGGCATCGACTGCGCAGACTGCAGGTCAGACGGAAGGAGCTCCGCAGAGCCTCTTCCTGGGCGATACTCCTGCGCAGACAGGGCCAACTATGGGCGTAAGTTCGGTTCAGCGACCAACAGGCAGCACTGACCGAATGATCAGGAGCACTGCACTACAGACCGGCCAACTCCTGCTGGTGAAGTGCCTACGGGAGAAGTCACAAAACTTGGCGGTGTCGAGTGCTACATCACGAAACCCTCCGACTACCCTCATGCTCCCTCGAAGCTTCTCCTACTGCTTACTGGTGGCACTGGAATCAAGTCCACGAACAACCAGCTCCAAGCCGACAAATATGCCTCGGAAGGCTACCTCGTGGTCATGCCCGACCAGTTCGACGGCGAGCCGGCTACGAGCACAGTCACCATGGACGAAGTTACGGAGAAGACATCGTGGCTTGACACCATCAAGCTGAGAGCAGCTGAGGGAATCAAGGCATTCACAATTGATATGTGGCTTGCGAGACACACACCAGAGAAGGTCCTACCGATCTTGCACAAGGTCGTCGAGGGCGCCAAGGAGGAGTTCGCAGATGCAGTCGCAAACGGAGGCGGCGTGTACGGCGTGGGATACTGCTTTGGCGCCAAATACGTCCTCATGTTGGCTGGTGAGCTCCCCGACACAGTTGCTTGGGGACAGGCACCTGCAGAAGATGAGGAACAGGGCGCAGCGAAGAAGGCGCCAGTCCTGAAGGCAGGCGCTGTCGCACACGGAACGATGGTCTCGAAAGAGGACCTCGAAGCTGTACGGTCTCCTGTTTACATTGCTGCTGTCAAGGACGACCCGCTGTTCCCAGAGGACGAGGTTCTTACACCTGGCCGGCGGGCAATGGAGACCAACAAAGTAGAACACGAGGTCAAGGTCTATGAAGGGGTGCCACACGGCTTTGCGGTGTACGGAGATTACGAAGACTCGAAGATCAAGCACGAGCAATCACAGGCCTTCGGGGAGATGTTGTCGTGGATACAAGGCCACTAAACGTCCGGATGATCTGCACACCTGACAAGCAGGGATCCCCTCAGTTTCACGCGCGGCGTCGAAAGGCTGGACTTTTCTGTCGATTCGTAGTGTAATGATACCACTTCTTATGATCTACGGTATAAGATTGCCCGCGGCATTTTGACATTGCTGCTCACGGGCCTCCGCACCAGCGCAGGGTCAGCCTCACTGTTTGGGCGCGCGCGTTCGCTTTTCGTATAGTCGTGACCGCTCTTTCGCGAGTCGGCAAGCGTTGCTCCTACAACACAACATTGTCTCTTCCTCAAATAAGCTCTACGTCACCGGTTCCGCTCCCAACAGCCCATTTTCTCACTGCACTCCACCGGACTACCCATACGTCGCCTCTCTTCATTTCGAGGCGGCGGTCTGTGCCTTCTATGAACACAGTCCCGATATCGCTAAGTGCTCGTACAAACACGGCCTTGTCTTCGTCGGGCTTGTCCACCATGCTAATGCCACCTGTTGTGTCGTCTAGCCGCTGCAGTGATGCTGGGAATTGTGACAGAAATGACGCAGAGTAGTGTTGCGACAGTAGCGCCTGGTGCGATGTGAGGTACTGCAGTTCGGATGGGGAGAGAAGCGGTCGCATGGTATCGAGGGAGGCAGTGTGTTGCGCGCGAATGTGGAGCGGGTGTTGGTCGATCTACCCATTGCTGGTCAGCACATGCACGATCCTGAGCAACGCCTTCGAGGGAACGTACCTTCTTGAGTCTTGCCCTCAAAAAGCTCCTGACCAGGAACTTGAATCGCTCAAGTTCTGTTTGAATGACTATAAGCTTGAAATTTGTCTTTGGGTCCATATTTCCCGTCTGGTCTTCCACAAGCTCAATCTGCCTACGCCATTAGGACCTCTTCGCAACAACCACTCCACCGTTTCCATGTCCTGTATCAAGGACAGCAACATACCTGCCGTCTAATCCGCTCTAGCACTCTGTCCATCAGCTCCTCTGGCCAGCTGAGAATCTCAGGCGCTGTGCGCTCTGCAACCCATACTCTCGTCAACTCCTGCAGGTCTCTTGATTCCTGAGGCGTTGAGTCGACTGCGACTTCGGCGAGGAGATCGTCAATATCCATGGTCGTACGACACGGAAGCTGTGTGCGCCCGACCGCGGGTAGGCGTTCGACAGGGGAGGAAGTGCAGTACTGCGAGACAAAGCAAGACGATGTGTACCCTCGAGGTGTCAAATGCGTGTGGGACGTTGGGTGGAGTGTCAGAGAATGGTTAAAAGATACCGCGGCTGCAGGTACAAGACCGGATAGAGTTCGTGATCGCGTCTCACATGCTGCAGCGTTCACGGAAAGTGGGGCAGTCACATCGCTAGCGTGTTTAAAGCGCGTCGCGTCCGATTGGCTTGCAGTTTCAAGGTCAGGGCGCTCGCAGCTGTCAAGTCTCACGAAAGTATTGACAGCAAAAGCTTAGACTGGTTCGTGTCACAAGCAGGTACGATGCATTTAAGGTACTGTTTCATTTCCCTAGTTTCTACATGCAGTTTCTAGCCGGTATCATCTCTCTGCCGCATTACGACGAAGGACCCATCGATTACCTCCTCAAGTCTTGGCCACAGGCTTACCATCACCAACCCCAGCCTGGGAAGATCAAAAGACGTACGAATAAGTACACAATCGAATGGAATAAGAGCCTCAATAGGTTAAAGCGAAGCAAAGACCCTCAGTTGCGCCAATGTGCGACAAATGCTGGAATGCTTTCAGTCTGATGTAGTGGAGCCAATCTGGTATGGAGAGGGTGTCGAAGAATGGAAGAAGACCAGTTGGGGATAGGAGAGGATGTCGAGCTGACGATGTGTGGAGGTACATAGACCGGTTTATTTGGTTTCGTAATGTTTCTGAGATTGTGTCGTTGGATTGATGCTTTGATCTGCTCCACGGGGCCATGAAAATCCGTATGAGGATGGTAGTGACAAAGGAAATAATGAGACTGTGAGGCAGTGGTCTAATGCTGCCGTAAACAAGAATGATGTCCGAGCCTGCGGCCACGCGACATTGGGTATAAAATGCAGGAGCAACGGGAGTGGCGCAAGCCCAAAATGTAGAGACTGCTCGCAGTCGGTGTTGTGTTGTTCCCGCTGTCTGGAAGTCCAAATTGATGCAGAGAAAGAGCCAAATGGCAAATCGCTAGAACGCCTCGAGATGGAAATGAGTAAATGATCAAAACGCCGATGCTGTGGAATACCGAAGCAGCAAGTAATGGGAACGCCGTGGATCCAGTTCGCCGTGAATTAGAGCATGTCGTATACAAATCGTCGGCTTCGCGTGCGCTCAGTAGGAGGCCATGCGACGCGAAGCACCTATTCGCCCAACGGGTGAGTCGTCGCCGAGCATGAAGATGTTGCCGCCACTCTTGGACCGACTGAGAGACGTGGGGCTGTCTTCCATCTGGCAAGAGTGTTGGCCAATCGCGAACGTATGGGCACGGTTCAGCTTCGAGCGTTGTCGGAGCTTGTTAAGGCCACGTTCGCAGGATTGCTCGTGCTCCTTAGCATCCATACGAAGATAGTTCTGTGGGAAGCAACGAGTCGAGTTAGAGTGGTAGAAAGAACTATAGCCACCGTCAAGGATGTAGACCTCGGGATAGTGCAGTGCAGGGTAGCGGTGCGCATTCTCCTTGCGGTCTTGAGAGCGCACGAACTTGGCCCTGGGTTTATTAGAACAAGAGCGGAGTAGATGCACAGTGCGCGGACTTACATGAGAGGCGCGCGGTGCGCGGAGTATTCACAGTGCAGGATGAGAAGCGTGTTAGTGTTGGCTGGCGCGGAGAAGAGACGCTCAGCCAATTGCTCTTTGTCACAGAAGTTCAATGCGCCTTCAATGTGTCCTCCGTTGTACTCGTACTCGAAGCGGCAATCAATGATGGCTGTCTCGTCATACATGTGCTCGTAGGTACCGTCAAGCACTTGGATGAGTGTTTCATGGGTGATACGAGGAAGGCTCTCGGGCTCAGTGGGTGTGAAATGAGGCAGCTTGAGCGAAGGGCAGTCCTCTGTATCCATCACAGACGACAGACCACTGGGTGAATCAGACTCGTCACTATCGTTCTTCGCGTTCATCACGTCGCCAGGATGCTCAAACATGCTCAGTGATCTCCTCATCTTACTAGGGCGAGGACGGCTGTGAGCGGCACTTTGTTTCCTAATGGCAGCAAGGGGTGAGCCATTGTTGCGGGACTGTATGTTTGAGCCGAAGGGAAATGGCTTAATCTTAGATGACGCGAAGAGTGATCCATTGGAGATGGGGCGACGTTCTCGGGGGGGTGAAGGGGCAAAGCACTCGTCAAGACTGGGTGATGATGTGTTGCCAATGTTCTCAAAGCCGTCACGGTCACAGCCAGCGCCAAACCTGAAAGGCTGCTGTTCCTGCTGCTTGAAGGAAACAGTGTTGGTCGAGAAGTTCTTCGTGCGTGAGAGAGATGGTCGGAGAAGGATGGACTTCTTACGACTGCGACGCGTCAGTAAAGGCTTGAGTGGTTCACGCAGATTGTACGTACTCAGCAGCAGAGCTTGGGCGAGGAATGTCTAGCTCATTAGCAGGCTGCTCGCAGGGAGAGAGCATGTCGTCGTCGTCGTCGTCGTTGTTGCTGGGCATCACCTCTGGAGAGGGCGACGGCAGTGTGATGTAGCTGTTGTAGGGCGCCTTGTGCGGCAGCGGCGAGATGTCCATGGAGTCGGGCACGAAGCAGGGCGAGGAGTCGGGGATTGGCGGCGTGGTCACGCCTTCCCATCTGACTGGAGGGGTTGTTACGCCTTCGGCTGCTTGGTTAGAGGTCAGCCTATATTCGCGCCGACAACAAAGCACAGCGTGGCTTACTGTGAGCATCGACCTGCTGGAACAAAGCCGACGTAAAGAGGGAACGACGGGGGGTGGCGAGCTGGGGGCTAACAAAGGAATTAGCAGGGTGGACAATGGGCGGATTGCATATGCAAGGGTGGGCCGTACCTCTGGTCGACATGCAGATTCGACGACATGTCAGCGGCCAGGCTTGCCGTCGGCGACGATCCCCTCATTGGCTGGATGGCGAAGTACGAGTTGTCCATGCCTCCCTTCCTCATGCTCATGTCGCGGAAGTTGAAGCTCTTCTGGCCCAGCGGGTGGGCGGCAAACAATGGCTTTGATTGTGGCAGGTCGCGGCGATAGCCCCACGGGCCGGGAATGGCGGCGGGCGGGCACATGGCGGCCAGCGGCGACGACATCTCCATGGCGGCGATGGGCGGCGGTGTGCGGTGCGGCGGCGGCGGTGCAGTCGAGGTGCAGCGAGCGTGGGCGGCGGGCGGAGGTGCTGCGGGCGGGCTCTCAGCTCACTGGCGGCGAGGGACGGTGGTAGGGTTGGCGGCGGGGAGAGCCGTGGAGCATATAAGACAGGAAAGCTAATTCCAATCTGAAGATGCTCGCGGTAAACAGCCTCGCAGTCGGACGCTAATATACACAGAGATGCTGGTCGCGGAGGGCTAGGCGGACATGGAGCTCGCTATCGGCGGGTCGGTAGCGGCGAGTCGATGGCGGTGGTGGCAGCGGCTTCCCAACGAGTTACCCCAGTGCAGTGAGCGTCGAGCTTCTTCTAGTCAATACTCATCAGTGCCGGTGCCAGCTGTCGAAGGGAGGGAATGGCCTTCTTGGGTGCGAGAAGGGTGAAGAAAAGAGAGGCAGGGCAAGGTCACCCAGCTGGATTTGAGGTTGCCGAGCCTACGCTTCCACAGCAACGACCAAGCTGCAGTGGAGGTGGTCCAGCACGGCGGCCAGTGCGCGCGTTGGCGAGGCATAAGCGCTGCACGGAGGCCTCACCACTAGCAGGCCTGCTGCACACGGCCCTGGCAGCAGCGGGACGAGGATGGGGCAGTTTGCTCTTTCGGTACTGCTGCTGCTGCAGCGCCGCTGATCCGCGGCGTTTCATTGACGCTGCCCGCAACCGCAATCACGATCACGCTGCAGCTAACGCGCCTTGCGTCTGCGGCTGCCGGCGAACCTGTGTTTACGACGCGCTCTGCGGCAGTGCAGCGCGGCGAAGGATGCTGTGGCATTGCCATGGCAGGCAGCGCGCAGTTGCGCTGCTCACGGGCGAGGCCAGCGCCATGCAGCCCGCCGGAGCTGGCTGAGGCACCTGCACACCATATCTCCCTCGTCGCGTTACCTTGACAGCACGCTGGCACGGATCCCGCCCCGACCAGCATTATGCCGGCAAGCCCTGAAAATTGCGTGAAACCAGCAGTTCGCTCTCCGCTTAACTGCTGCACCGGCCTCTGTCCAAGCAGTATCTGCGCCGACGGCCCTCGTGTGAGGCGTCGCGAGGAGCCACAGTGCCCTTCTAGCCGTCACCTGCGTCACGTAGAGACGGTTTCCCATGGAGACGCCTCCGGTCGACCCAACATTGCACCGAACAGCTTACCTATTACCACCGCAAGGCCTAGCCGCGGATCGCCCCCAGTCGAGTGCTAACCTTGTAGGAGTCTCTGCTTGCATCCTGACACGGTAGGCCGGCGTCAGTGTGGTCAGCTCTCACGAGTCTTTCGTCATCGCACCAGGGACGGTGACTTGGCGCTGCTCTGCCAGGGAAACAGCCTCGAAGCCGCTGGCCAGCTGCTCGTTGTGAGTGGCCAGGACACGGCGCCCTGGAGTAGCTTTAGGCGATGGCCCAGGTCTGATAGGGCAGGCGGCTCAATTTCGCTGGCCCCGTTGGTACAGGGAACCGACGTCGCAGCACCTCCGTTTTGTGCTGCGCGGCCCGTGAACTCCTCGATATTACAAGCTTTTTACCATATGTGGATGCATTAAACTGGCTTCGTCCGAGCTCCGCTGGTGGCAGAACCGTCTCTTAGTGCGTGCTCGAGATCGAGCTGCCAGGAGGCATCGCGATTACGATACCCCTTCAACGTCATTCTCTTAAGGCTGAGTTCGATGAGCACGATGATCCGATTTCCCAGTTTGCTAGTCTTGCACTTCTTGTTTTGTCTCCTGAGACAACACATCAACAGCGTCGCTCATCTCTGCTACAAAAAACAATCGCTTCCCGGACATGGGTTCGGACAGGCCGGTGGAGGCTGTCGCCATAGCAGCTGAACTTAGGAAGGGTCGTTCGAGAACACGGGCGTTCCCAATCCCCCGAGCAAACCGCGTGCACAAAGCCTTCACAACGGGTACCATCATCATTTCGGGTTGGACCCCACCACCGGTGACCCCTCTTCTGTGGACCTGAGAGGCTGAGAGGCCAATTGCGGCGCTTGCGAAAAGCGCTATCAAACAGTCGCGTGTCGTCTCCCGGTGGACGCGACAGGCGATTAGACACAAATAACCTAAACCGGCACACAAATGGGCATCGCGCGCGCAGTCTCGTGACTAAGAGCATGGGTTTTTCACTCAACCCCAGACCTGCGGGAGGGTCTCTGCGTCTCAGGACCCTGAATTTTTTCTGCACTGTGACAGCCAGTTTGAGCACAGTATTCGTCAGACGTAAGCATCAGGCCGACTGCATCCGATGTTCGTGCATGAAGACTCGTCACGCTCGTGGAGTCGGCAAAGCTTCAAGCCTCCAAAGAGAACAGATTTGCACGCAAGTGTTACGTCCGTCGCTGGAGATCTCTAGCTATAGACGCATGGCCGGAAAAGAAAACTCAATGGAGGTGGACCTGAGTCGATCTCGGTTGAGGCGTTACCGTTGTCCCATGCAACTATCGCCAGTCTCGCAGGCCCCCTTGGCGGCGCCTCAAAACGTGCGATTGTCAGCCCAACTAATCTATCTCGAGCACCTCCAGGGTCCATGAGGATTCTGGCGCAGCTGAGCGGGAAGGTGTACGGTCTCACCGGACTGCGTCAGGGTGACTGTGGGGTTGGGAGGGGTGCTGTTGCTTCATATAGCGAGGCTTCGCTCTATGGAGACTGACGCTGTGTTGGGCGTATGGAACACTGCGAATTAGCACACAGCACACAATTGTGCTCGAGTTGTGCTTGAAGGAGTGCTCTCGAGCTTCATTTAACATGCGGGTTATATTTAGTGGGCGGTTATAGGTAAGCATATCACTCCTGGACGGTAGGGAGTAATCAGCTGCTCTTGAAGTCTTCAAAAGACCAGTATATCACACAAGCACTCCGGAGCTCTAGTTTTCCTTCGATGTTGATTCAGCAGACAAATTCTGCATCTCATCAAGAGCTCTATACGGCCAAAGTCACGCGGCTTTCGTCGTGCCGAACAAGGCTTCGCCACAGTATTTATTCTGCACAGTGGTGGATACCTTGGAAAAACTGCAGGAGCTTCCAGAGCAACGCGAAAGTAACGCGAGAGCTCCATCACTCAGGCTTGACCGATTGCAGGGGAGCATCCACCTGAACCATTGCTGTGGTACGCTTGAGCAAACGTGGTTGCCAGGCGCGGTGCGGGGTGCCAAGCCACGGATTCATATTCCGCCGTGATTGAGCTAGCACTCATTCAGCGAGCGGTGAAAGCTACAATTCTGGCAGAACTTTTCGTTCGTGAACTTTTCGTGACAAGCGTGATCGAGCTTAGTCCCATCAAATCAACCAGGAAGAGAACCAAAATGGGTGTTAAGAACCGCAAGAGAGAGCGTGATACTGTGCAGGCCGAAAATGTTGAAGAGGCTCCCGCGAAACGCCGCAAACAACTCAATGAAGAACACCTGAAGCTGTCGAAGCTTTACGAGGACCTAGCAGCAGAATCAGACGAAGTACGCTTTGAAGCTGCCAAACAGCTCATTGTCAGGTTCTCACCCGAGAGCAAACCAGCTGCGAAAGAGGTGGAAACTGCGTTGACACGCTTGATAAAGGGTCTTTGCAGTCAGAGGAAAGCGGCAAGAGTCGGTTTCTCGCTCACACTGACCGAACTGCTGCGTCAAGTATTTGGTGGTGACAAGATTGACGGTCTGGATCATGATGTCCCGTCAATCATCAAAATGGTTGATGAGAAGACCGAGGTCGAGGGAAATGTTCCTGGACGAGTATGAGTGACTTCCCTTGCGCTGAGCTTAGAGGGCTGACTATCACAGGCCCGACGAGACCATCTGATCGGTAAACTTTTCGGATACAAAGCTATTATGCAATCTACAATAGTCATTGAACCGGAACTTTCCATGGAATGCTGGAACCAGCTTCTGGACCACATCTATGGAATGGCACGCGACATACCATGGCTACGCGAAGAATGTGGGTTAGTTCTCGTTGAAGCAGTGAAGAGTCTGAAGGCTCAGCCACAGTTCGAACAGTGCGCAGAGGAGGCAATCAAACGTCTAACTCCATTCAAACTTGTCAGTACGCCACAAGGCGTCGCGGTGTGGCTTACAGTGCGGACAAACTACGAGAAGATTTTACCAGAGGGCGTTTGGCATCAAAAAGATCCTCTTTCTAAGAAGGAGCGATCGCGGTTAGCAAAGCTTATGAAGGAAGATTTTCATGTCGATTCTGAGAACGCCAAAGACGGAACTATCAAATCTGCTGCTGCAAACCCAAACCCTACCTTTGCCTGGAATCTGGTCTTTGGCGAAATACTGCGGCGAGATGAGGAGAGCAAGGGTAGCGCGAAAGAGCCATCCAAACCCGAATTTCCTCAGCTGTGGATCGACATTGTAGACAGTATGTTCACCGCGCAATAAGTATTAAAGTTAAGACTGACTCGACCAGACAATTTGTTTTCGACCACCTCCTCTCATGAAAGAAAGTCGTGGGGCTTCAAACTATTCAGCAACATGATTTCTCAGGTACCTGCGTGGGCCGTTCCCGCCTTGTTCAGTCCAAATCTTATGAGGACTGTCGTTAATCAGAGCAAGAAAGACGATAGGTTCCTTCACACAGCGGCACTCGCAGCTCTCAGGTCTGTACAGTCGAGGGTTGAAAGGGACAGCAACGCTGCCTTCCCCGTCGTTGTTGCGCTCACCACAAAACATGGTAGCGTTGATTTTGACAGGGCTACAAAAACCAAGACGCTCGAGCAAGTTCTTCTCTCGGCTGATGATAGTGCACTCAAGAAGATCGTCCGACACCTGAAGTCCATTATCCTTCGGCCCGACACCGAGGAGCAGAATGTTGCAGACAGTCGTCGACAGGTCATCGCTGATCTCCTCATTAACACAATAAAGCAGTTCAAGCGCTATGATGAACTATCTGAAGATACTCTCGATGGCGACAACTGGCTTCGGGGTATCGTTGAACTGCTGGTGGAGCAAGCATATTTCACCCCTTCAAAAGACGTGAAGACCAGCAAGGTACCTCTTCCTCCAATCAGCGAAGCCAGCAGGACAATGTTCCAAGAGCGTCTTTCCTCGAGTCTCACGAAGTTGCTTGGTGTCGAGGTTGGCACCAAGTCTTATTTCGCCTCGATGATCATAAACATTGTTCGGGCTAAGAACGCATCTACCAAGACGCTTGAGTCGATTTTCAAGGCGGAACCGAATGTCATGGAAACAGTCCAGAAAGCATTCGAGACTCTTGATAAGATCTCCAAAAAGGTAGACAAAACATTCACAACAATCTCTGACCAGCACAGCTAATACAAGCATAACAGGGATCAATTGCTGGCAACAAAATGGCGGCAGAGGGTTTCATACTTCTCTATGCGTTGACATTGCTGCAAGTCTACAACGGTGACGGTGATGCCATCATGATGCTCGACGATCTTGATGCGTCTCGCAAGGCTATGGCAAAAGACAAGAACTCTGGCGAAGGCTCAGATGCATTTGTCGAGATTGTTTTATCCTTCCTCGGCAACCCACGCACCCTATTTCGCAAGATTGGTGAAGAGGTCTTCTCTATCTTCGCATCTGAGATTGGCTCAGAGGGTTTACAGTCGCTTGCCGAGATCCTGGACACGGAGGAGAACCTTGAAGGACAGAAAGAGTTGTTTAACCAAGGTGACGACGACACTGAACATGACAAGTCTGACGATGACTCTGGCGATGCTTCGGAGATGGACTCAGACGTCGAAATGGTAGATTCGGATGTTGAGCTGGTTAATGGTGATGGTGACTCAGAGGACGAGTCTTCTGGGTCTGATTCCTCGGACACTGACAGCAACGACAGCGATGATGAAGATGAAGAAGATGATGCAGAGTTGACGCAGTTTAACAACCTCCTTCAGATGACACTCGGAACAGCAAAAGCTGATATGGACGGTGACGACGATTCCGACGATTCCGACATGGATGATGAGCAGATGATGGCCTTGGATCCTCAACTTAGCAAAATCTTCAAGCAGCGAAGCCAAGTCACAAGCAAGAAGAAGGACAGAGAAGATGCAAAGCAGAACGTCGTCCAGTTCAAATCGAGAGTCCTCGATCTACTGGCGATATATCTGGAGAAGCAGTACTCAAACGCACTCACACTGGAGGTCCTTCTGCCCATACTACGCCGCACACGTGCGAGTGCAAATAAGCAGTTGGCCGAGAAGAGCAGCAAGTTGCTCAAGACATACTTCGATACCCGCTCGAAGCACAAGGCTCCTCTGCCAAAGCCAGAAGCGATTGAGACAGTGTGGGCAACACTGAAGGGTATTCACGAGGAAGCGAAGAATGGCGGTGGCGCCAAAGCTCACGCCGATGTGTGCAGTAGCGCTAGCTTGCACGTGGTCAAGGTACTTGTGGGCCTCGATAAAGCGAACTACTCCGGTGTTGTGGATGTGTATGCGGAGACACAGAAGCAGTGGTTTGCGGACAAAAAGTCGCCTCTCCAGCCAACACTGTTCACGCAATTCCAGAACTGGTCGATGAACGCCCAGAAGCAGAGCAAGTAGTAACATAGACGTATGCGATACCATCTATTGCCAACATCCGCAAACGCGTCATCACGCCCCTCGTTCAGTGTCTTAACAGCTGCGTGTGACTTACATATTGATAGCGAGAATCTTGCCTGCGCGTAGCTAGTTTAACGGCAAGTCCTGCGCCTTGTACATGTATTACTCCAGTACAGCAAAGTAATATCGGCTGCAGTAGCGCATAGCGCGGTCGTACCCGCAGATCTGAACCTTGATACTACACCTTCTAGAACTAGTCTGGCTTTGTCTTTATACCACGTACGTCTCGTGAGAGGCCATCTTTGGTCCGGACATACCCCACAATCTTTGATTCTGCACGCCACGTGGATAGGTAGCCCGCGTGTCAGACCACGAGGGCACTTCTCAGGTCCGTCTCCAAAGCGGTAATTAGCTATCCAACCAACCACGACACGGAGGTACGGTTTTCATGAGACGTGGAGATGCATACCAGGACTGTCAAACTGTGTGGTTCTTCCGGCGCTTCTTCGACCGTCACTGGCGCCAATTTGCAATTTCCAAGGTTTCATTATTCTAAGTAAACTCCTCTCGGAATGCAGGACGTTCGTTTGATATCAGATGCAGCATGAAAGGTACTGCAGCCGATGGAACGAGAACTATGTCTCCAGGTGATTTGCAGTGGCTGAGGGCGCTGCTAGCGTCCTGAATACTTCAACATTCTCATGATCAACAGATGACTCTGATGCAGGTCCACTGCTGATCGTCTTATAGTCAAATTGGTCGTACCTGACTGTGGGTGCTATACACATGGTGTTCCGTGCTAAGACGGCGATGTCCTGCTCTTTAGCCGTGTTAGCGACTTACAGCCAATATGGGTTTAGATGCAGGACTACTCGCTTCCCTACCTTGATTCGACGGGTCGCATGGACAAGCAGAGTGGCGCTTTTGTGCCCTGTGCTTCATGCAAACTGTTCGGTAAGCATCAAAAGGCTCCAGCCATCAGCGCACGGCTGTCACCGCCATTAGGACCCTGATTGTCTTTCATGGCTGGGAAGGGATTGGAGGCTTTCAATTGCCACCTTGGCAAGGTCTTGTTGGAGCCCTGGAGTCGAATCCGCTGACACCCTGGCACGATTATCTGGCGCCAGTTTGAGTGTCTGAGCCGAGTTGTGGAGGCATCTGCGCCCCAGCCCGTCCCCGCATTCGAGCCACCCTCATCTCGCGTTGACAGTTCAGTCGCCCTGAGGCTAAGGGAGGCGAAATCTCAGAGCAATATATTTGCGGGAGGGCGGCTGCCTATGCTCACTACTGCCTGCTGTACGAGTTTACATTCTGACAGCTTTTCAAACACAAAGAAACACACTTCACACCGCGTTCCGACTTTGATCTTGGACGTTTGTGTCGATATCGTGGCTGCGCGCTTGTCCACACCAGAAGACTCGATTGCAGCTTCCTTCGGCCGTTCCACCAATCATGGCCGAACTCACGCCTTCTCCAGACATTAGTCCCGTGTCAGCAGCAACCACCAATGGTCTCTTCCCGCGAGACTCCTTTTGTCTTAATCTTTCCACTTTACCGGACGCGAGCGGCTTCATGCTCAAGTCTGCACTTCGATCTCCTCACCTCCTCGAGTCTCCGAATGGCCTTTTTTTTGGTGGTGGTGGTCTGAATTCATACCGAAAGCGGCCCCGCAACATGTCTCAGTCATCTGGTACCGATCGTGAGATGTCCACAAACGGAACACCGCCCGCAACGAATCAGGGAGGATCCTCCGCACCCACAAGCATCAATTCCAACGGCACCAGCGATCAACGGTCTTCGAATAAGAAGCGTCCCAGTACTGACACAATCGACTATCCAAGGCGACGTGCTACTATCGCGGTACTACAACTCATCTCCTTGTACCTAGTACCAGCTGACAAGCGTAGTGTGAAATATGTCGGTCCAGGAAATCGCGTTGCGACGGTACGAGACCAAAGTGCAGGCTTTGTACAGAACTCAACGCAGAATGCATCTACAGGGAACCAGGTATCAAGCTGGACGCTGGCGATAAACTGATCTTGGAACATCTCAATCGCATTGAAGGTCTTCTGCAGACCAGTCTCACCAGCACTTTCTCGTTAGCCACTCACTCACCAACAATAAGCAACGCCACAAGTGAGGACTACCTCGGACGCAGCAACGGCCATCTGTCCAGCCTGGGCATGGTACAGCCAATCAACGGCATCGGTACGTGGACCAATCATCCCTCCAACATATCGACCATGCCAAAGACGCATAACACTGCGGCTTTGAACCTGTTGTCCTCCCCTATGATTCGAGAGCTGGTTTCTCGTCCATACGACCCAAAGATCCTACTTCAGCTGGAGATGAGCCGGGAGCCGGTCAACCTTGGTACGTCACGGGGATTGGATCTTTCCAACACAGGCCCGTATGTCCAGGCATATTTCGAGCGAGTAAACGTCTTTTATGCCTGCGTAAACCCATACAACTGGAGCAGCTACTACCAAACCGCGCTTGCACACGGCTTTCGCGGAGGGCCGGAGAGCTGCATAGTACTCCTCGTGCTTGCACTTGGCCACGCTGGTAGCACCGGAAGCATAACGTTGCATAACCCCGAGAAGGATCCTCCTGGTTTGCCGTACTTTGCTGCAGCATGGGATCTGCTTCCTAGCGTAATGACGAGGAACAACATGGTTGCTGCGCAGTGTCAGATCCTGGCCGCTGCCTACCTGGTGTATCTGGTCCGACCTGTGGAAGCATGGAACGTTCTATCAGGAGCTAGCATGAAGCTGCAACTTCTTCTGAGCGCCCCCGGAAGAGTATCGCCAGCCGAAGAAGAGCTAGGCCGGAGGGTGTATTGGAACGCAGTGATGATTGAAAGGTAAGCTAGCCAGCCTTTGCATTTTCGTTTACTGACAATCATGGCAGCGACCTTCTCGCCGAGCTCGACTTGCCACACTCCGGCATCTCGCAATTTGAAGAAGGGTTCTCATTGCCTACCGGCTTTGAAGACATGGGTACTGAAGCGGTGGGCCGAGATGAGTTGTGGTATTTCCTTGCCGAAATTGCCCTCCGAAGACTCCTCAACCGGGTGAGCTCGATGCTCTACATCCGTACCACACCATATTCGAAAGGACCTGCCGCCACGTCGATCGCCCAGTTGGATCCCCTTGTGGTGGAATTGGACTTCCAACTGAATCAGTGGTATGCTGGCTTGCCGCCTGCGATGCAGTTCCCGCTTGACCGGGTGCCCCTGCAAAACCCGGTACAGACTGTACTAAGGTTACGGTACTTTGCCTGCCGGACAATTATCTTCCGACCATACGTACTGCTTGTCTTGCAGGACGAGAGTCTTGCATTGGATTCTAGCGTACAGGACAATTGCCACAAGTGCTTGGAGGCATGTGTACGCCAACTTGAGTACATTACTGCGCACCATGCAGGCCATCTACCGTACCTATTCCAAGGCGCGCTATCGTAAGTCCCTTTCTCCATGATACTATCCCACGTTATGCTAACATGTCTACAGTATCGTCTCGCAGACTCTTCTCATTATGGGCGCGACCATGACCCAATCATTGTCACAGCTCCTACCTCCGCCAGCGACCATGGACGATATCATCAACAACGTTGTGCTAGAGATAGATCGTTATGCACATCTTGCTCCCAGTATACGACTCTCTGCCGAGCTTGTCCGTGAAGCAGAGGGAAAGCGGCAGATGTGGCTTCGCACCGCTGGACTCAAATTCGACTCTTGACAGACGGACCTTGGCGACAAGACACCCACATACTACCACGATCCACCGTACGACAAACTCTGACCTGAGCTAATCGCTCAGTCAGTCTTACGTGTTCAGGACGTTGTCCGGCTCAGATCGTCATGCAGACGACTCGACAGCACAGTTGAAATCTAGAAGCCTGACGTCGCTCCACGCATGCAACATGCAAAGTTATCACATTCGCAGTAATGCAGGGGACGATGCATGGAACATTCTCTTCCACAGGGGTTTCTTCACTAGGTACCTGGCGGGCAATATGCTCGCTGGTAATGTGATGAAAAGTACCGCCGGGTAATAGAACGTCGTACCACTGCCACAGGCTATCAAGTATGGCACTAGTCGTACAACAGCAAGAGAAGCTCAAGTGGCAGCAGTTTCACGAAACACATTTTCAGTGTGTACAAGAATGATACTGCGACAGGTGGTACACCGATTGGCAAATGAAGTCAACTTTGTGCATAGTGGCGGAACCGCAATACTCGAGTAAAGAGCCTCGACGCAGTGTAACGATATATCCGAACATATACTGATAAAAATGGATACTCTGTACTCTGCACAATGCATAATCAAACTTTGAAACCCCGCTGTCTTTTCTGCAGTAATCTGACCGCGTCTTCTGCCTGGTACAGTAGCCCCTCCATCAGCCCCATCTACTGCCACGCAACACAGCCTTTTGCCTCAGCGCAGAACTCAGGTCAGATCAATATCTATAAATTGCAACAAAGCTTATCTGCATCGCCCAGCATGGTCAACAGGCTTCAGGGATGGTGCGTATGCACCCCATATTATCGACTTCGATTTATCCGGATCCACATGCCGGGGTCGTGTGCAAAGCCGATCCTGGGCCGGCACAAAGTGCCACTGAGGAGCGCAGAAAGCGCGTGTGTGTAGCCGAGCGTATCGCCGAGGCACAGCCAGCTGTGGAATTAGAGTAGGGTCGCGTGGTGCGCGAGCCTGAGATAGATGCTTTATGGCGGGCACCAGGTCGCGTGGTGCGAAGCACCTAAGGATTCTATGATGTCCGAGTGGGTATTGAATGTTGCATTGAGCTCGATTCGGTACTTCAAAGTCACAGTAGTCTCATGTGACCACTGCAGTCTTCTCGCCGTCCGCTGAAGCCTGTTGCTCTTTGACCGGTCTCTCGCGATCAGCCCTTGCCGTCATGGCCCAGGGTGGCTCTCCATCGTCATCAAACTCGGCCCACTGGAAGAACGAGCATCCGTCTTGTCCCGGGATGTAGTTTGTGTGGCACATCCACATGTACCGGCCCCGAGACTCTTTCTTCCTTGTAGCGCAGCGCAGCACAGTGGATACGCCGCATTTACACTTGGGCGTGTACCGCGGGTGCAGGCTGTCCTTGTAGAACCGGTAGGTGATATTGAGCCGCTTGTTCTTTGCCAAAGGGTGCGGGTCAATAGCTTGTGCAGGGGCAATGGAGTGTTTCCATTCTTCCTGCATCTCGGCATGCATGATCAGTAGCGAATTGTGCGGCAAGTGAATGGAGATCTGCCCTTGGGCGTCTGCTAGAGAGCCGTCGTCTTTGCGGTACTTGTCGTCTTCGGCATGGATCTTGCGGACGCGGAATTCGCGCGCGACTCCAAGGCTCAGGCTGCCGATGACAGCGCGTGGGCCAATATACGTCAATTGGTCGGCGTGGTAGCCAACATGCTCCTGTGGGCCGTCGTAGCAGTTTACGAATGCTGTGTTGGCTTTCCAGGGCTGGTGAGATTGGTATTTTAGCTTCTCGCCGTTGGGATAGAAGTCTCGGATCCGACGTTGTATTTCGCGGTTGACTGCTTCTTCGACCTGGGGGGCTGCGTTGAGCATCTCTGGTAGAGTTTGCTGGACACTCTGCGAGATATAAGTATAATCCAATATTTAAGGTGGCTTCCTATCCTACCTCGATTTTGCGACCATCATAGATGTACTCTGTCTTCTGCTCCTCGGCTTCGGCAAAAGAATTGACGTAGAAGCAGAACGTATGAGGGCTGGTCACCACGCGATCGAACAGCTTGAACTCGAGACTCTGATACGTTGGCGTCTCCTCGAGCAGTTGCTTTAATAACGAAGTTGCTTGCTGGGGCGGCAGAAAGTTATGGATGATGGAGCATGGTGTATTCTGCTCGATGTCTTCGGGACTGAACAGGAAGAGGGTCTTGCCTTTCTTGACCAAAGGCTTTTTTGAAAGTCCACTATCATCGGGATTTAAACGAAAACATGATAGTGACGATTGATATCCAGTAGCAGCGTTCGCACTTCGTTTTCTTGGAGATGCAAGTGTGCTCTGTGTGAGGCAAGTAGATGCTTTCTCGACAGACCCATCCGAAGCCAGCAATGCCTCAAGTAACGTTGCCTCGTCGGCAACCGGGTGCAGTGAAGCCAATATAGCCAATTTGAAATCTGTAGATTCTTCTTCCTGT
This sequence comes from Boeremia exigua, assembly GCF_020726555.1. NCBI lineage: Eukaryota > Fungi > Ascomycota > Dothideomycetes > Pleosporales > Didymellaceae > Boeremia > Boeremia exigua. The sequence goes on along the minus strand of NW_025763518.1, from coordinate 1,510,862 downwards.
TCTGGTGTTGAGACGTGCTGAAAAGCTGTAGACAGTGGCGGTGCGGGCTTTTGCGGTGCTTCAACCCGCTTCCTCTTTCTCAACACGAAGGCGTCCATGTTCTGTTGTGGTCAAATTGGTCCTGCACATGTTTGTGATGACCAGCCAGAAGTAGCTGAATCACCTCAAAAGACGCGCCACTGCCATCGCGTTGTCACGTGCGCAATTAGATCGGCGGGCAACCCCGCTAGATCTCAGCCTCGGCCGTTCTTCACTGGTCATCCCAACCATGTTGCCATACACCAACAGCTTGAGACTTGTGCGAGCGACGATGCTCGACACATTCCTCGTAGTACACGACATATAATACGCAGGAATTTGCCAGTTGGCGTTAGTTTTCAAATCAACAGCACCATGTTGGAGTTCCGGACACAGGGTTTCAACGGCTACAGCGTCAAGTACTCGCCATTCTTCGATTCGCGCATAGCAGTCGCCAGCTCGTCGAACTTCGGGCTTGTGGGGAATGGCAGGCTATACATCCTCGGCCTGACGCAAAACGGAATCGTAGCAGAAAAGTGGTATGTCCACATTCACATGCTCCTTCATCGTCGCATGTATTAATAGCTGCACAGGTTCGACACACAAGACTCGCTCTTCGACTCGACCTGGTCCGAGGCGCATGAATCGCAGATCCTTACCGCGGGCGGCGACGGCTCCGTGAAGCTCTTCGACATTAACGTCGACCAGTTCCCGATCCAGTCGTGGACCGAGCACGCGCGCGAAGTCTTCAGCGTGCACTGGAATCTCGTGTCGAAGGATACGTTCCTCTCCTCGTCGTGGGATGGCACAATCAAGATCTGGAACCCCAATCACAACGCCAGCATCACCACGCTACCGACACACAGCTGCACGTACTCGGCGCAGTTCAGCCCGCATGCGCCCAGCATCGTGAGCAGTGTGAGCAGCGATAGCCATTTGCGCGTGTTCGACCTCAGGACCCCGGCCAGCGCGAGTAACCACCTTACGATGAGCGTGCCGATACACACGCCGCCGAAGCCACGGATGGGTGCTGCAGCTTCAGTGGGCGTACCGCCGAGTGAAGCCTTGACGCACGACTGGAACAAGTACCGAGACAGTATTGTAGCGACGGCGGGCGTGGACCGCCTGATACGGACGTTTGACATACGGATGGCTGCTGCTGGGCCAATTGCAGTGCTACCTGGACATGAGTACGCTGTGCGGAGATTGACGTGGAGCCCACACTTGTCAGATATATTGCTCAGTGCAAGTTACGATATGACTTGTCGTGTATGGACGGATGGGAGCGCGATGGGCGCAGGGACAATGAAGCAGGAGAACATGTTAGAAGACCCTATGGTGTTTGGAGGCGGGAGAGAAATGGGCAGGATGGGGCGGCATACAGAATTCGTCACAGGTGTAGACTGGTGTCTGTTTGGAGCTGAGGGGTGGTGCGCCAGCACAGGGTGGGATGAGAAAGTCATGGTCTGGGACGCCAGGGCGATCATGCGGTAATGAAAATATCGTGAGTGGACTTTGCATGTACTTCTGCCGCTGGAAGGGATATCCGAACACCGGAATTTCGCGCTCCTACATTACCCGCTGCTTCTTATAGTCGAAGTCGAACCCGTGCTTCCTGTGCACTGCTTTCACAAAGCCAAGTGCCTTCTCGAAAACCTCTAGCCTTTCCTTCTCCATGATCAACGAAGGCACTACACAGTCAGTATAGTTTCAAAGTTCGGGGACTAGATACTCACACTCAATAAACCCATGAAACCCCTTCTCCACGACCATGACATCCACCGCCCCATCACCCCTCTCCGTCCTTTCCCTGTCAAGCCTCTCAACAAGCACCGTCTGCTCATGCAGAAGAATATCGATCCCTGCACACACAAACAGCAAATCCTCGGGCAAATCCTCACTGCCAGCAAGAACAGGATGACACCTCGCATCCCCACTATTCCCCTCCCTCTCCGTCCCCGCATACGCATCAAACAGCGGCTCGAGAACCGCCAACGGATTCCGCGCCGGAAACCCCTCAGGCCGCACTTTATCCCGCGGCCTCAGCCTCAAATCCACAGGGACGCAGAACCCAAGCCACGCCTTGGCCGCGCCAGCCGGCAAGCCCTGACACGCCCCCAGCGCCAGCGCGCCGCCCGCAGAACTGCCCCCCAACGTCAGCAAGCCCGAGTCTGCGCCCAACACCGCGGCGTTCGCAACGGCGTGGCGCACAATGTCGTCCGCGTCGTCGTGTGCTGCGGGATACACGTGCCGCGGCGCCAGCCGGTACGAGCCGCTCACGACGACGGCGCCGGTGCGCTGCGCCAGCAGTGCGCACCAGCGGACGTTCTGCTCGGGGCCGCCGCCGACGAAGCCGCCGCCGTGGAAGTCGATGTGCAGCGGGCGCGGGGCGGTGTCGGGTGGAAGGCGAGGCGGCTGGAAGACGAGGCAGCGCTTTGGGCCGCTGCGGGTAGGGATGTAGGTCACGGTGTAGGAGGTGGTGAAGAGGAAGGTGGAGCAGGTTAGGGAGAAGGCAAGAACGTTGATGGGTTGGAGAAGGAGGAGGCGCCATCGATGGGTGAATGGGAGACTGGAGAAGAGGGCATCGGTTGTGGGTTGCAGGATGCGTGGGAAGATCGATAGCTTTGCTAAGAGGTGCGTGAGGGCCATGGTGGTGAAGTTACACTTGTGAGCGTCTTACACGCGCAAGATTCGAGTCGACGTGTGAAGTGCTCTGTCGCATTGTATTTATCCCGGCTGTTAAAGACGTTCTCTCCGATGTCAGTGGTGCTTCTACCCAATGCGAGATACGATGTGGCTGCTGACCTCGGTCGGTGCTTGCCAATCCGTGGCGCTGTCAGGTAGTGCGACTGGCCGATGTTGACAGGGGCGATCGTGGACACGCCAAATGGTAAGAGCGTTGTGGGAAAGAAAACCATAAACTATAATCAAAGCGCTGAATTATATTCTATCTTATGCTTGGCATCTCGTGGGTATCGTAAGCTCATTCATGCTTTCGTGTCTTGAGTCGTTATGAAGTAGGAATGGAAAAAAAGATTAGAAAACAATGGGCAGATAAAGGCGCACTACCTGAACAAAGACTGTAAGACCTGCTCCAACTTGTCCGCTGCTGGATCATCATCATTTCTGCGTCCCTTATCGTCGAAGCGTGGGGGAAGTTCAATTGTGGAATCCGTGTCCGATCCTGGTGATTCAGTGCGTCGGTGTCGTTTGCGATCACGACCCGAGCCTTGAGAGCCGTTGGATCGCTCGTCCGTGTGGCGTCGTCTGTGATCCCTATCACGATCTCTGTCTTGGTCGGCACCACGTCTTTCCTCATCAGAATCACTACTGTCTCTACGCTCACGATGTCGGTCTCTGTTCTCGGTGCTGCGCTCAGGCGAAGGGTTAGGTGATATCTCTTGTTCTTGCGGATTAAGATCGAACTTCACTCCTTTCTCTCGTGTGTTCACTGGACTAGGTGCAAGTGTCGGTGATTCTTTGCGAGCATTGCTTAGACCTGGGCCACCATTAGTATATTCGTCAGAAGCGTGGGCAGGCTGAAACCCACCACGCGTAGAAACAGGAGTAACGTGCTCGGTGCCAGAGTTCTTTGGGACTGGAGCACTCACATTCTCGTCTCCGCGACGTGCTTGGTAGAATTGGTTCTGGTCCGGGCGAACGTAAGGATTTCCTGGATGCATGTCCTCGTGAACATAGCCTGCTGGAGGTGGTGGTGGGCCGTAATCATTGTGTGGTGGGTAGTCGGCCGGGTTGTAGGGTGCATATGGGGCGTTTTGGAGATTGCCAGTAACAGGAGCTGTTGGCGGGGGAGGAAAGTAGTTGGTCTCCGGGAAAAAACGAGAATCGTTGGGGTGTGCGGTCGATTGACCTGGGCTGTAGCGGCCAGGACTGTAGCGTCCGCCTGGACTATAGCTGTCTTGACTATAGGCAGACTCGTCTTCATCTGTCAATCTGTGAGTAATGTGATGCAAGGCGGGAGAAAGTAGATACTTACGTCGTCGATCTCGCTCCTTCTCAGCCTTCTTGCGATCGCGCCTCTTTGCTGCTTCATGAGCGGCTAATCCAGCAACACCAGCGACCGCGGCGGTCTCCGCAACCTTTCGTGTGCGACTCTTGCTTCGACTTCGGCTACCGCGTCGATTGTCCGAAGAGGACGAGGAACCGCGTCGTCGTCTACTGCGTGCACCGCGCGACCGGCTCCGTTCACGGTCGGTATAGATTGGATCACCACCGTACTCTACTAGCACAGGGTCACTCTTTGTGCTTCTAGGTCGACTGGAGCTGCGCCCAGTGAGGCGGGAGAGCACCGACCTTGATCTTGAGCGCGATCTCGACTTGGACCGCGAGAGCGCCCTAGCCTCCTTCTTAGCCTTGTGCCTCTCGTACAGTCCAGTGACTGCTGCGCCGGCAACACCGGCGGCAGCGATGGGTGCGCCCTGGCGCACGCGGCTAGGCGAGCGCTTGCCCTTGCGTTTTCGAGATTTGCTCCGGTTGCGTGAGACAAGGCCGGCAACAGCAGCACTGGCGAGACCGACAGATGCTGCCCGCCTATTGCGGTGCTCAGGATCAAGGTGCTTACTCGTGCTACGAGACCTGCCACGGCCAGTCTCTTCGATAACAGTCACAGACCTGGACCTACTTCGGCCGTGTCTAGAACCCCCCTTCCGCCTTCGGGACCTACTCCGATGTTCTTCGACTACAGTGGTAACGGGGACGTTCTTTTCCTTGTTTCGCTTGCCTACAGCGTACGCAGCAAGACCGACACCTGCGAGAGCTGCAAGTGTGCCGACCTCTCGCACGCGGGACTTGCTGCGGTGGCGACTCTTGCTTCTGTGCTTCCGGCGTCTTCCTCGGTCTGAGGAGAGGGATCGAGACCGGTCGCGGTTGTTGTAGCGGTCGAGCGCCACGGCGCTGACGGCACCAAGCGTCCCGTAGCCCAGGGCGTTGCCAATGCTGCCTCCGGCCTCTTCGCCCTTTCTCTTGCGGTGATGTCTGAGCATCTGGCCTGCGGCAACTCCGGCAAGTGCTCCTGCAGCGGCGCTGCGTTTGCCGTGTGGACTGCCGTCGCGCTCCCAGGTGTCTTTCTCCTTGTGAACGTAGACAGCGTCGTCGTCACTGTAGTATTCCCGACCGCCGTGGCGGTCGTGGTACTCGCGCTCGTCGAAGTAGCGCTCTTCTCTGCGGCCGCCCCGGTCGACTTCCTTGATGCGGCGCTCGTAGTAGTAGTCTTCGTCAACGCGGGGCCTGGCAACCTGTCTGTCTTCGTAGACCTCTGAACGCTCGATGAGCTCGTAGGCGGGCTCCTGGATGCGCTCGCGGATGATGATGGGCTGCGGCACTTCCTCCCGGATGATGATGGGCTGCTGGGCGGGCGGGGCCTCGTTGCGGATGATGATGGGCTGGGGAGCGGGCGGCGGGGGCGGCTCGGGGCGGAAGAACTCGGTGGAGCGCGAGTAGCGCTCGAGGTCGTACGGCTGGTAGTCGCGCTGCTGCTCCTGCAGGTCACGCTCATACTCGCGGGAGATGCGGATCTCGCGTGCGCTGGAGCGGACGGGCGACGGCGAGCGGTCGATCTCGCGCTCGATGCGGTACTCGCGGACCTCGCGGCGCGGCGGCGACGGCGAGCGGTCGACATAGCGGTACTCGCGGACCTCGCTGCGGACCTCGCTGCGGGTGGGCGGCGGGTCGTTGCGCTCCACGACGTACTCCTTGCGCACCTCGCGGTGCTCCTCGTAGTCGTCGCGGGGCCGGTGCACGAGGCGCATCTCCTGCTCGTACGTGTCGCCGGCCAGGTCGTACTCGGGCACCTTGTAGCGCCGCACGGTGGTGTAGCTGCGCGGGGCGCCCTGGGACTGCGTGTCCCAGTCGCGCTCGCGCTCGCGCTCAGTGCGCTTGTAGATGGCCGACATGGCGGGCGCGGGGTGGGGGCCGGGACGCGGGGCAGCGTCGCAGAGGCGCGGGTGCTGTGTGCGCGGGCGGGAGCGGCAGCGGCAGCGGCAGCAGTGGCAGCAGTGACAGCGAATCCGCTATGATGTCGCGGTGCAGGCTCGTCGGAGCCAGCGTCCGGGCGAATCTGGGGCCGGGCGGCGGGCGGAGTCGAGCGGGAGCGCGCAGTGGTGGTGCCGATCGCAGGCGGCAGGATTGGCGAGCGTGTTGATCAGCGCGCTCACGGGTATGGGGATGCACAGTGAGCGGTGGAATGGCGGTGCGGCGGTGAGAAATAGGTGACGGGCAGGAGGGCTGGGCGCCAGCGAGCCCACAGCAGGCCGCGATCAGGCGCACCTTGGAAGAGGGCCGTCAAGGGTCTGTTGATTCGATGACGTATGCAGGTGCGCGCTCTGAACTTGGAAGTCGCGACTGCCCATGCTCGACACGCCGCTCCACGAACTGCTTCTATATCTGACAGGACGGCGCCGGTCGCTAAGCTGTGCGTGCCGCCCGTCTGCAACGTGGCGCAGGTTTGACGCTTCTGGGAGGCACCGCGAGCCCTCACCGCGCTGCTGCGGCCAATGTGACTCGTGAGGGGGCGTCTGCAGGAGCCCGCGGGAGCCCTGGCCGCCGCCTTCATGCGAACTGTCCGCTTAATCCGCATCACACGCCTACCACCTTGGTGCCGCACGAGCTCACCGGACGTCACTTGCCCACAGCACGAATCTGCTCGCATAGCCCTCTACACGGTGTAAGAAACCCGACTCCATTGGGCACCATGATCGCCTACTTGCGGCTGATGGACGACTGCCTCATCATGTGCGCGAGCGAACACTGCCAGTGCTGCCTGATGCCCTGTGATATGCACCTTCGCACCATCATGAAGAGCGCCTTTGAGCGCCTCTCTTGACATGTCTCGAATCTGCAGAAAGTCTAGCACACGTCACGCATTCAAGTCTAGCTACTGTAGAGCCTGTGCCCAACGCTGCCTTGTGGCAGGTGAGAAGAAGTGTCAAACTAACTTTGGTACCATATCCATGGTACATTCTCGCTCTAGGCCATACAGGATACGACCACTGTCTACTTGGGTTCCCCCTGGACGTCTGCGCTGACAGATCTCCGGTGAAGCAGATAACCTTGAGGAGGCATTTTTTATCACGAATGACGAACCGATTGGGTGGGTTTCGGGTGCCCTCACCGGACGAGAAGCTACGGGTGAGGCTCGGCGGATGGGAGCAGCCGGTGCCGTTCGTATCAGCGTTTCCTGTCAGCGATGAGCTTGAAGATGCATGGTCAGGCGCCTATTGGAACAGCGATAGGGGGACGTCAGAGACGCATACGGAGCACTGCCCAACGAGATCCAGATGCTCGTTCTAGTGTACGATATATCTTGCTTTCTACATACAGTACGATATCAAATCTGCAGGCGAACTCAGACAAACAAAGCAATGACGCCTGCAAGACCACCAACAGCTCCAAGAACTACCTGAGCCGTCTTCATAGCAGCAGCTGTAGACTGCGATGTGGTAGCTGCTGCCCGTGTAGTCCCTGTCACTGCCGTGTTGATCCTTGGGCGATCATCGCTCGACGTAGAACTCGCACCAGGCCTCGAGGTTTGGATAGCAGCGGTCGAATCATCATCACCATCCCGAGATGACGACAAGCCACTGATGCTGGTCGACCGCGCTGTCCCCGATACACTGCCAGCCCCAGCTGTCGGTGTTGCAACGACCTGAACCCTCGTGCTTGAGGAGCCGCATACATAGTTACTCACTGAGCCCTCATCAACCTCGCCCCACATGGTCATACACACGCCTGCTGTAGACGCGGTGCAGGCTAACGCGAAGTCGTCGTTCGCGCAAGCTGAATTAGAGAGGCAGGAGCTGATGGATGCTGAGCCCACACAGGTAGTGAAAAGCTCACAATCCGAGCGACTGGAGCCAGTACAGCAGCCGAACCAGGAAATAGTATCATCGTAGAGACAGGTTCCAATCGAGCAAGACACTGGAGCCTCTAGCATGGATATCAGTATGGAATTCAGAAATTATTTGCAGAGAATACACACCGCTGTCTCCGTTGAGATAGCCACACATTCCATTGTCTCTCTGTTGCCTACGGAATAGCTCAGGCAAAGATGGAGGCCCCCCTGTAGGTCTAGGTGAGCGGCCATTCAGATTGGCCTCGCCCACTGCAGTCGGAGCTGGCCCGGGAAATACAATCGCGAAGGTAGTTTGGCAGAAAGCCAGCAAAGCTATGGTTGATGAAGCGAGCATGATGTATGAGTATTCTTTGGCAGTTGGAGTTTGGACACGGATTGGATCTTGCGATTGCACGGTTTCTCAGCTGCGGCAGGCGTACGAACTTATAGTTATCCTGCTCTGCAGGAAGTGGGACTTGTGCAGCGCAGTCGATATCGCGACGCCCAGGATGGCTGAGAGCCGAATCCACAGGAAGAGGCCTCATCCCCCACCCGTCAGGATGATCCTGCTTGTTAGAGGATGACAGGTCCATATCAGGGGGAAGGATAGCTTTCAGAGACTTGGCAGGAAATCTGATAGGAGGCCATGTCATTCGCGGCGTGCTTGCTTGATCAAAAAAGTTGATTATAAGCGAATAATACGAAGCACGAGGTTTCCGACGGTGGTACTGCGGCTCAGCGCCACACAGGCCAGAAATTCAACCGCCGAAAGAAGCTTTGAACGAAAAATTTGAAGTCTTTACGAGAATGTGGCCAAGGCGAAAGTTTCACTACCAGTGGTGTACCATTCATGTGCAGATTCACAGTCGCAACAGTATATCTCAGGAGTACAGATCGATATTTGTAACAGGGTGAGTCCCCTGAAAGGCCGTTCAGCCTCAGAGAGTATGCGGCTGCCCTTTCTTTATTCGGTTTGGGCGGTGCATGAGCTGAAGACCGTTCGTGGAAGACAGCGGCAATCGAAATGGACGATGTTACTGTGATGTCGCTCACCAATGGTAACGTCAAATTAGGACTAGACGTGCTAGAATGCATGAGAGCTTTGCGGCACCAGAGTAGTTGTGTGTATGCCTGGAGGGGAGGTTAGAGGTTATGGGGACGTCAGAGCAGGGGTTGACGATCCGGAGGCAAGTGCAGCCGCGGCAATCCCAAAAGTCTAGGAGCTATGATGCTTGCTTCTTGGACCACACTTTCTTCATGCTTTCACGACGAATCTTCCGTCAGCTCACTGACAGCTTTTTGCTAGAGTCAGGGCCTCCTACAAGACCATTCTGCCTTGCGGCCAGATGCACTTCATGTACGCCTCGCAGTTCAAATGCGCCACGCGGTCACCGCGCATCCTCCTCCTCTACAAGATGGAAAACGCGCCAGGGAAACGATCACTTCGCCCGTGAGGCTCGTGTGCAGGGGCTGAAGAGTCGGGCCGCTTTCAAACTGCTAGAGGTATTCAGGTACCGTCATTATATAGAATCAATGCTGATGCAATGTAGTTGAATGAGAAGCACAAGCTCTTCAAGCCTGGACAGACTGTCGTGGATCTTGTACGCTTGCGCCGTGTAACTGGATGTCTTTGCTGACACAGCAAAGGGCTTTGCACCGGGATCATGGTCCCAGGTCGCTGTCAATCGCACAACGCCTGATGGACGCGTGATAGGCATTGATCTGATTCCTGCGCAGCCCCCACGAGGTGTATCCACAATACAAGGCAACTTCTTGTCCACGGAGATTCAAGAAGAGGTTCGAGCATACGTCCGAGATCCCCTTTTGGGTCGGCCGCGCAAACAAACCATATCAGAAGAACCGGATGGCTTCACCGAGGAGCAGGCGGACGAGATGGAGCGAGGGTACATTGACATCGAGAGGCAAGCTCATATGGAAGGCCTCGAGATCGAGTCAACCAGCCAGCCTCCGGAAGGGCCAGAGAGCGTGCTAGACGCCAAGGTCTCTCAAAAAGAACGGGATGCGCGCGACGGACGAGTTGTCGATGTAGTGCTCAGTGACATGTCAGAACCCTGGGATCAAGTTGCCGGCTTCTACAAAAAGAGCCTTAGTGACCCATACTTTAGGTTGATGAACACCAGCGGCAATGCCTTCAGAGATCATGCAGGCAGTATGGTAAGTAAACGTTTCTATATACTTCATGTGCAGGACGTCGCTGACTTTCAAGGATCTGTGTATGGCTGCATTGACATTTGCGTTCGACACAGTGAAGACCGGAGGCCACTTTCTGTGCAAGTTCTATCAAGGACCCGAGGAGAAGGCGTTCGAGACAAAGCTGAAGCGATTGTTTGCCAAGGTATCACGCGAGAAGCCTGAGTCCTCGCGCAGTGTACGTTTTCTGGAAGCCTCGCAAATGTGTACTTAACGATTTGGCAGGCATCAAAAGAGGCATACTTCGTGGCGCTGCGACGCAAGGAAGCGCCATCGAGAGAGGAGGTCTTCCGGGAATGAGTTCGGTCGCGAACTATTATGTATGAATAGTCCAGTATTGTTTTCATGACACCTGAGTGATCTTGCAATGTTGACATGCATCGACTATTCGCGCTTGATCCGTGCGCTGCTTGGCGGCAAGTCGCGATGCGCTCGTCGAACGCGCCAAAGATCCATCCCCAGCGTCCTGAGCCTCGCGTCCGCCCACCACGTATCTGGACAATCTGAGCCACGCGGTATCGTTGTCGCGTCACACTGATCAAAATGTACGGCATGAATCAGGCGTACAATGCTGGCGGCGGCGACCCCAGCGCGCAGGTGCCGAATCACCTTGTGAGTGCACCCGCAGCTGATCCGGGGAAGCTTGACAGCGACTGACAACGCAGCTCGCCCACGTCCATCTAGTGTCTTCGTACAGGTTCCCTGTCCTGCCGCAGCTACGACCGGAGCAGGCGGTCGAGTATCTCATGAAAGGACCGCAGATCGTGCGCGATACATCACCCGTCGCCTGGACATACTTCGCATCACCACCGCAAGATGGCACCGTCATTCTCACATGGCAACCGCCGAGGATGGCAACGCACTTTGCCTCTGATGGCATGGTTTGGGCAGATCCGGAGCAGGCCTTCGACATGCCCGTCCGCGGCTACGTACGCGCCCTTGAAGCTTACGCCTACTCACAGCGTGACTGACTCTTCGCAGACGCTTCAAGTGTTTGTCCATAACACGGGCTACCACTATCCCCACGAGCCGTTTGCCATGCATTCTCGATATCGCTACAGGCTCACCGCAGGGCCAGGCTCCATTGACCCGAATCTGTGGCTGGTGCACTACAAGCCTGCAGACCAGCAACACCGACTGGCTGCAGGACAGATTCCCGTATCACGAGAAGTCCAGGCTACGCTGCAAATGCGTGCGCAGCTTCAGGCCGCCGGGCCTCTCATGCGCAAGGAGTTCATGCTGCACGACGCGTCCAATTGGCCGAAAGTCGAGTTTGGACAGCAAGCAGCGATGCGACAGCAACAGCAGCCGTACTATAACCCCATGCAGCCGGGACGACCTTATGTAGCGCAACCCCCTCCGGCAAAGCGCATGCGCGGCGCCGCTCCCGCGCAAGCCCGCCCTACAATCGCCGGAGCAGCTCTTCCGGACACGTCGCTAGAAGACGAGGAAAATGCTACACAAGACGCCTTTGATTTCCTAACACCCCGCGAGATCAGCTTGTCGAGATACAAGCAGCATCACGAGTGGATGGAGGAGGTCTTTTCGTCGCCTTACGCCATGGGCAGTATTGCGCCCATTGATCTAGGCTTGGGCCTTATGGGCGAGCTTGCTCCCCTGACAGCTGGCATTTTGGATGTTGCGGGCGCCGAGAACCCGGACACTGCCAAGGACAAATACAAAATCAAAGACTATTACAGGATGAATCCCGAGCACATGAAAGACTTCGAAAAGCGTGTGGCCGAATACACGAAGAGCGAACAGGCCGAGATCGACAAAATGAAGGCTGACCACACGCGCAAAATGGCACAATTGAAGCGCACAAGAACTTACATCAAGGCCGAGCGCAGGCTGCGGGACCTCTCGCGCCCAGCATTGAATGAGGAGGAAGACTCGGACCCTTCGGAAAGCGTTGTGCAAGACCTCGAGAAGTCTTTGGGAGTCACGTTCAACGCGAAGAAATCGGTGGTATGCGTGGACAAGGGGGCTTTCGTTGAGAGGCAGCCATCTCCGCCGCAGAAAGCGCAAGTCAACGGCAATGGAGCACATTTGAATTCCAATGGCGCCTCGAACGGGTCCACCAACGATGGTGCATCTGATTTCGACAACACAGCAGCGTCCCTCCTTGACCAGTACGGAACTGGGTCTTTAGAGGGCACACCCGGCAACATCTCGATGCCTCACATGTCGCAACCTCCCAGTCAGTCGCAATCGGCGGTCGGTACGCCTAGTCTACTGACTGGAAACACTGTCCAGCAGCAGTCATTCGATCAACAGATCCCGCAACTTGATACAGAGACCGGTGATGATCTTCTCGATCTTGACGTTGAAATGTCTGGTATGACAAATGCGGACGAGAAGGCAGCGGACGACTGGGTCGTAGTGGACCAGCAAGGGGGCAATACACAACAATCGCTTGGCAACCCTCAGCCAGCAACCCACAATAACGACACAACATCGAACGACCAGAACACACTAGGCCAGTCTACCGTCGATAACGACACAGGCAGCATGTTCGACAGTGTTCCCGACTTCACAAACTTTGAAGGTATTGATTCTGCTGGTGACGCTTTAGCGGATTTCGGGCATGACGATAACATGGGTCTTGGTGACCTTGTGGACGACTCGGCGTTCGGTGACGCCTTCCATGAAGAGATGGGGGGTGACGAGGACAACGCCTGAGTCTTGTTAGTGTCATCGAAGCGAGGTGTGCTATGTGATCCGAATGATCGGTTGCTTTGGTTTTGCGTAAATTGGCGATCTGAGAAACGGAGTATCACTATGGGAGTACGATGGCTCTGTTGAGCCTTCGGTGTCCTTTGAAGTTTGTATAAGTACAAGGATCACAACTGTGAGGTTCTAGATAAGCGCAGTGCTTGCGTTATCAGACTTGTCTACGACAATCGCTACCGACTGTGATTTGACTGCACACTAACGTTCCCGAATCATGTTGTCGGATCTCAGCACAGCACTTAGACGCACCTGTCTTGCAGTGCAATTAGATTCTGGTTCAGATCGATGTCGCACAATCACAGAGGCTGAACGAGCCGTCTTGGTGTAACTGTATGGACCAATCAAGGATCTGCACCTCGCTCGAGGCTAAAGCTTCATTCATTGCACAACCTCGTTCCTGCCCATTGCCAGCCACGACTTTGACAATGTCGATACACATAGCCAGCCCTAGACTCATCGATACTGCCAGACAAGACTATCGTCGTCGCCGGGTACACAGTGTCGCACAACTGCGACCTCTCGCAAGCGATACATCGTGGCTTCGCCCAGATAGTCACGTTCCACACATATGCTTTCTGTATTAGGAACTCGCGCATGCAAGACGTCTCCTCCACGATGCACCCTGTGAGAAAGAGCATGTCAACGTCCAATCACTGCAAGTGCGCGCCGACAGCTCCTCCGTCTTCTGACCCTGGTTGAGTCCGTGGTGGAGAAGGGTCCAGTCATTCCAACCCAGCCAACTAAGAAATCGATCAAAGCGATGGCAAGCAATCGCGACCGCGTCGCGCCCACAGACCACGGCCCCTTCGAGAGCGAACTGCCTGTGTTCATTTCGCGTTTGGGGTCGCTGCGACGCCTGCGGTGACACAAGTTGTGATGATGTGCGCTATGAAGCTATCGCATTTGGGACCCGATAGTCTGTTACTTCAGAATCTCAAAGCCCCATGTGGCACATATGACACGTTCACACAATGTGTGATCTCCTCTTTCGAACGATAGTGCATAGGGCAGCTGCCCTTTCCCTGGCCCTGCATCACGTCTTGTCACCACGAAGCTTCTTGTATAGCCTTCTTGACCATTGGCATCGGACTGACTGCATTGCAATTCGGCTTCAAGAGCCTCTGGTGAGATCATTATGGCTGCCACTATATTGACTCGGGCATTTCAACTGCTGCTCATCGTCGGGCTGTTCTGTTCAACAACACACTCCGAGATCGTCCGGACACATCGAAGGCGGCATGCTGTAACAAACCTCCGTCATGTTCACTCTCACATACGGCGTCAAGGCTCCAACACTGGCATTTATCCGGTGCTGGGTGTTCTCGGTCTCGGCCTAAACAACACCGCCCCTCGACTGGAAATTCGCGAACTGCAGCGGAACCAAGATCTCTTCAACCTTTATCTACTTGGACTTCAGCACTGGCAAGAGACCAACCAGGACGACAAGTTTTCTTACTTTCAGGTTGCCGGTATGCTGTGCCTCCAACGAGTCTTTGACGGGTAAGAGCATGGACTGACTGAGATCAGGGATCCATGGCCGACCGTTCATACCTTGGGACGATGTACCTGGACGTCCGCAGCCTTCTCAAGGCTACAAAGAAGGGTACTGTCACCACAGTAGCAACCTTTTCCCTACTTGGCACCGACCCTTCCTTGCTCTGGTCGAGGTGAGTCGCGGAGTACGGGTACTGATCGGCAATTAGCTCACTACAATAGGAACGCATATACTTTCACGCCCGGGAAGTTGTTGCTGGCTTCCCTGAAGGGGGGCTGAAATCACGCATGGTCGCTGCTTTGCCAGCACTTAGATTGCCATTTTGGGACGCAGCTGCCGTACCTCCAATTGGTACCGGGTCATACCCCTGTAAGTGCGTGTGTTTTTAACGAAAGAACATAGAATCTGACTGGAGATGACAGGGAGTGTACAGCGGAGTACAATCGAGGTTGAGCTTCCAGATGGAACAGGGTCGATCAAGAAGACGATACCTAATCCTCTGTACTCGTATAGTTTCCACCCGCTTCCTGCTAAAGATCTATTTGTGAGTTATAGAACGTGGCGACTATGTCACATGCTGAACTTCAAAGGGCAAACTACCATGGACACATTGGCAGACAACAGTCCGTTACCCCACGGATCGATATGCAAATGCGCATAGTCAGGATTCGAAAATCGCTTCGGAACTCGATCTCAACCTAGTCAATCTCCGGCAACGAACGTACCAGATGTTTGCGATGCAAAGAGACTACCACAACATCAGTAACAACATGGTCACTAACGGTGGTGTCCTGGATAGCCTTGAATCCGTGCACGATACGATCCACAACACAGTAGGCAGCTCAGGACCAGGACACATGACGAATGCCGCGTACTCGGCCTTCGATCCAGTCTTCTGGTTACTGCATACGAATATCGATCGCATGACTGCCATTTGGCAGGCTCTCAATCCCGATAGCTGGGTGACAAACCATTCCAATCCCATGGCAACGTTCACGTCAGACGCTGGTGCATATGCCGACGAGGACACCCCTCTACATCCTTTCCATCGCAACCATGCCGGTGACTTCTGGACATCGGCAAGTGTTCGAGATCACACTATTTTTGGATATACATATCCAGAGCTTCTTGGTCTCTCAGACCACGATACTCTTGTGCGGAGAATCAATCAATTATATGGCGAAGGTGCAACGTCGCAGTTCTCGTGGAAGCTGGGTGATCCTATTCCTCGGCCAGCCTCAGGTGTCGGATATACGCTCAATGAGCGCGGATCAATCAGCATGAGCAGCCCTCAGACAGGCAAATACCATTACCAGTACTTTGCCAACATCAAGGTTCAGAAATCTGGCTCAGAAGGCGGCTACAAGATCTTTGTCTTCGTAGGACCGACGAGCGCGGCGACCACTGGCTCCACCTACGATGCAACCGTCTGGATGCGGGACCCAAGTTTCGTCGGCTTTACTGGATTCCAAACCACAAATAGTCACGGAGATGGATATACAGGCGATCCAAATGCAGTGGGCGATGCCAACGGGGTCGTCGCGATGACGATAGCGCTCGAAAATCTCCTTCGGACAGGAGAGTTGACGAGTTTCGACGAGGAAGCCGTGGGAGAATATCTACATGAGAACATGAGCTGGAGAATTACAACAGTATGTACAAGCCCCCTTTCTAGCGCTTGATTGGGACTGACGACCACCTAGGCTGACCACCGTATCATCGCACCGGAAGATACGCCTGGATTCCAGATTGACGTATCGTATGCGAAGATCAAACCGCCTACACCTGATTCGTTTCCTGAGATGCAGGGCGGTGGTTACAAACAACTGTTGCGAGCCACCAGTGGAAAGTCAGGAGGTGCTCAGGGTGATTGATAGTCGGTATGAGCCAGCGATGTGTAAGCTACAGCTGTGTTTGAGCTCTCTCGGCGTTTATCGGGTTCCAGCCTTATTATGTGATGTCCTTCTGAGTAGCATAGTGAGGATCATTTTGACATTTCGTTCGTTCTAGAAGCTTATGGCAAGAATGCATTGAGCACTTCAATCCCTATGCTTGCTTCCGATCATCACCGCACCGCTCCGCATACCGACGGTCCGATGGCCTCACCGTTTCGTGACAGATCGCCGAACGCGTGTCTTGAAACGTGAAGTTGTACAGTTGGGAGGCGATGCTCATGTTGTGTTCCG
This sequence comes from Boeremia exigua, assembly GCF_020726555.1. Taxonomy (NCBI): domain Eukaryota; kingdom Fungi; phylum Ascomycota; class Dothideomycetes; order Pleosporales; family Didymellaceae; genus Boeremia; species Boeremia exigua. The sequence goes on along the minus strand of NW_025763518.1, from coordinate 1,494,370 downwards.
ATAAACCTCACCAAAAACAACTGCACCCGACATCAAGCCGTCAGTCGTGGACCTCATCAGTATTAATATAGATGGGATATGTTGTGCACAGAAACGATGTAGAAGGCAAGGTCGCAGCGCAGAATCGCAATGCAGAACACAGCCACATCCCTTGCACGTTCGACGGCAAACGCGGCGCTAGTAGCTCAAAAATAGAAAGGGTCACAGAAAGACAGGTGCGCTATCGAAATCTCCGTGGGTAGCGGGACCATAAGCGGATTGTTTGCAATCAGGTGAAGCGCTAGAGCTGCCGAGTACGATGAGTGCGTACTGCGTTGGGCATGGGGCATATCTTTGTGCAGCTCGCAGATATCGATTCGTGGGCATGCAGTGAACCTCGAAAACCATCTCAGAAACCAACAACAGGAATTGAGCGCAAAGGTACAGATCAGGGCATCGGGCCGCGATGCCATCATGCCTACGTCGGCGGGAGGCGATCGCAAATGGCAGCTGCAGGCAGCCCGGGCCCGAGATTTGGAGCGACAGCGTTGCCAAGTGGGACGGCTAGCTGCTGTCACCAGAGCTCGCGCCACCCCGCGCCCAGCGAATCCATTCCCTTGTTTGTCCGCAAGGCTTCGCCAACGAATTGCCATGGACTGATCACTACCGTTACGAGCTGCCTCATGACGTGCGCTGACCGGCTGCCTTTGAGCGAACGGCGCGGCATGGCGTGCAGCCGACCTGCGGGTACGAAGCCATGGGGACATATCCACCCTCGTATCCCCAGGCCGCGCCTTCCAATTTCTGTTTGTTTTGTCTTGTCTGCCTTAGGGTTCTTCCTTGTGAGCAGTCAGAGACCCGTGCCAATACTGTGGAGACTCTGTTTGATCTCCTGGTGCTGCGCAAATCCGCATCTCCCGCCTCGCCACCTATCTTCGATCTGGACGCCTGCTATTGTCGCGCGGGCCGCTCCATGAGCCGCTTGACCCTTTCACTTGACTGCGTCAATTAGCGACTCGCGCTTCCCATATCAATCGTCCCACCCTGTGATCGGTCTTGCCTCTAAACGACAATGGAGCAAGTACGACCTCAGCCTGCGGCTGCACCCGGCCGCCGCATTTCGATATTTACAGAAGTTGGCCTGATCGACGAGCACACGATCAGCACAAAACGCAGTCCGGCACCGATCCTCATCACCGAGCACGCTTTGAGGCAACAGCGGCCTTCCAGGACAGTTAGATTTCGCAGCAGGAACAGTGTATTTGGTGGAAATGATGGTATTGATGAGATCGACGATGAGAGTGATTGGGAGTCGGCAGATGAGGCAGAGGACGACGAGGCGAGCCCAGTAACCTCGACAAACCCAATCACGCATATGATCTCGAATTCGAAGCTCTACCGTGCAGGACTATTCGCCATCGTGTTGGCGCTTATGCTGCCGGTTGTCCAGATGATCTCAATTACGCCGCTCGGCGTGCACGGAAGCTCTATCCCACAAGGCAGCATCACATCTGTAGCAGAGCGATCGACACTTGTGGAGAGGGCGGACTCGCAAACCGACGTGTGCAAGCGTTGGAGCGGTCAGAGCGCCATTGTTAACGGTACCTTGTACATGTATGGTTACCGCACAACCACCGACGCGCAGCAGAGTTCAAACACATGGAGTGAGTTGTCTGTCCTTCTTACCAGATTAGCCTACTGACATTACACAGCAAACGATTTTCTGACCCTGGATCTGACCAAGTCATGGCAAATCTCCAGCCCTTCCTTGACCGGCATGCCTCAACCTAGCGGCCCGCCCGCCCTCTCTCTCGGCTACCTCTATTCCTCGCACAACTCCCTTTGGCTCTACGGTGGGCAATACTCGGACTCTCCTGCGGCTAAGCCGGGGCCAAACTCCATTTGGGAATACAGCATTGGCAGCAAATCGTGGATCGAGCATGCGGACCCAAAGAGCTCAGCTGGTACCAACGCTGAAGGTGACGGACAAAGCATACAGCGAGCTGCCGAGGGTGCTGGTTTTGGAGTTACTGCGTTGGGCAGAGGATGGTACTTCGGTGGACATCTGGACGACTTCACGACCGAAGGTTGGAGCAACCAGATTGCTCGCGTATACCTGAAGAGTCTTCTTGAGATCACGTTCCCTGGACACAGCAACGACGCCGTCGAGAGCCTCAAAGATGGCAAGAAGGCTGACAAGGAACCTGTCTACAGGAACATCACTTCTGGTGGCATTCAAGATACTGGCTCGTTCCCAGAGCGGGCTGATGGAATCTTGACTTATGTTCCTGGTTTCGGTACCGAGGGTCTCTTGGTCGGGTTTACTGGTGGTGATAACGATACTTTCGTAAGTGGTGATCGCACAAGAGCCACGGTCACACTAACAAGTTGCAGGCACAAATGAACGTCATCGATGTTTACGACATTGCTGAATCGAAGTGGTACAAGCAAAGCACATCCGGACGGATGCCACCCTACCGCGTCAACCCGTGTGCCGTCGTCGGAGCTGCACTAGAGTAAGTTTGTTCTGGTCGTAGGCTTTTGTGGCTTGTACTGACTTTCTCCAGCGGTTCATCCTACAACATCTACATGTTCGGCGGCCAGAACCTGCAACCGTATGGCAACCAGACTCAAAAGGACGACATGTGGATATTGTCCGTTCCGTCGTTTACCTGGATCGAAGTTGATCAAGGCACCCAAGCTGTCCCTCCCGCTCGTGCTGGCCACACTTGTCATGTGTGGGACGGTCAGATGATTGTGATTGGAGGTTACGTTGGACAAGAACTTTCATGTGACAGTCCAGGCATATACGTCTTCAACATGACTAGCCTGTCATGGAGCGACCAGTTCACATCACTCACAGCAGGGAAGGCGACTCAGGATTACACTGGTGAGGGCAGCATTGGTAACCCACTCGCCCAGCAAGCCAACCAACGTGGCTTCAATGCCAGCGCTGGTGTTGAAGGCTCGTACGGCTATCAGATCCCGAAGGCTGTCCAGGAAGTTATTGGGGGCGATGGCCTTGGCGGTGCAACACTCACCGCACCTGTGCAGACGCCTACTGCTGGACCTCTTGCGACTGGTAGAGCGATGACATACACTATCACTGGACCCGATGGCGCCTCCTACACTGAGATTGTCGCTTCGAGCGGCTCAACGAACGGCGACTCCGGACCCAATATTGCCGCTATTGTTGCTGGCGTAGTTGCAGGTGTCTTTGCGGTCATCGCCGTCTACTTCGCATTCTGCGCCTGGATCTACCGCAAGCAAGTTGCCATCTGGAAACAGCACGCCGCGATGGTTACAGCAGCTGCAGAGAAGCGCGACACGACCTTCACCAGCAGCAAGATCTCGAGCGAGCGCGCCCCGGGCACGATGGCTGGTAGCACCACTGGTGGTATTACAGCAGGCAGTTTCGACATCCGGCGTGGAAGCGGGGAGCACACTAGCTATGCCGGTGCGGGAGCAAATTGGGAAAGAAGAAGCAGCGTCGGAAGCGTGACCGAAGACCTGTTAGACGGGCAAGAGCCGAGTTTCTGGGGTACGAAGGGTGTGTTACTCAACCCCAGAAGAAGTTTGCGCGTCATAAATAGGGACTGAGGAGATGCGTTTGTGCTATCATACCCCGGAATGTTTTTGTTTTTGTTTGTTCGTTCGGTCCAAGTAAACCCGGGCAAAGGATTTGCTGGTGGACTCGAATATGAGGGCTATATACGTCGTATACACGAGCGACCTAGTAATGATAATGATCAAAAGTATAACCCTATATTCATATTACCTGGCATACTTCGCAAGCTAAAGCCCTCGAGCTTTCAAATGCGTTCCCATCACCGTTATGCAGACCACTTCTCATGCCCATCGTGGAAGAAGCATGTCTCTGCGTGTCTCAGAGTATGTTGAATTCATGTGGGATATTCACTGCGTCCATGAGGCCTCGCTCGTGTATGATTTCTGGTCTTAGATGAGATGTGAACATACCCACCAAGAAGCAGTCTATATGAGAGAAGGCTTCTGTCTGTGTGAGAGTGCCAGTTTCCCAGACATTGTTGCCATTCGTGCACTGCTTCGACTCCAGGTACAATCTGTAACGAGGCCATCGCATACCCATAATGCCCAATGAGATCCCCCGAGCAGGAAGCTCAGCTCACACGTAGACATCCAACCACTCTCCTAATCCAAACCTCGTAACCCGACGGTTTATTAAGACCCGTGTCCGATGCACCTTAGCTCGCCAACGAGTAAAACCCACATTCAGTTCACAGGCACATCCGTGTCGACCACGAACGGCGCATCGAACGCAACACCGCCCCCCACCTCAGAAGCCGCGCCGCGCACCGCCGATGGCGAGCACACCACCGAACCCATGCGGCTCGCGATCTGCTCCGGCACGCTGACAATGATGCTGTGTCGCGACGAGTTGGTAGTGCCGAGCCGGGCGCCGCAGGCGTCGCCCTCGTGGAACTCGCACACGGATCCCTTGTTCTGGTAGATGGTGCGCACGTTGCCGTCGACGGGCCCGACGATGTCGGCGCAGTGCGTTGTCGCGGTGACTTTGAAGCAGGGCCCCGTGCTGATGTCAGTGGCGCAGAGGAGCGCGTCGCCGGCCGGGGAGGTGGGCGAAGGTCGCTTCGGAGAGTGCGAGATGGTGTTGGGCACGGAGTTGGTGTGGGGGGGAGTTGCGGCTGGTGCGGTGGGCGCGTTCATGTTGGGTTCCCTGGAGTCGAGAGCGCCGACCGCTGCTCCCCTGTTGTAATCGACACAGTGGACGCCTGTGATGATGGCCGAATAGTTGCTGGGCATGTTGCTCGTCCAGTCCTCCTTTGAACCGAAGTTGCTGGCGCCGAACACGCGATACGAGAGGACGCAACTGTCGCCAGTATAGAACTCACACACTATGTTCGTTGACAGAGTCCACGACTTCAAGTTGTTACGGAAGGGAGCCCTGAGCGCAAAGCATGTGAACTGAGCCGGAAACTCGAGGCAGTGACCGTAAGCATTTGGTTCGGTGCAGAGACGCACGTGGAATCTAGAGTGTGACTCAGTCTGGAATCTGAGCGGGGACGAATCTGTTGCGGTGACGACCATTGTGTCCGTCGCCTCAACCTTTGCGCCTGGGATGCAGATAAGGCCAGTCAGTACGGGCGACCACTTGAGGCTGATATCGACGGAGTGTTCACTCCTGCCAGAATCGACCGTGAAGGCAGTGTTGTTGCACTCATTGTCCTGAAAGTAGGAGCACAAGCTGCCCCGGCTCTGGACGATAGACTGGACATTGTAGCGAACTGGGGATCGCAGTTGCTGGCAGTTCATGTGAGCGTTGACTTCGACGCAAGTACTCTGACCACGACGACCGGTGCAGAGACGCACTTTGCCAAGCTCGAGCGAGGCATCAGTGGTAACGTCGGCGGCGGCCGCGGGAGACGCATCATTTCCAGAGGTTGGGGCCGCAAACGAGAGGGCGAAAAGACCGATGAGGCCGGTAAGGAGATAGCGGATGCGCATACTGCGTTTTGCGATCAACAAACGAGTCCAACTAGAGAGCCAATTGAAGAGAGACGTGCTCTTGTGTATCTAACTTGCCTTGGATTAGACTTTGAGCAATGATCGGCTTGTAGGTAAGGGTCGAAGTAATTGTGAGGGGTGAAGGGATCAGTCATGATGGAAACACTCACATATAGACGAGGAAAAGATGGCGGTGTAGCTGCTTGTGCAAGGTGAGAGCGAAGGTACGAGAAAATAGCGAGCAGTGGAGAATGATGTATCTTCTTTGTATCCGCTCGTGTCTAGGAGCTGCAAGTACGTATGTATAACTCGTTGTGTTGGGTAAGCGAAGGGGTGGTGCCGTGAAGGTTGCGGATGCAGAGGAAAGACAGGCGTTGTGAAATGACGAAGATATCAAGACCCGGGCTAGAGTGAAGGTAACGGCGTGGTCGCGGCAGATCGGTGTCATGCATGTGCAAGGCGGTAGAGAAGTGCCCACGATGATTGTACAAATGATCTATGCGCTTCTCTGTTGTCTTTCACTTTCTGATTATTCGTTTTGTACAAGTATCTTACGGGTCGAGATCGCGGTTGATGTTGTACTGCTTGTACCCAAAACCGTCCATCGCGACCCAATGACCGACTGCCTCCATCTTTTCCCACACGTCGGGATATCGCTCTTTGATATAGGCCTCGACCTTTCTTTGTTTGTCCAGGTTGATCGTTGTGTTGTACCAATTGCTGAGACTGCATGGATTATTAGCAGATGTCATGACTGTCGCCCGTCACGCATAGACTTACATGTCAAAGTCTGGCTTATAACCATACTCCTCCTCGACTGTCTCAATAAGCGCCAACGCCTCATCGTGCAACCAGTTGCGTGCAATGGCCGATTGGTAGGCGATGAACAGCTTCTTATCAATATCGACTTCTTGCTCCTTCAATCGTGCCCAAATCGACTTCGCGTGCTGGTCGCCCCAATTTATACCTTCACATGCGCGGAACGCGATAGGAATGCTGTTGTATGAAGGACCTTCCTCAGATTCGCAGATTTCTCTCCATATTTCCAAGGCTTTCTTGTTGTTGCCGCAAGTCGCATGAGCAAGCATTAGTGCATTGCGAAGCTTCGTGTCTATGTTGATCTTGTAGTCGAGCTTGAGCTGGTTGTTGACGAGTTCCAGGGATTCGGCGTCTGTGCACCGAGCGAAACCTGTGAATGCAGCAATGTAAACATCGCGATTTGCTTGATGGAATTCCCCAGTGTGATTACGCATATGAAAGTAGACGTGGCAAGCCATGTCTGAGCGTTTGCGTGCGAAGAACTCGTTCATCAATTGCATCCGATTTGCACGCGATGTTTCCGGAAAGGTGTTCCGTAGTATCTGGTAAGCATCCCACGCATCTGCTGTACTATTCTCCCTGTCCAGTATGAATTCGCGAAGTGCTTTGCCGATGACTGCTCGCTGGTCTGGTGAGTACTGAAAAGCATGTACCTGAAGCAAGTCCATGGCATCGTGGATCTCAACGCGGCGAAGGTGCAGAATGCAGAGCTTGGCAACGGTTTCCGGAGCAAACTGGGCTTTCCGTTCATGCAAGTCATCTACAATTGCCATGATGTCATCATAATAGTGGTGCTTCGACTCGCACAAGACTTGAATGAGCTCGTTGATAGCCGCAATGCTCGCTTCCGAGCCCCTGAGATCGCCCTGCAGGTTGAAGTATGCGGCTCTTGCACCATCAATATCCTTTACAGATAGACGATACTGCATCTGCATCGTGTAGGTGTTCTCATCGGGCAATATCCCTCGCTTTTCTCCCATAGTGATATAGCGCTCGGCGGAGTATGGATCCCGTTTTGACATAGCAAACTCGACCAAAAGATTGATGGTATCAATGTCTGGGTAGATAGGAGACTCTGTCCCTTCGGTACGGCGGATCATTACGTTCATCATCCGTTCGACTTCATCTGCGCCCTTTCCTAGAGCTGCTGACCAAAGAAAAATGGCGTCCCATCCGCTCTTGTCGGGCACCTTCCCTTTGGTAAGACCAGCGACTACTTCTTGACCAAATGTCAAGTCGCCTTCAAGAGCGCAAGCCTTGAGCAAGGCAGAATAGATAGACTTGTGCTTCTCTGCAGCCAGCTCGCCTGGTTTTAGATGCTTAACAGTAGGTCGCGAGTACCACAGCTTCGCGTCGTCTAGCTGCCGCCGTTCAGAGAAGAGGGGCACAATAATTTGCTGCGCAATATCTGTGAGTGGCACTGCACTATTGTTGAATAGTTCTGTAACTTTTGCCATCTCATCACGGTTGTTCTCGCGTGCGATGCCTACCAGAACGTTGTTCCAGACAGTGCGAACAACCGTCTGTCTCGATTCTGGCGTACTAGAATAGTCGTCATAATACTTCGTGGCGATCTCTTTCGCCTCCGAAGCCGCACCAAACAAACACAGCAGCTTTACAAGCATTGGCCTCATAACCAAGTCCAGTTCTTCCTCTTTCGTCAACTTCACTTTTTTGGCTTGCTCCTCTGACATGTCGGCCGCGGTCTCAGTGTATTCCATCTCCATGATCTGGTCGATCAAAGCCGTGCCGAATTCGACGTGTGGCTGTCCTCCGGTCGCAGGACGTTTTGTACCCCTCATGAGCAGGTCGACGATCCACAGTAACCTCTCCTTTGTAAACCATTGCTCTCCGCTCTCTTTGGAAGACGCTAAAAGATATTTGAAGGTGTCATATGCTAATTGAATGTGGAAGTTTTCAAATGGTCCCTTCTTGGTTTCGAAAAAGTTGTCGAAAGCCTCTGCGAGGTCCTTATCTTTCGGGGGCCTTGCAGACGTCCTCTGGGCATGCTTGAGCTCGCTCATGGTTTGGAGTCCAACAGGGATATCCATTTTCTTGATCTTGCGCTGTGTCTTAAAAATTCCACCAAAAAAGGTCCTCCGTTGCGACTGGGGAAGCGCTCGAGCGCCATGATGGATGATGATGGACGGTCGCAAAGCTCTCTGGCGGCAGCCTCGGTACACAAGAGGCTCGTTGGCGATGATATTGCGAAAGACGACGCGGGTCAAATGGGAGGGCATTGCGGCGGCGGGTATCGCAGACTCGAGGCAGGATTTCGGACCGGCAATTGACGGGTGGTGGGTGTGTAACTTAAGCGCGAACGACGGCCATGAGTCGGGAAACGATGAAACACTGCTGGCCACGAGGAAGATGAGACGAAAACGCGTTGCAGACGGCAGTGAAGACGAGAGGGGAAGCTTCCCTGCATGGCCAACGTCAGTACATAAACTTTAGTTGTCGTTAGCGCCGCTGCCAAGCAACGTGCATCTCGAAAATGCGGAGGAGCCACTGCATGCGACAGCAAGCACAGCAATACGCGTCAACATGTCGTTAACACGGATCGCATTCCGGGCGCCGGTAGCCTTCCCCAAGACTGGCCTGCGATGTTTCTCGTCGGGGCCTCAGAGGCAGGGTGCGCTCCAATCTTCTCCGCCGTCACCTCCGAACCTCGTACTGAAGCCCTGCAGATGATGCAATCCTCTCCATCCTCAGCGACCTGAAAACTCCCGCCAGCCAGCAGCAGCCTGGAGGTTCTCTGGCCACCCGATTCGCCCGCGATGCCGGTCTCGATCGCCCTTCACAGACGCGCGAGATGTTGGAGTCGGAGCGGAGCGCCACTTTCCAGCGCCAGATCTACCGCAAGTGGCAGGCTGGTGACGTCTACGCGCCGCACGACTTGAGCGGCGCCGAGCAGAAGAAGTGGAAGTATGGCCGCAACAAGCCCCAGAGCGATGCGTTCGACGTCCTGGGCATCAACCCGGTGAACGAGTACAAGGTGGGTGCATTGGCAAGGTATATGGACGTCAGAGACTGACGCGCGTAGAACTTCACAATCATGTCCGAGTACATGACCGAGATGGGGCGGATAAAGCACTCGAAGGACACTGGTCTGCGGCCGAAGAACCAGAGGAAGATCGCAAAGGCTATACGAAGAGCAATTGGCCTCGGCCTGATGCCCAGTGTGCACAGGCATCCATTGGTTCTGAAGAAGAGCTCCCCGACGAAGTTCTTGTAGGAGGTGAATTGCTGTATGATATGGCGTACTCGTGACATGTACACTCGGGTGTAAGCATAGCAGAAGGCGTTCGAAGACATGCGCCAATATATTGATCAAGGGCCACTGGCCTGATTTACGGATCTCATCGAACATATCGTGTGTTGCTACATTATGTACATTTCCGCCACAGGCCCAGTAACTCCAGCTAACTGTACAAGAACTTCAAAGAGTATGTATATGGTGATATGTGCGTGAGCTCAGCTCACTTTGTTTCCGCCGCCGCACCAGCAGCGCCCGTCACCCTCCCTCTCCACGTGCACAACGACGTCCATGTTCCTGCCCTTCAAGAACTGAATGGTGCGTTCGCGCACATCCTCAAGATCTGCGGCCTGAGAGGCGATCACATGGATGACACCAAGAATTCGTTGCTTTCCGGAAGCGTGACTGTGGTCGTGGTCATGGTCATGATCATGGCCGTGGTTATGGTCATGATGATCGTGGTGGTCGTGAGTGTGTGCGTGGGACTGGGTATGTGCATGGTCATGTCCTGAGTGCGTGTGCTTATGGTCATTTCCGTGCCCGTGATCGTGATCGTGATCATGGCCGCTACCACAACCCTCATGTTCATGCTCTTTCGCGTGTACCTCGGCGTGGGCGGCACCCTCGTCTTCAAGCCAAAACTTGGGCACCGTGTAGCCGACAACACCTCGTAGCGAACTGAGTTCCTGTAGTGTGTTGCGCACACCATACTCTGCGTCGGTCGGAAGCGATAGCATCAGGCGCATGCCTGCACTCTTGACAAGCGGGATTGCAGACAAGAAAATGAGGATGGCGATGATGCATGATGCGATGGGATCCCAGCCAGACCAGCCGTAGTACTTGGTGAGTAAGGTGGAGATGATGACGGCAACAGAGCCAAGAGCATCGGCGAGAATATGCAAGAAGATGCCCTGCATGTTCTCGTTGTCATGGGAGTGGCCATGTCCATGATCGTGATCTCCATGATCATGTGAATGTCCGTGTCCATGGTGTGCATGTCCAAAGGCTGTGAGACCTACGATATTGACGAGGAAGCCAAGAATGCTGACAATCAGAAGTTCATTCAGCCGCTGAAGCTCGTGTCCTTCCCATAGGCGTTCGAAGGCGTCGAAGATGATCTCTACACTGACAAGTCTAGACTGTGTTAGAAGACATCCAGTGTGCCGATTGCAGCATCTACTTACAGAAGAAAGACACCATTGGCAAAACCAGACAAGGTGTCAACCTTGCCATAGCCGTAAGGGAATCGGGCATTGGGACGCCATTTGCTCATGACTGCTGCTGCCAGTCCCACAGCGAGGCCAGCACAATCAAAAAGCATGTGGATGCTATCGGTGAGCAAGCCCAAAGAACCACTGACGAAGCCATAGAAAAACTGAACCACCATAAAGCTGAGGTTGAGAACGCCAAAGTACGCAATTCGTCGTGAGTCCCTCTCGATCATGATGCTGTGGAGAATGGAGCCTGGTGTCGTCCGCGCGATGAGAAATTCGGAGATTCTCGACGGATTTGCATGTAGGTGATGTTCATGTTTGTGATCGTGCGAATGGTCTGCATGTGAATGATCATGAGTATGCGAGTGCGCGTGAGACGCACGAGTGTCCCAAGCAACACCGCAAGCGTAGAGTATGTAAGACAATCCGGTAAAGATGACGTGGTACCATTCGGGCCAAGACTGCCATCCGGTGAATGTAGTGACCATGAGGCCGCTGAGGTGCAGTCCTATGTACTGATGACTCCGTAGGGCTGCAGGAATTGAGAAAAACACAAGCGCCGTTGCTGATGCGACCGATAAAGCTGTGAAGATGATGGCGTGTTGCGAGAACAATGACGCGGAGGACGTTAAAAACAGGGACAGGAGGGTAACAACCATTAGAATGACACCGGAGACGCAGGTCAACAATGTGTCTTCTGGTGTCTTGACGAGAGGCGAAGTTGGCTTCGGCAAAGAAGTCCGTGTGGCCTCTTTGCTTATGTATGAATTCTGGCTCTGATTTCCGGTGATCAGAGACCAGCCAGCTGTAGGTAGAGGTGGAGGTGCCGCGAAGATGGATGTGAAGAGAGCACCATAGCCAAGTAGGGCACATACTGGGTGGCCCCAGATGGCAAGATCAATGATGGTCCCTAGAACCAAGACGGCCAAGGTTGTTCTTCGAGTGCGCAGGGTTCTCTTCAGGTCATCTCCGCGGGTATGTTTGCCCGGTCTGTGGTCTGTGGCACCAAGTCCTGCCGCGATAGCAGTCACCAGCACCAGTGCTGTCTTTGCGCCGCCTATCTGCATGGTGGCATAGAAAGGCAGCAAGATGCCGGCGACATTGCTGAGAGTCTGCCTGAGACTAGCAACATCCCGCAACGCAGCAACTATGCCCCTCGAGCTCTCTGCCTTTCGCCGATCGAGTGGCTGGTCTAGACTTGATCGAACTCTCGCTATCAATCCGACCACTAACAACGTGGTCGACGTGAGAAAGAGGACATCCAAGATGTGTGTGCTGCTAGCGGCGGTTTTGGCGGCGATCGCTGGCTCATTGTCGACTAGAGCTTCCGAGAGGGTCGAAGGCAGCTTCCTTGCTGCACTTGGATAGGCTATAGAGGCGAACAGCCACGGTAGCGGGAGGAGCAGCGCTGTGAGTGCTTCGGGGAGGCTCAACAATGATCTGTAAACATGTCAGTCGGAGTCTACTCTGCATACATAATAGACTGCTCTTACGAAGGTGGAGGCACAGGCGCAGACTCCTGCACTGGCGGAAACATGCCGTACTTGGCTGCTGCCGCGTTCTTCCTCGGCGTCTGAGGCGGATTGCCGTTGGTCCGGCCGTTCGCAAACGAGGTCAGGCTGTGCGTGGAACCATTCGAGTTGGTGTGGGCGTGTGAGTGGGAATGGCTATGCCCGTGGCTGTGGCTGTGGCTATGGCCATGGTTGTGGTTGTGATTGTGCGCATTGGCGTTGTACTCGACGTATGGCGAGCGCACGGCGCCATACAGCTGTCCGCTCATGTTTGGTCGTTGGTGCTGGTGTGCAGGCGTGGCCTTGTCCCCTTCGTTTACAGGCGACAGAGCCTTGGTGCGTCCGCTGCGGATCGGCGAGGGTGCAGTGAAGTAGTGCGACTGCGATTGCGAGCGCCCATGGCCGTGAGCATGTGAGGTGGGCGCAACGGGCAGGGCATACGTCGACGCCATCACTAGCACCGCGTGCGGGAGTCCGTTCTCGCGGTGTCTTGACTCGGCCTCGGTGCTGCTCGCAAAGGGCCGTCTGGGGTCCGTATCGCTGCTGTCTGCGCAGACGACAAAGCAATTAGGGCATGTATAAGCAGAAGCGGTGCTCAAACCGGTGGGGCGTTGCGACAACAGCAACGTAATGGGGTTTTGGAGGCGCCTCTATCTGTTTCGATAACGACGCCGCGTCCATCTTCTCAGGGGCCTAGTTCACAACCTTTGACGTGCATCCTACGCGCCTTCCCTATTGGTGCTGCCCCGGTAGGCGCCACGAGCCGGGATGCAGGGCGGAGATCTTTAAGCGAGGCGCGGGCTGCAACGTGATCGTCTGCTTCACCGTTACAGGCCAGACGTCGCCACACCAAAACCGGCCATGTTCGAGTCGCTGCTCACCGAGAGGTTTAGCAATGGCTTTGACGTTGTTTTGGCCATCGCGTTGCTTCTGTCGACCATCTTCACTATCATCTTGTTGACCCTGCCGTCGCAGTATGACCCGTACTTGGACAGGCCACTCAAGGCGGTGGACGAGGAGGGCAACAAGGTCAAAGTGAAAGGGAAAGATGGTAGCGATTCGATTGATTTCAAACCAGGGAGGACGGTGCAGATAATCGTCTTAGGAGACATTGGACGCTCACCCCGCATGCAGTATCATGCTTTGAGCATTGCCAAACACGGCGGAAGGGTGTTTCTGATCGGCTATCAGGGTATGAATTTCATAGAAAAGCTCCGAATCTATATTCTAACAGTTTTTGTAGAGTCGGAAGTGCACCCGGATATTGTCTCCAATCCGTTAATCGAGGTTGTGGCACTGGTGCCAGCACCTTCTTACCTCCGTTCCAGCAGCAAACTGCTGTTTCCTATTCTGGCACCATTGAAAGTACTATGGCAGGTCAGAAGTCTATACCGCGCTCTCTGCTACCGCACACAGCCTGGACGATGGATGCTTGTACAGAACCCTCCTTCGATACCTACCCTGGCTGTGGCGAGTCTAGTATGCTTCATTCGGAACACGCAGTTAGTGATCGACTGGCACAACTTTGGCTACTCGATCCTCGCACTCAAACTCGGTAATAGCCATCCGCTTGTCAACATCTCCGCTTTATACGAGAGACTGTTCGCAAAGGCAGCTAAACACCACTTCACCGTTACCCGCGCAATGGCACGTGTACTTAAAGACTCGTATGGTGTCACCGCTCAAACCTTACATGACCGTCCAGGCCCGATGTTTCGACCCATTGACTCTTTAGAACGACACGCCTTTCTTTCTCGACTGCCAGATACCGCGCAATTTGCGCAAGATCTTACGAGTCCAACCAAAACACCATGGAAGCTAATCGTAAGCTCGACATCCTGGACTGCAGATGAAGACTTTTCTATTCTACTTGACGCTCTGTGTGCCTATTCAGCACAGGTCACTGCAAATCCTGGGCTGCCGAACATCTTGGCCATCATCACCGGCAAGGGTCCGCAGAAGGAACACTATCTCGCCAAGATCCGCGTTTTAAACCAAGAGAAGAAACTGTCAAATGTCGTCATAAAGACAGCATGGCTTACGTCTGAAGACTACGCAACGCTTCTTGCTGCCGCTGACCTGGGCGTGTCGCTGCACACATCTTCGTCTGGCGTCGACTTGCCCATGAAAGTTGTCGACATGTTTGGTGCAGGATTGCCCGTCGTAGGGTGGGGCAAGTTTGAGGCCTGGCCTGAGCTAGTCAGAGAAGATGTCAATGGGAAAGGGTTCGAGAGCTCCCAGCAGCTGGCGGAGCAGCTCTTGAGCTTGTTCGGTGAAAAGGTGAACTTGTTGGAGACATTGAAGAAGGGCGCGCTCGAGGAGAGTAAAAACAGATGGGATGAAGAATGGGATCGCGTTGGTGGAAGGATGTTTAGGTTGGTCGATTGATGGTCAAGGCATCATAGAAACTCTCTGCTCGTGACTTAGCTATGCATTGGGGCCGCCATGTTCTGATAGCTACAATAGTGTTAGCGCGCTGCACCAAAATCTCACCTCCGTGGACGTGCAAGTCTCTATCTTGACCACACAACAACAATCTCGCTACTTAATACATAACTTCTACTCAGCACAGACTGTTACTATGGCGAGTTTTAGGGCCGTGAAGAGATGGATAACTTCATGGGTTGTAACGACTATCATGTGACGTTAGGTCCAGCCTATCTCCGCGCCGCACGTATCTCCGCACCGCACGGACGATGCATTTTGTCGTCCGGACCATGACCGTGGCGTCTGAACAGCAGTTCGGTCTAATCATGATGATTCGGACGCGTTTTTCGGACCATTGAAGGCTGAGAGGGCACAGTAGTAATGGCGTCAATCATCTATAAGGAGCGTTGCGCCGCGCTTCCCTAGGTCTCATCCCGCATACAAATTGCATACCTGCCCATCGCCAGATCTAGAGCCATCTCCGCTAATCGCTTCGATATAATAACATACAGCTCATCAATCCGAGCAACGCACCTCCACCAGCCATCACCAATATGGGCAACCAACTGTCTCAGATGTTTCCGCCCAAGCCGGCATTCACAGAGGCAAATTTTCCTTCTGGCTCCTTAAAAGACAAGGTCTTCATCGTGACTGGCGCCTCAGCTGGCGTCGGTAAAGAGCTCGCACGCCTACTGTACTCTCTCCATGGCACCGTCTACCTCGCAGCACGCTCCAAGGAACGCACCGATGCCGTCATCTCCTGGATCCGCGAGACCCACCCGGACTCTCAAGGCCGACTGGAGTTCCTGTACGTCGAGCTCGCGGACCTGGAAAGCATCAAGCCTGCCGCCGAGCAGTTCCTGAGCAAGGAGAAGCGACTCGATGTCCTGTTCAACAACGCAGGCGTCATGGTTCCACCACAGGGCTCGACGACGAAGCAGGGGTACGAAGTGCAGCTCGGCACGAACTGCTTGGGGCACTACGCATTCACCAAGCTACTGACACCGCTGCTGATCCAAACCGCCAAGAGCAGCGAGGCAGGCAGCGTGCGCGTGATCTGGGTGTCGTCGAGTGCCGTCATGAACGCGCCGAAAGGGGGAGTGGACATGGCGAATTTAACTTACGCGCAGGACAAGTTTGCGTTCCAGAAGTACGCCATCAGCAAGGCCGGGAATGTTCTGCATGCGCTGCAGTTCCGCAATCTGTACGAGAAGGACGGCATTACCAGTGTCAGCTTAAACCCTGGGAATCTATCCTCGGATCTCACACGCCACGCTGGATTGCTCGGCGTACTTATTGTTAAGCTCCTCACGTACCCAGCTGTGAATGGAGCATATACAGAGTTCTTTGCAGGTCTGTCGCCAGAAGTCAAGGACTTGAAGCAGAACGAGTGGGGTAAGAGCATGCTCAAACCGATATATTGTTGACCGGATGCTAATAAGCGTACAGTGATCCCCTTTGGACGTATCTCTCCTCTGCGAACCGACTTGGCAGAAGCAGGGCACAATGGTGGGAGGGCCGAGGAGTTCTGGGCGTGGAGTGACGATCAGGTCAAGTCGTACTTGTGACGAGCGTGATATTTCTTGTACGTGATTTTTTAGTAATTTTCGTAGCGGAAGGGTCTACAAAGCCTCTGTGGCTCCAAGGACCCATAATTGATCGTAGCATGGTTATAATGCCAGACAGATCTGCAGGCCGACATCTGTGTGTCACAGTGTAGTGTACTCAAGGCTCGCAGTGCATGCTGCCAAGTTCCAGCACAGATCGACCACGTCTTTTGATCCTAACTACAGTTCTTTGCATAGCAAGCTATAATTTCTCACAACAGGACGCTGCCCGTTGACGCCGCCACGCTGTCGATGTATCCCAGGGCCAGAATCCTTGTGATGCAGACAGACAGTCCTCCTGGTCTATCTGATTGCTTGCGTCTCACGTGAACGAACTAGGACGCTCGAATTTCCTGTTTGCGTAAGTACACCCTCGACTTTGAGGGCCACAGAATACATTCTAGGGTCTCACAATCACCCACTGAAAGCGGTGTGCTGCGCTGAGCCCTCGACACGGCACATTCCGAGTATATCGGTCCTACTACTGAATGTCCCATTGTGATCAAGCATCTAACAACGGGTCGGGCATCAAGATGCGGGCTGGACTGCCGGTAACGAGCGCGTAGCGCACTTCAGATACCGTGTACTAGTTCGCGCGTGTCTGCAAGTGTACCAAAACTCTGTCAGTTGCGCAATCGCCACTTTTGTTGGTGCATACGAAGTACAAAAGAGGGTGTTGTGCTTGAGTCGAGGCAATGTTAGCCAACAGAAGGCCAAATCGTCGGCGTGGTGGGCGCTCGTCGCAGCACCCTTGTTATGCCGCCTCACAGCCACCCTGATTCGAGGTGGTATCCTGACAATCTTCTGTGCCAATGTCTGCTTTGGGCAGCTGCAATGTGACAAGATCTTTTACGGTGATGCAGCTGCAACAGGGCGGCCAATTGGTGGATAATGATCGACGTGATGTAACCGATGGCGGCAGATGAGCCTCATCTCACTTGAAATTGGCAATCTTGCACACAGTAAGAAGAAGCTGTATCTTCGTCGCCATTACCCTTGTTGTTAACAGCCGCAATTCAAGGCTGATACCTGCCACTAGCCGACCCGAGTTGACGTACATAGTGAGGTGTTCCAAGCCAGATGTGGAGGGCAATCCTGCTCAGCTCGCGTGAGAAGTGACCAACGGGCTGTCGGCGGAAGTCCGGTATCGTTCCGCCGAGACGGGGCGAAAGTCAAAATCCAGCCCGTCAGTTCTTGATGCTGCGACTAAGGTTTGGTTTTGCGCTGTGAATGGCTTGTAAGCAACAGGGCTGCCTGCCGTTACGGGCGGAAATGCGGGAGGCTGGTCACGGGCGCAAAGGTGTAGTTGCAAGTTGGCCGCGCACAATGGACGAGACAGGGAGCGAGATGAGAGGAGTGCAGCGCATTCGCGACAATGCTGGACAGGGCGGACAGGGTTGGGACAGCCCCACGAACGCACATGTTCCTGGAGCATGCAGCGGCCAGCCACTGGGCGCTGGGGGCGCAGGCAGCCGAGGAAAACAAAGCCGGTCGCACTCTTGGTTCGCAGCGCATGGACCCCCGTCCAAGTGTGACAGGCTTGCCGCTGACTGGTGAATTGCATCTGATGGCGTTCGCTGGGCGATGAATGACAGGTCCGCGAGTTCAACCGTCGCTCTTCCTCCTGCCGCTTCGTACTCATAATTAAGGATGTCGCATTGTGCACCCGTCGCCTGGTGATGCATCACCCACGTTTCGGTTCCCGCTGACGGAGATCTCGCCGCGGACTGCTGCGCGCTGAAAGGGCATGGGGAAGGATGGCGGTACTGCAACCAAAGGCCTACCCAGGTTCCCCTGCCGCTGGAGCTGGGCAGCGTGATCTGCTCGCCGGCGCAGAAAACACTCTGACGGCACCACGACGCGCTGACGACCAGCGCCGCCTGCGACGCGTGAAGGACTCCAAAGAGCAGTTGAAGAGCAGGACGCGGGCACGCGGCACGAGCAACGGCACCATCGACACGGCGACGAGCAACTCGACTGCGGCCGGACGGTCCTACACCGTCGCCAACGTGCACAACGGCGTGATCTACCTGAGGTGAGTGCGGTGAAGGAGAAGGTGCAGTGTGTTGTTGGTGTTGGTGTTGGTGTTGCTGGCGTTGTGCTGTGCCGGCTGTGGTAGTAGTAGTAGTAGCAGTAGTGGCGGTGGTGGTGGTGGTGGTGCTTGGTCGACCGGGGGGCCAACACCACCGGCTGCAGAAGCACGCCGCCGGGACGGGCACATGCCCGCGAGGCAGGCGCAACACCATGCACCCGGCCGGCCAGCGCGCACTGCGCCGATCCCCGCAGACTCAAGCTGACCCCCGCCAGGCCCGTCGTGCGCGCAGGCAACCAGCGCAACCGCCCCCAGCCCGACCCGTTCGTCTTCCCGCCGTCGACGCCCCCGGACAGCGCCACGCTCGACTCGACGCTGCGGCCTACGAGCAATGAATGGGAGCAAAGCCTCTACGGCTCGAGGACCCCGCGCTCCGAACCCACGCCGCCGCTGCCGCTGCCGCTGGACCTGACCACAGAGCATGCCGCGCGACCGCCGCCGCACGCCGACCAGCCCTTCACCGCACGCACTGCTGCACGCGCCGCCGCCCACCCGCGCTCGCACTCGTTCTCGACCGTCGACGACCACACCGTCACGTCGGCCACCACCGAGCCCGGCACCTTCAAGGTCGTCATCGAACGGCCTCCGTTTGGCGGCCGGCCCAGGACCGCCGACACGTCCTCGCTGCCGCTGCTGCAGGTGCCCATCCCGCACTACCGCCTGGGCACGCCGCGCTTCAGCACCAAGGGCACCGCCGATCTGCGCAGCTCCGTCTACACGCGCACCTCTGCCACCGACGACTTCAGGAGCTCTCTGCTGACGCCCCAGCGCGCGGGCTCGCACTCGTTCCTGTCGTCGCGCCCCCAGTCCGACGCCTTCTCGCCTGTGCCCGCCAGATATCGCGCCACTATGGACCGCCCGCCGCTCCCCGCCTCCGCACCGTCTTCCTCCCGAGTCTCCCAATCCCCCATTGGACCGCGGCTATTCGACGCCCTGACAGTCAATCCCGACGACAGAGCCGTGGTGCGATTTTCACCGTCTGGCGATATCCTTGCAGCCACTCCTTCACGCCTCGTGGCCCACATCACCTCTCCAAGCTTCCTGGACTACGAACTCCTCTCCGACTTTTTCCTTACTTTTCGCGCCTTCTTGTGTACCAGGGACCTAGTCGCATATCTTATATCACGACTTAGATGGGCGGTGGACAGGCAGGATGACTTTGGTCGCATTGTCCGCGTGCGGACATTCGTGGCTCTTCGTCATTGGATCTTAAACTACTTCGTGGACGACTTCGTGCCGTGCTACAACCTGCGGACGTACTTTTGTCAGCTGGTCAACGACCTCTACCGAGACCTCAAGGCCCGCGCCGATGGAGGTGCTGGCGACGTAAAGATTGTTGGCGAGCTCAAAAAGTGCTGGAAAAGGACATGTGTCATGTACTGGGAGACTGAAGATGGCTTAAGCAAGGACTTTGCTGACGAAGAGCTGCTTCCTGGTGGCTTGGTTGACTTGCCGACAACACACGAAGAGCCAGAGATTCTAGCGATCGAATCACCGGCCCCGCGGCAAGCAGATCGCGACACGAAAGAGACCATGGGATCGAATCCGAGCGACCAATTCGCCAGCCGGCACATGGACTGGGCGCAGAGATCTCGCCACACCCCTCAGAATTCCTTGAGCTCACCGTACGTATCCTCGAATGAAGGTGGGACCGTTCAGGTCCCACTTTCGCCCGGGAGCGAGGGGAGCATGCACATCTTATCTTGCTCTCTCCCACGACGTGGTTTCTTGAAAAGCGAGCAAGCCATGAACTTGCCTCTCTACCCTCACCCAGTACCTCATCCTCCCACGGCGCCTGCCCGTTTGGCGGCAAGCCCAGCGTCAAACAAGAACGTCCGTCAATCTCACTCACACAAGCGTAGCGGCAGTTTCTCTGACGCTTTAAGGGACAGCAGGGCTCCGCTCTCTATTCCCAAGAATGCTTCAGTGGACGTAACCATATCCGCAGTGACGAGTATGCCTGGCAGCCTCGTGCGTGGTGGACTGTTCCAGCCAAGCTCGCCGTACATCAAGCTCAAAGGCACCAGTCTACGCCATACCCGGACCCGCAGTGAAACAGATGGCGACGATCTATACGCCGACGACGTACAGCTCCGCCCAGGTCATGCAAACAGTCCGGGAATGAAGAAAATCTTCGGTAGTATGCGCCGCGCCTTGAGCATCAAACAGTCGCCTCACGGAAGCCCTCAACTAGGAGCGCATGCGCAACAGCGAATGGCACCGTCGGTACGATCTTCTAACCCAGGAACCATGACCACATTGTCAGCAGGGGTTCGCAAACAACGCACAGTTAGAACAAAGCCAGAAGTGAGGATCGACGCCTTGGCCATGAAGGTTGGTGAGAGCTTCAGGGAGGCCGTCGAAGAGCAGTTGAGAGACGAAAATCAGCGACGGGAGAGCAGCATTGAACCTCCTGATCTAGGTGGCTTCGAGTTTGAATTTGAGAACCGAAAGACTTCATCTGCCAACGAGAACCCAAAGAAAGAGAAAGAACCAGATTCTCGGGTGTACAGCAACATCACCACTGGCAGCAAGTCAATCCTGATCATTGACGACACTGGGCCGCCCCCGTTGCCGGTGATGTCAGGAGCTTTACCCCCTGCGGCATTGGAAGAGACGGCTCCTCCAAGTACCCCACCGAAGGGTCACCAACGAAATCCATCGATTGCTCAACGACTTGCTGAGGGCGATATGGTAGTTGTGCGCCACTCTGACCTGTACAAGGATCCTACTCCAAAAGTCTCAATCGAAGAGCGTCGCTCATCCCTTCCATCTGTGCAACAGCCGCGTCTACAAAGGCGATCTGTGTCTGAGGGCAGGGAGCAGATGCACTCATTCAAGTGGCGAGGCTCTATGCGGAAGTCTATAGCTCGATCTTCGTTGCGTCGACATGCCTCATACAACAGCATTCTGAGTGGCCGTCAAGGCCCCGAGAGTATAGCCACATTCATGACTATGTCATCAGACAACGATCCATTCTTCCTCGAGAAACAGTCACCTCAACCCAGCGGCCCAGGTCGCATGCTTCGCAGGAAGCCAGGGGGCGATCTGCGCGCCGCTGGCAACGTCCAAGATCTTGAGATGACTCCTCGTCCGCACTCCACTGGCTCAGTCTCTAACCGCACTCATTCTATTGCAAACTCTGTCATCCTGCGATCAGACCGCTACGCTACTCCTGAGCCAGCGACGAACCAACCAGCCGAAACAGTCGATGCGACAGTAAATGCAAAGAAGCCGATATCACTCGTTGATACTCATTCGTCGCAACCTAACTTAAGACCTTCTTTCGAGGCAGAAGTCGCGAAGCTTGCAGCATTACCGGATGATACAGACGACGAGGGCGGAGTGGAGGCAGCGCTGATGAAGCTCGAAGGCCGATACGAAAAGAAGTCTCCGGGTGAATCATCAATACGGACTTCTGTCGTTCAACCGGACGTATACCGGCCTACTGGAGCCCCTGCAAATCTCTTCATTCCGCCATATAAACCCAAACAGTCAGAGGACCATGGTGAGACTGATGGCAGCCTTCACCGACCACTTGCGACTCCTGGCGCCGAAGGCCAAGAAATGTTCCATCTGTCCGGAGAGAAATTTAATGGTCGTGTACCTCCTGTTGTGAGCACTGCTGCAGAGTCAGAGGACTCTTACTCCTCGGTACCGCTCCTTGACCGCGGTCTCAGCGATGTTTTGATGAACGGCCGTACGCAGACTTTCGATACTATGCGATCGTCGGCTAAGCCATCTCCCCTACAGCTTGCTGAAAATCCACTCGCGCAGGCAACAGCGGCTGCGAGCAAGCCTTCCTCTACAAGCTCGTCAGTGGAGTATGTTGTAGAAACAGACAGCATGAGAAGGATTCCAAATGGCGGCACTGTTCCATCGTCCTCAGTTGCTCGTCAGTCATTCCTTCTTGACGAAGACGAGGACTTAAGCGATCTAGCCTCGACAACGACCGGTGCCAGGTCGGATGAGATGTCACAAGGCGTCCGTAGCTTCTTCGAGGATGAGCCCGCGGTGATGAACCATACCACAGACAGTCTGCCCACACACCCAATGCGACATCCTCCTACACCACCCACTACGGCAGATCGTCTCAAAGAGGCTGTGCCATCAACAACATGGAATAGAGGCTTACCAACACCTGGCCTGACGCCCACGGCTTCTCGACCAGATCAGTTCAGTCAAAATATTTCTGACCAACACACCAAGCTACAACCGGCACCATACATCAGACAACCGCCCATGGCAGCACATCTTCCATTCATTATGGCCTATGATGCTGAGCTACTTGCCCAGCAGTTTACGGTTGTGGAGAAAGACGCCTTGGACGAGATCGACTGGAAGGAACTCATCGAACTCCGCTGGAAACAGTCGTCGCCACAAATCCGCGACTGGGTTCAGTACCTCCGTACACAGGAAGCGCGCGGTGTCGATGTTGTTATTGCTCGTTTCAACCTAGTGGTCAAGTGGGCTGTGTCTCAGTGTGTCCTTACAGAGAACATCGAGGAACGAGCTTGTTGCATCGTTAAACTCATTCACATCGCCTCACACGCTCGAAAAATCAGGAACTACGCCACCATGTACCAGATCGCCATCGCGCTTATATCCAACGACGTCTCCCGGCTTCACAAGACATGGGCGCTTGTTCCCCAAGCTGAGAAGCAGACGATGAAAGAGCTGGAAGCGCTTGTCCAACCACTACGAAATTTCCACAATCTTCGCCTGGAAATGGAGACGGCTACAGTAGAAGACGGCTGCATTCCATTCATTGGAATCTATACGCGGGATCTGATCTACAACGCCCAGAAGCCAGCCTTCATCGATGCACCGCCTGTAGACGGCGAACGACTCGTGAACTTCGAACGACATCACACAGCAGCCACAATCGTCAAGAACCTCCTGCGTCTCCTCGAAGCAAGCTCCAAATATAACTTCAGTGTCGATCCTGACCTGATCAGCAAGTGTCTCTGGTTGGCTGCGCTGAGTGATGATGAGATTGCCAAGCGCAGCCGCCAATGTGAATAAGTCTCATAACACATACCATTTCCTACGGTCCAAATATTTCCTTGTCAATACCCATCGGATTTACTCTTTCGTCCGACACGAGTCACGACCCGCATCTGCAGACATCTACTGCACATACACACCTATTATTGTTTTTTCTCCATCCACTATTAGATCTAACGGCTCCCGCTTGAAGATAATACATGGCTCAGCAGCAATTCCCTATGTGGCACTCGAGGTGCATGTACAAAGGCATCTATACAGCCTAGGAAGCATTGAATATGACGATGCTGCATGTGTAGCGTTTCCTTGTTGCCATTTGTAGAAGACAAGATTGTTGTCAAGACGCTCTAACGATACAAATAATTCCGGTCAATAACCACCATATCAGACCCGCCGCTCATCAAGAGCTAAGCAAGCGATTTTCTCAATTTGTTACAAGCACTGACAGAATCGTGCATCCCTTCTCGTTACCATCCTTGTGATTCACACCGCCCTCCATATCGCCAACACCCAGACTCGCACCTTCCTTAATGAGCACTTTGCGCGTCTGCCTCCCCCAGCTCCTACAATCCATCACCGCTCCTGAGCAAAAAGCAATGCACCGTCCCATCGTACCCACCCATCTCTGCATCTCGACGGAACGGCGAGCGCTCATTATGTACAACCGAGGCACAGTCGCGAAGACCCACATCCACGTTGTCGCGTGATCGAGCCGGCTTCTCTGGCCAGATTGTTATACGACCACGGATTGCGCTCGGATTAACGACGCCAGGGGCAGCGCGGCAGGATTCGACGGATGAACTCGGCACCGGGTGTGCGGCACTCTCCGCGGAAGGAATTCGATGGGTGGCGTGAGCAGCATGGGGAGGGAACATTGGGATCGATCGTGGGTTCGACGATCGCGGAGGCGCGGGATCGGATGGGTAGGCGCCGCATTTGTACTGTGTATGTATGTCTGTCGTTGTGTACGTACCTATGTATGTGTGAATGCTACATGCTGATGTACATCTGTGTCTGCAGGGCTCTACCGTGTACCTGCCCGTCGTCTGTTCAAACACCGAACCTCTCCTCCCCACGTCGAACCAAGCGGATGGGGATACTCGTGCCTCTGAGCTGCAGCGTGATGATGCTAGCAACCTTGGTCCTGAGTACTGAGTCTGCTCTGTCCACCGCCTTTTGATACACCTCCGCTCGCGCCTTCCTGTCCATCGCCGCCACCTCTTCGTCTGACGCCCATTCTTCCACCGCGAGCTCGACACTGAACTGCGAGAAGACGGCTGCGAGGACGGCCAGAATCTCAACCTGTGCGAAGCGCCGCCCTATACAAGACCGGAAGCCGTCGCTGAAGGGAATATAAGAGCCTTTTACAGGCTTGAAGAGCGAGGCGGAGGTATCCTCGCCCGAGGGACCGCGGAGGTCTTCGTCATCGTAGCCGATGTCGATGAAGCTGTCCTCGAGTTTGGAAGCGGATAGCCAGCGCTCGGGGCGGAACGTGTTGACATCGCTTGCAGAAGTGACGGCTGTGCTTGTAGCACTTGAGGGTGCCGGCCAGTACTTTGGATTGCGGTGGATCGCTGAATTAAGGAATACGTGTGTGCCTCCTGGCATTGTGTATGTCTTGTCGCCCATGGTGAAGTTCTGCGGTCGTCCCGGTGCAGTAGATTTTGGAATATTAACGATCGGCTGTAACAGGCGCAACGTCTCATTCATGACTGCGGCGGCCATGCCGCTGAAAAGCTTCGGGAAGTGCTCTTCGTAGACCCATTGTTCGACTGGCTTCCCTTGGAATACCTTGTCGACGTCTTGCTGTAGCCTCTTCTGTGACTCGCGATGCATGGCAAGGAAAATGAGAGAGAAGTGAAGTGTGTTTGCAGTAGTCTCGTGACCAGCGAGCATCAGCACAAAGGCATTGCCCAAGATGTCGCTCTTTCGAACATCCGTTTTCCCCTCTGTGATTCCGCTTCCACGAATGAGGGCGTCGAACAGGTCCATACCGGCGTTGTTGGTGTCACCAGATGCAACCTGCTGCTTCTTCCTCTCGTACAGCTCATCCATGTACTGTCCCCATTCGGTGACGGCGGCGCCGACAGTACGATGAACCTTGACAGGAGAGAAAGGCAGATACTTTGGAGGTATTATTTGGGTCCACATGATGTTGTGAAGCAGTTCGCTGATAGCTTCGCGGTAGGTCATGTTATGACCCGCTGACTTTTCGGAGCCAACTAGCATTGACTTGGACTCACCACTCTCAGCAGACGTTGTTCTGTTCTTCTCCTCGTGAGGCCACTTGACGCGAACGTCGAAGCCTGCTGAGCTAATTACGAAGAGTG
Organism: Boeremia exigua; assembly: GCF_020726555.1. NCBI lineage: Eukaryota > Fungi > Ascomycota > Dothideomycetes > Pleosporales > Didymellaceae > Boeremia > Boeremia exigua. Next base: position 1,468,626 of record NW_025763518.1, on the reverse strand, counting down.
CGAAGCTCATTGTTGCTACAGCTGGATTCTGTACCGTTTCGTTTCCTTGCCCATCTGGTCCAGTCCAAAGTCCAATAAGTGATTTTGCATGGTGAAGCGACTCTTTGAATACCAATTCGTTGTTCTTTTCACCGAAACTCGGTGCAGTTAGCTTTCGGTGCATACGCCAGTCTAGACCTTCGGTGGAGACGAGGTTCTTGCCATAGATATCAAGAGCGCCATACATCTCGAGAGGCTTAGGAAAGTCATTTCTTCTAGCTGTGATTTGTGCTACAGTTTCAGCATCGGCAACGAATGCTGTAAGCTGAGTTGCTGAGGCGATAATAAAGACATCGCCGCCAATCTTTTCGAACGGTGCATAGCCCTTTCGGTAACCCCACTCTGGGTCCAGCAGGCTGTTACAGGTCAATCTCTATCGCGAGGCTTTAGTGCACAGTACCTACTCAAACCAGGCCCCTCGCCACGAAGCAGGCAAAATCACTTCCAGGACTGGGATCCAAATATAGAAGGTAGCAAGCCAGAAAATACTGAAGACGTTCCATGGTATTACAACGACGGGTAGCCCTGAGCTCTTTGCAAGCGCTATATTGGTCTGCCACTGTCTGTACAGGACGGAGCCTTTGTACAGCGCGATCGCTGCGAGAGCGCCGCAGACCAGGGTGAAGAGCATGGTGCGAAGCGAATATGTGGAGCAGGCGAAAGAGCAGAAACTAAACAAGGTGACTGAAGAGTATGCGATGCATTGAAATGGAAGACGTAGATGTGGTCTTGCGCGCGGGTAGCTGCTACCCGTTGCGAAAGTTGTGACGTCTAGATACCAATCGCGGTCGAGCCTGCCTCATTAGCGTTTCATGAGGTATCACGTCGTTCAGAAGCACCATGAGCATTGTTCTACTTGTTTCTCGTGGTCGCTAGAGCAGCTCGACCCTTCAGTGTGTTTTGGAGCACTCGAGCGGCCTTTGTAATCAAGACATGAAGTCGTGGTTTGCATCCTTCGTTCCACCGTGCATGCAGGCATTGGCTGAACTAGGGTTAGATGCTCTTGGCGGATCCATCGCAAGGGTATCCCTCGATGTGTCTATGTATACACATGGACGGTGAGCATCTACCTGAAGCGATGGCTACACCGATACACAGATCTGCGGTGCCCTAGTTCTTGCAGTGTCACATGGCATTCAAAGTCGGATTCGGAAGCACTTGCTGCCAGTTCACCGCTGCACCGCTCAACATTCGGCAAATATGCACGCAACTGTCCGGAATTTCCACTTCTGGCATCCGTGCTTCGCCAAGCCTCCCTCCGTGCAGCCTCATTGCATCTCATAGGATATGGAGACGACAGGGCAAACCATCAATTTTGGAAATTTGACACGGCTTTGCCACGGACATCAGGTATCGAAGCATGCATCGAATCGCTGCAGCTACCTTGCTTGCCACCAAGGGTGTCTTTGTCATGGAAAGTAGACTTGACTCAGTTGATTGTCGCCTCTCGCAATCGCAATCGGTCATAGAGAAGCTTGCACGCTCTGCTCACCGACTTGACGGCGACTGTGTGCCATGCTATACTTGACTCGCCCAGTGTCACAACCCAGAAGGGGACAGCGACTTGCGGTCCCTGACAAATGTCAACTGTTGTCGAGGCGCTGCTGCATGTGGTGGTGTTGGCATCCACGTGGACTCGCCTCGCTTTCCCGCCATCGTGAGGCAAGGGACGAAAATCCTTGTGCAATGCTATTAGGAAGCGCACCCCAAGCAATCACAGTCAAGCGGAAACAAGCTCAAGGAATCTGAGTCGCAGTGTTTCGAGCAGACGGCACCCGTCATGCGTCCGGTCAGCGACGATGTTCGGCAAAAGACGGCTTGTGCTAACATTCGGGCCGCTTGCCTCTTCAGTGAAGGTGATGGCAGCTGACCTCTTCGTCACCGGCACTTGCGCAACTTTCTCGGCCTCAACGCTATCTCGGCTCCTATCATGCGTTGCTGGCGTTGCACGGCAGCGAGAAGGACGCGATTTTGGGAGCGACGTCCCGGTCGACGGCTCCAGCAGGCACGATGTGAAGTTGCTGGCGGTTGTTCCTGGATCCTGACGCCATTCTGGCGGTCGCAGGACGGGGCGCGCTAAAAGCCGAGTGGATATTGAGATGTCCTGAAACTAGCGAAGTGGGCGGCACGTCTCCGGACCTGCCTCTCCAGACTCGTGGAAGCCAAGTAGTTTGACAGGCGTCAATTGAGCACATGGACGGTGGATGGGCGGACGTAAGTCCGCCGGGCGCTGGAGCCCAAACGCAGATCTCGGGCAGCAGATACGAAGGATCAAACGCTCAGGTTGCTGCAATCTGATGCCTCGCGAGTGGACGGAACAAACCGACTCTCAAGTGCGGGCACAACGGCCGTGAAAGGCGGTGTCGTGCGGCGATGAAGAGTGTGTGTGCCCCTGTCTGTCCAGACAGGAACCGACAGCGACTAGGCGACGCTCGGAGGCTTGACCAGCCACCAGCGGCGCATCACTTCCACAAGACCTTCTCGAAAGCCGCGATGTCGCAGCTCGGTGGAGCAGCTAGGTTCTGCTAGTGACGGTAGTCAAATTCCAGGGCGTGCCCAGCGCGCTCGGATCGTCTCCCTCGCCGCTGCACTGCTGCAGCGAAGCGCAGCGCAACGCAGCGTAGCGCAGCAACAGGCGGTGGCCGTGCAGACTCTCGGGCAATATGTGAGCGCTTTACTGCTCCCTACGGTAGCGTGCTGCTGTCGCTGCGTGCGCTGCTGCTGGCGCTCCACGAGGGCGGTCGTGCGGAGAAGCGCGCATGCCGCCGCCAGAGCGAGGCCAGCGCAATGCCACGGCGGTGGTTGCAGGTCACGTTGCTCAGCTGGCCCTACTGCGGCAATATGGAGCAGCAGGAACAGCAGCACGCAGCAATCGGCCAGACCGCCCGCTGCTGGCGTCTGCGGGGACGACGTTTGCCGTCTGCAACGGCGCCGTGAAGGATCATGGCGGGCGAGTGCAGCCCATGTGTGCGTCGCGAGGACTCCTCTGTCATCTCAAGATGGCATCTTGCACGGCGCGCAGGCGGGCACCCGTCCAACCCAGGGGCCTGGATTGAGTTGCCTGGCTGCGCAGCCTCTCTGGCACAAGCGAGCTGCACGTCGCAGCACGGCGGCCGCTGAGTCGCCGCCGCCGCCCACTACTCGCCCGTCGCCTTGTGTCGCTCAAGGCAGATTGCTCCACCCAGCCCGGCCTCTCGTGCGCCTGCCGTGCGCGGTGCTGCGGTGCTGCAGCGCTGCCCTCTATCAAAACCCAGCGTGTCGACGACGCGCCATCCTCGCCCTCCCTTGCCCATCCCCTTGTGCCCAAGGCCGCGCCAGGAGCCTTCCCGCGCGCCGGCTTGTTCGGCTTGCTCTGTTTGATAGTCTAAATTTTCCTTTTCACCAGGCCCCGCGCCTAGCTGACGCCCCCGTCCGGTGCCCATAGCTGCTGCCCCGGCCACTGCGTTCGCACGGCCCGTCTTCGCTGCTAGCGCCACTCCTGCCAGCCAGCGACAAACGTCGACGCATAGACTGTCCGCGACTCACCACCACTGGCTCTTTTCCTGCTTTGGACAGGTGCCTCCAGGTCCATGGTAAGAAGCCTTCGCGCAGTGCTGGGTTTTCCTCGCGCGGCTTGAGCCAGAGCTCCCGTCCTGCATCGCACCTCCGAGCACCTGCCCTGCGACGCTCTCCAAACTCTTCTCTTATCCCTCCGCCGATGACGCGGATTGGCTTGAAGTCCGCACTCCCTCCAGCCAGTCATCTTCTGGCGCACTGGCGAATTAGTCTTCTTCGTGTCCCTGCGACTGCCGAGGCCACGCTCTCCACCAGCTGCCCCCCGCCGACCTTGTTGGGCTGCTACCGTTTGGACCTGGCAGCTTCCGTAGTCGTAGTCAGGTACTCGTTACATAGCCGCATGGCCTGAGCGGATCGCGTCTGGCATATGTAAGGATGGCTGATCCTGACGCGCCCGCCCAAAAGAGGCCCCGTTTGGACTCTGTCAATCCTCCTGCATACAATCATAACGGCCACGGCTTCCCACCCCCTCCTCCACCGCCGCACCCCCAACCCACTCGCCATCTGTCCCATCCCACTCCGGCCCACGCTGCTCCCTCTCCCACCTCCCGCCACTATCCTGCTCACGGCCTGCCCCATCCGTCTCATTCCTATCCCACCCCAGGCCAAGGACACGCCCCCGGACCGCAACCCTCACCGTCACTGCCACCCACTGATATACGCGCCTATTCGGACCCACGGACCATCCCTTCACCTAGTCAGCGCCTTCATGGCGCCGGCGGTCCTCCTCCGGTAAACATCTCGCAGGACAACATCTCCACCTACCGTGCGCCCCCCACACCACAGTCTGCTCCTGTTCCAGACCCGCAGAGCACCAGATCCAGCATCAGTGTTGACGTCAAACCTCAACCGCCACCTATGGATCATGGCGGCCACCAAAGTCCATGGGGGATGAATCCCGAGCATCGCCCTAACGGCAGCATGTCCAACGGCTACAGCCATTCTATAAGCCCTACTCACCACGGCAACGGACAGCCTTTTCACCCGCCGCCTCCGCCGTCTGCTTCTCAGTATGACCAGAGCTCATACCCGCCAGGCCCCTACATGGGCCAGTATGCGAGTTCAGCCGGACAGCCAATACGTCGCAAGCAGGTTCGCGCCACGCAGGCTTGTAATCACTGTCGAACGCGAAAGCAGAAGTGTGACGAGGCCCGACCATGTCAGTTCTGCAAAGAGAACAATTTCGATTGTCAGTACAAGGATGTACCACCTCCGAAGTATGTGGCAGTCCCTCGTTTAATTGGCGATTGCTAACGGTTCGCAGACAAGATCGGAGCATGATGCAGCTACAGGACAGCGTGAACGACATCGGTGAAGTACTGAAGAATCTCGTGGGAGAGTTCACTTCGTGGAGACAAAGCGTTGAAACCAGACTCCCTCTAGCTCAAACACCCAACCAACTTTCGAACATAGCCTCGCCAGAAGCAGGATTCGCCGTACCTGGTAGGGACCAGAACATGTCCAGATTCCCAACACCAGCCCAGGGAAGGAACCAGATGCGCCGTATTAGCAACATGAAGACAGAGTCGCCCAACATCCCGCACTCGCAGATGTCCCCAACGGCTGGGCAGGCCATGACTCCGATCAAACAGGAGTCCATGTTCGCTCCGCCTCAGCAGCCAGCAACACCAGCTGACAGCGTTCGAAGCGAGCATAGTGGCGGGACAGGGCTGCCTCCCAAGGAGAAGAGCGGGTTGCAGAGTGACCACACTACACCAGCACACAAGCTCTTCGAAGAATGGCAGTCGATGACACACTTCTGCCGGAACGTGGACTACATTGAGAAATTGATCGAGGGCGGTCACGACGTCTCAGAATATCCAATGCTGCTCGAACAAGATCGAGGCCTGCTCCGCGTTTGGGGAGTTGGTGAGGGTCAAGACCTCAACGATGGAGCCCAGGGCCCAGGAAGCCCTGACAGTGGTGGCGACGCCGATGCTTCCTCTCCGGCCCCTGGAAAGGAAGGCCTCTGGGGCTACCCGCCTGCCGATACCTCTAGCCCAGGAACTGCTCCCGGCGAAATCCCCAGTAGTCATCCTAGGCAAGAAAACGACGGTGGCCTCGGACCAGACGGCAGACCTGACTTCCGTCAGCACGTCTTATGGGAGCTGTACGACTCTTACATCGAGAACATCCACAAGTTACACCCTTTCATGAACGCCAGTAAACTCAGGAGGATGATCAAAGAGTTCAGCGAGCAGTACAGCCCGGACATTGGCACCAAATATGCCGGATCGCCAGCCGCGAACGCATTGGCGAACCAGCAACTCAGCCAGAGCCTGAAGCGCAAGCGATCTGGTAGTGCCTACGGAGAACCCTGCTCAGCCAGGGGCGCAATCGAACGATCCCTCCGGAATGCACTTGTTCTTCTTGTCCTTGCGCTGGGCAAGGTCTGTGCTCATCACGAACCACTTCCTTCGCCTCAGAACGACAGAATGTCGCACACAAATGGCGGCTGGGGCGTTCACGCTAACGGCAGCTTCAATAGCGATAATTCTGACGATAATCGACCACGCAATGTTGACGTTCTTCCCGGCATGGGTTACTTCGCCTACGCGACCGACATTCTCGGGAACCAACAGGGCGGCAACACGGTTGCACACGCACAGGCCATGATCCTAGCCGCGTTGTATCTAAGCCAGTTTGCTCGAGTCTTGGAGAGCTGGAGCTGGATTAACAATGCTTGTCGTGTTGTTCTCGTACTTATCAAGGCAGATTACCAGAAACTCGACCGTAACTGGTGCTTGGAGAACAAAGCGTCTTTGCCACCAAAGGAACGGTATAGGCTCAATCTGGTCATGTGTGTCTACTGGACATGCCTCCAGCTTGAGTCGGATATTCTAGCTGAGATGAGCACACTCCCGCCCAGCCGGATTTCGGACTTTCAGAGCGAAATTGCGTATCCAGATGGTGTTTACGAATCCGTTCCGATAGAATCTGGAACTAATGTTGAGGAGAAGATGTTCGCCGATCCACAGACCCAGGAAGGCTCCATGCTCATGTACTCGAGTCAGATTTGGCTCCGAGTCATCCTAAACGAGGCGCACAATATGCTGTATGGCAGGAGTAAGTAGCACCCGCAAGGCCACTTATTGAGCATGGCACTGACATTGTCTAGACGCTCGACGCAGCTTCGATACTCATAACATCAAAGAGGTCGCACATCGTGCCATTGCGCATGTGCGTATCCTGGAAGATTGGAGACGAGTCCTGCCGCCTACGCTGGCTTGGAACGATGAAGATCCACCAGCTACTGACATCAACGTGGCACGTTTACGTGCTAAGTACTACGGATCCATTTACGTGATCTTGCGGCCATATCTGCGCATCGCAAATCACTTCATCGACTTCCCTCCCACAGGCGCAAGCACAGCAAGGGCCTCTCACCACAACTCTCCTGTACCAGCCTCCGGTTCTTCATCAAACAGAAATGTACATCTACTGGTGGATCTATCGGATGACCAAAGAAGTATCATTGGGGTTGCAGTCAAATGCATCAACGCCGCTATCCAGAGTACGATTGCTTTCGACCGTGTTGGCGCCACCACAGGGAGCAAGTATGTGAAGTTTGATGCAAATGCCCGAACTCGCCGACTGGTAGTCACCAACATATTCGGTACAATGCATGCGTAAGTCACAAGTCAAATATGAAACAATGTCCAGGAAACTAACAAAACTCAGTCAATTTGGAAACATGCTTGTCCTTTGCGCAGTCTTCAAATCCCAGCTGTGCAGGTATCTGCCAAGAGACACACAGCTTACGAAGCAAAATCTGACCCTACTCATGGACCGAACCTGTAAGGTTCTCAGCGAGATTGCACCGAATTCTCCAATCCTGGAAATGGATCTCAAGATCTTGCGCAACGTCCGGAAACAATTGGATCTGTACCCATGATCGCCACACCGTGCGACACGCCTCGAGCGGAACTTCAATTTGTTTGGATATACCCCATTTGGGCGGAGAGCATTTTCGATAGCCGCCACAGCGTAGCGTGCATTTACTGTACACATTTCATCATTTTGCATTTACTTTGGCGTAAAGCATCTGGCATTTTTCTCATGTTCAAGCATCGGAAACACATATCGGGCGGACTAGCGCTGAAGCTTTTGCGTATACCTCATACCACTATCATCGTCACGAGCGGATTACGGGTGGACTCTTTTTGCTTTTGCGTGGCCTACCCATGTCCCGGACTAGTTTGAAGTACGAGGACGGGCTGACTTGGACCAAGTTGTTTAGAAAGTTTGGAGAGATGTCGCTGTCTCGAACCGGAAATGCCGTTTGATCTCGGCTTTGCAATTCATCTTGCTCTGCGTCAGCGCACCTATCCGGTGTTAGCGCCGTCTTGGTCTTATTACTAACGGCCGTTTTTCGGTGCGTCTCTTAGATACGTCTGAAATGATATAGATGGTTGGCTACGAACGCCATGCCGTGTAGGAGCTCACGCCCCTTACAGCTGAACTTAATACAAGCACAAACTTTTAGGTTTTTCTATTCAGTATCTCAAGTAATGCACAGTTCCGTTACAGCGCTATTGGCCGCAATCCTGCGTCAGCCCGCTGTCAGTACACGAGGCGTAAGATGCGCGCGTGCATGTCAACTCAACACACTTTAACGTTCTTAGTTGCGGCAGTTGCAACATGCGGTACCGCCCGCTCATTCGCTCAGCATTGCGGCCACGCGCAGACTCTCGTTCAGCCAGCGTGAACTCAAATGTCAATTGTCTACAGTACTTCTCGATAAGGTCGGGCTACTGCGCGAATCATTCCACTCTTTACCGAAAACAGCCATGCCGCAGGCCCAGACACCGCAGTCCGAGCATAATTGTTAACGTCGCAGCCCAACCTTCGATCACCCAAATAGGTAAATTACCTGTATATCGCCCTGCACTAGATTGTCCCTTGACGCCCCGCACAATTATCCGTTCCAGGCGCGGTAGCCCAGTGTGTCTCGCCGGGACTAGGATGAGCGAACCATGGGTAGTGCCGTCTGAACACTTCGACCTCCAGTTCGACCGCTGCTGGCCGCAAAGTTCACAAATGACGTGTTTTGTTCATGACTAGGTAGGTACAGGCGCGTAAGGCTGAAACGAAGACTTGGTGCTCTTCCAACGAATCACAGAATTGACAGGTACATGTCGGGCCGTCAAGACTGCAGTGCGTCGAGAACCGGCAAGATCCTGCGATGCTATGTTGATCAGGGGAGGGCTCTTCCGCAAAATTAAACGCACTCAAGCGCAACAGATGATTCCAGTCCTCATTGATCGCCCTGAGCCCCGCTGTGACCGACAGTAGCAGCATGAGGAGTGGAGACAGCGTAGATCACTCGCATACGGGCTCCAAGAGATCGGGTCCCAATGAGGACGGTCCTCGGTATCTTTCGTGATCACTGATCTAATGTCCTACAGCACACGGCTCAAGAGGTGTTAGTAAGTAGCCGCATGTTAGATCCTGAGACCGTCTATCCTGACCTGCATTCTGATCCGATATCTGAGCTGACTTCTGAGCTGACATCTGAGCTGACATCTGGGCTGTTTTCTGGGCTGACAACCACTGCAAGATAGTATGCCCTAGGTATGTCGAGGGACCTGACACGCAATTCTGAACCGTGTCGAAGTTGCAACACGAGGTGTTGTCAAATCAAAGACAAGGGTGCAAACTCCGCATTTTCATTCGACTTATGCGTCCTAATTCAGCCCCTCAGCCCACTTTACATTGTCATTTCATGACCAGTCTGCCGTTGCAGAACTCACGGGGCTTCCTTTTCCACAAACCATTTACTGACCAGAGTCGGTATTCCGCGGTAACAAGACCAGGGTTAGAATAGATACTGACAAGTGCTAGCGAAAGACAGGCTGTTCAATGGCACCGGTTGACGATCCCGGAGGATTGCTAACTAAATACCTCGCTGCTCGCTGCAGCCGTTGGACCTTGTCATGCACGTGTATCAATTATTCTGGGACAGATACAATGACGATAACGAAGGAGCAAGTAACTTCCACTCGGCGATGCAGGTTTCAAGAGCGTTCTGCGATCTTTCAGCTTAGTTGGCCCTGTTCAGACGTATGATAACCATGCGGCAGCGACATCTCCGGAGTTCCGCGAATGATGCGCATCAGAAATTCACAATAGGCTTCGAACATGCATGCAGCAAGAGCAAGGTTGATTACAGCATTCTTATCGTGTGCGGGGAGCACCTGCCTCACTTTACTCCGCTCCACGTGCTGCCTCATCAAGGAGATGGACCCCACCGACACCAAGCATCATATGACCATACAGGATCTTGGAACTTCTCCGCCTTACAGCCTTGCGCAGCGAACGACGCTTTGGGCGATGCGCATTGCAATAATTTCAATGGATACCGGAACGACACACGCTGGCCAATCATCCATGCTCTTGCTCAACTCCATGTCACCAATCCGGACACAAAAGCAAGTTTCTATACGCTTATATTACGAAAACGATTATCTGGCATGCAGTGAGGAATCCTCCCGGCACTCGCCTCCAATGCCGTCGTCTGAAGACCCATCCTCACCGATCAGAGACACGGGAGGGCCCATTAGCCACACCGGTTGCGCCTTCTAAGCGAAAGCAGGTATGAAACATACCTGATTGACACTGTGCAGAAGAAGAGACCGAGTAAGTAATCGTGAGACGGCGTGCCTCGAATGTCGGTGACATGATTCACGTACCTACGATGGCGGGCTACAGGAGGACATGCGGCACAGGACACGACTTGCGTTTGGAGATGATGCTTTCCGCGTTGGGTTGATATTCCTATTCCTACAGCAGCAGGTAAGATGTGAGAGAGATATGGGCCGCACCGCAGCGTATGATGTCTTTTTTTACAGGGTGCACAGCGTTGGGCACATCTCAAGGTTGTGGTATTCGAATTGCGTAATGTTACGACCAAAGTGCGGATCCTGACTTCCACGACTCCATTGCTGATCTTCCTGCGACGTTGCACTTCCGACGTGCACCTGGCACCGGATCGGGTGCATGCAACACGCAGCGTGGATTCGAATAAACGACATGCTGATGCACGCGCATCATGTGCCGAGAAGTGCGTTCGCACGCAAGAGCCGGGTCAACAATCAGGGCGAGTATGTGTGGCATGCCGTCTTCGTATGACTTCGGGCAGCCTCATCCTGTTCTGTCCGCGTGGAGTTTCAGTAGCATCCACCGATTGTTCGCTTAGAGTGTTTCGATGCAGCCGACCAATCAACGGGCGCCATGCACGTGCAGTCGGATCACGCAGCATCTCCGCTACCAGCAAAACGGTCGATCTCTAATCAGGACCCTTGTGGGTGGATGCATCATCTCCACGGTGCCTAATGTGGCGTCGGCTGTTCTTCGTCGTCGGACCATGCTCTGTATACGCAACCAAGATTCCGATGCATTGTGCAGCATGAATAGAAGCCCAACGGTGCGCGCGAGCGAGCCCAACCCCTGTTGTTGCGGCCAGGATTAGCATCACTTTTTGTGCCGTGCTGCTGACACGCGGAAGGAAGGTGCTACCGAATCATGATTTCGGCCCTCGCGCTTGTCGGCATCCGATTTCCCTGCCAGATGAGTAACACGGCGAGGGTCGGTGTTTGTCGCCGGATCCGGACCATGGCGGTTAATGCAAGAGCCGTTCGGAGGTCCGCAGCAACGCCCTGAAGTTAATCGACAATACGAACCACGCCGCAGAAGCCCGAGCGCTTAAAGACTGTCCAAACGGAAGCGATCGATCTGTCGCATAGCGACCGTTTGATCGGTGCTATGCATAGAGCTGAAAGCAAGGTATGTGCTTGCGTACGTCTGTCTTACGTAACGATGGCGACTCGGATGTATTGGACCGACAGCAGGAGTACGAGCAGGTGCAGGAGGAATTCCACATGTGCATTGCAGTATGTTTGGAAGAGACAAGACTTGAATGTAGAAATACACAAAACGCAGTGACTTTTAGCAAACACTGGACTACCATTGTGAGCGAGAGCAATGCATCTTCTGTCTTGTAGCATGGTGAAGATGTCGTGAATTTCTGACAGAGCTTGACGAGGCCAAAGCCTCCACTCACCATCAATGTCCCTCAGTCAGACTTATCACTGCCATCAAAACAAGCTTCATATTCACTCGACTGGAGACTCGGTGAGGTCAGGAGTATTGGCCATCAGGCTGGCAGCACTGTGGTAGTGCTACGCAAACGCTCAATTCATTCACTCGTAACTGGTATATGCAAATCCATCTCATCCCTCGTTTCTAATCACGCCCGCATTCGTCCTGATATCGAACTCGACCCATCGGCTCCGCCCTTCTCTGCCTTTGCTGCCTCGACTTGCGTCGATGGGCCCGGGGTTCATGACGGTGCAGCCGCAGTACTTGACTACAAAGGCCGGGGCCTCGCTGTCGGCGAGCACGAGACTAGTAGGCAGCGGATATAAGCCGAGGGCGTGGGCAAAGTCCCAGTGGAGCGGCCTTGCGGACAGTGGGAAGGGACTCAGATGTGATTGTGAGAGAATGGTCCGTGTCAGCGCCCTTGCGGTTTGTGTTTCCGCATCGATAGGTGGTTCTTGATGGGGTTGTACAGTCTGTGGCGCAGGGAGGTCAATGTCCATGGCCTCGTTTACATCGTGCTCGGGCGCAAAGGGCATTTCGTCCTCCTCTTCCGCCTGCGGTTTAGGGAAGCGTATCGAAGTCCGGTGCAGTCGGCCAGCGAGGTCATCGCGCAGAATGGCCATTTCGCCCTTGACCCCGAACCACGACAGTCGCGACGGGTTGGATGTCCACAGAACTTCGCCTTCCTTCCCCTTGGCCCGTCCCCCGCCCCAAACTTCTCGATTTGCTTCCGCCACAGCGCGGCGTAGTCTGTTTGTGAATAGTGCCGGGACTGGTTTGCGAGGGATTGGTGTTGCGGCGCCGGCGGAGAAGGCGCTGGGCCAGGCGTCGTTGTCGCCGGGGACAAAGACGAGGGACGTGTGTGCGATGAGAGACTGGAACTCTGAGAGCACAGATGCAAGGGCGTCAAAGTGTTCTTTGTACTCTATGCTCCCTGCGCCAGGCACAGCGGCGAGCGTGGCCTTGGAGGAGAAGTTGCCGATGAGGACAACAGCCAGTGGATAGACTGGGTTTGAGTTGGCTTGGGAGGGGGAGTATGTGCGGAGGAGAGTGCGGAGGGCGCTGAGAGTGGACGGGGTATCAAGATGCAGGTCTGAGGCGATGACGATGTTGTGTGAAGCAGTGGAGGTGAGCAGATTGGCTGCTATGCGGTTCATGCGCGATCCTGTGGCGCGTTGCGAACCAAGGCCGAGGAAGTCGGTCCAGCCAAAGGCTGGGCCTTGCAGACTGCTCTTGTCGATTTCGTCAGTCCCGCCCAGGGTCGCTGTTCGGCGCTCGCATGGAGGGTGGCCGACAGAGAAGGCGAGGAACCGGCCGCCTATTGTGCCGCCGATGCCTCCTGTGCCTCCCAGATTGGACGAGGCGGCGCCGTGGTCTTCTTCGTAGCTGCCGTCAACGAGGACGATCATGCCAGGGGCAAAGTATGCGCCGTTCTCCGGTATCGGGCGTGCGTGCTGAATGTCTAGTACGATTGTGCCGGTGAGGTCTGAGAGGGACAGTGCTCCGGTGGGCGAGACGACGAGCATGCCCAGGAGCAGGTGGGCGCTCCCCGTGCGTCCCAGCAGATTGGCAATGGGCGTGATGGTGTTTGGCTGCGACGTGGCGACGGAGGCAGTGCGGCTGAGGGCGGCTGAGCGGGCGGCGCTGAAGGTCGGGGCCTGGAAGGTCTCGTTGCGCAGGATGCGCTGGTGCACGATGTGGTAGCGCTGGCGGAAGAGGTCGGTCTTGTGGGCCGGACTGGGGAAGAGCGACGGGGCAGAGGCAGATCTGGGCAGGTCAGCAGGGCGTCGGCGACAGACAGGCGGCAGGCGCAGGCGGCAGCGGCTCACTTCTCAAAATGCCGCTGGGCGGCGTTGTACAGCAGGCGCGGCTGCTCGAAGGCGCCCGTGACGGCGAGCCACTCGCGCGGGTCCTGGAGCAGGTCGGCGTCGTCGTCGTGGTCGTCGACGTCCAGGCGCGACAGGCCGAAGCTCGCGGCGGCGTCGGGCGCGGGGCGAGACGGCAGGGCGCTCTGGTCGGGGCCCGCGTGGAAGCTGGGCGGGCGGCCGAGGGTCGAGCCCGGGGCAACGCGGCCGCCGTCCATGGCGCCCTCTAGGGCGCGCAGGATGCCCTTGAGGGTGTCGGCGTCGCCGTCGACAATGACCGGGCCGCCGCACTTCTTCCAGCTCTTGGCGGCCTCGTCCAGCACCTTCTCGGCGAGGCCCTCCTCGCGCCATCCCGCGCCGCAGTGCTTGCCGATGAAGGCGGCGAGGGCCTGCAGCGCCGACGACGTGAGCGTCAGGCTGTGCTTCTTGGTGAAGGTGCGGAAGGCGAGCGGCCGCAGCGTCGCGGGTGGCAGCAGGACGGGCAGCACCGTCGGCTTGGCTCGGGGGGCCAGCGCAGGCGGGGCGCGGATTGGGGCGGTCCTGCGCGGGTGCACGGGGTGGACGGGCGTGCCGAACGCGGGCGACGACGAGGGGATCGGGTTGGCGGGCAGCGGCGGGGGCATTGGGCTTGCAGGCGCCGCCGCGGGCTTGTCTGGTCGCCGTGCCGTCGCCATGAGTAGTGGCGGTGGCGGCGGTGGTGGTTGTGGTGGTCGAGGTGGTCGTGGTGGTCGCGAGTGTTGCCGCGGCTGCATGTCCGCTTCGGGGCGTAATGGGATCGGACGCGTCGACGCGACGCGTCCCGCTAGTGCAGCCCGCCGCGGAAGACTCGACAGTCGACACACAGCGACAGCACCGCAGCACAGCACCACCGCGGTATCGCACCAGCGCGCTTCAGCTACACCCACCCCCAGCACCGCCGCACCGCCGCACCACCGCACCACCAGCATGGCCGCGCCCACCACCACCCCGCCCGCCACCGTCGCGACCGATCCGCCCCAAGACGCCGACGAGCTGCCCAAGACGCCCGAGAAGCTCGCCGAGCTCACCCAGGCCGCCGCGCTGCAGTACTCGCTCAAGAACTTCGCCGCCGCCGCCGACCACTACGCCGACGCCGTCGAGATCCAGGCCGCCCTCAACGGCGAGATGGCCCCCGAGAACGCCGAGTTGCTCTTCTACTACGGCCGCGCCCTGTACAAGGTCGCCGTCGCCAAGAGCGACGTGCTCGGCAGCAAGGGCGCCCAGGAGGATCAGAAGAAGAAGAAGGCCAAGAAGCGCGTCGAGCAAGACGCCGCCGCGCCCGCCAGCGCTGCAGACACACACTCCGCCGCCGCCGCCACAGCCCCCAAGCCGGCGTCGGCCTACTTCCAGCTCACCGGCGACGAGAACTGGGACGACTCCGACGATGACGACGACGACGAAGCCGACGCCGAGCAGGACGACGACGACGACGACGACTTTGGCAATGCCTACGAGACCTTCGAGCTGGCCCGCGTCCTCTACCAGAAGCAGCTCGACGCCCCGTCCGCCGCCTCGACAGACAAGGGCAAAGGCCCCGCGACACTATCTGCCGCCCAGCGCGCCATCACAGAGAAGATCGCAGACTGTCACGGTTTCCTCGTCGACATCTCCCTAGAGAACGAGCGCTTCCACGACGCCGTGGCCGACGCCCGCTCGGCCCTTGCCCTCCAAGAACAGCTGAACCCCTTCGAGCACGAGAACGTCACCGAATCGCACTACTCGCTTTCCCTTGCCCTAGAGTTTGCCTCAGTGAGCAAAATCAGAGAGGACCAGGCTGGCGCCGAGCGTCAGCAAGAACCAAACGCTGCCGCAGACGACGACAAGGACGGCATCAACTGGGACCTCCGCAATGAGGCCGCAAAGCACACCGAGCTCGCCATTCAGTCGCTGCAAGCCCGCCTGAAGAAAGAAGCCGCCGCCCTCGCCGGCGCCGCCCTCACCGCCGCCCAGAAAAAAGACAAGGCCGCCATCATCGCAGACAAAAAGGGCATGCTGGAGGAGCTGCAGGGCCGCCTAAAGGACCTCAAGCTCGACCCTACCAAGCAGGATTACGACTCCATTGACCCGTCTGTTGTCCAGGGCCTGTTTGGTAGCCTGCTCGGCGCCGACAAGCAGAAGCAGCAGGAGCTGCTCAAGCAGGCCAGCGCAACCGCAAATGACGTCAGCCAGGTCGTGCGGAAAAAGGCAAAGCCTGCGCCCCCTGCTGCTGCTGCTGCTGCCCCGAAGCCCGCTGCCCCGGGGCAGGCGAGCGGCAAGAGGAAGCTTGCCGTTGAAGACGACTCTGCTGCGAATGGAAAGCGGAGCAAGACCCAAGAGCCTGCGTGAATAAGTACAAACCCGAGTGGTTTGAAACCCGAGTGATTGGAAACCAAAGTGATTTGAAAACTGATTGATTGGAAGATCAAGTGGTTGGAAAATGCTGCGAGGGAATGAAGAAATGAAAGCGGTGCTCTGGGCTCCGTTGCCTGCATTTTGTTGATTTTCAGTGCTTGGCCTGCGTAGATACCTCAACACAAGCACGTCGTTAGGACGGCAATCAATCGATGCCGCATATCCATGTCTATGTCTACCCGGTCACTATACATCTGACGTATGAAACGTCCATGACAAACTCCCTCCTGCATTTGCATCTACAACTCATCCCGCGTCCTCTCCTCGTCCTTCTCCCGCTTCTCCCTCACCTGCTCTTCAGCCTGCACGTCCACAACCTCGCCCTGCTTCTCCTCGCCCCGCGTACGCTGGGCCAGCCCTGCAATCTCGTCGTCGTACACCGTCCACTCGGGGATCTGTCGCTTCGCCCGGTCCAGCTTGGGTTCTTTCGTCTGCGGATTGTTGCACAAATCGATCGTCTTAGCCGTCGCCAGGTCCGCGTCCGCGCACCACGTCTCGCACCACAGCCACTCCTGTGGCAGCGAATGGATCGGAAGGTTGAACTGCATGTTGTTGGGCAGATCCTGATCGAGGTTGCTCAGACTGTTCGGGTCGGCCGACAGGCTGTGGTATTGTTGCCGCAGCCGGTCACCGGCCGCCATCTTGCGGAACCGGTTCAGGTCGACCACGTACAGCGCCGAGATGTGGTACGGCTTGCCGCGGAGAAAGTTGGCCCAGTAGCCTGTCTTCCAGAACCGGAACCCTTCCATTTCTGTGCGCGAGTCGCCCATTGGCGTGAACCCATACGGCGCTCCCTGCAAATCGTGCGTCACGAGCTCGAACATGTCGGTGCGCACAATCTGATCCGCGTCGACGAAGATGACCTTGTCGAGGTCGAGAGGGAAGAGCACGTCCAGGAAAAGAATCTTGTAGCCCCAGATCTCGCGCTGCTTTTCCGACTGCTGCCGCAGCCAGTGCGGCCATTTGTATGTCACCAGTTCATACTCGAACCCATACTCTGCAGCCAAGTGAGGCAAAAAGTGCTTGAATGAAGGCGAGAGGAATTGTTCGATAAACCAAAACTTGACGCTATGGTCAGTATGCTTCATGACTGAGAGCATCATGATGCTCAACATGCGTTCGTAGAGGTGCCCAGACGCCACCGAGAAGATGTTAATATCTGCCTGAGTCTTTGCAGGTTTCGCCCCAGCCAGAAGCTCAGCGCCCTTCTTGAAGACCTTTTCGCTGTTGAAATTGAGCCCAATCTTGCCTAGCAGTTTGTTCACCTTCTCCGTGCCCTTTGTCGCAAGCTCAGACACAACCGATTGTTCATCTGCGAGGATGTCGGCTTCTTCTTGCCCTGGCTTACGAGACAGTCGGGGGAATAGAGTTGTACCCTGAAAGCTCATGAGGACAAGCTCATTTGACTCATCGTTAGGTTGCACCGCCCAGCCTTTGGCTCCGGCGCTGTCGAGAGAGAAGATCTCCTGTGATTTGCCCTTCTTCAACTGGATGCTGTAGAATCCAGGGTTTGCCTTAAACTGGAAGTAACCAAGATTGGCCATGATAATGGTATCGGCAGAGTGTGGGTCCTTTTCGGTAGACAGCACGACCTCGGCGCCGCGGGGTGGCTGACCGCCATTGGTAGTATCGCGTGAATGCCCTTCGATGAGAATACTCTCCAGTCCATAGACTGCGTCAATGTCGGTATCGGCAGGTAATGAACTCAGCTTGATGTTGTCAAGATCATGGATCGACTCTTCGGGGGCAACAAGCCAGGATGGCGGGACGTCCATACCCAAGTTCAGAAGAGCTTTCCTTGGGATCCCCTTGAACTGAGCCTTAAAATGATCAACTGATCCATCAGCATTGAATCGTGGTTTGGAGCCGAGCAAATATCTGTAGAATCGCTTCACAGGGAGCTCCTGTAACATTTGCTTTGGATTCAAGAAGAGCTGGAGGTAGGTACCGTCCATCTCACTGAGCGTATTCAAGATTGGGATCCATCTCTGTGCTTGCTCAGTTGCAGGGTCGATAGACGCAACGATTTGGAAGATCGCGCTCTCCTTGGTTCCCTTGACGATAGCAGTGTACTCAGCGGTCCATTTACTGTACGCACTTGTCCTCAGAGTCGATGCTGTCTCGAAGATACCATCGGGAACATCAGAGACGGTGGAAAGGGCTACGAGAGACTGGATTTTAGCTACATCGAATGGTGTAGCAATCTTCGACGTCAGCTGCAGATCCTCGAGAGCGCTGCTCAGAGGTTCGATGCGCTTAGTTGCCTCATAAGAAACAAGCATATCAATATCTGCACTGGAGAAGACTTTGTCCTCGGGGATAGGTCCCACGAAGCGTCCGTTGATTAGCACAGCGAGCTGGCCAGGTTTCAGCTCCAGTTCCTCATACAGGGGCCCAGCAAGTGTGCGCAGACGTGTAGACCTTGGAGGCGTTGGAGCCTTGGCCACCTCCCTGTCCAGGAGCTCCAGAAGTGTCTTGGTGTCAAGCTGGCGTTTGTTCTTGATGAAGGCATCCAGGATTTCTTCGGAGACACCTGACTGGTCTGCATTTGAATTCTGCATGATGACAATTTCCACGTTCGTATTGGTTTGGCGGTATTGTGCCATGGACTTGAGCAGAGCTAGGCCGGACTCAGTGTCGAAATCACCAAATACAGTCAAATGTGCCCAATCACGCTTATTGGCAGACTCGGCAGCTACGATACGAGGATATCTCATAAAGATCTCACCGTACTTCTCCTCGAACTCAGCCATGTTAACGAGTTTGATCTCTTTCTCGTTCTCTGGAACGATGAGCGGGTTTCGCTTGGCTGCAGCCTGGAGCAGGAACTGCTGTGGTACCCAACTATCTTCTTTCAGATCGCCCTCGTACACAGCTTTCTGAATCTGACGAAGATCCACACTGATCCGTTGACTAAGTTCTGACAGCCAATTGTCGCCTTGCGCAACCGGCACGCCGTTTACGATTGCTGGGGCATTTGGACTGTTCATTGCGAGGCGTTCGAGGTAGTGCTTGGCTTTCTCAACGCGCTCGCCAAGGGTCTCCGATGCGAGAATCTCCTCGAACTCGAGCGTTTCACGGTCCTTCCGGAGTGTGGCCGTCTTAATGGCGATTTCGAAGCTAGCCTTATCTGGTCCCGCCAGTTTCTTTGTATCCATCGCTGTCAATAGGTACTTGGTAGCCGAAGAGAGACCGTACGTGTGCTGCAGGTAGTATACCACCTTTGCTTGTTCCTCAGCACTAGGGGTCCGAGTCTGCGGTACAAGTCCCCATCGCAACGGAATGCCACGTCTGATAAGGCCAATGACTGTCTCGATTACATTGGAGACGTGATCGGGATCAGTGAAGTCGATGGGCAAGATCGCGTTGTGAATGTCGCGTCGGACGTTGGGCAACTGGCCAGGATACGTCCTCTGTAGCAGAGCTCGGAGCTCAGTGGGCCAGCTCTGATAGCGAGAGTCCTTCTCGACGTCATTCATCCAGACAATGACTTTGCCTCCTTCAGCTTCATCCCTGAAGTCGTACCGCTGAGGCTCTTCACCACTCTGGCCCTGTGCAATGGCGGAGTGTGACAAAAGTCGAATGGCGTCTGGACCCGACAGTCCCTGGCTTCTGATGCCGTTGATCAGCATCCGTTCTCGCCGCAGATGGGCGAGGAGGGCAAAGGGATTCACATCTCTTGCAGGGATTTGCACGCCGTTGATCCAGATAATGTTGTGCCCTGTAGTCAGGAGAAGTTCGCGGTTATTGTAGTGCTCAGTGAGGAAGTTCGAGGTCGCGTTGGTCGCAGCGATGGTCGTGGTGTACTTTGGAAAATCGCGTACCAGCTTCAGAAGCGTGTTCATTGGCTGATCACTTTGCAGCACGAAGCTTGCAGCCTTCTCAGCGAGGTCAGGCACATCGTCTTTTGCCAGCGGCTTCAGGTCTGCAGCCTGTTCGTCCAGTTCGGTCCCGAGCGGTTTCTGGTCTGCCGTGTCACTCTGTACTGCCTGTCTATCATCGATGACAATATAGTCCGTTCTCTTCAACTGTAGGGCGACACCGTAGCCGTTGACGACCAACGGTGTCTTGGGGCCCTTCAGGGAGGGTTTATGTCTGACCCGGTAGGATGTCTTCCCTTCTTTCGCAGTCCTGCTCACAGTCTTATGGAACTTCTTAAACCGCGGGGCGGTAATATCGGCGTACACAATGGTAGGCAGGGCCGAACTGTTTCCCAGGATACGATCGAATGGTAACTCGTTCGTGCGCTCGTTTCGAATGCTGCCTGCTGGCTCGCCATCGTCTATGTGTGGTGTGCAGTATTGTTGGCCATTGAGAGAGACCCATAGCTGGCAGTTCTTGCCCTGTTCGGATTCCAGAGACGGCTCGACCGATGTCTTGTAGAATTGGTAGTGTGCTTCTATGCGCGGCGCCGCCGAACGTACAGAAAGGGCGAGGTTGAAAGAGGCGAGGGTCTCGGCGTCAGTGATGTGGCCGTCTGTCTGTAATATATCGATGAACTTGTCGTACAATTGCTTCTCTGTGTCGAGCTCGTCGAGCCAGCCTTCAGAGATGCGATCGAGGAGGGGGAAGTATGCGGTCGCGTTCTCTTCCGCTGCAGTTTCTCTTTGTGTCGTCAGCGAGGCTCGGAGACGAACGTTACAAATAGCCTACAGGAGCTCGACCAAGTAAGGGGCTGGGTTAAATGCAGCCTGTAGAGCAACGTTGATGCTCGAATCTGCAAGAGCGCCGATGCGGCTGAATGCGCTCAACGCGACGAGTGCCCTTGCACTCAGCAAAGAGGCTGGAGTGCGCATCTCGCCGAACCCGGAACGTAGCTTCCTGAAAGCTTCCTACAGCTTCCCTCGAGGTTGTGGAAGATGTAGTCAAGGGAAAGCGAAAGATGTGTAGTATCAGGAAGTTGTTGCAACGTGTAGCATTCCGTTTCGGGATGACTCTACGCGAGAGCAACGTTTTGGAGCCGTGCAACTACCAGAGTCGACACAGTAATCAGAGCCTTGACCGCTCGTACTGAAGACAAAAAGAAGCCGTGCTTGAGGAACGGTTGCTACGCAATGCTTCAACTGGGAGGTGTCCCAAAAAGTGACGCTAGTGCAGACCCTTGAATGACCTCCGCGAATCTCCACCGCTCCGCAATCCCACAAGTTTCCCATCGCAGAATTTCCCGTCATCTGTAGCCGGCCGACATACTGATTGCCAGGGCGCCCGACGCTATCCAGTCACAGCTTGCAGGCCTGTAGACTTGTCATTTTGTTTTGACAGTAGGGCGTCGACAAAGCGACGGACCCGCTGCATCCATCTAGCGCTAGCAACGTCATGCTCGCTGAGGCGCGCGGCAGAACGCTTATAAGTCAACACTGTAGCTCCATCTTATATTCCAAGTGACAGGTCAATCGTCAGCTGCACCAACTCCTGATCCTTGCCAACTCTGTTATCCCGTAACCAACGTCTTGACCATGTCGCGGGCCTCAACGTCCATTGAGTTGCAAAGCTACCCCGAAACCACGCAGGCTATCACGCATCAGCCCAGCGTTTTTCAGAAAGGCAGTGATCCACTATTATTGGCTACAGACCCTCAGAATGCCGTCTCAGCCGAAGTGCTGGGAAAGCCAGACAACAAGACAACGGCAATCGTCATGCTAACGGTAGTATTTGTGACCATGACTAGCTCAATGCTTAGTGGTGTTGTCGCAGTGGCGCTACCATCGATTGCAAAGGAATTGAAGTTGGGCCCTGATATACTTCTATGGTATGGACGCCGTTCTGGAGTACATATACTTGGTGTTAATCCGCTGCAGGCCCATCTCAATCTACGCTCTCACTTGCGGTTGTACCCTGCTCTTGTTCGGCTCCATCGCAGACGTCGTTGGCTCCAGACCCATGTATCTGATCGGGTGCTTTCTCCAGGCTGGATTTACGCTCGCCTGTGGTCTAGCGGAAACTAGCACCCAGATAATTGTGTTCCGTGGCTTTGCCGGAATCGCCATATCATTCTGTCTCCCTTCAGCGGTGAGCATCATTACCAGTACCTTCCCACAGGGCAAGAGCAGGAACATTGCATTTGCCTCAATGGGGGGAGGCCAGCCAATTGGATTCAGCATCGGGCTGGTGCTTGGTGGTGTTTTTGCTGAGACTATTGGGTGGCGGTGGGCATTTCACATCTCAGCCATCATCAACAGTGTCGTTTTTGCGGTAGCTGCAGTAGGGCTGCCCAAAGTTCCGAACGAACAAGAAGGTGTCTGGTCTCGCCTGAAGAACGACATCGACTGGATTGGTATTTCAATTGGAAGTGCGGCCATAGCACTTCTATCCTTCTGCTTCAGGTGAGCCTCCACATGACTGCCTGTTACCTGATATTGACAGTCCCTAGCGTGATAGCAAAGCAAACCGAAAAAATCAAGGAAGCGGAAACGCTATCCACTCTTGTCCTCGGCGTTGCCCTAATCCCCTCCTTCATCCTCTGGGTCGGGCGACAGGAAAAGCTTGGTCGCCCAGCGGTAATCCCCAACTCTCTTTGGCGCAATCGTATATTCAGTGTGATCTGCGCCGGTGTCTTCATCATCTGGGGTACCTTCAATGCCGTGGAAACATTCCAGACACTGTACTTCCAGGATGTTCAAGAGATCTCGCCTATCCAAACAAGTCTGCGGTTTCTACCGACGCCTATCGGTGGTGCACTGTCGAACGTAGTCATGGGCCTCGTCGCGCACCGAGTCCGTGCTGACTTGGCCTGTCTGATTGGCGTCGGTTTGACCAGTATCGGCTCGCTACTCATGTGTGTCATCCAGCCGGAGTGGACGTATTGGGCCTGTGCTTTCCCGGCTGTCTTTCTCAATCCCGTTGGTGCAGATGTCCTCTTCACTATATCGAATCTGGTCATTACGGCTGTCTTCCCAGCACGCGATCAAGCACTTGCGGGGAGTGTGTTCAATACCGTTGCTCAGATCGGCAAGAGCGTGGGTCTTGCCACAGGTGCTGTCATTGCAGCAAGCGTCACCCAACACTCGAAGAATCCAGACAAGGAAAGTCCGACCGCACTGATGGAAGGTTATCGCGCTGCTTTCTGGTATGTGTTTGCACTGAGTTGTGGCACAGGAGTTCTGTTTGCGTGGGGATTACGGGGCATTGGAAAGGTTGGCATGAAGAGAGACTAGATTACCAGAGCCGTGCCTTGTCATCCTTATCTTGTTTGGACCCATGCAGAACAATATTTCCTGTAGAAATAGGAATGTTGTGTGCAAGTCGACTGTGGTCTGGCATCAGTAGCGCACTTCACAGGCACTGATCAGTGTGAAAATTATCACGGCAGAACGATGAGACAGCAATTTGACTGTCCT
This sequence comes from Boeremia exigua, assembly GCF_020726555.1. Classification (NCBI taxonomy): domain Eukaryota; kingdom Fungi; phylum Ascomycota; class Dothideomycetes; order Pleosporales; family Didymellaceae; genus Boeremia; species Boeremia exigua. The sequence goes on along the minus strand of NW_025763518.1, from coordinate 1,445,321 downwards.
TCACATCCAGATCTTCAACAACTTCCCTTATATGTGTTCGCATGCTATCTAATTGTTGGAAGCCGAGACTTAGAATGATTTCACCAGTGTCAAAACGATGTCGTTCACCCCAGTCTCCCCACTCTTCCCATCATCTAGCACCAGAGAGCAGTTTTCAAAGCCGATCTTCTTGTAGAAGCTTTTCCCTGTTGTATTCCATCGGACCATGTCGAGGTGTATTCCAGGCGCACCCTCGCGTTTCACTGCATCAAAGAGTTGATTGATGAGGATTGATCCCCAACCTTTCCTCTGGAACTCAGGCAAAATATCGATGTGCATATGCGCCGGATATTTCGCCAGTTCTTTCGGCCATGCTTGTAAGCCACTGCATTCAGCGTTGTGTACTGCCTGTCTGAAGCCTCTGGTCTCTTCCTTCTCCATCAAAGGATCTTCAGTCTGCACACCGGGCTTAGGAACTTGCTCAAGGTCTACTGTGGGAACAAACTCCTCGCGCCATTTCTCTGCAAACTTTGATGTGTCGGCTGTTCCAATACAATAGCCAACGGCGCGTCCATTACCATCGTCGAGCACAAAGCAAGTAGCGGATGCTAGGTATACATAGACTCTATACCAGAGATAAGAGCCGATCGTACGTGTTGGCTCCCAATCCAGCTTTGGTTCGATTGTGGCGAAGAACTCCAGATCGATGAGCATGAAGCAATCAAAGTTATCTTCCGTCTTAACTTACAACGTGAAGGCCATTCTCGAAGTCTCGAGTTGGATCATAGCGTCGCACAAAGGGCACTGACATGTTGCCGAAACAATTTTGGATACCAACGATGGTTTATTCTGCATTTTGCTGAGTTGCTGGCTACTTTAAGACCTCAACGCGATTAGGTAGGGCACTCGGGCCGGAAGCCGGGCGGCCTGTTTCTTGTCCACGGCGGAGAGCGGGGTCGCCATTGGCGCCATTCGTAACTGAATGGATACTTAGAATCGCGATGGAGGGTCCCGGAACACAGAAGTAGCCAGCCTGTATCAGGAATCAACTCAACGTATATACAATGCGGATGTGCGAATTGACGGCCGTAACACATACAGACTAACTCGGATATGGCCTAGATGATCTGCTTCATTACGTTGCAATCGTCAGGTACCTGTGACGGGGCTCGTCAGAAGCATCGAATGTCTTGCGAGGTTGTGCACAGTGTAGTATCAATGTATAATCTCCTCAAATAATGACACAAGGCGTATGCACACGGGTATATTATGGATAAGGTAGCACAACACCTCATGGAGGAGTACACTGGCCCTTACCGGGATACTCATCATGAATTCGCCAGATCCCTCGACACCTCCCGTCGCAATGGTACTAGCTATAAGGGAATCAGCTAGATTTCCAAACGATCTGGGGTGTTCACATTGGGCTGGATATACCGTCGTGGACCTCAACGCGCCAACTGTCAATAGAAATAACATGTAGATGACCCGCATCTTAAATAGATCCAAACACAATATGACACGAGAGAGATTGGAAGAATGGACCATGACAACCATGTGCCTACAAGCAACTTGCTTATTTCTATTCGAATACTCGCCTCCGTGCGGGTATTGTAGTCAATTGGGGCCTAAAATCGGACGCTGGCTGCAGGAATGGAGGCCTTAGACTCTGTTTGAAAGAATTGCCCGGCGGATCTGTTAGAGTCAGGGGTCACATCGCGTTGAAGTGGCTCTCAATCCTGTTGTATGCCAACTTGGACTTGATTAATGGGTCACATCCTCAAGCCCAAATCCTAGCCGGAGGAGTTGCACCTGATATTTCGACTGACGTTGTCACCAAGACTTCGCAGTCCAAGGTTCTCATCATGGTCACGAACACCGTGGAATGAGAGACATAAGGCGAAGATCACTTCGGCTCTGAATGCCTATTGCTTTGATAGCGTGTGCATTTGATGCTATGCTCGGGTTATTTGATCGTGTCCAAAGTCCGCTTACTTCGCCCAGCCTGCAAGTGCATCTGGCTATAAAGCATTGGCGAACGTTTCTGCAGTAGACTGTGGCCGCTCTGTTCGCACAGAGTGCAACTCTGACGACGTAAGGAATTTGTGGTTTGAGATCGGGCCTTGACTGGACGCTCTAGCCGTTCTAAGCATTGTAAACAAGCTTTGACGGCGCCAGTGTATGACATCATAGAACGGCGCAGCCACAACACAAGCCGCTACGTGAAACTTGCTGGGGTCGACGTGGTGACAAAACACGTCTGCGCCGCTCACGATCGACTTTTCAGGTTATCTCGTCAGTCGCTCGTTCTCCGTCTTCACCTTTGACTGTGCCTGCCATTGACGCAGTACGGTCGATCAATTCCCGTATCCGCACGGCATCAGCACACGTTTATACTCGATCACCCCTGACAGCACGAGCATAACAACATGGCGGCCCTAAAAATCTCGCAGCGCACCGTCCTACTGAGCGCGACTCTGGGTCTTGCACACGCTTTCACCTTACCGGAGCCTACGGCTGTGCCTGCGCAAGTCGAAGTTCTGGAGCCCGTTGTAACTCCCGCGGCGATTCGCTTCGACGACAGGTATAGCTATGTGGAGAGACGAAACATCCTAGACGACATCAAGAGTGGTGTTGAAGGCGTAGCCAAGTCTTGGGGTAGCGTCCTCGGGACAGATTTGCCTTCATTCTTCACAGATGGTAAGCTTTCCGCGTTGCGCTAACAAAGCTTGTGTTGACCAGAGTAGGCATCCCAGGTTGGTTCGAAAATCTTCCCACAGGTACCAACGTTATGTCAAGCTTGGGTATTGGCGACAACGATCTCGCTGCGATACCCACTCAGGTTCTCAACGTCCCGCCCTACGCCAACTGGACAGATCAGGGTTGGAACGTTCGCTTCCATGGCAATGTCTACAAGATCCCCAACATTTCTCAGTCAAAGATTGATGATCTCGCCAACGTCTTTCTTATCGACACCAGCGTAGAAGAGCTGCCGGATGACCAGAAGGCCAATGCACGTAACCTAACAAGGTCTATCTTCATTGTTCAACAAGGCGACGAGAATGTCACAATGACACTCGAGCCAGCGCCAATGCAGGGCGGTGACGGTGAGCCCGGAGGCGGCAACGCTATCACTGCGCCTGGAGGAAATCAGACCGTCACTCTGCCTTACGAGACCACCGATCAAGGAGACTTTGACGTCTTTGTACAAATTCAGAGCAACGGTCTACTCAATGGCAACGAGACCGAGAACGTGCAGCGCCTTAATGTCCACACGAATGGCACAAACACTGGCAATGCCACTGCCTTCCTCGTCCCTCCTACAGGCATCACCTTCATCTCGGATATCGACGACATCCTCCGAGTGACCAAGATCTACGATCCCAAAGAAGGCCTCCTGAACTCCTTTGCTCGTAACTTTACGCAATGGATGAACATGCCTGACATCTACCGCAATTGGTCGCAGACTCTGCCAAACAGCACGCACTTCCACTACCTGACCACCACACCTGAGCAAGCCACCCGCAACTACATGGACTTCATCTACAAGACCTACCCCGGCGGCTCGTTCGACACCCGGCCCCTGAACTTCTCCGACGTGAGCGCGACCCTTTCCATCCGAAAATACCTCCTCGAGAAAGTCTTCGCCACATTTCCCCAGCGAAAATTCGTCCTTATCGCGGACACATCCAACTCAGACGTCATGAGCGACTATCCCCAACTCGCGCACGATTTCCCCAACCAAGTCCAATGCATTTTCCTGCGCAACACATCGGCCACCGACAGCGACGACTGGTTCCCATACAACACCGAGGGTTTCAAGGGCCTGAACAACCGCAGTTACATGTTCTTCCACGTGCCTGATGATCTCCGGGGCCTGGACATTGCTAATGGCCAGTGCTTGAACGAGTCGATCCCGCAGAATGTCACTTTCTCGCGACAGGCTGAGATTCTCGGCATCCATGGTGCCGGGAGCAAGGTTGGTGGCAGCGCTACCATCAGCTTCGTGGTGGCGCTGGTCGCTGCTATGTTTTTGACGCTTTAGGATGATTGTTTCTTCTTGACGGCAAGGATGATTGTACATGATTAGTGTTTGAATTGAACGATAGCCCGGCTTCTACTTTACGTTTTCAACGGCGTCCTCAGCTATGACTGGCGTTTCCATCACATATTAGCGAATAAATACACATCAATTTGATCAACGTACTCTGTGAACAAGTTTTCACTGCCATGGCGAGCGTACATGTTATACTCATGGCTAAATGAGAGTGCGTCATCTAATGATCACCAGCTGCCGTCCAATGTAGCGCCGACCGAGTCGTATTACGTGGCAGTGCTCAAAGTAAGAAAACGCATTCGAGTCATTCGTCAAGTACACAGCCCTTGGGTATAATGCTTCATCGTGAAACTCAACCGCTTCCCCTAGCTTTACTCAATGGAGCCCACTCCAGCAAGTCCGTCGTTGTTCCCACAAGCCGCCGATGTGGCAGCGCTAACCTCTAATCAGAGTCATCGCTACTTGGCGGATCCTCTGTCGGTGGCCTACTCGAATGACTCAACGAAAAATCAAGCACATCGCTCTTCACACCCGCGTCCACAAACTTTCTCAGGCACCACCCAATCTGCACGGCTGTGCTCCTTTCGTTACCCAGTGGATCTGTCTGTCGTCCTTTTACAAAGATGAACTGGTTCTCGCTGTCTTCGCGGTCGTATACGCGGTCCGATGCACCAAAAGCAATGACAGCCAACTTTGAGCTCCGGTCTTGGAGTTTGGCGTATCTAGTGCCGTTTTCAAAAGCTTGCTGGGCGAGTCCAGCGAGGAGGTGCTCATAGATCTTGCGGGGCAGTTTACTAGATGCAGGCCGCGTTGTTGGCCACGTAGTAACGTTGAGGGTTACAAGGCTGGGCAGATCGCCGAGACAGTTCTGGAATAGCGTCAGTACACACTGCAGAGGAATGGTAGATGAAGAAATATACTTCAAAGTTGATGAAGCTGTCGCTCTTGGGGCGGACGACGCTCACGTGTGGAAACGCCAATGAGAGCTGCTCAAGTAATGTGCAGTCTTTGCAGATTGATGAGAAGGATGCATAGTCGTAGACCAGCTCATCATCGCACTCATCAGGCGCCCTCGAAGCATGTACACTGAGCTGCTTGAGAGACTTTCCGTGCCTCACAATACCGGCCGATGCGGGTAAGCTGTTCACCTTTGAGTAGTCCAGTGTGAGTACTTTGATACCAGCTACAAGGCACAAAAAGCCGTCCAGGGCTCCCAACCCATCGTTTTCGCCGTTGTCGGTGAATTTGACCTCGAGAGTCTCCAACTTTTGTGGCAACTTGGTGCTCTTGCTCAGCTCGGCGAAAAGAGCATCAGTGCCAGTACAGCTAAAGACCCTAATGCTGTTTACGGTGCGAAAGTCGATGATTTTGCAGTACGTATCTGCGGCATAGCGCAGGCCTAGCTTCTGCAGGGTGATCTCTTTGAGGGCGAGGGGGGTGCACTTGGAGAAAGGCTGCATATGGCTGAACATGGTAGAGGTGATCAAGCCAGGCCCAGTGGACGAGTCGTTCAATTCTCGGTCTGGTATGGGCACATCGCTGTCCTCGAAACTCGCATGTATGGTGATCTTGTCGAGATTGGAGGTGTGTTTTAGAAGAAAATGGCAGTAGTCGAGGACCTCTCGAGAGTCTGGGTAAAGGCCAATCTTGCGAACATTAGTAAGCTGCTCGTTGAGGCCGGGTATCTTCTGCAGTTCTTCCAAGACGTTTCTATCGAGGGCAATGCTCTCCGCCCACTTCAGGCGCTTCTGCTTCTTGTACAGCAGCACCAGGTTGTCGGCGGAGAAGGGCGACCACGGGTGCCACGAGAACTTGTCGAGAATGTTTTCGGGGAGCAGCTCCAGGATCATGCGCACGGCGAAGTTGGCCTGGTGGATCTGATTGCACTTGTCAAGCACGTCGGTGAGGTACAGATCGAGCTTGCGGATGTGCTGCAGGCCGATGTTCTTGGGGTTGAGGAAGGCGCCGAGGCGCGTGTCCTTGCTGGAGCCGACATCGATGGTGACGTCGCGGTAGAGGCGGCGGACGGTGATGTCGCGCAGCTGCTTGGATGTGAGACACAGACTCTGGAGGTCGGTGGGACGGGTGATCTGCAACGTGCTTAGCGGGGCGCCCGAGAGACACAGGCTGCGTGGTGCTACTTGCGTGGTCGACCACCAGCGTCTTGAGATCCGTGGGCAGCTTCGTGAAGTCCGGGCTGGGGATTTGCGGAGACATGGCCGTGCGGCGTCGTGGGGGCCTGGAGCAGTCTGCGGTTGCGGCGGCGGCCCGGCGGTGCTTGTTTATGTGGAGAGGGCGGGCGGAGGGCCGTGGGCGTCGCGAGCGTCTCGCGGCTGTGGGCGTGGCTGCTGCCTGGTGACGGGGCGATGCTCGGCCTGACCGGTCGCAGTGGGGACAGAGGGAGAGACGGCGTGGGCGAGCGCTGCAGCAACCGCCTCCAGCCTCACTGCTCACGTCCGCCGTCCCCGCCGCGAAGCTGGCAAGCTCGCCGCGCGCCACGCCCAGCGCACAGCCACACGGCGCCTCCGCTCGCTCACGCTCGGCGCATCACGTGAGCCACCGTCTCGCCCACAGGTGTGTACAGAATCGCATACATGGGCGCGCATGGCACAGCACATGCAAGAGCGCCTCATGTGTACAGAGTTGAATACATAAACGTGCATGGCACAGTACATGCAAGAGTGCCCTGTGCAGGCCACGAACCAGAACCCAGTGACCCAGTGACCAAACATGTCCCCCAAAGAACGCCAAATGCCAAACACCACGCTATGCAGGCAAATCAGATGCTGTCAAACGCACGTCCCCCCTCCACTGCGCACGCTCATGCCTCCTCGTCGCTGCTGTCGAATCCCGCCAGAAGCTCGGCCTCGAGCGCGTCGTCGTTGTCCGCCTGCAGATCTGGCGCAACCCCGTTCTCTTCAGGACCTTGCTTCAGCTCCTCTGCCGGCAGCGCCTCTACCCCTGTTGCTTCCGGTGTCGGTAGACCTGACGACTTTTCCGCCGTGACGACATTTGCCAGTGATGTCACGCGCTCCATGGTTCGCTTCTTCCGCCGCTGCAGGCGGGATGTGCTTGTCACACTGCTGTCGCTCTCGTATGCCTCGCTGCCGTCAGTCGTGTTGCCGTTGGTACGCTTTCGTTTCTTGTGCTTCCGGCTCGAGGTCGACGCCGTGCTATCATCGGACCGCTCGCTGTCCGAGTCCGACCCATGTGAGCCGTCTGTGTCGTCGCCCTCCATGAACTCGGCTAATTCATTATCCACCGAGTCCCAGTTGTCAGCCGTCAAGTTGAGCGTTACTGGCGAATCCACGAGCCCATCTGCCTCCTCTCCACCCGAACCCTCAAGGCTGTCATCATGGAAGGGCGACGCCCCGCGCTCAGCTGGATCGACCTTGATGAGGTAGGGTGTCTCGTCAACACGCTCCCATCTTGAGCAGCTCTGGAACATCCACTCGGGATTGACTATCTTAATCTTCTCATAGCGTGCGGCTTTCTTAACCTTGGTGGTCTTCAGGTCAGGGTTGGCAATGACGTGCGTTGTTCGCCGGTCCACGTTGGTCGACACTTCGGCGCCAAAGCTCTTGATCCAAAGCGCGTAATCAGTTCTGGTGTCGTTAGCGTTAAGTAGTAGGTAGCGAAGCAACACTTACGTCTGAACGTCAACGCCGAGTGGTATGATGCCAGAAAACACCACGACCGTGTTGTCAAGCACTTGCTTTTTCATCGCCGGCATCAACTCTGCGACATCGGGGATAGAGTCAATAGGGCGCTTCTTCGGGCTCCTCTCGCCCTTGAGCGCAGCCACCCGTCCTGCCGGCCCGACTGCCTTTGCTGTCCTGTACTCGTCGTAAAAGGCCGCATGCACTCGGTTGAGGTTATTTTCAATGACATCTAGGCCTCGATCATCATTATGCAGGATGCTGTGTCGGTGTTTGGGGGGGTCGACATGTTGTGAATCGCCGTTCGCAGCGTCATGCTCTTCGCTCGTCTCTACTTCTGCCTCTGCTTCTGCTTCTGCTTCTGCCTCGGCCTCGGCCTCGGCCTCCTCGTCTGCTTTGTCCTGCATGAGCTGTTGTTGCAGCAGAGGCCGCTCTGTTTGTTGTGCAACAATCACTCTTTCTTGCTCCTTGGTCTGCTCGTCTAGCGTTTCTGGAGATGCCATAGACAACAGCTGTTGTTCGAGTGCTTCACCAACGCCGTTGATGCCCTCTGCTGGCGTGGCTGCAGTAGGCTTGCCGAGACCAGGGGCGGCGACGGGAGCAGCTTCGGGCTTGACGGGCGACGCTGCAAGAGGTTTAGATTGGGTGACGAGCTCCTGCTGTTTGGGCAGAAAGCTTGCATTTATGTCGCCGGCGCCCGGGAAGAAATTGAAGACGGGGACGCGCACGAGGTGGGGGCTGTACTGCCACACGTCTGCCCTGTCGTCGATGATGACTACCATGGATGTGTTGTGATAGAAGAGGCGCTGCAGGCTCTTGAGCTTGTCCGTGTAGTTCTCGTCGCGGCTGAGGATGCGGTCGCCAAAGTACTTGCGCTCGGGGTCAATGATTTGGCACACTGCTTGGGCGTATGCGCGAGTGGCCATGGTGTAGACGTGCATCTCGTACTTGGTCGACACGCGGTCGAAGAAGGCCTGCAGTCCGGGGCGCTTCTTGACGTAATACCAGTTGGCGGCCACGTTGGACACGGTGTCGTCGGCGAGCTGGAAGCCCTCGACGTCCTTGACGGCGTCGTGGTTGGGATTGTCGGGGTCGGCCTTCCACTCGGCGATGGTGCGCTCGCAGGTGGTGTGGATGACAGTCTGGTCGAGGTCGACGATGAGCGTCAGCTTGGACGAGTCCAGCAGGCGCTTCTTGGTCTCCTCCTCGCCGCGCAGGGCCTCGTCGTGGCTGACGAGCAGGGCGACGTTGTCGTGGGTCATATTGACGGTGGCGCGGTCCGTGTTGCTGCGCAGGGTGAGATGGTCGATCTGGGTCATGTCCTGGCCGCACTCGGCGCAGAGGCCGCCGAACTGGATCTCGTGGGTGCATGGCTCCTCGATGTCGACGATGGCGGTGCTGCACACAGGTTAGCGGGCGCGCAGGCAGGGGCGGGGCTGGCGGACCCGGGGCGCGCGACGACGGCGCCGGCGCGGATGTACCAGCGCGCGATGCGGCCGTCGGTGCTGGCGGCGAAGTGCGTGGTCAGCGTCTTCTTGCGCGTCTTCTCCTCTCCCCACTTGTTCGTCTCGGTCACGGTGCTCTCGTACGTGTACGTGAACAGGCGCTCGGAGCGCTGGACGCCGTCATCGGGCTTCTTCAGCAGCTCGAGCACCGTGATGGGATAGTGCAGCCCCGGGGGCGATGAGATCTTCATGCCGCGTCGAGGCGATGCATGCGCTCGAGCGGGCGGGCGGGGGCGGCGTGCTGCGGGTGTTGGGGGGCGGCGCGTCGCGCAGGCTGTCGCATTCGGGCGGGCGGCGCAGGCGCGAGCTGGCGACGCTGGAGCTGGCGGCGCGGGCCTCGCAGACTTGCAGGCTCGCAGGCTCGCAGGCAATGGGCGCCGGGGGGCAGCGCGCGAGGGACGGCGGTGCAGGTGCAGGTGCAGGTGCAGGCAGAGCAGTGCGCGGCGGTGCGGAGCCGTGGCGTCGAGCAGGGGTGTGGCGCGTGTGTGTCGAAGGCCGTTCGTGGTCGCAAAGGCAGCTGGAGCTCCCCAAGGAGGGGCTTGGAGCTTGTTTAAATGCGTCGTCGACCGTGTTAGCAGCTTGGCGCGTGCACGACGCCAGTCGACGCAGCATCAGACAAAGGCCTGCCTCCGTCGCCCACGCCTGCACACGCCCGCACGCGCCTGCACCGCCGCCGCCGCCTGCCTGTCCGCTGCCGTGGGGAGGGGGGGCATTGTCTGCGACACTGCCTGGCTCGGTTTAGGGCTAGGGCTGCCGGAGCGAGCTCTGGTGCAGTGACACGTGCACACGTGCGCAGGCCCGTTGTTTGCAGCTCGCGCACCGTCACGCCTCGCCGTCAGACAGCAGGCAGCCGTCGGGCATTACAATCATCTAATTACGCGCCTAGCTCGCTGTGTCGTCAGCGGTTGTGTCTATCGTGCATCCCTCTCCCCAGCTCCTCAAACGCCATGCTGCCAGAAAAAATAAGCCCTGCCGCTGAACCCTCAGTCTCTGCTCGCAGACTCTGATATGCGCCTCTGTGCGCCCCTAAGCACCATGCTCCCCAGCACCAGCGAGCCTCCTCCTGTCCGAGAAGCGTCCTGAGTCATTCCCGCGACGGCACGCTGCGCCTCGAAAGGACCGACGTCGACCTCCTCCGCATCTTCGACCATCGTCCAGTCATCTTCAAACTCGTCTGTGTGGTCGTCGCCGTCCTGCTTGGCGTGCTTGTTGATGAGTGTGCGGGCGCGATCGAGCTCGCGATAAATCGTCTGGATCGCAACCTGCGCGCCATTGTCCTGCCTCGAGTCAGTGCATGTCGCGGTGAGAGTTGACTTCCGTCGCGTACCTTGCGGATCTTCTGGCCCAGCACCTTTGCCTTGACAATCATGCGCTGACTGTTAGTCACCTCCCACAGCGCTCGACTGAACACACTCGTGTTGACCTTTTTGAGCCACACACCAACACCGAGATCTTCAACACGCTGGGCGAAGAAGTACTGGTCTCCGAAGAAAGGCTTGATGATTGTTGGAATGCCCGCTCGCAGGCTTGCCCCCGTCGTGCCAGACCCACCGTGATGCACTGCAGCATCCATCTGCTTAAACAGCCAATCGTGCGGCGCAGCCTGGATTTGGAAAACTTCGGCTGGGAGAGGGATCTCGGGTTTGGATGCATCCTTCGTCTCCAAACGATCTGACCAGCCCTTTGATAAGACACAACGCACATCTGCCTTAAGGACCGAGTCAACCACCGTCTTCGTCAGAGCCGCAGGGTCATCGATAACGATAGATCCAAATCCAATGTAAACGAGCTTTTTGTCGTCCTTGCGAGCCTGCTCGATGAAGGCTTTCAGATCAGCAGGCGGCTCGTACATGTCAGCCTCATCTAAGAACCAGTAACCAGTAACGCGGATCCAGTCCGGCCAGTCGAGTGGCGGAGGGACCACGTGAGGGCTGAAGTTGTACAAGAACGGACGAGAATTCGCCTGCATCTTAGCTTGCGATGTGTTCTGCAGGCCCAATTCACGGCGGCGCCACTTGTTAATCTGTCCGGATATGGCCGTCCAGAAGATTGCATCGAACGTGATGTAAGTGATGCTGTTGTAGCCTCCTCCCATCTTCTTTTCCAAGACCGAGAAAGCATGTGGGTAAGCTCGAGTTCGTGTCCACGGCATAGTGAAAGCGCGGAAGTATGGGATCTCGAGCGACTCTGCAATATGGATGCCGGCCATCGCACTGGGACTCTCGATCAGCACATCGGCACCCTGGCACGCCCGCCATGCAGAGCTGCAGACATCGTCGAGCCAGCCGCGGAATTTGGAGTTTGCTTCCTTCATAAACCCGTACGTAAACATGCCGTGCTCGACACAGATCCGCATAAGCTCGGCCGGGTTTCCGTCAACAGGCGCAAAGTCGATGCCATGCCCTCGGACCCATGGTTCGAACTCTGCGTGCGTTGCTATTCGCGGTTTGTGGCCTTCCTTCAAAAGCTCTTTGCACAGCGCGATATAAGGCTGTACGTCCCCACGAGACCCAATAGTAAGGCAAACAACCGTGAGAGATTCTGCTGGCTTGAAATCGACAAACGAAGCCAGTGGATCATCAAAAATAAGTGGAATGCGCTCCTGATCAGCGGCGCGTACGATGTTGGAGGCGACGGCTCGTGGATCTTGAGCAGTATCCTGACGCGCTTGCTGGAGAAGATCGTGCTCTGCTTTGGCCGCCTCGTCGTCGCTGTCAATGCCCGAGGAAGACGAGTCTCTGTCTTCCAGATATTTGGCATTCTCCAGTATGCGAAGTACAGTAATGGCGCATTCGTCGCGGTACTCAGCTTTCGAGAATTCGAAAAACAATTCTTCATGTCCTCGAATGACAATGGCAAGACCGTGGTAGCCAATCCTAAAGCCCTTCTCCTTGTTGACGTTCTCTATATCTTTCAGAGGTAAGATGATCTTCGTCTTCGATGTAGGCATCAGGCTGCGGAAACAAAAGTATTTTCCGCTGATATAGATCTTGCCGTAATTTGGCAACACTCGCTGTAGTGATGCGAAAAAGGACGAATGTAATATCTCCGTCTCGGGAAAAGCGAAATGCTCCCTGAAGTTTTCAGCGGCTTTGACGGCGTCTTCATCGTCCTCAAACCCATGCACTTGATCCCCAGTCTCGAGCCCTTCGGCTGTGTTGTAGTGTTTGCGCCCTCCAGCCAACATTCCAGAAACCTTTTCATAGTAGCCCATGGACTCGGTGGCAAGCAAGTTACCCATCTTCTTCGATCGATTGCGAAGGAACCCCGCAAGGCCTGTGGCTTTGTTGAGTGGAAAGGATGCGATATCTTGAAGCGCTGACGAGGAGCCAGACAACCGTGGTTGAGCGAGACCGGCTTCCACATCATCTTCCGTCGTCTCAGGTGTGAGAGCCGCCGCCTTCGCGTTGCTGTCACTCTTCAGATGTTGCACTGGTTTTAGTGGCTGCCTTCCTCGCCCTGATGAACGTGTTGTATCCTGTGAATAACGCGCTAAAGGGCCTGATTGATCAGAGGTAGTAAAAGGTAACTGGGTCACAGGAGCTCGGAAGACGTCTGACCGGTTCAGGATCTGAGATGCAGATGCATCGCTCTCGTCTATAGACTGTATCGCGGCGGAGGACTCAGTATCGCGCTCGAGTGAAGTTGTCGCCGATTCTGTGTCTGTGATCCTGGGTGAAAGTGGTGAACTATCACCAGGGCGGCTTGTCGTTTGCAAGTCGTAGCGATTTCTGCTAAAACTACGTTGCAGCTCGTGACTTGGACGGCGAAACATACGGTTAGCATCCATGCTGCGCCGCGCGTCCCGGCTCTTTCGGTGTGCGTCCACACTGGATCGAGCAGATACATCACTGATACTCGACCTTCCAGCATGTGGTGTTAGTAGAGATGAAAGAGTGGCACGGACCGGCTCAGCGATCGGCGGGTTGCTTGTTGACTTCGCCTGAGCCTTTGTTGGAGTAGCTGGACTGACAACATCAGCATTGTCACGAGATTCCGCCGCCTGGTGGTGCTCATTATCGTTGACCATGATCCTCAGAACGTTGAGTGCATCCTGTCCATTATTGAAGAACGAGAAAAAGTACTATGCACTGTTAGCAAGGCCTATTCTACAACAAAGTGACCAGCACATACCTCGTCGATTGCGAATGTTTCGTCATTGTCGATCACTCTGACCTTGACGGTGTTTGCAAAGTCAAGTATAGCGCTCTCTTCAATCTCGAGCACATTTTGAATCGGGAGCGAGATCTTTACACTGTTTCCTTCGTTGTGCGTCCGGAAAATGACTTTCTGGATGGATTTGACCCATTCCTTCGCACTCGCAGCACTGTCCGCCTTGAATTGAATCGTGCGTTGGTCAGTGGTGACAGTGAATATAGTTTCTTCTTCGTGTTTCTGTTTGCTATCGAGAATCCCGGCGGATATGGCGTACTGTAGATTGATGCGGTTGCGTGGGAAGTAAAGTTCGGCGGGGTTGGTATAGTAGGACAGAACATCGCCTCTTAGTATGAACCAATATCTGTTGTACTTGGACCGACCGCGTTTGAACAGGTAACCTGTCTTGCTGACATCGTGCTGTAAAGGGTCAGTATATGCCGTAGAGATGTACTCGAAGGCTTACATGTTTCTTCGATATGTATGCATAGAAGCAGATATGTTTCTGAGTGATGTACATGTATCCTTGCAACAGGATACTCTGAAGCAACCAGCAGGGGTACTCGGAAATGATCTCCTCTACCTCTTCAAGCTGGAAAATTTGCTGTATTCGCTGTGCAAGAGTGGCAGGTCCTGAGCTCTTGATTGTCGCTGCCGAGCTTCCGTGTCTGCTTCTTCTTCCTGAGCTCTTTGCCTTCTCGATTTGTATGTCTTCGTCCGCAGTCGGTTTGGTTTTGATCTTCGACAATCGTTCGGTCGGGGTTGTGGAGGAAGACCCAAGCGGCGGCGGCGGTGGCCGCGGAGCTAGAAGCTGAGAGGATGACATCTCGTCCATAGGTTGGCCCTCTGGCCTAGCATCTGCCCTATTTCTCAATCTGGGCAAGGAGCGCAACAGCTTGTGATCGGATAGCACCCTGCGGTGCTGCCTAGATTGCCGATTCCGGTCATCCTGCAGCTCTTCTGGTGCCCTGTTAAAGTCGTTCGCAGAGCTTAGGCGGCTTAATCGCGCGGCGCCATCTAAGCTGTGCAAGGGCTGGCGCCTCTTGCCCTCTTGGTCGCTGTCACCCGAGTCCACCTCCTGCATGGTTGCGAGATCGGTCTGCGACTGCTGTCCCGCACGAGCAATCATGGAGAAGATGGACTGGTTCATCGACACGGTGTCGTTCCTCTTCGGCGCCGTCACATCATCCTCTGCGTCGTCTCCATCCTTGAAGCGTTCTGGTACATCGAGCGATAATCTGTTCTCCGATGCCCTCCGTTTCTTCGACAACCTGCGGCCAGATCTGACCCTCCCTCGGTCCTGCGACGACATCTTGGATGGTAGGCGCGGCCACGCGGTCGGGGGCGCGAAGGTCGTTGGGGTGAGGTGTTGCTGCTGTGCCGATCAAAGGGATTTGTACGTGCAACGGGACGAATGGTGTGGGTTCGTTGCAGTTGGGATGCTCACTGCTACGGGCAGCTCCTTGGGGAAATCGTCACATATTGAACGAGTACATCGATGGACTGATACGCTGACAACCCGCATGACGAGCCTGGAGCTGCACGCACGACGATTAGCGCCAACATCCGGCGCCATGCACCAGATGACTGGTCGCTAGACCGGGCACCTGCCTAGGCAACACCACTCAACAATCCTTCTTCAGGAGCATTGCCCCCGCTATGCCTGTCTCTTCGAGACATTCACGAATCGCACACGAATGGTCAAGCGTGACCGAGCTGTTGAGGCTTAGACATGCCATACGTCACCTGCGAGCGACTCGTCAGTATCGATAACAAATCACGCTACCAAGTACCTAAGGGCATACTCATAGCTCATGTGTCACCTTGAGTCAAAAGCGTCGTGGGAAGTACCTTCGCCGGGGACGCGCTATATGCTCGATTCGCTGATACATGAGCCCAGCAGTCTATGCAGACAGAAACAACGCAATTCATTAATGTTGTATACAATATGTAGACCGGGCATTGCTACATGTAGTTGAATAGTTCCGGATTCCTCCTAACTCCAAACGCATCCCAACATCATCGACAACCACTCATTTGGCCTTGGCGAGACCGACAGCTGAGTTACCAACATCGTAAACAGAATACCACCTCCTAAGGAAGGCGTCACCAAGAATAGCAAGAGGTCCTACGGGCTCGGGGAAGTCCATGCCGAAGAAGGCAGAGATACAAGATCCCTGAACCTCGAGGATGTAGTCGTAAGCACCGATGGTAAAGTTGTGGCCAGTCAACGTGAAAGTGAGGTCGGGCAAACTATCACGCTTGTTGCACTCAACGGTGTACTGGCCGTTGTATGACTTCTTAGCACCGATCTCCTTGTTCAGAAGCTCGGCGATGGTGGAAGGAAGGGCGATAAGAGATGTGCCGGTGTCCAGGATGACACCTGTGTTGCTCATCTCTGCAGTCTCTTTTCCGAAAGTGATGGCGTCAAGGTCAACCTCCCAGTAAGCCTTACGCCTCAGAGGAAGCTTGATAAGCTTGCCGCTGTAGTGGCTCTCATCGATGCCTCCGAAGGTGGCAACGGACTCCTGACCTTCATTGGTGTCGCCGAGGTAGAAGGCGAAAACGGGCTCGTCCAACAAACCTTGGTCAAGCATGTTGTAGAAGGGAGGAACGATCTTGTTGACAGAGATGGTGTCATAGCCAAGTCCCATGATACCATCAAAACGGCCAAAGGCAAAGGCAAGGCCGGGCTCAGAGGTGGCCTCGGCGAAGTCCTGGTGCTTGACCTTGAGGTCACCGATCTGGAACACGTCGTTGGAGACGAAGCCGCTAAGCTCACCAGATCCATAGCGAATCTCGAACGAGGTGCCGTTCTTCTTGTAAGTCGAGGATGCTGACGAGTCGTACTTGGTGTGGAGGTAGCAGGCGATGGAGTTGCACTCTGATGATGGTACCCAGAGGTTGGAGCTTCCGGTGTCGAGAACAACCTTGAAGTCTTGCGGGGGAGTGCCGAGAGAGATCTCAGAGAAATCTGGTTAGGTCAGTCACTGATGAAACCTATGAGTGAGATGCGATGAGATCGGAACGTACACTGGGCATTCAGAAAGTTGCTGACGGGGACTGGGTGCGAGCCATCGGCGACGTAGGGTGCCTTGAACATCTGCTCGGCGTGGGCTTCAGGCTTGATGCCCATGTACTTTTGGCCGAGCGCCTTTGCGTGCTCCTGAATGTTTGCGTATTTCTGGACATTGTCAGCTCGTATCGCCACCGCGAGGCAGTGACTTACCAGCTGCTCCGAAAGAGGCACCTTCTGGAGCTTCATCTTGTGCACGCCGGCAACGGCAGGCGACGCCAGGGCGCCCGCAGCAAGGAGAATAGCCGTCTTCATGATGGCAATAAACGATCTGTGTTGATGATAGACTGCACTTGAGCAATGCAGGTGGAGTGGATGATGAAGGGTTGCGATGAGCGGGCGGTTATGGTTACCTGGGGAGGCTGGGGCAGCCTAGCGGCAGGAGCTATCGCAGTGTCGTCACCTGCTCACTCATGCACGTGCGCTCCGCGCCAGTTCCTGCATATGATGAAACTCTGGGTGGCTGGCCCACTCCCCAGAGGCATGCTAACGGGAAGTGCTAATGGGCACGTCTGTAAGAGATTAACGGGCGTACCAATAAGAGAATAATGGGCAAGCCAGCAGGACTCGCTGTCCAATCAGCTGCCTGAGATCAGGCCTTTCTCTTCTGGGAACAACCTCCATGACGCACCTACAGGCAGTCTAAGTTAAGGTGGTCACCTATACGAAGAAATCAGGGTCTATTTAGGTAAATATTACGAGGATTTTAAAGACTTTCCTTGAATCTAAAGCTGACGACTGATTTTGAAGTTCTAGCAAAGAGGGTCTACTTGGGACATGATTCAAAGCCGTTTGGTGGTCAAGACCTCATTGGTTGCGCATTAGTCCCTTGTTGGTACACCCGTTCACGTATGCCACTTCCTTCCAGACGTTTTCGGCACCGCAGAGCTTAGATCCCTGCATTCCCTGTTCCGGCCCTGGAGATACCCACAAACGTCCGCTTTGATCCTCACAGAACTCACTCAGGTCCGTTAACCACATGTGTATCCGTTGACGTCGTTCTTACAAACTTGTTACGTTCTCTTGTCAAGTGACCTCTTGTAGTCTCACATGGAGCTGCTGACGATCTCGAGACTGCACTGTACTTTGGTTGCTCCGGTCTCCAGAAGACGCAGTGCTGTATTACGCAGAAGTCAATTTGCATCGCCATCTACAGTATTTCAAGGTTGGTTCGAATGAGGCCCGTCTAGCTGCGCAGTCCCTGCAGAAGCTCGGTTGACACAACACGTTTTGTTACTTGCGAGCTGACATGTACATGCAAACGCTCCAGAAGCTCACGTGAATAATCTGCGAGTACAAATCCAATAAAGCAGTTAAATTCGGTGTGTGATTCTACTCTTGTTGTGTCGTGCCTCATACCGCAGCGTTCGGTTCATCCGTGTACCGAGGCGCGTTCGGTTGCTCTGCCTGCTCTCGTCGCGCGGTTTCTAGGTCGGCTGCCCACAACGCAGAGCTGACAGCGGCTGTCAGGAGGAACAACATGCCAAGAGGCGGGACCAACTGTAACAACAGATAGATGGTACCATACCTAAGAGGTTGTCAGTAGGATGCAGGGTGCTTCATCTGACTTAACGTACCATGTATACTGCCACCTCAACTTGCCCACGAACTTTTCTCTTTGCTTACGGTCAAATTCCAGGAGCTGAAAGTACCGCCAGTGCTGGAAGGGCCCCGCGCGATATCCAGTAAGAAAGAGGAACATTGGTACTCCTACATACGGCACGAAATTGAGGGGCAGCAGTATAATGAACTCAGCAATCTGGCGGAAGGAGAAAGGCGCATAGACCGAGGTCTTTGTTGGCTTTCCAAGGCGGCGAACGGGGCTGTCCAGGTTGTCCTCTGACACCGGACGGTGCTGGCGTATAAGGTCTTCATAACCTTTATGAATCATAACCGCATCGAAGATGTCCACTTGAGTTTCGTCCACCAAGAAAGATTCAAACAAAATAGCCACCACAGCTGCACCCTCACCAAGGACTAGAAATGTGCCATTCACCCATGCACTGCCACCCTTGTGGAATATCGAAAGGAACGCCACTTGTGGCAGATAGGTCCAGAAGAACAGGTTCAGCAAGACGAATGTACTGAGCAGAAAGGCAGGCAAAAGACGAGTCTTGAGCATCGGATAGAGATACGGGTGCGTGATGAAGAACAAGATGCCCTGTTGCCTATCAGCTCAATCTCACCATGTTTAGGAAGAGTGGATGGATACCTTTGGCAGATACAATACAGCGATCATGTTATCCCATGCTGGGCGAATGACAACCCTCGGTACGTTGGCAAGAGCAGACTGCCGCGGTCGTTGAGGCATGTTGGTGATGTTTGGTCAGGCTTGGTGGCTGTTTCTGTACGTCGCTTGTAAGTCTCAATGACGCACTAGCGTATCTGACCTTGTCAAGTGCAGCATGTGACAGATGTACCGGCGAGACCCTCAGTAGACGTCCAGAACAGTTTTCAGACTCGAGGATAGTCTACGGCTATTCAAAAGCCTTTTGCGTGTAGTGTGAAAATAATTACTATGATCAGATGCTCTATCCTAAAGGCTTCGACTTCTCTATTCTCTGTCTTTCCATTACTTTGAGGACATCGTCAGCATTGTTGGCGTCTCCTTTCCTCCTTTTTGGTGCTCGCTTCCTCTTCTTCGCTGCCTTTGGCCCATCACCGTCATCGTCGTCGTCGCCACCAGCGCCGAGTCCCTTCCATTCGCTGAATTTGACTCTCTCTCCGTCTTGCTCCATCTCATCAGCATCATCGAAGCGCGACTCGCCAAAGCCCAAGTCTATGTCTTCCATGTCCCGATCTGATGCTGCAAGAGCGGCGGCACGTTTCTTGAGACGAGCTTCCTCAGAATCCGCGTCGGCAGAGGATAGATTCTGTAGAAGCATTGATTTTTCATCAAGATTTCGCACCTTGGCCAGAGCAGCACGGACGGTAGCATCCGCAGAGGAAACATTAGGGGTGGTGTTAGAAGCGTTATTCTGAAGATTCCCGGAGTTGAAGTAATCTCTTTTCACACTTCGAAGAGGCTGGCTGGACTTCGGTGTTTCCACTGCGAGACCTGGTTCAGGTATCCCGGAAGCTGCAGGATCAAGTTTCAATATTGCAGACTCTTTCTCGATGATAGTGTCTGCGGCAGCTTCTCCCGCTTGATCTAAGTCTTCGTCGTCGTCGTCGTCGTCATCACCGAGGCTCGCAAGAGGGTTGTAACTCGACCCGGCCCCTGCGAATATATCCTCATCCTCTGACTCTTCTTGCTTCTTTGGTTCTGGCAGGTTGTGCATGTTTATTGGCTTCGTTACATCGTCCAGATCATGCCGCATTTCGGGGACCAGCTGTTCCTCAACCTTCTGCTTCCTGACTTTCCTCTTCTCCTTCCCGTCGGGCCCTCTGATAATCAAGACCTCGCGGCCCTTTTCGTCAATCTCAATCCTCGATTGCTCGCCCTGAGAGGTGACTTTTCGAAAACCGGGACCTAATGTTGGGAATCTTCTCTCGTGCTCTGCTTCTGCTGCTTTCGCTGCGTCCTCGCGTTGTCGCTTCAGCTCTGCCAGTATGTCCGCTCGTGTCCGTTTCGCGCCTGCGACTGGCGGTGGCGGTGCTAGCATCCTTTCGCCCTTCTTCTCAACCTTCTCGCGACTGACGGGGCCAACATCTGCATCAGCTAGCTCGTCAAAGGCATCCTCGAAGTCTTCACCAGCTTCCCCCTCTTCGTCCACTTTGGCCGATGGAGTCTGATCGCCGCCCAAAACGTCCTCGCCCCGCCGCACTCGCTCAAGCAGTCTCCTGTCTAGTCCCTTGACTAGATGTGTCATGCTGACATCGCCGCCTGTGATTTCCGACACAAGCTTCTCAAATGTCTCGCGGTCGATTTGTCCGAGCTTCATCGCTTCGTCGAGGTTTTTGATGCGTTTGGCGATCTCGTTGTCTTCCTCGCTGACCCGTTCTTTCGTTCGATCGGTGTAGCCATCGGCAAGCCGGGTGCCTTTGGGTGCTGAAGCGCGGGGCTTCTTCTGTGGATTCGCTTTCGCATTACGCTCTGCCAGTTGGCGAGCAAAGTCTGCCTGCACTGTGCCTCTGCCTACCTGGCGCCTGTAGCCGTGTTAGGACGGAGAGTTGCGGTTCTTTCTTGGAGCCAGTTCTTACGGTGTCATGGGGATGCTTGAATGCTTGCGTGCACCGAGTGCGCCACCAGGCGTGCGCGAGGCCGGTGATGCACTCTGCTTACTCCCATCCTGCTGCTTGGGCTGGTCGCTGAGCAGCAGTCGGCGAAACTGGGAGTTGTTCATTTTCCCTGAGAGCAGATGATCGCAGTGGTGCATAGCGCGGAAAAGCTGCCGACACCACCGAAGCGGCGTTCCTCTAGCGTGTCTGCACTCCGCGCTTTCCCCGCACGCGTCACTCAGGGCTGCTCACGGGTGCCACAGCTGTTCACTGCGAACAATCGGGCGAGAGGTTGAGTGACAATGTCATGGCTTAGTTCGCCTGCGCTGTGTTCTCAACTACAATCCTAATGTACTCATGTGCATGAGTGACATATCGCCCTTCTCGCAGTGTAACGTGAAGGCACATCACCCATCCCAGCCATGTGGGAATGCCCATGCAGATCAGTGGTGCATCCACCTTCACCTAGCATCTTACACCGAACTCGCCCGCCTGTTCTCCGCCCCTCGTCCCTGGGTATATAACGTTGACACCCGGCTACTTCCTCCGTCTCCTGTATATTTCCAATCAACTGCTTCCGAGCACAACAACACTTTTGGCAATAGCCAAATATGTTCAAGCTTTTGCTAGCGGCGGCACTCGCTGCTGCATGTGCTTGCTACGCCGCCCCAAACGGGACCAACTCCAACGCCACATTCACGAACCCGATTCTCGACGCTGTGGGTGCCGATCCGTAAGCGTTCTTCCCATACATCACGATTCCCAAGTTGACAATCTTTAGCTGGGTCTTTCGCCATGAAGACTACTACTACATGACCTACACTAACAACGAAGACATCACTCTACAGCGCAGCAAAGTCCTCACTGATTGGAACAATGCTGAATCTAAGCTGCTTTTCAAGCCGCCTGCAGGCATGAACTACTCCACGGATCTATGGGCACCCGAACTTCACAATCTCAACGGCAATTGGTATGTTATCTTCACTGCAGACCCACGTTTCGACTCTCCCCCTCCCGAGACCGAGATGTGGTGCGAGTACAATTGCCCAGCTGTCAACCATCGCATGTACGTGGTTGAGGGCATCGGTTCTGATCCCTGGACCGCCTCCTACACCTACAAGGGCGAGCTCAACACGTACAACCAGTTCGCCATAGATGGCACCTACTTTCAGCACAATAATCAGCTATATCACATCTACTCGTGCTGGTTTCGCCAGTACGATGGGTGGCCAGCCAACCTTTGTATCACCAAGCTATCCGACCCATGGACAGTGTCTTCGCCGTTTACGGAACGTCAGATCATCTCGGTGCCAGAGTATGCCTGGGAGAAGACTCCGTTTGGACGCGCGGGCAACGATCGTCTTTCCTCTAATGAGGCTCCCCAGCAACTCATTAACCCCAGCACACAGCAGAACTTCCTTATTTATAGCGCCGCTCGTTCGGACAACCGAAACTACTGTCTTGCACAGTTGGAGCTCATCGGCGACGACCCGATGAATCCAGGCGATTGGCGCAAGCACCCTTACCCTGTCTTTTATCAAAATCCAAGCGAGGAGTCATATGGCGTCGGGCATGCGAGTTTCACCACTAGCCCTGATGGAACAGAGAATTGGATTGTCTATCATGGCATGCGCGACCCGGCGAATGGCTGGGGCGCAAGGACGATACGCGCACAGACATTCACGTGGAATGATGATGGGACCCCGAACTTTCCTAGACCTGGATATGGCCCGTATAAGGCCCCTAGCGGGCAGTAGACTCCTCCCGGGCGATTCATACATCTGAGGGCATTTTGGCTTCGGTCTAAGGTATGGATATTGGGGGTTTTATGTCGCTACACAGTGTGTGGATAGCTGTTTAGCTGCACTTGAATAGACATGTGCCAATTTGGTCAAGAGAGGTCGTCTTGGTCAGTCCTGCACCTTGGTAACTTAGCCCTGATTCGCGTATGAAATTTGAAAGTGCGTACTATTGGGAATACGTACTTATGTCTTATCTTCTCTGTATGATACCTTTAATACCATGGCAGGGGAAGAGCTATGAGGAGCAGAGGGCCACGTTGATCCTTTGTGCATGTGATACATGGTGGCTAGCTGGAGGTCCCACAGGTGAAGCAGTACATCTGTATATCACACCCGATGCAATTTTACTGGACGCGTTTCAGTTCCATGTATGTGCTTGTAGTAGTACGTCAGTTATTATTGAACTATCAAAGAGAGTGATGCAATAGGATCTCATACTTCCAAAAACGTCGAGCAGGTGTAGATGTTAATCAAAAGGCCAACACATCCTCATAGAAAAATACAGCACAACAACGTGGGACCTCAATCGTCCTAAAACCCGTAGACATGATGAACAGACTCACATGCAAATACTGACAAACTTAGATGTAGTCAGATATGCCGAAGAAGGACATTGCAATATGATGTCATCACACGGAGGTCGATAGTGTCGAGGCACTCAAGCAACAGAACGACAGCTACACATCGCGATAAGTGGACATGCATGATGCATCAGCACCATCAATCTCAGCTGGAGCATCTGTATAAAACCATAAAGTGAATTGTTATATACCGAAGATGTCATCATGTATCAAGAAGGCATACCAGTCAGACTGACAGAGATGTCGGAACAAAATCACCAAAGATATGCCAAAAGAAAGGTCAAGAAGACAGGAGATACGCCATAGCTCTCAGACCACGACAGGAGCCATCAAACAGCGCTCTTCCCCCCTCCCAATCGTCGAAGTCTACTCTTTTCAACTGCCTCATCGACCTTCTTCTGCCTCCACGTGCAGTTTTCTGCAAAATCACATATTCTGCACTTGAACGCGTCTTCGATTGCCACTCCCTTGGCTTCTCTTGTTCCCTTCCACCATGCCATCTCATCCTCAAGGTAGTCTTCAAGGACGTTTGCCTCGTACATGATAAGCTCGTTGCCAATGATGTCACCTGTTTTGGAATAGCGAAACTCAGCACAAAGAACGTAAGAAAGGCTTGCTGGAGGGATTGCAAGTTGCAGCTCTGTGATGAGCAAAGACCACAACGAGAGCAGGTTTGGGAACCGAGCGGCTTCATTCTCGAAACCAACGTCGCCAATCTCGTGTAGAAATATCTCTGTGAAGGACTGTAGTGGATCCAAGTCGTAGCGGGCGAAGATGGTCTCGGCATCTACGGTATTGAGAGACAGAGACTCGAGAAGCTTGTGGTACAACATAAGTTGCATCCTTGTCGGTCGCAGTGATGCACCGGTTGGTTTTGAGCGCACACCACGTGTCTTTACATCGGCGATGTAGATTTGCTGTATTGGTTCGACACCATCTGCCCATGCGCTGCTGTTGATGTCCGCACCTGAAGCCCTAGCAAAAGCTTCCGCAATACGAAGCTGATTGGTAGGTAGCTGTACTGTGCCACCGCTCTGCTGTGCTCTCGTCCGTTCAACATGTTCCTCGAACTCAGGATCAGGACATTCGTAAGAGACCTCGTCAATAACGCCGTTCACGACTTGATCTTCGACGACACCCCAAACCTCCAGTTCCCTTGTTAGGCCAGTCTCACGCAGACATCGCAGCCCCGATATCGTGTTCCAGATCCGTAAACCAAACCGGTCCTCTTTAGTTTGTACCTGCACTGGTACAGTTGTATGTACCTCGTCTTCGAGCTTTTGGTGGATCTTCGACCCGGTGCGCATGGCTTGCGTCCGAGGCTTGCGCCCGAACTTGGACAAAGTGTAGTAGTATTGTAACTCGCACCATGCTGGTGAGACAAGGTCGGTGACAGAGAGTGGCTTCTTGGGCTTTGTGCGAAAGCGCTCGATGGGCGGACGCGAATCAACATCTGCAGCCTCGTGGGAGGAAACGATATGTGGAGTGCTTGTGATAGAGCTCACACTGTGAATTGTAGTTCCGCCTGATTGAGACGATGATTGTGAGGATTTAAGCGGGACTAATCGCTGTTAGTTGTCAGTCTATCAGTTCGTGCGGCTGGTGGGCTGAGAGCAACGCACCACTCCATGCCCGACGCGACCTTTCGTCATACTCGACTTCCAGCATCTCGCGGGTTGGAGAACTTTGGATGCGTCTGCGTGAATCGATGGCCTCATGATTGCGCCGGTGGCTCTTCGCCACGCGTAAGTCATACGGCTTGGGCAGTACGCCAAGATCGTTTGATTCTTCATCTGCTGCCTCGCGCTGTTCGAACTCAATGCTTGGAAGCACAATGCTCTTCTCCACGGATCTGGGAAGCTGTTGGACGAGCGAGTCGAGAGTGTTTGCGAGAATTGTATCTTCATCGACCTCGGTCGCGTCGAACTCTGAGCCGTAGTCGCTCACGGAAGCAAAAGCGTCAGGGTCGATCTCGACCTCGGAGCCATAACAGCTTGAAGCGCGCGTCACCGGTACAGATGATGCAGACATGTTGCCATTACCATGACGGCGTGCCGAGGTGCTGTGAGTTGGGTGGCAACAAGCGCGAGACGCGACATCCGAGGCGCGCTTCGCGTGAGGTCATGGATATCGGGTGCTCGAATATCCTTATCGAACGTGCACAACAAACATCGTCAGACTTTGCGTCGAACGCTCGATACTGCACCATACATTGAAAATAGTCATTGCGCTCTACGTGTTTTATGCTATGTTGAAAGTCAACTGCCCATCCGATGCAAATCAAGCATGAAGACTAAATACAAGCGGTACCTCCACATAACCTGCCCCATGCCTGAATCATGACGACCACATTACGCATCAGTCAAACAACACGATAGGAATGTCCCTTCCGATTTCCCAGATCCCACTCTCTCGCGCAGCATACAACGGCGTGCTCTCGATATCGACTAATGTGCAGACACGAGAGGTATACCCTCTTTGAAATCAGACATGTCGTCAGCGCGCTGATGCTTGCCGTTCCATTGCACTATGCCGTTCTTGTCAATACCATAGTTGCCTCCAGTCTGCCATCTGTTCCCGCTCTCAGTGGGTCTATTCCAGATGCCCTCCTCTTTGCCTAGCTTGTTCAAGTTGCTCAAGCCAGCGGGTGAGAGAACGTGATAGAAACTGGAGATGCCGAGGCCGTATGCGGCGTACGCTTCTCGTTCGGCATCTATGACAATCTGCAGATTGGGCTGGGTGTTCTTGGATGTATCGGGCAGCGCGGCAAGCCAATGGTCGGTCGATTCTTGGTCGCTGTGTGAGACGGCAATGAAGTGTATGTTGGGATTCGTAGCAGCTGCATCGCGCATGTTGAGGAATGTCTTCTCTGCAACTGTTTGATGTTAGTAGATTGTACGCAATCAGACATGTGGTCTGGTTTGGCTTACAGGGACAGCCACAGTGCCTGAGGAACGCGATGATCGTGGGCTTCCCATCCTTGGGGACTGTGAGCTTCGGTGTTGAAGGCGCCTTCTGCCCCACTGCTGGAGGCTCAGCGGTTTTGACATAAGATGGACTCATCCACGACCAGAACTCTTGCTGCCAGGTCATCTTGGGAGTGTGAGGACTTGTTATTCGATTGACGATAGTAGGCCAGAGGCTGTAGCAGTACTCGCACGCGCAGTCATGGCGCGACAACTGCCTTTGTATCATTCATGGCCATGGTTGTGGTAGCGGGCGCGCGGAGAGCGTGACTGCGGGGTGATCGGGTCCAGCCTCCAAAGACTCTCAGTGGTGCACCATCTACACGAAGCGGCTGACAGATAGCTATCCAAATAGCCTATGCAATACCTAGTTCGGCGATTTACCACATTGCAGCCAAGATGCGCCTAACACATGGAAGGGGACGCGTCGCGTGAATGCCAATGGGATGCTGATGGGAGAGACCCGCGACAGAAATGTTAATTAGAACACAAGTCAATCATCGCGCAATCACCAAGCAAGACAGCGTCTTTGAAGTTTGAACGATTGATTCATCAATCGTCAGTGAACCATTCACTGATTAGCTGGATATACTACATGCTCAGCACCGCTCAAGTGCCCCCATAAACCCGAGTTGAAGACCGTGACCATGATTCCGTGAAAACGCCCAAAGAAAGTAACCAAATATCCGTCGCCGACCAAGAGGTTGTCATGAGGCCGACGTCAAGAAGTGACGAGCTTAACCACGCTCACCACGGAGACGACGGGCGAGCTGAATGTCCTTCGACTCTGTTGTCTGTTAGTGGGTGACCGTGTGCAAAAGATTCGAGAACACGTACGGATGGTGACACGCTTGGCGTGGATGGCGCAGAGGTTGGTGTCCTCGAAGAGAGAGACGAGGTAGGCCTCGACGGACTCCTGCAGAGCACCGATGGCGGAGGACTGGAAGCGGAGGTCCGACTTGAAGTCCTGAGCGATCTCACGAACAAGGCGCTGGAAGGGCAGCTTGCGGATGAGAAGCTCGGTGGACTTCTGGTAACGACGGATCTCACGAAGAGCGACGGTACCAGGCTTGTAGCGGTGAGGCTTCTTGACACCACCGGTTGATGGTGCGGACTTGCGGGCAGCCTTGGAAGCGAGCTGCTTGCGGGGAGCCTTGCCACCAGTGGACTTACCTGCATGAAGTGTTAGCTATGCGTTGCAAAGTGCGAAGTATTATGTGAAGGCAGTGCGCAAAGGCAGCCAAGTCGGTGCGTGCAGCGCGATGGTGGCGGCAGTAGACAGGCTGCGGCAGCAACACCAGCGCGCTGCAAGCGATGCGATGTGTGTAGGAAGTACTTACGGGCGGTCTGCTTAGTGCGGGCCATGACTGTTGATGTGGGTTGTGTTGATGAAGATGATTGTTGAGGCTGAGGAGTGGAGCTGGTGTGGTGGATGAGAGAGGGAGGAGGCGGGCGGGCGAGGTTAATAAGTGCACGGGGGGCGGGCGGCTGCCTGGAAAATCAACTCAGAAGGCGCGCTGGAAAGCGGCGCAAGAACATCAACGCTGTTTTGCAGCGGGAACAGCAACTTCGAAACTCACAAGTAAGAGCGAGTTGCAGTGATTGGCTCGCTAAGGCGCTCTCCCGATTAGGAAGGGGCACGGTCGTTGATCTCGAAAGCGCGCCCGTGCGCAGTGGTTGATCTGGGCCGGCAGGCGTCAGGCGTGTGTGATCCAGCGACCGCAGTGCACGACCCGCCTTGTCCTCTTAAGCACCGGACGCCCCCAGCTTCATACACTATTCTCATCCAGTCAACTGCATCTCCTCTCCAGCTTCAGCCCGCTTCAATCACCTTACCCAACTTCCAACAACTCCCCCACACATCAACATGACTGGACGTAAGTCTTCCTCCCCAGCACGACGCGTCTCTTCACGATCGCGTCTTGCACGCCCGTCTCAATCATGTACTGACGCGTCTCTCAGGCGGCAAAGGTGGCAAGGGTCTCGGCAAGGGCGGAGCCAAGCGTCACCGCAAGATCTTGCGTGACAACATCCAGGGTATTACCAAGCCCGCTATCCGCCGTCTCGCACGTCGTGGTGGTGTCAAGCGTATCTCAGCCAGTATGTATCTCGCCCAGTCTCGCACATTGCAAAGCTAATTGCCTCCAGTGATCTACGAGGAGACCCGTGGTGTTCTGAAGACTTTCCTTGAGGGTGTGATTCGTGATGCTGTCACATACACTGAGCACGCCAAGCGCAAGACTGTCACTTCTCTCGACGTTGTTTATGCCCTTAAGCGTCAAGGCCGCACCCTTTACGGTTTCGGTGGTTAAGCGCATTTCTTTCACGGTTTTCATATCACGACTTCTGCCGGCCTCATCGGTCCTCGGTCGGTTTCGGTGCTTGGGTGGATGGTCACAATGCCTTGTATAGTAGGCTACGGAGTTTACGGTCACATCAGTGGGATTGAGTGCTTTTACATGGAATGATACCATAATTCTTCACACCGTGTGCGTTTTGCCTGACATGTTTGCTCTGTTTGAAAGTATTGTACACAGTACGCGTCTGTTGTGATGCTAGTTGAACGCGGTGGTCATAGCGGTTGTGGGTCGGCGCTGAGATGCTTGATTGGCTTTGTGTCAGGGTTAATCCACCCTCTGCGCCTCACCGCTGCCATGTAAGATCGTGATACCAGAGCAAAATGGTTTGACCATGCGCACTTCGTCGCTGTGGCAGACTTACGGTATCCCGCGCGGACCTTCCACCGTTGGGAAGGCTCCTTTGTCTGCAGCGGCTGCTGCATTAGGCAATTTTGTGCGTGGTCAAACACGGCTTCCTCTGCAGACCAACATTGAAATGTCCGAGTGTGACTCGCTGCATCTTCCCTCCGTTCTCTTTCACTCTACTTTATCGCTGGCATTGTCGCTTTTCCGGTCGCATGCTACATTTCCGTCCACACTCGTACTTCTGACGTTATCCGTTGGTGAAGCCCCTCATGGCGTCGTCATATCGTCCAGTACAAGATGATCTTTCATCGCCAACCCCACTACCCAAAACATCTCCAATATCAATCTCTGGTGTCACTATGGCTATCGACCCAACACCTCGTGCTCTGTTCTTCGATGTCTTCGGTACCTGTGTCGACTGGCGCACCACTGTTGTAGGCGAACTACAAGCCCAAGCTCACGCTGCGCTCAATTCGGCTACTGCATCTCTAGCTTCCCGTGTCAGACTCACAGCATCTGATATGACTGCACAGCATTGGGGCGAATTCGCTCAGCAGTGGAGAGATAGCTATAAGAGTTTCACGCGGAAGCTCGCCACTGATCCAGCTGTTCCATGGAAGTCAGTCGATGAACACCATCTCGAATCACTGAGCGAGCTGGTCATCCACTGGCAAATTACTGGCTTGTGGGACGATGAGCAATTGCGCGCCATCAGCTTGATATGGCATCGACTGGAGCCCTGGGTTGATTCTGCGACGGGCGTCTCGATGTTGAACAGACTCTTCTGTACGTGCGACTTGAACAGAGACGTCATACACTAACATTGTAGATACGTGCACGCTGTCAAATGGTAATCTCAGTCTCCTCGGAGACCTTCGCACATACAGTACCATCCCTTTCACACACCTATTCTCGGCAGAGCTCTTCGGCACTTATAAGCCTTCTCCGCGCGTATATCTTGGAGCTGCTGAGAAGCTTCAACTGGCGCCGGGTCAGTGTGCTATGGTGGCTGCGCATCTGAATGATCTTAGGGCTGCAAAAGACAACGGTCTGAAGACTATATACGTCGAACGCCCTGGTGAGGAGGACTGGAGCAAGGATCAGGTTGAGAAGGCGCGTCGAGAGGGCTGGGTCGATTTATGGGTTACCTTTGGTAATGGAAGCAATGGTTTCATCACGGTGGCTGAGCATTTGGGTATCGAGCCGAATGCCACAGAGCAAGCTAGAAGACTCAGTGCATCGGCACCCGTTGGTGGCTCGTAGTATTTGTCGGATCATGGGCAACATTGTATCTAGGACTATCAACAATAATTTAAGCAAACATAATATGAATTATCGGATTTTTGTTGACTGCTACACACTAATGTGAGTCGAATGATGGCGTGTCCTCTTGTGGATATGTGTTTATCCCGCAGTGCTTTGGTGGAAAGTGCGAGTACATTACTCGGATTAGTACCTGTATCGAACTTCAATGAAAAATGTTCCCAAATGCACCATGGACGAAAACCCATCCAAACCCATATATTCTAATAAGTAAGCCCTGTCCTATCAGGCACCAGGGTTTTAAACATATCGAGCAAGCTTGGGCTGAACAACTTATCCACAGGTGGATGCATTGAGTGCAAATCACGTGACATACGATACTCTCCCAATAATAATGATATTTGCCGAGGTCACGCACCTATGCTACTGTTACACAAAAATCAACATAGAAATGCATTCATGATATGTATTGAGTGAGAGCAAACCCACGCCTTGCGATGGTATTCCTGCCTACTCCATGTCCGAGCAACTTGAACATACCTGCCTCCTGCGAAGCTGCAGCTTACATACATACAACCATTGATACCTTACATCAGTATGAAACCATCGATAACCCACCGACGTTAAACAAGGAGCACGATGTATACTTTTGTAATTATGATATGTGAGGGCAACAAGCCCGCATCGCAAGCAACCAGACTAAGCAAGCGCTCCCCGCATCGCGCCCGCACCGCGCTAGTAGCTCCAGACACCACGTCCTCGGCACCGTCATCAGGTCCCTTTGGACCGAGAATTAGCAATAAGATTGACATAAGCCAGGTCTTGTCCTCTTCATGGTCTGTCACCCGGACTCCCTTGCGTATGATTTCGTACTTGAATTGATCAGTTTTATCACAAATAACAGATCAACTGCGTCTTGCCGAGGTTATCATCCGGCCAATACCAGCCCTGGCCATCCGCCATAGCATACACACTCGTTTCCGTCAGCCCACCTTCAGAAGTGCAGGAAACTGGAACACATGCTACAAACCAGAGAGATATTGGCGTACACACTCTCATCTACAGCAGATATCAGTAGGCTATAAGACGCACGTAACCATGCTTCAACAGCACATCCAAGACAATGTGTACGCTGCGTCTATGCGAGATCCGGAAAGGTTCTGGATGCGACAAGGAAAGGATTTATTCTGGCACAAGGAACCTACACAGGCGTTCCAAAAGACCACCCGAACGCTCAAGAAGAGTAACATTAAGCACATTTCATGGGATTGGTACGCAGACGGGGAGATATCCACGACCTTCAACTGCGTGGACAGACATGTAGCGAACGGAAGAGGCGATAACGTCGCCATATATTGGGACAGTCCAGTCGCGAGCACCAAAGAACAATACACATACAAACAGTTGCTGGAAGAAGTCGAAACCCTGGCTGGTGTGCTCCGAGAAGAGGGAGTCAAGAGAGGTGATGTTGTTCTTATTTATATGCCAATGATCCCGGCAGCAATATTCGCCATGCTTGCGATTGCCCGGCTAGGTGCCATCCACTCTGTGGTCTTCGGTGGCTTCTCTCCTGCGGCACTAGCCCAACGTATCGAAGCGAGTCGCCCCGTGGCAATCATGACAGCTTCATGCGGCTTAGAAGGATCGAAGAAGCCCACTGGTTACAAGAGCATGATTGAAGAGGCGATTCAAAAAAGCAAAATCAAACCATCCAAGACCATTGTCTGGCAGAGAGACCAGTTGAGATGGGACCCTGTGATAAAAGAGAACGGGCAAAGGAACTGGCAGCGTCTCGTTAAGAGCGCCAGAAATAGAGGGCTGAAAGCTGATGCTGTTCCTGTCAAAAGTGGAGATGGTTTATACATCATCTACACAAGTGGCACTACCGGTCTGCCCAAAGGCGTTGTTCGCTCAGCAGGCGGACACGCAGTTGGTCTAAATTTTTCGATGAAATACCTCTTTGGAGTACATGGTCCAGGCGATGTTCAATTTACAGCGTCTGATATCGGCTGGGTCGTGGGCCATTCCTACATTGTCTATGCGCCCTTGCTTGTTGGCGCTTCCACCGTGCTTTTCGAAGGTAAGCCTGTGGGTACTCCCGACGCAAGCACATTCTGGCGAATCATTCAAGACTATAGGGTAACCACCATGTTCACGGCTCCGACAGCATTGCGTGCGATAAGACGCGAGGATGGAGGGAATGACTTCTTCGAGAAGCAATATGGTGAAAAGGGTGCACTGAAGTCTTTACGAGCATTGTTCCTAGCTGGTGAAAGGAGCGAGCCAAGCATCATAAAAATGTACCAGACGCTTTTGTCCAAGCATTGCGCACCCGGTGCCATAGTCGTCGACAACTGGTGGTCGTCGGAATCTGGATCGCCAATATCTGGCATCGCGCTCAGTGCCTCTGCTGGACTCGACTTAGCCTCTTCGGAAAGACCAAAGCCTCTTCCAATTAATCCCGGTTCCGCCGGCAAAGCGATGCCTGGGTTCGATGTACGTGTCGTCGATGACTCCGGCCAGGAAGTGAAGAAAGGAGAGATGGGGAACATCGTTATGGGCATACCTCTAGCGCCGACTGCATTCACAACGTTGTGGGAGGACGAGGAGCGCTTTTACAAAGGATACATGAAGAGATTCAATGGGAAGTGGATCGACACTGGTAGGTGATACCGGCGCGGCATTGTGGCCCAGGACTAACAGCATGGCAGGCGATGCGGGCATGATTGACGAAGAAGGCTACATTTCCATCATGTCTCGAGCAGATGATGTTATCAACGTAGCTGCTCATAGGTTTAGTACCGGCGCCATCGAACAAGCCATCACGACTCATCCTTCTATCGCTGAAGCAGCGGTGGTAGGCATCCCCGATGCCTTGAAGGGCCACCTGCCATTTGCGTTCGTTACACTTGCCACGCATCAACATCCAGAACCCGCCGTCCCTGACGACTCGTTGCTCTCTGAAGTGCAGAAGCTTGTCCGTGAGCAGATCGGTGCTATTGCATCTCTTGGCGGCATCATACAGGGCAAAGCTATGATCCCGAAGACAAGAAGCGGTAAGACATTGAGGCGTGTCCTGCGGGAGTTACTCGATAATGCAACGCACGGCGACTTTGATAAGGAGGTCAACGTACCGAGCACGATCGAAGATCGTGAGGCTGTGAACGTAGCAAGAGCAAAGATCAGAGAGTACTTTGAAGTGAAAGGGAAGGATCTGCATAAATCGACTGAGACCAGAGCGAAGTTGTGATTCAGGCAATTCATGCTTGTTGCAGTGTTTTGTCAGACCGATTCTTTCAAGCAAGTATGAACTAAACGCAAAGCATTCCAATTTTGAATGGGACTTGACTTCACGGAGCAACATGTCTTTCCCAGCTTTTCTGCTCTTCTACCGTACGACGTTAATGGGGCTTTCTGTTGACCTATGGCGTGGTCAGCGTCCAACGTGACACTGATGGTGCACAGAAACAAAGTCGCAGGTGAGGCTGGCTCGTATTGGCCCGGTTGGCTGCCGTGTCAAACTGCTCTGAACGGTGTCAGATCGCAACGGCCCGTTCCCGGCGTCAATGGTCAGGTGCACATGTGCACTATATAGAGCCTCCAAACGATGACGAATCGTTGTTGCATACATGTGAGTTGTGAGATTAAGCTTAAGCCTTGAGACTCTGTCGCACCCTTTTGGCTGTCTGCTGGTGTTATGGCCACCCCGCGTCCGCAAGGCTAAACGCTCACGTGCTTGTCGGTTGCTGCGGGCGCTGCATGCCGTGCCGGAGACAATGCTCTCGAGCATGGCTCGGCATAACCACGTGTGAAATGTGACTAGTGGCAGGGTTCCATCGAGCTGGGCCGCCTGGTGGTTCGACCGGTCCAGGAGCACCCCAGCATGGCAATCAATGTGGCGAGCAGACTGTCAATCTGTAGACGATGGCTGTTCAGGGTTCGGCCCAACAACGCGACCCCCAGAGGGTTTGTCACCAATGGGCACGGCATAGTCTTGCCTGAGGCGTCGTCATACGCGGCTAGTCGGAGATGCCTGGATTCGGCCAACAAACGCGTGCCGGACGGTGTATCCGTTGGATGCAACCTTGGAAGCGTGCAGTCGGCTCGGGTCAGCTCATCCAAGGGCCGACAGCGCTGTCGCGGGGAGGGAAAGACTTCCGCGATACACGATCCCTTGGCGGCTCCGAGGTTATGAAACTCTGGCTGGTGACAGTTTTGATGGAGAGTTTTGTGCGACCCTGCTTTAGTCCCTGTCGGGCCACCGTACCTGCAGTGACGTCTCACACTGAAGACGTGGCGGACTGATTCAACCACACATGCAGCTGCGAGCCGCTTCTGAGCGCTTCTTCGCAGATTCAGGCACGCGAGGGGCAGCAATAAAGCAGCAACGATAGGATTGGACGAGGCCCACAGCTACAACTACTGCGCGTAGCCGAATGCACGACGGCTTCTGCACCGCGAGCCAGCACTGGAGCGCTCTGTCGGGACAGCAGCGCCATCCGCGTCGTCCTCTTGTCGTGTTGTCTTGTCGTGTCGCGGCTCAGGTAGCGATGCAGCATTGTGGAGCACACGCAGCAATGCTGGGGGCCGACCGGTACATAGGTACCTCGAGCATCTGCATCCAGCATCTGCAAAGCACCTAGGTAGCATCCAGGATACACGGCACATGCTGGAGCCAGTAGTGCGCTGCAGTGTGCGCTGCAGTGCACGTGTTAGCACGCCAGTTCACACAGGTTGCCGCTTGCGTCCAGGATCGGTGGTTCGGTGCTGCGAGCGCAGCAGCGGCCAGAGCCAGCGGCCAGAGCCAGCGGCCAGAGCCAGCGGCCAGAGCCAGCAGAGCGCCCGCGCGCAGCACGCAGGCAGCACGCAGGCAGCACGCAGAGCAGCTGGCCCGCGGAAGTGAGGTGGCACAGGGCAGCGTCACGTCCTGGGCCCTGGAGCACGGCGTCGCTGCACGCCTGCGCGCACCGAGGGCCGCACGGCGGGCGGCCGAGGGCGCGGCACGGTGCTGGCCCCTGGGTGCCTTCCAGGTTGGGTGTTGTGCTCGCAGGCGCGCCTGGTGCAGCGAGTCGAGCGCCGGCGGGCGGCCAGCACACGGCAGCCAACAGCCAACAGCCAGCAGTAGCAGCAGCAGCAACCAGGCGTCGCTGCAGGGCCTGGAGAGGACTAGCTCGCGGTTGCAACTGAGGTTTTGCGGTTCGCCCAACCTCAACTGCACTGGCGCTGGCAGCTGCTATAACCCCCGGCTGCCCGTTTGTGCCCAGCATCGCCTTTCTTTTGACCTCACCCAGCCCGCCGCGCCACCGTGCCCGCTGCCCGCGCCCGCCAGCAGCCCCCCCACGCCGCCCGCGTCGATGCAACACAGCTCCGCCAGCGCCTGCACCGCCGTTGTTGCTGCTCTGTTGATAGACGATAGACGATAGCCGCCGATAGTCGATAGTCGATAGTCGGTAGCCAGCCCTCACGTGGGACTCGGAGCCAGCGAGAACCCTGACTTGCACCTTGACCGCCCGCCCGATCCTCGCCCTCGCATCCACAACACGGCCGCACCCAGCTCGCTGCCCTGCCTGTGCCTGCCTGTGCCTGCCTGCCCACTGCTGCCGTGCACTCCTGCCGGACTGCGCACGCCGCTCCCTCGCCTGCCGTCCACCGCGCGCCCTGCCCGCCATCGCAGCCACGCAGCCACGCCCCCGCTCGCTTCTGCAGCCATTTCTGCGCCGACATTTGCTGCACAGTCCACCTCCCGCCTGCGACGTCCGCAGCCCAGCCCTGTGCAACCCTGTGTTCCGCCGCCTCCGATCGATTCTGAACACGCTGCAGCCGTCCGCGACACGCGCACCCGTGCCCCCTGTGTCCTCCTGTGCCTGCGTGTGAGTTGGGAACCCGCGCCTCGTCTCGTCTCGACACACGACTGCAGCCCTCGCTGCCCATCCCCAACGGGCATCCACCGCTGCCTCATTGCTGGTCACCTGCAAGAGTGCTCTCACAAGACGACTTTTGCGACGCCGTGGCTGAGAGCCTCCACGCGCCGCTTACCCGAGTCTCCGGCGCCTTAACTGCCTCTTAACCCCCAGTCAGCCACTCACCAGTCCTCACATCAACTCCTCACCGCTCCAGTCAAGATGGCGGGGAAAATGACTCTGTACAAGCTGGTGGTGCTGGGCGACGGAGGCGTTGGCAAGACGGCCCTGACCATCCAGGTATGCCCCCCCTTTGCAGTCGCTTCAAGTGTCTCACGCCATGCTAACGGCTCTCCTAGCTCTGCCTCAATCACTTTGTGGAAACATATGACCCTACGATCGAGGATTCGTACCGCAAGCAGGTACAAATCGACGGCCAGTCTTGCATGCTCGAAGTTCTCGACACAGCCGGCCAGGAGGAATACATTGCACTGCGAGACCAGTGGATACGCGATGGCGAGGGATTTGTCCTTGTCTACAGCATCTCATCACGGTCTTCATTCGCGCGCATACAACGTTTCCACAGTCAGATCCAACGCGTCAAGGAGACGGCCATGGCTGGCTCACCTACCTACCCTGGCTCTCCTATCAGCGCATCGGCCCCTATTTTCGGACAGGCACCTGTTATGCTCGTTGGCAACAAATGCGATCGGGTCACGGAGCGCGAGGTATCTACACAAGAGGGCCAAGCTCTGGCAAAGGACTTGGGTTGCGACTTTGTTGAAGCATCGGCCAAGAATTGCGTAAACGTCGAGAAGGCCTTTTTCGATGTTGTGAGGCAGCTTCGCCGACAACGACACCAGGGTTCTGGCCGCCATTCGGACAGAAGCGAGAAGACGGGCAGAGCACGTGTGCCCGGCAACGATCGCAATCGAGGAAACGGTGGTGATCGCGGAGCTAACAGTGGCCGGACTACCAAGCGCAAGGATAAGCCCAAGTGTGTTATATTGTGAGCATTGGCCTCGAGAGCCACCGAGACTTGAGCATTTGGAATTACAGCACAACATAACGAGCCACGACACATATCTCGTAACCGCCACTATTACCCCCCATAGAACGCCATCTTCATATGGCGTCGGCATAGGAGCGGCGTTTAGCACTGCACGCATCATTTGTCTCCCACTGTTTGGATTTGCATGAGACCCACGGCGTTTTGGAGTGTCATGAACACCTTTTGAAATATCCGCGTTTTTGTGCGGATTGCGACTACATACGGCCATGATCTTGTACGACATTGCACTGCTGAATCAGTTATTTCTGTCACGGACACTGTACGGAGACCTCGCTAGCCATTCGAGGTATATCAAGATGGGTCGGCGCTGAGCCTTTGGGATCATTTGAGGAAAAGAAAAAGCACTGGTGTTCCCATAAGGATTGGTTTTGCTCTCACGGCACGAGATACCTCTAAATTCACTATTGACCTGGATTCCTTACCTCTTTCTCGAGTCTCAATCTGCGTCACAATGTTGCCAATCCCACGTGTGAGCCACGCCAGGTAGCTTTGACGCGTTAACCGAGCCCTCTCTAGGACGACTCCGATCGAATGGTTCTTGTGGATGCTCTTCCCCGCACAGCAGCAATTCCGAATCCAATGCGAATCAGGAGTAAATCGCTGGAATGTTAGCTATAGGAATTAGTGTGCTTATTAGGCTGTAGCTAATAGAGACAGACGAGAGCGACCTGTAATCACAACGTAGAATTAGGCCGGCTTTGCTTTCATATCCAGTGCGTACATTGGTATAGAAGTAGTCCGCCAATTGGGAGGCAGCGCAAATCCGCACGGCTAAGTAAAGGTGACACATCAATTTAAAGGCCAAACACCGCCTCAGGCCGTACTTGTGCAGCCCACGGCAGTTTTTGTAATGTTTGCTGAATCTAAGTAGACAGTTCTGATTGGATAGAATCGACTTGGACATCTAGGGAAGACGCGTCTTCCCTGATGTTTCGACGTCACCTCTCACTTTTACACCAGATGTCACATTTCGATCTGTATCAGCTTCTTGGCTCCGCACGATCCTCTATTATCAGCTCGTTGTACCTCTAGAGATACAGTTGGCAGGTTGTGCATCGTGTATGTAAGGGCTCATTGGAGCCAGGTTTCAGTAGGACAATTACCTTTATATGCTTGCTGCTTCAAAAAGTGGCTAAAACTATCTTAAGGATGCCAACTAGCATTCACTTCAAAACAATGATATAAGTTCTAGTGTGTTACTAATCGTTTACGTTGGTGTGTGTTATAACGGTCTTCCAAGGTAGAATTTTGCTACCTCTGCCACTTACTTTGCAATGAGGCTACATCGTGCTTTGATTTCGAGCCCTTTTATTGCTGCTTTTTGCCAATTATCAAGATATTTTATCAAGTGCCGCATGCCCTCACCCCAAGGTAACGCTCTGGCACTCTTTACCTACTCACTCTCACTCTGCTCTTTGCCTCGAGTCGCTCCACCAAGGGTGTTGCTGCCATCACAGACACCTAAGGCGGAATATCAGGTCGCTCGCTTAACTACCTCGCCGGCTCAATGTTCTTTGACGTCTCTAGTGGCCTTGATTACAGGGGAGTCCAAAGTTTTGTGCGCCTTTTGGATGATGCTCACGATGTGACTGCACAGTATGTCGAGCTGATATGCTGCGTTCAGGACAAGACCAGTCTGGGAAGTGGGGAGACTAACAACGTCTTTGGGAAATCCGTGGTGGGCGTTGCTGGAGGTCAGAGATCTGAATGACTGGAAAGTTCTCTAGGGTAGCGGTAGTGATTTTGTAAGCATCCAAGGCAACAAGAGTAGTTTATGCGTATAGCGTGTACTGATGTGTCCAAGAGTCAAATTAATCGATGTCGAAAACACTGACACATCTAGGCATACGAGATATTGAGGCTTTGTTAGACACCGTATTGGATAACAGATAATAGATGGGCGACGAGCTGTTTCCTACTCTGTACATGATTGTGGGTACCCTGAAGTGCTCCTTACTTAAATTTAATTGAGAATCTTGGAAGCCAAGAAACTTAAGATCATCTTAATTAAGAACCAAAACAAAGGACCGAGTTCAGCCACGTTTACAAATCATGTCTTCTAATATCTGCACCCAGACTATATCCGTGATGTTTACGAAACACGTCTTTTGAAGTTTGCACATAATATCTTATAGCATGGAATGTATATCGGACTCACGAACGCACACTGTACGTGCGTATCTACCTAGTAGCTACTACGTGACAAGACGCAGTTGGCAAACAGTTGAGTCTTCCACGGCTTGATCAATAACAGGAATGCCTTGATCTTTTAGCATCTACCGATTAGCTTCTACTACGTTACCTGAGTTGATAGCATTATTCTGTGAATGGATAACAGGGCTGACCAACGAAGGAATAATCCTCATCTACCGGCTAATCGCGACACTCTGTTCTACAGCTCACGCACTCTTCCGTGACCCGCAACTCGACCTCGCCGGACAGCACCGGAACCATTGAATCTCCAATCTCCGGCTGTTTCGCGCAGCACACATCGTACAATCCAACTGAGTTGCGCTTAGGGTACTGATATTGTCGGGCCGTCTACGTGAAGGCCGAAGTCCGAGGGCGAAATGCTGGGCTTTTAGGTACCGAGTAGCTGAGTGGCTGTGCAGTAGAGCGGACGGGTGGATGCATGTATGCGCATTATAGACTATATGAGATAAACATAGTGCCACGGGT
This sequence comes from Boeremia exigua, assembly GCF_020726555.1. Lineage (NCBI taxonomy): Eukaryota > Fungi > Ascomycota > Dothideomycetes > Pleosporales > Didymellaceae > Boeremia > Boeremia exigua. The sequence continues at coordinate 1,405,761 of NW_025763518.1, read as the reverse complement.
TTTCTCTAGTGCCACTACTCTCTGAAACAGGGCGGCGTATAGTATCCTACTACTGTAATTACACTCTCGTGCCCCGCTTGGTTGTGCGTCGGCCTAGTCGATAATCCATGTGGATCATTGGTTCCAACAGAAGCTAGGTAGAGGAACGATAGATGTCCGGACCCATTCTACTCCCCTACTACAGATGACATTTGTACCACCCATAGATACCACCCCTTTCTACTCCTTGAAAGTTATCAAAGAAGACGCACTGTATCTCGTTCCGGTCGTATCGACTTATGCCTATATACCTAGGTACTTGCGATCAAAGCTCTATCCTCGAGTGTCATCGCCTTTCTCCTGCCTTGTTTCATCCTTGCTCAGATGCCCTTGTCACGATCACTGCCATCTTTTTTGCTTTCTGCGCCGCGCCTGCCAAGAACAAAACTGAGATCGTTACGACAGTACTCGCATAATGGTGACGAGCGCCCGTTTTGGAAGTAGGTAAGAAACTAGGACCTAAGTAAGCTATCAGGACACATGGACGCACCTACCGCCTACCATCATGTGCAGCGTTCATCGAGTGAGTGTCACTATCGCGTTGTACTTCAACAAACGACGCCTAGCATAGAGAGACAAAATCGTGTAAAAACAACTGCAATGCAGTGTTATTAACACCGCGTTGTCATGTGTTTTACATGGAAAATTGTAGCTTTAGGTAAAAACCACAGAGCAGGGTTTAAAGCACCAAAGAAAGTTCCACTCTGTGTAAAGATCACTAGATGTGTACCTTAGTGCGGGTTGTTGAGCGTGGCTGTCAACATAATCATGAACTCGCAGCGGACTATAACGTAGGGGCTCGGGCACTAGTACGACCAGCTGATCTAATGTACGTGGCTGTGGTAAGCCTAGCTATTTTTTTCAGTAATACAGAGGCGTCTCGTTTTCTCTATCAGCTAACGCTGGTAGAGGGGTATGAAGATGGCCTTACATGGGAGTTGACAACCTTGGATTGTAACGCACGTTATACTCTGACGCCCTTAGGTTATATAATTTTTGACGTATTTTGTAGATTAGTCTTTTTTACAACATGCTCGTTAAGATTCTTTCCTTGTCTATCTACTAGATAGTTTGTACGAGCAGCAGCTAAGTAACCCTATGATTGTTAGCGATTGGTGCAGACCTCTACATTACAACCTATAAGTAAACATCTATTCCACAATTATAGGTCTGCATATTCTTACAAGCACTAATATCTCCTTTATAACATAGCTAGGATATAGATTTATTAGCTATACTATTTCATTAGTAGTAGACTGCGCTCTCTCTAAATATTCAGCAAGTAAGTAAAGTCTCTAGCAGCGGCTTGCACAGTTTAGATTACTTCACTTCGAAAACTTCGAAAACTTCAAAGAATAGAAGGTATTTAATTTCGATCCATGTCTAGCAACCAACCGATTAGTAATTTCTCTGCAACTACTCTGCAGTTTCCTGATCGCTCTACTTGTGCTTGCGTAAAAAGTAATCATGCCAGCGTTTGTCCATTTTGCGCAAGCGATTACTGATCCTTTGTTCGGCGCAGTGACACCGCGTCCTGGATCGATACTAATGCCAATCTTTTGGCGTCTTCCAAGATATCCACATCTGCCAGGCGCGCTTAACATCCCGTGCAGATTCCAGCTGTTTATTTTGTTATATATACATAAGAGATTACTGAACCATCGTTAACACGGATGAGTCGAACTTGGCATAAAAACCATTGACTGAGATGTGAATATATATTCTCACCCCTGCATTGCGTCGACTTGAAATTACCCATTGCTTGTCTGTTCAATATGTGGCAACTACTATTCCTACCCATATGTAAGTAGATGTGTTTGGCTACACGCCTTACAACCAAGCTGATTATAATAATTTACAGTTGTTCGGCAAGTTCTTGCTGTAGCCACTTCTTCACTGCACGGTGAACAGAAGTACGCCAACAATGCAGGTATTGCCATTCACTACCGAAAGTACGCCCATTCCGATCCAGCCGCACCGTATCTGCTTTTTCAACACGGCTTTCCAGACCAAGAGACGACCTGGAACGACTACCAGATCCCAACCTTTTCGCGCCATTACAACATTCTCACTCCCACTCTCCGCGGGTTTCCCCCAAGCAATATCCCATTGGATGTTGGTAACTACACTGCAACAGCCTACGCAAACGACATGCTCGCCATCCTCAACCAAGAAAACGTTACAAATGTAGCCCTCATTGGCCACGACTTTGGTGGTGGTTTAGTACAAAGCTTCACACAGGCCTTCTCCGATAGAGTCAGCGCGATGATCATCTTGAACGCGCCGATTTTCCCTACCTTTGTGCCGCTTCTCTCCTACGACGCCGAGGCACAAGAGTACGCACGCTACACAATACCGTACTATAGCTACGTTCCTGGTCAGCCCAAAAATATCTCTTCCATTGTCCAGCCCATTCGCGACCTATCGTACCGGCGCAAGATCGCAAAGTATCTCGATCGCTCGCCCATCTTCGGCATGCTCAACTTCTACAAAAACAACTACCCCGGGCCCACATACGGCCAGAATCTCACCGCTGCCCTGAATATCACAAAGGAGAACTGGACCCAGCGCGTTCCTACCATGGTGGTCTGGGGTGAGGAAGATGAATACTTTAGTCCCAAAACTATTGATGGGTTACAGGGCTGGTTCGAATTTGGGGTCCGGCTTGTTACTGTTCCAAAGGCAGGCCATTGGCCATTCAGAGACCAGTGGAAGAGGGTGAATAAGGAGATCGACAGCTTTCTAAAGACTGCTGGCACGGCTGAGAAAGATCTCATTTAGGGTGAATGCCACGAAGACTGAGCTTTTCTGGATGTATGGAGGCAAGTGCCTGGTTAATCCGAAAGTGCTGAATTAAGGGCACGTGGTGTGGACGAGATTGATAGGGAGTTTGTGGGTGAATGCTACGGTCTGCGTTGTTGCTATACTTCGAGAGTCAAGTCTGAAAACATGTTGGAATGATGTCTCAGGATGCTTCTTAGAAAATCAGTAGTTACAGGCTGGGATAGTTCAATCCACTCTGCAAGATCAAAATGTATATATGTTGTACGTCCAAATCTGCGTCAAATATCCATTCGTTTTGATGAAAAATCCATTTTTTCCCTTGAGCTGTGTCTCAAAAACATCTGGGCTTGCTTTCCGTACGCACTGCTGATGATAGCGAATAGTTAAGCCATCCGTCCCTCCATCGCGGTCGATAATGTGGATCATAGCATGACCACCGGCGCCTGTAATGATGTACGAATAGGTGTTGTTGATCAAGGTTCTCACTTCATCAATACCGGTGATTGTTCCGTACCAGTGTCTTAAGATGACCCCTTCTGCAGCTTAAGTAAAGATTTTCTCCACCTGTAATTGCTTCATGATAAGGTAAGTGCGGTCGATGAAATCAACTGTTGAGCTGCGCTTTTCCGTTGTAAGAATGGAATGGCTATGGGGCTTAACAGGGGCAATTGAGATGATTTGGAGAAACGGGCTTCTTCGTAGGTAGGTGTTACCCAGGCAGGCAGCTGAGTCTCTAGACTTTACATCGGTGACAGGGCTGATTAGTGATCAATCTGGACCTGCGTGTCCGAATTTGCCGGTCATCGGGCACACGGAATGTTCTTGTGCGAAGTCAGCTGCGATTGTTTATTCAGGACGGTGAGGGAGTGCGACTTTGCGGAGCGCACTGGTGGATCAAATGAGGGCAGGGGAATTATGTGATGTGTGGTCCAACACAGATCATTCGCTGTTTGCATGAAGGGAATTTGGAGGTGCGAAGAGAGGGGTCTAAGATGGATCATCTGGTCTGAGGTCTTGGACTGGGGTAAAGGGAAGGTTCCGATTCGAGCTTGATGGCTAAGGAAATGTGATGAGTCTTGCTTAGTCTTGTCGTCGTCAACGTTATGAGAACATCGGATAGATACAATAGCCTCAACGCACGGAGAGTCTTGTTACGGGCGTAAAAAATGCGCACTGGCCAAATCATAGTGTACAATCGTGTGGTTCGGCGTGGTGTAAGCCCGTAGTGGATCAAGCAGCAACAGCCGATGTGTGTCAGAAGCAGAAATGTACAGTGCAGATCACGAAAGGAACCCTGATGATTACAAAATTCTTCTCTAAAACGAGTTATCCGGAGGAACTTTCATACGTCAACGATCAGCGATCGTGCTGAGGATGCTAGGATGCGTGGTCTCCGTGTGGAGACCAGCATCATCGCACGATACGAGGCAGGTTGTAAAGGATCATTCATAAGGAGCTATAAACAGCCTTGTCCTACGACTCATATAACGATTAGAATATCTACGGTTGAGATTAGCACTCGAGATGACTTTTGTGCTGTCTGCTAGTATCGCTTGTGGTGGCATTAGTGTTTATTTTGTACGATTCTTGGGCAATTCTACAGCTACAGCTAAAGTTTCGCAGATTTGTATAATTCTATATCGTCTGTTCTTGCACCCTTTATCCGCGCATCCTGGACCATTCCTTGGCAAGTGTACGTCGTGGTATGCGGCATACCATTCGTACAAGGGCACTATCCACACCGACATCTTAAGGTGTCATGAGTTATACGGTAAGATCTCGCCTTATTACTACTGTGTGTTCTAACACATAGAAGGAGATGTTGTACGCTACAGACCGAACGGCTTGCTATTTAATAATGCTGAAGGTCTGCAAGGTCAGCAAGCAATCAATATAGTTACAGTCGCTCGCTGCTTACTAGACTAGATATCTACGCCAGTCCCTCAAAAGTGGTCAAGTCAGAAGGGTATTTGTCCATGCGACGAGATGACGCAGTCAGTATATTGAACGCCTTTAACAGGGAGGAGCATGCACCTAGGCGAAAGCTGCTCAGTCGGGCGTTCTCCACAGCTGCGCTGGGAGACTATGTACCGATGATCTACAAGACCGCGAAAATCTTCACGGACTCCATACTTAGTGTCACGGATGGCGTCGAGACGAACGGCGAATGGGGCGACGTGCGAGACATCGGTACTTTAAGTATGTGTGCATGTTGGAGAAGTATTTCCCACAAGATATCTGACTGGATCAGGTTCATACTTCACTTTTGACGTTATGTCGCACGTTGTTTTCTACAGTCCGCAGAACCTCATCACAAAGACACATGGTCGCTCCATTGTGCACGGAATTGACAGTTCCACGATTATAGCCGGACTTGCACTTGAGCAGCCCTTGTTAGCGCGTTCTCGACTATTGACGAGGATTCTGCTTCCTGGTCATTCTAACAATGCGCGAGCTTTCTACGAGTCTACACGACAGTTTGCAGCTGAGAGGATTGCCCTTGAGGAGCAGCAACATGTCGATGATATCTTCGGAAGCTTACTACGCACCGGTAGCAAACGCCTTTCTCTTTTTGATCTTACTGCTGATGCATTGACAATGATCATAGCAGGTACGGAAGTCTTGATGATCCTTGCGGATCATATTATGCAGTCTATACTGATGGTTCTAGGCACTGATACGTCCTCTGTCGCAATATCCGCATTCTTCTACTACACCTCACACTATCTTAATTCGTATTCGCGCGTAGTCACTGAGGTTCGATCCAAGTTCACCAGCGCTGATGACATACAACCTGGTGCTGCGCTAACTTCTTGCGTGTACCTACGCGCCTGTATTGACGAAGCCATGCGTCTTGCACCGCCCGTCGCTGCACCCCTATGGCGCTCGACAATTTCGGCAGACACGATTGATGGCGTTCCACTGCCTGCCGGCACTGACGTAGCAACAAGCATCTACTCCATTCAGCGCTCGCCTGCTCTTTTCTCCGACCCTGAAACGTTTGTGCCAGAGCGCTGGCTTCCAGAGTACGCCAGTAGCATTCCGCTCGAGCTATCGAAGAAAGCATTCCACCCCTTCTCGTTGGGAAGCCGAGGCTGTATTGGCAAGAATCTCGCATACATGGAGCTAACGACTGTGCTCGCGCAGATTGCGTATCGCGCAGATTGGAGACTTGCACTTGATCCAGATGGCAAGGTAGATTACAAGCTAGCGGCGCATTTTACAAGTGTAAAGAGCGGGCCAATGTTACGCTTTAAGGTGCGTAGCAAGCAAATTTAGATAGCTAGGAATAGTAAAGAATATTGTAAACAGCGTATAATAGAAGAGTGTTAAGTAGCTATAGCACTTCTTAATATATACTCTCTACTTACATAAGTTCTAATAATAAAGTAGAAAATTATATAAAAAATAGTATACTTTTAATAACTAAATTATATTAATAACAGTCTATTATAATTTATTAATAAAGTATTAAAAATAGAGGTATATTATAAAAAATCTAATAAAATTAGCTAAAGCTCTTTCTCTATAGTATAGAAATTATTATATACTTATAATAGTAGAGTATATTCTAAAGATACTAATAATATAGTAGAGTGTTAGTTACCTAATAGAAGGCCTAGCGCTCTATTAGAATAAGATATAAGGAGTAGGCTATTATAATTGCCCTTTTATAACTAACTAGATTATAAGAATTAACTACTAAAATCTCGAATCTTATAAACAAGATACTACCTAACTTAAACAACCTCTAACTTAGTCCTAACTTACCCCTATTACTATTTCTTATCTATCTATAGCTAACTAAGACTTGTAGGTATAAAAGGTAGGCTTGTAGCAGTCTTAGGATAGATAGTTTTTAAGTATTCTTTATATAAGACCTATAGGAATAAGATTCTCTCTAGTTATTAACTTTCCTAGTGCTCCTATATACCTTTATAGTAGAATTAGAACTATATTAGAGGATCTTATTACCTATATTATTATATTATACTTAAAAACTTGTCCTAGCTAGTAACAGCCTATTATAAACCTTAGAAGGGGCACAGCAGAAGATAAGAGATAGAAGGATTAATAACACTTAGGACAGCCTAGAGGTCTTTAAGAAGGTTAGCATTTATAACTAATAATAACATAACCCCTTCTATTCTAAAACCTTAGTAGAATACTACTATAGAATATATTATATATTATTCTAAGAATCCTATAATATTCTAAGGTGTCCTAATATTAGCATATTATAGAATATTAGAATAACTATAGAATATCTTTAAGTATATAATAAGTAGGAATATAACCCTTATAGTTTATGTTTAACCTAAGTATTAATCTATAATATTAGATCTTAACCTAACCTTTAAGCTAGATAGTCTACTCTATACTACTTATTATTACCCTTACTCTTTAGATAGATAGATTATATCTATACTCCTTAGTGCAAACTCCTTCTTTAGATTCTCTAATAGTATTTATCCCTAAGAACTAATTAAATAGTGCTTATAAGCTTTGCTTAAAGTATAACCTTAATATTTTAAATAACGTACCCCACAGGCGAGCGGATCAACGGGCGAGCGAATCACTTTTGCCAAGCCCCCACCAAAACTTGACCTATTATAGCCCAAAACACTACACTTTGGTCCTGCACAGTACAGTACAGGCTAGAATATCATTTAGAGACCTCTTCTATATTAATCTTGCACGTTTGCGCGTTGTGTCCTGTCTGATTGCACCTTCTATAGCGCTGTTAGGTTAGCTTGCCCTCTTAAGTGCGCACCTGCTTCTTTGCCCTCTTCCTATCACTACGCGCCCTAAACTCCTTTAGAGCTGCTAGCTGCTGCCTATCTTTAACTATTAGGGTCCCTTCCTTCTAAACTCGCTTTCTTTTATGTGATTTTTGTTGCATAGCAGCCTTATTAGCTGCTTAAAGCTCCTTAATTTCCTGTTAAGCTAAAACCAGCTTATAGGATAAGATTGCTCCCCCCTTTGCGTAGTGCTTAAGCGCGCTTAGAACAGAATTTAGTAAGCTGCCCTGCTGCCTCTTATACTTCTCTTAAATTAGAGTTAATTGCAACCTAAATTCTAGGGTGTTGCTAGGGGTTTGCAACTGCCAGGGTATGTTGTTAGTAGGGAGTAGTGGTGATAGAGTCCGAAGCTTTACATTAAGGGCTGATATGACCCGTTCTAGGTTAAAGGGGACTAATCTAGCACCTTGAAACCCTCCTTAGATATTGCTAGAGGTAAACACCGCATTATAGGCTGCTTTAAAGCATGGCAGGAACTTAGTCTTTATAATGTGGCTAATTTAGTTGCGCATAAGCAATTTGGCTTAGCGCCTGTATGCTGTCTTTAAAGGGGCAAAATAGCCTATATTAAGTGGCTGCAGAAGGTGCGATAAGTGCAGAGGCATATATAGAGTAATAATCTTATTATCCTTGCAGTATTTCTAGAATTAGAGCGATTTGTGGCTCTTGTAGCTGTTAATAACTAGCAGTTAGTGGGTACTAGCAGTACGCTCCTTTATATGCGCGTCAAAGTGCTTTAACTACTTAAAACCAAGCTTATTAGTAGTCTAGCCGTTACTAGAGACTGTAATAACCTAATCCTAGGGCAGGTCTTCCTCCTTATACCAGCTGGAGAGGTGGTGGCGCGCCTTGAAGATAACAAAGGGTGGAATGGCCCATCCTTTGGCATTGATACCCTGTATGACTGTTGTCCACTCCTGGTTGCCTGGCTAGACTGCCTTTGGCCTTCCTCGTCTCTCTAAAGCTGTACCAACTGCTCCCTAGGAGATCTGGCCTATTATAAAGCCTGTCTTGTTAAAGTTATATGTGTTGTCATCTAGGATACTATACTTAGCTTTTGTGTTTTACACTAGGGAAAACTAGCCCTGCATAACCCTAGAATCCTTGCAGAGGGCTTGCTTATAGTTATACCTGCGATTAAACTTTACTTTAAGCTCTGGTTAACGCTTTACAAACATACTAGGCTAGTTTGTGCTAATAGGGCCTAGATTGCGCTCTGCGCGCAGAGAATTAGCTATTGCAGCTACATCTGCCAGCTAAGGGCTAAATCCTTGCTTGTCTAGCTTAAGTATGTAATTAACAATTACCTGCTTCTCTAGATTATCTAGCCCTTGTGAGTTAGGCATAGTATTGCCTTGTAAAGGTTGTCTAGTAAGTTAATAGCTTAGTATAGCTTAAGGAATGTTATAGATAGCTGCAGCGCGTTGCTGTGAGAGTTTTGCGTCTTGTTTAAGAGCTTGAAGCGCAAGCTGTATTTAAGCTTCCTTTAACGCGTTAAGATTAGGTTGTTGTTGAGGCATTAGTATATAGAGGATACTTTGGTGGGGGCTTGGCAAAAGTGATTCGCTCGCCTGTTGATCCGCTCGCCCGTGGGGTACGTTACCCTTAAGATATCTACTACTTTAGGAAACTAAACTACCCTAAGTAGCTCTAATAAGCCTCTACTAGTATATAAATCTACTCTTATAGGTAATACTATTACTATAGCAAAGCCTAATCTCTATAAGGGAGACTATAACAAGCTTAATAAATAGCTTCTTTAATAGAACTTATTCTTTACCTTTTAGAGATAGAATATGCCTAAAGTGCAATATATAACACTTATAGCTAGTTATATACATAACTAGGCCTTAAAGTAGATTAAGCTATTCCTTTAACAATATACTACTAGAGAAGCACCTAATAAAGTTAATAAGTAGATATATAATATAGATAAATTTAAAGATTATATTAAGACTATCTTTAGAGTTATTAATAAACCCTCTATTATAAGGTGCAAGATTTAACATATCTAGCAGTATAGGTCTACTATAGACTATACTACTAATTTCTAATAACTTATAGCTAATACTAACTAGGATAATACTATTATAATCGCTCTTTTATAACTAACTAGATGCTAACACCTAGCAAATACTAACATGCTTAGCATAATATTATATAGGCTATCCTATATAGCGCAGTTTTATTATAAGTTATATAATAAGCTTACCCCTTAGCAGTTAAGCTAAAGTAGGTCTTATATAGAGCTTACGCAGCTTATATTAAGCCTAGTAAGCTACTATACTCTCTATAGTATATAGCAAGTAGGAACATAACCCTTATAGTTTATATTTAACCTAAGTATTAATCTATAATATTAGATCTTAACCTAACCTTCAAGCTAGACAGTCTACTCTATACTACTTATTATTACCCCTTGCCCTTAAAATAGACAGATTATATCTATACTCCTTAGTGCAAGACCCCTTTTAGTTTCCCTAATAGTATTTATCCCTAAGAACTAATTAAATAGTGCTTATAAGCTTTGCTTAAAGTATAACCTTAATATTTTAAACACCCTTAAGATGTCTATTACCTTAGGAAACTAAGCTACCCCTAGCTTAACGTCTAATAATATAGATATAACTAATAATAGTGCTGCCTGCATAGGTAACATTATAGTTAATAAACCTAATCTCTACTATAGCAAACACAATAAGCTTAATAATTAGCTTATACAATAGGACTTGTTCTTCTTATTCTAAGGTAAATATATTAAAGAGATTAAAAGGGTTATACTTGTTAGCAGTTATATGCATAGCACAGCATTTAAATAAATTAAACCCTTTATATAATAGTATAATATAGGCAAGGCCCTAGATAAAGTAGATGCCTAGATAAAGAACTTTAATACTTTTAAGGAATAAATTAAACCTATGTTTAGCATATTTAATAAAGTCTCTAGCATAAGACGTAAGATCTAGCATATTATATAAACCAAGTTAGCTGCTAACTATGCTATAGAGTTCTAATAACTTACTGCACACACTAACTAGGACAACACTATACTTTTAACTATATTTAAGCAAGAACTTAAGCTAAAGATTAAGAAGGAGCTAATACGCACTAGCACTAGCACTAACACCTTTAATATATTAGTTAACACTATAATTAATATTAATATTAAACTATATAAGCTATAGTTAGAATTGTAAGATAACCTCTAAGCGCAGGCTACTAATTCCGCACTATATACCTTTAGGAACTAATAGAAAAATAACCTCTAACAAGGATAGCATAGTAGATGTTACTAGTTTAATATGTTATAACAAGTCTATACTAGAACTAATATAGGATACTATAGCACCAAAGCTATAGACCTCTCTAATATTAATAAAGGGCCTAAATAGTAGAATATTAAGAATAAGGGTAGTTCTAGAACTAATAAGCTACTAATAACTTATTATAGCTATAGTAAAGCAGGCTACTTTACTAGAGACTATTATAGCAAGAATAAGGTTATGCAATAGCTTAATATATTATCTAGCAAAGTTAGGTTTGCTAATACTAGTAATTAGGAGATAATTACTAATAATATAGGACATCTTATAGAAGACCTAGAGATAGAATCTAGGACAGATAATAAGTATATTAAACCTAATAAGAACTAATAAAACGTCTAAAGTAGCACACCTATACTATACTAATAGTTAGAAGAAGTCTGCACTACTAAATAACGCAGATCTACTAAATATTAAGAACATTGTAACTAGATACTCTAGGTCTTAGACTAACAACTAGAAGCTAAGCACTAGGCTAATATAGCATAATATATTAGCAATAAACGCATAGCACGCAATAACAAAGAAAGTATAGGACGCTATGCACTAAACAATAATATACTTAATATTATAGATAATAAACCTATAGTAGCTTGCATTTAGTTATAGAAGTTACTATAGAGATATAATAACAGCAAGACACTAGTTATAGTTATCTTAGACCTATAAGTCTGCAAGAACTATAAGAATGCGTTAGTATCTATCTATAAACTCCTAAAGAAACCTAAAGAATAGTATAATAAATAGTTTATAGACTATTAATAAAATAACTACGTAACTATCAAGATACTATAACGCACTAGCTAAGATATCCTATTATAGGATAAACCTAATGTTAGGCAAATGCCTGCACAATAAAGGACAACACCTTAGTACCTAATAAATATAAGGAACCTCCTCTACTATACCCTTTTATAGATAGCCTATAGTATAGACTTATGCACAGTATACTATAACAATAAAATAAATAGTAGATAGTTCCCTAGTATAAAACAACACTGCTATAATAAATAGTATAAATATAAGGATAATATATGCAAAGTTTACTTATAGGATAAGTAATAATAATACTACTTCTTAGGAGAAAGAGATACTTAGTATGCATGTATTAAATAGTTATTAATTAATAATTACTACTTAAACCTATATTAGCAATAATACCTATATAATAACTGCAAAGGCTATAAGAAGGCTAAAAGGCAGCAAGAATTCCTTAAACATAAAGAAGTGTTAGACAGCAAGGACAGGTCTTTTTTAGACTAGCGCAAACAATATGCGCTAGGGATTAATCTATTAATAATATTAGTACTAATTGCCTAGTTATACTCTCTATTAAGTTAGGAGAAGTATAAATAAGGGTACTACTAGACTATAGATTATAGTCTAACTATATCTCTTTGCAAGCAATATAGCTAGCTAGACTACGCCCTACTTAGAAGATAGAACCTTACTTACTATAAGTAGCTAATAGAGAACCTATACCTAAGGAATTAGAAATAACCTATAAGGTATTGTCTATTCTAATAACTATCTAAGAATACTATATAGAAATAACCCTAGATGCTTTTAGGATAGCTACTTATAACATTATATTAGGAATTCCCTAGTTATAAAAGTATAACCTATAGATAGATTAGGCACTTAAGAAGCTTTTGCTAAAGTATTATAAATGCAGCATAATATAGTTAGAACCTGCGCAGACTATAACGCAACTAGCAGATAAGAAGATAATTAGTAATATTGCTTTAACTAAGATGTGCTAAGATAGAGTAGTTAACTATATAGAGAGTAACCAGCCCTAGCCTTATAAAGTAGTAGTTAAGGAGAAACATATAACTCCTAGCATCCTAGATATAAATTAACAATACGCACAGATATTTAAAGAAGAGCTTATAGTAAAAGCCCTACCTAAGTATAAACCCTAGAATTATAAGATTAAGCTCTAGAAAGGAAAGCAACTAACTTTTAGGCTACTATACTAATTATTAGAAAAGAAACTTAGTATACTATGCAAGTATATTAAGGAGAACCTTTAGAAGGGATTTATTAGAAGATTAGAATTATCTATAGGGTACCCTATTCTCTTTATACTAAAGAAAGATAGTAAGCTATAACCTTATATTGACTTTAGAAAGCTTAATAATATTACTATTAAGAATTAATACCTATTACCTAATATATTAGAGTTATAGGATTAATTATAAGGAGCTTAATACTTTACTATATTAGATCTAAGAGGAGTATATAACCTTATCTATATAAAGAAAGGTAAAGAATAAAAGATAGTATTTAGAATAAGATATAGACTCTATAAGTACCTAGTTATGCTATTTAGTCTAATAAACGCACTAGCTATATACTAGGAATTAATTAATAATATCCTTAAGGTATACCTTAATAGAATAGTAGTAGCATATCTAGACAATATCCTAGTATACTCTAAGATACTAGAAGAGTATATATGATATATTATAGAAGTGCTAGAATACTTAAAGCAAGCAGAACTCTAACTAAAACCTAAGAAGTGCAAATAGCATAAGGAGGAAGTTAAATTCCTAAGGTTTATTATAGGATAATATAGAGTCAAGATAAGCAATACCAAGATTAATATAGTAAAGAATTAGCCTACCCTAATAATAGGTAATGGGATTTAAGAATTCCTTAGGTTTATTAACTTTAATAGACAGTTTATTAAGAATTACTTAAAGAAGGCCTTACTGCTTATAAAGCTTTTATAGAAGAATATACTCTTCTTATAGAAAAAAGAATAAAATTATATATTTAAGTTATTATAATAGGTATGCATCGATCCCCTAACACTAATTATATTTAAGAGTAATAAACTACTTTAAATAGAGATAGATGCCTTAGACCTAGTATTAGGAGCATGCATTATATAAGAAAAAGATAGATAATAGCACCTAATTGCTTATTACTTACGCAAGTTCTTAGAACTAGAAGAACGCTATAATATGCATAACAAGGAACTCTTAGTAATTATATTGTCCCTAGAATATTAGTAAGTATATACTAAAAGCTATTTAGACCTTATAATCTATATAGATTATAAGAATTTAGTATACTTTACTACTACTAAGGTCCTAAACCAAAGATAAGTTAGATAGTTAGAAATGCTAGGCTAGTATAAGTTCAAGATCCTATATACCCTAGGCAAAGATAATAGTAGAGCAGATGCTCTTAGCTAATAACATAACCTAGCAGGCAAGAAGATAATTAACAAAGCTGCTATACTTAGGATTAACTAAGATAGATCCCTTAGACTATTATAGCAGCTTAACAATATTATGCGCATATTATAGGAACGCTGCATACTAAGTTAAGTACTAGATAACCTTTAGGAAGAAATAATATATAATTATTATAATAATCTGCTATATAGTTACCTAGGAATTATAAGAGCTATGGAACTTATTAGATAATATTATAAGTTTCTAAATATAAAAGATAAGGTTACTAAATATATTAAAGGATATATTAACTATTAGCAGAATAAATATAATATATATGCTAAGTATAGAGAAATATAGGTAATAGAACTACTAACTATACTATAGACAAATATTATAATAGATTTTATTATATAACTACTAATCTCTAAGGACTCTATAATAAACTATAATTATAACTTAATATTTATAGTAGTAGATAGATTTATAAAAGCTACTAAGTTTATGCCTTTCTAATATAGCTATACTATAGAGTAGCTTACTTAAGTATTCCTAGATAGGATTGTTTAATACTATAGCATACTTAAATTAATTATTAGTAATAGAGATAAGCTCTTTACTTTAAATTTCTAGATAATATTCCTAGCAGCAATAAGAATAAAGAAGAAGCTTTTTATAGCCTATTATATATAGATAGATAGATAGAAAGAATAAGTAAACTAGACAATAGAAATATATCTCTATATCTACTATAACTAGTAGTAGAATAACTAGGTTTTACTCTTGCCTATAGCACAAATTGCATATAATAATAAACTATTAAAGGTAATAGGCATAATGCTATTCCTTATAAATTATAGGAGAAATCTAAATCTCTTTATATAAAGTCTTAATAGTAATATTTAAATAGAATTAGTAATATCCTTAGTATAGAGACTAAAGGAAGTATATTAGACATTACTTAATAATATTGCTAGAGCTTAGTTATAAGTAATCTCTTATATTAATAAGAAAAGAAAAACAGTACCTCTGCTAAAGAAGGGGGATAAAGTATACCTCCTTATAAAGAATCTACGCACAAGAAGACTAATAAAAAAACTAGACAAAGTTAAAGTTAGACTATTTTTTATTTTAGAAAAAATCAGCCTAGTTAACTATTAACTCGAGCTACTAAAAGATATAATAGTATACTCTATATTCTATATCTCTTTATTAGAACTAGCTAACGCTAATATACTAACCTAGAAAGACTTCTATTACTAGAACAATAGTAATAATAAATAGGAAGTTAAGAAAATAATAAAACATTAAGGAACTAGACTAGACAAAGAATTCCTAGTTAAATAGTTAGAATATCTAGACTTAGAAAATATATAGAAACTAGAGACACACCTTATAAATTGCTAGATACTACTTTGCTAGTACTAAAGTTTATAAAACTTATTAAGATACCTAAGAGTAGACTATATAGCAGGAGAAAAGGTAACCTGCGCATTAGTAGCAGGATAGGCAATCTTCTTAGCCTAAACATCCTTGCCCTCTACGTCTATCTTATTTACTAAACATTTAGCCTTCTTTGCAGCCCTATCTTTTGCTTGCGCAAGAATCTTCTTATTTTATAGCAGACGCAATATTACCTCTACTAGTAACTTTTTATCTTCTTTAACCTTCTTCTTATATTTAGCCCTAGTCTTATCTAAGGACTCCTAAGATAAGTTAACGTACAGATAACTAACGCGCATGCACTTAGAGCATTCTAGGCAGTTATTAGCAGAAGGCATAATAAAACAATTATAACTAGAAGTAAAGCAATAATTATAGGAAATAGGAGTAATAGTGTTATATTAACAGATTTTAATGCTTAAGCAGAGTCGCTTTTAGGAAGCAGAAGATATAATGCTACTATAGGCACTAAAGGTAGTAGCAGGGTAAGCTTATAAAGAACAGCTAACAGATTTAGGACAAATCTAAGAGAGAGGGGAGCAAGTGTTATAATTGCCCTTTTATAACTAACTAGATACTAACACTTAGTAAATGCTAACATGCTTAGCATAATATTATATAGGCTATCCTATGCAGCACAGTTTTATTATAAGTTATATAATAAGCTTACCCCTTAGTAGTTAAGCTAAAATAGGTCTTATATAGAGCTTATATAGCTTATATTAAGCTTAGTAAGCCTAGCTTATGCAGCTTACATTAAGCCTAGTAAGCTACTATACTCTCTATAGTATATAGCAAGTAGGAATATAACCCTTATAGTTTGTGTTTAACCTAAGTATTAATCTATAATATTAGATCTTAACCTAACCTTCAAGCTAGACAGTCTACTCTATACTACTTATTATTACCCCTTGCCCTTAAGACAGACAGATTGTATCTATACTCCTTAGTGCAAGACCCCTTCGGTTTCCCTAACAGTATTTATCCCCAAGAACTAATTAAATAGTGCTTATAAGCTTTGCTTAAAGTATAACCTTAATAAATACTACTCTACTTACTATATTCTAATAAGGCTTTAAACCTTATATTAAAGAAGAACTAATATATACTAGCATAATGCTTAAGACCTTAGATTCCCTTATTAAGGAAATAATTAATATTAATAATTAACTCTATAAGCTTAACTATAAATTAGGCTAAGAAATATAAATACTATTTAGAAGCACTATTACGCCCTTATAACTATATAACCTATAGAGAAATAATAACTTCTAACAAGGATAGTAAGGCAGATATTACTAGCCTAACTCCTTATGCTATATATATACTAGCATAAATAATAGATATTATAGCCTTAAAGCTATAGACCTTTCTAATATTAATAAGGGACCTAAATAATAGAATGCAAAGAAACTAGGTAGTAATAGAACTAATAAGTCTTTACTAACTTATTATAGCTATAGCAAGATAGGCTACTTTACTAGAGACTATTATAATAAGAATAAGGTTTTATAATAGCTTAATATAATATCTAGCATAGCTAAGCCTACTAATACTAGTAATTAGGAAATAATTACTAATAATATAGGACGTCTTATAGAAGACCTAGAGATAGAATCTATAAGAATTAACTACTAAAATCTTAAATCTTATAAACAAGATACTACCTAACTTAAACAACCTCTAACTCCCCTCTAACTTAGTCCTAACTTACCTCTGTTACTATTTCTTATCTATCTATAGCTAACTAAGACTTATAGGTATAAAAGGTAAGCCTATAGTAGTTCTAGGATAGATAGTTTTTAAGTATTCTTTATATAAGACCTATAGGAATAAGATTCTCCCTAGTTATTAACTTTTCTAGTGCTCCTATATACCTTATAGTAGAATTAGAACTATATTAGAGGATCTTATTACCTGCGTTGCTATATTATACTTAAAAACTTATCCTAGCTAGTAACAGCCTCTAAATAATATTATATTAGTGTTTAGTTATAAGTAAGCAGTCTAACACGCGTCTAACTATACTACTCCTAGAATTGCTTACTCCTAGTTAAGATACTAGAGACCTCTTAATAACTAAAGCCTTTAGGTTTAGATTATTACTTTAGAAAAGTTGCGTTAGATTGCGCTATAGTAGAGATATAGAGACTACTAATAACCTACCTAAATTAGACTTAATATAATATTAGGCACAATAGCTAGTCCCTTAACTAGATCTTAAGCTAAATCTAGAAAGGGCAGGTCCTATAAACCTCCTTCTAGTTTAGTCTAAGAATAACCTCTACCTTTAGAGGAAAGCAGGTTAGAATTAGACTACTTATGCGCAGTATTAGCCTATAAGATTAGTTAGTTGCGTTAGGAGCTAGCTAAACTTTATGCTAGTCTTTATCCTGCAGACCTTCCCTATCCCTCTATTAAGACCTCTAGACTGCAAAGAGTCTAACAAGCATCTAAAGCAAATACTATCTTTATAACTAGGGAAAAGCTAAGTAAAAGGACTCCTAATATTAAAGTACTTACTAATAGAAAGAGCTCTACCTTTTAGCAATAGCAAGTATTAATATAAGATTAATTAGAGATTAACTTAGATTACTATTAGTCTACCTAAGCTTATATAGCCCTTATTTAGGGTTATACCTCTAGGTTAGCTAAAGAGTACCTAGAACCTTAGTACTTATTAGATAATAATAGCAACTGTTTCTATACTATAGAAGAGATAATATTACTCCTATAAATATACTTTGTTACTAGAAATAAGCAGGTAGAGAGTTAAGCAATTTTTAATAAACTTTAAATAGAAAGGAATAAAACTTTCCTAGCCTTTAAAAGTTATTTTCTTAGCTTAGCTATTAAGAGACAAGTACCCTAATTAGAGTAGTTTTATTACCTATAGACTAAACTTACTCTAGCCCTTTAAGTACCTAACCTAGGTTTTAAATAGCAATAGGTAAACTCCTTCCTATAGATAGTAGAATACCTTACTACCTATAATATAGAATAAAGGAACAATCTAACAGTAACACCTCTAGCTATTGCCTAGCCCCTGCCCTTTAGGCCCTAACCCTAATTAGACCTAAAGCGGCCTGCTATACTATTATACTAACAAGAATATCCTAACCTATCCTATTTAACTATATTTACGCGCAGCACTCTAAACCTATAAGCAACGCTAAGTACACTAAAACCTATAAGGGATCTAATGCCTAGTACTTGCTATAACTATAGTAAACCTAGATATTTTATAAAAGAATATATAATGCCTTAGGTGCGCAAAATTAAAGTTAAACAAGAGAAGTTTATAGACGCTAAGGAAGATATAGATAAGGACCTAACACCTATAGGAAATAGAGTTGCCTAAGAGGATTACTCTACTTAGGCCTAAACTAATATAACCTTTTAAATCTTTCCTTATCTTATTTATTTAGTAGACCTTATTTCCTTTTAGAAACTATGCTATATTATAAGAGTTATAGTATATAATTCTACTCCTTAATTAACACTAGTGCCTAAGGTTTCTTATTCTTAAATTTATTAATTATAAACTCTATTTTAATAGCCCTCTAAACCCCTATTTAAAAGCTACCCTTCTTAGTATAAGTAAAGGGCTTTTAGGATTAGATTATGTCCTCTATATCTTATTATATCTAACTCTATATAACTATAGATAGATAGAAGATATATAACTACCTATTTATTATTATTAATTTAGGTTCTTAAGATTATATTATTAGTATTAAATAGTTATATAGGTTTAAACTTAGACTAGATATAGAGCAGTCTTAGTTAGTTTAGCCTGCTAAGTATTTAAAATCCTATAACTCTACTCCCCCTATTTTAATAACATTATATTAACCTATAGTCTCCCCTAATATATAACTAGATATTAAGTAATAAGATAACCTATAGGATATAGATAATTATTAATAGGTATTAAGCCTATTAGCAAACATGCATTATATATAAGGCATAACCCCTATACTAAAATTTTAATCTTAGCCTTTAGCTATAGTAAATAAAACTCTAATAACTATACCCTAACTCTCTTCTATACTATATCTATCTAAGGTTACTACTATTATATCCTTATCTATAAATGCCTTTTATTTTGCTATATAATAACCCTAAAATAAATTCTTTATTACTAACTTATATAAAATCTAGCAATTACTAGATAACTACTAAGATAACTCTAAAAACGCTTATCTCCTATATAATAACCTGCTAGCTAGATATTACTAATATGCTAATATGTTTAATAAGATAGAAGCTAAGATACTACTACCTTATTAACTATATAATTATAAGATTATATTAGAAGAACCCTTGCCTAACTTATACTCTCTATTATATAAGTAGAACCTTAAAGAACTTAAAGCTATAAAGAAGTTTATGCAAGAATAACTTAAGTAAAGATAGATTAAGTATAGTTAGAGCCCTTTTACTTCCCTAGTCTTGTGTGTATATAAACTAAATAGTAGTCTATAGATCTATATAGATTACTAGAAGCTTAACAACCTTACTTATAAGGACTTATATCTAATACCTTGTATAGATAAATTGTTAGCATGCCTATTAAAAGCTAAGATATTTAGCAAATTTAACATCTATGCAGTATTTAATTAAATCTAAATAGATCCTACCTCTAAAGAGTATACTATGTTTTATACCTAATATAGCACCTATAAGTATAAGGTATTGCTATTTAGCCTTTATAATAGTCTAGCTACCTACTAATAGTATATAAATAACGTGCTTATTAATTATTTAGATAACTTCTATATTATATACCTTAATAATATCCTAATCTACTCTAAGGATAAGGCAACTTATAAGAAGTATGTTAAGCTTATCCTTAAATAGCTTAGATCTGCTAGTCTCTAAATTAATATTAAGAAAAGCAAGTTCTATGTTACTAGAACTAAATACCTAGGTTATATTCTTACTAATATAGGTATTAAAGTAGACCTAGAGAAGGTCTAAGTACTGCATAATTAGAAGCCCCCTATAATAATTACTAGAGTTAAGTTATACCTTAGTTTTACTAGTTTCTATTAATAATTTGTGCCTAAGTTTTCTTAAGTTGCTAAACCTTTAATTGCGCTCTAAAGCCTAAGTAATAAGTTTAAGTAGATAGAGGCATATTAGACTAGTTTTAAGTCTCTTAAATAGAGTCTTCTAGCTATACTAACTTTATATTACTTTAACCTAATATACCCTATAAAGATTAAGACTAATGCCTCTAATAGTATTATTATAGGTGTCCTGTCTTAAGAACACCTAGACAAGTAATAGTACTCTATAGCATTCTATAGCTATATCTTAGCTGGAGTAGAACTTAATTAGGAAATCTATGATAAGGAACTATTTACTATCCTCTAAGCCTTTAAAAAATAGTAGGTAGAACTAATATTAGTTATAAGTTAGGTCTAAGTATACTTTAACTACTAATCCTTAGAATATTTTATAGTTATAAAGGTACTAAATATATATTAAGCCTATTAGGTAGAAGCATTAAGCCTATTTAATTTCTAGATTAAGTATATGCCTAGCAAGCAGAATAAACATGCTAATATCCTAAGCTAATGCAAATAAGACTTAAGTAACCTTAAGGTAGCCTAGCTAGATAATTAATCTTAAGTGTTGCTAGGTCCCTACTAACTACACCCTAGTATTAACTCTAACTTAGCTAAGTAATACCTAGAAATAGTAGTAGTAATAACTCTTACCTCTATAGAAAAGAAGATAGAACTTAACTTACTAGAAATAGTTAAAGCTATTCTTTAAGCAAACTATAATAGTTTCCTCTAGGAATATTAAGCCTTACTAGAAGGGTATTAGATTTACTATAGCTTATTACTATATAAAGACTACCTATGCATGCCTATAGATCCCCTGCTCTGCACCTGCCTTATTTGTAAAGTCTATAACTAAGTGTCTACTACCTACCCTAGTGCTAAGAAAACATATTAATTATTATCCTAATAATACTATTAGAAAGATATAAGTACTACTTATAATTACTATATATAAAACTATTTATCTTATTACTATAACTATCTAAGGTAGACCTAACTCTAGAGGTATTTATATCTACTTCTAATCCCTAACTAGCCTATGCAGCATTTATATATAGATTTTAAGTTATTTCTAAAAGACAAGGCTAGATATAATTAAATTTTAGTAATTATTAATTATCTCTCTAAGTAAGCTATCTTAATACTATGCTATAAGATAACTACTACCTAAGGCATAGCTAAACTATTTATTTAGTAGGTATATTATTTTAGACACACTCCTAAGTTAATTGTTTCTAACTAAGGTCCTTAGTTTATATTAAGCTTCTAGTTAGAATTCTGCTATATTATTAGTATAAAGGTTAAGCTATCTACTGCATATTATAAGGAAACAGATAGTTAAACTATAATTATAAATAAATATATTAACTAATAATTATGCCCTTTTATATTATACTACTAGGATAACTAGTCTAAATTACTTCTAATAATAGACTAAGTTTAGATAGTACTGCTATATTCCTCTCTAGGGATAATACTATACTAGTTGCTATATAGGAGTAAACCTAACTAAAGTTAGTAGTAGTCTACTATAGAATTAAAGGTAGATCCTATAACAATCCTTAACTATAAGGAGGCTATAGCATTAGCTACCTAAATGCACAATGCTTAGAAAACAGCTAAAGACAACCTAGAAACAGCCTAGACCTAGATATAAGTTATAAAAGATACCTATTAGCTCCTATTAAACTAGAAAGTTAGAGACAAAGTCTTCCTATTAATATAGAACCTAGCTAATAACTAGCCTAGCTATAAGCTAGCTGCCCTTTAGTAAGGTCCCTTTAAAGTTATTAAAGAAGTTAGCTACTTATACTACTTAAGGCTACCTACTAGCTTAAAGATATATAACATCTTTATACTAGATATCTTATATAAAGATCTATATAATCTACTACCTAGTTAACCTATACTAAAGCCCTTAGGCACTTCTATAAATAGGGTAGAGAAGTAGGAAGTATAAGAGATCTTAGGTAGCTAGATAAAACATTACTAGTTAGAATACTATACTAGCTAGGTTAGATATAACCTAGACCTAACTTAGTATCCTGCTACTAATTTTAAGCACACGCCTTATAAGTTGTAAGCATATTATTAGAAGTACCTATAATAGCTAGGCCCTCTACTTAAACTCTTATAGTAGTTATTAACTTAGTAAGGAGAGCAGTAGGTATAGGGAAAATAGTAAGGTTAATTATAATAAAGGAAATCTATAGTATTAGGCACTTCTAGTTTAAACCTATCCTATAAACACCTAAAATAAAGGAAATATTAATATATATTAGAGTTATAATATAGCTAGGTTAGGCAAGTCTTCTAACTAGAGTTCCTTATTAGATAAGTTAGAAGGGATGTTAGAGAGCTTGCTCTCTTTGTCCCCCCTATCTAGCATCTTAAGGTTATCTTGTTATACTACTCTACCTTATATATAACTATAAAGAAAGTAAGGAGAGGACTAGTCTACTTTCTTCCTAGTCTAGTAGACCTAGACTTACTAGACTAGTAATTTCCTAATAGGGAAGCATATAGCCTAAAGAGGTAATAAAGATATAAAAAAGAGTAAGTTATAATAGTATATATAACTTAAATTCTTAGTTACTAGGTATAGGATAATATAGGGGGGAATAGGAGTACTTATACTTTCTTCCTCCCTACTCTATTACTAAGCAGAATATTCTAGATAATACTAGACTATTCTTATTAGTAATATACTAATAGGATTTATAAGTAGATTATGCATCTATATATATAATCCCTACTAATAATAGTAGTATATATTTATAAGCTTATTCTAGAAGCTTCTCTATACTACTAAGAATAGAGTAAGAAATATCTCTAGAACTAGTAGAGCTATAGGCTTAGTAAGCATAGGAAAATACTCCTTAGAGTTAGAAAATTCTATAGCGTGATTATCTAAGCACTATACCTAACTAGAAACTTACTAGAGTAAAGAGTATTCTAAGTTATCTTAATAACTTTATAAATACTATATATTATACATAGCAACAGCTTATTAATATGTTCTAGTGTGTCTAATACTACCTAGATTAAAGGTATAAGGCTATAAAGTTAGTATATAAAAAGCACTAGCACTAGATTAATATATGTTGCTAGTATAGCAAGAGTAATAGTATAGATACTGTTAGAGTTAAATAGGAGCAATATTTTATTATAGGTTAGATATTTAACTACTTAGAAGGAGAGGATAATTAAGATAATAGACTCTAGCTATTAATAGTAAGAATACTCTTATTTTAAATAGTATAGAATACTAACTAGTTTATAGTCTACTCCTACTGTAGGAAGCTCTTAGAGTTATAGGTCTTCTATAGTATTATAGGTTAAATATAGTTTAGGAACTTAAAAAACTTTTAAACTCCTATAGAGCTACCTAATAATCTATAGTTATAGATAGCTGCACTTATAATTATTAAGTTAACTTTATAGTTATATGCATAATATAGCTTGCGCAATATATTACGTTTCTAAAGCTCTTAGAACTATACGTAATTTATAATACATCCTTAGAATATACTTTGCTATAACAAGTACGTAATAACGTTTATGCTATAAGTAGAGGGCTTTAGCCTATTTTATAAGATTTTTTATAATATACCCCTATTTTTTATACTTTATTAATAAAATTATAGCTAACTCTAATAGCATATATACTATTTATAAGAATTAACTATTAACATCTTAAATCTTATAAACAAGATACTACCTAACTTAAACAACCTCTAACTTAGCTCTAGCTTAATTCTAAGTTAAGTGTTGGACATATCTATAGCTATCTAGAACTAACACCTCTCTAACTTAGTCCTAACTTACCCCTATTAACTTTTCTTATCTATCTATAGCTAACTAAGACTTATAGGTATAAAAGGTAGGCTTATAGTAGTTTTAGAATAGATAGTTTTTAAGTATTCTTTATATAAGACCTATAGGAATAAGATTCTCTCTAGTTATTAGCTTTCCTAGTGCTCCTATATACCTTATAGTAGAATTAGAACTATATTAGAGGGTCTTATTACCTATGTTATTATATTATACTTAAAAATTTATCCTAGCTAGTAATAGCCTCTAAATAATATTATATTAGTGTTTAGTTATAAGCAAGTAGTCTAATATATGTCTAACTATACTACTCCTAGGATTACTTACTCCTAGTTAAGATACTAGAGACCTCTTAATAACTAAAGCCTTTAGGTTTAAATTATTACTTTAGAAAAGTTATATTAGATTATGCTATAGTAGATATATAGAGACTACTAATAACCTACCTAAATTAGACTTAATATAATATTAGGCATAATAGCTAGTTCCTTAACTATATAAGAATTAACTACTAAAATCTTAAATCTTATAAACAAGATACTACCTAACTTAAACAACCTCTAACTCCCCTCTAACTTAGTCCTAACTTACCTCTATTGCTATTTCTTATCTATCTATAGCTAACTAAGACTTATAGGTATAAAAGGCAAGCCTATAGTAGTTCTAGGATAGATAGTTTTTAAGTATTCTTTATATAAGACCTATAGGAATAAGATTCTCCCTAGTTATTAACTTTCCTAGTGCTCCTATATACCTTATAGTGGAATTAGAACTATATTAGAGGATCTTATTACCTACGTTGCTATATTATACTTAAAAACGTGTTCTAGCTAGTAACAGCCTCTAAATAATATTGCATTAGTATTTAGTTATAAGCAAGCAGTCTAACACGCGTCTAACTATACTACTTCTAGGATTACTTACTCCTAGTTAAGATACTAGAGACCTCTTAATAACTAAAGCCTTTAGGTTTAGATTATTACTTTAGAAAAGTTGCATTAGATTATACTATAGTAGATATATAGAGACTACTAATAACCTACCTAAATTAGACTTAACATAATATTAGGCACAATAGCTAGTCTCTTAACTAGATCTTAAGCTAAGTCTAGAAAGGGCAGGTCCTATAAACCTCCTTCTAGTTTAGTCTAAGAATAACCTCTACCTTTAGAGGAAAGCAGGTTAGAATTAGACTACTTATGCGCAGCATTAGCCTATAAGATTAGTTAGTTGTGTTAGGAGCTAGCTAAACTTTATACTAGTCTTTATCCTATAGACCTTCTCTATCCCTCTACTAAGACCCCTAGACTGCAAAGAGTCTAATAAGCATCTAAAGCAAATACTATCTTTATAACTAGGGAAAAGCTAAGCAAAAGGACTCCTAATATTAAAGTACTTACTAATAAGAAGAGCTCTACCTTTTAGTAATAGTAAGCATTAATATAAGATTAATTAGAGATTAACTTAGATTACTATTAGTCTACCTAAGCTTATATAGCCCTTATTTAGGGTTATACCTCTAGGTTAGCTAAAGAGTACCTAGAACCTTAGTACTTATTAGATAATAATAGCAACTGTTTCTATACTATAGAAGAGATAATATTACTCCTATAAATATACTTTGTTACTAGAAATAAGCAGGTAGAGAGTTAAGCAATTTTTAATAAACTTTAAATAGAAAGGAATAAAACTTTCCTAGCCTTTAAAAGTTATTTCCTTAGCTTAGCTATTAAGAGACAAGTACCCTAATTAGAGTAGTTTTATTACCTATAGACTAAACTTACTCTAGCCCTTTAAGTACCTAACCTAGGTTTTAAATAGCAATAGGTAAACTCCTTCCTATAGATAGTAGAATACCTTACTATAAAGTTATTAAGATAACTTAGAATACTCTTTACTCTAGTAAATTCCTAGTTAGGTATAGTGCTTAGATAATTATGCTATAGAATTTTCTAACTCTAAGGAGTATTTTCCTGTGCTTACTAAGCCTATAGCTCTACTAGTTCTAGAGATATTTCTTGCTCTATTCTTAGTAGTATAGAGAAGCTTCTAGAATAAGCTTATAAATATATACTACTATTATTAGTAGGGATTATATATATAGATGCATAATCTGCTTATAAATCCTATTAGTATATTACTAATAAGAATAGTCTAGTATTATCTAGAATATTCTGCTTAGTAATAGAGTAGGGAGGAAGAAAGTATAAGTACTCCTATTCCCCCCTATATTGTCCTATACCTAGCAACTAAGAGTATTGTGGTGGTAGGAATATGCACAGTTAAAGTGTAGTGTATTGTCTAACTCTCCTAACGGTCTATTGGGACCAGTCTTTTAAGCTATAAGTCTTTATTATGTGCATATGCCTTGTATCTGGTCCTAATGGAGCCTTGAGTTGCACTGAGTAGTTAACACTCTACTATATATCTCTCTACCCTATAG
Organism: Boeremia exigua; assembly: GCF_020726555.1. Lineage (NCBI taxonomy): Eukaryota > Fungi > Ascomycota > Dothideomycetes > Pleosporales > Didymellaceae > Boeremia > Boeremia exigua. Next base: position 1,378,827 of record NW_025763518.1, on the reverse strand, counting down.
AGCTTGGCCCTATTAAGCTTATCTTGTCTACTAATAAGCAGCTTAGTTGCAACCAACTTAACCCCTCTTAGCAGGATGCCTTAGCCTAATGGGATTCTGGGCCTATATATCTCCTCTAGCGTTAAGAACTATAACTACCTGTTGCATCCTGCGTAGTAAACCTTGCCTAACGCCCTAATAAGCCCTTAGTAGCTTATGTTAACCTAGGTTCTAATGGTTCTATAATAACTTGTTTTGCTAGTTTATGTTATTATTTATACCTCTATTTATATTGTCCTCTAGCATTATAGCCCTTATGCCGGCTTAGTTTATAGACGCTGTTAACAGCCTACTTTATAACATTAGTCTGCTTGCCTTGTTAATGCCTGCCTGTTACTGCCTGTTTTTGTTACTAATAGCTGTTTATTGCTTTATATATGCGTTTGCTTCTGCTGGTATATGCATAAAGCCCTTTGCGCCCTAATAGCTTATTAGCTGGGTGAGTGAAGGCGCTCTTAGGCAGCTATGCTGAGCAAACGCGCTGACTTTACTGCTAGATTCTAGAGCCTGCGCGCGACTTCTCTTACTACCTAATATTGCTAACCTTTAGGTGCATATAAGCTGGCTTAGGCGCCTCTCTACTGCCTTCTAACTCTAGCCTTCTATTAAGCCTTTTAATTAGCACTTCCTAATTCTTTAATTAGCACTTCTTAATTCTTTATGTCTTGGACTGGATTCAATAACTCTCTCTGCCGCGGCAGTAGTGGTAGCGGCAACAAGAAGCCTTCTAGAGGTCGCAGCAGGCTGGGAAGCGCTAATATTAGTCTATCTAAGCTGCGCCTAAAGACTCCTTAGGTCCTTGTCCAGGAAGCTAGTACGTTTATGCTCCCTTTGCTAGGCCTAATAGGCTGCTAACTTCTCTAGTGTTGCTGTTCCTTAACCGCTGCCTGGACTAGCGCTTAGCCTATAATATTAGCAATGCTCTTGCCTTCCTTTTTAACTACGCATATATCTAACTACCGCTATTTCTTTAACAAATTGCAGAGGCTTATAATGCTGTTAGCTTAAGCTACCTACTAACTGCAGCTAACTCTTAGCTATTCTATATCCTGCTAACTAACAATTCCTGGCCTTATAATATAACTCTCTTCTAGTTCTTCTATAAGATATCTTGAAAGGGGGAGCTAGTTAATCTGCGCACCCTTATATAGTTAGCTAACATGCAGGCTTTCTATTAACGTGCTATTAAGCACAGCTAAAGGGAGGGCTATTCTATTAGTCCCTATAGCCTATTGCTAACTAGTTTCTTGCTGGCGTTTACTATAGGGGCTGTCTAGTACACTGTTTCTAATAATAAGGACGATCCCGCCTCTAAGTGCAATTGTTGCATCTGCACTAGAGATTCTTGTGCTTAAGTTGCTAATCCTATAAAAGGCGAGGTCTTCCTGCTAGGCGCCTATACTTTGTGCTGGGGGGCATCTTATAGGAATTGTTTGTTTAGTAGGCCCTAATAGCTCCTTAGGTTCTTACTTTCTGCTAACTGCAGGCAGCTTAGGCTTGGTAGGCTGCTAATAAATTGCCTCCCCCTCCTTCTAAGGTTAATTAATTTAACAAAGGCTGCTGTAAGGCCTGTAAAGTTATTGGCGAGACTGCTCCTTCCTATTCTAATTTGCATTTTAGAGCCAGCTGCTAGGCTGCTTAGGATACCTTGAGTAAGGAGCTAGCTAGGTTAGACATGGATAAGAAAGAGTAGGATCGCGCGCGTAAGATTGCCTCTGCCTATAATATTGGTTACCTTGCTTAACCTTGTAAAGGCACTACCTTCTATAAGCGCGTCTAGGCTGCTATGAATCCCGCTCTAAATTCTCCTTAGCCGGCCCTAATAAGTCCTATAGGTTCTATTGCTAGAAGAACTAATAATAAGTTAGCTATCTATTTTCTAGCTGATTAGACTAAGAGGGCTATATTACCTAAGCTAATAGATCTTAACGATTTTGTCTAGCTATTATCCGCACCTAGGTCTCCTGTTTGTAGTTCTTCTAGTCCTAGCTTGCCTGCACCTAGCTCTCCTAGCTCTAATAGAGGGTTAGGCATGTTCTCTTGCTGCACTAGCTTCTTACTAGCTACCTAAAGGGTTTTAAGACGCGGTCCTAGTTCTCTTGTTTTATAGGAGGATTGTAAAGTTTTTATAGACGCAATAGAGTATATAACTAGCCCTGTCTAGACTCCTTGTTAGTCTCTGCGTTTAGTCCCTTCGCAATCTCCTTGGACTCCTTAGCAGTCTCCTATGCAGCCGGCTTAGCGATCTCCTTAGACTCCTTAGATGTTGCCTTTGTTGTTAGCCTAGAGATCTCCTTTGCTATCTCTAACCTTGTTGCCTATGCTTTGTACTTAGGCCTTGTTACTGCTTTATTCTCCTGCGCGGTCTTCTCCTCTAGTCCTAATAGAGAATTAGGTGCCTTTAGCTTTGCTTAATGCTGTAGTGTCTTAGGCTATAGCTTAATATAACCTTCCTTAGCAGTTCTCTAGTCGCGGAGGTCTATTGGGGGGTGGTGCTGCTTGCGGTGGTTAGCTAGGTTCTCTAGGTTGTGGTTAGCAAGGTCTGCCTGCTTAGCAAGGTCGCGGTTAGCAAGGTCTGTCTAATAATTCTTGGAGGCCTAGCAGGCATTACTAGTATAGTCTAGGTAACGCTCCTTGTTGCGGTAGCAAGCGGGGTAGTGGAGGAGGTTTGGCTGCTTAACTGTTTCGGTTTTCTAGCTTTATAGTTTCTAGGTTAGTCTGCTGGTTCTTTCTTGCGATTTCGGGCTTTAATAATTTATTAGCTGCTGCTGTAGTTTCTAGGGTTCTAGGTTGATTTGCTAGTTTCTTCTTGCGATTCTAGGTTCTAATAGTTCTTTGGCTTGGTTTTCTTATCTTTTAATCTCGAATCTTAGCTTTTTAAAATAAGATTTTTCTATTAACCTATCCCCTCCCCTACTTAAAAGACTTAACTAACCCTTAGTTAAGATCTATCTGCCTATCCTTATTAAAGCTACCCTAGTACTTATACTTCTCCTTCTCTTCCTTAGATAGTTTGTGCGGGATCTGAACCTTAACTATCTTCTTAGCTAACTTCTGCCTAGTTTTCTAAGGTCTGCTTGGTATTAGTATATCTAACTATCTATTAGGCGCTCTAGGTGGCTCCTCCTGTCTGCCTATATCTAGCCTAGTAACTATGTTTACTAGCACTAACTCTTGCTAGTAGAATTTTATAACTCTGTTGCCTACATATATTGCGCGCAATAGTGTCCTATTAAGCTCTTTAATTAGGTACGTGCCCTTATTAGAGATTCTCTAAATCCTAAAGGGCCCCTTCTACTATAGTTATAATTTACAGTCTCTGCCTATATAGATATTTTTAAGGACGTCTTAGATTAGCATAAGATCTCTAGGTTCTATTAGGGCTAGCCTTAGTGTTGCTTGTGCATTAAACTATTCCTTCCCTACGTCCCTTAGCTAAGTAACTCTATTAACTGCTTTATAAAGTTAATTGTCCCTATATTTAAATTGTTTTGCCCTTATTGCTAGTAACGTTGCTATATCTATTACTAAGTTCTAAAGGAGCGTTTGCTATATAGAGATGTGCAACTTAATAGGCAGTATATATTCTCTTCTATATATAAGATATATTAGCGTCTCTCCTGTTAATTGCTTCGTAGTTACTCTGTCGGCCTATAGAGCTAGGTGCAGGTTTAAAACCTAATTTCTAGTTATCTTTTAGAGTGCTAACACTAGTTCCTTGTGCCTTCTCTTAATAAGTTCTTAGGCCTAGGGATAAAATATACTAGCTACTACCCTGTTAATCCTATATAAGGCAGCTAAGTTCTTGACTATGCCTTTGTTTTCTAGCTCTCTATCTACTGATATCTTGAGCAGGATTCCCTATTGTGCAAAGATTACTTCCTCTAGGAACTTTGCAGCGCTAGCTAAGTTGTTATGTTATAGTGCCCTTGCCTCTAGATATCTAGATAGATAGTCCCTTGCAATAATTATATACTTTTAACCCCTAATCCTATTGGGCATATAGACAATGTCTATCGTAATCTACTCCTATAGGCTATTAGGACTGGATGTTAGATAGAGTTCTTCTTGATACTGCTTTGTTAAGTGTATCTAGCATTCCCTGCAGCTATGAATATACCCCTGCACCTGCTAAAATATCCCTAGCTAGTAGTACTGTGTCTATACCTTGCGCTATGTGCCCTCCTAGCTATAGTGACCTAAATTGTTATATAGCTTAGCGATAATCTTTATCTGTTGTTTAGGATTATTAACTACTTGCTATAATAGTCTATTAGGTATTGTTTTTGCCTATAGAGTTTTGTTTACTAGTATAAATCGAAGGGCCCTTCTCTATAGCTTTTGGAGGTTACCTTTTAAAAGGTATCTTAGGTTCTTTATAGTTGATAGCTATTCTGCAATGTCCTTAAACTTGTTAGTGTAAAGATTAGGCTAGACTTCTATACTGATCTTGTTGCAGAAAAATAGGGCAAAATAATAGCCACGCGCGACTACTAGATTCTCTAGAATTACTGCTATAAGTAGGCCTTTTTCTGCTGCGACAGATCTTAATAGCTATATGCGTGTATTGTAGCGTTTAAGGCTCTATTAGGATTAATAATTATATTGCCCCTAGTTATTTGTTAATGAATTCCTCTATATTGTCCTTAGGTTTCATAGGGGGTGTCTATCCTGGTTCTTCCGGCTGTCGTAACAGCGCGTCTATAATAACGTTCTATTTCCCTGCTATATGCTGCACCTTAAATTCCTATATGTTTAGCAGCGCTAGCTAACGCGTTATTAATGCGCTAGGTAGGTTAGTCGCACTGCGGTTTAGCTAATCTACTAGCGTTCTGGCGTTAGTTTTAACTATAAAATAGATGCTATAGATCTAAGGGCAAAACTTCTTTAGTGCTAGCAGCATTGCTTTACACTTGTGTTTTCTAGAATCCTAATTTTGCTTTAAGGCTAACTATACCCCTGATTTATATCGCATAGGGTGCTAACGTCCTATTAGGTCCTTCTGCTAGATTACTGCTCCCTATCCTTTTTTGCTGCTATCTATAGAAATAATAATAGGGCGCAAAGGCTTGTTATAGTCGATAAAGACTAATACTGGCGCAGTCGTTAGCTGCTGCTTAAGCGTGGCTATTGCGTTAGCAGCCTTAATAGTCTATTAGAAATCCTTATCTTTCTAAAGCAAGTTAAAGAGTAGTGCTATAATAATAGTAAAGTTCAATATCTAGACTCTATAGTAAACATAGAGCCTAATAAATATCTAGATATCTTTTAGGCTTATATAGGCAGGCTATTCTAGGATCTTGTAAACCTTTTTCTATGCTAGGTGTCTTCTATGTTTATTAACAATGTACCTAATAACGCCTATGCTCTTATAGCACTATTCGCTTTTAAATCTAGACGCGGTTGCTCTAGCTAACTTAAGGTTTTAAAGTACCTTGTCTATATTAACAATATACTCCCTAATAAACCTTTAGACCCTAGGCAATAACTCTTTTCCTTTATAGTCTGTCTTAGGTCCTTTAACAGCAATATCATCTATATAGGGCATGCTAGCTGCAGGGACAAGATCTTATAGAATCTTTATAATAACTTGCACAAATTCTGCAATAGAGTTTATAGTGCCTATTAGGAGTATGCACTGCTGCACTAGCCTATAAGACGGCATATAAAATGCTATTAATAGGCGGGAGTCCTTATATAGCTTGACCTGGTTATACCTAGAGAAGAAGTTAATTAGTAATACTACTTGGTATTCTGCAAATTCTTTAGAAAATTCGTTAGGGTTAGGTAGCAGGTTAGCATCGCGAATAGTAACCCTATTAATTCGTTAGGCGTTGTTAATTAACTAATACCTATAATCTTTCTTTTTAACTAGAAACTAAGAATTGCTATATAGGCTTTTTAAGTATTCTAGCACTTCCCTATCTATATATTCTTGAATTATATTCGCTATCTCTGCCTAAAGCTTCCTTAGGATTAGAAAATTGCCTTCTTTCTATGCCTTATATTTGATAGTATTGATATAAACTAGTAGATAAATGTTATTGTGCACTTGTCTAGATTTAGAGAAGTTAAAGCTTAGTGCCCCCTTGCGATAGTAGAACACTTCTACTAGCATTTCCCTTTCTTATAGTTGTAGCTAACTTATAATCTTTATTTGCTAGACCTGCTTAGCGGTTATATATTGTCTTAATAGAAATTTAGCTGTTTAGGGCGCAATATGCTTAGTAAATCGCCGCTAGGATTAATTACTATTAGGCAGTTGCTGTTTACCTGCTTATTTCTTCTAGTTAGGCTTGCCCTCTACTTAATAAGGCATAACTAACGAATTATGCACTAGTTGTACTTTGCGTGCTTTGGACTTATATATTATCGCGACTTGGTGTCTAATAGTCTATTAGAATCCTTCCTAGAAGCCTGCCTCTTTTATTATATATTAATCTTCTGCCTAGCGCAGCTGCATAAGGTTAAGCAGTATATTGTTTAAGTCCTTATCTATATACCTAGCTGCATATAGCGCGTGCTAATCCTTATCTACTGCTTGCAAAAGCGTTAAATAGTCTGCTTGCCTAGGCTGCCTGTGCCTACTTACTAGGCAGGTGGACGCAACTAATAGTTTATTAGAACTTGCTATTGTTAGGTCTTGCTTGCCTAGAGTCTTAAGCCTAACGCTTGGACTCCTAATCCTTTTAAAATCGTGGATCCTTGAGTAACTATACCTACTATATTGTTAGTTGTAGCTATAAACATTGCGTAAGACACACGATCTTCTAAGTAGACTATATACTTTATTTGTCTGTTAGCTTGGTATTAGAAAGCATATTAGGCGTCTGCTAGGAACAGGTTTCTAAGTATAATTGGTGTTAATAATAATTTTAAGATAAAGAAGTTTATTAGGATCTTAATATTCCTAATAGTTACTAGGGCCTGCTAGATTATTCCTTTAAATTGTTTAAATAACCTATTAGCAGCTTGTAGCTAGGATAAGGCTATTTCTTGTAGCATTAAAGTAATAACAAGTCCTGCTGCCTATACTGTCTTTAGGCAAATTGTGTTAAGTTTAGCCCCTAAGTCTAGTAGGGCGGACATCTTTGCATCTCTAATGCTTATTAGGGCTCTAGGATAGTCTCTTTAAACGTGCTTAAACCTATGTTCCTGATTATATTCTTGTTATTAGCTTATAGTTTATTCTCTATCTTCTAGCTCTATATGCGCTGCTTGGTACTATTGCGGCAGTATTAGCGTAGTAATCTATAATCTATTAGAACCTGATTTGCGAGTGCCTGCCTGCATAATTATGCTATTATATGCTTCTATATATATATACTCTGGACAGGAAAGCGTTAGGTTGCTAACTTTAAACACTAGGGCTTTATTAGGCTTAGGCGTTAGTAGTTTCTCTGCCTTAGCTTGTGTATAATATAGCTTGGTTATTCTCTTGTGTAGTTCTAGCGCTAACGCTAATAGGTCTTGCAGTGAGACTTCTACTGTTATCTGCAGTACTTGTTTTATAAGCGCGTTAGGGTCGCTTATAAGGCAGTTAAGCAGCCTAACTTTCTATGCTGCGTTTAGCGTCTGTTGCTCTGTAGGAAAGCTGTTAACTTCTATCTTGTTGTTAGCAGGCTTCATGCTGACCTATTTATTATCCTTCTGTCTTCTGTTTTGAACTGCAGGTACGTGTCCTAATGCTACCTTAGTAACAGCTGCGTTTTTGCACCTTGTTTTAATTATATTAACTTGCATTCTTAGACTGGTTTCTATTATTGCAAATTCTATATTTCTTTAGTAGTTATCTTCTTCTAGAAGACCTGCTGCTTATGTGCTGTTGTCGTCTATTATAATTATGTTGCTTGCAATCCTAATAACTTCTTGGTTCTTGTTTTCTTGTTTGTACGGGTTTACTGTTGTAAGCGGATTAACTACCTAGTGCCTGCTTGCCTGAAGCTGGCTCTTAATGCCCTTAATAATTAATAATATAATTGCTGTCCTGCTTATACTCTATACTTCTTCTTTTAGGTTTTCTTGCGTTCCCTATGCTAGATAGTTCCTTAGGTTAAGGTGTATCTACTTGTTTTAAATTAGCTTTATATAATCTTTATAATTAGTAGCTATGTGTCCCTGCTTTCTACACGCCTAACAGTCTATTGGGGCCCTAGGCGCTGCTAAATTATAGGTTGGTTAGTATAGTGCTGGTTAGAAATTGTTTATTGGTGGCAGAGTGGGCTGAAAATTGGTTATTAGTAGGGCGTGGCCAGCTGTTACTGGTTGAGTCCTAATGACACCTTGGTGCGCGTTTACTTGGTTTACTGCTGTTATAACTTCCTTCTGCACCTCTAAATTAGCTAGTAGCTCTGCTTCTTGCGGAGCCTGCGCGATAAGTAACAGGTTTATTCTATTAAGCTTAACGCGTAAGAATTTCTTAATTAGATTATCTACCTCTCCCTGAGTAGGCTTGTGCCCTGGCAGTATCTGCACTCTGTGCTCTCTCTAGGGTTGCTTAAGCACCTTGTTTAGGTCTATTTGCGCTAGTTAAAATGGTGGTAGTTCTATAGTTCCTAATAAGTTATTAGCTAATAGTCTATTAGAGTTTAGTCTTGCCTATTTCTTGAAAGCTAGATTGAATGTTTTAATCTTAGCTTCCTTAGAGGCAACCTTGCTAAGAAAAGGCTTAATCTTAGTATAGTGGAACTCTTCTAGCTTTATTGTAGTTAACTTAAATTTGTTTAGCACTTTGTTAAGCTACTACTTATTAAGTCTCTTAGCAAGGTAGAATCCTTTGTATGCCTCTAAGACTGTGCCTGCTTTAAGGTATTGATTAAATTAAGGCCTAAAGCTGTTAAGGTAGCTTTATAGGGGCATGTTTATTATTACTAAGCATGTTATATACTAGGCGCGCAGTAACTCCTTAGTCTCTTCTTGTTAGGCTTGATTAAGATTGCGAAATTGCTTCCTTATTGCTTCCTTTACGCCTAACTAGTTATTAGCGTTCTAAGTAACTATAAAGTTAGTTATGCTTGTTTTAATAATATCTTGCTAAGTGTGGTTATAGTGGCTGAGAAGTCGCAAGATTCGGTCTCTAATAGTCTATTAATAGAAGCTGGACTGCTGCTCAAGTTCCTTAAGGAATAAGGTGACGTTGTCCCTATTGAATATAAGGGGGACGTTAGTAAAGGGTGCTTTCTTATTCGCATAAGTGCGCTAGGCATTAGCTTGCGCTATGTGGCTTACTCCTCTTGCAATGTCTGCAAGGAAGGCTTGGAGGTTATTGCTAATTACTAATAGCTTGTTGGTTATAGGTTGCTAGATAAAGGGGTCTGGGGCTATCTGGCCTGCTATGTTTTTAGCACCTAGGGGTATAGCTGTGATGCCGCCTTCTATTAAGCTTGCAGGACTGAAATCTTGGTTGTTAGATATGGCTTAGAGCTTGTCTTTGATAACTGATAGGATAAGTAAGATTAGAGCGTGTATTATGATTATAATAATTAACAACGTGTCCTAGAACTGCTGAAGATATACTGTTTAATCTTGTTCCCTTTAAAAGGCGGTCCTAATAGATGATTGGACATGCTATAAGGCTGTAGTTGCGCAAATTAGATTCCTTCCTGTTGTTGCTGCTGAGGGATTGTTGGGCCTATCGCTGGCTTGTCGAGATCTCCCTTGCTGGAGGGTAATCTTGCACCTGCACGCTTGCTGCGTTCTTAAGCTGGAATAGACACCTCCCTTTTGCGCTAACTGGTTCTTTATACTGTGTTGTGACTATCTTTTAGTTATATCTAGATAGGAGGGAAGAAAAGAAGAAAGTAAACTTATATATAGAAGCAAAAGTCTATAGCGTAGCTTAATAGGTTATTGGGCTTAGCATAGCAGCAGCTTGGACTTCTAATCTAAAGAGATGCTGGTTTAAGACGCGCTAGAGATGCCAATTTGTGGTGGTAGGAATATGCATAGTCGAAGTGTAGTGTATTGTCTAACTCTCCTAACGGTCTATTGGGACTAGTCTTTTAAGCTACAAGTCTTTATTACGTGCATACGCCTTGCATCTGGTCCCAATGGAGCCTTAAGTTGCACTAAGTAGTCGACACTCCACTACAGTATAAGCTATATATACTATTATATATCTTTATTATCTACTCTTTTTTATATCTTTATTATCTCTTTAGGCTATATGCTTCCCTATTAGGAAATTACTAGTCTAGTAAGTCTAGGTCTACTAGACTAGGGAGAAAGTAGACTAGTCCTCCCCCTACTTTCTTTATAAAAGGAAGGCAAAGAATAGAAGATAGTATTTAGAATAAGATATAGACTATATAAGTACCTCGTTATGCTATTTAGTCTAATAAATATACTAGCTATGTGCTAGGAATTAATTAATAATATCCTTAGGATATACCTTAATAGGATAGTAGTAGTATATCTAGATAATATTCTAGTATACTCTAAGATACTAGAAGAGTATATATAATATATTATAGAAGTGCTAGAATGCTTAAAGCAAGTAGAACTCTAACTAAAACCTAAGAAGTATAAATAGTATAAGGAAGAAGTTAAATTCTTAGGGTTTATTATAGGATAATATAAAGTTAAGATAAGCAATACTAAGATTAATATAGTAAAGAATTAGCCTACCCTAATAATAGTTAAGGGGATTTAAGAATTCCTTAGGTTTATTAACTTTAATAGATAATTTATTAAGGATTACTTAAAGAAGGCCTTGCTACTTATAAAGCTTATATAGAAGGACATACCCTTCTTATAGGGAAAAGAATAGGATAATATATTTAAGTTATTATAATAGGTATGTATTAACCCCCTAATACTAATTATATTTAAGAGTAATAAACTACTTTAAATAGAGATAGATGCCTTAGATCTAGTATTAGGAGTATGCATTATATAAGAAAAGAATAGATAATAGCACCTAATTACTTATTACTTATATAAGTTCTTTAGCCTAGGGCCTAATCTACTCTAGGTTAAATTTTGTGTTCCGATTTTATAAACCCCTCCCCCCCCCCCCTAGATTTTAAGACAAATTTTGCTAAGTATACTAGTAGCAGCTAATATTGCTAAGTAACCTATATTGCTAAGCAACCTATATTAATAAGCGACTAATATTGCTAAGTAACTAATATTATAGAGCAATAGTAATAATACTAACACTATAATAATTAAGCACTACTTAGGCAGCTATTTAGCAGCTTTAAACACGTTTATATTAATATATTATAGTTATCTACTAACTAAGTCTAGCAACCTTAGACATTAAAAATCGTTGCAACTAAGTGCTGCCTTTTAAGCTTAATATATTTAAAGTAGATGCTTTTCCCTCTACCTCTTATATAAGCAGTAACCTAAGCTACTCTATATATGCCTTATTTACTAGCTAATTATACTTAGGCCTAACTACCCTACCTATAGTAATCCTGTTATAAATAATTTAAATTTGCTAGTTTATACTTACTCTCTCCTATATAGTAAGAGTAGGTGTGCAAGCCTATACTACCTCCTAACTAAACTAGACTAGGCCTAGTAACTTGTTTAAGGTTAAGGTAACTATTCTATAGGAATGTTTAGTAGCTTAAGAAAGGTAGTTAATGCTATATATTGCGCGTAGCAACAGCTTATTAATATATCCTAATAAGGCTACAAAGTTAGTAAATAAATAGCACTAGCACTAGATTAATATATGTTGCTAGTGCAGTAAGAGTAATAGTATGTATGCTATTAGAGTTAGCTATAAGTAATATTTATATATTATTTAAGGTTAAATATTTAACTACTTAGAGAGTAATAAGTATAATAAGTCTAATAGGGATAAAAGGAATAGTTAAGATAGGACTGCAGCTGCAAACAGTGCTCTTATTATAAATAGTATAGAATATAACTAGTTTATAGTCTACTTCTACTATAGGAACTACTTAGAGTTATAGGTCTTCTATAGTATTATAGGTTAAATATAGTTTAGGGGCTTAAAAATTTTTAAACTCCTATAGAGCTACCTAATATATTAAACCTATAGTTATAGATAGCTATACTTGCAATTATTAAGTTAATTCTTGCATATATATATAGCTTACGCAATCTATTATATTTCTAAAGCTCTTAGAAATTATTATATATAATTTATAATGCATGAGTATCCTTAGAATATACTTTGCTATAATATATATATAACAACTTTTATACTATAGGTAGAGGGTGTTATAATCTACCTTTTATAGCTAACTAGCTGCTAACACTTAATAAGTGCTAATATGCTTAGCGTAATATTATATAGGCTCTCCTATATAGCATAGTTTTATTATAAGTTATATAATAGGCTTACTTCTTAGTAGTTAAGCTAAAGTAGGTCCTATATAGAGCTTATGCAGCTTATATTAAGCTTAGTAAGCTACTATACTCTCTATAGTATATAGCAAGTAGGAATATAACCCTTATAGTTTATATTTAACCTAAGTATTAATCTATAATATTAGATCTTAACTTAACCTTTAAGCTAGATAGTCTACTCTATACTACTTATTATTACCCCTTACCCTTAAGATAGATAGATTATATCTATACTCCTTAGTACAAGACCCCTTTTAGTTTCCCTAATAGTATTTATCCCTAAGAACTAATTAAATAGTGCTTATAAGCTTTACTTAAAGTATAACCTTAATATTTTAAACACCCTTAAGATATCTACTACCTTAGGAAACTAAGCTACCTCTAGCTTATTAAATAATATAGATATAACTAATAATAGTGCTACCTATAACGTGCTTACTGGGTTCGTGGGCCACCTGGTCTAGTGGGCCACTTTTGCCAAGACCCTCCCCCATCACACCCTACTTTGGCCTGCATTGGCCCAATCTAGCTCTATACAAGATAAAACAAGCTGTAATATTACTCAGAGACTACTTCTACATCATTCTTGCATGTTCGCGCGTTGTGCCCTGTCTCTCCGCACGTTCCACAGCGTCGTTGGGATGGTTCACCTCCTTTACCCTGCACCTGCTTCTTGCCCTTCTTTCCATCACCACGCGACCTGAACTCCTTTAGGGCAGTCAATCGCTGTGCCTCTTCAACTGTAACACTTCCCTCTGTCTGTATTCGCTTTCTTTTATGTGATTTGCGCTCTGTAGCAGCTGCTAGAGCCTCTTGAAGCTGGGCACGCTCTTTTCTTAGCAAAGCCAGTTCGTACGCTACCTGTGTCCCCCCCTTTGCGTAGCTCTCAAGCGCGCCATAGATAGAGATTGGTGAGCTGCCCTGGTGATTCTTAAACTTCTCTCGAATCAGAGTCGATTGCGACTCAAATTCCACAAGGTTCTTTGGGGTTTGAGACTGCCAGGGCTCGTCGTTGGTGGGCAACTGGGGTGAAGGGGTCCGCAGCTTCACATTAAGGGTTGATATGACCCTTTCTGGGTCAAAGGGGACCAGTCCGGCCCCTCGGAACCCTCCCTGGATGTTGCTGGGAGTAATAGTCGCATTATAGGCTGCTCTGAAGCATACCAGGAACGTCTGCTTGTCTATGTGGTTGATCCGGTTGCGCAAGAGCTTGTTGACCTGATGCCCATACTCCAGCTTCAAAGGGGCAAAACAACCCACGTCAAGCGGCTGGAGAAGGTGCGATGAGTGAGCAGGCATAGTAAGGGTGATAATCTTGCTGTTCTTGCTGTACTGGAGGAATGCTGCTGACTGGTGGCTCTCGTGGCCATCTATAAGTAGCAGACGGTGGGTCCCAACAGTACGCGCCTTAGTATGCCTGTCAAAGTGCTTCAACCAGTCAACACCAAGCTCATTGTTGGTCCAGCCGTTTCTAGAGACCCCAATTACCCAGTCTAGGGGCAGATCTTCGTCCTTGTACCAGTTGGAGAGGTGTTTCTTGCCTTTGAAGATAATAAAGGGTGGAATAGCCCATCCTGCAGCATTCACGCCCAAGATTAACGTAGCCCACTCTTTACTGCCTGGCTGGACTTGCTTTGCTCGTCCTGGGTTCTCTGCGTCTGCAACAACTGCTCCAGGGGTAATCTGGCCCATAGCAAAGCCAGTCTCGTCGAAGTTGTACGTGTCTTCGTCCACGATGCCGTACTTAGCTTTAACATTGGCTACCAGGCTGAACCAGCCTTGTATTATCTCAGGATCCTCGCAGAGGGCTCTCTTGTAGTCGTACTTGCGGCTAAACTTTACTTTAAGCTTTGGTTGACGCTTAACAAACGTACTGGGCCAGTCTCGGCCAACAGGGGCCATTCCGCGCTCTGCTCGCAGCAAATTGGCCATATCAGCCACATCTGACAAGCGAGGGGGTTCTCCTCGCTGTATGAGGTAAAGAACATGATCAACAATCGCCTCCTCCGCGTGCTCGTCCAAATACCGTCGGCTAGGCATAGAATCAGCTCTTGAGGGCTGTCCCGCGCGTCGTCTGCTTAGAGTAGTTCGGGGCACGTTGTAGATAGCTGCAGCGCGTCGCTCTGAGAGATTCGCGTCTTGTTTAAGAGCCTGGAGTGCAAGCTGTACCTGAGCTTCTTTCAACGCGTCTAACTGGTGTTGTTGGGGAGGCATTAAGGTAGTAGTAGTATTTTGGTGTGGTCTTGGCAAAAGTGGCCCACTAGACCAGGTGGCCCACGAACCCAGTAAGCACGTTATAGATAATATTATAGTTAATAAACCTAACCTCTACTATAGTAAATATAGCAAGCTTAATAATTAGCATATATAATAGGACCTATTCTTTATATTCTAAGGTAAGCATATTAAAGAGGAGAAAAGGGTTATGCTTGCTAGTAGTTATATATATAGCATAGCATTTAAGTAGATTAAGCCCTTTATATAATAGTATAACTTAGGCAATGCCCTAGACAAAGTAGATAACTAGATAAAGGACTTTAATACTTTTAAGTTATAAATTAAACCTATATTTAGTATATTTAATAAAGTCTCTAGTACTAGACATAATATCTAATATATTAAATAAACTAAGTTAGCTACTAACTATACTATAGAGTTTTAGCAACTTGCTGCACACACTAACTAGGATAATACTATACTCTTAACTATGTTTAGATAAGGACTTAAGCTAAAGATTAAGGAAGAGCTAATATGCACTAGCACTAGCACTAACACCTTTATTAAACTAGTTAATACTATAATTAATATTAATATTAAACTATATAAGCTATAGTTAGAATTGCAAGATAACCCCTATATAAGAGTTACTAATTCTATACTATAGGCCTTTAGAAACTAATAGAAGAATAATATCTAATAGAGACAGCATAGAGGATGCTACTAGTCTAACATGTTATAATAAGTCTATACTAGAACTAATATAGGTTGCTATAGCACTAAAGCTATAGACCTATCTAATATTAATAAAGGACCTAAATAGTAGAATATAAAGAATAAGAGTAGTTCTAGAACTAGTAAGCCCCTAATAACTTACTATAGCTATAGCAAAATAGGCTACTTTGCTAGAGACTATTATAGCAAGAATAAGGTTATATAATAGCTTAATATACTATCTAGCAAGGCTAAGCCTGCTAATGCTAGTAATTAGGAAATAATTACTAATAACATAGGACGTCTTATAGAAGATCTAGAGATAGAATCTAGAATAGATAGCAAGTATATTAAACCTAATAAGGACTAACAAAGCATCTAAAGCAGAGCACCTATACTATACTAGTATAACAAACTAAATAGATCTACTAAATACTAAGGATATTATAACTAGATGCTCTAGGTCCTAGACTAACAACTAGAGGTTAAGCACTAGGCTAACACATTATAACACCTAAGTAATAAATATATAGCACGCAATAATAAAGAATATATATAATAGTATATATAAAATAATAATATACTTAATATTATAGATAATAAACCTATAGTAGCTTATATTTAGTTATAGAAGTTACTATAGAGATATAATAATAGTAAAATACTAGCTATAGTTATATTAGACCTATAGGTTTATAAAAACTATTAGAATATGTTAGTATCTATCTATAAACTCCTAAAGAAACCTAAAGAATAGTATAATAAATAGTTTATAGACTACTAACAAAATAACTATATAACTAGCAAAATACTATAATAAGCTAGCAAAGATATCCTAATATAGGATAAACCTAACTTTAGGTAAATGCCTATATAATAAAGAATAATGCCTTAGTACCTAATAGATATAAGGAACCTGCTTTACTATACTATTTTATAGATAGCCTACAGCACTAACTTATGCATAGTGCACTATAATAATAAGATAAATAATAGATAGTTCCCTAGTATAAAATACTACTATTATAATAAATAGTATAAATATAAGGATAATATATGCAAAGTTTACTTATAGGATAAGCAAGAATAATACTACTTTCTAGGAGAAAAAGATACTTAGTATGCATAACGTAAAGCATCAGCGAGCCGGCCACACCAGCGAGCCGGCCACTTTTCCTTGGCACTGCGAACACTACATACAGGATAAGCAATTACTCACTACCCTTTGCAGAACCTGCGTACGACGCACTTTCATCAGATGCAGAATCTTCTTCTGCATCTTCCTGGCACGTACGCGCGTTGTGCCCAGTCTTCCCACAGTTGCCACAGTGCCGTTGACCTGGTTGGGCTCTTTCATGACCACTCCTAACACGCGCTCTTTTTAACACTGTACGAGCTGCAGCTGCGCTTTCAGCTATAGAAGCTGCTGCTTCACCATACTCTACTGTACCACCATGCTGGATCTGCTTTCTTTTCCGGGTTTTGCGCTTAGTAAGTACTGCTAATTGCTCTTCAAGCTCACGAATGCGAGCTGCTTGTACAACATTCTCATGTAGCATAAGCTCACCACCTTTTACAAGCTGTGCAAACCCCTCTCTTGCTACTTCTGGTGATTGTACAATAGCTTGCCTTACAAGCCTTGCCTGTGACCCAAATTCATGTGAATTGCTTGGTGTTTGGGATTGCCATGGTGTTTCTGGTAGGGGTGCTGGTGGTGGCGTACGAATCTGAACATCCAGGCGATCCAAGACACGCTGCGCGTTAATAGGCACAAGCCCTGAAGCCTCAAAGGCGTTCTTGCAGTTCTCGTACGTAAACACGTCGAAAAATGCGTCTCTAAAGGCTGGAAGGAAGCCTTCTTTGTTAATGTGGTAGACGCGTTTAGATGCCAAGGCTCGTACGCGTTGAGAGTACTTTAGTTTCAACGGTGAGAAACACACCACATCAAGTGGCTGGAGGATGTGTGATGAGTGAGCAGGCATACAAAGGGTAAGGATCATGTTTTCCAGGCAGTAATCCTTAAACTCTTGGTTAAGGTGGCTCTCATGGCCGTCCAAAATAAGCAGCCTATACAAGCCCTTTTGACGCGCCTTTGTATGCTGGTCAAAGTGCTTCAACCACTCTAGGCCAAGCTGATTGTTTGTCCATCCGTTCTCAGAGACAGAGAGCTTCCAGTCGTACGGTATGTTGGTCTCCTCATACCAGGCAGAGATGTGTACACGCCCTTTGTAGATAATAAAGGGTGGGATAGCATACCCAGCAGCACAGATGCTCTGTATAGCTGTAACCCACTCCCGATCACCTGGCTGGATAAGGTTTGGTCTTGTACGTCTCTCTGAACCTGTAACAACCTTCATTGAGCCAATAATTCCCATCTGGAAGCCGGTCTCATCAAAGTTGTGGATGTCCGCATCCTGAACCCCATACTTGTCTTTTGTGTCCTGTACGAGCTTAAACCAGGCGTTGATAACTCCTGGCTCCTCCTGGAGTATTCTCTGACGATCCTTTGCTCGATTGAAGGCCATTTTAAGCTTCTCTGTTCGCCGGACGAATCGCTCTGCCCAGTTCTTGCCAACAGGTGTCCCACCACGTACAGCGAGAAGTTTATCTGCAATATCTGCCACCTCAGAGAGCCTAGGGGCAAATCCGCGCGAGTCAAGCTCGAGTATATATTGTACGATTGTTTGCTCTTCAGTTACAGAGAGCTTCTGGCTGTTTGGTAGTGCTTCTTGTCGAAATGTGATTTTGTGGAGCCGGTCAGAGAGCCGTTGATGACGTACGTTGTAGGCTGCAGCAGCGCGTCGCACGCTTTGAAACTGTCCCTTAGTGTACGCCTGAAGGGCAAGAGTAAGTCTACCTTCTTGTTGAGTTAATTTCTGCTTGTGTTGTTGTTGCATGTTGTATTGTACGGAGAAGTTGCAGTGCCAAGGAAAAGTGGCCGGCTCGCTGGTGTGGCCGGCTCGCTGATGCTTTACGTTATATTAAATAGTTATTAATTAATAATTACTACTTAAACCTATATTAGTAATAATACCTATATAATAACTATAAGGGCTATAAGGAGGCTAAGAAGTAGCAAGGATCCCTTAAATATAAAGAAGTGTTAGATAGCAAGGATAAGTCTTTTTTAGACTAGTATAAATAATATGTGCTAGGGATTAATCTATTAATAATATTAGTACTAATTACCTTATATTACTCCCTATTAAATTAGGTAGAGTATAGATATAGGTACTATTAGACTTAGGATTATAGTCTAACTATATCTCTTTGCAAGTAATATAGCTAGCTAGACTATGCCCTACTTAGAAGATAGAACCTTACCTACTATAAGTAGCTAATAGAGAACCTATGCCTAAGGAATTAGAAATAACCTATAAGGTATTATCTATTCTAATAACTATCTAAGGATACTATAAGGAAATAACCCTAGATGCTTTTAGGATAGCTACTTATAATATTATATTAGGAATTCCTTAGTTATAAAAGTATAACCTATAGATAGATTAGGCACTTAAGAAGCTTTTACTAAAGTACTATAAATATAGCATAATATAGTTAGAACCTATATAGACTATAATATAACTAGTAGATAAGAAGATAATTAGTAATATTGCTTTAACTAAGATATACTAAGATAGAGTAGTTAACTATATAGAGAGCAACTAGCCCTAGCCTTATAAAGTAGTAGTTAAGGAGAAATATATAACTCCTAGCATCCTAGATATATATTAATAATATGCATAGATATTTAAAGAAGAGCTTATAGTAAAAGCCTTACCTAAGTATAAACCCTAAGATTATGAGATTAAACTCTAAAAAGGAAAGTAACTAACTTTTAGGCTACTATACTAGCTATTAGAGAAGGAACTTAGTATACTTTATAAGTATATTTAAGAGAACCTTAAGAAGGGATTTATTAGAAGATTAGAATTACCTATAGAGTACCCTATTATATTTATTCTAAAGAAGGATAGCAAGCTATAACCTTATATTAACTTTAGGAAGCTTAATAAAATTATAATTAAGAACTACTATCTACTATCTAATATTATAGAGTTATAGGACTAGTTATAAAGAGCTTAGTACTTTACTGCGTTAGATTTAAGAGAAGCATATAACCTTATCTATATAAAGGAAGGTAAAGAATAGAAGATAGCATTTAAAATAAGATATAGACTCTATAAGTACCTAGTTATGCTATTTAGTCTAATAAATATACTAGCTACGTGCTAGAAATTAATTAATAATGTCCTTAGGGCACACCTTAATAGGATAGTAGTAGTATATCTAGATAATATTCTAGTATACTCTAAAATACTTGCAAAGTATATATAATATATTATAGAAGTACTAGAATGCTTAAAGCAAGTAGAACTCTAACTAAAACCTAAGAAGTATAAATAGTATAAGGAAGAAGTTAAATTCTTAGGGTTTATTATAGGATAATATAAAGTTAAGATAAGCAATACTAAGATTAATATAGTAAAGAATTAGCCTACCCTAATAATAGTTAAGGGGATTTAAGAATTCCTTAGGTTTATTAACTTTAATAGATAATTTATTAAGGATTACTTAAAGAAGGCCTTGCTACTTATAAAGCTTATATAGAAGGACATACCCTTCTTATAGGGAAAAGAATAGGATAATATATTTAAATTATAATAATAAGCATATATTAACCCCCTAATATTAATTATATTTAAGAGTAATAAACTACTTTAAATAGAGATAGATGCCTTAGATCTAGCATTAGGAGCATGCATTACGCAGGAAAAAGATAGATAATAGCACCTAATTGCTTACTACTTATATAAGTTCTTAGGACTAGAAGAATGCTATAATATATATAATAAAGAACTTTTAGTAATTATATTATCTCTAGAATATTAGCAAGTATATGCTAAAAGCTATTTAAACCTTATAATCTATATAGATTATAAGAATTTAGTATACTTTACTACTACTAAAGTCCTAAACTAAAGATAAGTTAGATAGTTAGAAATGCTAGGCTAGTATAAGTTTAAGATTCTATACACTCTAGGCAAAGATAATAGTAGAGCAGATGCTCTTAGCTAATAATATAACCTAGCAGGTAAAAAGATAATTAATAAAGCTACTATACTTAGAATTAACTAAGATAGATCCCTTAGACTATTATAGCAACTTAATAACATTATGCATATATTATAGAAATACTGCATACTAAGCTAAGTACTAGATAACCTTTAAAAAGGAATTATATATAATTATTATAATAATATACTATATAGTTATCCTAGAATTATAAAGATAATAGAACTAATCAAATAATATTATAAGTTTCTAAATATAAAAGATAAGGTTACTAAATATATTAAAGAATATATTAACTATTAGCAGAATAAACATAGTATATATGCTAAGTATAGAGAAATTTAGGCAATAGAACTACTAACTATACTATAGACAAACATTATAATAGATTTTATTATATAACTACTAATCTCTAAGGACCCTATAATAGACTATAATTATAACTTAATATTTATAGTAGTAGATAGATTTATAAAAGCTACTAAGTTTATACCTTTCTAATATAGCTATACTATAGAGTAGTATACTTAAGTATTTCTAGATAGAATTATTTAATACTATAGCATTCCTAAATTAATTATTAGCAATAGAGATAAGCTCTTAACTTTAAATTTCTAGATAATATTTCTAGCAGTAATAGGAATAAAGAAGAAGCTTTTAACAGCCTATTATCTATAGACAGATAGATAGATAGAATAAGTAAACTAGATAATAGAGATATATCTCTACATCTACTATAATTAATAGCAGAATAACTAGGTTTTACTCTTACCTATTGTATAAATTATATATAATAATAAACTATTAAAGGTAATAAGTATAATACTATTCCTTATAAATTATAGAAGATATCTAAATCTCTTTATATAAAGTCTTAATAGTAACATTTAAATAGAATTAGTAATATCCTTAGTATAGAAGCTAAAGGAAGTATATTAGAAATTGCTTAAGAATATTGCTAAAGCTTAGTTATAAGTAATCTCTTATATTAATAAGAAAAGAAAAATAGCACCTCTACTAAAGAAGGGGGATAAAGCATACCTCCTTATAAGAAACCTATATATAAGAAGACTAATAAAAAAACTAGACAAAGTTAAAGTAAGACTATTTATTATTTTAGAGAAAATTAGCCTAGTTAACTATTAACTTAAGCTACTAAAAGATGCAAAAATATACCTTATATTCTATATCTCCTTATTAGAACTAGCTAACACTAAAATACTAACCTAGAAGGACTTCTATTACTAAAACAATAGTAATAATAAATAGGAAGTTAAGAAAATAATAAAATACTAAGGAACTAGACTAGATAAAGAATTCCTAGTTAAGTAGTTAGGATACCGAGACTTAGAGAATATATAGGAACTAGTTATAAGCCTTATAAACTACTAACAGCTCCTATTCTAGTACTCTTAAAAGTAAAATCTAGATTACCCTTTAAAATAGATAGTATAAAAGCACTCTAGTTAAGAGCTAGGGAACTAGGTATTAGGCCTCCCTCTAGCTAAGCAACATTATAATTAATATTCTTAACAGCTTTAAGAGCCTTAATATTATTTAAATACTACTCTACCTTATCTACCTACTTTTATTTATAACACTTTAATATTTTCCTTTATTTATAAATATAATCATTCTTTATATATATAGCTAGTATTGCTTATAGTACTATAGACTTAGCTTTGTTATTCTTAGCTTCTATTTTCTCTAAATACTCTAGTTCCTAATTAATATAAGTAAAGTTTAGAATTAGAACCTTTATTAAAATACACTTCTAGCTGCCTATACTATAGTAGTTTCTATACTTCTTTTTTAATAATACTATATAATACTTAAGACCTTACTTTATATAGTACTAATAAGATACTATTATAAGTTACCCTATATAGTTAATTTAATTACTAATAGATTTATAGTATAAAGTACTTCTAGAAGTTATAGGTTAGTTTATAAGGATATAAAGATTAAAAGGGGAGGATAGTATTATAAACCTAAGATAGGATATAGTAGAAGATAAGAGATAGAAGGATTAATAACACTTAGGGACAGCCTAGAGGTCTTTAAGAAGGTTAGTATTTATACTAATAATAATATAACCCCTCCTATTCTAAAACCTTAGTAGAATACTACTATAAAATATATTACATGTTATTCTAAGAATTCTATAATATTCTAATATGTTCTAATATTAGCATATTATAGAATACTAGAATATCTATAGAATATCTCTAAGTTTATAGCAAGTAGGAACATAACACTTATAGTTTGTGTTTAACCTAAGTATTAATCTATAATATTAGATCTTAACTCTAACCTTTAAGCTAGATAGTCTACTCTATACTACTTATTATTACCTCTTACCCTTAAGATAGATAGATTATATCTATACTCCTTAGTATAAGACCCCTTTAGTTTCCCTAATAGTATTTATCCCTAAGAACTAATTAAATAGTGCTTATAAGCTTTGCTTAAAGTATAACCTTAATAGCTAGGTATCTTTAAATTTAGCATATCTCTACCTATTTATATCTACTTTTTATAGTAAGTTTAAAACTCTAGATAAGTAAAATAGAAGAATAAATGCCTTGGTTTAAGTAAAAAAAAAAGCTTCTTAAGTGCCTAGCTTATGTTTTCTAGCCTAAAATAATTAAAATTCTATATTTAAACTTTAAAGAAGCTAAAGCGCTAGTAGGTCTACTCTATTATATTGCTATAACTTAGTAATATTAGCTACTACTAGTATACTTAGTAAAAGTTAGTTTTAAATTAAGAAAGAAAAAGATATTTTATTATTAGAAAATAAAATTTAACCTAAGGAAGATTATACTCTAGCTTATAAACTTATAAAGAGAAAAAGAATAGTATTAAATTAAAGTATAAACTATAATCTTAAAAGAATTAAGCTCTAGATATATAATACTATAAAAACTATTACTTAGAGATAGTAAGTCTTAAAAGTTAATTAATTACTATATACTAGTACTTTTATACTGCTAAATAGTAAGCCTTTAGAATTTAACAGTAAGACATGTTTGTTGACAGCGTGATAACACCCTGATTGATCAAGTCAATGTAGGACCAGTACTCGCGTTGGGTACCTTCTCCATCAACTTTCGCAGTACTGTACGAAACTGCAGTCCAGAAGGTACCGCCTGCAACATACTTGTTCCATGCGTAGCGTTGGGTATCGAACAGGGCCTTACGACCGGCCAAGGTGTTGTTGTACATGGTCTGTAAGGACCATTCGCCAACAAAGACAGGAAATTTGGTTTCCTGGGCGAGATAAGAAGCCTGGCCGCAGACGGCTGGGTTGATGTATTGCGAGTAGGCACCAGCAGCAGCAAAGTAGTAGACATGTGAGTCGAAAACGATGTTGCTTGAAGGATCGTAGAAGGGACTCCAATATGATGCACCCATGAAACAATCTTGAACCATCATGGGGATGCGCTTGTCGACCTTGGCAATCTTCTTCAAGACACCATCATGGTAAGTATTGATCCAGTTGGTAGCGTTGGTGGAGAGGCCGGCTGGGGTACCAAAGCCGGCAAGGTTGTCAGAGGCTTCGTTGATAGGAGCGATAGTGAATGAAGCAATCTTGCCGCTGCTCTTCACGAAATTGAGGATGCCATCAATCGCTTTGAACGAATAATCTAGGTTGGTGACGTTGTAAAACCAACCGTCATGCATGAAAGCCTCACCGATGTCGAGGTTGTTGACACCCCCAGGCAAAGAATGAAGACCAATAATGATATGCATGCCATACTTGTTAATGGCGTAATCAGAAATCGTCTTAAGATATCGCTGTTGGTTTCCGTGGTAAAGGGCAGAACCGGGGACATCTATCCAGGCAGCGTAGGTAGTTGGTATGCGAAGGGTGTTTACACCAACAGCAGCCAACTGATCGATAGTAGTGGTATTGAGGAAGGAAGCATATCGCGCCTCGAGAATCGGGCCGCAGGTGCTGCCCAGCTTTTGACAAAGAGACCATTCGTCAGAAGTGCCCTCCCCACCAACTTGAGCCCACCAAATGGGATCATGAGTTTGCTCCTTCTCAAGCCATCCACCAAGGTTCGCACCGTTTGCCTTGAATGTCTTCCAATTTATGAATCCAGAAGGCTTAGGGAAGGTGAGATCGTGGGTTTTGAGCTTGATAGTGACAGTAATTGGGCTAATTGCGAAGGGACACTGGTTGTGATAGTTGACGGTTGCACCGTGTTTGTCGCCATTTGTGTGTATTGTAATACCCAGGTTGTTCAGCAGCTGGCTTAGCTCGCTATTGAGGTGTCCGAGGATGCTACTGATCAGACCAGGAGTCGGCACAGCGGTGACAACGTTGGCTAGAAGAGTAGCACTTAGAGCAATAAAGAGCTTCATATCGAAAGACTAGAAAATGAGCAAAAGCGAGATTGATGCTTAAGTAGAAGGTTGCGATGGGGTATTGAATGGGACACTGCTTGACATTTATACATGCCATGAGACGTGAATCAGGGTACTGGGAGCTATAAATAAGATCTAAGAGATCAAGCCGAACTCGTAGCCGCCTGTAAACAGCTCTTTCGGGCTTACGAGTTTACAAATCGGATCAATTTGGCTAGTGTCAGCCTAGATGACCGACACTGGAGGTACGATATCGCCACGTTTCTACCAACTTTTCGAATGGATCCAACGTCGAAGCTATTGAGAGCGGTACCTGTTCTAGCACCGATGCCAGAGCCGATAATTGGTTTACGGTTGTAAGGCTAGGTTCACGTCCCACTCTGGCACCAAAGGTCACGCTGGAGGCCAGTGCAAACCTTGTTCCGCAGAAGCTTATCTCCACGCACTCGACGATCGAAGCTTGGCCAGATTTTGCTTGCAGTGGCAATGTAGCTCTCGACCGACGTGCCTGCTAGTCTTGCTGTGGGCAAGGCGAAGACTGGATCAAAGAACCTTGACTTAGCCGCAACCTTGCATGCACCCACATTCAGTGCAAAGTACCAGTAGGCTGAAATACGGACCGTTGGTGATTGTGAGGGGAATTTCCTTTTGTCGTACTACCTGAGGGCACTTGTTGTCTGACAGTCGTGACGTCGCGATCTCGAGTCAGATTGTGTGAAAAGAAGAAAGGTTGTCACTATTAGCTCCAGGCACATCTGCAATATCTCAGGATATCGATCTGGACCGTAAATTTTTCCCGAGCTCAGACTTCCTTGTGTTAGTGCAAGATGTAGGTATATTCTGCTAACGTACATGTTGTACGCGCAACGTCGTACAACCGTAGTCAACTATGCGCTTGTGCGCCGAACATTCAAATGAGGTTCGTGTGAACCATAATCTTGACGCAGGAACGGCGGTAGAGAACTCGAGCGCGTGGGCCTAATTTAGTGCAGATGTCCTCGCACCCCAGTCACAAGCCACGGAGTGTGTGGCCGTTCAGCTCCATTGATCCATGAGAACATCTGGAAGGCGGGAGTCGGGATTATCTGTTGAGCTTCAAATCCCGAGCTGAGCCTCAATTTAGTATGCGGACGATGAAACTCATTCCAGGACATGTGTCGAGGTGTAAAAGTACCGCCGAGGGCCGGGGTGTGTTGGTGTCTGACTCTGACTCTGGATTTGTCGCTGATATTGAGCGTCATCGGTTCGTCAACAAAAATGCTTACTGTGTAGGTATCGTCAAAAGCACCCGAGCTCGATGCCGGAGAGATGCGTGTGCTTGGACACAAGTTTGTCGATGATGCGTTGTAGCACGTGATTGTGGTATGCATCTCTAAATTCACGGCAAATTAAAGTACAGCAGGCATGTTTTCGGCTTCTGTTTCTGCGGCGTCGACTACCTAGATAGGTAAAGGTGGTCGGCTCATGTCGTAGGCAGTACTGCCGTCTCCTGGAGTCTGAAGCCTTGGAGCCTCCTACTGAGCTCGCCGAGTCGCCTATTGCCCCGTGTCTTGCGGTGCAGATAGAGTAGGTACAAGCCCTGATCGCACCAAAGGTGTCGCTTGGTCAGCATGCACGTCAGCAGCCTCCGATTCGTCAATGGCAGCAGCAAGTCCAATGGCGCGCGGTTGCCTTGGCACCAGGCCAGCATGGCATGCTGCGCACCAGAGCAGCAGGAACAGCAGTGCAGAGTCTGCTTTGGGTCGCTCTTTCCAGTCGGTCAAGCCACCGTGAACGGCGGCGGCGCGCAACTGTTGCAGACAGGCGCGGCACGTGGCGATTTAATTGGCGGCTGGGCGGTCGACGACTGGTCACTGCAGTCTGCAGCGCGGCATGCGCGAGTCCCAAACAGCCAAACAGCAGAGCTCCACCGTCAGGCACGTTTCTGCGCTACCGCCGCGCAGGTCGTCCAGAGCCTGTCTTGCTTGAAGCCGGGTCGCATTCTTATCCGTCTCCCAACCCCGTCTGAAGTGCGTCGCGCTGCTTGTCGCGCTCCCATCGCCTATCATGAGGTTCGGCCAGCAGCTGAAGCAGTCGCTGAACAGGGACTGGCTCTTCTACTACATCGACTACGAGGAGCTTAAGACGGCCCTGCGCGTGCACCACACGTGGGACGAGAAGGCCGAGCAAGCCTTTGTCGAGCAGCTTGAGAAGGAGCTCGACAAGGTCTACAGCTTCGTGCGCGTCAAGAGCGACGAGATCATCCGCCGCATCGCAGCCTCGGAGAAGGAGGTCAGCACTGCCGTCGCCCGCTCGCAGGACCACCTGCAGTCGCAGCCGAGCACCGAGGACGCAGATCCATTTGAAGAGGACTTTGACCTGCTGGAGGAGGATCTCAGCGACATCATTGCAGATGTCCACGATCTGGCCAAGTTCACCCAGCTGAACTACACAGGCTTCCAGAAGATCATCAAGAAGCATGACGTATGCACACGCGCAGTGTAGACACCGAACAGCGCTGACTCGCCGCAGAAAAACACCCGCTGGGCTCTCAAGCCCGTCTTCGCCGCCCGCCTCAAGCGCAAGCCCTTCTTCCAGGACAACTATGACAGCTACATTGTCAAGCTCTCAAAGCTCTACGACATTGTCCGTACCCGCGGCAACCCCGTAAAAGGCGATTCGTCCGCCGGAGGGAAGCAGCAGAACTTTGTCCGGCAGACCACCAAATATTGGGTCCATCCCGACAACATCGTCGAGCTCAAGCTCATCGTCCTCAAGCACCTCCCTGTGCTAGTCTTCAACCCCAACAAGGAGTTTAACGAGGAGGACGCGTCCATCACCTCCATCTACTTCGACAACACCGATACCTGGGAGCTGTACGAGGGTCGTCTCAAGAAGACAGAGGGCGCCGAGGCTATCCGTCTGCGTTGGTATGGAGGCATGAACAGCGATACCATCTTCATCGAGCGCAAGACCCATCGTGAAGACTGGACCGGCGAGGAGTCAGTCAAGGCGCGTTTCAAGCTCAAGGAGAAGAATGTCAATGACTACCTGAAGGGCAAGTTGCTGCCCGCAAAGATCTTTGAGAAGGAGCGTAGGGAGCAGAAAAGGCCTGAGAAGGACATTGCATCAGACGAGCAACTTGCCCGCGAGATCCAATATCGTATCATTGACCGCACCCTGGTACCTGTCACCCGCTCATTCTACCATCGCACCGCCTTTCAGCTTCCCGGCGATGCACGAGTCCGAATTTCGCTGGACACTGAGCTATCCATGACCCGCGAAGACAACCTGGACGGCAAGAAGCGTGCCGGTGACAATTGGCGCCGCACAGATATTGGCGTGGATTGGCCCTTCAAACAGCTTCCTCCCAAAGACAAGGAGCTGTTCCCGTACGCCGTCCTCGAAGTCAAGTTGCAGACTGCAGCCGGTGCAGAGGCACCACAGTGGATTCGGGACCTGACCTCATCGCACTTGGTCGAAGCTGTCCCTAAATTCTCCAAGTTTATACATGGAACTGCCACTCTCAACCCCGCAAGGATCAATTTGCTTCCTTACTGGTATCCTCAGATGGACGTTGACATCCGCAAGCCTGTCAGCCACAAATTTGGCATTGTAAGACCAGGCGCTAGCAATGACATCAGCACCAGTAACACCTTGGACGATGATAGCGACGACGACGACGCTGTCATGGGCCTTCCCTATGCTAATGGAAGCCAAGACGATGACCAGCTAACAAGACTCCGTGAAGCTCGCGATGTCATGGAACAGAATGAGATTGCCCGCACGAGAGAATATGGTACTCTCACCAACGGCAACCATGCCAACGCTTTGGACATTGAAGAACGTGTCGCGGCCGAACGCGATCAAGACAACGACTATCCAATCTACGACTCTGATAGTGACGACGAAGACGACGACCTCGCAGAAGCAAAGCGTGTTGGCGGTCTCCACTACGCCAAAAAGTGGACAGAACACACGGCTAAAACGGTCGGCACAACCCTCATCAACGGCTTCATTTTCCTCTTCCACCCCAAGCCGACGGATGTCGGCGACGGCGGCTTCTCTCTCGGAGTCCCAACGTGGAAGCAGGCGGGCGAGGTAAAGCGCTTCAAAGCCCCTAAGGGTAAACGCATCCACGTCCCTGTCCGCGTCGAACCCAAGGTCCAGCTAGCGACCGAACGCACGTTCCTCTCGTGGCTCGAGTTCAGCATCCTCATTGGCAGCATTGCGGCGACGCTGCTGAATTTCGGCGACGGGCTTGCGTTTGCGGCGGCTTGGGCGTTTACAATTATTGCGTGCCTAGCGCTGCTGTACTCCGTTGGGCTCTATTTGTGGAGAGTGCGCAAGATTAGGGAGAGGAGAGCGGTCGTGTATCATGACAAGTGGGGTCCCACGCTGCTGTGTCTGGGGCTTCTGGCTGCCGTGGCGGTGAGCTTTGGGTACAGGCTGGGCAAGGGAGGGTACGATGGCGGGTTGAAGGGAGATTTAAAGGGCAAGTTTGGTGCGTAGCTTGTGAAGGAGAGAGAGCATGCTGGACGGTTTCTGGACGGGACTGAAGCCTGGCCTGTGGTCCCAAGGCGGTTACCGCGTCACGGTTATATGGAAATGCTGGCGTTCATGTACGAACGGAGAGTGGACGCGATGACTTGGAACGTTGATGGAGAGTGATGTGGTCGTTATGTCTCGAATATGTCAGAAATAACTATGTTGTGTACCTTGACGCGCTGCCCAAGATGTGGTTTCAGCCCTATGTGCGCTCTGCCACACATGCCACGGCACGACAAGGCCAAAACTGCGGTAATGTATGTAAAACACAATGCTCAACGCCTGCTCTTTCCGAACGCCCAGACCGAAGAAGACGGGGTATTTAGCGTACCGATACTCTCCAACACGCTGAGATGAGATGCTCCCGCGCTATGCTGTAAAACACAAGGGAAGCATGCTGTACGAGGACTGCAAAACACAAGACGAAATAACGCTATGCGAACGCTTCCGAAAGTCACAAATGGGACGAAGAGGAGACACAAGACTTGCCTAGCACAGTCAAAGCGGTGCTGTCCGTCTCGCGGCGTGCCGCTCATGCGTGCCCGCGGGTGGGCGGCCCAGATCCGGGACTCGCTGCCTTTGGATTCCTTGCAAGAGGCACGCAGGGCGAGTCCTCATCTTTGAGCTCACCGGTCAGCCACTGGCCCATGTGCGTCTGCCAACGCTTGAGGTTGTCGTTCTTGGTTTCCTCTCGTAGACGGCGGTGTCGTACAAGGCGTTCTGCAATTTGTTGGAGGACAATCTTCGGGGGCTGGTATTCCTTGACACCATCCAGGGTCTCGACGTGATTGCGGTTGAGGTAGTCGCCGGTGGCTTTCTCCATGCGTGAAAGGGTTTTGCCGCCAGACACGACTTTGTCTTCCCCGGTTTGGATGTTGAACCAGGGCCCCTTTTCCCAGTTGTCCAGCGCAAGCCCCTCCATGCCTTGATCGACGTTCAAGCGCTTGTACCATCGATGCTCGCCTTTGGCGATGGTGCGCATTGTCTTGTGGCGTGCCTCGCCTTCGGTATACTTGATCAAGACATTTTTGAAGACTGCAAACTTCTCGCTCCACTTTTGCAGCAGTGAGATCTTGCCAAGAGGCCCTGGCCACACGGCGGCAAACCCGTCATTGTTGTTGTTGGGGCGTCCAGTACCCACAGACAGAAGCAGTGCGGGTTCATGGTCGTCTCCGCGCAACGAAGCGTGTTCACTGTAGGCGGCGTACGAAGGGTTGTTTTCGCGAATGCCGCCATCCTTGAAGCCTTTGAAACCGCGCTTCTTGCCGACGTCGGCAATGAGCATATCAAAGTAGAATGGCGCTGCTGACGTAGCGCGAGTGACTTGCCATATCTTGAGCTTGTCGGCGCCCTCGTTGTAGGGTCGGACCCACGGCGGCAGGATGTCTTGGTCGTAGCGGTGGTTGTAAGAGCGGAGCAGATAGGCCTCGTCGATCTGGCCGTTGTGGGTTGCGGTGAGGCAGATGCTGGGCGACGAGTCAGTGAGGTGCTGCAAGGGAAAAGCACACATACGTACGACTGGCAGATGCGGTCAATGGGCTGGATGGGGGCGGGGTTGAGAGAGGACTTGTAGGTCGAGGCTGTGTTGACCGTGGAGGTAGCCGAGGGATTGGGCGAGGGGTCGTGGCAGATGCGGTCAATGGGCTGGATGGAGGCGGGGTTTTGAGAGGTCTTGTAGGTCGAGGCCGTGTTGACCGTGGAGGTAGCCGAGGGATTGGGCGAGGGGTCGTCGAGCGGGTCCCAGTCCCATGGATGATAATCCTTGCCGTCGCAGTGCGGGTGCAGCTTGCAGTACTGGCTCACGATGTCGCGCACGGCCTTCTCGAGCGGCTTGTGGTGGTACTTGGTGGCCAGCGGCAGCATGTTGCGGCGGTGGCCGAACAGCTCGTGGCCGACGCGGCGATAGATGTCCAGGCACTGCGGCACCGTCATGCGCAGGCGGGCCAGCATGACGGAGATGAGGCCGCCGGTGCTGGTGCCGTAGATGTAGTCGAAGTAGTGGCAGGGCAGCAAGTCGTGCTCGTCGAAGGTGCGGCGCGCGCTGCCCGGCACGGGGCCCTCGGCGAGCTGCAGGCGACGCTCGCACAGGGCGACTTCGTGCATGAGCCGCTGGACGATGAGCAGGCTGGAGTAGCCGCGGATGCCGCCTCCGTCTGCGGGCGCGTTAGCGGGGGGAGGGCAGGGGCACGGCGGCGGGCGGGCCACGCACCGAGCGTCAGGATCAGGTCTTCCCAGCAGCTGTGCCGGTCGACGGCGCCCCGCCAGGCGTCGCCGGTCTTGTCCGCCATGGTCGCCGACGTGCCTGTGGTGAGGATGCTGAGCGGCCGCGACGGCGCGGGCTGGGGCTGGGGCAGCTGGAGCGTCATGGTGGGCGCAGCGCGTCTTTGTACGCCGTCCGGCGGTGCGCGTGCGGGCGAGCGTTCCGGGGGCAGGGTGCTGGGCCGGCGCGCAGCTGCTCGTCGTGCGCAGTGTGCTCGGGTGCTCGTCGTCGCCTGGGCGCGCTCCCTTCATAAGGCACCGCAGCCGCGGCGGCTCAGGTGCAGCAGCGCGCCAGTGGGCCGGCGCGGGAGAGGCTGCGGCCTCAGCGCGCGTCCGGGGACGTGATTCGCCTGCGGCGGCGGTGCGACCGTGACGAGCCGAGTGATGTGCGCCGCGCAGCTGATCGCCTGGAACGCAGCTGGGTCATCTGCCTGGCAGTGCCTGCCGCGGCCTGCCCAATCACGGCGCGCCGCCGCCTGCGCCACCGGACGCTCTTGCTCTTCGCATACCTATGTACTGCAATGCATCCAAGAGCGCCTGAGAGGGCGCGAACGATCAGCTGATCAAGGCTGGTGGCTCCATTCCGTGATGCCGCTAGTGCGCTTCTAGCGATGCTCCAACATGTCGACGCTGAGTGGTCGAGTGGTGGTGGTGGCGGCGCCGCCGCAGTGACGTTGGCCATCGCCCGTTGTACAAAGCGCGCCCCACAGCCCGCAGCCACCGCCCGCTCCACCGTCCACGACCAGCTCCACCGCCCGCACTCTAGCACTCTCCCTCCTATAACCCTCCGCCGGTCTCAGCCGCCTGCCAGCCGCCCGCCCGCCGCCTGCTCGGCTTCCGTCCGCTCTCCATGCAGGCCAGCATGACGTTCCAGTCCACGTCCACATCGGGCACCACGGCCAGCAAGGCCAGCAGCCTGTTCGACCTCGATGAGCACAGCACAAAGTCCATTCTCGTCTACAAGTACCGCTCGGGCGCCAAAGGCCTAGAATCCACCACCGAGGGAGCCCTCTGCGCGGAGCTCGACAAGCGTGAGTAGCCCTGCCCTGCTGCGGCGCTCTGTCTGACCTGCGTGCCATAGACCCCGACTTGCCGTTCATGCGCGTCACCCGGAAGCCCATTCCTCGGGGCGCCAGTCGCATGGATATCCACCAGGAGGATCTCTACCTGCCCGACGAGCGGGAGCAGTACGCCGACAAGATCGCCCCCAAGTCGTCCGTCGCCAACGTCGGTCTGCCCACCGTCGCCAAGTGGAAGCACATGGTCATGGGCAGCTACGACCAGCTGTACATCGTCTTCCAGACTCACACGCCCACCCCCGAGTCTTCCAAGAACAACTCTCCAGAGTCCTCACAGCACGTGA
The DNA here is from genome assembly GCF_020726555.1 of Boeremia exigua. Classification (NCBI taxonomy): domain Eukaryota; kingdom Fungi; phylum Ascomycota; class Dothideomycetes; order Pleosporales; family Didymellaceae; genus Boeremia; species Boeremia exigua. The sequence continues at coordinate 1,345,925 of NW_025763518.1, read as the reverse complement.
GCCCTGCAGGCACCTTCCCTTCCGAGAGGTAGTCGCATCTCGCCTCAGCCACCCGACCCCGTAGGGCTGACTCGCTTCCAACTCTGGACGACGCAGTTGAGCCGCATTCACGCTGTCTCATCTCCCTTGGTTGGCGCATCCGCCACCGACAGTCTCTGCGGGGTCATGCAGAGCCGCCGATCAGCCTGGACCGTCATCATCTTCCGGAATAGCAGCCGTGCCAGCCGTCGCCGCACCTACCTCTCCTTTCCCTTCCCTTTGTGTCATTTCTGTCCCTATCATCATCGATACCCGAGCATGTCTCACAAGCAACGGCGCTGAACGGAGTCCTGGTCTTTTGGGAAATCAAGCATTTGGAATCCGTCCCTTTTAGAAGAAATGAGCAACAGGGTTTGGAAGGCTTGTCCTGTAACAGAACAATTCATGCTCGCACCGCAATCCAGAACAGTCTGCGAGCGCCGACCCTTCCACCTCCCAATTAGAGGCTACTGATTTTGTACAGCTGTGCTGGTACTTCCCGAGGCCCTATGAAGTCGTTTACCCAAGTTGGCTCGATAAACCAAAATCTACCCTTGCAACATCTCGACCGTCTCGTTGTTGTTCGCATGTACCAAATCTGGCTTCTATGCCAGGCCTCACGCTCGACCTCGTGCACCAGACAACGGTCATCTGCTACCACGCCTCTGATCTCCTTCCTTATGCTTTCGTCATACAGTGACACCCATGGCATAGTTTATTCATAGCTAACATCCGTTCGTAGCACTTACTCCATCGACTCAATGCGGAACAGCTAGATTAAGATTGCGATAGTCGCCCAGTTCTACAATCTCCCCACCGCGTCCTTCAGCTCTTCTAGCCGGGGACTAACACTCTCCTTCGACCTCAAACTCAAGCTCGCAGCCATTTGCGCAAATCCAACAACCTCCTGCGTTCGCCGGCCCCGCGCCAGCCCCACCGCTAGCGCCCCGCAAAACGTGTCTCCAATACCGTTCACGCTAATGATGTCCTCGGGCGGCAACACCTTGTCCACTGCAAACAGGCGCACGTATAAACCGCCCACGTCTCGTGCTCGGTCACCGTTTCGGTTGCGCGCAACAACATACTGCCTCTCATCGTCGTTGCGCAACTCCGGCGCATCATTCGCCAACAACTTCGTCATCAAGACACCTTGTGGCCCTAACTTTGTCAAGACGGTAGGAAAGAAGGGGAGCAACTTGATCGCCTGCTGGGGGAGTCCTGCATCAACGACTTCACTGCTTGTTAGTGTCGTCAACGGCACACGCAGACCTATTGAAGGAATGCCTAGCGCGTCGATGATGGAAAACCAAGACGGCGTGTCGAAGAAACCCTTGGCGTGGGCGTAGGAGTGGAGCGCAACAAGTTCGTGGTTGTTAGGGGTGATGATGTCGGCGAGCGGATTAGGGTAGATTGGCATGCACTGTGTGTCGGCTGGAAAGACGCGGAGCGCTTTTGCTGTGGATACTGGCTCGAAAATAGTCGTTGTTGATGCCCCGTGCGCAGTTGAGAGCCACGTTCGGAGCGAAGGCGACGACCAGTTCGCGTCTGCTACAAAAACTTTTGGCTTCGCTGTGGGGTCGGCAAAGAGGGAGGAGGATAGGGAAGACGTCAGGCTTTGAGGTATGGTCTCGAGAATAGACATGTCGGCCATAGCGAGCGCAAGGTCTTTGTTGGTGTTGTTGACTGCGATGTATTGGGCCGTTCTTGCTGGCGCGGGTAGTGTCTCGATTCCGATGGTGGACATGCCTTGACCTTCCAGTTGGCTCGTCGCAGCACGACCACTCATGTCGTTGCCGACAGCGCTGTACAAACGCACAGAAGAACCGAGGAGATGGGCCGCTTTAGCAATGTTGTGAGCTACGCCTCCGAGACTCTGACTTATCACTGCGGGGTTGGAAGTATGAGGCAGCGGGTCGACCTGACTTGACGAATTCGCAAATGGAGCGTAGTCACATGAGAAGTCGAGAGCGAGGGCACCCGCAACGACAATATCGACAGGTGCGGTACTTTCGGGTATACGAGTTAATGTAGCGATGTGTGTCGCAGTTGCTTTAGAGATCGATGGTGATGCACTTGTGGGCAGCTCGTTCACAACAGGGGAAACTTGCACTGGAGTGAAGAAGGACGAGCTAGTTCTATGTACCTACAATCAGCGCCAGTTCTACAATCGAGCAACAAGAGTGTCTGGCTCACCCTTGGGCTTCTGCTTGCTTCTTCTCCAAAACGGACAGCTCGCGCGCAATGATGGCTGCTCGCCTCACGTTGGATTCGATCAAGGCTCTATTTGCCGGGATAGATCTGCCCTGGGTGAGCTCCTTTACCTTTGCCAAAACAAAAGGCGTATTATCCTTCCCGGATACGCCTTGAGCATCCGCTTGCCTCAGGGCTTCTTCAATGACAAGATCCATCTCTGGCTTTGGAATCGCAGCCTCGAGTGGAACAGGGTTGGCAAAGAGTAGACCAGACCTGATCTGCATCTCGTGTTGTGCGTCTAGACGGTGTCAATTTACGCAGCAAACAGAACGGGCAGAATTGCTCACGTATGATGGCAGCGGCCTCAATTTCGTCCTTGATAGTTGTTGGACTCTTGACGCCACTGTCCCTCGACCAGAATGCTGGGAAGTCTACCTTGCCTTCACGGCCATCTGCAAAAGTGCCGACACCCACACCTTCGGTCTCCAGGTACTCGAGCGTGCGAGGAATGTCTAGGAAGCTTTTGCAGCCACTGGAGACGACAGAGACGGGTGTCCTGCCAAGCTCAGTCAGGTCAGCAGAAATGTCCATGCTCGACTCGGCGCCTCGGTGAACTCCACCGAGGCCTCCTGTCCCAAAGATCTTGATGCCCGCCAGCTCGGCGAGAAGCATGGTGCTTGCGATGGTCGTACCACCGTTGAGTTTCTTGCCCGTCAATCGCAGACCGCAGACGTAGCTGAGATCTCGTCTGGACAGCTTCAAGGTGGTCGGCTGGCCGGCAGACTCGGTGAGCTTGATCAACTCTTCGGGATCCAGGCCAACACGCGCGACTCCATCCAGAATGCCTATCGTTGCAGGCACGCCGCCATTGACTCGGACCACACTCTCAAGGAGAGACGCGAGGGCTACGTTCTCGGGGTATGGGAAGCCTGCGTGAACGGTCAACAACCGTACGCATCGCCGAGCTGGACCGGTTCGCACGCACCATGGGTGTAGATTGTCGACTCCAGCGCCACGACTGGCTTTTTCGAGTGCAGTGCCTCTCGCACCTCCTCGGAGACACGGAAGAAGCCATTGTTGGTCAGGTGACGTCTCCCCAGCGACGTGCAGCACCGCTGTGGCAGACGGGGTCTTGGTATAGCTCTGGAAAGCAGTCTCATGGTGTCTTGATGGATTTTGCGGGGATCAACCGCGGCGGGTGAGCTTGAGCTCTCGGTGCACGGACGCGTTTCCGAGTGGACACGAATACCTGCGCACGTCGCAACACGCACTCTTCGACCGCCTCAGACCTCTCACATGACTGGGTAACTTCGCTGCTACCCAACATGAGGTCGTTTTCTCTTTTCACAAGTGCCATTGCGGCGCTGTCCAGCTTTGCAAGTGCCGACTTGAACCTCTCGGAGCCGCTGCGGTCGAAGCAAGTGCTGCCCAGCACGTTCACGCCCCCACAGGTCTTCAAGAACGCCCATCTGGTCAGGACCACCAACCTGGACAAGGCGTATCCCAGAGAGACCGTCAATGTCCTCATTGAGAACATCGATTCGAAGCCGCAGTCCGAATACTATGTCCCATTCGATACAGGTCTGCTGGCCAAGGTTGGCGGTTTCGAAGTAAGAGATAAGAAGGACCCAGCGGCAGGAACGTTCAAGGTCGAAGTCGTGGGCCTCGAGCAGGACAGCGCCACCGAGTTCTACCTCGTCCACCTCCCCGAGCCTCTCGCGCCCGGCAAACAGCAGACCATCAGCATCTCGTACTCGATCCTCTCTTCCCTCAAGCCCGTTCCCTCCGAGCTCGCCCAGACCGCGAAACAATACCTTCAATACACCTTTAGCGCCTATGTGCCGTCTGCCTACGTTACGGAGAAGCAGCGCACCAAAGTCAAGTTCCCCAACGCCGATGTCACTGATTACACCACTCTCCCCGCTGAGCTCAACGACGAACAAAAGGCCGATCCCCAGAAGCAGGGCTCAACTTTCACGTACGGCCTATATGTCAACGTCCCTGCCGGCGCCTACCAGCCCGTAAGCGTGCGATACGAGTTCACGAAGCCCGTCATACAGTCCACACTGCTCGAACGCGACATTGAAGTCTCGCACTGGGGCGGCAACCTCGCCACCGAAGAGCGGTATTGGCTTGTCAACGAGGGAGCCGGGCTCAAGAACCACTTCTCCCGCGTTGAGTGGCAGAAGCAGTCATACATGAACCCTCCAACCTTCGCTCTCAAGGCCCTGAATCTGCCCCTCGCTCCCGGCGCAGTCGACCCCTATTTCACCGACGACATCGGCAATGTCTCCACCTCGCGCTTCCGCCCCGGCAAGAAAGAGAATCTACTCGAGCTGAAGCCCCGCTACCCAGTCTTTGGCAACTGGAGATACAGTTTCCGCGTTGGGTGGAACGCAGATTTATCGAGCTATCTGCGCAAGCTGGCCAAGGGCGACACTTATGTTCTCAAGGTGCCATTCCTCGAAGGGCCGCGTGCTGCTGAAGGCTTATCGTATGGCCGTGTAAACCTCCGCGTCATTTTGCCTGAGGGTGCGACTAATGTCAACTTCCATACCACAGTGCCCATTGTCAGCAACTCCACAGGCCTGCACAGGACGTTCATGGATACCGTCGGCCGTACGACTCTGACTTTGACCGCTCTCAACTTGGTCGATGATTTCAGGGACAGGGATTTGATTGTCACGTATGACTACCCGTGGACTGCAGGATACAGGAAGCCGGTCACTATTGCCCTTGGCGCCTTCGCCATGTTCGTGTTTGTTTGGGCTGTTGGCAGCATTGACACTTCAATTGGCAAGACGAAGCTGGCGTAACAAGCTGCGAAGGAGTAAAGATGAGTTTCAGGGTAGCTCATAGGAGCATCTTGGTTGGGTAGATCCACAGCTGGCGAAAGTCCAACACGGGTGGCTGGTATGTATATTTACGTTAGCAAGCGTGTAGAACAGGCGAAAACATTGAGATTTACTACTTTTACGTCTTTTCAGCCCTTGCTCTCGTGCGGTCTAAAGAGTCTCCACCCATGATGCGCATCATTGAGATTGTGCCATGATCATCGTCATTCATATGTAGCTATGCTTCTTGGGCGCCTATTGCCCGACATCTAAGGTCCGTCACGCACTGATATAAGGACACTTGAGATGCATTATTTCTTATCCTCCAGCGTCAGGCCCTCAATCGCCTTCGCCCCACCTTCTGCGCCGATCTCAACTTCGGCCTTATCCGTGCCCTCGACATGCCCATCAGGCTTGGCTTCCACCTTCTTGGCGCCTGGATGGAAGGTGCCCTTGTTCTTGACCTTCTTCTCTTTTTTCTTCTCTGCCGGCGGCGGCGGGTAGGCTTTCTGCTCGATTTCCTTCCACTCGGCGCTATTCTGAAACTCCTCCTGCACCGGCTTGAGCAGCGCGTTGAGTGCATCGATGACAGCCGGCTTCAGGGTTTGCGGTGAGAGAATGTCCGCCTTGTAGTCTGCGTGCATCTGGGCGATCGACGTGTACTCAAGCGGCTCAGCGTCGCGACGGGGAACTACAAACTTGGTTTCTCCGTGGCGAAGGTAGGACGCCGGCAGGAGAACGTACTCGACGAACGAGAGAATTCCATTCTCCTCGACGACCTTGGGGGCGGCGTGCGCCTTCTTGAGTTTGCGCCTGACGATATCTTCGTTGTCGAGAACGTCGATCTTGGAGTCGGGGTCTGAGGCGCTCATCTTGCCACCTTGAAGACCAGGGACCATAGGGTTCATGCAGTGGGCGCGCTCTTTGTAGCCAATCTTGGGGAGGATGTCCTTTGCGAGAGCGAAGATTTTGCGTTGGTCGACGCCGCCGAATTGCATATCGACATCAAGATACTGCTCGTCAAGGGCTTGCATGAGTGGGTAGAGTAGACCGGACAAAGGGGCGTTGTCGGTTTGCTTGACGACTTCAGCGCCAGCCCTCTTTGCGTCGTGTTCAGAGGTGATAGAAGCTAGGCGGAGCACATCCATCATATAATCAGGCTTCAGCTCGTATGAGGACCCGAGGACGAACTCGAGACGGTCGATGGGAACGTTGACGGCTCTGAGGAGGGCGGTGATGGTGAAGCGGTAGTACTCAGCGCGGAACTTGACGAGCTCGATAGGGGCTTTCAGGTTGTCGAGGAAGCCATGAATGTCTGCGAGAAGAATCTTGACGTGGCAACCAGCAGAGAGGAACTGCGCGAGCTTGAGGATAGGCACAAACTGTTGACTGATTAGGGAGACAGACGGCGAAAGTCGAATATAAGCAGACTCACGTATCCGCAGTGTGGCCTGCCTGTGGTTGCAGTCCCCCAGTAGACCTTGAGTGGTCTGCCTTCTTTGAGTGCTGCCTCCATAATTTCGGGGTTGAGCACCTCCTTCAAGTTGACCTTGATGAGATCCATCTTCTGCTCCGGCGACATGTTTGCCAACTCGTCGCTTGCAGCCGACTCATTCTGGCTCTTCTGTAATCTTGCCTTTGCGTCTACTAGCTGCGCCTGGAGATCTTCAATCTTCTTCTCGATTGTCGCGATCTCCGCCTTGATTGAATCGGCCATGGTGGGGTATCGGAGGGGTAACGAAGGCTTCTGTGCCAATTGATTTGTTGCGGGCTCGCCCCTTTCAGATGCGGTGTTCTGATCTTAAAAGAGAAAGAGGAAGGCAGAAGAGGCAGTATATGACTGCGCCGGGCGAAGCTCAGCTGTAGGATTGTGCCTGACACGGCGGAGCTGAAATGAGTCCACAGCCAGGCTAAAATTGGGTCTCCTGCGCCTCCGGTTGGCTGTGACCTGGACTTCACAACTCACAATGTCCACATAGTCACGCCAAATGGATATCTGCCCTCTAATTTTGCCATGGTTGAGACCAAAAGATACAATTTGAATTAGCCAAGGACGGCACATGCGCGTGCGTGTTTGCCTCGATCTTAGGAGCTGTGTCTTGCTGCTTCAGCCGCTCACTGCTGACGGCCCTGCCAGTGCCAACAATGCTGCATGCTCGCCGCAACAATCGTTCAACCCCTGCAGCACAGCAACGACCAAAATAGTCAGCCTGCTGGAATGGCCCGCAATTCGCTTGCGTATCGCTCTTTGGATTGAGGAGCCATTGTTGAAGTATAAACCACATTCGTACAGACGTACTTTCGCATCTCGTGCAGCCATGCTTCACCAAGCTAGTGCGCTCCTGCATCAACGGAACAGACCACGGTAGCTTGCGTGCATCTCAGGTCGGGACATATGGACATCAACAACAAAGCTGGGGTATTTATATAAGCGCGGTCAGGTTCGTAGCCAAATGCTCCTATAGTCACCCGCGTGCGAGCTTCGAGGCAATAGTCCAGCGTCGCTCGTTCCTACGCCGCATGGGCAAAGGTCTCGCGAGAAGGAGTGGAATGCAGAGCCGGATGACGGAGTTACCTAGGTATGAACTTAGACATGGAGTCAGAAGTACCTTTCTCCATCATACACACCGCGACGATCACATGGAGCAGCTGATCAACATGCTCGTGAGTTGTGGCGTATCTCGACATGCATACAGTGCATAGAGACTCATCACTACCGTAGTGCTTGTGATGCTCTTCCAATCCATATGGCCCGTGCACGGTCTAGCGCAGCGCTGGCCCACAGCTCGAAATTCGCTTGCGCGCAAACTCGAACTTTTCCTTTCGACAACCACAAGCCGGAGCAACTCTTTTAGGAACTTTATCAATCACTTCCTATACGCAACGATGGCCCCCAAGAAGAGCAAGAGAACCGCCGACTCCATCAACTCGCGCCTGGCGCTTGTGATGAAGTCCGGAAAGTACGTTGAGCGCAACACCACGAGACGCGCAGAACGCTGACTGCGATAGGGTCACCCTCGGCTACAAGTCCACCCTCAAGAGTCTTCGCTCCGGCAAGGCCAAGCTTGTCATCATTGCCGGCAACACCCCCCCTCTCCGCAAGTCTGAGCTTGAGTACTACGCCATGCTTTCCAAGACCTCGGTGCACCACTTCTCCGGCAACAACGTACGTACACCGCCCAGTCCTCTCATAGCCTAACGACGAGATACGCTGAGACACGGGGTATACTCTGAGGGTTGGCTCTGAGAAGAGGTCTGAACACGACTTCGGAGAGCTGCAGACTAACGTGTCGACTAGATCGAGCTCGGTACCGCCTGCGGTAAGCTCTTCCGCTGCTCGACCATGGCTATCCTCGATGCCGGTGACTCCGACATCCTGACCACCAGCACCGAGAACTAAACAGTTGCTCTGAGAGTGAGGGGTCCAGATAGAATTGATACCTACGTACAGCTTCAGTGCTAGTGCGATGACGATATCCAATGAATGACAAGATTTGAGAGCCGCAAAAGGCCGCCAGACAATTCGCCTCGTTGCCACATTTGATCGTGACTCATTTCTCGTTTTGCACATGCTTGGGTGACTGGGCGCCGCTCAGGTTGCTTTGAAATCAACCATGCGAACATCAGATTACCTATGCCACACAAAACTGCTTCACATTGCATGGCGAACGTTGCACGGGTGGCTGTAAGTGGCAGCCGCGTGCGCCCACAGGCAAATCTCGAGCACACGAGGACATGAAGTGTGTCTTCTCCTGACAGTCTTGCTGCGCCAGCGCACCCGACAATGTGGCAATGCTGAAGGTGTAGCTGCGGATTTGTAAGCCCAGCCACTAAACACACATTGGGGTTAGCTGTTACGAAGTTGGTAAGCGAGGTGTGCACAGTCGAGAATTCATCATTGCAGGCGCCCGACCTCACTCGTCAACTAACCAACCCAACGAAGTACGTACGGTCGCTATAAGTACCCCAGCACGTCCCGTTCACTGCGAGAGCTGTCGTCGACACTCTCGCGTAAACCCGCCCGTTCCGCCGCTCTTTTGCGCCTGTTGAACAGCAGTCTCATTGATTTCTCAGCAGGTTAACCAGTCGTCACAATGGCTCGCCGTCCCGCTCGTTGCTACCGTTACTGCAAGAACAAGCCCGTACGTTGCACCCGAAGACGCTGCGAAGCGTCGTGTAAAGGAGGAGCGCGGACTGACAGACGTGCAGTACCCCAAGAGCAGGTTCAACCGCGGTGTCCCTGATGCCAAGATCCGCATCTTCGACCTCGGTCGCAAGAAGGCCAGCGTAGACGACTTCCCTCTCTGCGTCCACCTCGTCTCCAACGAGTACGAGCAGCTGTCTTCCGAGGCTCTCGAGGCCGCCCGTATCTGCGCCAACAAGTACCTCGTCAAGATTGCCGGAAAGGAAGGCTTCCATCTCCGTGTCCGCGTCCACCCTTACCACGTCGTCCGTATCAACAAGATGTTGTCGTGCGCTGGTGCCGATAGGCTGCAGACCGGTATGCGTGGTGCTTTCGGAAAGCCCAACGGTCTCGTTGCCCGTGTCAACATCGGTCAGATTCTCATGTCCGTCCGAACCCGTGACTCTCACCGCGCCACTGCCCTCGAGGCTCTGAGGCGTTGCCAGTACAAGGTACGCTGGATCCACCCCTGCCGGACATTCAAACCCATACTGACGTGCTACAGTTCCCCGGTCGCCAGAAGATCATTGTCTCCAAGAACTGGGGTTTCACTCCCCTCAAGCGTGACGAGTACGTTGAGAAGCGCAAGGAGGGCAAGATCAGGATCGACGGTGCTTACGTCCAGTTCCTCCGCAACAAGGGTGACCTCGCGTACAACATCCGCCGCTTCCCCGAGGCTTTCGAGCAGGAGGCTTAAATGGCTTGTTGCGAGTGAAGAGATGATGAACATGCGATTTGGGTAATTCAAACGGGACCCCGGTCATGGCGTGGTTTGCTTTCCTCGGTCATCAATCACCGTCGGAGAAGGTGTCGTCTGTAGCGAATGATCGAATACCTGTCCGGCAACGACAAATGATACAACAACACCGCCCACTGCTTCTGTGATGTAACGCGACTCGATGTACTGGGGGACAGTGGGTGCCTGCCATGCCGACTGGGTTTCGAGGGCACTTGGCTCGAAGAATACAACATATCGTGTTGTCAATAGAGCTACCCTAGTTTGTATGGTATCCAATAAAACGCCTATCTCCACCTAACGCTCAGCATGCCTATGCAACACCAAGTAGCGTGACTGATCTAAACGCCATCTAAACCCATTAGACGCCTACCCCCGCACCCCTACCCTCAGCCTGAGCTTTCGAGAACTGCTGCAACAGTTGCAAAACACCACCCCGCCCCGCCCCAGGCGCCTCATCCTCATCCTCGTCATCCTGCGCTAGCCTGCTGGTCCGCCAGCTATCTCCGATCGTGCTTTCCTCCTCGATTCTCGCCCCCGCATGTCCCGGCGGGCTCGCCATGGCATGCAGCCTGGGCTGATATCTCCCATGCGATGCACCTCTCGGTGAGCCCCTCAGCGCAGAAGCAGAGGGTTGGTGGTGCGGATCCAGCAGCATGGAAGACATCGGCTCATCTCGAGCCGCAAGTTTCGGTGCGCGACGCTGGAGATGCCGCGGTTGGCGGCTAGTAGGGCCCTTGCTAGTGCCGCGCGCATGTCCAGTGTCTCCGAGTTGGCCGGTCTGGCTGGCGCTGCCAAAGGTGTTTGGGAACTGTGGTGGGGGATGGAACGTGCTGCGGCCTTGGAGTCTGTTGTTGTAGCCTCTCGCACTCGGATTACCGTACGTGTCCATGAAGCCGTAATAGCTCGCGAGCATCTTATTGTCCTTCGCCATGAAGTAGTCCTCGCGCGGGTCGTTGCCGGGGTCGTTTGCACGTGTGCCGCCAGGTTGAGAGGCAGGAATATTGTTTGCGCGGTTCTGGGTGCCTTTGTTGAAAGGGAACATGGAGTAGGAGCAGGTGACACCGAGGCCATCTACCACAATAGAGAATTCGCGGAAAAAGTCAACGATCCGCTCACTGCATCTGGGTAGGCGGAAGATGAGCAGGAAAGGGGTGATGACCATACTCAGAATCTCTTCCGCGAAAATGAGGACCTTGGGTTGGTACAGCTTTGCAAATTCAGCACGAACCTCGTCAGTGTGCAGACGGTCGGTCCAGGACTCAGGCTCATGGCGTGTGTGGTAGGTGACGTGACCCAAGTAGAATGCAGGGTCGGAGATCTGATCCTCCTGGGGGCTGCTTCCTCGAGCTGAACGGTATATGGCCGTAAACACGCCGATCCAGAAAATGGCTGTCTTTCCTGGCGTAATCTCGAAGTTAAGGAACTGCTCCGAGTCAAGAAGAGTCAGTGCCACAAGCACAAAAGCGAAAGCTCCCGTAACAAATGCTATGAATGAAGATATCTGTTCAGTCTTGTCTTTAGGGAACTGCGCGAGGTACATGTTGGCGTAGGGTTGAGCCATCTTGAGGCGGCGCTCGAATAGATGAGGCAGCTCGTTAAACTCACGAAACTTCCACTGCGCAAAGTGTGTGAAGTCACGATTGCTTAGCTGGCCGGGGTCTTTGTGATATTCCTACAACTGTCAGCTAAACGTCGTCATGTATCTGCAAAGGTAACTCACCGCGAAATACTTGAACAGGTACGATGCTAGAACGAAGACCACGGCAAACGGAGCGCACACAACACTGATCAACCCAACCCACATCAGTCGCGTCCGCAGTCTCTTAACAAGTTCTCGACGATTTCGTTCTTTGAGAAACTCGGTATTAAACTGTCCGTTCTTACCGCTAAAAACAAATTCCAAAATGGCAAGCTCTACGTGCCACCGCGTGGTCTCAGAAAATATGTATCTGTTGCCCAGGAATGGTATCGGCACTGTCACGTCAAGGACCTCCTTGTTAAACAGGGCGATGAGGTAGTTTTCGCGCCTCATAAGACGGCTGGCAATATCAATAGCATCTAGACGTTGTCGGCTCTTCGAATCTAGGAGCTTGCGGGTCTCTGGCGAGAGATTTGATGCGGTTGTGAGGTTCAAGTCACGCAAAGCCATGACGCGGCTAACAACTTGCTGCCACTCCACTGTCTGGATATCACGGTCTGGGATGTCGAGGAGATGGTGGTAAAAGTCGTGCATAGCCCTCAGCCTCGGTACATCTGTGATCATGGTGTAGAAAGAGTAAATCCAGTAGCTAGAGAAGACCCAAAGGGCAAAGATCCAGAAGCCGTGTATCCTGGACGTACATTTTGGAACAAGCACTTCGCTCATCATGTGGCTTTGGGAAAGCACAGAGTAGTCGATGCACCACCCGAGGAAAGTCATGAAGCCCACCACAAATGCAGACTGCAGAAGAGTCAAGAACCGTTTCAAAAGCATCGAATAGATGCCGTGACCGCGGTAGTACTCGTAGACATCCTTCATGTACGCATCCAAGTCGGTCTGGTTGACCCACAGCCATAACGCCCTGTCTTTGGGACTGACATTGAACTGCCCTGTTCTGCCCCACGTGCTGGCTGGTGGCCCAGCCATTTCGTCGTGCAGCCGCTGCTGTCTTTGCGTGGTGTCCCACTGCGCTCGTGTCTGTCGTGTCGCGGGTCCGGGCACGGGGGGAGGGAGGCCGTCTGAGCGTCGTGCTACCTGGGGCGATAAGGGACCTCCTTCGAGGAGTAGTGACTGTGGAACGTCATCGTCATCGTCTACTGGCGCCGGGGGAGGTTGTTTCCACCCAGCAGCCCGATTTGCCGTGTTGATGCCTGGAGGGGCGTTCAGCGGCCGTCTTGTTTCAGGCGACACAGCTCGGCTATCAGCCGTTATCTGACTTGCAGACGCCTCCTCAAGCAGATGTTCCAAGTCCTGTGGCTCGAAATAGGCCCCAAAGTTCTCCTCATCTATGTCCATGTCGCGCTGTCCATCCGTCGAAGTCGAGCTTCTGCGCGGCTGAGGATTCGAGGGCTCGGGTTCGAACGGCTGATCAGTTGCCGAAGGCAGAATCCTGGAGAGAAGGTTGGAGGCCATCATGATGAACGCCTTGCACGACTGTCAAGCAGCGGGGCGCGGGGCCGTGCTGTGGCGATGTGAGGAGTATTGCCGTCCGAGGGCTGGTCGCGGTATGCGCAGAAGGTGAGAGCCAGCTCCATGAACGTGCACGGGCCGTAAACTACGAGTATGCCGGCGTGACAGGTCGTAGAAGAGGTGAACAGAAGCTGTCATGTGCAAGCTGCCTGGGGTCCACTCGGGTGTTGCAGGTGACGCGATATGCACGCGGGCGCCCGGCTAAACCTTCCCTTGTTTCGGCAAGCCCAATGTGTCCACCTGTGCTGTCCGCGAGACATTCACCAACCATGTCAGCGAGCTATTTCCAGGAGCGTAGTACTCCTGCTTCCCAGAATGGCGTGTCTCCTACTTCCCCCCATATTGCAGCAGCATCACGTGGAGTCAACGCTCTCTCCAGTCGAATAACCAGCGTCCTGTCGGCCTCATACGCTGACCTGGAAATTCGGGGCGCATTGTATACACTAGATGAGCGCAGTGTCCACAACACGGCAGAGACGCGTCGACATATCCGACTCGATGTCCAGCAGGAAGTGATTGAATGCAATGGCGAGATTGTCAAGGACTTCGGAAAAGTCGCAGAGGTTTGTTACTTTCCGGTGAGCAACCTTAATTCGCGTGCTGAGTAAATTGTAGCAACTCAAGCGCATTGGAGCAGCCATCAACAGCTTGAATAGCTCTTGCGCAGACATGCGTGCCCATATCATAACTGCGGCCCGTGAAACTGGTCCTGTCCTGGAGGAAGCCACCAGTCTTATCAACCAAAAGAAGCAGGTCGAAACCAAAAATCAGATACTACACGCTTTTAGCTCACACTTCCGGATCACTGATGATCAGGCCACTGTCCTGACATCCACCGCAGAGCCGGTACATGAAGAGTTCTTTCAGATCTTGACCAAGGTAAAAAAGATCCACCACGATTGCCAAGTTCTATTAGGCACCGAGGACCAACATCTTGGTCTTGAGATCCTAGAGCAGAGTTCAAAGGCACTAAATGGAGCTTTCCAGAAACTCTACCGCTGGATACAGCACGAGTTTAAGACTCTGGATTTGGAAAATCCTCAGATTAGCGCATCTGTTCGACGGTCCCTGCGGGTGCTAGCAGAACGACCTACCCTGTTTCAAAGCTGCCTTGATTCTTTCGCAGAAGCCAGAGAAGCGATTCTGTCTGAGTCTTTCCACGCAGCCCTGACCGGTACCAACTCGGCCGCTTCGCACATCGCAACGAAGCCAATCGAATTCTACGCACACGACCCTCTACGATATGTCAGTGATATGCTGGCTTGGGCACACTCAGCTACAGTGTCGGAGAGGGAAGCACTGGAGGTGTTGTTCATTTCGGATGGCAACGAAATTAGCCGTTCTATTCAGGCCGGTTTAGAGAGCGAGCCCTGGCTCAAAGGCGACGAAGAACAGGAGGTTTTTGATGGAAGAAAGGCATTGGATCAACTTGTTAGTCGTGATCTGACAGGTGTTGCACGGCTGCTCAGACAGAAGACCGAGCAAGTTATCCAGAGCCACGAAGACGCAACACTCGCCTACAAGATCGCCAATCTGATTGGCTTCTACAAGGGCACTTTTGTCAAACTGCTCGGGCAGGGGTCGGACATTCTTGATCTGTTTGATACGCTTCAGGCCTCAGCGATGCGTCAATTCCGAGCAAACATGCGCGACCATGTGGCCACAGTTCAGAGCGACCTGGCTGTGGCACCTGTGGATCTCTCACCTCCTGACTTCTTGGAGCAAGCCTTACAGACGTTGAAGGTGCTCGCAAAGAGCTACGACACCTCTGTAGCAGCTGTTGACGAGTCGAACAACGGCTTCCAGACTGTACTGACTGAAGCTCTGGACCCATTCCTTGGTGGCTGTGTAAATCTTCAAAAGGGCATGGAACAACCCGACAGTGCCGTGTTTGCCATCAACTGCCTCCTCGCTGTCAAGGATGCATTGTCGAGCTTCACATTTGCAACAGAGCGAGCTGCTGAGATGGGCGAGACGATTGACGAACATGTTGCAGCGCTTGTCGATTATCAGCACCAGTATCTTCTCCATGAGTCTGGACTCATGGCACTTCACGGGGCACTTTTGAATATCACAGATGCACCCGAGAGCCTGAAAAGTATTACACGAGTGGCCGCCTTTAAACCGGAAGCACTGGTAGCTACCAGCCAACAACTCGACGAATTCCTTCCATCTGCGCTCATCGATGCCGCAGAGAACCTGAAGCAATTACGCAACCGATCCATGGTTCAGGAAATCACCGAGGGCGCAGCGGCTAGGTTCTGCAAGGACTTTGAATTTGTGGAAAGCAAGATCGTTGCAGCTGATGATCTACTCTACGATGAAGATGATGAAGAAATCAAGCCAGGGCTCAGAGACTTGTTTCCTCGTACCAGTGGAGAGATCAGGGTTTTGCTCAGCTAGATGCCATTGTACTGTGTATGTAGATATGCCCGACTGCTCCAGAGAATGCTGCGTGAAACAAACACTTGTTTGCGCCAACGTGCAGCGTGTCGTTCTCTACTCCAATCTGCGTGTAGTCGTGACTCCGCGAGCTCAAGCACTCTTCAGCTGTGACTATTGCAGTCGTTTCTTCTCCCACTCTTCAGGCGTGTGGCATTTGGGTGTCCAGGCATGTATCGCGGCAATTTCTTCCTTGAGTGCTGCATTCACCAGACGATGTCTTGCCAGTGTTGTCTTCTTGGCAAACTGTGGTGAGACTATGATGGCCTCGAACATTTGCCCGCATCCGCCTGCCAGGAACATTAGTGTGTGATGTCGTGACGCTGCACCGGTCCTTTGCAACGCAGATGCCGGAGGATCTCCCGACTTCTCAACGAGGATGAACGTCGCACGACATACCACTCATATCCTCGATCTCAACATGTGTTGCACCGAGAACTGTCTCGAGCTTTTGCCTGATGGCCTCGGGCGTGACGCCGGAAGTCGCTGCATTGCGGGCGGCCTCGTCATCTGTGCGTGCGCTCATGATTGTTGGGTTTGAAGGGTCGACGAATAGCTGGTCAAGTGATTTGGTAAGTTTGTGACGTGGATCCATCGCGTTACTTTTGCAATGCGATGATGTGCTATCTTCGGATCTGATAAGAAGACCCTGTCGACAGAAACTCGGGTTTGTGGCGTCAGCAGGCGGTGACGTAGCGCAGGACACGAACACGAAGTTTGATGTTGGAGGGGAACGCGTCGTCCAGTGCAACATCTCGTGAGCATTGCAATTGGGACACCGAGGTGCGTCTGCGCAGGACTACACACAAACAAGGCATTAATTGCATGTTCTTCTCGACGTTGAAACGCTCCTTTGCTGCAACAATGAGTGCGCATCACAGCTCTGCGCCTTTCTCAAAGGCCGTGGTAAGGGCCATGCAAAAGCTGTAGGTGTTGCTTGCTCCCTTTGCATGCAACATTGTGGGCTGACGGCCCCATGGCTATCCCAAAGCGCTTGCAGACAACTCTTGGGACAACACGGGACTGTTGTTAGAGGCTCCCTTCGACCCTTCCCGTCGTCAGGACAACACCGTGTTGCTCACCATCGACCTCACCAAGGCTGTCGCCGACGAAGCCATCGCACTGAGGTCGTCGATCATAGTCGCGTACCACCCAATCATCTTTCGAGGCCTCAAGTCCCTCACCCTTGCCAACTCTCAGCAGCAGACACTCTTGCGCCTTGCCAGCCATGGAATCAGCGTGTACAGCCCACACACCGCCGTCGACGCAGCACCAGGAGGACTCGGCGACTGGCTGGCCGACATTGTGACCGGGACGAAGACGAGCTACGATGCCTCGCCGTCCGCGGAAGCGACCCCAGCACCTCAAAGCGAAGGCGACCACGATCCATTTGTACAGCAAAAAGGAGGGGCCACACTGTCCGTTCAACGACCCACTTTCCAGCTGCAGCATCACCCCAGCCAGACCACCCTACGCCTGTCAAGAGATCCGCCCCAGACAACATCTGTTCCCCACACCCGCCGTCCTGTTGTTCCCCAGTTGCCTGAGATCAAGACACATCCAGGCGCAGGCATGGGACGCATTGTGGAGTTCAGCAATGCGCAGCCACTAACAACTCTGCTGGATCGCATAGGTAAAGGTTTGAACAATCCAAAGGGTTTTCCCATCGCAATTCCACAGGACGCCAACATCGGGGACATTGAGATACGAAGTGTGGGCATTTGCGCAGGCTCAGGAGGATCGTTGCTCGCAAACCTGGATGTCGATCTGCTGTTCACAGGAGAGATGAGTCACCATGAGGCACTGGCTGCTATCGAGAAGGGTCAGGTTGTCATCAACTTGTTCCACAGCAATTCAGAGAGAGGGTTTTTGGCTGAAGTTCTCAGGGAGCAACTGGAAGATACGATTGAGGGAGAATGGTCGGTGGTCAGAGAGGAGGAAAAGGGTAATGAGAGGCTGAAGGAGGCGTTGGCACACGATGAATTTGAGGTTGCGGTCAGTGAGGCGGACAGGGATCCGTACGGCATCTTGGTATTAAAAGGCAATGCCGAAGAGTAGCGTGTACAATAACGAGAAATTGTTTGTTGATGAGCGAGATGGCCTCAGTGCGGATCAAAAGGAGGGTCGGCCACAACTGTCATCGAACTTTATCGCGTAAATGAGAAATGCGATGAAGGAACAAGGACATACTTCTTGGACGATCAGCCCTGTACTAATAAGTAACGTAGTGGTATTATCACAAAACCAATAATCTATGCCAACGCCAGGGTATACCAGGCCATAAGATGAACACTCAAGCACAAATCAAACATAAATCTCGACGACCGTTGTCTGCCAACAAGATACCATCTGGGTCAAGACGTCTCGCTTCCGTTCCTCAATGCCAGCTTCTCCAAAGTCTTGGGGTCAAACTCCTGGTTCTGCGGCATCTGTGCCAACCAGCTCGGTGGCGCCATACCAGTTTGATCATGGATAGTGGAAAGGAGAGGGGGCAGGCTCTGAAACAGGTTTCTGATGGGTGCGGTCGCATCCGCTGTGCCCTCACTGCCCTGTGCCCCTGTGTTCCAGACATTGATCTTGGGCTGCAGGCCCTGGATCGCCTTTGCGTTGGCGTTGGCCAGTTGCTGGTACGTCCCATTACTCAGCATCATCCACTGCATCAAGCCTTGCGGTCCGCCAAGCACAGTCGCCATCTCGCCGTACGCTTTCGCCATTGCAGATAGGCCCTCTGCCTCGCGCTGTTGCGAGATGAGATGTGCGTGTGCCTCTCTTTCCCGACGGAAATACTCGGCTTCCGCTTTGCGCTTCTCGACGAGGAAATAGGCCTCGGCCTCTCTCTCCTTTGCTTTGAAGTCTGCGTCTGCATCCTGTAGGCGGCGGTACGCTGCTGCATCGGCGTCAGCCTGCTCGGAGAACTTCTGACCTTCGGCAGCGCGCTGCTGTGCGTAGAGATCTGCGTCGGCCTTCTGCTGGCTTGACTCTTTCTCGATACGAGCTTGCACGACTTTGGTGGCCCTCTGGTGCTCGAGTTCCATTAGTCCACGCGTCTTCTCGACTTCGGTGTTGAGATGGGCATCGCGCTGCTCGGCTTCGCGCTTCGCGTTGATGCGGGCAATGTTTAGTTCGTTGCCAATTTGAATTTCTTTCTGCGTCAGCTTGGCGTCGGCGGTGGCTTTCTCTGCTTTGCGTTCGGTTTCCAGGACGGCAGTGGCCGCGTGGATTTTGGCAACCTCCTGCTTTGTCTTGCCTTGCTTTTCGGCTTCACCAACTTCTCCTTTCATGCGAGCATCGGCGACATCGACCTTGGCTTGGTTGAGGGCGCCTTCGTGCGCTTTGCGGGAGAGGAAGGCGAAGTACTCGGAGCCGGGAGTGTCTTGGAGTTCCTTGACGTTGGCGTTGTAGATGCAGAGGCCGAATTGATCGAGTTCGCTCTGGACAGACTGGATAACCTTGTCTCTGAATACCTTCCTCTCGCGGAACAGCTCCTCCATGGTCATAGTCGAAACAATGCTCCTGGTCTCGCCCTCGATGATACCCTTGACGATGTCTTGGACATGATTGCGGCCGTCGACGCCAGCAACAGAGACAGTGCCCTTGCTCACTGCCGCGGTCGGCCGGCCATCAGACTCGCCAGTCAGAAGAACAGCGTACTTCTCAAGCGAGATCATATCGTCTGCTGGGCCGATGGTGAAGACGGCCGGGAGCGAGAATTTGAGCTTCTCGATCGTCATGGCCTGTAACGACATGGAAAAGTCAAAGGGTGTGATGCTGATCTTTGATACTTTTTGAAAAGGATAGACGAAGGCCTGGAGAGTCAGTGACTTTGACGAGGAAGTATGCTAGGACGTGAACTGACTTTCTTCTGGATCTTGACCTTTTCAATCCCCACGCCCGTCACGACGAGGTAGGAGTTTGGCTCTGCGACATGGTATCCAGGCATTGTTGCGATATCTGAGTTGTCGCCGTACAGTTGCAATGTATTGAATGTTGGAGGGAGGCTCCTAATCTTGAAGTTCCTTTTATGGACTTATGGCTCAATCAGTTATTGACGGTAGTCATGCAAACGCAATGAGCAAGATCGAGCGAGTATCCAAGAATGGATCTTAAGTTGTCGATGGTGTTGCATGACGAGCGCAATCCAATACCTTTATAACAGCTATTCGTTATTCCAACGCAACCGATGGTTGCATAGCCCCTGCAAGCCGAAGACATACAGACCCCCAAAGTGGCACCGGTGAGGCACGGGGTCCGCGTGCACGGCCCGTCCGATTGGTTGTCTTTCATGGGAACCTGAAGTCAGCCTTGGGCTCAGCCACGCTCACCTGACCAAAGCCTTGCCTTGATTATGAGGTCAAGATTCGCTTACGTAGAGGAGATTTCCGAGCGCGGTGAACTCAAGCGTTGACCTTTTCTTACGCATTTTGGCCTTGATCAGTTCTGTCTACGAAGGCTGAAGCACCCAGCAAGACTCAAGTGTAGACTAGGCAGCAGCAATATCCGGCGACGACCCTGGACCAGATCCGAATTTGCAAAGGCCTTTGATTCTCTCTCGGACGACCTCCACAGACCAAAGTTGTCGAGCATATCCATGCCAAGCTTTTCGGCCCGGGCCAATACTTGAGCTTCTTTTGAGGGTCCATAATTGGCTCAACCCCGTTTATCAGATCATTGAGGCTCTTCAGAACCAAGGGTGATCAGTCACGAGGTACTCACCGATTGAGCTCAGGCTCTTATATGACGCAGATCATTGAGGCCGAAAGGAAAACCCAACGGGTAAAACGGTCTCGAACATTGCCACCACCTGGACTGGTATTGGCAGCCCAGACACAATCAACATCCTCTTATCTGTTGCGCTTGCCGGCATTGGAGAGTAGAGGTTGCCACGCTATTAGTACTGGTCACCCGCATTACAAACCACTGTTTACACATCTTTCGTCTGGAGCGCAATAATGTCGCGAGTTGAGAAGGAAGAGCTGCCGCCATCGTATACAGAAGTGCCAAACTTCTCCCGGCCAAATGCACATCGAGGCCAGCAAATTCTTGACCAGTTGACCCTCACACGCGCACACCATATTCAATCCGTCATCGACAGCCACATTATCCCGCTCGTCGAGGAGCGTGCCTCATATGGCATCGCGCAGACAACAATCGCCATGCTGCCATCAGACATTCCACTCCCTGCAGAGCAAGAGAAATCCGAGTTCAGCTTCGACACGGACACATCCAAGGCTGTGGGGGTACTCGGCTTTGCATCTGAAGAGGAGCCAAATGTGGTCCGGCTTGAAGGGCAGATGAATCGCACGGAGTTTTGGAGAGTTCAAGCGATCATCGTGGAGCTAGAAAGGGTGTTGAGGGACTCACTGAATGCGAGTCCGCAGCTGAGGAGTCCAACCAGGGAGAGAAGCGAATTCGAGGCGCCACACAAGCAGAAAAGAAACTTCTTTGCAAAGTTCGTTGGCAGAGGCGAGGAGGAACATTCTGCGAGTGGGAGTCCCGAGGTCGGCATCAAGAAGATGGAGGAGACGGGGCTGGTGTTGGTAAAGGCCAGATTGGAGGAGATATCGCTTCGGACGTTGAGTGATTTTGGACTGTACGACACCATGTCAAAACAATGTGTAATCATCAGGATCGATGCGAGGTGTTGAGTGGAGGATCACACCGCTATATAACTACGGGTTGTGAGCCATTTCACAGTATGTTTTATGTAGAGTGCGGGCTAGCTGATTCGTGTGTGATTTGCTGGATTGTCGCTGGATATGTTCTCTTACTATCGTAATTGATGCAACATAACCCAGCAGGCCGAAGCCAAACGCGCAGACTGGTAGTATGCAATTGATCTTGTCGAAAGCAAGCGAATCAGCCGCCATGGTCGAGGTTTCGATCGCGTGCTTGGAAGCTAGACAAAAATCCTTGTTTGAGAATGACGAAGTGTTCTGTCGATACCAAGAGCGAGGCGTGCAAACTAACGTGGACTGACTGGTATTCCCGCATTGTGGTTCACGGGCTACATTCGTTTGATGATGCGTGACCGACCGAGGCTGAACAGCGCCACGATGTGGGGTAGTTTCGTTGTTTGGTGTCCGCAGGCCAAAGCAGTAGTGCAACGTGAGACGTTGTTGATGATGTGGAGAACAGCGACAAGCGTCAAGTCTCAGCAGGTTTCTTTTCGCCTTGGTTGTCGAACCCGAGTTTCTCCAACTGCCGAACCAGCTCGTTGATCTTGATAACCTTCTCAAACTGCTCTGGCAGCAAACCTTCGCCTTTGTCTTTCTTGTCCTTCAACTCTCGGGCTTGGCGCAACTTCTTGACCAGCTTCTTCGCTTCTTTCTCCTTCTCGGCCTCGGGATCAATTACTTTTGCAGGCTCAACAGGCCCGTCAGACTTGGCGGACTCGGTAGGCTTGGTGGACTCGGCAGGCTTCTCGTCCTCCTTCTCAGCAGCAGCCTTCTTGCGGGCTTCTCTGCGCTTAGCGTTCTTGTTGGCTGTGTTGCTAGTCTTGGCGGGGTCCTCCTCTTTCTTCAGGCTCTCAGCGCCTGGCACGCCGGCCTTGGCTCGGGTTCGAAAACCTTCGGCGGTCCTGTTCTTGTAGAGCTCGACGTCCTCGGGCGGACGGTAGCCCGGGCGCACGCGGATTTCTTTGCGGACAGAGCCGTCGGGGCGCACTGACGAGGGAATGTGACGTTCGCCGGTAGAGGAAGTGGCGATGCCAGCACGCGAGACGGGGTTGCTCTCGACGGAAGGCATGTTGGGCGGAGGGCAGTACTGGCTCTCGAGTGCGGAGGACCAGGGCGGACTGGCGGGGCGACGAGGGTGGTGGGGTGATGGGAGGGCGGTGGTGCAGTGCGAGGTGTGGAGGTGCAGGCGCTGCAGGCTGTCGGTTGCTGGTGGATCTGCTCTTGCTCGCGGGGCAGCACTGCGGGCGTCGCGGCGCCCGGGGTCCTCGCGGCGCAGAGACGGTACAGTGCGAGCAAAATTGGCGGGCGTCGAAGTTGTCGGGCAGGCGCGGGCGGCCAATCAGCGGGCGGCCAATCAGCGGGCGGGCCCGGTGTGGCATTCTCTCGTCGGCAGACCGCGAACCTCGCCCTCGCCATACCCGCCGTAGCACCACCACATCCGCCTCTGTAGCCTCTTGCGCTCTCCAACACCCTCACAATGGCCGGCGTAAGTCAATTGACGACCCGTTGCGGCCGCTGGGCCCGTGCTAACCGCGCCGTGTGCAGTTCGCAAACACCATCTACAAGCAAGGCACCCCCCTGGACGAGCCCATGGCCGCAGCATACTGACAGGCGAGCGCAGCACTGTCTTCAGGAGCAACATCACGCTCCTGGGCACCGTTTTCGCCACTGCCTTTGGCATGCAGCTGTACGTCGCACCCCCGGCCGGCGAGGCAGCGCGAGACAAGTACTGAGACTGGACACAGGGCTTTCGACACAGGCTCCGAGCGCATCTGGGACGGCATCAACCGCGGCGTATGTGCAGCCTCCCCGCCACGCGACCAGGCTAACCGTAAGGACAGCGCCAGTGGAAGGACATCAAGCAGCGGTACATGGAGGCCGCCGAGGACGACGAGTAGCGGGACGGAGGACGGGAGCATCGTGGAGGGCTGGAGCATGATGGAGGGCTGGGCCGGACGGAGGGCTGGAGTCAGAAGCCATAGACGGATCTTCCCTGCGCTTCTTCGAGACGGGCACTGTACATTGGGATGTATTCTACAGCTTGCACAATACGAGGGCAACGTGATGACGACGCACCGCCCGCCGCTCTCTGCACCGCTTTCTGCACCGCTCTCTGCACCGCCGCACGCGTGCTGGTCCTGCCGTAGCCTCGCCATCTGTGGAGTAGTGCCTGCATTGTGAAGACCACCCCGAGTGACTGTGCACGGCCTGTCTGCCTGTCACGGACGGCCGCCTGCAAACGCAGCCCCGTGAATCTCGCGCACACCACATGGTCGCCTGAAGTGAGGTCGTCCTGCAGCCAAGATGAACACGCCCATGTCAAATCTGCACGTGAGCCGAGGCGGACGCAGCGGTGCGGCGGCGTCTGAGCGCTGTGCTTGGGGGGTGGCAGCTATGACATAGCTCCGCAACTTTCACACGCCGCCTGCCTCGCTCGACCACACACCCGCCCCGCGACCAACACCCGGCCGCGCCTTCCCCCCGCCGTGGCAGGTCCACCCCCCGAGCAATCGCACCTCGTCCGGCCGCCCGCCCCACCGCCCGCGTCTCGAGGGCCTCGTGCGCACAGCGAGCACAGCGAGCACAGCGAGCACAGCGACCGCCCGCCCTCGTCCGCGACCCGCAGCTGGCGCGCGCCATGTACATATCGCCGCTGGAGCAGGAGCTCTGCCGCAACCTGCGCGAACTGCCCCGGCGCCATGGCTACCGCTTCACTGCCGAGGCAGACCGCGACCTGCGCGCCACGCTCTTCCGCTCGCTCGCCGGCCATGAAGCCCACATCCCGCTCTTCTTCCCCTCCGGCTTCCCCGTCGACCAGGAGAAGCCGTGGAGCCTGCGCGACGCCCAGGGCGCCATAGAGGGCGCCGAGTACACGCCTGCCGCCAAGGGCAAGCCGTGCGGGCACATCTTCAAGAACGGCGAGGGCACGTATCGCTGCAAGACGTGCACCACCGACGACACCTGCGTCCTCTGCGCCCGCTGCTTCGACGCCTCCGACCACGACGGCCACCAGGTCTTTGTCAGCGTCTCGCCCGGCAACTCAGGCTGCTGCGACTGTGGCGACGAGGAGGCCTGGGCACGGCCTGTGCACTGCAACATACACTCGCCCGACGCAGACTCGGCCAGTAAGACGGCCGGCAAGGCGAAGCAAGGTTCATCGTTGCCTGACGAAGTGCTCGAGAGCATACGCATGACCATTGCACGGTCTTTGGACTACCTGATCGATGTCTTTTCGTGCTCTCCCGAACAGCTGCGGTTGCCCAAGACTGAGGAATCCGTCTTGCAGGATGAGCGCAACTCACGTCTGACCTCAAAATGGTATGACCCGGGCGATCAGACCGAGCCCGACCAAGAGTACTGCCTCGTGCTCTGGAACGACGAGAAACACACCGTAACCGATGTACAAGAACAAGTAGCCCGCGCCTGCAAACAAAAGCAGGCCTTTGGCCTCGCCAAGGCCCACGAAGTCAACGATGTTGGCCGCAGTGCTGTCGTCTACTGGTCAGAGCTGAAAGAGCTTCTACGCATGGCCAAAATCATCGAAGAGATCAAGCTGACCGTGACCATTCGCTCCGCACGAGATACCTTCCGGGAGATGATGGGCGGCGCCATTGTCGAGTGGATTTCTGACATCGCCGGATGCAGCGCAGGCGATGATCACCAGGTTCTTCGACGCACCGTCTGTGAGGAGATGTTGAAGCCATGGCGCGTTGGAAGCGCAGCCTCCAATGAAAGCATCGGCAAAGACGGTCTAGACGATCACGAGCTTGAGGACAGAGAGAATGAGGAGAGGAGTTTCTTTCGAGGACTCGTACCTATTGCTCGGCGACCTCAGATCATCAGGATACGGCGCCAGCGCACAGCCGATAGGACGGACGACACAACTGCTTCTGATGACGAATTTGACGACGGCGACGATGAGGCCGAGGGCACTGCAGATGCCGGAGAAGAGATGGACATTGACGAAGTTGGCGCTCAGGACAATGATGGAGATGTAGAAATGGAGGCGTTTGAGAGCGCAGATGAAGCGCTGGAAACATCCGAGGCCACCATGGCAGGCTACCCTGCTCCACCTCCACCTCCACCTGCTCCGTCGCAGTTCTCAACAGGCCATAGAGCACGTCATGAGCAGAGTGATACTCCTGCGGAATCTGACAGTGAGCCTTTAGTAGGTGCGCCCTCACTAAGCCACGTCGAACCTCTGATGACGGTACCTGGAACACCCCACACACGGTCGCTTCCAATGAGACCATCGCGACCTCCGCAGTACTGGATGGAGAAGCCAGACGGTTATGGCAGACGACCTGGGACACCGGCTCACGAGGATCTCTGGCAACGCCTTCGTCTGGACCGCCTCATCTTGTACGATTTGCGCATGTGGAAACAACTTCGAATCGGCATTCGTGACGTTTTCATCAGCACAGTGGTTTCCATTCCAGAATTCAAGCGTTTGCTTGGCCTGCGCTTTGCTGGCGTCTACACTGGTCTTGCACAATTGTTCCTTATTGCCGACCGGGAGCCGGATCACTCAATCATCAATCTGTCCCTTCAGATGTTGACAACGCCGTCTATCACTTCGGAAGTAGTGGAGCGAGGCAACTTTTTAACGAACTTACTTGCCATTCTCTACACCTTTCTTACCAATCGTCAAGTCGGCTACCCAGCCAACGTCGACCCAAAGGCCACCCTGGCTTTTGAGCAAGGCGCTGTGACAAATCGACGATTACATCACTTCTTCATGGATACAAAGTATCTGTTAGCGTCAGAATTTGTGCAAGACAAGATCCGTGAACAACCGCGTTATCTATTACAGTTCTTGGACTTGGTCAAACTCCACCAAGGGATATGTCCGAATCAACGTGCTGTCGGCGAGCATCTCGAGTTCGAGTCAGAGGCTTGGATTAGTGCATCGCTCATCACTAGAGAGATCAACAAGCTTTGCCGACACTTTGCGGACTCCTTCACATGGAAGAATGACGAAGATGCCACGAGCATGTGTCGTGCTCTCCGGGCTACGGCGGAGGTAGTGACTATCAACTCGTTGGGCGCTGAGCGCAGACGGTTTGATCAGGCTGAGCTCAAAGACGAAACCAAGTTCAAAACATTGGAAGTCTTCGAGTTTGATGCCGCGTCATCAACGTCAAGTTTATATGGTCCCAGTTACAAGATCGTCGACTATGTTGTCGCAAAGGAGAATATGAGCTTCCACCACGCTCTCCACTACACGTTGTCCTGGTTGATCGACCAAGCAAGAAGTATGCCGCCAGACCACGTGCGGCAGCTGCTTCATTTTACGCGCGATGAGTTGCAAATTCGCTCAAACTCGGCCACCATCCCCTCTCATCGACCTGAGGACTATTTGCTTGCAGTCTTCGACTTCCCTCTTCGAGTGTGTGCTTGGCTAGCTCAAATGCGGGCGGGAATCTGGGTCAGAAATGGAATAACTCTACGCCATCAGATGAATCAATACAGGAGCGTATCACAAAGGGACGTGTGTCACCAAAGAGATCTCTTCCTACTGCAATCCGCTCTGGTCTTGTGCAACCCGTCGGTATTTCTGGCTTCGATGATCGATCGGTTTGGGCTCATAGGTTGGACTACTGGGAAGTACGACGCAAGTCACCACGGCTTCGAAGACGCTCAAGCTATCGACGTTGTTGAAGACTTTGTTCACCTCCTGATCATACTTCTCAGCGATCGAACCTGCCTTCTCCCTGTCGAAGAAAGCAACGAGTCGCATCTCGCTGCCATGCGACGAGATATTGCGCATGTGCTGTGCTTCAAGCCACTCTCTTTCTCTGATATGACCGCACGGTTGTCAGACCGGATACAGAATATGGATGAATTTCCTGAGGTCCTTCGTGAGATGACCAGATTCCGAGCACCTGAAGGATTGTCCGATAGTGGTACATTCGAGTTGAAGGAACAATACCTTGACCTCATGGACCCCTACGTCCATCAGTATAATCGGAACCAACGAGAAGAAGCCGAAACCATCTATAGGAACTACAAGGCAAAACAGACCGGAAAACAGGCCAGCGATATTGTTTTTGAACCCACGCTTCGACCCATACCATCTGGTCTTTTCCAAAACATCTCTGGCTTTACAAGAACACCGCTGTTTACTCAAGTCATGTACTACCTCCTAGGCTATGGCCTACAAGCGGCAGCTGTCACTCCTACCATACCTGCCACCCGCGTGGAAACGTACATTCAATTTGTGCTCCAATTGCTTCTAGTCGCTATCCTCGAAGACAAATCTGAGCAACGTGACTGGTCCGAGGAAATGCCCGATTCTTTGGTAGCTTCTATTTTGACAAAATCCGCCAACGTCGGCATACCCGAGCGTCCGACCACCCTCTCACTTCTTTTAGCCATACAAGAGAAGGAAGAATACAAGGGTTGCGAGTCAAAAATTAATTTGATTTTACACAGACTAAAGCAACGGCAACAGCACAAGTTCATTGTGGCAGCTGCAGCTCTGAACGTCCCAACTGAGAGGATGGATACTGCATCACCAGCTAGCTTTGGGTTGGAGGAGAAAGAACTGAAGAAGAAGCAGGCTTTGGAGCGACAGGCAAAAGTTATGGCAGCTTTCAAGGAGCAGCAAGGCAAATTCATGGCCAATCAAGACTTCGACTGGGGAGAAGACGACTTCAGCGACCTAGAGGATGAGGATGGCGGCCTGGTCGAACAAGAGAAAACCTTCAAATATC
This sequence comes from Boeremia exigua, assembly GCF_020726555.1. Taxonomy (NCBI): domain Eukaryota; kingdom Fungi; phylum Ascomycota; class Dothideomycetes; order Pleosporales; family Didymellaceae; genus Boeremia; species Boeremia exigua. The sequence continues at coordinate 1,317,956 of NW_025763518.1, read as the reverse complement.
CCTCGGGAACCTGCATTTTGTGTCAAGAAGAGACAAACGATCAAAAGCTCTACGGAACCTTCGGATACGTTTCCAAAAGCCGCATACTCCGTCAAACCGACCTACAAGACGAGGAATGGGTAGATGAGGTAACGCAAGCGCCTGTCAGTCTCGATCGCTCAGCGGACGAGATTCGGCCATTCGGAGTTTCGGGGAAAAATCGACAGACTGTCGAGAAGGTCAATGCCAACGGAGAACGTGTTGTATCAGAGAGGCAGACCCTTGGTAAAGGCTTCCCACGCACCCATCTCAAATCAGGCCCCGTATCTACTGGGTGCGGTCATATTATGCACTATGCTTGTTTTGAGGTCTACCTTCAGGCGACTCAGCGCAGACATGTTGGACAGATTGCAAGGAACCACCCCGAACGCCCTGAATTCAAGGAGTTCATGTGCCCTCTGTGCAAAGCTCTGGGTAATATGTTCCTACCGATCATATGGAAGCCGAAAAAGATACTTCATCCAGGTGCTCTAGAGACAACAGCAACGTTTGTGGAGTGGCTTGAGACTGGTGTGGCCACGATGCACAAGGGGCTCGAGGACGATAGAGGCAAGGTCTCAGCTGCAGAACTTGGTCATGACCGGAAGGCGCTGTACAACTACGGTCAACAAGATTTTGTCCACAACATTGCAGGTCTCCTTCCAGATCTCATTAGAGCACCGGTCTTCCCACCGCCCGCGCAAGCTGCAACAGCGCCACTGCATCGACACCATTTTCAAATTCCAGCCTTCTTGTCAGGAGCTGCGAGAGAGCCTGAGCCTGAGTCTGCTCTGCCCGTCACGCCGATGACTGAGCTCTTCAAAGTGTATCAGAGATTACGAGACACTCTTGTTTCGAACAACATTCCTTCGGCCTTCACACATCGACCCTCCGTGACCGGGGCTGACATAGAGGACTTGACGCATACGGATTCTCTCACACAAGCCCTGGGTTATTCGATCTCTGCTGTGGAAATTGCTCAACGTGGTGTACAGTCGGATTTCGTTAGAGGCACATTAGTCGATAAGATCTCACCGCAGACATTGACCCATCTCCAGATCTTATCCGAGACAGTTTCATCATACATCGCTATCGGTAGTCTCGGAGGCCAAGGATCCAGTTTCACAGAAGTAGAGTACCTTCGTACTCAGTTCGAACAAGTTCGTCAACTTTTTGTTGGCCATCCTGGTGTTTTTGATCCCGAAGTCTTACCCCTCGATCTCAAGACGGTCGCGCCTCTCTTGTGCATGGATCCATTTGTCTTCCTTACGCAATGCGCAGCAGGCATTGTACCTGCTGCAGGCCTTGAAATCCATCACGTCTTGCGTTTGTGTTACCTGGCAGAGATGGTACGCGTCATCCTGGCGTACACCGGAACTACAGGTGACCAGCAGACCATACCGCACAACCAGCATCCAGAGCGCTTTATTAATTCGGAAAAAGTCAGCGGAGGCTCGTTTTCCCCGGATCAATTGAATGGCCTGCTCTTCTTTGTATGCGCTGTCTTCAACGTAGCAAGTATGGAAGACTCGCCGGCCTCTCTGGATATCGACAACATGCCCATTCCCGACCAGTTCAAGAACCCTAACTTTCTCTACTTCATGTATACCATGATGTCATCATACGCTCTTCCATTTCTCCGCAAAGCTGTCATTCTCATGCATGTTCGGTATGGGATTGAGCTACCCCATACACCAATGGATCAGGTTAACGAGTCTGAGCTGTCACGTCTCACCACAGTCCTACGTCTCCCCACTCTCCACGAAATCTGCTCATCTTTCGCCACCCGCTCCAACTCGGGGCACATCACACGTTCGATCGTTGGTGGCTGGGTGCGGCACCTGTTGTGGGCTCAGGCAGGAAACCAACCCTTGCGCCCAACCATGTCACTGTCACATCCCGCCATCTTTGAACTCGTTGGCCTACCCAGGACATACGACACACTTACCGACGAAGCAATACGCAGAAAGTGCCCGACAACAGGCAAAGAGCTTACAGACCCCGCGCTGTGCCTGTTCTGCGGCGAGATTATGTGCTCGCAGGCCGTGTGCTGCATGACAGGCAAGGGCCAGACCCAGAGGGGTGGTTGCAATCAGCACCTTACAAAGTAAGTCATATCTGCCTCGACCCCAACAAATCTGTGCCAGGAGTCTCTTGGTTACTGACCCTCTCCAGGTGCGGCGGTCAAATCGGAATCTTCGTCCACATTCGCAAATGTATGGTTCTCTTTCTCAACAAGAATCATGGTACCTGGGCCGTGGCCCCCTACCTTGACAAACACGGTGAAGTCGACCCCACGCTGCGCCGCCACCACCAATTGTTCCTCAATCAGAAACGCTACGATGCGCTGCTGCGCAAGGTGTGGCTCGACGGCGGCATTCAGAGCCTTATTGCGCGTAAGCTCGAGGGCGATATCAATAATGGCGGGTGGGAGACGTTGTAAGGAGGGTGCAGAAAGGGGATGGACTGCAGGGCACGTGAGGGAGTTGATCCGAAGGGGTTGTGTGTGCTGTGCATGCACGGCGCTGGAGACGCCGCCGCACTGCGTAGTCCGGAGTCTTTGCATTGTGCAGTCGCGTAGTTCTGTATCGACAACAAAGGCCTTGGATGGCGGGTTTTGAAGTTTCGAATTCGTACTTCCTGACGCTACCGAGCATGCGTGTGCATCGCCAGAAACAGGTGTACAAGGTGTGGCATCTACAATGGTATTCCTACTTGATCTTACAATTAGAGGTACGACGGCAGTGACGGCGCAGACCCGCCTATTGCGATGTCTGCTGCGGCCTGCATGTCGGCGCCTTACTTGGATTCGTGTTTAGTTTCGTCTTTGAAGTCGTGGTGTACTTCGCCCTCGACCGTGTTGTGTCCTTCATCCCCAATCCTCGTATCCATCTTTCCCGCCGCTTTCCCATCATGTTCCGTTGACAATATTTTGCCTTGTTTCCCCTCGACAACGGATTCTGCAAAGCCTTCGTCGCTCAGGAATCCAAAGCCAACGTCTAGGTCGACATCGTGTGCAGGTGCTTGGCGAGGCGCTTCTTCGAGCGACTGCTGGGAGGCTTTTTCCAGCGGCGCATTGGCCGGTGGTGACGAGGGCTCCTGCGTCGAGGCGTCATTTGCATTTTCGACAAGCGGCACATGCGTCTCCTTTACCGCAGTCACCGCCCTCCTTAGCCGCGGCACGGGCACCGTACCCTTCTCTCTGCGGCCATCCTCAACACCGACCCGCTCCGCGACCACCGTGCGCCACTTTCGGATCTCCTTGATGCCCTCGCCAAACTGCTCCATGCCGTACACCATCTGCATTTCCCTGCCCAGCTTGCCGCTGCGCGCCATGTCGAATTCCTTAGTAACCTGGTCCAGTAGCGCGAGCGTATCAGCGTTAAACTCGATCGCGCCGTTGTGCATTTCTGTCAGGAGCGACACGAGCAGCGGGTACGACGACTGCTGCAGCCACGCGGTGCGCAGAAGTAGAGTGTACAGCGCTGTTGTTGCGCCGAGGGCGTAGGAAGAGCGGCCAAGGCTCTTGATCGTGGACAGAATGGAGAGAGGCAGCGGCGAGGCAGGGAAGTGCGTGCGTAGGAGTGTTAGCGCGGTGAGCAGGTGGTGTGGGTAGTTGGCGAAGAGAATCTTGGAGTTGGGCGTAGGCGCTGCGTTTCGAACGCGGGTATTCCGTTTTGACTTTGGCTTGGGCGCGGTGCCGTCCAGGTCCAACTGACGGACTTGGTCAAAGACCTCGCGCTGGAGTGTTGACCAAAGTTCGCGGTCGGATGTAGCGGAATTGAGAAGGTCATCGATGCGACTTCGCTCGTGCATGCGTGCCTTCTGAAACTCCAGTGTGCTTATCTCTTCCTTTTTCTTCGTTCGTGACTCTCGAGTTGCCATCGCATGGGGGAGGGTCCCTTTGAGCACGTGCTCTGCCATGGTCTGGAGATCGTGTCTGGGCTTTTTACTTCGTAACTGCTCTGTGCCTGATCTGTTCCACTCCCTTGAAGCGGCAGCACCCTTCTTCAGCGCCTCGTCGAAGATTTTATCCAGACTCGCTGCGGCATTTTCGTCTTCGTCAGGCTCCCAGTACTCGTCGGCAATCGCATCAATCTCCACTTCGTGATCCTTCTCCTCCTTAGCATTGCCTCGCGTGTTGAACTTTCTGTAGAGCTTCTCGAATGCAGCGCGCTCGGAGCCGGTGATGGTGGTTCTGCGTGACGACTCGAGGTCGTCTAGAGCTGGTGGCAGGTCATCTTTATTCTCGAACGGAACCTCTTCGGCGAGTCGCTCAGTCTTGCGACTGTAGCGCGAGATGCTGCGGCGCGCAACGGGCTGGGTGGCGGGCTTGCATTGCTGGATCGTGGATGTCTGGTACAGAAATGGCAGGAGCGTCTTGTTCGGAGGCACGCGAGACCGAGAGATTGCTCGAAGGGCACTAGAGCATGCAGACATGGGCAAAAGGAGACGCCGTACAATGCAGGAGGCGGTAGCAGTAACGGCGACAGGCGTCAAGGAAAGTAATGCCTGTGCCAAAACTTTGGGACAGACGCGTTAGACTGGTTCGATAGAGTCTAAGCGCGACTTACTCGATGAGGCAACTTTCGAACGACCATCGAAGGCGGGTCAGCATTACCGCATGGTCTGTGTGTAGACCATCGTTAGTCGCATAAACCCTGGCCACGGTCTGTCTGTCTGCATAGTTTCGAGGCGCGAGACAATGATGAAGCAAGTACAGTAAGTTCATTTGTGAAGACTATGTACCGAGGTAAAGACGTCCAGAGTCAGAATGAACAACTTCCAACCATTACTATGCCCAACCTTGGAGACTGCACGGCAAAAATCACAAAACAACGCTAAAGACAGAAGCTATGTAAGGATCAAACAGAAGTACAAACGCCCGCTGTCATCGATTTGGTATATCCCAAGGCCTGAAAGCCAGTGGCGCAATGCTAATCGTCAAGCAGAAAATCATCATGCAAATGCTGAATGGTTGCATTGATGCAAACATAATGCCGTCTCGGGTATCCGAAATACGAGTAGATCATGTCTACCCAGGGTATCATCGAAAGGTGTCTTCTCCTTCGGCGAGATCAAATGCGAAACGAGGTGTTGTGTGGTATTGAACCAAGTTGGAGATGTATATCGGAGCGTTAGATCAGAAAGGTTCGTTAGTTGTTCCGTGGCCGTAACTTCGTATGTGAGATGGATGATTGGAGAGGAGATGTTGACTGGAGAATGCTTCAAGATCGGTTTTCAACGGCTTGGTGCTCACCAGTCGCGACAGCTACAAGTGCATCCAGTCTTCTCATGTCATTGACACCTTGTGGAGGCAGAGGTTGACCAAACATCGGGGGCCCTCTCTCTGGCTCGCGTTGGGGTCGATAGCTTGAGCTTGAGCTTGAGTTAGAGAGGGTGTGTCTGTGGTAAGATTGATGGCCGCTGTGGAGCGGGTGTGGTCTGTCCATGATCGAAGCTGCAAGCTTGTAGTCCTCCATGTGAGCGCCTGGAGGGTGTGCCTCGACGAAACCATTGCTATGAACAATTGCAGGGTGGTATTCGCTCATGGTAGTGTTGCCTGGAGTAGGGATACCTTCACTGCTGCTCGAGTCCTCTGGAGACGTACGCTGCATAGCTCGCACCGGCTGGGTGACAGGTTGACTGACGGGACCATTATACCAGGCCTGCCTTTTGTTCTTACGAGGTGTGGCAGGCACTTCCTGAGAGCTACGTGCTGAATCAGCGGGGTGGATCTGCAGGGGCTGGGGTACATGAATCGGCTGGTGATGATTGAAGTAGCCATGCGGTGCAGTCATAGGTCGCGGTGCAGCTGGCTGTGCGTTGGGAGAATACTGCGACCAGGATTCACGCGGGGAGGCTGAACCAGTAATGTCTAAGCGATTGATGCCCCTTTGCATAGTATCCTCCCAGGAGACACTCATGCGTTTTCTGTGGCCAACGCCTGGCAGAGGCTCAATCGGTGCCTGGAACGTAAGGGGCCGCTGCAGTGCGTCTGTGTGCGGGGGGCCTTGCAGAGGGCGTGATAGTGCTGGTGGAGGAGGCGCATAGTCAAAACTCTCGATACCGGGAAGCCTGGTCTGAGAGGCAGCAGGTTGTGATGTGTATGATGGTCGGTCCGCATCGGGTGTCTGATGGTAGCCGAGTCCACTCGTAGCTGGCCGAGGTCCAGTGTATGTTCCCGGATGCCACGTTCGTCTTCTCCAGTCTGCATCTGCGTTTGATTCCCTTCTCTGGCCCGGGAAATTCGAAACGACAGGACTTGCGTATACGCTGCTTTGAGTAGAGAAAGTGGAGGCGGCTGACGAGGGAAGGGGAGACATGTGCGGTGGAGGCGCTTGACCAGGTGGTCCTGAAAAGGGATTGCTGTTAGACAAGCGACGTCCGGGTGGTGGGCCTGCCCAAGAGACTGGCCTGGAGGACGTGGATGCCGGTGATTGCATTGCCGAACCGAACTGCGCAGGGCTGCCTGCGATCCCAGAGTAGGTGGCGGACGTAGGTGTTGTAGGGGCGTTGGATTGCGAATCGTAGTCGACGATTTGAGGGCCCGGGCTACCCATCAGCGGCGGATTATAAGCTTCCATGGTTTGAAGTGATAATCGAGCTCTCGCGGAATCATCGCTAGCCATGGCAAGCGGGGGAGGTCGGCGCCTAGCATCTGGGGATTGTGTCACGCTCATGGCCGAGATAGTCGATGTGATACTCGAAGTGGAGAGGTTCCTGCTATGACCTCTGCTGTGTCCGCCCATACTCCCAAGCGTGTTTGCTCGGGAGCGAGGGCCGGGAGGCCTGACCCGGTCCGTCCGAATCTGTCTCTGAAACCTTGTGCCGGTCGCAGCAAGGGACTCGGCAGGAATATCCTCGTTTACGTGGACAGTCTGAGCGTGTTGTCGAAGGTTGTCGAGTCGCGAGAAGCGTCGCGAGCAGTGACATTGGAATGGCCGTTCACCGGTATGTTTCCTACGGTCGTTAGCACTGGAGCTCAAGTGTTCGCTTCCAGACGTACCGGATATGCCTGGCCAGATGCTCGCTTCGCGTGAAGCTCAGATTGCATGGCGGGAACTCGGTGCAGAAGAAACGCTGGCCCTTTTTCTTCTTGGACGGTCTGCCGTTCTCGCTGGTCACGCTTTCGTTGTCCGACCCGTCTTTGTCGTCGTCCTCGTCGCCCATGTGCACGTCTTCTGTTGTGTCGACCGAGGCGTGCGACTGCCCTCTGCTCAGGTTGCTCTTGGTCGAGGGCGTCTCGCTCAGTTCGCGCGCGGGCTCGAAGGGCTCGGAGGGCAAGGGCCGCTGGCCGGCAATGCCGACGAAGCTGTTGCGGGTCGGGGTTTTGAGCGAAGGGTCCTCTGCTTTGGCGTCGTCGGCGGTCCTCAGGTCCTTCTGGAAGCGGGCATCGGGCCGAGGGGTGGTGGGGTTCGTCTCTTCGCCAGAGCGTGCCGGCAGCGGGTCACGCACGGTCAGGGTGGTGTTGACGGCGTGGAAGGCCGACATGCTGGGCTGGTCGGCGGTGGGGTGGCGGGAGGCAGGTGCGGCGGTGGTTCGCGGGAGCAGTCACGGCAAGGGTGCGGTCGACGGCGGTTCAGCGTGCCTGACACGGGGGCAGGCGGGCTGAAACGGGTGTGATGACGAATGGAGAGCCGTGTCGGGGCCACATCCGGACGCAGGGCGCGACGGAGAGGCTGCGCACGGCGGGCAGCAGGCGGACAGCAGGCGGGCAGCAGTCGAGCAGCAGCAGGGCGACGGAAGGCCGGAGTTTGGCGTGCGCGATCAGGCGGGCGGCGAGCGCGGACTCGACGCACGCAGCGCAGCACGCAGCACGCAGCACGCAGCACAGCACGCAGCAGGCAGGCGGAGCGCGAGGGCGGGTGGGTGTGGACAGGGCGGGCGTGGTGGAATGCGGCTCTGGGTCGCAGAGGGCTAGCACGGCGGGTGAGGCCAAAGACAGTGTCGTGCAGGAGGCGGGACGGCCACGGCGAGACGACGAAAACACCAAGGGCCGCCGAATTGTTCGCTGGAGGGGTTGGTGAGGCACGGACAGGCAGGCGGGCTAGCGGCCTTGTCGCGCCCTGGAGCTGGGCTGGGCTGGCGACGGGGTTTGGAGGCGGATCCACAAGCACCGCTGCCTGCACCCGAGAACAGCTTGGTGAGCGGTGGATCTGCACGAGCGCCGTCGGGCGCAGACGTGGCTTGGCTGCAGCTGCGCTGGTGCGCTGCTCTGGCGCTGCTCTGGCGCTGCTCTGGGGCGCTGCTCTGGTGTGTTTGGTAAGCTGCGCGCTCGCCGCCCTGGACGCAAGCGGCCACGCCCGGGACGTCGCAGGACGCGCTGTGGGCGGGGCAGACGAGCAGGCGAGGAGGCGCTGCCAGAGCCAGAGCTACAGCCAGAGCCGGCCAGTGCCAGCCAGAGCTGCCAGTGCCTGCCAGTGCCCGCCAGTGCCTGCCAGTGCCCGCCAGTGCCCGTGCAGCCAGTGCCGAGGCGTCGCCGGCCTGCCCTTGCTGCCCTGCCTCTGCGGCCCTGCCTGCCCTGGCCGCCCTCGTCTCGTCTTGTGCAGCAGTGCAGCAATGCAGACGGCCAGGCAGCGCCGGCGACGGCAGCCAGCTCGGCAGTGATGACGAAACCACAGCTGCCCTTGGGGCGGGCTGCCGCGTTTCACATGCACCGTCAGGCGCTTGCGACGACCGTCTCGCCTGCCCGCTGCGTCCCAACAGGCCCGCTCGTCTGAGGAGAGCCGTCCAGCGTAAGCACGTCGCAGCGACGCAGCCTGCTGCCACTCGAGCTGCGCCGTGCTGCGGCCTGCTGCGAGCATGGCGTGGATCGCCCGAGCGACGCTGACGGCGCCCCGAGCCAGCCATTGGCCGTCCAGCCCGCCTGCTGCAAGCTACACGCGCCGCTGCAAGGGGGCGCTCGAGTCCATCCCCACACGCCCAGTTGTACCTTTGTACCTTGCCGAAGCGAACGCTAGCAGCCGTGGTAGAGCCGGCCGTGCCCACGAAATCCCCGTTCGCGCGGCGAGACCAGCGTCGACTGCCGCAGCCTGAGACCTGCGTCCGTCGCGCGCTCGGCTTGTGGCCTTGCACACGCCAGCCGGGTGTCGTCAGTCGCCAGCCGCCAGTCGCCAGTCGGCACCGACCTGCCGCTGCTGCCCGTGCGCGCCCTCGTCGACGACGCGAGCCTCGACACCGAACGCCAGATCGGGACGAGCCAAACGTTCCTGACAGTCGAATCGGTGGAACGCTACCACGAGCTAGCCTGGCCTCTGCTAACTCCTCCCTGCTAACTCCTCCCGCGGTCATCTGATGGCCGTCTTTGATGCGCATCCAGGGCCATCGTGGCCACCCACACCTCCGTCCACCAACAAGGTTTGCAGAGTACCACCATGATACACGCATGCTCTCGCCTCGTCGTCCGTATCCCATATCGCCGTGCCCTGTGCAGTGACCTCGATAGTGCTTGTCTCGTGATGTTTGACGTGCCATGTATCGCTGCTGTTGCTGCTGCTCTGCAGTACGCAAGGAAAGCCAGCCGGCAGCGCACATGAAACACTCAGTGGATATGCACGCCACCAGCTCATGCAACCTCGCGCTAGCTAGCGAAACAAAAGCAGCGGTCAGCCGCCATCACATGAGCCTGTGGCGCCCATGGCTGCATGCTTGCATGGTGTTGACTTTGCTGATAGAGGCGGGCCTGAATCTTAGCGGCACAGCTCCGCATGGCCTTTCAAACGTCGAGTCGGAACCTGGTAGTTTGAAGTGTAATAAATCGTACACACGTTCAATCAAACTCAGCTTCCGTGTTTCGTTCATCTCTATTCGTCACTATTCTCTAGCCGTCACCACCGAAGGACGACCCACACGAGGTAGTCTCGGTCTTGCTCCCAATGTCTTTGTCCTAGCAAAAGAGAAGAGTTACTGCTCCAGATTCCTCCAGCCCTGCCGGCGAGGGGGCGTCTTCGAGCTCAAAAAGAAAGCGCTGAATGAGAGTCGAACTCATGACTTCGGGATTTACTGCGCGAAGCTGCAATCCTACACTCTACCACTGAGTTACCGGCGCCTTTTCGTTTATTTGATGAAAAGAATGATGCAAAAAGATTATATATTGACGGAGTTACGAAGGAAAAGGTGTCTGGGAGTGGGAGTGGCCAGAAACCAACACCAGCCGGAACGGCGGTGTAGTTGTTGGCCCGAGCGTAGAAGGTGACCAGGGGATTGCAACGTCAAATTCTTGGGTCGGGGGGGCGTCTATTGCTCGAGTTACCCGCGGCACAAGATTTTGATAGACCTGTCCTGACCAACACCATAACAACGCTTTGCACAGCAGATGGTCCGAGCGGGGATATACAACTGGACTTATCCGGATCATAGAGTCCTTGTATGCACACGTGCGATTGGACTTAAGCCGGACTTTTAATACATATATAAAAACATGTGTCAGAGTAGGTTAGTAAACCAATGAATAATAATTATAGTTTAGTCCAAAGAGACGCAGCACGAAGGGAAGCAGCAGGAGCTGTAATTCGAAAGAAGTAGCGGCGATGGTTCAATCCGACTTGGAACCTGGGAAGCTCCAAGAGTAGGTAAGACAGTATATGGTGCACCCGGCATGTCCTAGTAGCCACTCGGCAAAACGGTATCAGACAAGAAAGTAACAATCTGATCAAACTTTTTCTGCATGCGAGAGAATAGTTCTATTCTGTCATACTTGTGCGGCTTGTTGGCTGCGATAGAATTGACCTGGATTCTTCGAAGGTGAGAAGAGGTGAGTTTGGGTGCTGACAGCGGCAGTCATCCTATCATATATCGGCCTATTTCGAATCTAGCACCGCACATGAAAGGTTTGTTTCAAAATCTAAAGCATGTACTACTTTTCTTGCTGTATGTTCCGAGCCAGAAAAATTTGGTGTATACTGTACACATCACCAGTTCGTTGAAGTGCATTTACGGCTCCGATAGGCCGGCGCGCTAGTGCGCACGGCCACGAAACATCGGATCCGTGTTCCAACTTCCAACACCCTACAATCTACCTGCGACTTACAAATTTTGTGCGTGACTTCTGTTGTTAAGAACAGTAACGAGAAGTACTAGGCTACTGTAGCTGGTACGAATATTTCTGCACGATACCAACATATGACATTAGAATCGTGACTTGTTCTGCTCCTGTTTTCGTCGTGCATTAGGTCAGGTAAGATAAAAAATCCAAGCATTTAAGGTTTTAAGAATCTTGAGCACATTGTAGGGTCCAACTCAACTTTATTACATTTAACAGGCTGCACAAGGACAATCGAGTGACTCCATCTAGACACAAAGAAAAAGGCAAGGGCGAGAGATGCAACAAGAGGTGAATAACTCGATCGTCTGAGCTTTTTCGCGTCACCTTTCGACAATTTTGGCAGATGCCATCATGGCCTCACATGGTGCCTTCTACAGCTCAATCCAACGTCTTCCACAGGTCAATTCTACCCACCCGAGAAGTCAGAAGTCACATCACGTGTACAGACAATTGAATACGGTTTATATATTTGAGCTCATAAGCTCGCGCTGCAAGACGAATGAATGTGGTTTCAATATGGCCCCTATCTCGGACCACTTACGTAGGCCACCGGCCTCAGCAGTCCGGACGACATCATGGAAAGGCAAGCTTCCGAGGGATCGCGTCTGTTGACATATCGACACGCATCGTAGGCTTCATGCCACTTGCGGCATTTCCCGAGCATCGCAGATAGCTTTCGGCTCAGGGACAAGGCAGGTGGGCTCCGAGCACTCGCTTATCCCGCAATACAGAGTGATGAACTTTTCCTCTATAATCAGATACAAGAGCAAACGCTGATACGAAAACACGATGAACATACCCTTCAACCAGGCTGCCATGTCCTGGCAAATGAGCAAAACTATGTTGCAGTGAAACTTGGCGGAATAATAACATAGACATTTGGGCGAGGTCTTGCTCTCAGCCATGCCAGTCCTGGGATTCGTCTGCGCGAGTGGACGGCCACCGAAGCAGGTATCGTCCGGTTACTTCGAGTTCGTACTCCAGATTCCGTCTTCCCATGACCTTGGAAGGAGTTTGGATAGGTCTGTCGAAGCAAACTCAAGACTGTCACTGAGCTGATGGTAAACTTCACGTCACTCAAACTGCTTTGGTAAAGTTTTTGCTCATCTGATCGAGATCCTACATTCTGTATGTAGCATGGAATTTCGAAGGTAAGCTGCCCGATAACAGGCCAGTGAACAACAGCCGACCCACTCATACTACTGAACGTAGAGGACCTGCAGGATGTTGCTTACACGAACATCAAAACCATGAAGGATGTCAAGCCATATGCGCATTCGTGCAGTTATCGATCTCTGCACGGTCTTACTGTAGATCAGCACATCAGTCGAGCACCAGCCGTGCCCTCCAATCGTGAAGTCATCATGTCTGTTCATTGATGCCGTTCATCGTGATTCGTCTATGCTAGGCTGCAAGCAACGCCCCCATGTAGTGTACAGTGCCATGCACGTGTTTTCTGCTTCCCCGTCCGACCACCCACTGTTAGACGATCATCTCCAGCTCTCGGGCGTATCCCAATGTGTTCTCGATGACCTGGTCACTTGTGACTAGAATGTCCTTGCTCTGGTAGTCGTCCTCCTGCTGGGGGAAGTATATCCGGCCATCCTTGACGACCCAGCCGGACTCGCGCGCGAAGCTGACAACGCTGCCTTCCGAATCGAGAAATAGCAGGGATTTGGCATCGGAGATGGGGATTGAGGGGTATGCGCGCTCGCTGCAGGAGGCGATCTCCTTGCGAATTGTGCCGATGAGGATCTGGGGATATTAGCAGTCGCTCTGGAGGACTATCCGCAGCGTCAGTGCTAGGACTCACCTCTGAGAACATGCCGAACTCGTCACTCGGCACCCTCTCGCCCTTTGTCTCACCCCACACCCTGTCGTAGCTGCCTTCCATAAGTGCCTGCTCTAGCCTTATCGGATACTGGATGAACTGATCGTCCTCGAGGCCCTTGCCCTCCTGTGCCGCTGCCACCTCCAATGTCTCGAGCAATGTGTGAAATCCCGCGTAGTCGCCCTCACTCAGCAGCAACAGGAGATAGAGCCCTGTGACCTTGCTAGCCTGGCTTCCGTCTTTTGGCAGAGTGGAAGCTGGCAGCGCGTAAAAGGGCTGCAGCTGCTGGAAGTAGCGCGTGAAAGAGACGGTGTCCTTCAGGCGGATGGAGATGATGGCGCCAAGCTCGAGCGTTTCGCGAGCAGCTTGGAGTTGCTTCTTCGGGGTCTTTTCCTGCGGGATCAGGGCGTTGAGCTGGAGAAGTGCCATCTTCGCTTTGGACAGCAGTGCTGTGGCTTGCTGATAGTTGCGCGACTGGAGCGTCTGGTGGAGGTGCTGAAGAGCAGAGTGTAGTTCTTTCTCGGCCATGATGACGGACGTTATCTGTATTTGTGCGAAGGGCGATAGAGGGCTTGTAGTTGCGTGGATGGGCGATGTAGCGTGCAGTGAGCTTAGAGGTGTAGTGATTGTTGCCGCTGGCGGGCGGTGGAAGCTCGGGCACGGCGGAGGTCGACTGCCAAGACCCGATGATGCACTGGAGACCTCCGCATGGGCATACGACGTGCTGTATCCTTCAAACATGCGGTTTCGAATATATGCCATAATTGCTGTGGTGTAAGGACTGATTTCAAGGAAATTACAAGCAACAAGCTCTAGATATGATGATCAAGGCCATGTCCGTTGCTCCCCCCATTGGTGCGGATGACCTGCATGGTCACACTGTCTCACTCGAAGGACGATCAGGCAACGAGCAGCATCATAACTTTCTTCATGGGGCTGATAAGGATGATCTGTCCATAGAATAGATAACCTCATTCATCTCCTACCATATCTTCCTTTTGGGTTTCCGCCATTCCCGCCCTTGCCCTTGATCTTCAATCGTTGGTAGTTTGCATGAGCAGTAGCTGCGATCTTCCTTTTCACTTTTTCAACCACACCTTCCTGCTTCTCAGTCGGCTTGACCACTTTGTTTGCAGGCACTTTGCGCTTCCTCTCTGAGTGTGAGACATCGCTCGCATAGTCTGAATCACACTCAGCAGACTCCAAATCTGCTTGCCCCCCTGTTTCTGGTATCGTGTTTGGCTCAGTGCCAGAGTCTTCGTCGTGTTGAAATTCCGGGATGGGTTTCGGCTTCGCACCATTGGGCCGCACTGTCAAAATCAGTAAAGGTGATCCAAGATCAATACGCCTAACTCACGATTTGTGCGTCGCGTCTGCCGCTTTAGACCCTTCTTCTTCCATACTCTCCTCGGCTTGCCATCAGGTCCGGCTTCTTCTTCGACTTCCTCCTCAGACTCAGACCCGCGGTCGGGGCCCAGGGGCATCTCTGCCTGGCTATCCGCAACTTGCACGTGTGCTACTCTTGGTCTGCCTGGGGCTGGCAACACCTCTTCTTCCATCTCCAACTCACGCATGATATCCGCCTCTTCATCCAACCTGTCGTCCTCGTCTTTCCGCATGCTTTGTATCATAGCGCTGAGGCTTCTTACCATACCTCTCCTCTTCCACGGCGCTGGTGCCACACGCGGCGTGATCTCATCCGCTTCCTCAATCCTGTCTAGCGCATTATCTCTTCTCAGAAACGCTGGTGTAGCCAGGCCCTTCAACGCAGAAGTCGGTGTACCCTCTTCATCAAGGCTTCTCTTCTTTGGTGTAACGAACTGGTTGAAGAGGTTCCTCTTGGTGATGGACAGCGGCGTTCGATCCCCTCTTATCCTCGATGCCGATGATGTCTCGCTTGCGACTTCTTCTGTGTCCTTCTTGGTAGGCGTCTGGAAGAGGTTTGGTTCGATTTCGCCGAAAATGATTCGACGCTTGCTTGGTGTTTCTGCGGATAGACTGTCGAAGAGCCCCAAAACTATGCCATCTCGTTGTGGGGTAGGTCCAATGAATGCGGGACCCTGTGGCGAAAGGTACTCAGACACTGCTCCCACCTCCTCCGCATGCACGGTTTCTTCCCTCTTGCGCTTTAGGGGTGTAAGGAGTGGTGCTTTGGGAGTTTGGGCGACGTCAACCGCCTGCTTACGGCTCGCTGTTCGTTTCGACGGCGTCCGAGGGGCTGATTTCGTAGCCGGCTGCGCTCTTAACTTATTGTATTCTTTGTACTTCTGTGCTGACGCTAGTCAGTACATGCCGGAAGACAGAGGATGTGCCTGCATACAAATTACAACGTCGGCCTTGATGTCCTCGCGCCCAGCTCTGCTGCCATTATGTTGCGAGGCAAACTGTTTCTCCCAGGCCTTGAGGTCATTTCGTAGTGCGTTGCAGCGCTGCTCAATATCTGTTATGCTCATCGCGTGTTGTGTGGTGTCAACGTGGTTGATGACGATGTGGAGCCCAACTTGAAGATCGCGGGACGGACGCGTCGAGCACGCGCACGCGAGAGACTAACAGGGGTCTCAGCCCTACCACGCGCAAACCACTTTAACAAGGTTGCATATATTAACTCTTCAACGATTGCATTTCTTCTTTAACAAGCATTGCATCAGATATATTACAGGGTACTATTCACAACTCCCCGCTCGAGAGCTCGATAATTCATGCCGCTGATGCTGAAAGAAAACCCCATACCTTGAAACCGGGAATCTAGTAGTGGACGGCCTTGTCGTAGGTGGCCATAGCAGCCTCCTTGAACGCCTCAGCAAGCGTAGGGTGAGCGTGACATGTTCGTGCAACATCCTCTGAGCTAGCGCCATACTCGAGAGCAAGGGTGCCCTCGGCAATCATCTCACCAGCGTTGGGGCCGATGATGTGAATGCCCAATATCCTGTCAGTCTGGGCGTCCGCAAGGATCTTGACCATACCATCAGCGTCGATGTTAGTCTTCGCACGCGAGTTGGCGGAGAAGGGGAAGCTTCCGATGTTGTACTTAACGCCGGCCTCCTTGAGCTCCTGCTCGTTCTGACCGACCCAGGCAACTTCGGGGTGAGTGTACATGACCGACGGAATGGCGCCGTAGTTGACGTGGCCATGGCCCTTGGTGATGTACTCGATGACAGCGACAGCCTCCTCCTCGGCCTTGTGGGCAAGCATAGGACCGAAGGTAACGTCACCGATGGCACGGATGTGAGGAATCTTGGTGCGGTACTCCTGGTCGATAATCAGGCGGCCGCGGTCGTCGGTCTCAAGACCGACGTTGTCAAGACCAAGGCCAGCAGTGTAAGGACGACGACCGATAGCGACGAGGACGACGTCAGCATCAAGCTGTGACATGTTAGTGTCGATTGCAGGGTAGAACGCGGTTCTCGACTTACAGACTCAGGCTTGCCACCCTTGGCGGCCTCAACGTTGACCTTGATGCCCTGCGCGGAAACCTCGCCAGCGGTGACCTTGGTGTTGAGCTTGAAGTTCAAGCCCTGCTTCTTGAGCAGTTTCTGAGCATTCTTGGCGATCTCGTTGTCCATACCGGGGCCACCAATCTGGCCCAAGAACTCAACAACAGTGACTTCAGAGCCGAGACGCGACCAGACAGAGGCCTGTATTGTTGTCAGCAGAACTCTGATTATGTTCGCAGTTCGCCTACCATCTCAAGACCGATGATACCGCCACCAATGACGACCATCTTCTTGGGGACCTCCTGGAGCGCGATAGCGCCAGTGGAGGTAATGACCCTCTGCTCATCGATAGTAAGGCCGGGGAAAGGTGTGGCCTCAGAACCAGTGGCAATGAGGACGTTCTTGGCGCGGACTTGAGTCTCGCCACCATCAACAAGGTTGACGGCGATGGTGTGCTCGTCCTGGAACGCGCCAGTGCCCTTGATGTACTCGACGTTGTTCTTCTTGAAAAGAAACTCAATACCCTTGGTCAGACCAGAGACCGAGGTCTCCTTCGCCTTCATCATAGCGGGGAGGTTGAGCTTGACATCGCCGACCTCAATACCGCGGCCCTTGGTGTCGTGGAGGATCTGGTGGTAAAGGTGCGAGTTGTTCAGGAGGGACTTGGAGGGAATGCAGCCGACGTTCAAGCAGGTTCCTCCGAGGGAGCCGCGCTTCTCGACGCAGGCGACCTGTGCTTGTGTTAGCTGCTGCCTGTGATGTGCTTGCAGCGGTGCTCCGCACCTTCAGGCCGGCCTGTCCAGCCTTGATAGCTGCGACATAGCCCGCGACACCGCCACCAACGATGACCAGATCCTTCTCCTCTGTCCGGCAGTCAGCGCATGCTCCCACTTGTTGCCATTGATCTCCACGGAGCTTGGCGTACCAGCTTCCGACGCAAAGCCTCGTCGTAACCTGTTCTGGAAGTAGATGTTGGATGCGCAGAATGTGCTGTTCGAGACGGGCCGTGTCACCCTCTGCACGGCGCGGGGAGCCAGAGACCGGAACATTGTGAGATGGGCGGACGGAACTGTAATCCAGAAGAAGCTGCGGTGGCACAGCTGCGATGACGGACGTCAATGGAAGGGTGGTGGAACTGGAGGTTGTTGAACTCGTCTCGTTTTGTGGAGACGAACTCGGCCGGGAAAGCTGCGGCGGTTGGCGTCGGTGTGGCGCTATTGGTCAGCCTTAAGCCTCGCAAGAAGCATGGCGAAGATCACACGGAAGATACGGAAGAATTGCATCGAACTGGTCGGTTATTCAAAATGGTATCTAGTCTTCTTCTAATGTTGTTGTGGCCAAAATCCTGTTCAACACGCTGATGGCAGCTTTGCACCCCCACTTGACCGTCTCTTTCTCTGACTTCTCAACGATGTTTGTCTTACTGACGACCTTCTTCAGGAAGAATTGCAACCCTGCCACCATCTCAGGTGCTTGATCTACTTCAACGAATGTCTGCAAAAGAGCTGTTTCCTTCTTGTCGCCATTTGCGCCCTTCTGCGTCTCGAGAATCGCCGTGACCAGCATAATCTCCACGAACGTCTTGGTCTTTGGCTGCAGATACGGGAAGTTGAGGTTTTTGAGGCAGGTGATGGACATCACCCGTTTTGCGACCAGTGTACCATAGAGCTTGCCTTGATTGACGAGCTTCCGCAATGACACACCGTTACTGTTGTCCGTCTCGTCGTCCGACTCTGCGCCACCGTCCTGGTTCTCTCCAAGACTCTTGAAAATGTCCCAGAGTGCAAACTGAAAGCTCTTCCGTGTTTTGTGGTCCGAACATACCTTTCGTGCCAGTATGGTATAATAGGGGTTATATGTCTTCTCTGCCCCGGCACAGTGGATGATAACCTTCGGTATCTCGATTTCTTGTGCTTTCTTGAGGTTCAGCTTATTCAAGCGTATCTGCGCATCCTTGAAATCGGTTGCAGACATAATGGAGACGTAGATAGCTCGGCGCACGTCGGTGTTCATACGCTGCTCTCGGGCAAGCTGGACAAGGTCGACTTCGCCATCTTCATCCTCTTCCTCTTCGGTCTTGGCTTGTTCGCTATTCGGCCTCTTATCTTGATCTATAGACACATCGTTCTGGGCCTGGTTACGCCAACTAGCACCCACTAGCCACCACTTGCCCACTTTGTCTGTATCTCTGATGTCCTTCAAGCCGACCCGTAACGGCTCAGTCGCTTTGAGATTCCTCGCGTTCAGTGTGCCCAGCTGCTTCTTCATCTGGGTTGTACGTTCTCTGGTGATGGAAGCGCCGGCAATGCCCGTCTTCATCTTGTTGTTCTTGAGATCATTGATGGTCTCGATCATGAACTTAGTTCGGACCGGCAGGTTTTGTTGGCCCACGCTCGCTACAGACTTTTGTAGCAGGACTACAATGTCCTTGAGTGCAGTCGGGTCGTCTTGTCGTAATTGCGGGCCTGCCGCGCGAACGATCCTCAGAAGAAGCTCTGTGTTTATCTCAGAAAGCTCATTCAGGAAGAACCGGATGTAGTCAAAGACAATGTTGCTGCCGATGACTTGGAATGTGTAAAGCTCAGACACCACAGACATGAGGTTTGTGGTGTGTTTCCCGACGCCATTTTTGTTTGGCTGATAATGCTTGTCGAACTCGGCGACGATGCGCTCCACAATTTGAGCACCGAAGTCTGGCCCAATGACCTTGTAGACCGCTGCGATGAAACCGGCATGCAGGATTATGAAAGACTCCAGAAGTGCTGATGGATCCGAAAGCATGTCAATCAACAGATCGATCAGTGTTGTGTTGACATAACCGCGGGGGTTTGTTGCATAAATCTTCTCAATATCTTTAAGGATTGTAAGGATGTTAGCCTCCGACAACCGATTGATGAGACCCTGGACCTGGCGCTTGAGGCGTAATAGCGCTTCAACATCAGATGAAGGTGGTCCTCGCAAGGCCGGTGGAATGTATTTCGTGGTTGGTGCAGCGTTTGCACCTACTGGCGCAACGTATGGATTTTCTCGTATTCGCGGCGCTGGTTCTTCGTCCTCCTCATCCTCCGATAGTTCATCTTCAGAGAATGGGTTTTCGATATTGCCCTCGTCGTCTTCCGTTTCGCTATTCGCGTCGTCGTGATCTTCGCCGTCGTCGCTGAGCATGTCCTCGGAGTCAACATCGTCGTCCTCAGAGAAGGGGTTCTCTATCTCATCCTCCTCCTCGTCGTCCGATTCCGACATTGGCGCAGCAACGGTTCCCAACGCCTTTTGTCTCTTACTGGCCAACCAGTCATCGTCTTCGGTCCGCTTTCTCTTGGAAGCAGGATTCTCGGGCATATCCTCGTCGCTGAATTCTCCTAGATCGCCGAAAATATCGTCAAGTCCATCATCTCCGCCTGAGGTCGATTTCTTCTTCTTTCCCAGCTTCTTTTCCAGGGCGCGGATCTCCTTATCATCTTCGTCGAGTCGCTCCTGGACGGCACGAGATACCTTGGCAGGTGCAGACGTCGTTTCCTCTTCAGATTGCGCCTTCTTCTTGAGTATGCTCTTCGGTGCTGCCTTCTCCTTCACTGGTGCTGTGTCGTCATCGCTCTCCTCCCAATCCACCTCAGACTCCTCATCATGCCGCACTGGCGCACCTCGCTTCGTGCTTTGTACATGTGCTACAGGGGGCGGCGGCGGTCTTGTTGGTTGTGTTCGTTGCGACTTTTTCTGCTCTCGTTCGGCTTTGCGCCGGTCCTTGCGATTCACCTGTCCGTTGCGCCCGCCACTGCTCTTACCTCGATTCGCAGGATCTGTTCATGTCAGTCGTGCAAAAAGGCTGTGAGCCATGCGACACATACCTCCAAACTGGTTACGTAGATCTGCAGGCAGCTTGGGCCCTCCGTACTGTTGGCGCATATTGTCAACGTCTCGAGGGTTACCACACAAAAAGTTCAAAAGGTGAGCCGCAGACGGCGCTAGCAGTAAGTTAGCCTCCCCCGCGGCATCACTCGCACTCCACCATGGGGTGGATATAGCACAACACACATACAACATGGGGCGGGAACACCTCAGTAACGACGAGGTTGGTGCAATTTTGAGTGCCCGTCTTAGTGCATACTGACGTTCCACAGTTCTTTACTCAACTTGCCAACCTTTTCGAGCACAACCGCACCAAAGGCCACGGCAGCGTCTACCTCACACAAAAACGCCTGACTTTCGACTCAGCATTGACACCGGCCACACCCACAAAAGTTGCCGATGATCCATTATGGGACACGCATCCGGAAGCTCCTCTACCCGTCTTGATCCGCGCATCCAAC
This sequence comes from Boeremia exigua, assembly GCF_020726555.1. Lineage (NCBI taxonomy): Eukaryota > Fungi > Ascomycota > Dothideomycetes > Pleosporales > Didymellaceae > Boeremia > Boeremia exigua. The sequence continues at coordinate 1,297,319 of NW_025763518.1, read as the reverse complement.
AACAAGAGCGACAAGAAGGCTGGGACCGATAGGCAAGATGTTGCGAAGATCGCGCTGAGCACGATTGTCAACCCAGGTGACATTGACACTTTCTACACACGGTACGCAGAGACGTGCAAAGCGGGCATGTCGTCATTGAAGAAGAGGGATAGGAAGAAGGGCAAGAAGGACAAGAAGAAGAAGAAGGTAGTGACGTAGAGAAACTCCGGGACGCAGCAAGGAGGTCAAAAAGTTGATCTATACAATGGACGTGAAGAGCGCGATACGTGCATGACAGCACGCGCCAGAAGCAACTCGCAACAATTCAACAGCGACAGCACCACATTTGTGTAGAGGCAGACAGAGAGCGCTCACGCGACTAACCAAGTCTTGTGCGAGCAACCAACTCACACCATCATCTGGTGCAGTCATGAACACGCGTTTCGGTACAGCCATATACCCACAATAACATACTGTTAAGACACGACACATTGTACATTACTCTAGTGCTTCATTGTGTTCCCCTCTTCTTAAACAACCTCAGGTTTAAAGGCAGTGCCTGACCCATCCAGGTCGCTCTCTGTGTGTGATCTCTCTCCTCCTCACCTGTGTTAGGATGGATGAGTGCTGACAGCGGTCCTCGGTTGATGACCAGCCAAGGAATAAAGGCCCCAAACTGCTCCGGAGTGAAGAGGTTGACCTCAAACATACCGATGGGGTGCGGACCAAGTGGTCTATCCCAGATTCTGTAAATGCGAAGCTCGGGAACTGATGACAATCGTTAATGCTGCTCGTACCACCCGAGGTGACGGATCAAGCGGACGTACATTCCCGCCGTATGCGCTCCCAGAGCTCTGTGGCGAATTTCAGCTCTTCTGGTTCGGTCTGCAGGAAATAGATATGGATACTGAATCATGGTCAGCCATATATTGTCTCGACTCGGCAGCCGTAGCCTGCGTACTCAAAACCAGCCTCTGAGTTCATGATAGGCGATGCGAAAGATGTGTATGCGTCACTCTTTCTCTCTGCTGGCGGGTTCACGTAGGATTTGCCATCTGCGGCTTTCTCACTGATAGCTGTCAGTACGTTTGTGATCAGCTAGGTTGATGATCGTACTCTGGCAGTGGCTCAAGATTCCTGTAGCCGTCAAGAGGGGAGGGGTACGTGTAGAGACCTGGATCCGCCATACTGTTGTGCTGTGTTACTTCAGAGGTAAGTCCAGCAATGTCCAAAAGATGATATGATATAGTTGCTACGAGGACATGGCGCAATTGCGACTTGTTTGTCAGCGCGCACAATTCCGCACCGGATGTAGCTGAATCTGAAGACTCTAGCTTTCAAAGTCCGCAAGTTCCGCGGCAAGCATGTAACAATATCATGTGAATGGATAGTATCAGATCATATTCACTCTGCACTTGGGAAAGCTTGTCTGTCCTATGTACGAAACGATGTCGGTGTCGGACCGTATCTTATCAGTCACACATGACTCGTACCAGATCGGCCAATGAGGGGCAGCGCGGCGCGTGTGACTCCCAGAGGAACACATTATAATTTCGAGAGCAACAACGCGCTTGCTGCACTGACACACCACACATAGCCAATTGCTGTCACCATGGCGGACGCTACCTACTACATCGACGAAGATGTCGGCCAGGACATCCCCGAGCAGACAGGTGAGGAGAGCCAGCCCTACAAGACGCTGGGGTATGCCATCTACCAGAAGGGCGAGGCTGCCAAGTTCAAGACAAGAAAGAGCGTGACCGGCGAGCTTGCGGAGGGTGCCGACCCCTCGTCACGCATGGAGTGGAAAGATGCGGCCAAGTCGGCGCTCAAGAAGGCGGTCAACTACGCAAAAAGTCTGAAGAAGAAGGCCGAGAAGGAAGGCGAGCAGCTGGCACTGCGCGCGAAGGAGCAGGCTGCCCGCAACGAGGTGCTCGAGGAAGCCAAGAAAGTCGTGCTCGAGGAGGACAAGAGCCTCCCTGCGCCCATCCGTATCAAGCTGGACGACACAGATTCCAGCAAGATCACGCTGGGCGACGGCAAGGACGTCAAGGGCACACGCGTTAGAGTCTTCGGTCGCGTGCACCGCGAGCGCAAGCAGAGCAAGGTCTTGTTTATCACATTAAGAGATGGATACGGCTACATGCAGGTCGTCCTCACCGGCAAGCTGGCCGAGACCTTCGATGCCCTCACCCTGACCCGCGAGACCTCCATGGAGATTTTCGGTGAGCTGAGGCAGGTCCCCGAGGGTGCCCACGCTCCCAACAACCGCGAGCTCCACGCAGACTTCTACAAGATCCCGTCCATCTGGAAGGCGGCCGGTGGCGACGACGCCATTACCAACCGCGTTTCCAAAGACACCGAGCACGCGACACTGCTTGACCTCCGTCACCTCACACTTCGCGGAGAGACAGCGTCCAAGGTCATGATCGTCCGCGACGCCGTTGAGTACGCATTCAACCAGGTCTACAAGGAGCTCCGCCTGCGCAAGGTCTCGCCTCCAGCGCTCGTGCAGACTCAGGTCGAGGGTGGTTCGACACTCTTTGAATTCAACTACTACAACGAGAAGGCATACCTGACGCAGTCGTCGCAACTCTACCTCGAGACCTGTCTCCCTTCCATGGGTGATGTGTACTGCATCGAGAAGTCGTTCCGTGCTGAGAAGTCGCTTACCCGCCGCCACCTGGCAGAGTACACCCACATCGAGGCCGAGCTCGACTACATCAACTTCGACGACCTGCTCTCGCACTTGGAAGAGGTTATGTGCCGTGTCCTCGACGTCACCATGGCCGACCCAGTCATCAAGCAGCACATCATGGACCTGCACCCGGAGTTCCAGATGCCCCAGCGCCCCTTCATGCGCATGCAGTACTCGGACGCCATCACGTGGCTCAACGAGCACGGTATTGAGAACGAAGACGGCAAACCCCACGAGTTCGGCGACGATATCGCTGAGGCTGCCGAGCGCCGCATGACAGATATCATCAACAAGCCCATCTTTCTGACACACTTCCCAGCCCATATCAAGGCCTTCTACATGCTCAAGGATGCCAACGACCCAAGAGTTACGGAGTCAGTCGACTGCTTGATGCCCGGCGTCGGCGAGATTGTTGGCGGAAGTATGCGCATGGACGACAACGAGGAGTTGATGGCTGCCTTTGAAAGGGAGGGAATCGACGCGTCGACGTACTACTGGTACACCGACCAGCGCAAGTAAGTCCTCCCCCTCCAAGAGGTTCCCTAACTCGGGAGCCCCCGCTGACAATCCCTCCAGGTACGGGTCCTCTCCCCACGGTGGCTACGGCCTGGGTCTCGAGCGCTTCCTGGCGTGGTTGTGCAAGCAGCATACGGTGCGTGACTGCTGCCTGTATCCGCGCTACTTCGGACGCTGCAAGCCGTGAGCAGTCGGTGATTATGCTACGCGTCGGGCCTGGCGTGTTCCGTGGCTTGGGCCGCATCGCTGCCGCGCTTCTGCGAGTGTGCAACGGCAGGTGTCGGGAGACGCTACTGACTTTGATTGTGCATGGCAGCGTGTGGCGCGTCGTCGCACCAGGTACACCAATGAAGAAGACATGCCCAATGATCGTACCGCAAGTTGTATTGTGTGTGATGTCTTTGTTGGGTGAGACAGTTGGCTCGGTGGACTGTCGCGTCATGTATCGACAGCGTGTCCGAGATACAGTAACGTGACGTGTCTTCTTGTGTCCCGTCAGCTTCGATGCGCAGGGAGCACCTTGCTGATTCGGTTCACTCGAGCGCTGGAGTCATCAATGCATAGCCACAAAAACTTCAGAAGATATTGATTGGGTACACTCTTCATTCGATCAATTTTCCCTGTCAGGACCATGTGATGTCCTAGCTAAATCTACCAAATATCATGCCAGTTGCCAAACTTCTGCGTATATGCAAGCAGAAGGTACAGACTGGAAGCTCTGCGCCGAGAGCTTAGACAGCAAAAACAACGTGCCGGCCAGTGCCGGCCCAAACTCCTCGCTATGCAGGTTGGTACAGCGGCGAGCCCCAAGGAGCCGTGGGAGGTAATACAGTCATGGCGTGGGTAGTGCGCGCCATCCGCGCAGGTTGCTCCAAGGGGCAGAACGACATCTAACTGAGGGGTTTTGAGGGTGGAGTGCGATAGGAAGGGTGGGCAAATACCAAGACATGTGTCTTAGACGAGGGCGGAAATCAAAGAAAGCTAAGCCGTTCAGCCGAACAGGGTTCACGCGGCGCGAGCAATCCAATCCATCAACAGGTCAGTTCGATACGCGTAGGCTCGGGTGCGCATGTTGAGGTTTATCCGTGTTCAGATGCGTGGGATTATGTTGTGGTCGAGACCCAGTCTAGCTTACGACGCCACGGCTAGTGTGAACCTTAGCTGCGAAGACGGGTGGTGACGTTCAAGAGGCGTTGAGGCGACGCTGAATGAGCTCTTGCAGCTTCAAGAGCTGTGCGCGCTCATCATCAGCAATAGGAGGGGGAGCAGAGTTGGTCATGGCTGCGATGACCTCCTGAGGAGCTTCGGCCTGTTTCACATGATTAGCGCCGACGATCGAGACAATGCAGGTGGGGCACAGCGAGCACTCACAGTGAGGGTGAGGACGAGACTGTCGATGTTGCCTTCGCTCAGGCCGATATCCCGCTCCCTGTTAGCAAGAAGTGCCAGGTTGAGTGCTGCCTGTTGTTGTTGAAAGGAATGAGTCACGAAGTTCTGCATCGAGACCTTGCGCTGGGCAGCAGTGTATGCCCTGTGCTGCGCCTCGTGATCTCGCGCGATCCTCCGGCTACCGTCTCGTTAGCACACTGTGATATGAAATGTTGACAATCGTGCGTACCTCTTGACTTTGCTGAGAAAGTCAGTAATGAGTCCTCGCTCAGGCACACGGTAAACCTTAGAATTGACATCCTTGAACTCGAAGCCAGTGTAATTGCCTTCTCCATCGGTGTCGTCATCAGGGTCGTTGATGATTTCGATCAGGCCGTTGTTGCGCATGCCACGAGAGAAGGTCGGTTCAACAAAGTTGGGATTCTTGCGCCTCCGGAGCTTACGTGGGACTCGGGCAAAGGTGTCATCATCCATGTCGACATCGTCGTACGCCTGGTTGAGATCATTCTGTAGCAATAATCCACTGCGAAGGTCATGCTCGATGTGTCGCGGACACCTCCAAGCATCGCGTTGAGATGCCTCTAGGCTGATGTGTGGGGGGTTAGCGAGGGGTGGATCGACACAGTCCAAATGCCAATATGCGTTACAAAAGTCGCACTTCAGCATCTGACGCTTGCCGCCACTCGACACGCCACATTGAACGCACAAAATGGGCTTGTCGCCATCAAGGACTTTAATGTAGTCAGGCCTCTGATAGCCGTAGCCGCTGCTTTTCGCCCTGTACCGTGTTAGTATCAGGCGACGCGTCGGACGCGTCGGACTTACAGTGGGAACTTCTTGATTTCCTCGAAGTACGATCCATCACCCCGTGCAGACACGTCTTCGAAATGAATCTGGACGTCATGTGGCAGGGCAAAAGCGCGTGGGTTTGTCCTCTCCAGAAGGGTGAATAGCGGTCCAAGGCCTGCGAAAGTTTCGGCAGCAGGCTCTTCGGGCGGGCTCAACCTGACAGTGCAATCATAGCAGTAGAACGACCCTTCTGGTACTTGCACACGCGGTGGATCGCAGCAAAGAAGGTGAAAGACGCGCGGGCAGCCTTCACAGCACACGAACTCGCCTGCACCTCTGCAGGCAGAGCAGAGATCATCGCTCTCTGATGCTGGCGAATTCTGACGATCGGTTAGAGGAGAGGACAAGACTGAAAGCGGAGGCGAAGGAGGGTATTTGGGGAGCGCAGGCTTCCTGTCGAACCCCATTTGAAGTTGAGGGATGGAAAAATGGCAAACGTTGTTGGTGGTTGTTGGTGAAGGAGGAATGGTGTGGTTAGATGCTTCGGGAAAATGGGTGGCACTTACTGGATCGTTGTCATCAGGCCCCGACTGTCTCGAAACGCCACCCCCATTGAATGCTACACCAGCAATAGGCCCACCATCCCGATTCTTAACAGGCCTATGCAGAATCACGTTAGCTTTTAGATGGTTTGATGGTGGTTTTCGAAAATGCGAGGCAAGCACGTGCAAACACGTAAAGTTTGCTCACTCGCCGAGGACATCCGTGTGCTGGGACGGGCACAAGGAGCCTGATACTGCACTTCGACGCGGCAAGTTTGTCACAGAACACAAGAGGGAGCAAACTTACGAGCGTTTTGTTCTGGCAGCCTGGCCGTTGTTCAGCTTGATGCGTTTGATGGCTGGCTGAATTGCTGGCGTTGTGGGTCGTGAGATAGCCGCTGACTCGAGCTGGGGTGAGGAAAAACGTGACATGTCTTCGCGCAAGCGTTTGGCGCCTTGAGGCAGTCGTCCAGCACGTCGCGGCTGATCAGAGTCTACTGGCGGTCCAACTGCAATCATAGATTCGGTTAGAGACTCAGTCTCCAAGATCTCGTCGTCGAAGCGAACATCGGA